>NC_137471.1:105548474-106930737 GCF_964235325.1 Thermobia domestica
AGAGAACAACACGTATCTCTACATCTCCCCTTAATAGAATATTTGAATGTTGCTGCAACTTGGTAATACAATGTTCTCTGAAAAAAGTTTGAAGTAATGGTCTATGCACATATCAGTGTGCTTCGACTTTCTTCTTACCAATGTTAACGGCTCTTAGCTGGACTGTGCAAAAAATGTACTCTAGGCACTTTGCCATGATAATCTACTATATGCAGTGATCCTCTATGCATAATTCTACAGACGATTTGATTCTTCTATTTTTGTAAAAGAATTTACTTGGTGATCTAGGATGGCTCTGGTAACGCAGATGGATATGCTCGCATACATACCAGGCAAAATGACAGTCTGGTTCAGTGTTAGAGATGAGTACGTTGCGTTGCGTTCTCAATATAGCAGCTTGATGAAGTGAGTCATAATTGCAAAAGACGACTCGAAAGTTTTTATACACGCCAGTTAAACTTACAAGCTAAGCGAAAGTTAATAGCAGTATCTATTACTTTCTTTGGGCATCGGGACGAGCTAGTACTCGAACACTATTACTATGGGAGAAAATTCAGCGCTTTTGCTGGAAGATGTGGAAAGTGAGCCTAGGAAGTTTTGTATCTTTCAGGTGGACTTAACTGAAAATCTCCCAATGTGACCTAAGTATCAAAGCAAATTCTGCCAATTGATAATTTTGTTGATGTCTGAGTTCTACACCTGTTCTACCAGGCTTGTATAATTACTTTGTATCGCGAATCAGTTCTTTAAACCGCTAGCTTCATAAATTCATCGGCCGGACTTGTGTCTCAGGTCAAGAGAAGCGTGCCTTTGTCTACAAGGTAATCTCGTACCTAATTACCTAAAAATTTGCTATTAGAGTTTCATGCCAATAAGCTGCATGTAATTCCTTTACAAGCTTACGACCATAAGTGTAATATAACTGTTACGGAAAATTGTCAAGCTTCGTGGCCTTTTGACTGATAAAGCCGTTTGTTCCAGTCGCAAAGGTAGAAGAAACTGAGCAGTACGTATTGATTGTCCTTATGTCGTATAAAACCTAAGGCAATAAGTTGAAAGCAAAAGGGATCCACGTGTAATAGAGCTTTCATTCTTACGCCCCCTCTTGGGTATAAATGCACATGGAAGCTTTGCATGTACCGCAATTCCAACCATCGTACCTTGTTAAGAGAGTTAAACTTTGCTTCTTTTTAGGAGATTCTAAATCTAAACTGTAGCTACACAATTTTTAGTGTCCTTGCAGATGTCAAATTCCTTGGAATCATCGTTTGCTGTACATCTTGACACATGAACAATCAACCAATAAACGATTGTTATAAACATCAATTGAATGGTACTGTAGTATACGATTGTTATATCTAAATGAATTGGTTTAACACGTTAAATTGTGTTTGTCCTGTTACGGATTTATTTCCTCCTCGGGTACCATAGCCGCTCGTGTTAAAGGATCACAAAATATGAACCTTCTTGTTATATACCTTGTTTATAAACCCTCTTTTAAATTTACATCAAGATCGTCTTCACGTCCATTTTTTTATTATTATAAGGCGGGGACGATATAACAAAATAATAATCATAACTGATTGGATCAACAATTAAGCTGTTGTCAATGACATATTGTTTTTTTACAGCTGTTGTTCGTTATCATTTATATAAGATTGTCTTCCTATCTCTGATTTTCACATGATCTCCCTTGGCAGAATGCACAAAACCTTGAATACTTCACATCGGCTCTTTTACACTCACGTGTGGTTCATTCACAATCCTATCTTGCAGTCACTTTTTATCTACAGGTAAGTAAGATTATCCGGTTGGAGCTGATGGTAGCTGTGTGCGTCCTTGCATTTCGCATATCCTCTTTCACGCACAACCTCTTTCGATTGGGTTCATACTTAGACCATTTCGCTGATGGAATTGGCGGTACTTTCAAATTGAATGCTGCACAGCTGCTGTGTTAGAAATGGGAATAGTGGCCATACTGAAGCTTTGTAACTACTTCCATGTTATATCTGGTATGGCTTATACCAGGGAGGGCATTTTGCCATCTCCATACAGGCGAATAAGGAATTTCTAACGTTACCACTTTGTTACTATTCACATTCGGTTGGTTGAAGACTGTAACTTTCACAATTCTTCTAATTGAAGGAACTTGAAGGCTGCAAACTATTCACTTTTGAATATAACTGAGGTCGTGACACAGCCTCTTGCATCATGAAAAAGTTAAAAGCAATGAGGATAGGTTCTCTTTAAATTTAATACATTCGAAGCATTTCCTTTCAGTTCTGTGATTGCGAAAATCTGAAAGGCTATGTGAAAATGTGAAAATGGCTATGTGAAAATTAGCAACTGCTGACGAAGTCTTCTACCAAGATTCTTAATAGTTCAGAATCACACCCATCAACAGCTACAGATTTCCTGTTACTAGTTTCTTCTAATACTGTTGTCCATATACAGCTACCTATCCTCTTTCGAAAACTGTTTGCATCATTTGAAGCCGTCTAGTATAGATCTCCAACAAGTTTCTGAAGGACTATGATTGAATTGTTATGGCTTCAATGGCAGAATTAAATTCGATCGTGGCAGATATTTCCAGAAAGCCCTTTTTTCTCTTTCGGCACTTTCCATGTCTAATTGTAATTTATATCCATAACATATAAGGTGAAAATGGAGTTTAACATAATTTAATTCGTACTTAACACAGAATTGAGTTACCATTTTTAGTCCACACCATTGCGTGTGGCAGGACTCTACCTTGTACGTGTGGGTTTTAAAACACAAGACAATACAGACTCTGCATATTCACCTCAGTCGAATTGACATTCTTGCGCATTGAGACATTATCACACAAGGAAGGTGGCATTAGCTCAACGTGTCGCTCTGATGATAAACTGATGCCCAGAAAAGTCCTGTAGAACTTTTGTTAATGTAACAGTATATGGGAATGAAGGATTAATCTTGCTGACGTTGTGTCTCACGTTGAGTTAATCCCCGAGAAAATTTCGTGCCCATAATTAAGCACTATTCGATAATCATATCACTTGGAACTTCGCTCAAGAAGGCCTTTTCCTGCGAATTTTGAATGTTCCTTGAGTTGCTATTTTCTGATACTCTGATACCGTATTTGGCTTCAGGGCTTCCATCTGGTGTGTATAGTGATGTGCAAATTATTTATACAAAAGATGACCAGCTGCGTGAGAAAACGGTAACATTAATTTAATTGTCTTCAAATGAAGGTTGTAGTCCCCTGTTCAATATAGTCCCTTTGGATGATTTGGAATACGATTATGACCTTCTCTATATACTGCAGCCAATGTTCACGGTAATGTTATCAGTAACGATTCTTAACTGAACATCTCCCAATGTAACTTAAGCACAAAAAAAATTTCTGTCAATTGATAATTTTGTTGATGTCTATGTTCTACACCGGATCTACCAAGCCTGCCAACTATACACTACTGAGTATATCTGATGTCATGACACAGCCTGGTGCATCATGAAAAAAGTGAAAGCAATCTTTTAATGAGGCTAAAGTTTCTTTAAATTTAATAATTTCGTAGCATTTCTTTTCAGTTCAGCTTGTACGTGGCCTTAAAAGAATCAGTGGCTGCTCATGAAGTCTTCTAGTAAGAGTCATTGAAAATGATTCAGACCCATCAACAGCTACAGATTTCCCGTTTGTAGTTTCTTCCACTATTTTGTGTCCATATAAAGCCATTGACACACCAAGATCATGAGTGTATAGCATTAGAGGTGAAGAGGATGTCAGAATGACGAAATGTGATACAATATTCTTATCAAGACAATTCTACCGTGATATCATTCTGGATCTTGGATATGGAGAATATTCAACAAGAGACTTCTGAAATTATAACTTTTTCTGCTCTGCGAAATGGGTCTGTGTTACTAATCAAAGCATACTGTGTGTTTAAATGAAAAGCTTATTTGATTAGCCCATAGTTTCGATGCTTTCTGATGACCAGTGTTACTAAGTTGATAGCGAAATACAGAACTGACTATACCGTAAATATTTTCCACCTGACCGTGTAAGACAAGCTACACCTGGCTTCGCTCCTTCGAAAACTATTTGCATCATTGGAAGCCGTCTAGAATTGATCTCCAAATTTCTCAAGAACTGCGATGAAATTGTCGTGGCTTCAATGGCAGAATCAAATACGAACGTAATTTAATTTATATCCATAATTGTAATTTATATCCATAAAATATAAGGTGATAATAGAGTTTAACATAAATTATATATGTACTTAACGCAGAATTGAGTTGCCATTTTTAGTCCACACCATTGCGTGTAGAAGGACTCTTCCTTCTACGTGTGTGTTTTAAAACACAAGACAATACAAACTCTGCATATTCACCTCAGTCGAATTGAAATTCTTGTGAATTGAGATGTAATCACACAAAGAAGGTAGCATTAGCTTAACATGTCGATCTGATTATAAACTGATGCCCACAAAAGTCCTTTAGATCTTCTGTAACAGTATTTGGGAATGAAAAATTAATCTTGGTAACATTGTGTCTGCCGTTCAGTTAAACCCCGAGAAAATTTCTTGGCCTTCATTAAGCATTGTTCGATAATTATATCACTTGGATCTTCACTCAAGAAGGCGTCTTTTTCTGCAAATTGTGAATGTTCCTTGAGTTGTTAATTTCTTGTAATCCTTTGATACCGTATTTGCCTCCAGGGTTGAGTATAGTGATGTGAAAATTTTTCATAGAAAAGATGACCAGTTGCGTGAAAAAACGGATGCATTAGTTAAATGGAATACAAATGATGTTTCTAGTCTCCTGTTTAATATAGTCCCTTTGGATAAATTGCATTACGATTAGACCTCTATATTCTGCAGCCAATGTTAATGGTTCGGAAAATGTCACCATCTTAATTTTGAGATTTCCTAATATGTTTTTTCACATGCACTTTCATTTTCTTGTAAATGTTGCACATTGATTTTGTCATCCAGACATTGATAAATAAAATAACAGATCGTAGATTTTGTCATTTCCTGCGAGGATTGTAAGTGTCTTCATTACCACATGTAAAGATCCCGGAGCAAAGTCTAGAAGTGAGTTCTCAATGATCTTGAGTAGACATGGCCATTCAGCATTTTCACTAAATTTGTCATAGTGTACAGGATACACCAAAGTTCTTCTATACCATTTCCTGACAATGTATTCAATCGTGACTAGAAATTACTTAACACGAAAACCACCTAAAGGCGGTACCACTTTGGACAGTTCAGTAATTTCTTCAGCTGAAGTACTATTTGAACACCTTTCCAGTATAATATCTGATGTATTATCATAACGCATCTGCTTTGTTCACTTTTCTTGAAGTTATTTACTGTATGCAGAAGAGTAGAATATATAGTATTAGTACTTGAAGTTGAAATTTTGAAAAAATACAGAGAGACTACACTGCTTATATCAAAGGAGAGGTGTGCATCTCACCATTACACAATCGTTGCAGCGAAGCTTCGAAAGATGAATAGCTATCCAAAAGTTGTTTGAGAATAGGAAATCGGCACGCGAGATATGATTGAAGATTTGATTAAATCTTCCGAGTAAGACTGCATTGACACACCAAGAAAATGAGTGTATTGCATTAGAGGGAATGTGGATGTCAGAATGAAGAAATGTTATACGATATTCTTATCAAGACAATGCTACCGTGATATGAGATTACTTTTTCATTCAAAAACTTGAACATGAAGAATTTTCATCAAGGGACATCAGAAATCAATGACTTTTTCTGCTGCATAAAGTTGTGGCACTTAGTTACTAATCAACGCATACAGTGAGCTTATATGAAAAGATTGTTTGATTAGCCCACAGTTTGGTTGCTTTGTGATGACCAGTGTTATTAAGTTGGTACCTAACATAGGACTGACTATACCGTATATGTTTTTCACCTAACCATCTACGGGAAGATCACAAAAGAACCTAAAATCGATTCTATAATTGTCTAATCGATCAGATCACCGGTCTCAGACCCAAATTAAGGCTGCTTCGGATACATAGCAAGAATGGGTTACATAGCAAGATTTTTCATTATGCAATCGTGAAAATTATATTAATGATAGACCGGAACCTAGTGAATCCTACACAACTCTGTATGTAAAGCATAGTGAGCAGCTGGGACGGTAATTAAATGCATATTTGTCAGCCTCGGGTGTTAACAAACAGGATAATTTCATTAAATAATATATCTGTTAGAACACAACTCTTTGGATTAAACAGTTTCTATCAGGCTAAAGATCAAGAACAAGGTGATAGCGTTATGGGTGCTAAGTAGATTTCTTCAGCAGGAATCACTCTCAAATAGTATTGTAGTTGCTTATAAACGTGAAGTATAGCAATTGCTTGATTATCATTTATAAATTAATACTTATGCATTTACCTGATATTTTCATTTTCTTAATATAAGTCCCCTACCTTGGGCTAATTCTGGCTACCGCGGTTTCAGGTAATCAACTCTCGACAGTTTGTTGAAAGATATTTCTCAGTTCATGTTTTTTCTTCGTTACGAAAACACTTCTAGTTGACTCTATTCATGGTGAATTACTGAACTTAAATATTTACAATTATTGAAAAATGAATAATTATTTTTAAACATAAAAAGGCGTTACAGTTCAGTAGAATGCAGTAGTAGATTGAAGTGAATGAAAATAATGTTTATTTGTTAAGATGTGCAAACTGAATGTGAATAATAAGTGTTTATTCACGCATTCTCTTTCGAGAGGCGGATCTACGATGGACTTCTGTGGGCTCCGTGGTTATTAATACTCCTACTTAGACCTACCTTTAAGAGCTCCAAACTCTGGAATGGGTTTTGGAGAAGAGTGGAAGAGAGAGTATGTGTGAATAAAAACTCATTATTTACATTCTCTTCCACTCTTAGTGTTATCTAGGACCACCAACAATGTACTATCAATTGTACTATCAATAGGTTTGATTGTTAGTGTTTCCTGGGGGGCTAACTTCACGTTTGTCCTTCAGTTTTTATTTGCTTCTAGTGTCCAAACTATTTCAGCACTAGTGTTAAGAGTCACTGCTCTAGGAAGCACTAACGAAGCACTAACGATTGTATTAAAGATATCATTAGCTGTTTTGAATTTGTCGGGAATTTGTCCCAGTGATATACTCTCCATGTATTTATGCGAGTTGCGTAACCAGAGGTGACACTTTGACCTAACCTCACTAAACCTCACCCTCAAAAACTCACTTCGACCTGAACTTCATTTCGACTTCACGCTCACACAACCAAACGCTCACATCACCAGTCTGACCTCACGCTCAAATAACCAGTCTTACCTCACGCTCACTCGACTTGACGTTCGCATCACCAGTCTGACCTCACGATCACTCAACCTCACGCTTACATCACCTGTCGGACCTCATGCTCAAATAACCATCTTGAACTCACGCTCACTCAACCTCACGTTCGCATCACGAGTCTGACCTCACGCTCACTAAACCTCACGCTCACATCACCAGCCTTATCTCACGCTCACTTCGTGAGGCTGAAGTCGAGTGAGTTTCGAACTCGTGAGTGCCGATCTCGTGAGTTTGGACATCTGTGTGACATATAAGTGCGCACATCTAGAATAATAGTAAAGCAAAACCAAACCATTAGTGTTTTCTGGAAGCACTAACGATGCACTAACGATTCCACTAACGGATTTAACGTTAATGTTTCCTGGGGGTCTAACGTGAAGTTGCACTCGAAAAGTTTTTTGCTTCTAGCGTCCAAACTATTGCAGCAATAATGTTTCGACTTGGTATTCTGAGAAGCACTAACAAAGCACTAACGATTGCACTAAAAAGGTCATTAGCGCTTTTGAATTTGGCGGAAATTTGAGCCAATTAACAATTCCCCATGTATTCCTTATGGGAATTTCGAGACATATAACTGGCCATAACCACACTAATTGTGAAGCACCAATGAAACTATTAGCGTTTTCTGAAAGCACTAACCATGCACTAACGATTGCACTAGGTTTAATCATCAGTGCTTTCAGAGTGGGGCTAACGTGAAGTTGGCCCCCCAAATTTTTTTTCATCTAGGGTCTAAACTATTAAAGCACTAATGTTGGGAGTTTGTGTTCCATGGAGCACATAAGAAGCGCTAACGATTGCACTAGAAGGGAGCATAAGCGCTTTTGAATTTGGCAGGAATTTGAGCCAATTAAAAATTCCCCATGTATTCCTTACGGGAATTTCCTGTCATATAACTGGTCGTAGTCAAAATAATTCTGAAGCACTAACGAAACTATTAGTGTTTTCCGGAAGTACTAACGATGCACTATCGATTGCAATAGACTTAATAGTTAGCGCTTCCTGGGGGCGCTATCGTGAAGTTGCCCCGCCCCAAAGTTTTTTGCTTCTAGCGTCCAAACTATTAAAGCACTAATGTTGGGAGTTGGTGTTCTAAGAAGCACTAGGCACTTACGATTGCACTAGAAGAGATCATTAGTGATTCAATGGGGGGAGGGGCAAGTTCTCGGACGTCCCAAAGGAACTAGATTGAACAGGGGACTAGAAACATCATTTGTATTTAATTAAATTATTGCTTCCGTTTTCTCACGCAGCTGGTCATCTTTTCTATGAAAAATTTCCACATCACTATACACTGCAGATGGAAGCCCTGGAGGCTAATAAGGTATCAGAGGATTGCAAGAAATTAACAGCTCAAGGAACATTCACAATTCACAGCAAAAGAGGCCTTCTTGAGCGAAGATCCAAGTAATATGATTATCGAACAATACTTAATGTAGGCCACGAAAATTTCTCGGGAATTAACTCTACGTCAGACACAACGTTAGCAAGATTAATTATTCATTCCCAAATACTGTTACGATAACAGAAGTTCTACAGGACTTTTGTGGGCATCAGTTTATCATTAGAGAGACAAGTTGAGCTAATGCGACCTTCCTTGTGTGATAATATCTCAATGCGCAAGAATGTCATTTCGACTGCGGTGAATATTGCAGAGTCTCTATTGTTATGTGTTTTAAAACCCACACGTAGAAGGAAGAGGCCTTCTACACGCAATGGTGTGGACTAAAAATGGCAACTCAATTCTGCGTTAAGTACGAATTAAATCATGTTAAACTCTATTTTCACCTTATATGTTATGGATATAAATTACAATTATACATGGAAAGTGCCGAAAGTGAAAAAAGAGGTTTCTGAAAATATCTGCCATGATCGAATTTAATGCTGCCATTGAAGCCACGACAATTCAATCATAGTTCTTGAGAAACTTGGAGATCTATACTAGACGGCTTTAAATGATGCAAACAGTTTTCGAAGGACGAAAGTTAGCTGTATATGGACAAGAAAAATGGAAGAAACTAGAAACAGCAAAACTGTAGCTGTTGACGGGTGTGATTCTGATCTATTAAGAATCTTGGTAGAAGACTTCATGAGCAGTTGCTAATTTTCACATAGCCATTTTCACATTATCACATAGCTAATTTTCACATAGCCTTTCACATTTTCACAATTAGAGAAATGAAAGGAAATGCTTCGAATGTATTAAATTTAAAGAGAACCTATCCTCATTGCTTTTAACTTTTTCATGATGCAACAGGCTGTGGCACGACCTCAGCTATACTCAAAAGTGAATAGTTTGCAGCCTTCAAGTTCCTTCAATTAGAAGAATTGTGAAAGTTAGACAGAGTCTTCAACCAACCAAATGTGAATCCTGACAAGCTTTTAACGTTAGAAATTTCTTATTCGCCTGTATGGAGATGGAAAAATACCGTCCCTGGAATAAGCCATATCAGATATAAGAAGAAAGTAGTTACAAAGCTTCAATATGGCCACTTTTCCCATTATTAACACAGCAGCTGTCCAGCAATCAATCCAGTTCCAGGAACGAAATGGTCTAAGCATGAACTCAATCGCAACAGGTTGTGTGTGAAAGAGTATATGCGAATTCCAGGGACCCACATAGCTACCATCAGTTCCAACCGGATAATCTTACTTACCTGTAGATAAAAAGTGACTGCAAGATAGGATTGTGAACGAACCACATGTTAGTGTAAAAGAGCCGTTATGAAGTATTCAATATTTTATGCATTCTGCCAAGGGAGTTCATGTAGAAATGAGTGATCGGAAGACAATCTGATATAGATGATAACGAACAACAGCTGTAAAAAACTAATGTGTCATTGACAACGGCTTAATTGTTGATCCAATGAGTTATGATTATTATTTTGTGATATCGTCCCCGCCTTATAGACCTAACAAAATGGAGATGAAGACGATCTTGATGTTAATCTAAAAGAAGGTTACATATTTTGGGATCCTTTAACACGAGCGGCTATGGTACCCGAGGAGGAAATAAAACCTTAGCAGGACAAATCTAACGAGTTAAACCAAATCATTTAGATATAAGATTGGCATACCACAGTACCATTCTATTGACGTTTATAACACTTGTTTATTGTTTGATTGTTTATATGTTAAGATGTTCTACAGCAAACGATTGACTCCAATGAATCTGACATTCGCAAGGACACTAAAAATTGCGTAGGTACCGTTTAGTTTTCAAATCTAATAAAAACAAGTAAAGTATTACGATAATAAAAAACGATGTTTGATATGCGGTACAAGCAAAGATTCCATGTACATTTTTATCCAAGAAAGGGCGTAATAATGAAAGCACTAGCACACGTCGATCCCTGTTGCTTTCAACTTGTTGCCCTGGGTTTTTTACGACTTAAGGACAATCAATGCGTACTGCTCAGCATCTTGTTCATTTGCTGGATTTCAGTCAAAAGTCCACGAAGCTAAATAGTTTTCCATAACAGTTATATTACACTTATGGTCGTAAGCTTGTAAAAGAATCACATGCAGGTTATTGGCATGAAACTTTATTAGCATATTTTTAGGTAATTAAGTACAAGATTAAGTTGTACACCCAGGCACGCTACTCTTAGCTGTGAGACAAGCCCGGGCGATGAATTTATAAAGCTAGCGGTTTAAAGAACTGATTCGCGATACAAAGTAGTTATACAGGCTTGGTAGAACAGGTGTAGAACACAGACATCAACAAAATTATCAATTGACAGATTATGTTTTGATATGTAGGTCACATTGGGAGATTTTCAGTTAAGTACACCTGAAAGATATAAAACTTCCTAGGCTCACTTTCCACAACTTAGAGCAGAAGCAATCAATTTTCTCCCATAGGAATAGTGTTCGAGTGCTTGCTCGTTACAATACTATTTGAGAGTGCTTCCTGCTGAAGAAATCTACCTAGCACGCATAACGCTTTCACCTTGTTCTTGATCGTTAGCCTTATAAAAACTGTTTAATACAAAGAGTTGTGTTCTTTCGAATACAATATTTATAGATATTCTCCTGTGTGTTAAAACTCGAGGCTATCAAGTATGCATTTAATTAGCGTCCTTGATGCATAGTAGGGCTTACATACAGAGCTGTGTAGTATTTCTAGGTTTCGGTCTATCATTAATAATATTTTCACGATTGCATCATGATAAAAACTTGATATGGAACCCATTATATTCTAACTTCCGAAGCAGCCTTACTTTGGGTCTGAGACCGGTGATCTGATCGATGAGACAAATATAGAATCGATTTTAGGTTCTTTTGAGATCTTCCCTTACACGGTTAGGTGGAAAATATTAACGGTAGTCCTGTGTTCGCTACCCAATTAGTAACACTGGTCATCACAAAGCAACCAAGCTGTGGGCTAATCAAATAATCTTTTCATATAATCTCATTGTATTCTTTGATTAGTAATCTCATTGTATGATGTGATTAGTAATCACATTGTATGCTTTGATTAGTAGAACCAGGTGAGACCGTTATGGGTGCTAAGTAGATTTCTTCAGCAGGTAGCACTCTCAAATAATATTGTAGTTGTATATAAACGGGAAGTATAGCAATTGCTTGATTATCATTGATAAATTAATACTTGTTTTTTACATTTGGTATGCTAATATTTTTCGAATGCAAGGGCCCACCTAAAAAAACCGCTGTTAGTTCCCAAAGCTATACGTGTGTGATACCCCCGTCTTATTAAAGGGTGAAGTAAATCCACTTTTTAATACATAGTACGGCATTGTATAATGTGAGTTAAAGAGCTCTAAAAGCACTATTGCATCGTCTTAAGACCTAGGTACACAACACAAGATCTTACGGCTTTGGATTCATTGTTGACTTCCTTTGCTACCCTTAAGCCATTAGGAATTAAGGAATAGATGCCGATGTCCACTGCTGACTTCGAATTTCACAGCGTTGTTATAAGGACATAACCCGGCATAATCCGTTTAGCCTTGCGCTAACCTCCATATGAAACCCTCGAATTATTGGCGCTCTTGTTGCACTCTAAACCACTAATAAAAAATCGAAAATCCCCTTGCATTCTCAAAATTATTTCTTTAATCACCACATCACTTAGAGATCGATATAATCTTTTATTAATATCTCTTTTTAGACAATGTAGAATACTATTACAATGAAGTCAAGTGACGTCTCTGCTAATGTTCAATTTTAAGACGATTTCTGACGTAATGGATGCATATTACAAAAAGCTTCACAAGCTCGCGGATGCTTATCCTATCGCAAGTTACCGATCAACTTATCGATCATTTAACGCGCTTTTTCTTTACTATACCTTATACTCACCGTGATATTCATTCTTTCTTAGCTAAAGACCTCCTGTTCCGCACGTCACTGGTTTCCAACTCGAATATTTCGAATTTGCAAGTAATAAGAAAATATGAGCTGCTGCACTTTCCCAATTTCAACCCGCAAGCTCACTTCCGTTGTACTGCATGCAAACCGTTTCCACTCGTTCTAATGCAAGTATCATGGCGGATCTCGACACGTACTGTTAACATTTTATCTAAATGCATCCTGATATCTACAATTAGTAATACCATCATTTCTGCAGAAAAACTCAGTCGACAGCCTTGTAGATAAACCTTAAAATCTTTTGCCATATGAAAGTAACTTTTCAACAGATTTTAGTCAATTACAGCGTGTAAGTTACAATTGAAATATCCTAATCTCACTACGCTTGTATGTCTGGTTGATTGTAGTGCATGCTAACTGATTACATTGTTTTTGATAACAGAACAACACGTATCTTGACATCTCCTCTTAATAGAACATTTGAATGTTTCTGTAACTTGGTAATACTATGTTCTCTGAAAAAAGTCTGAAGTAACGATCTATGCACATATCAGTGTGCTTCGACTTTCTTCTTACCAATGTTAACGGCTCTTAGCTGGACTGTGGAACGAATGTAGTGTAGGCAGTTTGCCATGAAATTCCGCTATATGCAGCGATCATCTATGCAGAATTCTACAGATGATTTGATTCTTCTATTTTTTTAAAGGAATTTACTTGGTGATCTAGGATGGCTGTGGTCAACGCAGATGGATATGCTCCCATACATACCAGGCAAAATGACAGTCTGGTTCAGTGTTAGATATGAGTACACTTCGTAAGACACAACTGCTGGCGATTAATCGGGTACATTTTGTGGTGTAGCTTTCTGCTCTTAAAAAGATACCTTTGAGTCGATGGACAGGACACGCAAAGTCTATTCAAGGCAGCTAAATGAGGTAGTGTTGAATTTAATAAATAAGATTACAGAAATTCTTCTTGTTAATCATTCCGTCTCATATACGAAAGGTGTCAAAAAGCTAATACAATTGGTGAACTAATCTGCTACAGAGGGGAAGCTTAGCACAACTTTACTCACCGGTGAGAAAACGTTTAGAAGATCGAGAAATTCAAATCCTGCAATAAGCTTAATAAGAGTGTGCGATATGGCAGTCTGTAGTGCAAAATGAACCTTGCGAGTAAGAAAGACTTTAAGGTTCTATAGCCTGAAGATTAGTGTGATAGATATGTTGCGTTCTCAATATAGCAGCTTGATGAAGTGAGTCAAGGTTGCAAAAGACGCCCCGAAATTTTTTATACACGCAAGTTTAACTTTCAGGCTAATCGAAAGTTAATAACAGTATCTATTGCTTTCTTTGGGCACCGAGACGAGGAAGTACTCGAACACTATTACTAAGAAAGAAAATTCATTGATTCTGCTCCAAGATGTAGAAAGTGAGCCTAGGAAGTTTTATATCTTTCAGGTTTAACTGCAGCCAAAGTTAACGGTTCGGAAAATGTAACCGTCTCTTTTACAATCAGAAGGCCACAAAGATTAACAACTTTCCCCTAAATGTTACATTACACTTATGGTCTTAAGCTTGTAAAAGAATCAAATGCAGGTTATTGGTATTAAACTCTAATAGCAGATTTCTAGGTAATTAGGTAGGTGATTACCTGGTAAACCCAGGCACGCCCCTCTTGGCTTCTGAGAAAAATCCGGCCAATGAATTTATAAAGTTAGAAGTTTAAAGCACGGATTCGCGATACAAAGTAGTTATACACGCCAGGTAGAACAGGTGTAGAACACAGACATCAACAAAATTATCAATTGACATGATTTTATTTTGTACTTAGGTTTCATTAGGAGAGTTTCAATAAAGAACATCTGAAACATATAAAATTTCCTAGGGTCCCTTAGTAATAGTGTTCGAGTACTTTCTCGTCCCTGTGCCCAAAGAAGGAATAGATACTGCTAGTTATATAGCCTGAAAGTTAAACTTCCGTATATAAAAAATTCCGAGGCGTCTTTTGCAAACTTGACTCACTTCATCAAGATGCTATATTGATAACGCTACGTATCGATCACACTAATCTTCAGGCTATAGAACCTTAAAGCCTTTCTGACTCGCACGGTTCATCTTGCACGACAGACTGCCAAATCGCACACTCTTATTAAGCTTATTGGAGCATTTGAATTTCTCGACCATCTAATCGTTTTCTCACGGGTGAGTAAAATTCTGGTAAAATTCCCCTCTGTAACAAATTAGTGCACAAACTGTATTAGCCTTTTGACACCTTTCATATCTGAGACGGAATTGTCAACAAGAAGAATTTCTGTAATCTTATTTATTACATTCAACACTACCTCATTTCACTGACGTGAATAGAGCTTGCGTGTCCTCTCCATCGACTCAAAGGTATCTTCTCAAGAGCAGAAAGCTATTCCACAAAATGTACCCGATTAAATACCAGCAGTTCAGGTTTACGAAGTGTACTCATCTCTATCAGTGAACCAGACTATCATGCGAGCATATCCATGACAGTGGACGAGAGCCATCCTAGATCACCAAGTAAATTCCTTTACAAAAATAGAATCACCAAATCGTCTGTAGAATTCTGCATAGGTTATCGCTTCATATAGCGGAATATTATGGCAACCTGCCTAGAGTACATTCATTGCACAGTCCAGCTAAGAGGCATTAACATTGGCAAGAAGTTAGATGAAACACACAGATATATTCTTAGATCTATACTTCAGACAGTTTTCAAAGAGCACTGTTTTACGAAGCTGCAGAAACATTCAGATATTTCGCTAGAAGAAAATATCGAGATACGTGTTGTTGTTTTATCAAAACGAATGCAATCAGTTAGCATGCACTACAACCAACCAGACATAGTAATATTTGATAAAAGCGTAGTGAGATCTTAATTTGTCAATTTCATCTTACACGGTGTAATATTCTAAAATTTGTTGAAAAATTAATTTCATATGGCAAAAGATTTAAAATTTATCTACAAGCCTTCTTGCTGTGATTTTCAGCAGAAACAATGGTATTACTAATTGTAGATATCAGGATGCATTTAGATAAAACGATAATAACAGTAGATGTCGAGATGGGCCATAATACTTTCATTACAATGTTTCGAATCAGTTTGCATGCAGTACAAACGACGAGAGCGGGCGGGTTGAAATGGGAAAGTACTGCAGATCATATTGTTCTTAGGACTTGCAAATTCGAAATATTCGAGTTTAAACCCAGTGATGTGCGGAACAAGAATGAGAAAAAATGAATATCACGGTGAGCTCATAAGGTATAGTAAAGAGAAAGCGCTTTATAAAGATGGACAAGTTAATGGGTCACTTACGATAAGACAAGCACCCCCGAGCTTGTGGACCTTTTTGTAATATGCATCCACTACGTCAGAAATCGCCTTAAAATGAGAACATTAGCAGAGATGTCACTTGACTTCATTATAATAGTGTTCTACAATGTCTGAAGAAAGATATTAATAGGAGATTAAATTGATCTCTAAGTGATGCGGTGATTAAAGAAATAATTTTGAGGATGGACGGGGATGTTTGATTTTTAATTAGTGGTTTAGAGTGTAACAGGCGCGGAAATAATTCGAGAGTTCCATTTTGCGTTGTCCGGTATTGCTAAACGGCTTAGGCCGGCTTATGTTCTTCTTACAATGCTGTAATGTAGAAGTCAGCAGTGGACATCGGCATCTATTACTTAATTCATATTTGCTTACACCTAGTAAAAAAATTCAACAATGAATCAGAAGCCGTAGGATATTGTGATGTGTACCAAGGTACTAAAAACGAAGCAGTAGTGCTTTTAGAGCTCCTTAAGTCAGACTATTCAATGGCGTATAATTTAAGAAACCATGGATTTACTTCTGCCTTTAATAAGACGAGAGTATCACAGACCTGTACCTTTGGGAACGAACAGCGGTTGGTTTTAAGAGGAGGAGTCTAATTCAAAACAGCTAATGATATATTTAATACAATCGTTAGTGCTTCGTTAGTGCTTCCTAGAGCAGTATCACTTAACACTAGTGTTGCAATAGTTTGGACACTAGAAGCAAATAAAAACTTTGAAGGACAAACGTAAAGTTAGGTCCCCAGGAAGCACTAACAATCAAACGTAGTGCAACTGATAGTACATTGTAAGTGGTCCTAGATAACACTAAGAGTTGAAGAGAATGTGAACAATTAGTTTTTATTCACACATACTCTCTCTTCCACTCTTCTCCAAAACTCATTCCAGAGTCTGGAGCTCTTAAAAGTAGCTCTAAGTAGGAGTATTAATAATCACCGAGCCCCCAGAACCATCGTAGATCCGCCTCTCGAGAAGAGAATGCGTGAATAAACACTTATTATTCACATTCAGTTTGCACATCTCAACAAACAAACATTATTTTCATTCACTTCCATCTACTGCTGCATTCTACGGAACTGTAACGCCTTTAATGTATAAAAATAATTATTCATTTTTCAATAATTGTAAATGTTTAAGTTCAGTAATTCACCATGATAGAGTCAACTAGAAGTGTTTTTGTAACGAAGAAATTACATGAACTGTGGAATATCTTTCAACAAACTGTCGAGGATTGATTACCTGAAACCGCGGTAGCCAGAATTAGCCCAGGGTAGGGGACTTATATTAAGAAAATGAAAATATCAGGTAAATGCATATGTTTTTTAGTCTTGTAGCTCTTAGTTCGTATGAAAGTACTAATAGAAATATGGCCAATGAATTATGACTATTTTGTAGAACATTCTACTTTAATATCACAGGAAATTCATCTTCCGGCTTGCTTGGTTGTGAAAAGTTATAGAGTGTATTGGTATACTGTGTAAAGTATGTGTACTGTCGCTGATTTGTGATAACAATCACAAACAGAAGTAAAAGGTAAATTACAGTAATAGTTTTCTCTTAATACTTTTGTATTGAATGGGAAACGGAAAACCTACTTTTATCTTAACATTTTCTTTCTTAAAATTTCTATTCGGGTTCACGTTCTTCCCCCTTAACATTGAATACGGAAATGGAGAACTTATTTAGAATTTGATTGTTGTTTCCAATATATTTCAAGCATCACTTCTCGGACATAGGCCTGTGTTATGTCGATAACGCTATCGTCGATATCTATATTATCATATATTAACATTCGATATCGCAAATATATGGACATGAATATATCATTCTACATTTTCGATATCGATATTCGAGGGGACGACGAGATATAAGGAGCTCCTAAGACTTGATGAAGGAGCCCCCAGGATAAAGAAATTAAAGTTACTTTTTATAATCATTATATCTTTATTACCACAAATTGCAATGTAAGTACATCCACTTGCAAATTTGCAATATTATATGATATAATTTCTTAGACGCCAGAACGTTTCTGTTTCCTGAAAAAAAGAAACAAAGCATCACGTCCAGAAGCAAGTGCTAAGAACTTTGAACTAGAATTTACCATAAGAAAGTTTTTTTTATTTCTCTCTTATTTGCAGTTTGCCTCACTGATATATTTCTGACAAAATTGAGGTTTAGTTCAACGCCTTTCGAAGTTGCAACCAACTCAACCGCCAATTTGTTGGGTTGCCTGATATTTTAGGAAAAGGAGAATTGCGGGTGGTAATGCACTTTTGGAGTCGAGTATACATATCACCGTTGAGTTGATACATTTATAGTTATTGAAGTATGTCTTCTTTGTTTTTATTTGGTTTGTGTATATTGAATAATTAGTAGAACACTGTATGGTATTAAATTTCGTATGTTGCTGGTAACCCTGTTAACAATTTGTATTTAACGTAGGATATGTCTGCTAGGGTAACCGGGGTGACAAAAGGAATCTCTATAGAAGAATTGTTCAAGGTAAAGGTTAATCAGTAACAGTTACTTCACTTCACATAAATTAATTACTCCCCATTAGTTAACTGTAAAGACACTTACATTGTTTTAATTACAGTCTTCTTAGCATTTTCATCTTCGTATACAACTTTGAATCATGAAGCCTAAAGTTCACAAATAAATAATACTATTGTAAAAGATCAATTAACGTTGTTCCAAAACCCGTAAACACCATTTTACATACTCAACAAACAGAATTAAACATACTAAAATTAGCAAAAGATTGTAGTTATTTTTTATCGTATCGTAAAACAATGCAGAAGAAAAAATAATAAAATGACTGTTTATATATGAACCAACGAAAAAACATTACATTTTGATACGAAAAAATTAGAAAGATAATGAAATTTATCTCCCAAAAGAGAACTAATAGGGAAACAAAGAAAATTATTACGGTTTTCTACAAGTCCTAACAATGCACTATGGATTGCACTTGATTTTGTTGTTAGTGCTTTCTGAGGAACTAACGTGAAGTTACCTCGTTTTTTTCCTTTTTTCCATAGCATCCAAACTAATGAAACATTAGTGTTCGGAATTGGTGCTCTAAGAAGTATTTAATGATTGCACAGGAAGTGATCATTAGTGCTTTTTAATTTGGCGGAGTTTAACTCAACGAAAAATTCCCAATGTTTTTCTTACGTGATATTCGTCACTAATAATGAAGCACTCACAAAACTTTTAGTGTTTTCTACGACCAGCAAAAATGTACTATCACTTGCACTAAGTTTGATTGTTAGTGCTTCCTGGGGGGACTGTTTTTTTTTTTTTTTTTGCTTCTAGTGCCCTATTGTTAAGCCTATTGCAGCCGTAATGTTAAGAGCCACTGCTCTAGGAAGCACTAACAAAGGACTAACGATTGTATTAAAGATATCATTAGCTGTTTCGAATTTGTCGGGAATTTGTCCCAGTGAGATATTCTCCATGTATTTATGGGAGTTTTGTAGCCAGAGTTGACCACTTTGGCCTAACCTCACTCAACCTCACGCTCAAAAACTAATTTCGACCTGAACTCACGAACTCATTTCGACCTCACGCTCACATCACCAGTCTGACTTTACGCTTACCTCACCAGTATCACCAAGAGCTCACTCAACCTCACGCTCACATCACCAGCCTTACCTCAGGCTCACTTCGTGAGGTTGAGGTCGAGTGAGCAAAAGTTTCGAACTCGTGAGCGCCGATCTCGTGAGTTTGGACATCTTTGTGACATATAAATGCGGAGATCTACAATAAGAGCAAAGCAAAACTAAACCATTTGTGTTCCCTGAAAGCACTAACGATGCACTAACAATTGCACCAGGTTTAATCGTTAGTGTTTCCTGGGGGCTAACGAGAAGTTGCACCCCAATAGTTCTTTGCATCTAGCGTCCAAACTATTGCAGCACTAATGTTTCGACTTGATATTCTAAGAAGCACTAACGAAGCACTAACGATCGCACTAGAAGAGGTCATTAGCGCTTTTGAATTTGGCGAGAATTTGAGCCAATTAAAAATTCCCCATGTATTCCTTATGGGAATTCCGTGACAAATAACTGAGCATAGCCACACTATTTTTGAGGCACTAACGAAACTAATAGTGTTTTCTGGAAGCACTAACGATGCACTAACGATTGCAATAGTCTTTATCGTTAGTGTTTTCTGGAAGGGCTAAAATGAAGTTAGCCCACCCCCAAAATTTTGGCTTCTAGCGTGCAAACTATTAAAGCACTAATGCTGGGAGTTGGTGTTCTAAAAAGCACTAACGATTGCACTAGAAGAGATCAATTTCTCGGACGGCCCTTTGGATGAATTGCATACGATTATGACCTTCTCTATATACTGCAGTCAAGGTTAACGGTTCGGAAAATGTCACCGTCTTAATTTTGAGATTTCCTAATATGCTTTTTGTCATGCAGTTTTATTTTCTTGTAAATGTTGCATATTCATTTCGTCATCCAGACATTGTTGAATAAGATAGCAGATCCTAGATTTTATCTTCTCCGATGGTTGTAAATGTCTTCAAAACCACATATAGAGGTCCCGGAGCAAAGTCAAGAAGTGAGTTCTAAATGATTTTGAGTAGGCATTGCCATTCAGCATTTTCCCTAAATTTGTAATAGTGTACAGGATACAGCAAAGTTCTTCTATACCTTTTCCTAACAAAATGTATCCAATGGAGCATAGAAATTACTTAACATGAAAACCTCCTAAAGCCGGTACAACTTTGGACCGTTCAGAAATTTCTCCAGCTGAGGAACGATTTGAACACCTCTCGAGTATAATGGCTGATCTAATGTCATAACGAATGTGCTTTTTTCACTATTCTTGCAGTTAGTTACTCTATGCAGCAGGGTAGATTATAGAGTATTACTACTTGATGTTGAAATATTGAAAAAATACAGAGAAACTACACTGCTTATATCAAAAGGAGAGGTTTGTATCTCACAATTACACAATCGTTGTGGCGAGGCTTTCACAAGATGAATAGCTATCCAAAAGTTGTTTGAAATTAGGAAATCGAGACGCGAGGTGCGAGTGAAAATTTGATTAAATCTTCCGACTAAGACAGCATTGACACACTAAGAACACGAGAGTATATCAATAGAGGGAAAGAGGATATCAGAATGACGAAATGTGATACGATATTCTTATCAAGACTATGCTACCGTGATATCATTCAAGAATATGGATCTGTAGAATTTTCAACAAGAAACTTCTGAAATTAATGACTTTTTCTGCTCTATGATACGTGTAGCACTTTGTTACTAATCAAAGCATTCAGTGAGCTTATTTGATTAGCCCACAGTTTCGTTGGTTTGTGATGACCAGTATTACAAAGTTCTAAGCAAAAACAGCACTGACTATACCGCAAAAATTTTCCACATAACCGTGTAAAAAAAGATCTCAAAGGAACTAAGACTCGATTCTTTATATGGCTCATAGATCAGATTACCGGTCTCAGGCTCAAATTAAGGCTGCTTTGGAGGTTAGAATAAAATGGGTTCCATAGCAAGTTATACAGGATATAATCGGGAAAATATTATTAATGATAGACCGGAACCTTGTGAATCCTACACAACTCTGTATGTAAGCCCTAGTGAGCTGCAAGGACGCTAATTCAACCCATATTTGATAGCCTCGTCCGTTAACACACAGAAGACTTTTTTAAAATATATCCGTAAGAACACAAATCTTTGGATTAAACAGTTTCTATCAGAATAACAATTAAGAAATAGGTGAGAGCGATATGAGTCCTAAGTATATTTCTTCAGCAGAAGCACTCTCATATAGTAATGTAGTTGCATATAAACGGGAAGTATAACAATTGCTTGATTATCATTGATAAATTAATACTTGTTTTTACATTTGGTATCCCAACATCTTTCAATCACAAGGGCCCACGTAAAACCAACCACTGTTCGTTCCTACAGGTACAGGTCTGTGATACTCTCGTCTTATTAAAGCCAGAAGTAAATCCATGGTTTTTAAATTATACGCCATTGTATAATCTGACTTAAGGAGCTCTAAAAACACTACTCTTTCGTTTTTAGTCCCTTAAAACACATCACAATATCCTACGCCTTCTGATTCATTGTTGAATTTTTCTACTAGCTGTAAGCCAATATGAATTAAGTAATAGATGCCGATGTCCACTGCTGACTTCTACATTACAGCATTCTAAGAAGAACATGAGCCGGCCTAAGCCGTTTAGCAATACCGGACAACGCAAAATGGAACTCTCGATTTATTTACGCGCCTGTTGCACTCTAAACCACTAATTAAAAATCAAACATCCCCGTCCATCTCGACATCTACTGTTATTATCTTTTTATCTAAATGCATCCTGATATCTACAATTAGTAATACCATTGTTTCTGCTGAAAATCACAGCAAGCAGGCTTGTAGATAAATCTTAAATCTTTTGCCATATGAAATTAATTTTTCAACAAATTTTAGAATATTACACCGTGTAAGATGAAATTGACAAATTATGATCTCACTACGCTTTTATCAAATATTACTATGTCTGGTTGGTTGTAGTGCATGCTAACTGATTGCATTCGTTTTGATAAAACAACAACACGTATCTCGATATTTTCTTTTAGCGAAATATCTGAATGTTTCTGCAGCTTCGTAAAACAGTACTCTCTGAAAACTGTCTGAAGTATAAATCTAAGAACATATCTGTGTGTTTCATCTTACTTCTCGCCAATGTTAATGGCTCTTAGCTGGACTGTGCAAGGAATCTACTCTACGCAGGTTGCCATAATATTCTGCTATATGAAGCGATCACCTATGCAGAATTTTACAGACGATTTGGTGATTCTATTTTTGTAAAGGAATTTACCTCGTGATCTAGGATGGCTCTCGTCCACTGTCATGGATATGCTCGCATGATAGTCTGGTTCACTGATAGAGATGAGTACACTTAGTAAACCTGAACTGCTGGCGTTTAATCGGGTACATTTTGTGGAATAGCTTTCTGCTCTTGAGAAGATACCTTTGAGTCGATTGACAGGACACGCAAGCTCTATTCACGTTAGAGAAATGAGATATGTTGAATTTAATAAATAAGATTACAGAAATTCTTCTTGTTGACCATTCCGTCTCAGATATAAAAGGTGTCAAAAATCTAATACAGGTTGTGTACTAATTTGTTACAGAGGGGAATTTTACCAGGATTTTACTCACCCGTGAGAAAACGTTTAGAAGGTCGAGAAATTCAAATGCTCCAATAAGCTTAATAAGAGTGTGCGATTTGGCAGTCTGTCCTGCAAGATTAACCGTGCGAGTCAGAAAGGTTTTAAGGTTCTATAGCCTGAAGATTAGTTTGATAGATACGTAGCGTTATCAATGTAGCATCTTGATGAAGTGAGTCAAGTTTGCAAAAGACGCCTCGGAATTTTTTATATACGGAAGTTTAACTTTCAGGCTATATAACTAGCAGTATCTAATCCTTTCTTTGTGCACCGGGACGAGAAAGTACTCGAACACTATTACTAAGAGAGCCTAGGAAGTTTTATATGCTTCAGGTGTTCTTAATTGAAACGCTCCTAATGAAACCTAAGTACAAAATAAAATTACGTCAATTGATAATTTGGTTGATGTCTGTGTTCTACACTTGTTCTACCTGGCCTGTATAACTACTTTGTATCGCGAATCAGTGCTTTAAACATCTAACTTTATAAATTCATTGGCCTTACTTTTCTCACAAGTCAAGAGAAGCGTGCCTGGGTTTACAAGGTAATCACCTACCTAATTACCTAGAAATCTGCTATTAGAGTTTAATACCAATAACCTGCATTTGATTCTTTTACAAGCTTACGACAATAAGTGTAATGTAACTTTTACGGAAAGTTGTTAAGCTTTGTGGCCTTCTGATTGTAAAAGAGACGGTTACATTTTCCGAACCGTTAACTTTGGCTGCAGTTAAACCTGAAAGATATAAAACTACCTAGGCTCACTTTCTACATCTTGGAGCAGAATCAATGAATTTTCTTTCTTAGTAATAGTGTTCGAGTACTTCCTCGTCTCGGTGCCCAAAGAAAGAAATAGATACTGTTATTAACTTTCGACTAGCCTGAAAGTTAAACTTGCGTGTATAAAAAATTTCGGGACGTCTTTTGCAACCTTGACTCACTTCATCAAGCTGCTATATTGAGAACGCAACATATCTATCACACTAATCTTCAGGCTATAGAACCTTAAAGTCTTTCTTACTCGCACGGTTCATTTTGCACTACAGATTGCCTTATGGCACACTCTTATTAAGCTTATTGCAGGATTTGAATTTCTCGATCTTCTAAACGTTTTCTCACCGGTGAGTAAAGTTGTGCTAAGCTTCCCCTCTGTAGCAGATTAGTTCACCAATTGTATTAGTTTTTTGACACCTTTCATATATGAGACGGAATGATTAACAAGAAGAATTTCTGTAATCTTATTTATTAAATTTAACACTACCTCATTTAGCTGCCTTGAACAGACTTTGCGTGTCCTGTCCATCGACTCAAAGGTATCTTTTTACGAGCAGAAAGCTACACCACAAAATGTACCCGATTAATCGCCAGCAGTTGAGGCTTACGAAGTGTACTAATCTCTAACACTGAACCAGACTGTCATTTTGCCTGGTATTTATTGGAGCATATCCATCTGCGTTGACCAGAGCCATTCTAGATCACCAAGTAAATTCCCTCTTCAAGAATAGAAGCATCAAATGGTCTGTAGAATTCTGCATAGATAATCGCTGCATATAGCGGAATTTCCTGGCAAACTGCCTACACTACATTCGTTGCACAGTCCAGCTAAGAGCCGTTAACAATGGTAAGAAGAAACTTGAAGCACACTGATATGTGCATAGATCGTTACTTCAGACTTTTTTCAGAGAACATAGTATTACCAAGTTACAGAAACATTCAAATGTTCTATTAAGAAGAGATGTCATGATAAGTGTTGTTCTGTTATCAAAAAGAATATAATCAGTTAGCATGCACTACAATTAACCAGACATAGAAGCGTAGTGAGATTAGGATTTTTCAATTGCAACTTACACGCTGTAATTGACTAAAATCTGTTGAGAAATTATTTTCATATGGCAAAAGATTTAAGGTTTATCTACAAGGCTGCCGACTGTGGCTTTCTGCAGAAATAATGGTATTGCTAATTGTAGATGTCAGGATGCATTTAGATAAAAAGATAATAACAGTAGATGTCGAGGTCCGCAATGATAATTGCATTAGAGCGAGTGGAATCAGTTTGTATGCAGTACAACAATAAGTGAGCTTGCGGGTTGAAATGGGAAAAGTACAGCAACTCATATTGTTCTTGGGACTTGCAAATTCGAAATATTCGAGTTTGAACCGTGTGACGTGTGGAGCAAGAAATCTTTAGCTGAGAAAGAATGAATATCACGGTGAGCATAAGGTATAGTAAAGAGAAAGCGCGTTAAATGAAGAACAAGTTGATGGGTCATTTGCTATAGTATATATGTTATTATATGAACTTCTTTATTTGGTACTACAGCTTGCATGTTAGTTATATGGATTATTACAACCATTCAGATCGCATTCACAGAATTTCGAGCATGAAATCACTGCTAAACGACACTTGCAGACAGTGCTTTTGGCACATTTCTTGCATGTGCAGGGTACAGGAAAATCCGGCGGAAGTTTTTCTTCTACTACAGATGATAACCAATCACCGTCTTCTTCTACGAAACCATAGTTCGCTGGATTAAGTGGTGCGTAATTCTGAAGTATATTGTACCAATGATGACTTTGAAGATACGCTGTTTTTTGTGTAAGTGTGTTGATGATGATGGTGGGAGCTTTGTGAAATCAATACGTTTCATTCTGTGATATTGCGTAACTCTGAGTTCATCCAGTGTGGTATAGTTTGCTTTCATGGTGCTTGCAAGGTATGAGTCAGCTTGTTGAACCATTACATTGTTTAACTCATTCTTCCCAAAATGTTCCAAAAGTTGGGGTGACTCCTTCGCGCGTTTAACAGCAACCTGTTTTGTCGAAAATTTGCTTGTGCTATCGAATCCAGACAACGCATGAACAGCTGGCCAAACGTTGATAAGAGGTTCTGGAATGTAGTCAATAAGTGTGTGAACTGGTAAATATCTGGTTGTTGACCCTGTGCCACACAGAACCCACATTTCAAGAATATCTCTCTTCTTAAATTCCAAGGAATAAAAGTGCGTTGCACATGCAGATGAATCAGCATCGGATGAAGCAAGTACAACGCGTGTCATTTCCGATGTCCTGATGGCGTGATTCACTTGTAAAACAAGTCTTATATCTGCTTCTTCAAGATGTGATGTTAAATCCTCTATATCAGTAGACTCGCCATTCAAAATGCCTACACTCTTTTCCGCGTTGATTCCAAGACCGCTTATGTAGATGGAAATATTGTGCTGCGAACCATGTTCTATAATGTAATGAGCAAAGAACTGTTGAGAATTTTACTTGTTGTGTGTAGACGCCCAAAACGAATTCATGTCCTTTGGTAGAGGTGTTTCCATGTTAGATATAGTAATTTCAATAGGATCACAAGCCATTCTTCTTCTTCTCTCTGACGACTTTATACTTCCTTGCAAGTAAACATCCATAACAATATCTACCCTCACAGATCCTTTTGATAAATGGAGTATTCTTTGAAACATGCTCTTTACTAGATCTCCAAAGGTTTGCAATGACTTTCCACCGGCTGCTGCTACCGTCCTAGCATGAAGCATGAAGTCAATTATGGTGGCGGTTGGAAGAGTGGACCCGGGAAGTTGCTTCAGTACCATTCCATCAGGTAAATCTTTCTCAAGCTCACAAACCATTTCTGACTTTTGAGATTTACGGAGAAATCCATCTCTCATCAAGTAAAAAGAACTAGATGTGAGTTCCCAACATAGCAGAAAATCGATTGAATAGCCTATTTCACGTGCTATATCTACAAGTCGCAAGGCGTCAATGGTTTCCTTCTGAACATCAACTGATTTCTTTTTATCTGAATGAAACACATTGTTCTTCATCCGGTGTAAGGGTGAAAGCAGTTTCTTTGTTTTCTCAACGAAAACATCTTTCCTAAATTCCTGGTATTGCTTCTCTCCTATATCAGCACATTCTAGCTTAAATTTCTTTTCTTCTTCAGTGAAACGAGGACCTGTAATGATGTTCTGAATTCCATCATCGGATAAGGCAAATGGGTTGCCCCTTTCAGCGATGAAATTCACAAGTCTTGTCACCTGTTTTTCATCATGAACTGTTTGTGCTTTTGAAAACTCATGGTGCGTCGCGCATTCATCATAGAATTGCATCCGACATAAAGTAAGAAAAAATGTTTCATTGCAGTCTTTTCATGTTGAATGAGATTTCTTTGCGCTACAGATTCTTTTCTGCGGGTTATCCAATGATTCCACTGGGGCCTTTTGCAGGCTTGTTCTACACCTGCTCTAATGCCCGATCCATAGCGACACTACAGAAATGTCTTTTAGTTTGCTGAACAACGAAATGCCCTCGTAAAAAGTCTTCATACAAGTTTGGATGCTCTTCAGCAAGTTTAATACTGTCTTCAAAGTGAGTACTACCCCACCTCATGTAATTTATCTTTCCAAAGCGAAATAATAATAATAATAATAATAATAATAATAATAATAATAATAATAATAATAATAATAATAATAATAATAATAATGGTAGCGTTCTGCGGAAAGCGGAAACATGCAGTTCCCAATTACCTTTCCTGTCGCTACGAGTCAAGTCTCGTAAAATAGGAAACTAGTTTTGAACGAATTCGTTCCAATACTTGAACATTTTTTATTTCCCACATCCTTCGTTAAGAAATAAATTAAAGTCTGTATTAAGTTGTTGAATGAGAAGGTGAAGTTGCCCAACTTCAAACTGAATTGAATCAACCTTTCCTTCTTTCAATACTTTCTGCAATACGTGAAAAGGATCAATCAAGTCTGTGTATTTCCTGGAGTCACAGGTCTAGAAAAATGTCTGCCACTGTAAACGTTCCATGGCCTCTGCAACTAGAAAGTATTCATGCACTCCCCGAGCATAATGAGAACCATTAAGAGCACTTTCTGCAACATTTGGACCAAATATATCAACCTCAATGAGAGTCTCCTTGATCCCACTTCCACGCAAATAGTTTTCAAAACATGACATAATGACTTTGGAAATATGAAAAGATCCTAGACCTAGAAATATATTTTAAAACCGTTCTGGAAACCACAATTGAATTTCCTTTGCCAATCGCTATACTCCCTCATCACACCAAAGTGAGCCTGAAGTTTGACCAACTTGAGAAAGAACATCCTGGAAATTAACCATGGTAGTATACACAGCTAATACATCTGTCGATGAATAAGGTAATAGAGCCACCGGGGCTGCCTTAGTCATATGAAGTACTTTAACGCTGAGCAGCGAATTGAAAGCACTCCAAGAAGGAATACACACTTACCTCCATTTCAAATGATGTAGAAAAAAATTATCTCAAATGATACAAAACAGAAAAAAGGTATTATAAACAACCAATTCACTATAATTCAGTAATACATATGCAAGCAAGTGACTTAACTCTAAACAAAATCTATCCGCAAAAGGTTAAAATTTGAACCAACACCAAAAGAGAACGCATATCATCTCGATCACGTGACAAACCCATAATTAGTCCATCAACACCACATAAATTATCCGAAAAGAGAAATGCCGTATACGCAACTTTCTCCAACAGATTCCAGGTATGCTCCTAATTAATTCGTTGTATCTCCTTTGTTTCTTAACCGATCTTAATGATTTAGATGTCAAATGAAAGATATTTAATACCGTTTTAGGTTAAAAAACGTGTTCCTCGACCATTCCAGCTATTTACTTGTCATGTTTAAAAATATGAGTTATACCCATTATAAAAAATGCAAATTTTAATATACAATTATTTTTATAGGTGTTTATTTCAATGATTAGTCAAGCAATTTAGTTACTTTGTTATAATCTGTTACCTTCTACGTCATTTGGCTTTTAACTCATGAAGATTGGACTATTAGTTTAAGAGATATGTGCTTTTTTTCACAAACGTTGTACTTTGGCTGGTCGGCCATATTGGCGGCCATATTGGAAGCAATTGCGCACTATCCCGATCACGTGACCAACCCATAAATAGTCCACTACTACCATACAAATTATTCCAAAATAGAAATGCCGTATACGCAACTTTTCCAACAGGTTGAATGTATGGCCCCAAGACTATAATGAAAAGACTTGCTATGAAAGTCATTCATATTCTAACCTCCGAAGCAACCTCACTTTGGGTCTGAGACCGGTGATCTGATCGATGAAACAAATAAAGAATCGATTTTAGGTTCTTTTGAGATCTTCTCTTACACGGATAGGTGGATAATATTTACGATATAGTCAGTCCAGTGTTCGCTACCAACTTAGTAACACTGGTCATCACAAAGCAACCAAACTGTGGGCTGTGCGTGGGTGAAATTCAGATCTTTTAAGAAACTCGGTAGAAGACTTCACGAGCAGTTGCTGATTCTTTTAAGGCCACATACAAGCAGAACCGAAAGGAAATGCTACGAACTCAAAAATTTAAAGTAACTTTTTCGTCATTAAAAGAGTGCTTTACTTTTTTCATGATGCAACAGGCTGTGACACGACCTCAGCTATTCTCGGGAGAGAATAGTAGCCAGCCCTCAAGATCCTTCAAACAGAAAATAAAATATTGTGCAAGGTAGTCAGTCTTCAACCAACCAAATCTCAATCCTGAAACAATGGTCAAGATTAGACATTTCTTATTTGCCTGTGTAGAGAAGGAAACATGTCCTTCCTTGCATAAGCCATATCAGGAGTAGTTACAAAGCTTCAATATGTCCACTTTTTCCATTACGGCTGGTGTGCACCATTCATTTGGAAGTAGCTCCAAGTCCAGGAGCGAAATGGTCAAAGCATGAACCCAATGGAATGAGGTTGGTGTGTGAAAGAGGATATGCGAATTCCAGGACCCACACAGCTACCATCAGCTCCAGCCGGATAATCTTACCTGTAGATAAGAAGTGACTGCTACATAGGATTGTGAACGAACCACATGTAAGTTTAAAAGGGCCAATATGAAGTCTTCAAGGTTTTCTGCATTCTGCCAAGATAGATCATTTACAAATGGCAGATCGGAAGACAATCTGATTTAGATGCTGACGAACATCAGTTGTAGAAAACCAATATGTCATTGACAACGGCTTAATTGTTGATCCAATCAGTTATGATTCTTAGTTCGTAACAACGTCCCCGCCTGATAGACCTAAAAAATGGACATGAAGGCGATCTTGACGAAACTTTAAATGAAAAGGTAAAAACTAGGAAAAAAATTATGAAGGTAGTTTATTGTTTAGTTTACACATTTGGAATCCTTTAACACGAGCTGCTTTTGTACCCGACGAGAAAACGAAACTGTAGCAGGACACATTTAAATTAACAAGCAGAAACCAATTCATTCAGATATCACGTTCGCATACTACAGTATCATTCAATTGTACATTTATAACAATTGTTTATTGTTTGATTGTTCATATTTTAGGATGTTCAACTGCAGATGATTGACTCCGAGGATTCTGCCATCTGCAAATACACTTAAAATGATGTAACTGACGTTTAGTTTTCGACTCTCCTACAAGTTTCGACTACAAGTAAATTTTAGCACTCTTTATAAAGAACGAAGTTTGGATTTTCCGTACATGCAAAGAATCCATGAACATTTTTATCTAAGACTGGGTCGTAAGAATGAAAGCTTTACTACACTACTTTTACAGTTCGTTTCAACTTATTGCCCTAGTATTTATACGACATAAGGATTATCAATCCTTACTGCTAAGCACCATTTTACTTTACGACTGTACCAAGCAACTTTTCAGATGGAAGCCCACGAAGCTTAACAATTTTCTGTAACAGTTAAACTAGACTTATGGTCGTAAGCTTGTAAAGGATTCAAATGCAGGTAATTGGCCTGAAAATCTAGTAGGGGATTCTTAGGAAAATAGGTGCGTGATTATCTTGTAGAACCAGGCCCGCTTCTCTTAGCCTGTGAGACAAGTCTGGCCGATGAATTAATAAAGCTAGCGGTGCAAAGCACTGATTCACGATACAGAGAAGTTCTACAGGCTTGGTAGAAGAGGTGTGGAACAGAGACATCAACAAAATTATCAGGTGACAGATTTTTTTGGTACTTAGATTATATAGGGAAATTTTCAGTGAAGTACTCCTGAAAGATATAAAACTTTCTAGGCCCACATCCCATATCTTGAGCCACAAGCCCTGAATATCCACCCTTGGGAATAGTGTTCGAGAACTTGCTCGTCTCGGTGGCCAAAGTAAGTAATACAGACTGCGATAAACTCTTGATTAGCCGGAAAGTTAAACTTAGTTAATAATAAATATCAAGGCGTCTTTCGCAAACTTGACTTATTGATCCATATCCTACATTGATAACGCTACGTATCTCTCACACTTATCTTTAGGCTATAGAATCTTTCTGGCTCGCATGGTTAATCTTGCACCACACAGAGCCTTATCGCACAGTCTTATTAAGCTTATTTAAGGATTTGAATATCTCAATCTTCTCAACGTTTTCTCACCGGTAAGTAAATCCTGGTAAGCTTCCGCTCTGTAGCAGACTAGTACACCAACTGTATCAGCTTTTCGATAACTTTCATATCTGAGACGGAATGATCAACAAGAAGAATATCTGAAATCTTATTTATTAAATTCAACACTAGCTCATCTCGCATTTGTGAATAGAGCTTGCGTGTCCTTTCACCGACTGAAAGTAGTCCTCTCAAGAGCAGAAAACTACTCTACAAAATGTACATGATTAATCGCCACCATTTGAGGCTTCCGAAGTGTACTCATCTCTAAAACTGAACCAGACTGTCATTTGCCTGGTATGTTTGCGACCATATCCATGGCCGTTGACCACAGGCATCCTAGATCACCAAGTAAATTCCTTTACAAAAATAGAAGCACCATATCTTCTGTAGAATTCTTTTTAGCTGTTCGCTGCATATAGCGGAATATCATGGGAAACTGCCTAGAGTACATTCCTTAGTAGAGCCGTTAACATTAGCAAGAAGTAAGTCGAAATACACATATATGTGCTTAGATCTATACGTCAGAATGTTTTCAGAAAACATAGAATTAATAAGACACCGAAACCTTCATATATCATTTTACTAAGAGGAGATGTCGAGATAGGTGTTGTCTTACAAAAACGAATTCAAGCAGCTAGCATGCACTACAACCAAACATACATAGTAATATTTGATAAGAAACTTAATGAGATTTTTATTTTTCAATTGCAAGCCACAAGCTGTAATAGATTAAAATCTGATGAATTATGGCCTTCATATGGCAGAAGAATTAAGATTTATCTACAAGGCTGCCCACTGTGGCTTTCTGCAGAAATAATGGTAATACTAATTAAAGATATCACGATGCATTTAGATAGAAAGATAATATGAGTATATGTCAAGGTTCGGCATGATACTTGCATTAGAACGAGTGGAATCAGTTTGCATGCAGTACAACCGACGTTAGACAGTGGGTTGAAATGGAAAAAGTACGGCAGCTCATATTGTTCTTGGGACTTGCAAATTCGAAATATTCGAGTTTAAAACCAGTGACGTGTGGAACAAGAAGTCTTTAGCTTAGAAAGACTGAATATCACGGTGAGATAACAGAAAGCGCGTTAAAATGATGGACAAGTTGGCGGGTCTCTCGATAGGGCAGGCATCCCCGCGATTGTGAAGCTTTTTGTAATATGCATCTGCAACACCACAAATTACCTTAAAATGAGAACCTTAGCAGAGATGTCACTTGACTTCATTGTAATAGTAATATACAATATCTAAAACCAGATATTAATTAGAGAATAAATCGATCTCCAAGTGATGCATGATTAAAAAAATAATTAAGAAGATGGACGGGGATGTTTGATTTTTAATTACCAGTTTAGGGTGCAACAGGTGTCCAATAATTTGAGGGTTTTATTTCGAGGTGTCCGGTAACTTATGCCGGCGTATGTCCTTCTTACAATGCTGTGAAAATCACAAATAAGCAGTGGACATCAGCGTGTAAAACTTAATTCGTATTAGGTTAGAGCTATTAAAAATATTCAACAATGAATCGCAATCCGCAGTATCTTGTGTTGCGTATGTAGGTCTTAAAAACGAAGCAGTAGTGCTTTTATAGCTCCTTAACTCACATTATACAATGGCGTACCATTTAAAAAACTGTGGATTTCAGTCTCCTTTTAATAAGACGAGGGTATCACATTCATATAGCTTTGGAAACGTTCAGAGGTTCGTTTTAGGTGGGCCCTTGGGGTGTAAAATGTTGTGATACGAAACGTAAAAAACATAAGTGTTATTTTATGAATGATAATCAAGCAATTGCTATACTTCCCGTTTATAAACACTACAATACTTACACTACCCGTTTATAAACACTACACTACAATACTTTTGAGAGTGCTTCCTGCTGAAGAAATCTACTTAACGCCCATAACGCTCTCACCTTGTTCTTGATCGTTAGCCTGATAGAAAGTGTTTAATCCAAAGAGTTGTGTTCTTACGGATATTTTAAAAGAAGTTTCCTGTGTGATAACACACGAGACTATCAAATATAAATTTAATTATCGTCATTGCTGCTCACTAGAACTTACATAGAGTTGTGTAGGATTCACTTGGTTCCGGACTAACCATATTAATATTCTCCCGATTGCATAATGAAAAACTTGCTATGAAACCCATTATAATCTAACCTCCGAGGCAGAATTACTTTGGATCTGAGACCGCTGATCTGATCGATGAGACAAATAAAAAATCGATTTTAGGTGTTTTTGAGATCTACCAGTAGACGGTTAGCTGGAAAACATTTACGGTATAGTCAGTCCTGTGTTCGCTACCAACTTAATAACACTGGTCATCACAAAGCAACCAAACTGTGGGCTAATCAAATAATCTTTTCATATAAGCTCACTGTATGCTTTGATTAGTAACAAAATGCCACATCTTTCATACAGCAGAAAAAGGCATTGATTTAAGATGTCCCTTGATAAAAATTCTTCATATTCAAGTTTTTGATGAAAAAGTAATTTTATATCACGGTAGCATTGTCTTGATAAGAATATCGCATCACATTTCTTCATTCTGATATCCACCTTCCCTCTAATGCAGCGTTTCCCAACCGGTGTGCCGCGAAAGGGCCGCTGGTGTGCCGCGAGAAAATCGAAATAAAATTATGAATTCTATAGTAACCAAATTGCAAGACACATGAACAATGTATATTTGTATTTCATATTACCATGAACTTCTACAATGGAAAAATTACTGTAATTATTGTACATACAATTCTGTGTAAAGTATAGTATTTCGGTAATAGAATTTTATTTGTCAGATCCACATACACATTTTTACGGTTAGCTGCTACGTTACGCTTCAATTGAAAGTCCATACAGACAGGTGGAATGAACTTTCAAATTTACACCGTTTTCACTTTGTAAAGCGCTCTCCCAAACAACTGAGGGATAAAATGTATTTGATACAGTAAGTGATTATTTTGATGCAGCAGGTTTGTTATATAAATCTTGTTTGAGTGTTGGCACAGATGGCCTCAACACTCCCTCTATGACAGGTTCCGTAAACGGATTTTTGGCATTAGTAAAGCAAAAGAATCCGGAGATAATATTTACACGTTGTTTTTTCCGTAGAGAAGCACTTATTTGAAAATCACTTATTCCTGAACTTGCAAAACTATTAAATCAATTGGTGAAAATGCTTAATTACATAAACCCAAAACCTCTTGAAACAAGACTATTTTCAGGTCTATGTTCTGCAATGAATTCTGAATACAGTCAGTTGCTTATTCACACAGGAGTAAGGTGGTTGTCTCGTGGTCGCATGTTGTAAAGATTTTAGACACTCAAAGAACAACTTCTCCTATTATTTCTGTCAGAAAAAAGTGAATATGCCGATTTTCTTAGTAATGATTCTTCTTGCAATAAAGTACCTTTTCTTGCCGACATATTCCAAACACTGAATGCACTAAACAAAAGCATGCAGGGGAAAAAACGAAAATATACTAACTTTAAGTGACAAAATTAACTCAACTCAACTCAAAACTTTTCAATTTAGGAAGAAACTCTCACTTTGGTAGAATAAAATTAGAAAACAAAACAAATGTGACATTTTTGAGCTTACAAAGTGCTGTAAAATTGACACAAACCTCTCTACAGTCATTTCAGACACATTGTCTTTGTTGCGTACCAATGTTGAGAAGTATTTTCCTACACTTCAGTTGACTTCATTTGACTGGGTGAGGGACCCCTTTGCGAATTCTCTCCTACAGTCAGCAGAATTAAATGTTCAGGAAGAAAGTGAATTGGTTGATGTGAGGAATGACCGAGGTTTGAAGCTCTAGCACTCATAGCAAGAAAGGGCATCATACTGGATTTCTCTCCAGCAGCCCTATTTCTACAAAGGCTGTGAAAGTTCTTATTCCCTTTTCTATATCCTACTTAAGTGAAGCAAGATTTTCTGGAATGAACACGATTAAGTGTAATAACCGGAAGATATGAGGGCGTGTTTGTCAACTATCCGTCCTCAATTGAAAAAGATCATAAAAGAACATCAAGCTCAAGTTGCACATTAATTTTGCTTCGTGCAGCAACTTGTCTTACTTATTTTTTTAAAAAATGTATTATTATTAAACAATTGTAACTTTTAATATATATTATTGAAAGATTGAAAGATGTTATATATTATTTAACAATAACCTTCATATAATATTTGAAAATGTATATTAACCATGTTAATAAATTATAAGTTTCCTACTGTGCTACTTTTCTGTACATTTTTAATGTTAAAAACATTATTTATCACTATTATGACCATTATTGCTTCATTATTTGCAAACTATTTCGAAACTTGAAATTTTAAAATACCGCTAAATCCTTCTGACAAAGCAAACATGCATACAAATTACCTACATTTGTGTCTTAAAAGTAAAAGAGATTTGCTTGTTCGTTCGTTATTTAGTGATATTCTTTCTTAGTGAAATATTGGATACAATTTTGAAAAAGAAAGTGCATTTTAAAAAAAACTGAGTCCTATTTTTATTGCAATTCTTTTCTATTTTTAAATTAAAATCAAAAATAAGCATATTGATTTACCATGGAAGAGAAACAGTGATCGAGCTTTCTTCTCTGTGAGAAAGGGATCAGTAATCACAGAAAAAAAATACCATTCTATTTTATATTTACAAATAATAATAATAATAATAATAATAATAATAATAATAATAATAATAATTATGAGTGTGCCGCGAAAATTCAAGTTACACTCGTAGTGCGCCGCAAGGTGAAAAAGGTTGGGAAACGCTGCTCTAATGCATTACACTCATGTTCTTGGTGTGTCAATGCTGTCTTACTTGGGAAATTTAATCAAATCTTCAATCGTATCTCGCGTCTCGATTTCCTATTCTCAAATAACCTTTGGATAGCTATTCATCTTTCGAAGCTTCGCTACAAAAATTGTGTAATGGTGAGATACACACCTCTCCTTTTGCTATAAGCAGTGTAGTCCTGTATTTTTTCAAAATTTCAACATCAAGTACTAATACTATATATTCTACTCTTCTCCATACAGTAAATAACTACAAGAAAAGTTCCCCTCTGTAGCAGATTATTTCACCAATTGAATTAGCGTTTTGACACCTTTCATATATGAGACGGAATGATTAAAACGAAGAATTTATGTAATCTTATATATTAAATTCAACACTACCTCATTTAGCTGGGTTGAATAGAGCTTGCGTGTCCTGTCCATCGACTCAAAGGTATATGTCAAGAGCAGAAAGCTACACCACAATGTACCCGATTACTCGCCAGCAGTTGAGGCTTACGAAGTGTAGTCGTCTCTAACACTGAACCAGACTGTCATTTTGCCTGGTATGTATGCGACCATATCCATCTCCGTTACCAGAGCCATCCTAGATGACCAAGTAAATTCTTTTACAAAAATAGAAGATTCAAATCGTCTGTAGAATTATGCATAGAGGATCACTGCATATAGTAGATTTACATGGCAAACTGCCTAGAGTACATTTTTTGCCAGTCCAGCTAAGAGCCGTTAACATTGGTAAGAAGAAAGTCGAAGCACACTGAGATGTGCATAGATCGTTACTTCAGCCTGTTTTCAGAGAACATTGTATTACCAAATTCGAGAAACATTAAAATATTCTATTAAGAGGAGATGTAGAGATACGTGTTGTTCTCTTACCAACAAGAATGCAATCAGTTAGCATGCACTACAATCAACCAGACATACAAGCGTCGTGAGATTAGGATTTTTCTATTGTAACTTACACGCTGTAATTAACTAAAATCTGTTGAAAAATTACTTTCATATGGCAAAAGATTTTAAGGTTTATCTACAAGACTGTCGACTGTGGCTTTCTGCAGAAATGATGGTATTACTAATTGTAGATATCAGGATGAATTTAGATAAAAAGATAATAACAGTACGTGTCGAGATCCGCCATGATACTTGCATTAGAACGAGTGGAAACGGTTTGCATACAATACAACCGAAGTGAGCTTGCGGGTTGAAATTGGGAAAGTGCAGCAGCTCATATTTTCTTATTATTTGCAAATTCGAAATATTCGAGTTTAAACCCTGTGACAAGTGGAACAAGAAATCTTTAGCTGAGAAAGAATGAATATCAAGGTGAGCATAAGGTATAGTAAAGAGAAAGCGCGTTTAATGATCGATAAGTTGATGGGTAACTTGCGATAGGATAAGCATCCCCGAGCTTGTGAAGCTTTTTGTAATATGCATCCACTACGTCAGAAATCGTCTTAAAATGAGAACGATATCAGAGATGTCACTTAACTTCATTGTAATAGTTTTGTACAATGTCTGAAAAGAGATATTAATAAAAGATTATATCAATCTCTAAGTGATGCGGTATTAAAGAAATAATTTTGAGGATTCAGGGGGATGTTCGATTTTTAATTAGTTGTTTAGAGTGCAACCAAAGCGCCAATAATTCGAAAGTTTCATATGGAGGTTACCGCAAGGCTAAACGGATTCTGCCGGGCTATGTCCTTCTTACAACGCTGTGAAATTTAGAAGTCAGCAGTTTGCATCGGCATCTATTAATTAATTCCTAATGGCTTATAGCTAGTAAAGGAAGTCAACAATGAATCCGAAGCCGTAAAATCTTGTGTTGTGTACCTAGGTCTTAAGACGATGCAATAGTGCCTTTAGAGCTCTTTATCTCACATTATACAATGGCGTAAAATTTAAAAAACCGTGGATTAACTTCTCCCTTTAATTAGACGGGGGTATCACAGACGTATAGCTTTGGAAACGAACGGTTTTTTTTGTTTTAGGTGGGCCCTTCGCATTGAAAAATGTTGTGATACCAAATGTAAAATCAAGTAATATATCAATGATAATCAAGCAATTGCAAGACTTCCCGTTTATATACAACTACAATATTATTTGAGAGTGCTACCTGCTGAAGAAATCTACTCAGCACCCATAACGGTCTCACCTGGTTCTACTAATCAAAGCATACAATGAGATTACTAATGAAAGCACACAATTAGATTACTAATCAAAGCAGACAATGAGATTATATGAAAAGATTATTTGATTAGCCCACAGTTTAGTTGCTTTGTGATGACCAGTGTTACTAATTTGGTAGCGAACACAGGACTACCGTTAATATTTTCCACCTAACCGTCTAAGGGAAGATCTCAAAAGAACCTAAAATCGATTCTATATTTGTCTCATCGATCAGATCACCGGTCTCAGAACCAAAGTAAGGCTGCTTCGGAAGTTAGAATATAATGGGTTCCATATCAAGTTTTATCAATATGCAATCGTGAAAATATTATTAATGATAGACCGAAACCTAGTGAATACTACACAGCTCTGTATATAAGAACAAGTAAGCAGCAAGGACGCTAATTAAATGCAACTTGATAGCCTCGAGTTTTAACACACAGAAGAATTTCTATAAATATTGTATCCGTAAGAACACAACTCTTTGGATTAAACAGTTTCTATTAGGCTAATGATCAAGTACAATGTGAGAGCGTTATGCGTGCTAGGTAGATTTCTTCAGCAGGAAGCACTCTCATATAGTTGCATATAAACAGGAAGTATAGCAATTGCTTGATAATCATTGATAAATTAATACTTATGATTATTACATTTGGTATCACAACATTTTTCAATCCCAAGGGCCCACCATAAACCGCTGTATTGTCTCAATACTATATGACTGTGATACCTTCGTCTTATTATAGGGAGAATTAAATCCACGGTTTAAATATGGTACGCCATTGTATAATGTGAGTAAAGCAGCTTTAAAAGCATTACTACTTTGTTTTTAAACCTAGGTAGACAACACAAAATACTGCAGCCTCCAATTAATTGTTGAATTTCTTTACTACCTCTAAGCCGATAGGAATTAAGGAATACATGCCAATGTCCACTGATAATTTCTAAATTACACAGCATTGTAAGATGGAGTTAATCCATCATAAGAAGTTTAGCCTTACCAAGCACCTCGAAATAGAACCCTCGAATTATTGGCACACCTGTTGTACTCTAAACCATTAATTAAAAATCGAACATCCCCGTCCGTCCTTAAAATTATTTCTTTAATCACCGCATCACTTAGAGATCTAATAATATTTGTCTTCAGACTTTGTAGAATAATATTATAATTAAGTCAAGTATCATCTCTGCTTCAATTAGCATCTCTGCTAACGTTATTTTTAGGCGATTTTTATTGTTGTGGATGCAGATTACAAAAAGCTTTACAATCTCGGAGATCCCTGTCCTTTCGCAAGTGACCTATCAACTTGTCCATCAAATAATGCGCTTCTCTTTACTATACCTTATGAGCTCACCTCGATATTCACTCTTTCTCAGCTAAATACTTCTTGTTCCGCACGTCACTAAGTTTAAACTCGAATATTTCGTATTTGCAAGGTCTAACGACAAGAAGACTTCCCATGCTTTTCCCATTTCATCCCGCCCGCTCTCGTCGGTTGTACTGCATGCAAACTGATTCCACCTTTGGACCGATTCTTCAGTTGAGGTACGATTTTAACACCTTTCAACTATAAACTTCCATCTATAAAAAAACTCCATGCGTCTTTTGCAACCTTGACTCATTTCATCAAGTTGCTATATTGATAACGAATCTATCACAATAATCTTCAAGCTATAAAACTTTAAAGTCTTATTGACTCGCACGGTTCCTCTTGTACTACAGACTGCCATATCGCACAGTCATATTAAACTTATTGGAGGATTTGTATTTCTCGGTAGTCTCAACGTTTTCTCACCGGTAAGTAAAGTTTTAGTAAGCTTCCCCTCTGTAGCAGATTAGTGCACCAACTGCATTAGCTTTTAAACACCTTTCATGTCTGAGACGGATTGATCAACAAGAAGAATTTCTCTAACATTATTTATTAAATTAAACATTATGTTATCTCGCTGACGTGAATAGAGTTTGCGTGTCTTTCCACATACTCAAAGGCATCTTTTAAAGAGCAGAAAGCTACTCCACTAAATGTACATGATTAATCGCCAGAAATTGAGTCTTACGAAGTGTACTCATATCTAACACTGAACCTGACTGTCATTTGGCCTGGTAAGCTGTCCATATACAGCTACCTTTATTCCTTCGAAAACTGTTTGTAAATTTTGGTCCCTTTAGTTATCTCCAAGTTCCTCAAGGACTGTGACTGTGATGGATTCTTGATCCAATCACTTATGATTATTATTTTGTGATATCGTCCCCATGTTCTATTTTTTATTAGTGGGTCAGAGTGCAACAGGCGCGCCAATAATTCGAGGCGTCTAATTCGAGGGGTCCGGTAAGGCTAAACGACTTATGCCGGCTTATGTTCTTCTTACAATGCTGTGAAATTTAGTGGTCAGCAGTGGACATCGGCATCTATTACTTGATTCCTATTGGCTTATAGCTAGTAAGGGAATCCAGAAATGAATCCGAAGCCGTAAGATCTTATGTTGTGTACCTAGTTCTTAAAAACGAATCACTAGTGCTTTTAGAGCTCCTTAACACTCATTATACAATGGCGTAGCATTTAAAAAATCGTGGATTTACTTCTCCCTTTAATAAGACGAGGGTATGACAGACGTATAGCTTTGGGAACAATCAGTGGTTTTTTTTATCAGTATATCATTTAAACAATTGAACAATCAGTATATTATTTAAAGAAAGTCTCCTGTGAGTTAACACTCGAGGCTATCAAATATGCATTTAATTAGCGTCCTTGCTGCTCACTAGGGCTTACATACAGAGTTGTGTAGGATTCACTATGTTCCGGTCTATCGTTAATAATTTTTTCCCGATTGTATTCTGTAAAACTTGCTATGGAACCAATTATATTCTAACCTCCAAAGCAGCCTTACTTGGGTCTGAGACCGGTGAACTGTTTGATTAGCCAAATAAAGAATCAATTTTTTAAGTTCTTTTGAGATCTTTTCGTACACGGTCAGGAGGAAAATATTTAAGGTATGTCAGTCCTGTGATCTCTATCAACTTAGTAACACTGGTCATCAGAAAGCAACGAAACTGTGGGCTAATGAAATAAGCTTCTCATATAAACTCACTGTATGCTTTGGTTTCTGAGTGATTGAGTTGATTGATAAGTAACTAAGTGAGACACATTTCAAAAAGCAGAAAAAGTCATTTATTCAGAAGTCTCTTGGTGAAAATTCTCCATATCCAAGTTCTAGAATGATATCACGGTAGAATTGTCTTGATAAGAATATCGTATCACATTTCGTCATTCTGATATCCACCTTCCCTCTTATGCTATACACTAATGTTCTTGGTGTGTGAATGCTGTCTTACTCGGAAGATTTATACTAATACTAATACTATATATTCTACACTTTTGCATACATTAAATAAATGCAAGAAAAGTGAACAAAGCACATGCGTTATGACATTAGTTCTTTTTGGTGCGTTTTCAGCAATGAACAAGTTCAGCTAGTCGATATGTAATTTACAAACGCTCCTTTCTTTCAATTTTAATTATCTCAGTAACTAACGATTAGGAAGAATGTGGTACATCTTCCAAAGACTCCGTTGGGCTTATTGAATAGCCTCACTTTTCAATTGTTATTATCTGACTTTTTGATACAATTCCGGTCTTACATTTTATACTAACCGATGATTAACAAGAGGTTTTTCATGTTCAAAACACTCCTTTGGTATTACTTAATGAGTTCTTTTGAGTGGTAAATGATAGAAACATTACTATAATTGAGTTTTCTCACTTGTATTTAATGCGTGAGAAGGTAATGTTGATTTTAGTCTATTTCCAGTTCCAACTCTTGTTTCGCCCTATTAAATAGAGCAGCTTTTTAACCGTAATTAACTAACAATTTCACAGCGTTGTAAGATGGACATAGCCCGGCATAATCCGTTTAGCCTGGCGGTAACCTCCATATGAAACACTCGATTTATTGGCGCTCTTGTTGCACTCTAAACAATTAATTAAGAATCGAACATCCCCTTGCATCCTCAAAATTATTTCTTTAATCACCGCATCACTTAGAGATCGATATACTTTTATTAATATCTCTTTTCAGACATTGTACCAAACTATTACAATGAAGTCAAGTGACATCTCTGCTATCGTTCTCATTTTAAGACGATTTCTGAAGTAGTGGATGCATATTACAAAAAGCTTCACAAGCTCGGGGATGCTTATCCTATCGCAAGTTACCCTTCAACTTATCGATCATTAAACGCGCTTTCTCTTTACTATACCTTATGCTCACCTTGATATTCATTCTTTCTCAGCTAAAAATTTCTTGTTCCACTTGTCACAGGGTTTAAACTCGAATATTTCGAATTTGCAAGTAATAAGAAAATATGAGCTGCTGCACTTTCCCAGTTTCAACCCGCAAGCTCACTTCGGTTGTACTGCATGCAAACCGTTTCCACTCGTTCTAATGCAAGTATCATGGCGGATCTCGACATGTACTCTTATTATCTTTCTATCTAAATGCATCCTGATATCTACAATTAGTAATATCATCATTTCTGCAGAAAGCCACAGTCGACAGCCTTGTAGATAAACCTTAAAATCTTTTGCCATATGAAAGTAACTTTTCAACAGATTTTAGTCAATTACTGCGTGTAAGTTACAATTGAAATATCCTAATCTCACTACGCTTGTATGTCTGGTTGATTGTAGTGCATGCTTACTGATTGCATTCTTTTTGATAAGAGAACAACACGTATCTCTACATCTCCTCTTAATAGAATATTTTAATGTTTCTCCAAATTGGTAATACAATGTTCTCTGAAAACAGGCTGAAGTTACGTTCTATCCATATCTCAGTGTGCTTCGACTTTCTTCTTACCAATGTTAACGGCTCTTAGCTGGACTGGCAAAAAATGTACTCTAGGCAGTTTGCCACGTAAATCTACTATATGCAGTGATCATCTATGCAGAATTCTACAGATGATTTGAATCTTCTATTTTTGTAAAAGAATTTACTTGGTGATCTAGGATGACTCAGGTTACGGAAATGGATATGGTCGCATACATATCAGGCAAAAAGACAGTCTGGTTCAGTGTTAGAGACGACTACACTTCGTAAGCCTCAACTGCTGGCGATTAATCGGGTACATTTTGTGGTGCAGCTTTCTGCTCTTGACATATACCTTTGAGTCGATGGACAGGACACGCAAGCTCTATTCAACTCAGCTAAATGAGGTAGTGTTGAATTTAATATATAAGATTACAGAAATTCTACTCGTTAATCATTCCGTTTCATATAAAAAAGGAGTCAAAAAGCTAATACAATTGGTGAACTAATCTGCTACAGAGGGGAACTTTTCTTGCAGTTATTTACTGTATGGAGAAGAGTATAATATATAATATTAGTACTTGATGTTGAAAATTGGAGAAAATACAGGACTACACTGCTTATATCAAAAGGAGAGGTGTGTATCTCACCATTACACAATTTTGTAGCGAAGCTTCGAAAGATGAATAGCAATCCAAAGATTGTTTGAGAATAGGAAATCGAGAGGCGAGATACGATTGAAGATTTGATAAAATCTTCCAAGTAAGACAGCATTCACACACCAAGAACATGAGTGTATTGCATTAGAGGGAAGGTGGATATCAGAATGAAGAAATGTGATGCGATATTCTTATCAAGACATTGCTACCATGATATAAAATAACTTTTTCATCAAAAACTTGAATATAAAGAATTTTCATCAAGGGACATCTTAAATCAATGCCTTTTTCTGCGGTATGAAAGGTGTGGCATTTTGTTACTAATCAAAGCATACAGTGAGCTTATATGAAAAGATTATTTGATTAGCCCACAGTTTGGTTGCTTTGTGATGACTAGTGTTATTAAGTTGTAGCGAACACAGGACTGACTATACCGTAAATGTTTTCCAGCTAACCGTCTACTGGTATATCTCAAAAACACCTAAAATCGATTTTTTATTTGTCTCATCGATCAGATCACCGGTCTCAAACCCAAAGTAAGGCTGTTTCGGGGGTTAGAATCTAATGGGTTACGTAGTAAGTTTCTTCATTATGCAGTCGTGAAAATAATATTAATGATAGACCAAACCTAGTGAATCCCACACAACTCTGTATCTAAACCCGTGTTCATTTTGTCTTCGGGTAACAAAGCAGCTCTTTTAAAGGATTCCAAAATATGTAAACAGAACAAAAATAAACCACCACCATGTTTTATACCTTGTCCCTACACTTTCATTTAAAATTTCATCAAAATCGTCTTCATGTCCATTTTGTTAGGTCTATAAGGCGGGGACGGTATAACAAAGTAATAATCATAATAGATTGGATCACCATTAAAGCCGTTGTCAATGACATTGGTTTTCTACAGCTATTGTTCGTCATCATCTAAATCAGATTGTCTTCTCATCTGCCATTTGTAAATGAACACCCTTGGCAGAATGCAGAATACCCTGAATACTTCATATCCCCTCTTGCATATCATACTTGCATGTGTCTCGTTCACAATCCTATCTTGCGAACACTTTTTATCTACAGGTAAGTAAGCTTATCCGGCTGGAGCCGATGGAAGCTGTGTCGATGCTGGATTTCGCATTTCCTCTTTCACACACCAACCTCAATCGATTGTGTTCTTGCTTAGACCATTTCCCACCTGTACTTGGAGCTACTTCCGAATTCGAATGGTGCACACCTGCCGTGTTAGTAAGGGAAAAAGTGGCCATATTGAATCTTCGCAACTACTTCCTTCTTTACCTGATGGGCTTATACCTGGAAGGACATGTTTCCTTCTCCATACAGGGGAATAAGAAATAAGTAATCTTGAACATTTTGTTAGGATTGAGATTTGACTCCTAACTCCGTTGAAGACTGACTAACTTGCACAGTTTTTTTCTTTTTGAATGATCTTGAAGGCAGTTGTATATAGACAACAGTAATAGAAGAAACTAGAAACGGGAAATCTGTTGCTGCTGGTTGGTGTGATTCAGATCTTTAAGAATCTTGGTAGAAGACTTCATGAGCAGTTTCTGATTCTCTTATAGCCACATATAAGCAGAACTGAAAAGAAATTCTACGAAATTATTAAATTTATTGAAACTTTAGCGTCATTAAAAGATTGTTTCACTTTTTCCATGATGCAGCAGGCTTTGACAGGACCTCAGCTATACTGAGGAGTGAATAGTTGGCTGCCTTCAAGTTGGTTCATAAAGAAAAAGAATTCTGCAGTTAGTCAGTGTCATCAATCAATTAGATGTGAATGCTGACAAATGATTAGGTTAGACATTTCTTTATTCACCTGTATGGAAACGGAAAAATGTCTCCCTGGTATAAGCCATATCAGATATATCAAGGAAGTAGTTACAAAGCTGCAATATGGCCAGTTTTCCCATTACTAACACAGCAGCTGTGCAGCATTCAATTCGGAAGTACCTCCAACTTCAGGCTGGAAATGGTCTAAGCCTAAACCCAATCGAAAGAGGTTGGTCTGTTGACCCACACGCCTACCATCAGCTCCAGCCGGATAATCTTACTTACCTGTAGATAAAAAGTGACTGCAAGATAGGATTGTGAACGAGCCACATGTTTGTGTAAAAAAAAAGCCGATATGAAGTATTCAAGGTTTTGTGCATTCTGCCAAGAGAATTCAAGTAGAAATGGCAGATCGAAAGTTAATCTGATATAGATGATAACGAACAACAGCTGTAAAAAACCAATATGTCATTGACAACGGATTAATTGTTGATCCAATCAGTTATGATTATTATTTTTTGATTTCGTCCCCTCTTATAGACCTAAAAAAATGGACATGAAAACGAACTTGATGAAACTTTAAAATAAGGTGTAAGGAAAAGTTGTAAAACATGAAGGTAGTGTATTCTTCTGCTTAGTTATTTTGGAATCTTTTAACAGGAGCTGCTTTGGTACCCGAAGAGAAAACAAAACCGTAGCAGGACACGATTAAGTTATCCACCAAAAACCAGTTCAATTAGATATGACATTCGCGTTCTAAAGTATCATTCAATTGTACCTTAATAACAATAGTTTATTGTTTAATTGTGTATATGTTAAGATGTTCAACAGCAGATGATTGACTCCGAGGATTCTGCCATCTGCAAGGACACTTAAAATTGAGTAACTGTCGTTTAGTTTTAGACTCTCCTACAAGGAAGTAAAGTCACACTGTTAATAAAGAACAATGTTTGGATATTCCATACATGCAAAGACTCCATGTACATTTTTATCCAAGAGGGCGTAAGAATAAGAGCTCTACTACACTTCGATTCCAGTTGGTTTCAACTTATTGACTTAGGTTTTATGCGATATAAGGACAATAAATCCTTACTGCACAGCACCTTGTTCATTTGCGACTATTCCAAGCTGCTTTTCAGACAGAACGCCTAGAAAGCTTAACAATTTTCCGTAACGCTTATATTACACTTATGGTCTTAAGCATGTTAAGGATTCAGAGGCAGATTATTGGCCTGAAACTCTATTAGGAGATTGTTAGGATAAGAGGTACGTGATTACCTTGTAGACACAGGCCCGCTTCTCTTGGCCTGTGAGTCCCCTGTTCAATCTAGTTTCTTGGATGAATTGCAATACGATGAATTGCAATACAATGACCTTCTCTATATACTGCAGCCAAAGTTTACCGTTCGGATAAGGTCACCGTCTTAATTTTCAGATTTCCTAATAGGGTTTTAGTCATGCAATTTCATGCCTGGTATGTATACCCAATAATTAAAAATAGAACATCCCCGTCCATCCTCAAAATTATTTCTTTAATCACCGCATCCCTTAGAGATCGATATAATCTCTTATTAATATTTCTTTTCAGAAATTGTAGAATACTATTACACTGAAGTCAAGTTACATCTATGCTAATGTTCTCATTTTAAGACTATTTCCGACGTAGTGGATGCATTTTACAAAAAGCTTTACAAGCTCGGCAATGCTTGTCCTATCGCAAGAGACCCACCAACTTGTTCATCATTTTAACGCGCTTCCTCTTTACTACACCTTATTAGCTTACCGTTATATTCATTCCTTCTCAGCCAAAGGCTTCTTCTTCCGCATGTCACTTGGTTTAAACTCGAATATTTCGAATTTGCAAGTCCTAAGAACAATATGAGCTGCCGCACTTATCCCATCTCAATCCGCCTGCTCTCGTCGGTTGTACTGCATGCAAACTGATTCCACTCGTTCTAATGCAAGTATCATGGTGGATCTCGACATCTACTCTTATTATTACTTTATTTACAATTAGTAATACGTTATTTCTGCAGAAAACCACAGTCGACAGCCCTGTAGATAAATCTTAAATCTTTTGGCAAATGAAAATAATTTTCCAACAAATTTTAAAATTAGCGTGTAAATAGCAATTGAAAAATCCTAATCTCACTACGCTCTTTGTAAAATATCTGACTGTTTCTGTACCTTCGTCATACAATGTTCTCTGAAAACAGTCTGAAGTATAGATCAAGAAGTTAGATGATCTATCTCAGTCTTTCATCTAACTTCTTGCCAATATAAACGGCTCTTAGCAGGACTATGCGAGGAATGTACTCTAGGCCGTTTGCCATAATATTCCGCTATATGCAGCGATGATCTATGCAGAATTCTACATACGATTTGTGGGCGCTTGCTTGCTCTCTACGCTTCTTATCAAATATTACTATGTATGGTTAGTAGTTGTGCATGCTAACTGCTTGCATTCGTTATGATAAGACAACAACAAGTATCTCTACATCTCCTCTTAGTAAAATGTTATCTGAACGTTTCGGTATCTTAGTAATATTATGTTTTCTGAAAACAGTCTGAAATATAGATCTAGGCACATATCTGTGAACTTCGGCTTTCTTGCCAATGTTAACGGCTCTACTAAAATGCACACTAAGCTAGCCATGATATAACGCTATATGCAGCGAACACATAAGCAGAATTCTACAGACGATTTCGTGCATCTATTTTTGTAGAGGAATTTACTTGGTGATCTAGGATGGCTCTGGTCAACGGCCGTGGACATGCTCGTTTAAATGATTCCAAAGCAGCTCGTGTTAAATGATTCCAAAATATGTAAACTAAACAATAAACCACCTTCATCATTTTTTACCTTGTCCTTACACCTTCATTTAAAGTTTCATCAAGATCGACTTCATCTCCATTTTATTAGGTCCATAACACGGGGACGATATCAAAAAATAGTAATCATAACTGATTGGATCAACAATTAACCGTTGTCAATGACATATTTATTTTTTACAGCTTTTGTACGTTATCATCTATATCAGATTGTGTTCCGACCTGCCATTCGTACACGAGCTCCCTTGGCAGAATGCAGAGTTCGCTTGAATACTTCATATCGGCTCTTTTACACTAACGTGTGGCTCGTTCAAAATCCTATCTTGCAGTTACTTTTTATCTACAGGTAAGTAAGATTATCCGGTTGGCGCTGATGCTAGCTGTGTAAGTCCTTGGAATTTGCATATCCTTATTCACAAACCACCTCTTTCGATTGGGTTCATACTAAGACAATTTCACTCATGGAATTGGTGGTACTTCCGAATTGAATGCTGCACAGCTGCTGTGTTAGTAATGGGAAAAGTGGCCATACTGAAGCTTTGTTACTACTTTCTTGTTATATCTGATATGGCTTATACCTGGGAGGGGTTTTTTCCATCTCCATATAGGCGAATAAGGAATTACTAACGAAAGCACTTTGTCAGGATTCACATTTGGTTGGTTGAAGACTCTGTCTAACTTTCAGAACTCTTCTTTTTGAAGGAACTTTTAGGCTGCAAACTATTCAGTCCTAAGTATAGCTGAGTTCGTGTCACAGCCTGTTGCATCATGAAAAAAGTGAAAGCAATCTTTTAATGACGCTAAAATTTTTTTAAGTTTATTAATTTTGTAGCATTTCCTTTCACTTTTGCTTGTATGTGGCTAGAAGAGAATCAGCAACTGCTAATCAAGTCTTCTACTAAGTTGCTTAAAAAATCTGAATCACACCGAACAAAAGCTACAGGTTTCCCGTTTCTAGTTTCTTCTATTACTGTTGTCCATATACAGCTACCTTTATTCCTTCGAAAACTGTTTGTAAATTTTGGTCTCTCTAGTTTGATCTCCAAGTTCCTCAAGGACTGTGATTGAATTGTCGTGGCTTCAATGGCAGAATTAAATTTGATCGTTGTAGATATTACCCCAAAGCTGTTTTTTTTTCGACATTTTCCGTGGCCACTTAGCGTCCTTGCTGCGCACTAGGGCTTACACACAGAGTTGTGTAGGATTCACTAGGTTCCGGTCTATCATTAGCATTATTTTCACGATTGCATAGTGACAAACTTTCTATGAAACCCGTTATATTTTAACAATCGAAGCAGCCTTACTTTGGGTCCGAGACCGGTGATCTGATCGATGAGACAAAAAATCGATTTTAGGTTCTTTTAAGATCTTCCCTTAGACGGTTAGGTGGAAAATATTTACGGTATAGTCAGTCCGGTGTTCGCCACGCACTTAGTAACACTGACCATCACGAAGCAACCAAACAGTCGGCTAACCAATAATCTTTCCATATAAGCTCACTGTATGCTTTGATTAGTAACTTAGTGTCACATATCTGATAGATCAGAAAAAGCCATTTATTTCAGAAGTCTCCTGAAAACTTTCATATCCAAGTTCTTAATTGAAAAAGTAATCTGATATCACGGTAGCATTGTCTTGATAAGAATATTGTATCACATTTCGTCATTCTGACATCCTCTTTCCTTTAATGGAATACACTCATTTTCTTGATGAGTCAATGCTGTCTTACTTGGAAGATTTAAACAAATCCTCACAACCATCTCGCGTCTCGATTTCCTATTCTCAAACAACGTTTGAATAGCTATTCATCTTGTGAAAGCTTCGCCACAACGATTGTGTAATGCTGAGATACACTCCTCTCCTTTTCATATAAGCAGGGTATTTCCTCTTTATTTCTTCAATATTTCAACATCAAGTACTAATACTATATATTCTACTCTTCCACATACAGTAAATAAGTGCAAGAAAAGAGAACAAAGCACATGCGTTATGACATTAGATGAGCCATTATACTGGAAAGGTGTTCAAATCGGACCTGCAGCTAATGAAATTTCTTAACGGTCCAAAGTTGTACCGCCTTTAGGAGGCTTCCAGTTAAGTAATTTCTAGGCAGGATTGGATACATTATCTCAGGAAATGGTATAGAAGAACTTTGGGGTATCCTGTACACTATGACAACATTAGTAAAAATGTTGAATAGCCATACCAAATCAAGATCATGGAGAACTCTATCTAGACCTTGCTCCGGGACCTTTACATGTGGTTATGAAGACATTTACAACCGTCGGAGGAGATGACAAAATCTAGGATCTGCGATCTTATTGAACAATGTCTGGATGACGTAATCAATATGCAACATTTACAAGAAAATGAAACTGCATGTGATACAACATATTAGGAAATCTCAAAATTAAGTTGGTGACTTTTTTCCGAACCGTAAACTTTGGCTGCAGTATATACGAGGCCTGTCTAAAAAGTATCCGACCTTAATTTTTTCCACGCAAAGTAGTGATTCTCAGGCGGCGCCACTGTGCACGGTGGAAGGAGGAACCTTAATGCGCATGCTCGAACTTTTTCACCGCGTTCGCGTGTGCCAGTCGTGAGCTGGTGGTCACGAAGTGAGGTGCTGTTGGTAGTGTTCGTCGGATCTAGTGTTTCTCACAAGATGACTGAACGAATTGATCAAAGATACTGCATCAAATTCTGTCAAAGGCTGGGTGATTCTCAAAGCCAAACAATTCGTAAGATTCAGTAGGTGTTTGGAGAAGATGCGATGGGTGTAACACAAATTAAAGAATGGTTCAACCGATTAAAAGGTGGCCGCACATCAGTCGAGATTGAGCAGCGTAGCGGCAGGCCCCAAACTGCTCGAAATGAAGCTGTTGTTGAGCGGGTGCGAAATTAGGTGATGGCAGATCGCCGTTTCACAGTGCGGGAGATTGCAGAAGATGTTGGAGTAAGTAAAGATTCGTCACCGTCGGAGGAGTTGAAAAAATCTAGGATCTGCGATCTTATTCAGCAACCTCTGGATGAGGAAATCTATATGCAACATTTACAACCAAATGAAAGTGCATGACAACAGCCATATTAGGAAATCTCAAAATTGAGACGGTGACATTTTCCGAACCGTTAATTTTGCCTGCTGTATAAAGGTATGAGAAGATTACAAGAAATTAACAACACAAGGAACATTCACATTTAGCAGAAAAAGAGACGTTTTTCAGCAAAGTTCCAAGTGATATGATAATCGAACAGTGCTTAACGATAGCCACAATTTTTTCTGGACGATTAACTCAATATGAGACACAACGTTAGCAAAATTAATCCTTCATTCCCAAATACTGTTACGATAAAAAAAAGTTCTACAGTGTTTTTGTGGACATCAGCTTATCATCAGAGCTACAGGTTGAGAAAATGCCACCTTCCTTGTGTGATAATGTATGAATGCACAAGAATGTCAATTCCACTGCGGTTAATATTGCAGAGTCTCTCTTGTCTTGTGTTTTAAAACCCACACATAGAAGGATGAGTCCTTCTACACGCAATTGTGTGGACTAAAAATGGCCGCTCAAATCTGCCTTAAGGACGTATATAAATTATGTTAAGCGCTATTTTACCTAATATTTTATGGGCAAAAATTACAATTAGATACGAAAAGTGCGGAAAGACGAAAATAGCTTTCGGGGAATATCTGAACGATGGAAATTAATTATGCTTTTGAAGCTATGACAATTGAATCACGGTCCTTGAGAATCTTGGAGATAAATACTAGGCTGTTTCGAATGTTGCAAAGAGTTTTCGAAGGAGCAAAAATAGCTGTATATGGACAACAGTAATAGAAGAAACTAGAAACGGGGAATCTCTAGCTGTTGATGGGTGTGATTCAGATCTTTTATGAATCTTGGTAGAAGACTTCATGAGCATTTGCTGATTCTAATAATGCCACATACAAGCAAAACCGAAAGGAAATGCTACGAAATCATTAAATTTCAAGAAACTTTAGCGTCATTAAAACACTGCTTTCACTTTTATTTTATGATACAACAGGCTGTGACACGACCTCAGCTATACTCAGGAGAGAATAGTTGCAAGCCTTAAAGATCCTTCAAAAAGAAAAAGAATTGTGCAACTTAGCCAAAGTCTTCAACGGAGTTAGTAGTCAAATCTCAATCCTAACAAAATGTTCAATATTACTCATTTCTTATTTCCCTGTATTGAGAAGGAAACATGTCTTTCCTAGTATAAGCCTATCAGATATAACAAGGAAGTAGTTACAAAGATTCAATATGACCACTTCTTCCCCTACTAACAAGGCAGGTGTGCACCATTCAATTCGGAAGTAGCTCCAAATCCAGGTGGGAAGAGGTCTAAGTATGAACCCAGTCAATGGAGGTTGCTGTGTGAAAGAGGATATGCGGAATCCAGCATCCACACAGCTACAATTGCCTTCAGCCGGGTAAGCTTACTTAACTGTAGATAAAAAGTGATTGCAAGGTAGGATTGTGAACGAGACACATGTAAGTGTAGAAGAGCCGATATGAAGTATTCAAGCTATTCTGCATTCTGGCAAGAGAGTTCATTAACAAATGGCACATCGGAAGACAATCTGATTTAGACGGTGACGAACAACAGCTGCAGAAAACCAATATTTCTTTTACAACGGCTTAAATGATGATCCAATCTATTATGGTTTTTATTTTGTAATACCGTACCAGCCTTATAGACCTAGCAAAATGAACATGAAGACGATCTTGATGAAACTTTAAATTAAGGTGTATGGACAAGGTATAAAACATGAAGGTGGTTTATTGTTCTGTTTACATATTTTGGAATCCTTTGACACGAGCTGCTTTGTTACCCGAAGAAAAAATGAAACCGTAGATGGACTTATTTAAGTTAACGATCAAAAACCAATTCTATTAGATATCACATTCGCGTACTAAAGTATCATTCAATTGTACGTTTATAAAATTTGATATTGTTTGATTTATTATATGTTAAGATGTTCAACAGCAGATGACATACTCCATGGATTCTGCCAACTGCAAGGACACTAAACATTGTGTAACTACCGTTTAGTTTTCGAATCCGCTAAAAAGAAGCAAAGTTTAAGTGTCTTAATATAGAACGATGTTTCGATATGCGATACATGGAAAGACTCCACTTACATTTTTATCCAAAAGGGGCGAAGGAATGAAAGCTCTACTACACGTCGATCCCTGTTGGTTTCAACTTATTGCTCTAGGTTTTATACGACATAAGGACAATCAATGCTTACTGCTAAGAACCTTGTTCCTTTGCGACTGTACCAAGCTGCTTTTCAGTCAGAAAACCACGAAGCTTAACAATAATCCGTTAAGCATATGGTCCTAAACAAGTAAAGGATTCACATGCAGGATATTGGCCTGAAACTCTAATAGATGTTTTTTAGGTAATTACAAACGTGTTTACTTTGTACACCCAGGCCCGCTTCTCTTGGCCTGTATAAAGTTGTTGCGCTTAGTTACTAATCAACGCATACAGTGAGCTTATATGAAAAGATTGTTTGATTAGCCCACAGTTTGGTTCCTTTGTGATGACCAGTGTTATTAAGTTTGTACCTAACACAGGACTGACTATACCGTAAATGTTTTCCACCTAACCGTCTACGGGAAGATCTCAAAAGAACCTAAAATCGATTCTATAATTGTCTCATCGATCAAATCACCGGTCTCAGACCCAAATTAAGGCTGCTTCGGATACATAGCAAGAATGGATTACATAGCAAGATTTTTCATTATGCAATCGTGAAAATAATATTAATGATAGACCGGAACCTAGTGAATCCTACACAGCTCTGTATGTAAAGCATAGTGAGCAGCTGGGACGGTAATTAAATGCATATTTTTCAGCCTCGGGTGTTAACAAACAGGATAATTTCATTAAATGATATATCTGTTAGAACACAACTCTTTGGATTAAACAGTTCCTATCAGGCTAAAGATCAAGAACAAGGTGAGAGCGTTATGGGTGGTAAGTAGATTTCTTCAGCAGGAAGCAATCTCAAATAGTATTGTAGTTGCATATAAACGGGAAGTATAGCAATTGCTTGATTATCATTTATAAATTAATACTTATGCATTAACCTGATATTTTCATTTTCTTAATATAAATCCCCTACCCTGGGCTAATTCTGGCTACCGCGGTTTCAGGTAATCAACTCTCGATAGTTTGTTGAAAGATATTCCACAGTTCAAGTTATTTCTTCGTTACAAAAACACTTCTAGTTGACTCTATTCATGGTGAGTTACTGAACTTAAACATTTACAATTATTGAAAAATGAATAATTATTTTTAAACATAAAAAGGCGTTACAGTTCAGTAGAATGCAGTAGTAGATTGAAGTGAATGGAAATAATGTTTGTTTGTTGAGATGTGCAAACTGAATGTGAATTATAAGTGTTTATTCACGCATTCTCCTTCGAGAAGCAGATCTACGATGTACTTCTGCGGGCTCCGTGGTTATTAATACTCCTACTTAAACCTACTTTTAAGAGCTCCAAACTCTGGAATGGGTTTTGGAGAAGAGTGGAAGAGAGAGTATGTGTGAATAAAAACTCGTTATTTACATTCTCTTCCACTCTTAGTGTTATCTAGGACCACCAACAATGTACTATCAATTGCACTAGGTTTGATTGTTAGTGCTTCCTGGGGGGCTAACTTAACGTTTGTCCTTCAAAGTTCTTATTTGCTTCCAGTGTCCAAACTATTGCAGCACTAGTGTTAAGAGTCACTGCTCTAGGAAGCACTAACGAAGCACTAACGATTGTATTAAAGATATCATTAGCTGTTTTGAATTTGTCGGGAATTTGTCCCAGTGATATACTCTCCACGTATTTATGGGAGTTTCGTAACCAGAGGTGACACTTTAACCTAACCTCACTCAACCTCACGCAAAAAAATTCACTTCGACCTGAACTTCATTTCGACTTCACGTTCACACAACCTCACGCTCACATCACCAGTCTGACCTCACGCTTAAATAACCTGCCTGACCTCACGTTCGCATCACCAGTCTGACCTCACGATCACTCAACCTCACGCTTACATCACCTGTCGGACCTCATGCTCAATTAACCATCCTGAACTCGCGCTCACTCAACCTCACGTTCGCATCACCAGCCTTATCTCACGCTCACTTCGTGAGGCTGAAGTCGAGTGAGTTTCGAACTCGTGAGCGCCGATCTCGTGAGTTTGGACATCTGTGTGACATATAAGTGCGCACATCTACAATAATAGTAAAGCAAAACCAAACCATTAGTGTTTCCTGGAAGCACTAACGATGCAATAACGATTCCACCAGGATTTAACGTTAGTGTTTCCTGGGGTCTAACGTGAAGTTGCACCCCAAAAGTTTTTTGCTTCTAGCGTCCAAACTATTGCAGCAATAATGTTTCGACTTGGTATTCTGAGAAGCACTAACAAAGCACTAACGATTGCACTAAAAAGGTCATTAGCGCTTTTGAATTTGGCGGGAATTTGAGCCAATTAATAATTCATCATGTATTCCTTATGGGAATGTCGAGACATATAACTGGCCATAGCCACACTAATTGTGAAGCACCAATGAAACTATTAGCGTTTTCTGAAAGCACTAACGATGCACTCACGACTACACTAGGTTTAATCGTCAGTGCTTTCTGGGAGGGCTAACGTGAAGTTGGCCCCCCAAATTTTTTTAAATCTAGGGTCTAAACTATTAAAGCACTAATGTTGGGAGTTGGTGTTCTAGGGAGCACATAAGAAGCGCTAACGATTGCACTAGAAGAGAGCATAAGCGCTTTTGAATTTGGGGGAATTTGAGCCAATTAAAAATTCCCCATGTATTCCTTACGGGAATTTCCTGACATATAACTGGTCGTATCACAATAAATGCGAAGCACTAACGAAACTATTAGTGTTTTCCGGAAGAACTAACGATGCACTATCGATTGCAATAGACTTAATAGTTAGTGCTTCCTGCAGGTGCTATCGTGAAGTTGCCCCGCCCCAAAGTTTTTTGCTTTTAGCGTCCAAACTATTAAAGCACTAATGTTGGGAGTTGGTGTTCTAAGAAGCACTAAGCACTAACGATTGCACTAGAAGAGATCATTAGTGATTCAATGGGGGAGGGGAAGTTCTCGGACGTTCCAAAGGAACTAGAATGAACAGGGGACTAGTAACATCATTTGTATTTAATTAAATTATTGCTTCCGTTTTCTCACGCAGCTGGTCATCTTTTCTATGAAAAATTTGCACATCACTATACTCTGCAGATGGAAGCCCTGGAGGCTAATACGGTATCAGAGGATTACAAGAAATTAACAACTCAAGGAACATTCAGAATTCACAGAAAAAGAGGCCTTCTTGAGCGAAGATCCAAGTGATATGATTATCGAACAATGCTTAATGTAGGCCACAAAAATTTCTCGGGGATTAACTCAACGTCAGACACAACGTTAGCAAGATTAATTATTCATTCCCAAATACTGTTACGATAACAGAAGTTCTACAGGACTTTTGTGGGCATCAGTTTATCATTAGAGAGACAAGTTGAGCTAATGCGACCTTCCTTGTGTGATAATATATCAATGCGCAAGAATGTCATTTCGACTGCGGTGAATATTGCAGAGTCTCTATTGTTATGTGTTTTAAAACCCACATGTAGAAGGAAGAAACCTTCTACACGAAATGGTGTGGACTAAAAATGGCAACTCAATTCTGCGTTAAGTACGAAATAAATCATGTTAAACTCCATTTTCACTTTATATGTTATGGATATAAATTACAATTAGACATGGAAAGTGCCGAAAGAGTAAAAAAGAGGTTTTTGGAAATATCAGCCATGATCGAATTTAATGCTGCCATAGAAGCCACGACAATTCAATCACAGTTCTTGAGAAATATGGAGATCTATACTAGACGGCTTCAAATGATGCAAACAGTTTTCGAAGGACGAAAGGTAGCTGTATATGGACAAGAAAAATGGAAGAAGCTAGAAACAGGAAAACTGTAGCTGTTGATGGGTGCGATTCAGATCTTTAAAGAAACTCGGTAGAAGACTTCATGAGCAGTTGCTAATTTTCACATAGCCATTTTCACATTTTCACATAGCTAATTTTCACATAGCCTTTCACATTTTCACAATCACACAACTGAAAGGAAATGCTTCGAATGTATTAAATTTAAAGAGAACCTATCTTCATTGCTTTTAAGTTTTTCATGATGCAAAAGGCTGTGCCACGAACTCAGCTATACTGAGGACTGAATAGTTTGCAGCCTAAAATTTCCTTCAAAAAGAAGAGTTCTGAAAGTTAGACAGAGTCTTCAACCAACCAAATGTGAATCCTGACAAAGTGGTTCCGTTAGAAATTCCTTATTCGCATGTATGGAGATGGAAAAAACCCCTCCCTGGTATAAGCCATATCAGATATAACAAGAAAGTAGTAACAAAGCTTCAGTATGGCCACTTTTCCCATTACTAACACAGCAGCTGTGCAGCATTCAATTCGGAAGTACCTCCAATTCCATGAGCGAAATTGTCTTAATATGAACCCAATCGAAAGTGGTCGTTTGTGAAAGAGGATATGCGAATTCCAAGCACTTACACAGCTAGCATCAGCGCCAACCGTATAATCTTACTTACCTGTAGATAAAAAGTAACTGCAAGATAGCATTGTCAACGAGCCACACGTTAGTGTAAAAGAGCCGATATGAAATATACAAGCGAACTCTGCATTCTGCCAAGGGAGCTCGTGTACGAATGGCAGGTCGGAACACAATCTGATATAGATGATAACGTACAAAAGCTGTAAAAAATAAATATGTCATTGACAACGGTTAATTGTTGATCCAATCATTTATGATTATTATTTTGTGATATCGTCCCCGCCTTATAGATCTAAAAAAATGGAGATGGAGTCGATCTTAATGAAACTTTAAATGAAGGTGTAAGGACAAGGTAAAAAATGATGAAGGTGGTTTATTGTTTAGTTTACATATTTTGGAATCATTTAACACGAGCTGCTTTGGAATCATTTAAGACGAGCATATCCACGGCCGTTGACCAGAGCCATCCTAGATCACCAAGTAAATTCCTCTACAAAAATACAAGCACCAAATCGTCTGTAGAATTCTGCTTAGGTGTTCGCTGCATATAGCGGTATATCATGGCTAGGCTAGTGTGCATTTTTAGTAGAGCCGTTAACATTGGCAAGAAAGTCGAAATACACAGATATGTGCCTAGATCTATATTTCAGACTGTTTTCAGAAAACATAATATTACTAAGATACCGAAACGTTCAGATAACATTTTACTAAGAGGAGATGCCGAGATACTTGTTGTTGTCTTATCATAACGAATGCAGGTAGTTAGCATGCACAACTACTAACCATACATAGTAATATTTGATAAGAAGCGTAGAGAGCAAGCAAGCGCCCACAAATCGTATGTAGAATTCAGCATAGATGATCGCTGCATATACCGGAATATTATGGCAAACGGCCTACAGTACCTTCCTCGCCCAGTCCTGCTAAGAGCCGTTAACATTGGGAAGAAGTTAGATGAAAGACTGAGATAGATCATCTAACTTCTTGATCTATACTTCAGACTGTTTTCAGAGAACATTGTAAGACGAAGGTACAGAAACAGTCAGATATTTTACTAAGAGCGTAGTGAGATTAGGATTTTTCAATTGCTACTTACACGCTAATTATAAAATTTGTTGGAAAATTATTTTCATTTGCCAAAAGATTTAAGATTTATCGACAGGCCTGCCGACTGTGGTTTTCAGCATTAATAATGTATTACTAATTGTAGATAAAATAAAAATAAGAGTAGATGTCGAGATCCGCCATGATACTTGCATTAGAACGAGTGGAATCAGTTTGCATGCAGTACAACCGACGAGAGCAGGCGGATTGAGATGGGATAAGTGCGGCAGCTCATATTGTTCTTAGGACTTGCAAATTCGAAATATTCGAGTTTAAACCCAGTGACGTGTGGAACAAGAAGCCTTTGGCTGTGAAAGAATGAATATCACGGTGAGCTCATAAGGTGTAGTAAAGAGAAAGCGCGTTAAAATGATTGACAAGTTGGTGGGTCACTTGCAATAGGACAAGCATCGCCGAGCTTGTAAAGCTTTTTCTAAAATGCATCCACTACGTCGGAAATAGTCTTAAAATCAGAACATTAGCATACATGTAACTTGACTTCAGTGTAATAGTATTCTACAATTTCTCAAAAGAGATATTAATAAGAGATTATATCGATCTCTAAGTGATGCGGTGATTAAAGAAATAATTTTGAGGATGGACGGAGATGTTCTACTTTTAATTAGTTGGTCAGAGTGCACCAGGCGCGCCAATAATCCGAAGGGTCTATTTCGAGGGGTCCGGTAAGGCTAAACGGCTTATGCTGGCTTATTTTCTTCTTACAATTCTGTGAAATTTAGTAGCCAGCAATTGACATCGGCATCTATTACTTGATTCCTATTGGCTTACAGCTAGTAAAGGAATCCAAAAATGAATCCAAGGCCGTAAGATCTTGTGTTGTGTACCTAGGTCTTAAAAACGAGGCAGTAGTGCTTTTAGAGCTCCTTAACTCTCATTATACAATGGCGTAGCATATAAAAAATCGTGGATTTACTTCTCCCTTCAATAAGACTAGGGTATGACAGACGTATAGCTTTGGAAACAATCAGCGGTTTTTTTTAGGTGTGCCCTTGGGATTGAAAAATGTTGGGAAACCAAATGTAAAAAAATAATATTAATTTAACAATTATAATCAAGTAATTGCTATACTTGCCGTTAAAATGCAACTATAATACTATACTAGAGTGCTACCTGCTGAAGAAATCTACTTAGCACCCATAACGCTCTCACCTGGATTTTGATCGATAGCCTCATAGTAACTGTTTAATACAAAGAATTGTGTTTTTAAGGATATATTACTTAAAGAAAGTCTCTTGTGAGTTAACACTCGTGGCTATCAAATATGGATTTAATTAGCGTCCTTGCTGCTCACTAGGGCTTGCATACAGAGTTGTGTAGGATTGACTAGGTTCCGGTGTATCGTTATAAATATTTTCCCGATTGTATTCTGTAAAACTTGCTATGGGACCAATTATATTCAAACCTCCAAAGCAGCCTTACTTTGGGTCTGAGACCGGTGAACTGATTGATGAGCCAAATAAAGAATCGATTTTAAGTTCTTTTGAGATCTTTTCGTACACGGTCAGGAGGGAAATATTTACGGTATAGTCAGTCCTGTGTTCCCTACCAACTTAGTAACACTGGTCATCAGAAAGCAACGAAACTGTGGGCTAATGAAATAAGCTTTTCATATAAACTCACTGTATGCTTTGATTTCTAAGTGATAGATTTCATTGATAAGTAACTAAGTGAGAAACATTTCAAAAAGCAGAAAAGGTCATTTATTCAGAAGTCTCTTGGTGAAAATTCTCCATATCCAAGTTCTAGAATGATATCACGGTAGAATTGTCTTGATAAGAATATCGTATCACATTTCGTCATTCTGACATCCTCTTCCCCTCTTATGCTATACACTAATGTTTTTGGTGGGTGAATGATGTCTTACTCGGAAGATTTATACTAATACTAATACTATATATTCTACACTTCTGCATACAGTAAATAAATGCAAGAAAAGCGAACAAAGCACATGCGTTATGACATTAGTTCTTTTTGGTGTGTTATCAGTAATAGTCTTAAAATGAGAACATTAGCATAGATGTAACTTTACTTCAGTGTAATAGTATTCTACAATTTCTCAAAAGAGATATTAATAAGAGATTATATCGATCTCTAAGTGATGCGGTGATTAAAGAAATAATTTTGAGAATGGACGGGGATGTTCTACTTTTAATTAGTTGGTCAGAGTGCACCAGGCGCGCCAATAATCCGAAGGGTCTATTTCGAGGGGTCCGGTAAGGCTAAACGGCTTATGCTGGCTTATTTTCTTCTTACAATTCTGTGAAATTTAGTAGCCAGCAATTGACATCGGCATCTATTACTTGATTCCTATTGGCTTACAGCTAGTGAAGGAGTCCAAAAATGAATCCAAGGCCGTAAGATCTTGTGTTGTGTACCTAGGTCTTAAAAACGAGGCAGTAGTGCTTTTAGAGCTCCTTAACTCTCATTATACAATGGCGTAGCATATAAAAAATCGTGGATTTACTTCTCCCTTTAATAAGACTTGGGTATGACAGACGTATAGCTTTGGAAACAATCAGCGGTTTTTTTTAGGTGTGCCCTTGGGATTGAAAAATGTTGGGAAACTAAATGTAAAAAAATAATATTAATTTAACAATTATAATCAAGTAATTGCTATACTTGCCGTTAAAATGCAACTATAATACTATACTAGAGTGCTACCTGCTGAAGAAATCTACTTAGCACCCATAACGCTCTCACCTGGTTTTTGATCGATAGCCTCATAGTAACTGTTTAATACAAAGAATTGTGTTTTTAAGGATATATTACTTAAAGAAAGTCTCTTGTGAGTTAACACTCGTGGCTATCAAATATGGATTTAATTAGCGTCCTTGCTGCTCACTAGGGCTTGCATACAGAGTTGTGTAGGATTGACTAGGTTCCGGTGTATCGTTAATAATATTTTCCCGATTGTATTCTGTAAAACTTGCTATGGAACCAATTATATTAAAACCTCCAAAGCAGCCTTACTTTGGGTCTGAGACCGGTGAACTGATTGATGAGCCAAATAAAGAATCGATTTTAAGTTCTTTTGAGATCTTTTCGTACACGGTCAGGAGGGAAATATTTACGGTATAGTCAGTCCTGTGTTCCCTACCAACTTAGTAACACTGGTCATCAGAAAGCAACGAAATTGTGTGCTAATGAAATAAGCTTCTCATATAAACTCACTGTATGCTTTGATTTCTAAGTGATTGATTTCAGTGATAAGTAACTAAGTGAGACACATTTCAAAAAGCAGAAAAGGTCATTTATTTAGAAGTCTCTTGGTGAAAATTCTCCATATCCAAGTTCTAGAATGATACATTTTACACTAACCGTTCTTACATTTTACACTAACCGATGACTAACAAGAGGCTGTTTCATGTTCAAAACACTCCATTGGTATTACTTAACGAGCTCATCTTACTGACATCTTTAAGAATAAAATGGAAGATCGGAATTATCGTGAATTGTGATATTTACAACTAAAAGGTGTTGAGGGTTGAGGGCATTGAAAGGCTTGAGGAACGTCGGAATGTAAAATCGACACTTGCTAAACTCTTGCAGACATATTTGATAATATAATGAAACCACATACGTTTTCTAAAATGTAAAAAATTATAACTGAAAGTAGAGTTGATACAGTAGGAGGAAACGAGTGTTTGAACTATGTGGCAAGCTGTAAATTCTTTAGCTACTGACATATTTAAAAATGAGAGAAAGGAACTGTTTTAAATTGTCTGATATTTATTAATAAAAGTTCTCTCATTCAGCAGAGTAAAAGGAATCTTTCGAAGTTTATGTGCATGCTAACTGCTTGCATTCGTTCTGATAAGAGAACGGTACTTATTTCGACATCATCTCTTAATAATATATCTGAATGTGTCTGTAACTTGGTAATGCAATATTCTCTGAAAACAGTCTAAAGTTAAGATCGAAGCACATATATGTGTTTTTCGACTTTCTTCTTGGAATGTTAACAGCTCTTAGCTGGACTGTGCAAGGAATGTACTATAGGGAGTTTGCCATGATATTCCGCTATATGCTGCGTTCATCTATGCAGAATTCTACAGACGATTTGGTGCTTATATTTTTGTGAAGCGGCTCTGGTCAACGGCCATGGATATGCTCGCAGACATACCAGGCCAAATGACAGTGAGGTTCAGTGTTAGATATGAGTACACTTCGTAAGACTCAACTACTGGTGATTAATCGGGTACATTTTGTGGATTAGCTTTCTGCTCTTTAGAAGATACCTTTGAGTATGTGGAAAGACACGCAAACTCTATTCACGTCAGCGAGATAAGATAGTCTTTAATTTAATAAATAAAATTAGAGATATTCTTCTTGTTGATCAATCTGTCTTAGATGTGCACTAATCTGCTACAGAGGGGAAGCTTACTAGAAATTTACTTACCGGTGAGAAAACGTTGAAAATACTGAGAAATACAAATCCTCCAATAAGTTTAATATGACTGTGCGATATGGCAGTCTGTAGTACAAGAGGAACCGTGCGAGTGAAAAAGACTTTAAGGTGTGATAGATACGTTATCAATAAAGCAACTTGATGAAATGAGTCAAGGTTGCAAAAGACGCATGGAATTTTTTATAGATGGAAGTTTATACTTGAAAGGTGAAATTTCTAATCGGTACAAAGGTCGAATCAGTTTGCATGCAGTACAACCGACGAGAGCGGGCGGGATGAAATGGGAAAAGTACGGGAGGTCATATTCTCGTTAGGACTTGCTAATTCGAAATATTCGACTTTAAACTTAGTGACGTGCGGAACAAGAAGTATTTAGCTGAGAAAGAATGAATATCGAGGTGAGCTCATAAGGTATAGTAAAGAGAAAGCGCATTATTTGATGGACAAGTTGATAGGTCACTTGCGAAAGTACAGGCATCCCCGAGATTGTGAAGCTTTTTGTAATCTGCATCCACAACAATAGAAATCGCCTTAAAATAACAACATTAGCAGAGATACTAATTCAAGCAGAGATGATACTTGACTTCTTTATATTATTATTTTACAATGTCTGAAGACAAATATAATTCGATCTTTAAGTGATGCGGTGATTAAAGAAATAATTTTGAGGATGGACGGAGAAGTTCGATTTTGATTAATGGTTTAGAGTGCAACAGGTGTGATAATAATTCGGGGGTTCTATTTCGAGGTGCTTGGTAAGGCTAAACTTCTTATGCCGGACTAACTCCTTCATACAATGCTGTGCAATTAAGAAATTATCAGTGGACATTGGCATGTATTCCTTAATTCCTATCGGCTTAGAGCTAGTAATGAAATTGAACAATTAATCGGGGGCCGCATATTTTGTGTTGTGTACCCAGGTTTAAAAACAAAGTAGTAATGCTTTTAAAGCTGCTTTACACACATTATGCAATGGCGTACCATTTATAAACCGTGGATTTACTTCTCCCTATAATAAGACAAAGGTATCAAAGTCATATAGCATTGAGATAATACAGCGGTTTTAGGTGGGCACTTGGGATTGAAAAATGTTGTGATATGAAATGTAAAAATCATAAGTATTAATTTATCAATGATTATCAAGCAATTGCTATACTTAATGTTTATATGCAACTACAATGCTACTGAGAGTGCTTCCTGCTCAAGAAATATACCTAGCACACATAACGCTCTCACCTTGTTCTTGATCGTTAGCCTAATATAAACTATTTAATCCAAAGAGTTGTGTTCTTACGGATACAATATTTTTAGAAATTCTCCTATGTGTTAAAACTCAAGGCTATCAAGTATCCATTTAATTAGCGTCCTTGCTGCTTACTAGGGCTTTCATACAGAGCTGTGTAGTTTTCACTAGGTTTTGCTCTATCATTAATAATATTTTCTCGATTGCATAATGATAAAAACTTGTTATGGAACCCATTATATTCTAACTTCCGAAGCAGCCTTACTCTGGATCTGAGACCGGTGATCTGATCGATGAGAAAAATATAGAATCGATTTTAGGTTCTTTTGAGATCTTCCCTTAGACTGTTAGGTGGAAAATATTAACGGTAGTCCTCTGTTCGCTACCAAATTAGTAACACTGGTCATCACAAAGCAACCAAACTGTGGGATAATCAAATAATCTTTTCATATAATCTCATTGTCTGCTTTGATTAGTACTCTCATTGTATGCTTTGATTAGTAATCATATTGTATGTTTTGATTAGTAGAACCAGGTGAGACCGTTATGGGTGCTAAGTAGATTTTTTCAGCAGGTATCACTCTCAAATAATATTGTAGTTGTATATAAACGGGAAGTATAGCAATTGCTTGATTATCATTGATAAATTAATACTTGTTTTTTACATTTGGTATCCCAACATTTTTAATTGCAAGGGCGCACCTAAAAAAAAACGCTGTTAGTTCCCAAAGCTATACGTGTGTGATACCCCCGTCTTATTAAACGGTGAAGTAAATCCACGGTGTTTTACATAGTAAGCCATTGTATAATGTGAGTTAAAGGGCTCTAATAGCACTATTGCATCGTCTTAAGACCTAGGTACACAACACAAGATCTTACGGCTTCGGATTCATTTTTGACTTCCTTTGCTAGCTTTAAGCCATTAGGAATTAAGGAATAGATGCCAATGTCCACTCATGACTTCGAATTTCACAGCGTTGTAATAAGGACATAGCCCGGCAAAATCCGTTTAGCCTTGCGTTAACCTCCATAGAAAACCCTCGAATTATTGGCGCTCTTGTTGCACTCTAAACCACTAATAAAAAGTCGGACATTACCTTGCATCCTCAAAATTATTTCTTTAATCACCGCATCACTTTGAGATCGATATAATCTCTTTTTAATATCTCTATTCAGACAATGTAGAATACTATTGGAATGAAGTCAAGTGACGTCTCTGCTAATGTTCTCATTTTAAGACGATTTCTGACGTAGTGTATGCATATTACAAATAGGTTCACAAGCTCGGGGATGCTTATCCTATCGCAAGTTACCCATCAACTTATCGATCATTTAACGCGCTTTCTCTTTACTATACCTTATGCTCACCGTGATATTCATTCTTTCTTAGCCAAAGACTTCCTGTTCCGCACGTCACTGGTTTCCAACTCGAATATTTCGAATTAGCAAGTCCTAAGGACAATATATTCTGCCGTACTTTTCCCATTTCAACCCACGCTCTCTCGTCGGTTGTACTGCATGCAAACTGATATCTACAAGTAGTAATACCATAATTTCTGCAGAAAGCCACAGTCGGCAGCATTGTAGATATGTCATATGAAAGTAATTTTTCAAGATTTTTTAGTTTATTACAGGGTGTAAGTTGTAATTGAAAAATCCTAATCTTACTACGCTTCTTATCAAATATTACCGTACAATGTCTGGTTAGTTGTAGTACATGCTAACTGATTGCATTCGTTTTGAAAAGAGAACAACACGTATCTCGACATATCCTCTTAGTAAAATATCAGAATGTTTCTGTAACTTGGTAATACAATGCTCTTTGAAAACAATCTGAAGTATAGATCTAAGCTCATATCTGTGTGTTTCGACTTTCTTCTGGCCAATGTTAACGGCTTATAGCTGGACTGTGCAAGGTATGTACTTTAGGCAGTTTGCCATGATATTCCGCTATATGCAGCGATCATCTATGCAGAATTCTACAGACGATTTGGTGCCTCTATTTTTGTAAAGGAATATACTTGGTTTTCTAGGATGATTCTGGTCAACGGCCAAACATATGCTCGCATACATACCAGGCCAATGTACAGTCTGCTTCAGTGTTACAGACGAGTACACTTCGTAAGCCTCAACTGCTGGCGATTAATCGGGTATATTTTGTGGAGTAGCTTTCTGCTTTTGAGAAGATACTTTTGAGTCGATGGACAGGACACACAAGCTGTATTCAAGTCAGCGAGTCAACAATTCGAAAAATGTCACCGTCTTAATTTTGAGATTTCCTAATATGGTTTTTGTCATGCAGTTTCATTTTGTTGTAAATGTTGCATATAGATTTCCTCATCCAGACGTTGCTGTATAAGATCGCAGATCCTAGATTTTGTCATTTTCTCCGACGGTTGTAAATGTCTTCATAACCCAATGTATAGGTCCCCGAGCAAAGTCTAGAAGTGAGTTCTCAATGATCTTAAGTAGGCATGGCCATTCCAAATTTTTCACTAAAGTTGTCATAGTGTACAGAATACACCAAAGTTCTTCTATACCATTTCCTGACTTAATGTATCCAATCGTGCTTAGTAATTACTTAACTGCAAACGTCATAAAACCGTTACAACACTGGACCTTTCAGAAATTTCTTCAGCTGAAGTACGATTTGAACACCCTACCAGTATAATGGATGATCTAATATCACAACGCATGTAAATTGTTCACTTTTCTTGCAGTTATTTACTGTATGCAGAAGAATAGAATATATAGTATTAGTTCTTGATGTTGACATATTAAAGAAATACTGATGCACTGCACTGCTTATATCAAAAGAAGAGGTTCTGTATCTCACCATTACACTATCGTTGTGCCGAAGCTTTCACAAGATGAATAACTATCCAAACATGGTTTGAGAATAGGAAATCAAGACGCGACACCCGAGTAAAGACTTGATTAAATCTTCCGAGTAAGACAACATTGATTCACCAAGAATATGAGTGTATAGCATTAGAGGGAAAGTGGATGTCAGAGTGAAGAAATGTGATACGATATTCTTATCAAGACGATGCTACCGTGGCATAATATTACTTTTTCATTCAAAAACTTGGATATGAAGAATTTTCATCAAGAGACATATGAAAAAAAATGAGTTTTTTTTCCTCTATCAAATGTGTGGCATTTTGTTCCTAATCAAAGCATACAATGAGATTATATGAAAAGATTATTTGATTAACTCACAGTTTGGTTCCTGTGTGATGACCAGTGTTACTAAGTTGGTAGCGAACACAGGCCTGACTATACCGTCAATAATTTCCACCTAACCGTCTACAAGGAAGCTAAAATCGATTCTTTATTTGCCTCATCAGTCAAATCACCGGTCTCAGACCTAAAGTAAGGTTCCTTTGGTAGAATATAATGGGTTCGATAGCAGGTTATTTCATTATGCAATCGTGAAAATTTTACTAATAATAGACCGGAACCTAGTGAATCCTACACAACTATGTAAGAACACAACTCTTTGAATTAAACAGTTTCTATCAGGCTAACGATCAAGAACAAGAGCGTTATGACTGCTAAGTAGATTACTTCAGCAGGAAGCACTCTGAAATAGTATTATAGTTGCATATAAACAGGAAGTATAGCAATTGCTTGATTATCAAAGATAAATTTATACTTATGTATTTTACAATTGGTATCACAAAATTTTTCAATCACAAGGGCCCACCTAAAACAAACCGCTGTACCTTCCCAATACTATATGACTGTGATACCTTTGTCTACTTAAAGGGAGAAGTAAATCCTCGGTTTCTAAATTGTACGCCATTGTATGATGTCAGTTAAGTAGCTCTAAAAGCACTACTGACTCGTTTTTGAGGTTCATTATTGAATTTTTTTATTAGCTCTAAGAAAATACGAATTAAGGAATACATGCTGATGTCCACTGTTGATTTCTGAATTTCACAGCATTGTAAGAAGGACATAAGCCGGCATAAGCCGTTTAGCCTTACCGGACACTTCAAAATAGGACCCTCGAATTATTGGAACGCCTGTTGCACCCTAAACCACTAATTAAAAATCGAAGATTCACGTCCATCCTCAAAATTATATCTTTAATCACCGCATCACTTAGAGATCGATTTAGTCTCATATTATTATCTTTTTTCATACATTGTACTATTCCAATGAAGTCACGTGACATCTCTGTTAATGTTCTCATTTTAAGGCGATTTCTGACGTTGTAGATGCATAACACAAAAATCTTCACCAACTCGGGGATGCCTGTCATATCTCAAGTTACCCATCAACTTGAACATCATTTTAACGCGCTTTCTCTTTACTATACCTTAGTGGTTTAGGATTCAACAGGCGTGCCAATAATTCGAGGGTTTTTTTTTTTAAAGGTGTCCGGTAAGGCTAAAAAGCTTATGGTAGCTCAATTCTATCTAAAAAAGCTGTGAAATTTAGAAATCAGCACTTTACGTCGCCATTTATTCCTTAATCCCTATTGGCCTAGAGCTAGTAAAGAAATTCAGCTTACCAGGATTTACTTAGCGGTGAGAAAACCTTGAGAAGTTTAGAAATTCAAATCCTCCAATAAGCTTAATAAGAGTGTTCGATAAGGCACTCTGTGGTGCAAATTGGAGCAGAAGCCCTGAATTTTCTCCCTTAGTAATAGTGTTCGAGTTCTTTCTCGTATCGATGCCCAAAGAAAGTAATAGATACTGCTATTAACTTCCGATTAGCCTGAAAGTTAAACTTGCCTCTATAAAAAATTTCAAGGCGTCTTTTGCAACCTTGACTCACTTCATCAAGATGCTATGTGGGTAACGTTACGTATCTATCACACTAATCTTCAGGCCTTAACCTTAGAACCTTAAAGTCTTTCTGACTCGCATGGTTTATCTTGCACTACAGACTACCATCAGAGCCCTGCAAACCCAGACTAGAAGACGGCCCGGCCCGACCCGAATGGTTCTGAATTCTCTGCCCGGCTCGACCCGGCCCAGCACGAATCTCGAGCCGGGCTCTAACCGGGCCGGACACATTCCGGGACGAGCAATGTAAAACATGGATCGGATACGAATGTTGGCAGCCTGTGTTAATCGTAATGTGTTTGGGAAATTAACTCTTTATTCAAGACTACTACTGTTACTGCTATTATTTATTATTATTATTATTATTATTATTATTATTATTATTATTATTATTATTATTATTATTATTATTATTATTATTATTGCGTTTTCTCACTTGTATTTAAATGCGTGAGAAGGTAATGTTGATTTTAGTTTATTTCCAGTTTCCAACTCTTGTTTCGCCCTACTAGATAGAGCAGCTTTTCAACCGTAAATATCTAACAATTTATGGCAATTCAGTTAATTCATTTTATTCTTAAAAATTCTGGAATTTAAAAGTGAGTGCATTCACTAAGGAGAATGGAGTGTTTCGAAACTTGGGTAGAACCTTGCTGATGGTTACTTACCGAGATGAATAAGAGTTAGTTAAAAGAATGGAATTGTCTACAATAGAAAGTGGGTCTACTTAGTATGGCCAAGAGAGCTGTTTGGAAGATGAAGCACACTTGTGAACATCATTACTTAATCATGTATGTTAGAATAAAATAAAAGAATCAAATACTCGTAAATTATCAAATAGTTATAAATGAAGAGGGGCGAGTACTGCGAAAGGTGTGTATGTTATATTACACCAAATCTTGCTTATCGTTAGATTGTAACAAATTTTAGATAAAACGATAGATCGCAATTGTCGTAAACTGTCATGTATTTATAATTGAAAAACTAGATTATTCCGTAGTGCGAAACAAGTGATCAGAATATGAAATGGAATTTTGTTGATCGCTAGTTGCTGGGATACTTAAAACGAAACAACGAAGCAATGTGAGTTTATTCAATTCCTCCAAACGAGTATTTAGAAGCTAAAGTAGTTTCTTGCTGATCGTTTAGTTACTGACATATTTTAAAATAACATGAGAGAAAGGATGAGGTAAATTGACGAATATTTAAGATTGAAAAGTTTCTTCACTGACAGGGTGTGATCTTTGTTTTGGTATGTAAAAAAACTTTTCATGATAGTCACTGAAACCTTTTAGGTTAAATGAAATAATATAACTGTCGTAGATTCTCAGATATTTACTATTAAAGCCGATTGTATGTAGTATAGTAAAGATGTGTTTTTAAGTTGAGCTAGACTCCTGCTAATCGTTAGTTACTGACATATATAGTAGAAAATGAAAGATCGGAATAGTCGTAAATACCAAGACATTATCAACTGAAAAGTGATTCAATTCTGTAGGATGAAAGTATTGTTTCCAAGCCGAATTAACTCTTGCTGATCGTTAGTTACTGAAATATTTTAGAATAAAATGAAAGAATGGAGTTGTCGTGAAATGCCAGGTATAATTAAAAGGTGAGAAAAAAAACGGTATTGTCGTTATTTCACAGATATGTAATATTGTAAGGGGACTCCTTTTAGTAGAGCGTAATAAGAGTTTAGAAGACGAAACACACTCTTGCTAATCGTTCGTTAACGTATTTGTGAACAAAATGGGAGATCGGTATTGTCTTAAATTGAAAAGAGAATTGAATTAAAATGTTAGATATTTATAATTGAAAAATGAGGTGATTTATTATTGCGAAGAGACTATATCAAAAATGAACCAGACTCTAGCTAACCATTAGTTTGTGAAATAATTAAGTATAAAATAAGAGAAAGGAAGCGTCGTCAATTTTCAGAGATTTTAAATATGAAAATTTTTCCATTCAATAGCTCGAAACTAGTGGTTGGAAGTAGAAGTAAACTCTTGCTGACGGTTATCCACATATTTAAACATAAAACGAAAGAGTGGGATTGTCGGACATTGTCAGATATTTACATTTGCTTAAAGAGTTAATTGTACTAAATTATGTGATATAATTAATGAAATTGAGTCCGTTGAGTTGGGCGAACGTTCAGCTTGGAACATGTAGCAGACTCTTCTTGATGGTTAATCACTGAAATATACAAAAAGAAAAAATAGAACGTTATTTTCGTTTATTGTCATTCATTGTTAGCGTGTTAGAATAGAAAACTTGTTCCATTTCATTTGGGCAAAAGGAACATTTCATCTGCGGATATGAAAGTCACACTCATTGTCGTTTTACTGACTTATATACGTACAAGAAAAACAACGGAATAGGGTAAATTGTGAGATAATTACAACTGAAAGTTGAGTCCACTCAACATCTCGAAACGACTGTAAAACCTCACGCAGACTTTCGCAGATCGTTAGTTACTGACATATTGAAGCATAAAATGAAAAAACGAATCGGCTTAATTTGTCAGGATTAACAATAAGGCGTAGAGAGTGTTTGGAAGATGAAGCAGACTCTTTGTGATCAAGATGTACTCACGGATGTAAGAATAATCTGATAGAACGGAATTGACTGAAATTGTCTGATAACTATGATTGAAAACGGACTCTACTCAGTAGGGCGAAAGGAATGTTGGAAGATGAAGCAGATTACTAGTGATTGATATCTACAGACACATTTAAGAATGGAATTGTATTGTTTCTAACATATTTGCAAATGTAAATAGAAAATATCCGATAAAGCGAAACGCGAGTTTGTCACGTTCGTTAGTTACTGACATCTTTAAGAATAAAATGGAAGATCGGAATTGTCGTGAATTGTGATATTTACAACTAAAAGGTGTTGAGGGTTGAGGGCATTGAAGGGCTTGAGGAACGTCGGAATGTAAAATCGACACTTGCTAAACTCTTGCAGACATATTTGATAATATAATGAAACCACATACGTTTTTTAAAATGTAAAAAATTAAAACTGAAAGTAGAGTTGAATCAGTAGGGGGAAACGAGTGTTTGAACTATGTGGCAAGCTGTAAATTCGTTAGGTTCTGACATATTTAAAAATGAGAGAAAGGAACTGTTTTAAATTGTCTGATATTTACTAATAAAAGTTATCTCATTCAGCAGAGTGAAAGGAATCTTTCGAAGTTTATGTGCATGCTAACTGCTTGCATTCGTTCTGATAAGAGAACGGCACTTATCTCGACATCTCCTCTTAATAATATATCTGAATGTGTCTGTAACTTGGTAATGCAATATTCTCTGAAAACAGTCTAAAGTTAAGATCTAAACACATATAAGTGTTTTTCGACTTCCTTCTTGCCAATGTTAACAGCTCTTAGCTGGACTACTGATTCGTTTTTAAGATTCATTATTTAATTTTTTTATTAGCTCTAAGCCAATACGAATTAAGGAATACATGCTGATGTCCACTGTTTATTTCTGAATTTCACAACATTGTAAGAAGGACATAAGCCGGCATAAGTTGTTTAGCCTTACCGGACACTTCAGAATAGGACCCTCGAATTATTGGAACGCCTGTTGCACCCTAAACCACTAATTTAAAATCGAAGATTCACGTCCATCCTCAAAATCATATCTTTAATCACCGCATCACTTAGAGATCGATTTAATCTCATATTAATATCTTTTTTCATACATTGTACTATTCCAATGAAGTCACGTGACATCTCTTTTAATGTTCTCATTTTAAGGCGATTTCTGACGTTGTAGATGCATAACACAAAAATCTTCACCAGCTCGGGGATGCCTGTCATATCTCAAGTTACCCATCAACTTGAAAATCATTTTGACGCGCTTTCTCTTTACTATACCTTAGTGGTTTAGGGTTCAACAGCCGTGCCAATCATTCGAGGGTTTTTTTTCTTTTCAAGGTGTCCGGTAAGGCTAAAAAGCTTAATTGTATCTAAAAATGCTGTGAAATTTAGAAATCAGCACTTTACGTCGCCATTTATTCCTTAATCCCTATTGGCCTAGAGCTAGTAAAGAAATTCAGCTTACCAGAATTTACTTAGCGGTGAGAAAACCTTGAGAAGTTTAGAAATTCAAATCCTCCAATAAGCTTAATAAGAGTGTTCGATAAGGCACTCTGTGGTGCAAATTGGAGCAGAAGCCCTGAATTTTCTCCCTTAGTAATAGTGTTCGAGTTCTTTCTCGTATCGATGCCCAAAGAAAGTAATAGATACTGCTATTAACTTTCGATTAGCCTGAAAGTTAAACTTGCCTCTATAAAAAATTTCAAGGCGTCTTTTGCAACCTTGACTCACTTCATCAAGATGCTATGTGGATAACGTTACGTATCTATCACACTAATCTTCAGGCCTTAACCTTAGAACCTTAAAGTCTTTCTGACTCGCATGGTTTATCTTGCACTACAGACTACCATCAGAGCCCTGCAAACCCAGACTAGAAGACGGCCCGGCCCGACCCGAATGGTTCTGAATTCTCTGCCCGGCTCGACCCGGCCCAGCACGAATCTCGAGCCGGGCTCTAACCGGGCCGGACACATTCCGGGTCGAGCAATGTAAAATACGGATCGGATACTAATGTTGGCAGCCTGTGTTAATCGTAATGTGTTTGGGAAATTAACTCTTTATTCAAGACTACTACTGTTACTGCTATTATTATTATTATTATTATTATTATTATTATTATTATTATTATTATTATTATTATTATTATTATTATTATTATTATTATTATTATTATTATTATTGCGTTTTCTCACTTGTATTTAAATGCGTGAGAAGGTAATGTTGATTTTAGTCTATTTCCAGTTTCCAACTCTTGTTTCTCCCTACTAAATAGAGCAGCTTTTCAACCGTAAATATCTAACAATTTATGGCAATTCAGTTAATTCATTTTATTCTTAAAAATTCTGGAATTTAAAAGTGAGTGCATTCACTAAGGAGAAAGGAGTGTTTCAAAACTTGGGTAGAACCTTGCTGATGGTTACTTACCGAGATGAATAAGAGTTAGTTAAAAGAACGGAATTGTCGTTCATTCTCTTTTCATATTTACAATAGAAAGTAGGTCTACTTAGTATGGCCAGGAGAGCTGTTTGGAAGATGAAGCACACTTCTGAAGATAATTACTTAATCATGTATGTTAGAATAAAATAAAAGAATCAAATACTCGTAAATTATCAAATAGTTATAAATGAAGAGGGGAGAGTACTGCAAAAGGTGTGTATGTTATATTACACCAAATCTTGCTTATCGTTAGTTTGTAACAAATTTTAGATAAAACGATAGATCGCAATTGTCGTAAACTGTCATGTATTTATAATTGAAAACTAGATAATTCAATAGTGCGAAACAAGTGATCAGAATATGAAATAGAATTTTGCTGATCGCTAGTTGCTGGGATACTTAAAAATAAAACGAAACAACGAAGCAATGTGAGTTTATTCAATTCCTCCAAACGAGTATTTAGAAGCTAAAGTAGTTTCTTGCTGATCGTTTAGTTACTGACATATTTTAAAATAACATGAGAGAAAGGATGAGGTAAATTGACGAATATTTAAGATTGAAAAGTTTCTTCACTGACAGGGTGTGAGCTTTGTTTTCGTATGTAAAAAGAACTTTTCATGATTGTCATTGAAACATTTTAGGTTAAATGAAATAATATAACTGTCGTAGATTCTCAGATATTTACTATTAAAGCCGATTGTATGTAGTATAGTAAAGATGTGTTTTTAAGTTGAGCTAGACTCCTGCTAATCGTTAGTTACTTTCATATATAGTAGAAAATGAAAGATCGGAATAGTCGTAAATACCAAGACATTATCAACTGAAAAGTGATTCAATTCTGTAGGATGAAAGTATTGTTTCCAAGCCGAATTAACTCTTGCTGATCGTTAGTTACTGAAATATTTTAGAATAAAATGAAAGAATGGAGTTGTTGTGAAATGCCAGGTACAATTAAAAACTGAGAAAAAAACGGTATTGTCGTTATTTCACAGATATGTAATATTGTAAGGGGACTCTTTTAGTAGAGCGTAATAAGAGTTTAGAAGACGAAGCTGATCGTTCGTTAACATATTTGTGAACAAAATGGGAGATCGGTATTGTCTTAAATTGAAAAGAGAATTGAATTAAAATCTTAGATATTTATAATTGAAAAATGAGGTGATTTATTATTGCGAAGAGACTATATCAAAAATGAACCAGACTCTTGCTAACCATTAGTTTGTGAAATAATTAAGTATAAAATAAGAGAAAGGAAGCGTCGTAACTTTTGAGAGATTTTAAATATGAAAATTTTTCCATTCAATATTTCGAAACTAGTGGTTGGAAGTAGAAGTAAACTCTTGCTGACGGTTATCCACATATTTAAACATAAAACGAAAGAGCGGGATTGTCGGACATTGTCAGATATTTACAATTGTTAAAAGAGTTAATTGTACTAAATTATGTGATATAATTAATGAAATTGAGTCCGTTGAGTTGGGCGAACGTTGAGCTTGGAACATGTAGCAGACTCTTCTTGATGGTTAATCACTGAAATATACAAAAAGAAAAAAATAGAACGTTATTTTCGTTTATTGTTATTCATTGTTAGCGTGTTAGAATAGAAAACTTGTTCCATTTCATTTAGGCAAAAGGAACATTTCATCTGCGGATATGAAAGTGACACTCATTGTCGTTTTACTGACTTATATACGTACAAGAAAAACAACGGAATAGGGTAAATTGTGAGATAATTACAACTGAAAGTTGAGTCCACTCAACATCTCGAAACGACTGTAAAACCTCACGCAGACTTTCGCAGATCGTTAGTTACTGACATATTGAAGCATAAAATGGAAGATCGCAATTGTCGTGAATTGTGATATTCACAACTAAAAGGTGTTGAGGGTTGAGGGCATTGAAAGGCTTGAGGAACGTCGGAATGTAAAATCGACACTTGCTAAACTCTTGCAGACATATTTGATAATATAATGATACCACATACGTTTTTTAAAATGTAAAAAATTAAAACTGAAAGTAGAGTTGATTCAGTAGGAGGAAAAGAGTGTTTGAACTATGTGGCAAGCTGTAAATTCGTTAGCTACTGACATATTTAAAAATGAGAGAAAGCAACTGTTTTAACTGTCTGATATTTACTAATAAAAGTTATCTCATTCAGCAGAGTAAAAGGAATCTTTCGAAGTTTATGTGCATGCTAACTGCTTGCATTCGTTATGATAAGAGAACAACACTTATCTCGTCATCTCCTCTTAATAATATATCTGAATGTGTCTGTAACTTGGTAATGCAATATTCTCTGAAAACAGTCTAAAGTTAAGATCGAAGCACATATATGTGTTTTTCGACTTTCTTCTTGCCAATGTTAACAGCTCTTAGCTGGACTGTGCAAGGAATGTACTCTAGGCAGTTTGCTATGATATTCCGCTATATGCAGCGTTCATCTATGCAGAATTCTACAGACGATTTGGTGCTTATATTTTTGTGAAGCGGCTCTGGTCAACGGCCATGGCTATGCTCGCACACATACCAGGCCAAATGACAGTGAGGTTCAGTGTTAGCTATGAGTACACTTCGTAAGACTCAACTGCTGGTGATTAATCGCGTACATTTTGTGGATTAGCTTTCTGCTCTATAGAAGATACCTTTGAGTATGTGGAAAGACACGCAAACTCTATTCACGTCAGCGAGATAAGGTAGTGTTTAATTTAATAAATAAAATTAGTGATATTCTTCTTGTTGATCAATCCGTCTTAGATATGAAAGGTGTTTAAAAGCTAATACAGTTGGTGCACTAATCTGCTACAGAGGGGAAGCTTACTAGAACTTAACTTACCGGTGAGAAAACGTTGAGAATATTGAGAAATTCAAATCCTCCAATAAGTTTAATATGGCTGTGCGATATGGCAGTCTGTAGTACAAGAGGAACCGTGCGAGTGAAAAAGACTTTAAGGTTTTATAGCTTGAAGATTAGTGTGATAGATACGTTATCAATAAAGCAACTTGATGAAATTAGTCAAGGTGGCAAAAGATGCATGGAATTTTTTATAGATGGAAGTTTATACTTGAAAGGTGTTTCAAGTTCTACTTGAAAGGTGAAATTTCTAATCGGTGCAAAGGTCGAATCAGTTTGCGTGCAGTACAACCGACGAGAGCGGGCGGGATGAAATGGGAAAAGTACGGGAGGTCATATTGTCGTTAGGACTTGCTAATTCGAAATATTCGAGTTTAAACTTAGTGACGTGCGGAACAAGAAGTATTTAGCTGAGAAAGAATGAGTATCGAGGTGAGCTCATAAGGTATAGTAAAGAGAAAGCGCATTATTTGATGGACAAGTTGATAGGACACTTGCGAAAGGACAGACATCCCCGAGATTGTGAAGCTTTTTGTAATCTGCATCTACAACAATAGAAATCGCCTTAAAATAACAACATTAGCACAGATACTAATTTAAGCAGAGATGATACTTGACTTCTTTATATTATTATTTTACAATGTCTGAAGACAAATATTATTCGATCTTTAAGTGATGCGGTGATTAAAGAAAAAATTTTGAGGATGGACGGAGAAGTTCGATTTTGATTAATGGTTTAGAGTGCAACAGGTGTGCCAATAATTCGAGGCTTCTATTTCCAGGTGCTTGGTAAGGCTAAACTTCTTATGCCGGATTAACTCCTTCACACAATGCTGTGTAATTAAGAAATTATCAGTGGACATTGGCATGTATTCCTTAATTCCTATCGGCTTAGAGCTAGTAATGAAATTCAACAATTAATCGGGGGCCGCAGTATTTTGTGTTGTGTACCCAGGTTTAAAAACAAAGTAGTAATGCTTTTAAAGCTGCTTTACACACATGCAGAATTCTACAGACGATTTGGTGCCTCTATTTTTGTAAAGGAATATACTTGGTTTTCTAGGATGATTCTGGTCAACGGCCATACATATGCTCGCATACATACCAGGCCAATGTACAGTCTGCTTCAGTGTTAGAGACGAGTACACTTCGTAAGCCTCAACTGCTGGCGATTAATCGGGTACATTTTGTAGAGTAACTTTCTGCTTTTGAAAAGATACCTTTGAGTCGATGGACAGGACACACAAGCTGTATTCAAGTCAGCGAGTCAGCCATTCGAAAAATGTCACCGTCTTAATTTTGAGATTTCCTAATATGGTTTTTGTCATGCAGTTTCATTTTGTTGTAAATGTTGCATATAGATTTCCTCATCCAGACGTTGCTGTATAAGATCGCAGATCCTAGATTTTGTCATCTTCTCCGACGGTTGTAAATGTCGTCATAACCCAATGTAGAGGTCCCCGAGCAAAGTCTAGAAGTGAGTTCTCAATGATCTTAAGTAGGCATGGCCATTCCAAATTTTTCACTAAAGTTGTCATAGTGTACAGAATACACCAAAGTTCTTCTATACCATTTCCTGACTTAATGTATCCAATCGTGCTTAGTAATTACTTAACTGCAAACGTCATAAAACCGTTACAACACTGGACCTTTCAGAAATTTCTTCAGCTGAAGTACGATTTGAACACCTTACCAGTATAATGGATGATCTAATATCATAACGCATGTAAATTGTTCACTTTTCTTGCAGTTATTTACTGTATGCAGAAGAATAGAATATATAGTATTAGTTCTTGATGTTGACATATTAAAGAAATACTGATGCACTGCACTGCTTATATCAAAAGAAGAGGTTTTGTATCTCACCATTACACTATCGTTGTGCCGAAGCTTTCACAAGATGAATAACTATCCAAACATGGTTTGAGAATAGGAAACCGAGACGCGACATCCGAGTAAAGACTTGATTAAATCTTCCGAGTAAGACAACATTGATTCACCAAGATATGAGTGTATAGCATTAGAGGGAAAGTGGATGTCAGAGTGAAGAAATGTGATACGATATTCTTATCAAGACGATGCTACCGTAACATAATATTACTTTTTCATTCAAAAACTTGGATATGAAGAATTTTCATCAAGGGACATCTGAAATAAATGAGTTTTTCTTCTCTATGAAATGTGTGGCATTTGGTTCCTAATCAAAGCATACAATGAGATTATATGAAAAGATTATTTGATTAACCCACAGTTTGGTTCGTTTGTGATGACCAGTGTTACTAAGTTGGTAACGAACACAGGCCTGACTATACCGTCAATAATTTCCACCTAACCGTCTACAAGGAAACTAAAATCGATTCTCTATTTCCCTTATCAATCAAATCACCGGTCTCAGACCTAAAGTAAGGTTTCTTTGGGGGTTAGAATATAATAGGTTCGATAGCAGGTTATTTCATTATGCAATCGTGAAAATTTTACTAATGATAGACCGGAACCTAGTGAATCCTACACAACTAAGTAAGAACACAACTCTTTGAATTAAACAGTTTCTATCAGGCTAACGATCAAGAACAAGGTGAGAGCGTTATGACTGCTAAGTAGGTTTCTTCAGCAGGAAGCACTCTGAAATAGTATTATAGTTGCATATAAACAGGAAGTATAGCAATTGCTTGATTATCAAAGATAAATTTATACTTATGTATTTTACAATTGGTATCACAAAATTTTTCAATCACATGGGCCCACCTAAAACAAACCGCTGTACCTTCCCAATACTATATGACTGTGATACCTTTGTCTAATTAAAGGGAGAAGTAAATCCACGGTTTTTAAATGGTACGCCATTGTATGATGTCAGTTAAGTAGCTCTAAAAGTACTACTGCTTCGTTTTTAAGATTCATTATTGAATTTTTTTATTAGCTCTAAGCCAATACGAATTAAGGAATACATGCTGATGTCCACTGCTGATTTCTGAATTTCACAGCATTGTAAGAAGGACATAAGCCGGCATAAGCCGTTTAGCCTTACCGGACACTTGAAACTAGGACCCTCGAATTATTGGAACGCCTGTTGCACCCTAAACCACTAATTAAAAATCGAAGATTCACGCCCATCCTCAAAACTATTTCTTTAATCACCGCATCACTTAGAGATCGATTTAATCTCATATTATTATCTTTCTTCATACATTGTACTATTCCAATGAAGTCACGTGACATCTCTGTTAATGTTCTCATTTTAAGGCGATTTCTGACGTTGTAGATGCATAACACAAAAATCTTCACCAGCTCGGGGATGCCTGTCATATCTCAAGTTACCCATCAACTTGAACATCATTTTAACGCGCTTTCTCTTTACTATACCTTAGTGGTTTAGGGTTCAACATTCGTGCCAATAATGCGAGGTGTTTTTTTTTTCAAGGTGTCCGGTAAGGCTAAAAACCTTATGGCAGCTTAATTCTATCTAAAAATGCTGTGAAATTTAGAAATCAGCAGTTTACGTCGCCATTTATTCCTTAATCCCTATTGGCCTAGAGCTAGTAAAGAAATTCAGCTTACCAGAATTTACTTACCGGTGAGAAAACCTTGAGAAGTTTAGAAATTCAAATCCTCCAATAAGCTTAATAAGAGTGTTCCATAAGGCACTCTGTGGTGCAAATTGGAGCAGAAGCCCTGAATTTTCTCCCTTAGTAATAGTGTTCGAGTTCTTTCTCGTATCGATGCCCAAAGAAAGTAATAGATACTGCTATTAACTTTCGATTAGCCTGAAAGTTAAACTTGCCTCTATAAAAAATTTCAAGGCGTCTTTTGCAACCTTGACTCACTTCATCAAGATGCTATGTGGATAACGTTACGTATCTATCACACTAATCCTCAGGCCTTAACCTTAGAATCTTAAACTTTTTCTGACTCGCATGGTTTATCTTGCACTACAGACTACCATCAGAGGCCTGCAAACCCAGACTAGAAGACGGCCCGGCCCGACCCGAATGGTTCTGAATTCTGTGCCCGGCTCGACCCGGCCCAGCACGAATCTCGAGCCGGGCTCTAACCGGGCCGGGCACATTCCGGGCCGAAACGGGCCGAGCAATGTAAAAGACGGATCGGATACTAATGTTGGCAGCCTGTGTTAATCGTAATGTGTTTGGGAAATTAACTCTTTATTCAAGACTACTACTGTTACTGCTATTATTATTATTATTATTATTATTATTATTATTATTATTATTATTATTATTATTATTATTATTATTATTATTATTACTTCTACTACTACAACTACTACGACTTCGCGTCAGAGTTGACATGTCTGGTGGTACATATTTTACAATCTAACTTCAGAAAAAATCGAAGAAATACTTTTATTATGGCCAGTCTCCGTAAAATGCGAGCAGATGCTTGACGAGGGGCAATGGTGGCTCAGTACGTAAAGCATTCACATCTGGTGCTAGAGGTCGTCGGATCCATCCCTCCTCCTGTTATGTGAGCTTTGTGATGGACAAACATCGTGAGCGTGGGAGTTTTTAGGTTAGCCCGTTTTCGTCCACTGTCTTCATTCTACCAATTCATTAATCATCATCCATACGTTTTGAGCCGTAATTGCCTATAGAACATAAGAGAAAGTCAAGTCCTTGACCTACTAATTAGAATTTGTTCCGCTACCATTAGACCACGGATGCCGAAACCATGAACTGGCGTGTTCATAAGATTAGCGAACCTTGTAGTAATGTTCAATTAGCACGGCAGATTCCAAATCATATTACATGTTCCTGTAATCTTTATAATTCGATGCTACAATAATAATAACAAAAAACAATGATGAAATAAATCACCCGGACCCCAGGATCGATGAAGTCTTCCTGGAACGATTCGTAACAAGTAAATAATAGAGATTATGACGGAATGCGAGGCAGTAAATACAAAAAAAAGCCACACATATCATTGTTGAACGAAAAATACCTCAAAAGTCCCCTGAATGAAAAATGTATACATATCACCTATCAAAAATACGTTTAGAAGATCGAGAAATTCAAACCCTCCAATAAGCTTAATAAGAGTTTGTTATATGGCAGTCTGTAGTGCAAGATGAACCGTGCGAGTCAGAAAAACTTTAAGGTTCTATAGCCTTAAATTAGTGTGATACCAATATAGTGTAGCGTTATCAATATAGCAGCTTGATGAAGTGAGACAAAGTTGCAAAAGACGCCCCGAAATTTTTTATACACGCAAGTTTAACTTTCAGGCTAATCGAAAGTTAATAGCAGTATCTATTACTTTCTTTGGGCACTGAGATGAGAAAGTACTCGAACAGTATTACTAAGAAAGAAAATTCATTGATTCTGCTGCAAGATGTGGAAAGTGAGCCTAGGAAGTTTTTTATCTTTCAGGTTTAACTGCAGCCAAAGTTAACGGTTCGGAAAATGTAACCGTCTTAATTTTGAGATTCCCTAAGATGGTTTTTGAGATTCCCTAAGATGGTTTGAGATCCCTAAGATGGCCTTAACATCACTTATAATAGAAGGGATAGTTGATATTAAGAAAATGAAAATATAAGGTTTCCTAAGAAACCAATAGTCCAAATGAACACCGCTTTACTGAGGTAGACGTCTACTTCATCATCAAATTCACCAGAGACTGAATGTCCATCTTCCCAATACATTAGTTTATTTTTCTTGGTAGGTGGTTCCAAGTTATGCCAACTAGCATAAAGGAGACGATGGTGATGAGAAATAAATGAAATAGTGGAATAAATAAAGTGGAGGGAAAGAGGAGAACGTCGCGAACCCCCCACACGGTGTTTGTCCACCACAAAGTTCACTTGGCGAGAGCTCGGATCAAACCAGGGACCCCATACACCGGAGGTGAACGCTCAACCACTGAGCCGCCGTTCCAGGAACACCTAAACGACCCTGGCGACTTGGTGATTTATTTGATCATTATAGTTTGTTATATTTGTAGCATAGTATAAACAATACATGAACATGTAACACCATTCGATATTTGCCTTGCTAATTGAACATTACTACAAATTGCACTGATCTTATGCGCACGCCAGTTCATGGTTTTGCCTTCCGTGGTCCAATTGTAGCGTACCAAATTCTTCTTACTAGGTCAAGTACTTGACTTTATCATTCGTTCTTTAGGAAACTACGGCTCAGGCTATATGGATGATGATGGGATGAATTGGTGGAAAGAAAACAGTGGGAGGAAGCAGGACCGCCCAAGAAACTCCCCCGCACACGATGTTTGTCCACAACAAAGCTCACATAGCATGAGTAGGGATTGATCCGACGACGTCTAGCACTAAATGTGTGTTTTTTTCTACTGAGCCACTGTTCTCCGTCGTAGATCAAGCATCGGTTACATTCTACGCTGACCGGCCATAATAACTAGCATTTCTCCATTTTATTCTGTACTTAGAAGGTAAATTCGGTACCACCAGACATGTCAACTCTGACGCGAAGTCACAGTAGTTGTAGTAGTATTAACAGTGGTCGTAGTAGTAATAGTAGAAGTAGTAATAGTAGTAGTAGTATAAGTAGTAATAGTAATAGTGAAAAACCAAATGAAATCTTTGAGTTTTACGTTCCACGGTTATGCCGGTTAGGCTAATGGAGACGGTGATGATGAGTGATGAATGAAATGGTGGAATGATGAAAGTGGGAGGAAACGGGAGAACCCCGAGAAAACCCAAGCTCACGGTGTTTGTCCACCACAAAGTTCACTTGGCGGGGGCTGGGATCGAACCCGGGACCCCATGCACCAGTGGTGAACGCTCTACCACTGAGCCACGGCGGCCCCCGTAATAGTAATAGTATTACCAGTACATTGCAGTCTTTAATAAAGAGTAAGTTTCCCTAACACGTTACGATTAACATAGGCTGACAGTAAGACCGTACAAACACGGCAATATACAGGTAGTGGAGGACATTAAAAAAACAAATAGGCTGACAACATTAATTTCCGAACCGTTTTTAGAGTATCCGGGCCGAGCCGGGCTCGGCCCGAAATGTGCCCGGCCCCGTTCGGTCCGATTCGGCCCGAAATATGCCCGGCCCGGTTAGGGCCCGGTCCAGTTTGATATTACTTGAAACGGGTCGGCCCGTGCGAAACTCTGACTACCATATCGCACACTCTTATTAAGCTTATTGCAGGTTTTGAATTTCTCGATTTTCTAAACGTTTTCTCACCGGTGAGTAAAGTTCTGGTAAGCTAACCCTCTGTAGCAAATAAGTGCACCAACTTTATTAGCTTTTTGACACCTTCCATATCTGAGACAGAATGATCAGCAACAAGTATTTCTGTAATCTTATTTATTAAATTCTACACTACCTTATCTCTCTGACGTGAATAGAGCTTGCGTGTTCTGTCCATCGAGTCAAAGCTATCTTCTCAAGAGCAGAAAGCTAGTCCACAAAATGTACCAGATTATTCGCCAGTAGTTGACGCTTACGAAGTGTACTAATCTCTAACACTGAAGCAGACTGTCCATTGGCCTGGTATGTATGCGAGCATATCCATAACCGATGACCAGAACAATCCTAGATCACCAAGTAAATTACTTTATAAAAATAGAACCACTAGATCGTCTGTAAAATTCTGCATAGATGATCGCTGCATATAGCGGAATAACATGGCAAACTGCCTAGAGTACATTCCTTGCACAGTCCAGCTAACAGCCGTTAACATTGGCAAGAAGAAAGTCGAAACAAAGATATGAGCTTAGAACTACGTATTTATGTCTATCATTGTCCTTATGTCGTATAAAACCTAGAGCAATAAGTTGAAACCAACAGGGATCGACGTGCAGAAGAGCTTTCATTCTTATGCTCCCTCTTGGATAAAAATGTACATGCCGTCTTTCCATGTACCGCATATCGAACGTCGTTCTGTATTAAGAGAGTAAAACTGTTTCTTTTTAGGAGATTCGAAAACTAAACGGTAGTTACCCAATGTTTAGTGTCTTTGCAGATGGCAGAATCCTCGGAGTCATCTGCTGTTGAACATCTTAACATATTAACAATCAAACAATAAACAATTGTTATAAACGTCAATTGAAAAGTACTGTAGTATGCGAATGTTATATCTAAATGAATTGGTTTAATTCGTTAAATTGTGAGTGTCCTCCTACGGTTTCATTTTGTCTTCGGGTAACAAAGCAGCTCTTTTAAAGGATTCCGAAATATGAAAACACAACAATACACCACCACCATGTTTTATACCTTTCCCTTACACCTTCATTTAAAATTTCATCAAGATCGTCTTCATGTCCATTTTGTTAGGTCTATAAGGCTTGGACAGTATTACAAAGTAATAATCATAATAGATTGGATTACCATTTAAGCCGTTGTCAATGATATATTGGTTTTCTACAGCTGTTTTCGTCATCATCTATATCAGATTGTCTTCCGATCTGCATTTGTAAAAGAACTCCCTTGGCAGAATGCAGAATACCTGGAATACTTCATATCCCCTCTTTTACACTTACATGTGTCTCGTTCACAATCCTATCTTGCAAAAACTTTTTATCTACAGATAAGTAAGCTTATCCGGATAGAGCCGATGGTAGCTGTGTGGATGCTGGATTTCGCATATCCTCTTTCACACACCAACCTCAATCGATTGGGTTCTTGCTTAGTCCATTTCCCACCTAGACTTGGAGCTACTTCCGAATTGAATGGTGCACACCTGTCGTGTTAGTTGGGGAAAAAGTGGCCATATTGAAGCTTTGCAACCACTTCCATGTTATACCTGATAGGCTTATACCAGGAAGGACATGTTTCCTTCACCATACATGGGAATAAGAAATGTGTAATCTTGAATATTTTGTTAGGATATAGATTTGACTCCTAACTCACAGGCTCCTAACTCACAGTTGAAGACTCTGACTAACTTGCACAGTTCTTTTTCTTTTTGAAGGATCTTAAAGGCTTGAGCTCTCTTGAGTATAGCTGAGGTCGTGTCACAGCCTGTTGCATCATAAAAAAAAGTGAACGCAAACTTTTGATGACGCTAAGTTTCTTGAAGTTTAATGATTTTGTAGCATTTCCTTTCGACTCTGTTCGTATGTGGCATTAAGAGAATCAGCAACTGCTCATTAAGTTTTCTACCAAGATTCTTAAAAGATCTGAATCACACCCATCAATAATTACAGATACCCCGTTTCTAGTTTCTCCTATTACTCTTGTCAATTTACAGTTTTCTTTGCTCCTTCGAAAACACTTTGCAACATATCAAGCAGTCTAGTATTGATCTCCAAGCTTCTCAAGGACCGTGAGCGAATTGTCAGCTTCAAAGGCACAATTACTTTCAATCGTTGAGATATTCCCCGAAACCTATTTTTGTCTTTCGGCTCTTTCCGTGTCTAATTGTAATTTAAGCCCATAAAATATTAGGTGATAATAGCGCTTAACATAATTTATATACGTACTTAACGCAGATTTGACTGGCCATTTTTAGTCCACACAATTGCGTGTATAAGGGCTCTTCCTTCTACGTGTGGGTTTAATTACACAACACAACAGTCTCTGCAGTATTCACCGTTGTCAAATTGACATTCTTGCGCATTGAGATATTATCACAAGCAAGGTGGCATTAGCTTAACGTGTCGCCCTGAGGATTAACTGATGCCACCAAAAGTCCTGTAGAACTTCTGTTATCGTAACAGTATTTGGGAGTGAAGCATTAATCTTGCTAACGTTGTGTCTGACGTTGAATTAATCCCCCAGAACATTCCGTGGCCTTCATTAAGCACTATTCGATAATCATATCACTTGGAACTTCGCTCAAAAAGGCCTCTTTTCCTGCTAATTGTGAATGTTCCTTGTGTTGGTAATTTTTTGTAATCTTCTGATAGCGTATACTGCAGCCAAAATTAACCATTCGGAAAATTTCATCGTCTTAATTTTGAGATTTCCTAATATGGTTCTTGTCATGCAGTTTCATTTTGTAGTAAATGTTGCATATAGATTTCCTCATCCAGACGTTGTTCTATAAGATCGCAGTACCTAGGTTTTGTCATCTTCGCTGACGGTTGTAAATGTCTTCATAACCCCATGTAGAGGTCCCCCAGCAAAGTCTAGAAGTGAGTTCTCAATGATCTTGAGTAGGCATGGCCATTCAGCAATTTCAGTAAAGTTGTCATAATGTACAGGATACACCAAAGTTCTTCTATACCATTTCCTGACTTAATGTATCCAATCGTGCTTCGTAATTACTTAACTGCAAACCTCCTAAAAGCGTTACAACACTGCACCGTTCAGAAATTTCTTCAGCTGTGGTACGATTTGAACACCTTTCCAGTATAATGGCTGATATAATATGATAACGCATGTGCTTTTTTCTATTTTCTTGCAGTTTTTTACTGTATGCAGAAGAGTATTTAGTATTAGTACTTGATATTGAAATATTGAAGAAGTATTCAAGAAATTCAGAGGAACCACAGTGCTTATATCAAAAGAACAGGTGTGAATTTCACCATTCACAACCGTTGTAGCGAAGCTTTCACAAGATGAATAACTATCCAAAGGTTGTTTGAGAATAAGAAGTCGAGACGGCATTGACACACCAAGAACATGAGTGTACAGCATTAAAGGGAAAGTGAATGTCAGAGTGAAGAAATGTGATACGATATTCTTATCAAGAGAATGCTACCGTGATATAATATTACTTTTACATTCAAGAACTTGGTTATAGAGAATTTTCATCAACAGACATCTGAAGTAAATGACCTTTTCTTCTCTATGAAATGTGTGGCACTTAGTTACTAATCAAAGCATACAATAAGATTATATGAAGAGATTATTTGATTAGCCCACAGTTTGTTTGCTTTGTGATGACCAGTGTTACTAATTTGGTAGCGAAAAAAGGACTACCGTAAATATTTTTTACCTAACCGTCTAAGGGAAGATCTCAAAAGAACCTAACATCGATTCTATATTTGTCTCATCGATCAGATCACCGGTCTCAGTCCCAAAGTAAGGCTGCTTCGGAAGTTAGAATATAATGGGTTCCATATCAAGTTTTTTTATCATTATGCATTCGTGAAAATATTATTAATGATAGACCGGAACCTAGTGAATCCTACACAGCTCTGTATGTAAGCCCTAGTAAGCAGAAGGATGCTAATTAAGTGGATACTTGATAGCCTCGAGTATTAACACAGGAGAATTTCTATAAATATTGTATCCGTAAGAACACAAATCTTTGGATTAAACAGTTTTTATTAGGCTAACGATCAAGAACAAGGTGAGAACGTTTTGCGTCCTAGGTAGATTTCTTCAGCAGAAAGCACTCTCAAATAGTATTGTAGTTGCATATAAAAAGGAAGTATAGCAATTGCTTGATTATCATGGATAAATTAATACTTATGTTCTTTACATTTGGTATCACAACATGTCATCATGTGTAAGAGAACTAGATATACTGCAGTGGTTGAAGCAACTAGAACAAACATTCCCAAAATTGTGTAAATTAGCACGTCAGTATCTCGTCATCCCTGCTTCTAGTGCGTCTACTGAAAGAGCTTTTAGTACTACAGGCTATATAGCTCACAAGGGACATCACCCAGTTGTCCTTCTCCGATTTCAATGAAATTTTTGTTGCTGATAGAGGACATGTATTCATTACTTGTGATGACAGAAATTTTTGCCATCGTGCATGTTTTCTATTTTTTAATAATTTTTAAAGGTTGTGATCTGGTTAATAGAGATTACTGCAGAAGTCCCTTACTACCCTTTGTAAACGGAGTGTTAATGAAAGAACAACCATGTAGATACGTATAGGGCCTAGGGGAAAGTCGTATGGTACGTATGACCTTGACGGCAGCCATCTTGAAATCCGCCATTTTGAATTAAGGTCAAGTTTTTTAAATGGGAATAGGGTAATATGATACATAATTTCGGGCTAGAATTTAATCAGGAAAACAATGGTGAAGTTAGTTTTAAGATGCACTCATTTGGTGAAAAGTTACAGCCATATTAATTGTTTATACTTACTATGTGCCTAAGTCCCTTATCTCCGCTTCTAACCCGCGTATTAATGATTATAAGTGGATAAAGGTTTCGGTGATACATATTATGCCTAGAGGGAAGTGATACGATAAGGGTATCATTGACGGCAGCCATCTTGAAATCCGCCATTTTGAATTCAAGTGATGTTTTGAAAACTGAAAACCATAGCATGTGGCACCAAATTTTAATAGTAAATTTTCCCCAAAAGCCACTGGTATGCTTAGTTTTGTTCTATAGTTAACTAGTATAAATTTATGACTCTTCTAATGTACACGAAACGTCCATTATTCGATCTTTCAAATTGGCAACACTCCTAATTTTCATCGCATGTTTTAAGATTCCAACTGGCACTTTGCAATTGTTTCCATGGCTCATGTTTTCTAAATTTATTACATTTTTTAAGAGTTGCGATTTGTCAGTTCATGGATAGTGTTGGGATAAGCATCCAGCAATCTTTTTGAATTTTGAAGACTTGCCATGTTATTATTAATTTCCTAGGCAGTGTAATTATTTATTTTAACCCAAAGTACATGAGGAACCTATGGACCTATGTGATGTAAAGAAATACAAATGAAATTATAAGAAATTGGTGTAACACGAACTCACAATTATCATGAAATTTAGCCTACATGTTGCGCAAACGACAAACAGTATTTTTTTTAATAAATACAACTTTAAAGGAACAGCAACAATGATAGAAAATATCAAAGAGACGTAATATGACTGTTCCCAACACACTGTTTGTACCATGAACAAAATATGAAAACAGGTAACTTGTTTATAAAAAGGTGTAACTTAATCGAATTCCCGATCAATAGTGATTATAAATCTTACTAACATGAACCATGGACAACAATAACTAGAAAACGAATGACTTTTTGTCTGACTAGCTAAAATATTGCCATAGAAAATAAATAAATAAATAAATATACAATAAACAAATAAGTATAAAACAAAACAAAAGACCATTGATTTACACAACAGTCATATTTCGTTTCCTTTTTTGAAGTGAATTTTCATTTGACTTCTCGTCTCATCTACTATCCATTATAAGCTACGTCTCCGGTATTACCTGAATGCAAAGTTGGAGTTCTTTCGTTTTGCGATGATTCATGTCAGTAAACGAGTTTTTGAATTGCAGGTATAGGAAATAAATAATTACATTGTCTATGAAATTAATAATTACATGGCAAGTCTTCAAAATTCAGAAAGATTGCTGGATGCTTATCCCAACACTATCCATGAACTGACAAATCGCAACTCTTAAAAAATGTAATAAATTTAGAAAATACGAGTCATGGAAACAATTGCAAGGTGCCAGTTGGAATCTTAAAACATGCGATGATAATTTGGAGTGTTGCCAATTTGAAAGATCGAATAATGGACGTTTCGTGTACATTAGAAGAGTCATAAATTTATACTAGTTAACTATAGAACAAAACTAAGCATACCAGTGGCTTTTGGAGAAAATTTACTATTAAAATTTGGTGCCACATGCTATGGTTTTCAGTTTTCAAAACATCACTTGAATTCAAAATGGCGGATTTCAAGATGGCTGCCGTCAATGATAGCCTTATCGTATCACTTCCCTCTAGGCATAATATGTATCACCGAAACCTTTATCCACTTATAATCATTAATACGCGGGTTAGAAGCGGAGATAAGGGACTTAGGCACATAGTAAGTATAAACAATTAATATGGCTGTAACTTTTCACCAAATGAGTGCATCTTAAAACTAACTTCACCATTGTTTTCCTGATTAAATTCTAGCCCGAAATTATGTATCATATTACCCTATTCCCATTTAAAAAACTTGACCTTAATTCAAAATGGCGGATTTCAAGATGGCTGCCGTCAAGGTCATACGTACCATACGACTTTCCCTAGGCCCTATACGTATCTACATGGTTGTTCTTTCATTAACACTCCGTTTACAAAGGGTAGTAAGGGACTTCTGCAGTAATCTCTATTAACCAGATCACAACTTTTAAAAATTATTAAAAAATAGAAAACATGCACGATGGCAAAAATTTCTGTCATCACAAGTAATGAATACATGTCCTCTATCAGCAAGAAAAATTTCATTGAAATCGGAGCCGGACAATTGGGTGATGTCCCTTGTCAGGAACGGAGAAATTGATTTACTGCCTTATTGACATCAGGCGCAGGCCTAATTACAGTGTTACTTAGTATATACGTTATTAGAATTATATAGGTTAATAAAACTATTGGTAATAATTACATTCGGCTTACATAAATAATAGAATTCTTAAAACTACTTACACCCATTGCTAGTACACCAAGGTTGGAATCTTCTTTAACTAACTTGTAGGTGGCACTAATTCTCCATATGGGAGATCTGCTTAAGACGTTTGTTTTTGCTGTCAAAAAAGTGCGCAATTTAGTGGATGGTACGTGGATACATATTTGGTAGTTAAGTTCGGGATAGTGTATTTTGCCATGAAAGAGCTTGTGTAAAAGTGATAAATCAATATTTCTTCTCCTTAGTTCTAATGTATCAAATTTAAAATTTAAAATTTTCAACAAATTTAATGTAGCTTTCAAATTTCGGGTAGAATTTTATTTTCCTAAGTGTAAGAAGCCTTCAAAACTTATTTTGAGTACGCTCAATCAAGAATGAGTATTTCTGTATATTAGGGTTCCATATATTACTGCAATTTTCTAATTTCGACCTGACGTATGCATAATACAGTACAATTAAAGTTTGGTCATTTTGAAAATCTTTACTGACAATAAATAGTATATCCAAAATTTTTTTAGCCTTATTTGGAAATAGTTTCAATATGTTCAATAAAGGATAGTTTTGAAGGAAAAAAAAAACTCCCAAGTCCCGACTTTCTTGTATGTACTTTAGGAAATTACGGTTCAAGAATTGGTGGAATGAAGACAGTGGACGAAAACGGGCTAATTCGAAAACTCCCACTCTCACGGTGTTTGTTTACCACAAAGCTCACATAACACGAGGAGGGATCGATCCGACGACCTCTAGCACCAGATGTGAGTGCTTTACCTACTGAGCCACCGTCGCCCCTCGTCAGCATCTGTTCGCAATCTACGCAGACTGATTATAATAACTAGTATTTCTTTGATTTTTTCTGTACTTAGATTGTAAAGTATGTACCACCAGACATGTCAACTCTGAAGCGAAGTCGTAGCAGTTATAGTAGCAGAAGTAGTAGTAGAAGTAGTAATAGTAGTAATAGTATGAGTAATAATAATAATAATAGCAGTAGCAGTAGTAGTTATAATAAGAGTAGTAGCAATTCAGTACTTTACAGTTTTCAATAAAGAGTTAATTTCAGAAACACATTACACAGGCTGCCAACATTAGTTTCCGATCCGTCTTTCACAGAGTTTGGGCAGAGCCGGGCCGGCCCGGTTGGGCCCAATATGTTCCCGGCTCGGTTCGACCGGAAAGGTGCCCGGCCCAGTTCGGCCCGAAAGGTGCCCTGCCCGATTCTGCCCGGATTTTGCCCGGCCCAGTTAGAGCCCGGCTCGAGATTCGGACCGGGCGGGCCAGGCCGGGTCGTGCCGGGCAAAGAATTCAGATCCATCCGGACTTGGCCTAGGTTTGCTGGGCTCTGGTTTAAACCCACAGACATGCGGAATAAAAAGTCTTTAGCTGAGAAAGAATTAATATCACGGTGAGTTCATAAGGTATAGTAAAGAGAAAGCAAGTTAAAATAATGGACAAGTTGATGGGTCACTTGCGATAAAGCAGGCATCCCCGAGCTGGTGAACCTTTATGTAATATGCATCTGCAACGTCAGAAATCAATTTAAAATGAGTACATTAGCAGAGATGTCACTTGACTTCATTGTAATAGTATTCTACAATGTCTGAAAAGAAATATTAATAAGAGAAGCGATGGTTAGCGAAATAATTTTGAGGATCGACGGGGATGTTCAATTATTAATTAGTGGTTTAGAGTACAACAGGCATGACAATAATTCGAGGGATCTATTTCGAGGTGTGCGGTAAGGCTCAACGGCTTATGCCGGCTTATGTCCGGCGATGTAATGCGATTTAATGTAATGTAATGCATATAGGAATGTGATGCCTGCTTATGCTTAACACGGTAGCAGACGTGTCCTTGGCCATGTCTACTTAAGATCATTGAGAACTTATTTCTAGACTTTGGTCGGCGACCATTCCATGTGGTTATAAAGACATTTACAACCATCGGAGGGGATGACAAAATCTAAGGTCTGCGGTGTTAATCGACAATGTCTGGATGATGAAATCAACATGCAACATTTACAAGAAAATGAAACTGCATGACAAAAACTATATGGAGGAAATCTAAAAATTAAGACGTTCACCTTTTCCGAACTGGTAAACTTTGGTTAAAGTACAGAAGGTCAGAATCCTATTGATATTCTTCCAAAGGGTCTAGATCGAACACGGGACTAGAAATTTGATATGTACGTAATTAAATTAATGCTTTCGTTTTCTCACGCAGCTAGTTATCGTTTCTATGCAAAATTTGCACATCACTATACTCAGCAGTTGGAAACCTTGGAAACACCTACGGTAACAGTGGATTACAAGAAATTAACACTTAAAGAACATTCACAATTCGCAGAATAAGTGGCCTTCTTGAGCGAAAGTCCAAGTGATATGATTATCGAACAGTGCTTAAGGAAGGGCACGAAATTTTCTTTGGGATTAACTCAACGTGAGATCCAACGTTAGCAAGATTATTCCTTCAATCCCAAATACTGTTACGATAAGTTCTACAGGACTTTTGTGGGCATCAGTTTATCATCAGAGCGACACGTTGAGCTAATGCCACCTTCCTTGTGTGATAATGTCTCAATGCGCAAGAATGTCAATTCAACTGCGGTAATATTGCAGAGTCTCTATTGTCTTGTGTTTTAAAACCCACAAGCAGAAAGAAGAGTCCTTCTACACACAATGGTGTGGACTAAAAATGGCAACTCAAATCTGCGTTAAGTACGTATATTATTTATGCTAAACTCTATTTTCACCTTATATTTGATGGATATATTTTTCAATTTTGGATTTAAATTAAATTACGATCGTACTTAATTCTGCAATTGAAGCCACGACAATTCAATCACAGTTGTTGAGAAACCTGGAGATCAATACTAGACGGCTTTCGAAGGAGCAAAGGCAGACGTCCATTTAGACAGCCCCCCCACCTTTTCAGATTTAATCGGAAATGGTCTCAATCGTTTGTACATCGTTTGTACAGAAATGTGCAGGCGAAATTTTCGTTTGTACACAAGTAGGGGCGCCGCCAGAACGAAAAAAAGTATTTGGCTGTCGAAATGCTAGCCCCCGCACCTTTTCAGATTCAATCGGAGATTGTCTCAATCGTTTGAACATCGTTTGTACAGAAATGTGCAGGCGAAATTTTCGTTTGTACACAAGTAGGGGCGCCGCCAGAACGAAGCAAAGTGGGGGGCTGTCTAAATGGTAGCCCCCACCTTTGCAGAATCAATCGGAAACATTCTCAATCGTTTGTACATCGTTTGTACAGAAATGCGCAGGCGAAATTTTCGTTTGTACACAATTAGGGCCGCCGCCAGAACGAAAACAAAGTGGGGGGGCTGTCTAAATGATAGCCCCCCCACCTTTGCAGATTCAATCGGAGATTGTCTCAATCGTTTGCACATCGTTTGTACCGAAATGTGCAGGCGAAATTTTTGTTTGTACACAATTAGGGCCGCCGCCAGAACGAAAACAAAGTAGGTGGCTGTCTAAATGGTAGCCCCCGACCTTTTCAGATTCAAGCGGAAATGTCCTCAATCGTTTGTACATCGTTTGTGCAGAAATGTGCAGGCGAAATTTTCGTTTGTACACAATTAGGGGCGCCGCCAAAACGAAAACAAAGTGGGGGGCTGTCTAAATGGTAGCCCCCACCTTTGCAGATTCAATCGGAAATGGTCTCAATCGTTTGTACATCGTTTGTACAGAAATGTGCAGGTGAAATTTTCGTTTGTACAGAATTAGGGGCGCCGCCGGAACGAAAACAAAGTGGGGAGCTTCCATTTAGACAGCCCCCAGCTTTTCAGATTCAATCGGAAATGGTCTCAGTCGTTTGTACATCGTTTGTATAAAAATGTACAGGCAAAATTTTCGTTTGTACACAATTAGGGGTTCCGCCAGAACGAAACCAAAGTGGGGGGCTACCATTTAGACAGCCCCCACCTTTTCAGATTGATCGGAAATGGTCTCAATCGTTTGTACATCGTTTGTACAGAAATGTGCATGCGAAATTTTCGTTTGTACACAATTAGGGGCGCCGCCAGAACGGAAAAAAAGTAGGTGTCTGTCTAAATGGTAGCCCCCACCTTTTCAGATTCAATCGGAAATGGTCTCAATCGTTTGTACATCGTTTGTACAGAAATGTGCAGGCAAAAGTTTCGTTTTTCACAATTAGGGGCGCCGCCAGAACGAAAACAAACTGGGGGCTGCCTAAATGGTAGACCTCCCACCATGTCGAATTCAATGACAAACTGTCGCACTTGTTTGTACGTCTTTGTACAGAAATGTGTAGGCGTAATTTTCTTTTGCACACTATTAGGGATGCCGCCGAAACGATAACAAAGTATATGCAACCTAATTGGTAACCCCTCCCCACGTCCGATTCAAAAGAAAATTATCTCAATTTTTTGTTCATCCTTTGTACAGTAGTGCAAAGTCGAAAATTTTGTTTCTACGCTATCAGGGGCGTCGACAGAACGAACACACATGGGAGCTGTCTAAGTGGTAACCCCACCATGTTCGATTGAACCACAAATTGTCGCGATCGTTTATACATCGTTTGTGCAAAAATGTGCAGGTAAAATTTTCGTTTGTACTAAATAATATACGGATGTGAGTATTTTTAATGTTTGACCTAGAATGGAAGGAAAGGAATGGGGATTGCAATTGTTATAATTATGTATATATCTCAGGATTTGCTCAAAGTTAGAGATATGAAAGTTGTTATTTCGACTTCTCATTTGAAATGTTAAACCAGTGTGTCGTGTTTTAACGTTTTTTGATATTTAGCCTAGAAAGTAAGAAAGGGGATTGGGCTACAGCTGTGTATTACTGTTTTTGCAGTTTAGCGATCAACGTTAAACGGTTGAATAACGATTGCTGAGATTGAAAATGGTACCTATTATTAGAACGCTAGATTGCAAAACACCAGTTCTCGCTATCTCCTATTCCGATAATCGTCAATATACTGTAAATGTATTAAGTGTAGTGGGTGAAACACGTACGGACTTTAAAAATACCGTAGTTGGAAAGAGTAGAAGCTGAGAGACAGTCTGTGAACCGAACTCAGAAGCTCTCGATTTGCAAAGCGTGAAACACAAACTGTGTTGGTCCTTATTATTCCCATTTAAACATTAATTTGATTATTTCTATATGCCACTCTATGTCGATAACGGCTGAACTTGAACTTAAAACGGCATTGAATCTGTCACTATTCATCTCAGTCATCCTGGAAACTGTTCCTTCGACACTAATATCGTCTGTTTTCGATTTATCCTCCCTCTGAACCCCCATGACGGTGGGGGCTAAAATGGTTTTTAAATGACATCAGAAGTATCACTATTCTTTTCAGACCCTCTGAACTATGTATCCGACACATTACTTTTACATGTAACCCCCATCACTCCTCGGAGGTCAGAGAGGGTTCGTAGAATATAGCGATCTTTATTAATTAGACGATAGGTTGCCTAATCACCAAATTTGATTTAGATCTGAAATTACCAAGAAATAGAGTATCGCATACACACGTATCAGCACCCATAGAAGTGTCAGAGGAAGTACCAAATATAGCTATATTCTATTGACTTGCTCACGAAATTTAGTTCAGATCCGATCAGTATTTACGGAGAAATAAAACATCACATTCACACAGAGAGAAAGAGAGAGATAGACAAACCTACAAAACATCTGGTAGGAATCTATAAGGTCCCATATTCATACGGCGGGAGCTAAAAATTATTCTTAATATTTACGTCATTGCTTATCCATATCAATTTCTATCTATGTTCATATTGGACATCTATGAATGTAGTACATTCATTTAATCGAACATGGAGCAAAAATTCACTAAGACATTCTTTTAAGTTACAATAAATTTGAAGCAACAATTATTCAATTGAATATTATTTCCATATATTTTCCTACAGTTCCGTATATTTTCCTTCACATTACACCTTGTTATCATTTTTACTAAATTTCAAATTCAAGAATAAAAGTTACAGGGGATGGACAAAAATATGGATTCCCTTCATGCACATTACCTTCACTAAGAGCAAGTAGGACCGTGTGCAGAACGCCCTGTAGTCGATGGGGAATGGAGAAATACAGGTCGCGTATGGTTGTCAAAGAGACGTTATACCATTCTTCCGCCAAAGTAGCGGAACGTTGTTATAGAGAGGACGGTGGTGGGTAGCGGGTATCCAAAACTGACCACAAGGACCCGATGATATTGAGGTGTGGCGATTCTGGGGGCCATGGAAGTTGCGACACTTCATATTTGTGCTCATCCAACCAGTTCTGGACGATGTGAGCTGTATGAGCAGGGAATCTGTCATCTTGGAACATGGCATTACCATCTGGAAATAAGATTTGCATCGTGGAATGCAGCTGGTTACTCAAAATGGTTACTTGGTCCTTGGCAGTGACATGTTCATGCAAGGTGATAATGAGTCTGGCAGAATACCAGCATATGGCTGCCCAAATCATCACTGGACCACCAAAACTGCCGAAATCATCACTATTGGTAACAGAAGTCTGTATTGTACGCTTGTGCCGGCGTTTTCCACACGTAAACTCGACCAGCATTTGGAAACAATGTAAAGGAAGACTCATCCGACCAGATGCCAGTCTTCCACCTCTCCATTGTCCAGTTTTTAATGGCGTTGCACCACTGTCTCCATATAGCAGCATAGTCAATAGTAACGAGTAGTTTGGAAATGCAAAATCTGCCATAAATTCCTTACTTGTGGAGTTCTCTTCTGACTGTTTTAACACTAACAGGCTTTGTAAGCACAGTATTCAGCTCACCATTGACTTTTCGCGCCATGGTGATCTGCTTCGTCACAATCCTACCTAATGTGCGTGTCTCTGTCACGCAACGCACACTTGCGCCCACGCTGGTGCTTCGCTGAAACGGTTTTTCCGAAACATTCGTAGGCAAACATGATCTTCGAAACTGTACCTCTTGATACACTAAAAATTTCCGCTACTTTCGTTACGGAAACTCCCACAATACGTACACAAATAATTTCCCCTCTTTGAAACTCTATCAGTTCAGACATGATTCACGATAACCTGCACGGACTGGTCGTTGAACTGTAATTGGCCCTTCTGTTCGATTGGCCAGGCTGTTTACCTCAAGGAATGTGCCGGTGACCACAGCGACACGTTCATGTTCAGACTTAAATCGTGTTTGAAATGGCTCAATCTTTTATACCAGGTGTTTCCACTCTTTTGGTACATCCCCTGTATTTGCATCCCATGTCTTGTTTGTAAATACTCCATAGTATTATATATGACACATTTTTTAATGTTCCACTAACCAGTACTTTCAAAGTTAATTGCCTCTACTATAATATTACTATTATTATTATTATTATTATTATTATTATTATTATTATTATTATTATTATTATTATTATTATTATTATTATTATTATTATTATTATTATTATTATTATTATCTTAGGACTAGCAGATGGTCCAACGTGCAACTGTGCGCTATATTTTGTCTTCATCCTGAGTCTTTAATATAGAATTAATCCAAAATCCAAAATCGCGAATTTCGTGAGCATTTTAGTGAACCCCCTTTCTTACATTTTAGGTTAAGTATCAGAAAACGTTAAACCATGATACACTGGTTTAACATTTGAAATGTGAAGTCGAAATAACAACTTTCATATCTCTAAATTTGAGCAATCCCGAGATATATACATAATTATAGTAATTGCAATCCCCAACCCTTTTCTTCAATTTTAGGTCAAAACGACAGCGTCACAAAGTGTCGTATCTCAAAAAAATCGAAAATTGAGATATTTTACTATGTAGTTGCATACACTGACTTCTACAATTTCCCAAAGCGACACATCTGTAATGTGCGTTGTTTCGACGGTGGTGATGACGTCACTGTGTCGTATCTTGAGATGAAGCATAAAAAAACATTTTCACCAACAGTCGTATCTTGAGTTATGACAGTTTGTGAGCAACAGATCTTTCGCAACTGGACAGATACGCCTATATTCAAAGCAATTTGTTTATATATACAAAGTGGCCCAAAAGTAGGTATACAGTCCCGTACTGATAAACTCATTGCTTTTTATATCATTTCTTATTGTTATCCATCAGGTAGACTTAGTTTCTTTATCATTTGTTCCTAATGTATTTTTACTTATATCTTAAGCTCGGAAGAGCCGAAGCAAATAAACTTATAGGCTAGAATGTTATACTTGATCAATGCGTTACTGTATACATATATATTTACACGGCATGGGGCGTCCTCAGGTTGCGGATCGACATAACATTACATTTTTAGTTTTACGTCCGACGCTTATGCCGGTTAGGCTAAAGAAGGCGATGATTATAAGAAATGAATGAAATGATGGAATGAAGAAAGTGGGAGGAAACGGGAGAACCCCGAGGAAGCCCACACTTACGCTATTTGTCCACCACAAAATTCACTTGGCGGGAGCAGGGTTGGAACCCGCGACCCCATGAACCAGAGGTGAACGCTCTACCACTGAGCCATCGCGGTCCTAGGTTGCGGATCGAGGAGAAGGCCTTTAGATATAGAGGTTAGCTGCGAAGATACTGAATAAGCAGTCGCGGGCAGACAAGGAGTGGTCCTCCACCTTGGGCGTTTGGGTGAGCCTAACAAACTCATCCTGTAATCGAAAAAATTACACCTTTTCAGAATCAATCACAGAAGCCTCGGACCAAGACTGATAACTTGGCACGACATCAGCAAAAGAAAATGGATATGAGATTTGGAACATGGAATATTAGAATTTTTTTATAGGGAGGCGCGTTAAAATCCGTAATGAATGAGTTGGAGAAATACAGGATGGACCTAGTAGGAGTTCAGGTTGGTTGCTGTGATGGGGTATGCGGTGCAAACACGTAAGCACATCATAGAAATTTCTCTCCGATTCTTTGAATCTAGGCATGGACGAAATGAGGGAGATTCAGTCCACAGTGCTATAAGCACATCTATTAAGCACTATGTCAGTAATTTTGTACCCTCGCAACTTGAACCGATTGTTAAACTGGCAAGGAAAAACAAACCCATATACTGTTCATTGTATTGACAGAAGCGATGTATGAGATTAGATCTCTGTCCCAATGTCTTTGTATTCTGTCATTTAGACGTGACGAAAATGGAGATCCAATCAATCGGACGGAAATGCGCGAAGTGAAAGTGAACAAAGAATATGCAAACTGCATTCAGTTTACGGCAAGTCATTTTGAGGACACTTACATAACTATTTCCCTGAAAAGAACGCACATTGAATCCACCAGATAGAAGTTCCTACTTTGCATAATTGTCAAAAATTATCGCTCCAGAGAAGTACGAGGACTCGTTTTGATTGATTGATTTTTAACGTCCCTTTCGGCAGCGAGGCTATATGAGACGTGGACCTACTGATTATCGTGGAATCCGAACCACATGAACTTCCGCCGGGAATCTAACCCGGGTCTCCCACGCCTACGAGGACTCGTTATCATTGTGTCCGGGCGCAACTCCAATCATTCGAAACCCTAAACATGTTCAATTTTACAGAAACTTACCACATTAGCCATCCTTCTCAAGTGCAATATCAAAGCATGCAATTTGCAAATTACTTTGCAAGATTTTATATTCTGGCAACGTCAACTTGATAGCATTATTTTATGTTATGGTTGGTATGCTCTTAATATTGTGCTTCTTGTGTGTTCTCAGGAATTTCGTTTTACCCTCAAGAATCTCAGGAAGCATTTGTTAAATTATTTTGTGTAATAAACACGAAGTTTTTCAATAACAGTGCAATATATTCCGATTGTTCATCTATTAATGTAGTTCTCAGTATAAAAAATATGCGTCGTATCTTTCATACAAGAGAGGATTACCATCGTCACAAACTGTCGTATCTTTTTCCCGCAAAATTTTCCACAACCTTTTACAGGCAAATTCCATAAAACTTTCTCCACTGATTTCTTATGCCTTAAGTTATAACTTGGTAAATTTTCTCTCCTTTCGGTAAAATAGATTTTGAGTTATGGCCGTTCAAAGTTTGTGAAAACCTAAAAATCGCTCTCCTGAAAAGTTTAGAAAACTGAGATACGACAGTTTGTGACGCTGTCGAAGAAATATTAAAAATACTCACATCCGTATATTATTTAGTACAAACGAAAATTTTACCTGCACATTTTTGCACAAACGATGTATAAACGACCGCGACAATTTCTGGTTCAATCGAACATGGTGGGGCTACCACTTAGACAGCTCCCATGTGTGTTCGTTCTGTCGACGCCCCTCATAGCGTAGAAACAAAACTTTCGCCTGCGCATTACTGTACAAATGATGTACAAAAAATTGAGATAACTTTCTTTTGAATCAGACGTGGGGAGGGGCTACCAATTAGGCAGCATATACTTTATTATCGTTTTGGCGGCGCCCCATTTGTGTGCAAACGAAAATTTCGCCTTCACATTTCTGTACAAACGATTGAGACCATTTCGGATTGAATCTGAAAAGGTGGGGGGACTGTCTAAATAATAACCCTACTTTGTTTTCGTTCTGGCGGCGCCCCTAATTGTGTACAAACGAAAATTTTGCCTGCACATTTCTGTACAAACGATGCTCAAACGATTGAGACATGTTTCCGATTGAATCTGAAAAAGTGGGGGGGTACCATTTAGACAGCCACCTACTTTGTTTTCGTTCTGGCGGCGCCCCTAATTGTGTACAAACGAAAATTTTGCCTGCACATTTCTGTACAAACGATATACAAACGATTGAGACAACCTCCGATTGAATGTGCAAATGTGGGGGGCTACCATTTAGACAGCCCCCCACGTTGTTTTCGTTCTAGCGGCGTACCTACTTGTGTACAAACGAAAATTTCGCCTGCACATTTCTGTACAGACGATGTTCAAACGATTGAGACAATCTCCGATTGAATCTGAAAAAATGGCGGGGCTACCATTTAGACAGCAACCTACTTTTTTTCGTTCTGGCGGCGCCCTTAATTGTGTACAAAGGAAAGTTCCGCCTGCACATTTCTGTACAAACGATGTACAAACGATTGAGACCATTTCCGCTTGAATCTGGAAAGGTGGGGGGGGCTACCACTTAGACAGCCCCCCCCCACTTTTTTTCCTTCTGGCGTCGCACCTACTTGTGTACAAACGATGTTCAAACGATTAAGACAATCTCCGATTGAATATGAAAAGGTGGGGGGGGCTACCATTTAGACAGCCACCTACATTTTTTTCGTTCTGGCGGCGCCCCTAATTGTGTACAAACGAAAATTTCACCTGCACATGTCTGTACAAACGATGTACAAACGATTGAGACCATTTCCGATTGAATGTGCATAGGTGGGGAACTACCATTTAGACAGCCTCCCACACTTTGTTTTCGTTCTAGCGGCGTACCTACTTGTGTACAAACGAAAATTTCGCCTGCACATTTCTGTACAAACGATGTTCAAACGATTGAGACAATCTCCGATTGAATCTGAAAAGGGGGGGCTACCATTTAGACAGCCACCTACTTTTTTCGTTCTGGCGGCGCCCCTAATTGTGTACAAACGAAAATTTCGCCTGCACATTTCTGTACAAACGATGTACAAACGATTGAGACCATTTCCGCTTGAATCTGGAAAGGTGGGGGGGGCTACCACTTAGACAGCCCCCCCACTTTTTTTTCGCTCTGGCGTCGCACCTACTTGTGTACAAACGATGTTCAAACGATTGAGACAATCTCCGATTGAATCTGAAAAGGTGGGGGGGCTACCATTTAGACAGCCACCTACATTTTTTCGTTCTGGCGGCGCCCCTAATTGTATACAAACGAAAATTTCGCCTGCACATTTCTGTACAAACGATGTACAAACGATTGAGACCATTTCCGATTGAATGTGCATAGGTGGAGGGCTACCATTTAGACAGCCCCCCACTTTGTTTTCGTTCTAGCGGCGTACCTACTTGTGTACAAACGAAAATTTCGCCTGCACATTTCTAAACAAACGATGTTCAAACGATTGAGACAATCTCCGATTGAATGTGAAAAGGTGGGGGGCTACCATTTAGACAGCCACCTACTTTTTTTTCGTTCTTGCAGCGCCCCTAATTGTGTACAAACGAAACTTTCGCCTGCACATTTCTGTACAAACGACGTACAAACGATTGAGACCATTTCCGCTTGAATCTGAAAAGGTGGGGGGCTACCATTTAGACAGCCTCCCCACTTTGTTCTCGTTCTGGCGGCGCCCCTAATTGTGTACAAACGAAAATTTCGCCTGCACATTTCTGTACAAACGATGTACAAACGATTGAGACCATTTCCGATTGAATCTGCAAAGGTGAGGGGGGCTACCATTTAGACAGCCCCCACTTTGTTTTCGTTTTGGCGGCGCACTTACTTGTGTACAAACGAAAATTTCGCCTGCACATTTCTGTACACACGATGTTCAAACGATTGAGACAATCTCCGATTGAATCTGAAAAGGTGGGGGGCTACCATTTAGACAGACACCTACATTTTTTCTTTCTGGCGGCGCCCCTAATTGTGTACAAACGCAAATTTCGCCTGCACATTTCTGTACAAACGATGTACAAACGATTGAGACCATTTCCGCTTGAATCTGAAAAGGTGGGGGGCTACCATTTAGACAGCCCCCACTTTGTTTTCGTTCTGGTGGCGCCCCTAATTGTGTACAAACGAAAATTTTGCCTGCACATTTCTGTACAAACCATGTTCAAACTGTTGAGACCATTTCCGATTGAATCTGCAAAGGTGGGGGGCTACCATTTAGACAGCCCCCCACTTTGTTTTCGTTCTGGCGGCGCCCCTAATTGTGTACAAACGAAAATTTCGCCTGCACATTTCTGTACAAACGATGTACAAACTATTGAGACCATTTCTGATTGAATCTGAAAAGGTGGGGGGCTGTCTAAATGGACGTCAAAGGCAGTTGTATATGGACAAGAATAATGGAAGAAACTAGAAACGGGAAATCTGGATTCAGCTGGTTGGTGTGATTCAGATCTTTTAAGAATATTGGTAGAAGACTTCATGAGCAGTTTCTGATTCTCTTATAGCCACATACAAGCAGAACTGAAAGGAAATTCTACGAAATTATTAAATTTATTGAAACTTTAGCGTCATTAAAAAATTGCTTTCACCTTTTTCATGATGCAGCAGGCTTTGAGACGACCTCAGCTACACTCAGGAGTGAATAGTTGCCTGCCTTCAAGTTCCAACAAAAAGAATAAAAATTCTGCAGATAGTCAGTGTCTTCAATCAATTAAATGTGAATCCTGACAAATGATTAGGTTAGACATTTCTTTATTCACTTGTATGGAGACGGAAAAATGTCTCCCTGACATAAGCCATATCAGATATAACAAGGAAGTAGTAACAAAAGCTGCAATATGGCCACTTTTCCCATTCGTAACACAGCAGCTGTGCTGCATTCTATTCGGAAGTACCTCCAACTTCAGGAGCGAAATGGTCTAAGCCTAAACCCAATCGAAAGACGTTGGTCTGTTGACCCACACACCTACCATCTGCACCAGCCGGATAATCTTACTTACCTGTAGATAAAAAGTGACTGTAAGATAGGATTGTGAACGAGCCACATGTTCGTGTAAAAGAGCCGATATGAAGTATTCAAGGTTTTGTGCATTCTGCCAAGAGAATTCATGTAGAAATGGCAGATCGGAAGATAATATGATATAGATGTTAAAGAACAACAGCTGTAAAAAACCAATATGTCATTGACAATCGATTAATTGTTGATCCAATCAGTTATGATTATTATTTTGTGATATCGTCCCCGCCTTATAGACCTAAAAAAATGGACATGAAGACGATCTTGAAGAAACTTTAAATGAAGGTGTAAGGAAAAGCTAGAAAACATGATGGTAGTGTATTCTTCTGTTTAGTTATTTTGGAATCTTTTAACACGAGCTGCTTTGGTACCCGAAGAGAAAACGAAACCTTAGCAGCACACGTTTAAGATATCTACCAAAAACTAATTCATTTAGATATCAGATTCGCGTACTAAAGTAGCATTCAATTGTAAGTTATAACAATTGTTTATTGTTTGATTGTTTATATGTTAAGATGTTCAAGAGGAGATGATTGACTCCGAGGATTCTGCCATCTGCAAGGACACTTAAAATTGTGTAACTGCCGTTTAGTTTTCGACTCTCCTACAAGGAAGTAAAGTTTAACACTGTTAATAAAGAACAATGTTTGGATATTCCATACATGCAAAGACTCCGTGTACATTTTTACCCAAGAGGGCGTAAGAATGAAAGCTCTACTACACGTCGATTCCAGTTGGTTTAAACTTATTGACCTAGGTTTTATACGACACAAGGATAATCAATCCTTATTGCACAGCACTTGTTCATTTGCGACTATTCCAAGCTGCTTTTCAGATAGAAGGCCTAGAAAGCTTAACAATTTTCCGTAACAGTTATTACACTTATGGTCGTAAGCTTATTAGGATTCACAGGCAGATTGTTGGCCTGAAACTCGATTAGGAGATTTTTAGGTTATTAGGTACGTGATTACCCTGTAGACACAGGCCCGCTTCCCTTGGCCTGTGAGACAAGACCGGACGATGAATTTATAAAGCTAGAAGCTTAAAGCAGTGATTCGCGATACAAAAAATTATACAGGCCTGGTTGAACAGGTGTAGAACACAGACATCAACAAATTTATCAATTGACAGAATTTCTTTTGTAGTCAGGTAACATTAGGAGATTTTCACTTAGTACACCTGAAAGACATAAAACTTCCTAGGCTCACTTTCCACATCTTGGAGTAGAAGCCCTGAATTTTTCCCTTAGCAATAGTGTTCGAGTACTTGCTCGTCCCGGTGGCCAAAGAAAGTAATAGATACTGCTATTAACTTTCGATTAGCCTGAGAGTTAATCTTGCGTCTATAAAAAAATTCAGATGGCTCTTTTGCAACTTTGACTCACTTCGTTAAGATGCTATATTGATAACGCTACGTATCTATCACACTAATCAAGAATTTCTGTAATCATATTTATTAAATTCAACACTACCTCATTTAGCTGACGTGAATAGAGCTTGCTTGTCCTGTCCATGGACTCAAAGGCATCTTCTCAAGAGCAGAAAGCTATTCAACAAAATGTACCCGATTAAACACCAGCAATTCAGGTTTACGAAGTGTACTCATCTCTAACACTGAACCAGACTATCATTAGGCCTGTTAGGTATGCGAGCATATCCATGACCGTGGACGAGAGCCATCCTAGATCACCAAGTAAATTCCTTTACAAAAATAGGAGCACCAAATCGACTGTAGAATTCTGCATAGATGATAGCTGCATATGGTGGAATATTATTGCAAACTGCCTAGAGTACATTCCTTGCACAGTCCAACTAAGAGCAGTTAACATTGGCAAGAAGAAAGTCGAAAAACAGATATGTTCTTAGAGCTAATCTTCATTACATTACCAAGTTATAGAAAGATTCAGATACTTTATTAAGAGGAAATGTCGAGATACCTTTTGTTCACTTATCATAACGAATGCAAGCAGTTAGCATGCACTACAACCAACCATACATAGTAATATTTGATAAGAAGCGTACTGAGATTAGGATTTTCAATTGCAACTTACACGCTGTAATACTCTAAAATTTGCTTGAAAAATTACTTTCATATGGCAAAAGATTTAAGGTTTATCTACACGGTTGCCGACTGTTGTTTTCTGCAGAAATTATGGTATTACTAATTGTAGATATCAGGATGCAATTAGATAAAAAGATAATAACAGTACATGTCGAGATCCGCCATGATACTTGTATTAGAACGAGTGGAATCAGTTTGCATGCAGTACAACCGACGAGAGAGCGTGCGTTGAAAAGGGAAATTTACAAAAACTCATGTTGTCCTTAGAAAATGCAAATTTGAAATATTCGAGTTTAAAACTAGTGACGTGGAGAACAAGAAGTCTTTGGCTTAAAAAGACTGAAAATCACGGTGTGCTCATAAGGTATAGTAAAGAGAAAGCGCGTTAAAATGGTGGACAAGTTGATGGGTCACTTGCGATTGGGCAGACATCCCCCAGCTTGTGAAGATTTTTCTATTATTCATCTGCAACACCAGAAATCAAATTAAAATCAGAACGTTAGCAGAAATGTCACATGACTTCATTGTAATAGCATTCTACAGCGTATCAAAAAGATAATAATTAGAGTTGAAATCAATCTCTAAGTGATGTGGTGAGTAAAGAAATAATATTGAGTATGGACGGGGATGTTCGATTTTTAATTAGTGGTTCAGGGTGCAACAGGCGTTCCAATAATTCGACGGTTCTATTTCGAGGTGTCCGGTAAGGCTAAAAGGCCTATGGAGGCCTATGTCAGTCTAAAAATTTTGTGAAATTTAGAAACCAGCAATTGACGTCGCCATGTATTCCTTAATTCCTATTGGCTTAGTGCTAGTAAACAAATTCAACAATGAATCGGAGGCCGCAGAATCTTGTGTTGCGTAACTATGTTTTAAAAACGAATCAGCAGTGCTTTTAGAGCAACTTAACTATCATTATACAATGGCGCACCAATTAAAAAACCGTGGATTTACTTCTCCCTTTAATAAGACGGGGGTATCACAATCATATAGCTTTGGAATCGTACAGCGGTTTGTTTTAGGTGGCCCTTGGGATTGAAAAATGATGTGATACCAAATGTAAAAAACATAAGTATTAATTTATCCATGATAATCAAGTAATTGCAATACTTCCCGTTTATATGCAACTACAATACTATTTGAGAGTGCTTCCCGCTGAAGAAATCTACTTAGCTCCCATAACGCTCTCACCTTATTCTTTATCGTGAGCCTGATGGAAACTGCTTAATCCAAAGATTTGTGTTCCTACGGATACAAAGTTATAGAAAATCTCCTGTGTGTTAAGTGTGCATTTAATTAGCGTCCTCCTGCTTACTAGGGCCTACATACAGAGCTGTGTAGTATTCACTCTGTCCCGAACTTTCATTAATAATATTTTCACGATTGCATAATGATAAAAACTTGATATGGAACCCATTATATTCTAATTCTAACTTTCGAAACAGCCTTACTTTGGGAGTGAGACCGGTGATCTGATCGATGAGACAAATATAGAATCGATGTTAGGTTCTTTTGAGATCTTCCCTTAGACGGTTAGGTAAAAAATATTTACGGTAGTCCTGTGTTCACTACCAAATTAGTAACCCTGGTCATCACAAAGCAACCAAACTGTGGGCTAATCAAATAAACTCTTCATATAATCTCATTGTATGCTTTGAGTAGTAACTTAGTGCCACACATTTCATAGAGAAGAAAAAGTCATTTATTTCAGATGTCTGTTGATGAAAATTCTCTATATCCAAGTTCTTGAGTGTAAAAGTAATGTTATATCACGGTAGCGTTGTCGAGATAAGAATATCGTATCACATTTCTTCACTCTGACATTCACTTTCCGTCTAATGCTATACACTCATGTTCTTGGTGTATCAATGCTGTCTTACTCGGAAGATTTAATCAAATCTTCACTCCCGTGTCACGACTCGATTTCTTATTCTCAAACAAGCTTTAGATAGCTATTCATCTTGTAAATGCTTCGGCAAAACGATTGTGTAATGTTGAGATAAAGAACCTCTTCATTTGATATAAGCAGTGTAGTGCATCAGTATTTCTTTAATATTTCAACATCAAGTACTAATACTATATATTCTACTCTTCTGCATACAGTAAATAACTGCAAGAAAAGTGTACAATCCACATGCGTTATGATATTAGATTGGTAAGGTGTTCAAATCGTACCTCAGCTGAAGAAATTTCTGAACGGTCTAAAGTTTCACCCCCTTTACGAGGTTTGCAGTTAAGTAATATCTAGGCACGATTGAATGCACAATGACAGGAAATGGGATAGAAGAACGTTGGTGTATCCTGTACACTATGACAACTTTAGTGAAAAAGCTGAATTTCCATGCTTACTTAAGATCATTGAGAACTCACTTCTAGACTTTGCTCGGCGCCCTCTGCATGTGGTTATGAAGACACTGCAACCGTTGGATGAGATGACAATTTCTAGGATCTGAGATCTTATTCAACAACGTCTGGATGACAAAATCAATATGCAATATTTACAACAAAATGAAATTGCATGACCAAAACCATATTAGGAAATCTGAAATTTAGGACGGTGACATTTTCCAAACCTTTAACTTTGGCTGCAGTATATAGAGAAAGTCATAATCGTATTCTAATCGTAAGTGACTAGATTGAACAGGGGACAAGAACCTCATTTGATAGCAATTAAATTAGTGCTTCTTTTTTCTCACGCAGCTGGTCATCTTTTCTATGAAAATTAACAACTCACGGAACATTCACAATTCGCAGAAAAAGAGTCCTTCTTGAGCGAAGTTCCAATTGATATGATTATCGAACAGTGCTTAAATAAGGGCACGAAATTTTCTCGGGGATTAACTCAACGTCAGACACAACGTTAGCAAAATTAATCCTTGATTCCCAAATAATGTTACGCTAAATAGTGGAACCCTCGAATTATAGGCGCGTCTGTTGCACTCTAAACCACTAATTAAAAATCGAACCTCCACTTCCGTCCTCAAAATTATTTCTATAATCACCGCATCACTTAGAGATCGAATTAATTTTTTTTAAATATCTCGTTTCAGAAATTGCAGAATACTTTTACAAAGAGTCAAGTGACATCTGTGCTATTTTTCTCAATTTATGGCGGTTTCTCACGTAGTGGATGCATATTACAAAAAGCTTTACTAGCTCATGTTTGCTGGTCCTATCGTTGTTTGAGAATAGGAAATCGCGAAGCGAGATGCTTGTGAGGATTTGTTTAAATCTTCCGAGTAAGACAGCATTCACACACCAAGAAAATGAGTGTATTCCATTAAAGGGAAGAGGATGACGAAATTCATTAAAGGGAAGGACGAAATGTGATACAATATTCTTATCAAGACAATGCTACCGTGATATCAATTTACTTTTTCAAACAAGAACTTGATATGAAAGTTTTCATCGAGAGAGTGCTGAAATAAATGACTTTTTCTGATCTATCAAATGTGTGGCACTAAGTTACTAATCAAAGCATACAGTGAGCTTATATGAAAAGATTATTGGTTAGCCCACTGTTTGGTTGCTTTATGATGGTCAGTGTTACTAAGTTGGTGGCGAACACCGGACTGACTATACCGTAAATATTTTCCACCTAACCGTCTAAGGGAAGATCTCAAAAGAACCTAAAATCGATTTTTTATTTGTCTCATCGATCAGATCACCGGTCTCAGACTCAAATTAAGGCTGCTTCGATGTTTAGAATACAATGGCTTTCATAGAAAGTTTGTCATTACGCAATCAGGGAAATATTATTAATGATTGACCGGAACGTGGTTAATCCTACACAACTCTGTGTGTAAGACCTAGTGAGCAGCAAGGACGCTAAGTGGCCATGGAAAGTGCCGAAAGAGAAAAAAGAGCCTTGGGGTAATATCTGCAACGATGAAATTTAATTCTGCCTTTGCAACCACGACAATTCAATCACAGTCCTTGAGGAACTTGGAGATCAATACTAGAAGGATGAAAAGCTACAAACAGTTTTCAAAGCAATATAGGTAGCTGTATATGGACAACAGTAATAGAAGAAACTAGAAACGGGAAATCTGTAGCTGTAGTTGGGTGTGCTTCAGATCTTTTAATTAACTTGGTAGAAGACTTGATGAGCAGTTGCTTATTCTCTTGTAGCCACATACAAGCAGAACTGAAAGGAAATGCTAGAAAATTAATAAATTTAAAGAAATTTTAGCGTCATTAAAAGATTGCTTTCACTTTTTTCATGATGCAACAGGCTGTGACACGAACTCAGCTATACTCAGGACTGAAGAGTTTGCAGCTTTCAAGTTCCTTCAAAAAGAAGAGTTCTGAAAGTTAGACAGAGTCTTCAGCCAACCAAATGTGAATCCTGACAAAGTGGTATCGTTAGAAATTCCTTATTCGCCTGTATGGTTATGGAAAAATTACCCTCCCTGGTATAAGCCATATCAGATATAACAAGGAAGTAGTAACAAAAGCTTCAGTATGGCCATTACTAACACAGCAGCTGTGCAGCATTCAATTCCGAAGTACCTCCAATTCCATGAGCAAAATTGTATAAGTATGAACACAATCGAAAGATGTGGTGTGTGAAAGAGGATATGCAAATTCCAAGGACTTACACAGCTACCATCAGCTCCAACCGGATAATCTTACTTACCTGTAGATAAAAAGTAACTGCAAATAGGAATGTGAACGAGCCACACGTTAGTGTAAAAGAGCCGATATGAAGTATTCAAGCGAACTATGCATTCTGCCAAGGGAGTTCGTGTACGAATGGCAGGTCGGAAGACAATCTGATATAGATGATAACGAACAACAGCTGCAAAAAATAAATATGTCATTGACAACGGTTAATTGTTTTTCCAATCAGTTATGATTAGTATTTTGTGATATCGTCCTCGACTTATAGACCTAAAAGAATGGAGATGAAGACGATCTTGATGAAACTTTAAATGTGGTGTAAGGACCAGGTAATTTTTTTTGGAATCATTTAACACGAGCTGCTTTGGAATCATTTAACACGAGCATATCCACGGCCGTTGACCAGAGCCATCCTAGATCACCAAGTAAATTCCTGTACAAAAATAGAAGCTCCAAATCGTCTGTAGAATTCTGCTTAGGTGTTCCCTGCATACAGCGGAATATTATGGCTAGCCTAGAGTGCATTTTTTAGTAGAGCCGTTAACATTGGCAAGAAAGTCGAAATACACAGATATGTGCCTAGATCTATATTTCAGACTGTTTTCAGAAAACATAGTATTACTAAGATTCCGAAACGTTCAGATAACATTTTGCTAAGACGAGATGTAGAGATCCTTTTTGTTGTCTTATCATAACGAATGCAAGCAGGTAGCATGCACTACTACTAACCATACATAGTAATATTTGATAAGAAGCGTAGAGAGCAAGCAAGCGCCCACAAATCGTATGTAGAAATTTGCATAGATGATTGCTGCATATAGCGGAATATTATGGCAAACGGCCTAGAGTACATTCCTTGCACAGTCCATCTAAGAGCCGTTAACATTGGCAAGAAGTTAGATGAAACACAGAGATATATCATCTAACTTCTTGATCTATTCTTCAGACTGTTTTCAGAGAACATTGTATGACGAAGGTACAGAAACAGTCAGATATTTTACAAAGAGCGTAGTGAGATTAGGATTTTTCAATTGCTACTTACACGCTAATTTTAAAATTTGTTGGAAAATTATTTTCATTTGCCAAAAGATTTAAGATTTATCTACACGGCTGCCAACTTTGGTTTTCTGCAGAAATAATGTATTACTAATTGTAGATAAAATAATAATAAGAGTAAATGTCGGGATCCGCCATGATACTTCCATTAGAACGAGTGGAATCAGTTTGCATGCAGTACAACCGACGAGAGCAGGCGGATTGTGACGAGATAAGTGCGGCAGCTCATATTGTTCTTAGAACTTCCAAATTCAAAATATTCAAGTTTAAACCCAGTGACGTGCGGAACAAGAAGCCTTTGGCTGAGAAAGAATGACTATCACGGTGAGCTCATAAGGTGTAGTAAAGAGAAAGCGCGTTAAAATGATGCACAAGTTGGTTTGTCTCTTCCGTTAGGATAAGTATCGCCGAGGTTGCAAAGCTTTTTGTAAACTGCATCCACTACGTCAGAAATAGTCTTAAAATGAGAACATTAGCAGAGATGTAACTTCATTTCGTTGTAATAGTATTCTACAATTTCTGAAAAGAGATATTAATAAGAGATTGTATCGATCTCTGTGATGTGCTGATTAAAGAAATAATTTTGAGGATGGTCGGGGATGTTCTATTTTTAATTAGAGGGTCAGAGTGCAACAGGCGCGCCAATAATTCGAGGGGTCTATTTCGAGGGGTCCGGTAAGGCTAAACGGCTTATGCCGGCTTATGTTCTTATTACAATGCTGTAAAATTTAGTAGTCAGCATTGGACATCGGCATCTATTACTTGATTCCTATTGGCTCACAGCTATTTATGGAATCCAAAAATGAATCCAAAGCCGTAAGATCTTGTGTTGTGTACCTAGGTCTTAAAAACGAAGCGGTAGTGGTTTTAGAGTTCCTTAACTCTCATTATACAATGGCGTAGCATTTAAAAAACCGTGGATTTACTTCTCCCTTTAATAAGACGAGGGTATGACAGACGTATAGCTTTGGGAACGATCAGCGGTTTTTTTTTTAAGTTTGGCCTTGGGATTGAAAAATGTTGGGATAACAAATGTAAAAAAAAATTAATATTAATTTATCAATTATAATCAAGTAATTGCTATAGTTCCCGTTTATAAGCAACTATGATACTATTCTAGAGTGCTACCTCCTGAAGAAATCTACTTAGCAACCATGATGCTCTCACCTGGTTCTTGACCGTTAGCCTCATAGTAACTGTTTAATCCAAAGAATTGTGTTCTTAAGGATATATTATTTTAAAAAAAGTCTCCTGAGAGTTAACACTCGAGGCTATCAAATATGCATTTAATTAGCGTCCTTGCTGCTCACTAGTGCTTACATACAGAGTTGTGTAGGATTCACTAGGTTACGGTTATCGTTAATAATATTTTCCCGATTGTATTCTGTAAAACTTTCTATGGAACCAATTATATTCTAACCTTCAAAGCAGCCTTACTTTGGGTCCGAGACCGGTGAACTGATTCATGAGCCAAATAAAGAATCGATTTTAAGTTCTTTTAAGATCTTTTCGTGCACGGTCAGGTGGAAAATATTTACGGTATAGTCAGTCCTGTGTTCGCTACCAACTTAGTAACACTGGTCACCAGAAAACAACGAAACTGTGGGCTAAGAAATCAGCTTCTCATAAAACTCACTGTATGCTTTGATTAGTAACAAAGACACATTTCAAAAAGCAGAAAAAGTCATTTATTCAGAAGTGTCTTGGTGAAAATTCTCCATATTCAAGTTCTAGAATGATTTCACGGTAGAATTGTTTTGATAAGAATATCGTATCACATTCCGTCATTCTGACATCCTCTTCCCCTCTTATGCTATACACTAATGTTCTTGGTGTGTCAATGCTGTCTTACTCGGAAGATTTACACTAATACTAATACTATATATGCTACACTTCTGCATACAGTAAATAGATGCAAGAAAAGTGTACAAAGCACATGCGTTATGACATTAGTTCTTTTTGGTGTGTTTTGAGCAATGAACAAGTTCAGCTAGTCAATATGTAATTTACAAACGCTCCTTTCTTTCAATTTTAAGTATGTCAGTAACTAACGACTAGGAAGAATGTGGTACTAAAATGAAATGGAGTTCTCCTGAATGGAGTTGGAAAGAATGGAGTTGTCGTGAAATGCCAGGTACAATTAAAAAGTGAGAAAGTGAGGTGATTTATTATTGCGAAGAGACTATATCAAAAATGAACCAGATTCTTGCTAACCATTAGTTAGTGAAATAATTAAGTATAAAATAAAAGAAAGGAAGCGTCGTAAATTTTCAGAGATTTTAAATATGAAAATTTTTCCATTCAATAGTTCAAAAGTAGTGGTTGGAACTAGAAGTAAACTCTTGCTGACGGTTATCCACATAAACATAAAACATATCCATTTAAACATAAAACGAACGAGCGGGATTGTCGGACATTGTCAGATATTTACAATTGTTAGAAGAGTTAATTGTACTAAATTGTGTGATATAATTAATGAAATTGAGTCCGTTGAGTTGGGCGAACCTTGAGCTTGGAACATGTAGCAGACTCTTCTTGATGGTTAATCACTGAAATATACAAAAAGAAAAAAATAGAACGTTATTTCGTTTATTGTCATTTATTCTTAGCGTGTTAGAAAAGAAAACTTGTTCCATTTCATTTGGGCAAAAGGAACATTTCATCTGCGGATATGAAAGTGACACTCATTGTCGTTTTACTGACTTATATACGTACAAGAAAAACAACAGAATAGGGTAAATTGTGAGATAATTACAACTGAAAGTTGAGTCCACTTAACATCTCGATACGACTGCAAAACCTCACGCAGACTTTCGCAGATCGTTAGTTAGTGACATATTGAAGCATAAAATGAAAAAACGAGTCGGCTTAATTTGTCAGAAATTAACAATTAGGCGTAGAGAGTGTTTGGAAGATGAAGCAGACTCTTTGTGATCAATATGTACTCACGGATGTAAGAATAATCTCATAGAACGGAATTGACTGTAATTGTCTGATAACTAGAATTGAAAACGGACTCTACTCGGTAGGGCGAAAGGAATGTTGGAAGATGAAGCAGATTACTAGTGAACGATATCTACAGACACATTTAAGAATGGAATTGTATTGTTTTTAACATATTTGCAAATGTAAATAGAGAATATCCGATAAAGCGAAACGCAAGTGTGTCACGTTCGTTAGTTACTGACATCTTTAAGAATAAAATGGAAGATCGGAATTGTCGTGAATTGTGATATTTACATCTAAAAAGTGTTGAGGGTTCAGGGCATTGAAAGGCTTGAGGAACAAGAGAATGTGAAATCGACATTTTCTAAACTCTTGCAGACATATTTGATAATATAATGAGACCACATACGTTTTCTAAAATGTAAAAAATTATAACTGAAAATAGAGTTGATTCAGTAGGAGGAAACGAGTGTTTGAACTATGTTGCAAGCTATAAATTCATTAGGTACTGACATATTTAAAAATGAGAGAAAGGAACTGTTTTAAATTGTCTGAAATTTACTAATAAAAGTTATCTCATTCAGCAGAGTAAAAGGAATCTTTGCAAATTTATGTGCATGCTAACTGCTTGCATTCGTTTTGATAAGAGAACAACACTTATCTCGACATCTCCTCTTAATAATATAACTGAATTTGACTGTAACTTGGTATAGCAATATTCTCTGAAAACAGTCTAAAGTTAAGATCTAAGTACATATATGTGTTTTTCGACTTTCTTCTTGCCGATGATAACGGCTCTTAGCTGGACTGTGCATGGAATGTACTCTAGGCAGTTTCCCATGATATTCCGCTATATGCAGCGTTCATCTATGCAGAATTCTACAGACGATTTGGTGCTTATATTTTCGTAAATGAATTTACTTGGTGATCTAGGATGGTTCTGTTCAACGGCCATGGATATGCTCGCATAAATACCAGGCCAAATGACAGTCAGGTTCAGTGTTATATATGAGTACACTTCGAAAGACTCAACTGCTGGCGATTTAACGGATATATTTTGTGGAGTACCTTTCTGCTCTTTAGAAGGTAATTTTGAGTATTTGGAAAGACACGCAAACTTTGTTCACGTCAGCGAGATAACGTAGTGTTTAATTTAAAAAATAAGATTAGAGATATTCTTCTTGTTGATCGTTCCGTCTCAGATATGAAAGGTGTCTAAAAGATAATACAGTTGGTGCACTAATCTGCTACAGAGGGGAAGCTTACTAGAACTTTACTTACCGGTGCGAAAACGTTGAGAATATTGAGAAATTCTAATCCTCCAATAAGTTTAATATGATAAGTGCTATCTGGCAGTATCAAGTACAAAAGGAACCGTGCGAGTGAAAAAGACTTTAAGGTTTTATAGCTTGAAGATTAGTGTGATAGATACGTTATCAATAAAGCTACTTGATGAAATGAGTCAAGGTTGCAAAAGACACAAGGAATTTTTTTATAGACGGAAGTTTATACTTGAAAGGTCTTCAAATCGTCCCTCAACTGAAGAAATTTCTAATCGGTCCAAAGGTGGAATCAGTTTGCATGCGGTATAACCGACGAGAGCGGGCGGGTTGAAACGGAAAAGTACGGGAGGTCATTCTGTCGTTAAAACTTGCAAATTCGAAATATTCGAGTTTAAACTTAGTGACGTGCGGAACAAGAAATGTTTAGCTGAGAAAGAATGAATATCGATGTGAGCTCATTAGGTATAGTAAAGAGAAAGCTCATTATTTGATGGACAAGTTGATAGGTCACTTGCGAAAGGACAGGCATCCCCGAGATTGTGAAGCTTTTTGTAATCTGCATCCACAACAATAGAAATCGCCTTAAAATAGCAATATTAGCAGAGATACTAATTGAAGCAGAGATGATACTTGACTTCATTATAATAGTATTCTACAATGTCTGAAGACAAATATTAATCGATCTCTAAGTGATGCGGTGATTAAAGAAATAATTTTCAGGATGGACGGGGATGTTCGATTTTGATTAATGGTTTAAAGTGCAACAGGTGTGCCAATAATTCGAGGGTTCTATTTCGAGGTGCTTCGTAAGGCTAAACGGCTTATGCAGGATTAACTCCTTCTTACAATGCTGTGTAATTTAGAAGTTATCAGTGGACATTGGCATGTATTCCTTAATTCCTATCTGCTTAGAGCTAGTAAAGAAATTCAACAATTAATGGGACGCCGCAGTATTTTGTGTTGTGTACCTAGGTTTAAAAACAAAGCAGCTTTTAAAACTGCTTCACTCACATTATACAATGGCGTACTATTTATAAACCGTGGATTTACTTCTCCCTATAATAAGACGAAGGTATCAAAGTCATATAGCATTGAGATAATACAGCGGTTTTAGATGGGTCCTTCGGATTGAAAAATGTTGTGATACCAAATGTAATAATCATAAGTATTAAATTATCAATGATTATGAAGCAATTGCTATTTTTCCCGTTTATATGCAACTACAATAATATTTGAGAATGCTTCCTCCTGAAGAAATCTACCTAGCACGCATAACGCTCTCACCTTGTTCTTCATCGTTAGCTAATAGAAAATGTTTAATCCAAAGAGTTGTGTTCTTGCGGATACAATATTTATAGAAATTCTCCTGTGTGTTAAAACTCGAGGCTATCAAGTATGCACTTAATTAGCGTCCTTGCTGCTTACTAAGGCTTACATACAGAGCTGTGTAGTATTCACTAGTTTTCGGTCTATCATTAATAATATTTTCACTATTGCATAAAGATAAAAACTTGATATGGAACCCATTATATTCTAACTTCCGAAGCAGCCTCACTTTGGGTCTGAGACCGGTGATCTGATCGATGAGACAAATTTAGGTTTTTTTGAGATCTTTCCTTAGACGGTTAGGTGGAAAATATCAACGGTAGTCCTGTGTTCGCTACCAAATTAGTAACACTGGCCATCACAAAGCAACCAAACTGTGGGCTAATAAAGTAATCTTTTCATATAATCTCATTGTATGCTTTGATTAGTACTCTCATTGTATGCTTTGATTAGTAATCTCATTGTATGCCTTGAATAGTAGAACCAGGTGAGACCGTTACGGGTGCTAAGTAGATTTCTTCAGCAGGTAGCACTCTCAAATAATATTGTAGTTGTATATAAACGGGAAGTATAGCAATTGCTTGATTATCATTGATAAATTAATACTTGCTTTTTACATTATGTATCCCAACATTTTTCAATTGCAAGGGCCCACCTAAAACAAGCCGCTGTTACTTCCCAAAGATATACGTATGTGATACCCCCGTCTTATTAAAGGGAGAAGTAATTCCACGGTTTTTTTACATAGTACACCATTGTATAATTTGTGTTAAAGAGCTCTAAAAGCACTATTGCATCGTCTTAAGACCTAGGTACACAACACGACATCTTACGGCTTCAGATTCATTGTTGACTTTACTAGCTTTAAGCCATTAGCAATTAAGGAATAGATGCCGATGTCCACTGCTGACCACTAAATTTCACAGCGTTGTAAGAAGGACATAACCCGGCATAATCCGTTTAGCCTTGCGGTAACATCCATATGAAACCCTCGAATTATTGGCGCTCTTGTTGCACTCTAAACCACTAATTAAAAATCGAACACCCCTTGCATCCTCAAAATTATTTCTTTAATCACCGCATCACTTAGAGATCGATATAATCTTTTATTAATATCTCTTTTCAGACATTGCAGAATACTATAACAATGAAGTCAAGTGACATCTCTGCTATCGTACTCATTTTAGGACGATTTCTGACGTAGTGGATGCATATTACATAAAGCTTCACAAGCACGGGGATGCTTATCCTATCGCAAGTCACCCATCAACTTATCTATCATTTAACGCGCTTTCTCTTTCCTATATTTTATGCTCACCGTGATATTTATTCTTTCCCAGCTAAAGATTTCTTGTTCCACACGTCACAGGGTTTAAACTCGAATGTTTCGAATTTCCAAGTCCTAAGAATTATATGAGCTGCTGCACTTTCCCAATTTCAACCCGCAAGCTCACTTCGGTTGTACTGTATGCAAGCCGTTTCCACAAGTTCTAATGCAAGTATCATGGCGGATCTCGAAACGTACTGTTATCTTTTATCTAAATGCATCCTGATATCTACAATTAGTAATACAATCATTTCTGCAGAAAGCCACAGTCGACAACCTTGTAGATAAACCTTAAAATCTTTTGCCATATGAAAGTAATTTTTCAACAGATTTTAGTTAATTACAGCGTGTAAGTTACAATTGAAAAATCCTAATCTCACTACGCTTGTATGTCTGGTTGATTGTAGTCCATGCTAACTGATTGCATTCCTTTTTATAAGAGAACAGAAGGTATCTCTACATCTCCCCTTAATAGAATTTTTGAATGTTGCTGCAACTTGTTAATACAGTGTTCTCTGAAAAAAGTTTGAAGTAACGATCTATGAACATATCACTGTGCTTCGACTTTCTTCTTACCAATGTTAACGGCTCTTAGCTGGACTGTGCAAAAAATGTACTCTAGGCAGTTTGCCATGATAATCTACTATATGCAGTGATCATCTATGCAGAATTCTACAGACGAATTGATTCTTCTATTTTTGTAAAAGAATTAACTTGGTGATCTAGGATGGCTCTGGTAACGGAGATGATGGATATGCTCGCATACATACCAGGCAAAATGACAGTCTGGTTCAGTGTTAGAGATGAGTACGTTGCTTTGCGTTCTCAATATAGCAGCTTGATGAAGTGAGTCAAAATTGCAAAAGACGACTCGAAATTTTTTATACACGCCAGTTAAACTTACAAGGTAAGCGAAAGTTAATAGCAATATCTATTACTTTCTTTGGGCATCGGGATGAGCAAGTACTCGAACACTATTACTATGGGAGAAAATTCAGGGCTTTTGCTGGAAGATGTGGAAAGTGAACCTAGTAAGTTTTATATCTTTCAGGTGTACTTAACTGAAAATCTCCCAATGTCACCTAAGTATCAAAGCAAATTCTGTCAATTGATAATTTTGTTGATGTCTGTGTTCTACACCTGTTCTAACAGGCTTGTATAATTACTTTTTATCGCGAATCAGTTCTTTAAGCCGCTAGCTTCATAAATTCATCGGCCTGACTTGTGTCTCAGGTCAAGAGAAGCGTGCCTTTGTCTACAAGGTAATCTCGTACCTAATTACCAAAAAATTTGCTATTAGAGTTTCATGCCAATAAGCTGCATGTAATTCCTTTACAAGCTTACGACCATAAGTGTAATATAACTGTAACGGAAAATTGTTAAGCTTCGTGGCCTTCTGACTGATAAAGCAGTTTGTTACAGTCGCAAAGGTAGAAGAAACTGAGCAGTACGTATTGATTGTCCTTATGTCGTATAAAACCTAAGGCAATAAGTTGAAAGAAACAGGGATCCACGTGTAATAGGGCTTTCATTCTTACGCCCCCTCTTGGATAATAATGTACATGGAGTCTTTGCATGTACCGCATTTCGAACCATCGTACCTTATTAAGAGAGTTAAACTTCTTTTTAGGAGATTCTAAATCTAAACGGTAGCTACACAATTTTTAGTGTCCTTGCAGATGTCAAATTCCTTGGAATCATTGTTAGCTGTAGAACATCTTGATATATAAACAATCAAACAATAAACGATTGTTATAAATATCAATTGAACGGTACTGTAATATACGATTGTTATATCTAAATGAATTGGTTTAGATCGTTAAATTGGGTTTGTCCTGTTTCGGATTTATTTCCTCCTCGGGTACCAAAGCCGCTCGTGTTAAAAGATCCCAAAATATGTAACCTTCTTGCTATATACCTTGTTTATATACCCTCTTTTAGATTTACATAATGATCGTCTTGACGTCCATTTTTTTAGGTCTATAAGGCGGGGACGATAAAAAAAATAATAATCATAACTGATTGGATCAACAATTAAGCTGTTGTCAATGACATATTGTTTTTTACAGCTCTTGTTAGTTATCATCTATATCAGATTGTCTTCCGTTCTCTCATTTTCACATGATCTCCCTTGGCAGAATGCAAAAAACCTTGAATACTTCACATCGGCTCTTTTACACTCACGTGTGGTTCATTCACAAACCTATCTTGCAGTCACTTTTTATCTACAGGTAATAAGATTATCCGGTTGGAGTTGATGGTAGCTGTGTGGGTCCTTGGATTTCGAATATCTTCTTTCACACACAACCTCTTTCGATTGGGTTCATACTTAGACCATTTCGCGGATGGAATTGGCGGTACTTTCAAATTGAATGCTGCACAGCTGCTGTGTTAGAAATGGGAAAAGGGGCCATACTGAAGCTTTGTAACTACTTCCTTGTTATATCTAATATGGCTTATACCAGGGAAGGCATTTTGCCATCTGCATACAGGCGAATAAGGAATTTCTAACTTTACCACTTTGTCAGGATACACATTTGGTTGGTTGAAGACTCTGTCTAACTTTCAGCACTCTTCTTTTTGAAGGAACTTGAAGGCTGCATACTATTCACTCCTGAGCATAGCTGAGGTCGTGTCACAGCCTGTTGCATCATTTAAAAAGTGAAAGCAATCTTTTAATGACGATAAGGTTTCTTTAAATTTAATACTTTTGAAGCATTTTATTTCAGTTCTGTGATTGTGAAAATGTGAAAGGCTATGTGAAAATTAGCTATGTGAAAATGTGAAAATGCCTATGTGAAAATTAGCAACTGCTCACGAAGTCTTCTACCAAGATTCTTAATAGTTCAGAATCACACCCATCAACAGCTACAGATTTCCTTTTACTTGTTTCTTCTAATACTCTTGTCCATATACAGCTACCTATCCTCTTTTGAAAACTGTTTGCATCATTTGAAGCCGTCTAGTATAGATCTCCAACAAGTTTCTGAAGAACTGTGATTGAATTGTTATGGCTTCAATGGCAGAATTAAATTCGACCGTGGAAGATATTTCCAGAAAGCTCTTTTTTCTTTTCGGCACTTTCCATGTCCAATTGTAATTTATATCCATAACATATAAGGTGAAAATAGAGTTTAACATGATTTAATTCGTACTTAACGTAAAATTGAGTTACCATTTTTAGTCCACACCATTGCGTGTGGCAGGAGTCTTCCTTGTACGTGTGGGTTATAAAACACAAGACAATGAAGACTCTGCGTATTCACCTTAGTCGAATTGACATTCTTGCGCATTGATACATTATCACACAAGGAAAATCGCATTAGCTCAACGTGTCGCTCTGATGATAAACTGATGCCAAAAAAAGTCCTGTAGAACTTTTGTTAATGTAACAGTATATGGGAATAAAGGATTAATCTTGCTGACGTTGTGTCTGACGTTGAGTTAATCCCCGAGAAAATTTCGTGCCCATAATTAAGCACTATTCGATAATCATACCACTTGAAACTTAGCTCAAGAAGGCCTCTTTTTCTGCGAATTTTGAATGTTCCATAAGTTAATATTTTCTTGTATACTCTGATACCGTATTTGCCTTCAGGGCTTCCATCTGGTGTGTATACTGATGTGCAAATTTTTTATACAAAAGATGACCAGCTGCGTGAGAAAACGGAAACATTAATTTAATTGTCTTCAAATGAAGGTTGTAGTCCCCTGTTCAATCTCTATATACTGCAGCCAATGTTCACGGTAATGTTAACAGTAACGGTCCTTAACTGAACATCTCTCAATGTAACTTAAGTACAAAAAAACATTCCGTCAATTGATAATTTTTTTGATGTCTATTTTCTACACCTGTTCTACCAGGCCTGCGAACTATACACTGCTGAGTATATATGATGTCATGTCACAGCCTGTTGCATCATGAAAAAAGTAAAAGCAATCTTTTAATGAGGCTAAAGTTTCTTTAAATTTAATAATTTCATAGCATTTCTTTTCAGTTCTGCTTGTACGTGGCCTTAAAAGAATCAGTGGCTGCTCATGAAGTCTTCTAGTAAGAGTCATTGAAAATGATTCAGACCCATTAGCAGCTACAGATTTCCCGTTTGTAGTTTCTTCCACTATTCTTGTCCATATAAAGCCATTGACACACCAAGATCATGAGTGTATAGCATTAGAGGTGAAGAGGATGTCAGAATGACGAAATTTGATACAATATTCTTATCAAGACAATTCTACCGTGATATCATTCTGGAACTTGGATACGGAGAATATTCAACAAGAGACTTCCGAAATTATACCTTTTTCTGCTCTGTGAAATGTGTCTCTGTTACCACTCAAAGCATACTGTGTGTTTATATGAAAAGCTTATTTGATTAGCCCACAGTTTCGTTGCTTTCTGATGACCAGTGTTACTAAGTTGATAGCTGAACACAGGACTGACTATACCGTAAATATTTTCCACCTGACCGTGTAAGAGAAGCTACACCTGGCTTTGCTCCTTCAAAAATTATTTGCATCATTGGAAACCGTCTAGTATTGATCTCCAAGTTTCTCAAGAACTGTGATGCAATTGTCGTTGCTTCAATGGCAGAATCAAACACGATCGTAATTTAATTTATATCCATAATTGTAATTTATATCCATAAATTATAAGGTGAAAATAGAATTTAACATAAGTTATATATGTACTTAACGCAGAATTGAGTTGCCATTTTTAGTCCACACCATTGCGTGTAGAAGGACTCTTCCTTCTAAGTGTGGGTTTTAAAACACAAGACAATACAGACTCTGCATATTCACCTCAGTCGAATTGAAATTCATGTGAATTGAAATATAATCATACAAAGAAGGTGGCATTAGCTTAACATGTCGATCTGATGATAAACTGATGCCCACAAAAGTCCTTTAAATCTTCTGTAACAGTATTTGGGAATGAAAAATTAATCTTGGTAACATTGTGTCTGCCGTTCAGATAAAAACCCGAGAAAATTTCTTGGCCTTCATTAAGCATTGTTCGACAATTATATCACTTGGATCTTCGCTCAAGAAGGCGTCTTTTTCTGCGAATTGTGAATATTCCTTGAGTTGTTAATTTCTTGTAATCCTCTGATACCGTATTTGCCTCCGGGGTTGAGTATAGTGATGTAAAAATTTTTCATAGAAAAGATGACCACCTGCGTGAGAAAACGGATGCATTAGTTAATGGAATAGAAATAATTTTTCTAGTCCCCTGTTATATATTGTCCCTTTGGATAAATTGCATTACGATTAGACCTCTATATTCTGCAGCCAATGTTAACGGTTCGGAAAATGTCACCATCTTAATTTTGAGATTTCCTAATATGTTTTTTCGCATGCACTTTCATTTTCTTGTAAATGTTGCACATTGATTTTGTAATCCACACATTGTTAAATAAAATAGAAGATCGTAGATTTTGTCATTTCCTGCAAGGATTGTAAGTGTCTTCCTTACCACATGTAAAGATCCCGGAGCAATGTCTAGAAGTCAGTTCAATGATCTTGAGAAGACATGGCCATTCAGCATTTTCACTAAATTTGTCATAGTGTACAGGATACACCAAAGTTCTTCTATACCATTTCCTGACAACGTATTCAATCGTGACAAGAAATTACTTAACACGAAAACCACAAAAGGCAGTACAACTTTGGACAGTTCAGAAATTTCTTCAGCTGAAGTACTATTTGAACACATTTCCAGTATAATATCTGATGTAATATCATAACGCATGTGCTTTGTTCACTTTTCTTGAATTTATTTACTGTATGCAGAAGAGTAGAATATATAGTATTAGTACTTGAAGTTGAAATTTTGAAAAAATAAAGAAGGACTACACTGCTTATATCAAAGGAGAGGTGTGTATCTCACAATTACATAATCGTTGTAGCGAAGCTTCGAAAGATGAATAGCTATCCAAAAGTTGTTTGAGAATAGGAAATCGAGACGCGAGATACGATTCAAGATTAGATTAAATCTTTCGAGTAAGACTGCATTGACACACCAAGAACATGAGTGTATTGCATTAGAGGGAAAGTGGATGTCAGAATGAAGAAATGTGATACGATATTCTTATCAAGACAATGCTACCGTGATATAAGATTACTTTTTCATTCAAAAACTTGAATATGAAGAATTTTCATAAAGGGACATCAGAAATCAATGACTTTTTCTCCTGTATAAAGTTGTGGCACTTAGTTACTAATCAACGCATACAGTGAGCTTATATGAAAAGATTGTTTGATTAGCCCACAGTTTGGTTGCTTTGTGATGACCAGTGTTATTAGGTTGGTTCCTAACACAGGACTGACTATACCGTAAATGTTTTCCACCTAACCGTCTACGGGAAGATCTCAAAAGAACCTAAAATCGATTCTATACTTGTCTCATCGATCAGATCACCGGTCTCAGACCCAAATTAAGGCTGCTTCATAGACAATAGGTTACATAGCAAGATTTTTCATTATGCAATCGTGAAAATAATATTAATGATAGACCGGAACCTAGTGAATCCTACACAACTCTGTATGTAAAGCATAGTGAGCAGCTGGGACGGTAATAAAATGCATATTTGTCAGCCTCGGGTGTTAACAAACAGGATAATTTCATTAAATAATTTATCTGTTACAACACAACTCTTTGGATTAAGCAGTTTCCATCAGGCTAATGATCAAGAACAAGGTGAGAGCGTTGTGGGTGCTAAGTAGATTTCTTCAGCAGGAAGCACTCTCAAATAGTATTGTAGTTGCATATAAACATGACGTATAGCAATTGCTTGATTATCATTTATAAATTAATACTTATGCATTTTCTGATATTTTCATTTTCTTAATATAAGTCCCCTACCCTGGGCTAATTCTGGCTACCGCGGTTTCAGGTAATCAACTCTCGACAGTTTGTTGAAAGATATTCCACAGTTCATGTTTTTTCTTCGTTACAAGAACACTTCTAGTTGACTCTATTCATGGTGAATTACTGAACTTAAACATTTAAAATTATTGAAAAATGAATAATTATTTTAAACATAAAACATGAAACTTATAGATATGTTCTTAGATCTATACTTCAGACAGTTTTCAGAGAGCACTGTTATACGAAGCTGCAGAAACATTCAGATATTTAGCTAAAAGAAGATATCGATATACGTGTTGTTGTTTTATCAAAACGAATGCAAGCAGTTAGCATGCACTACAACCAACCAGACATAGTAATATTTGATAAAAACGTAGTGAGATCATAATTTGTCAATTTCATTTTACACGGTGTAATATTCTAAAATTTCTTGAAAAATTAATTTCATATGGCAAAAGATTTAAGATTTATCTACAAGCCTGCTTGCTGAGATCTTCAGCATAAACAATGGTATTACTAATTGTGTAATGGAAATGGAAAACGGTGAAAGTGCCACAAAGTACAATTTCCAATATTCAATAAAAACTTCCTAAAACTGTACTTTATTCTTTAAGGTGCTGCTCCTTGCGAGTGCTCTAGAAACTAGTAGAAACTTTTCTGGCACTTCGGACCTTCTCTAGGTTATTTGCGCTGTCGTTTACAACACATTCCATGCAAAGAATCGATTTTTTTATTTTTTGGCACTTTCAGCCTTTTCCATTTCCACTACACAATTGTAGATATCAGGATGCATTTAGATAAAAAGATAATAACAGTAGATGTTGAGATCGGCCATAATACCTTCATTAGAATAAGTTTGCAATCAGTTTGCATGCAGTACAACCGACGAGAGCGGGCGGGTTGAAATGGGAAAAGTACGGCAGATCATATTGTTCTTAGGACTTGCAAATTCTAAATATTCGAGTTTAAACCCAGTGACGCGCGGAACAAGAATGAGAAAAAACGAATATCACGGTGAGCTCATAAGGTATAGTAAAGAGAAAGCGCTTTATAAAGATGGACAAGTTGATGGGTCACTTACGATAAGACAAGCATCCCCAAGCTAGTGGACCTTTTTGTAATATGCATCCACTGCGTCAGAAATCGCCTTAAAAAGAGAACATTAGCAGAGGTGTCACTTGACTTCATTGTAATAGTGTTCTACAATGTCTGAAAAAAGATATTAATAGGAGATTAAATCGATCTCTAAGTGATGCGGTGATTAAAGAAATAATTATGAGGATGGACGGGGATGTTTGATTTTTAATTAGTGGTTTAGAGTGCAACAGGCGCGTAAATAATTCGAGAGTTCCATTTTGCGTAGTCCGGTATTGCTAAACGGCTTAGGCCGGATTATGTTCTTCTTACAATGCTGTAATGTAGAAGTAAGCAGTGGACATCGGCATCTATTACTTAATTCATATTGACTTACAGCTAGTAAAAAAATTCAACAATGAATAAGAATCCGTAGGATATTGTGATGTGTACCAAGGTACTAAAACCGAAGCAGTAATGCTTTTAGAGCTCCTTAAGTCAGATTATACATTGGCGTATAATTTAAAAATCCATGGATTTACTTCTGCCTTTAATAAGACGAGAGTATCACAGACCTGTACCTTTGGGAACGAACAGGGGTTGGTTTTACGTGGGCCCTTATGATTGAAAAATGTTGGGATACAAAATGTAAAAAACAAGTATTAATTTATCAATGATAATCAAGCAATTGTTATATTTCCCTTTTATATGTAACTACCTTACTATATGAGAGTGCTTCTGCTGAAGAAATATACTTAGGACTCATATCGCTCTCACCTATTTCTTAATTGTTATTCTGATGGAAACGGTTTAATCCAAAGAGTAGTGTTCTTACGGATATATTATTTAAAGAAAGTCTTCTGTGTGTTAACGGACGAGACTATCAAATATGGGTTGAATTAGCGTTTTTGCAGCTCACTAGGCTTACATACAGAGTTGTGTAGGATTCACAAAGTTCCGGTCTATCATTAATAATATTTTCCCGATTGTATCCTGTATAACTTGCTATGGAACCCATTTTATTCTAACCTCCAAAACAGCCTTAATTTGTACCTGAGACCGGTAATCTTATCTATGAGCCAAATAAACAATCGAGTCTTAGTTCTTTTGAGATCTTGTTTTACACGGTTAGGTGGAAAATTTTTGCGGTATAGTCAGTCCTGTGTTTGCTAAGAACTTTGTATACTGGTCATCACAAAGCAACCAAACTGTGGGCTAATCAAATAACACTTTCATATAAGCTCACTGTTTGCTTTGATTAGTAACAAAGTGCTATACGTATCATAGAGCAGAAAAAGTCATTACTTTCAGAAGTCTCTTTTCAAAATTCTCCATATCCAAATTCTTGAATGACATCACGGTAGCATAGTCTTGATAAGAATATCGTATCACATTTCGTCATTCTGACATCCTATTTCCCTCTATTGATATACTCTCATGTACTTGGTGTGTCAATGCTGTATTACTCGGAAGAATTAATCAAATTTTCACTCGCACCTCGCGTCTCGATTTCCTAATTTCAAACAACTTTTGGATAGCTATTCATCTTGTGAAAGCCTCGCCACAACGACTGTGTAATTGTGAGATACAAACCTCTCCTTTTGATATAAGCAGTGTAGTCCCTCTGTATTTCTTCAATATTTCAACATCAAGTAGTAATACTCTATATTCTAGTCTGCTGCATAGAGTAAATAACTGCAAGAATAGTGAAAAAAGCACATTCGTTATGACATTAGATCAGCCATTATACTCGAAAGGTGCTCAAATCGTACCTCAGCTGAAGAAATTTCTGAACGGTCCTAAGTTGTACCGGCTTTAGGAGGTTTTCGTGTTAAGTAATTTCTAGGCTCCATTGGATACACTTTGTTAGCAAAAGGTATAGAAGAACTTTGGTGTATTCTGTACACTATTACAAATTTAGTGAAAATGCTGAATGGCAATGCCTACTCAAAAACATTTAGAACTCACTTCTAGACTTTGCTCCGGGACCTCTATATGTGGTTTTGAAGACATTTACAACCATCGGAGAAGATAAAATCTAGGATCTGCGATCTTATTCAACAATGTCTGGATGACGTAACAAATATGAAACATTTACAAGAAAATGAAACTGCATCTCAAAAAGCATATTAGAAAATCTCAAAATTAAGTTGGTGACATTTTCTGAACCGTAAACTATGGCTGCAGTATATACAAAAGGACATAATCGTATTCCAATTCATCCAAAGGGAGTAGATTGAACAGGGGACTAGAAACTTCATTTGTAGGCAATTAAATTAATCTTCCGTTTTCTCACGCAGCTGGTCATCTCTTCTTTGCAAAATTTGCATATCACTATATTCAGCTGATCGAAGCTATGGAGGCAAATACGGTATCAGAGGATTACAAGAAATTAACAACTCAAGGAACATTCACAATTCGCAGAAAAAAAGCTTCCTTTAGAAAAGTTCCAAGTGATATGATTATCGAACAGTGCTTAAGGAAGGACACAAAATTTTCTGGGGGATTAACTCAACGTCAGACACAACGTTAGCAAGATTAATCCCTGATTCCCAAATACTGTTACGATAACAGAAGTTCTACAGAATTTTTGTGGGCATCAGTTTTACATGAGAGCTACACGTTGAGCTAATGCCACCTTCCTTGTGTGATAATATCTCAATGCGCAAGAATCTCAATTCGACTGCTGTGAATATTGCAAACTCTATTGTCTTGAGTTTTAAAACACACATGTAGAAGGAAGAGTCCTTCTAAACGCAATGGTGTGGACAGAAATGCAACACAAATCTGCTTTAAGTACGTATAAAATTATGTTAAGCGCTATTTCCACTGCCATATCGCACACTCTTATTAAGCTTATTGGAGGATTTGAATTTCTAAATTTTCTAAACGTCATCTCACCGGTGAGTAAAGTTCTGCTAAGCTTCCCCTCTCTTGCAGATTAGTGCACAAACTGTATTAGATTTTTGACAACTTTCATATCTAAAACGGAATGATCAACAACAAGTATTTCTGTAATCTTATTTATTAAATCCAACGCTACATTATCTCGCTGACGTGAATAGGGATTGCGTGTCCTGTCCATCGACTCAAACTTATGTTATCAAGAGGACAAAGCTACTCCAAATAATGTACCCGGTTAATCGCCAGCAGTTGAGGCTTACGAAGTGTACTGTTATCTAACACTGAACCAACTATAATTTTACCTTGTATATATGCGAGCATATCCATAACCGTTGACCAGAACAATCCTAGATCACCTAGTAAATTACTTTACAAAAATAGAAGCACTAAATCGTGTGTAGAATTCTGCATAGATGATTGCTGATAATGGCGCAATATCATTCAAAACTGCCTAGAGTACATTCGTTGCACAGTCCAGCTAAGAGCCTTTAACATTGGCAATAAGAGTGTCGAAACACAGATATATGCTTAGATCTATACTTCTCACTGTTTTCAGAGTACAAGTTATTACCAAGTTACAGAAACATTCAGATATTATACTAAGGGGATTTGTCAGGATACCTGCTGTTCCTTTATAAATACGAATGCAAGCAGTTAGTATGCATTACAACTAACCAGACGTTGTAATATTTGAAAAGAAGCGTAGTCAGACTAGAATTTTTAATTGAAACTTACACGCTGTAATACACTAAATTCTTTTGAAAAATTACTCTCATTTGACATATCTATAAGACTGCCGATTGTGGCTTTCTACAGAAATAATTGTATTACTAATTGTATATATCACGATGCATTTAGATAAAAAGATAATAACAGTAAATGTCGAGATCCGCCATGATATTTGCATTAGGAAGAGTGGAATCAGTTTGCATGCAGTACACCGACGAGAGCGGGCGGGTTGAATGGGAAAGTATGGCAGGTCATATTATCGTTAGGACTTGCAAATTCGAAATATTCGAGTTTAAACTTAGTGACGTGTGGGGAAAAAAGTCTTTAGCTGAGAGAGAATGATAATCGAGGTGAGCTCATAAGGTATAGTAAAGAGAAAGCACGTTATTTGATGGACAAGTTGATAGGTCACTTGCTAATTGAAGGAAAGATGATACTTGTATTCATTGTAATAGTATTCTACAATGTCAGACGGTGAATAAAAAAATAATTTTGAGGATGGACGTGGATGTTTGATTTTTAATTAGTGGTTTCGATTGCAACAGGCGTGCCAATAATTCGAGGGTTCTATTTCGAGGTGAACGGTAAGGCTAAACGGCTTATGCCGGATTAACTCCTTCTTACAGTGCAGTGTAATTTGAAATTATCAGTGGACATCGACATGTACTCTTTAATTTTTATTGGCTTAGAGCTAGTAAAAAATTCAACAATTAATCGGAGGCCGCAGTATTTTGTGTTGCGTACCTAGGTCTCAAAAACGAAGCAGTTGTGCTTTTAAAGCTCCCTAACTCATATTATGTAATGTCGTACCATTTAAAAAACCGTGGATTTACTTTTCCCTTTAATAAGACGAGGGAATCACAGTCATATAGCTTTGAGAACTTAGGCGGTTTGTTTTAGGTAGGCCTTTGGTATTGAAAAATTTTGTGATACCAAATGAAAAAAACATAAGGATTAATTTATCAATGATAATCAAACAATTGCTATACTTCCCGTTTATATGCAGGTACAATACTTTTTGAAAGTTCTTCCTGCTGAAGAAATCGATTTAGCATGTTTAACGCTCTCACATTGTTCTTGATCGTTAGAATAATAGAATTTGTTTAATCCAAAGGGTTGTGTTCTTACGGATACAATATTTATAGAAATTCTCCTGTGTGTTAAAACTCGAGGCTATCAAGTATGGATTTAATTAGCGTCCTTGCTGCTTACTAGCTCTTACATACAGAGCTGTGTAGCATTCACTAGGTTCCGTTCTATTATTAATAATATTTTCACGATTGCATAATGATAAAAACCTGATATGGAACCCATTATATTCTAACTTCCGAAGCAGCCTTACTTTGGGTCTGAGACCGGTGATCTGATCTATGAGACAAATATAGAATCTATTTTTGGTTCTTTTGAGACGGTTAGGTGGAAAATAATTACGGTAGTCCCGTATTTGCTACCAAATTAGTAACACTGGTCATCTCAAAGCAACCAAACTGTGGTCCAATCAAATAATCTTTTCATATATTCACATTGTATGCTTTGATTAGAAACTAAGTGCCATACATTTCATAGAGAAGAAAAGGTCATTTATTTCAGATGTCTGTAGAAGAAAATTTTTCATATCCAAGTTTTTGAATGAAAAAGTAATAATATATCACGATAGCATTGTCTTGATAAGAATATTGTACTACATTTCTTCACTCTTACATCCACTTTTCCTCTAATGCTATACACTCATGTTCTTGGTGTGTCAATGCTGTCTTACTCGGAAGATTTAATCAAGTCCCAGTCCTTCTACACGCAATTGTGTGGACTAAAAATGGCCAGTCAAATCTGCCTCAAGTACGTATATAAATTATGTTAAGCGCTATTTTTACCTAATATTTTATGGGCAAAAATTACAATTAGATACGAAAAGTGCCGAAAGACGAAAATAGTTTTGGGGGAATATCTGAACGATGGAAATTAATTATGCTTTCTTTTTGAAGCTATGACAATTAAATGACGGTCCTTGAGAATCTTGGAGATAAATACTAGGGTGTTTCGAATGTTGCAAAGAGTTTTCGAAGGAGCAAAGGTAGCTGTATATGGACAACAGTAATAGAAGAAACTAGAAACAGGGAATCTCTAGTTGTTGATGGGTGTGATTCAGATCTTTTATGAATCTTGGTAGAAGACTTCATGAACAGTTGCTGATTCTTTTAATGGCACATACAAGCAAAACCGAAAGGAAATGCTACGAAATCATTAAATTTCAAGAAACTTTAGCGTCATTAAAAGACTGCTTTCACTTTTATTTTATGATACAACAGGATGTGACACTACCTCAGCTATACTCAGGAGAGAATAGTTGAAAGCCTTAAAAATCCTTCAGAAAGAAAAAGAATTGTGCATGTTAGTCAAAGTCTTCAACGGAGTTGGTAGTCAAATCTCAATCCTAACAAAATGTTTAATATTACACATTGTTTATTTCCCTGTATTGAGAAGGAAACATGTCTTTCCTAGTATAAGCCTATTACGTATAACAAGGAAGTAGTTACAAAGATTCAATATGGCCACTTCTTCCCCTACTAACAAGGCAGGTGTGCACCATTCAATTCGGAAGTAGCTCCAAATCCAGGTGGAAAATGGTCTAAGCATGAACCCGGTCGATGGAGGTTGGTGTGTGAAAGAGGATATGCGAAATCCAACATCCACACAGCTACCATTGCCTTCAGCCGGATAAGCTTACTTAACTGTAGATAAAAAGTGATTGCATGGTAGGATTGTGAACGAGACACATGTAAGTGTAAAAGAGCCGATATGAAGTATTCAAGGTAGTCTGCATTCTGCCAAGAGAGTTCATTTACAAAAGGCAGATCGGAAGACAATCTGATTAAGATGATGACGAACAACAGCTTTAGAAAACCAATATTTCTTTTACAACGGCTTAAATGATGATTCAATCCCTTATGATTATTATTTTGTAATACCGTCCCAGCCTTATAGACCTAGCAAAATGAAAATGAAGACGATCTTGATGAAACTTTAAATGGAGGTGTATGGACAAGGTATAAAACATGAAGGTGGTTTATTGTTCTGTTTACATATTTTGGAATCTTTTAACACGAGCTGCTTTGTTACCCAAAGAAAAAATGAAACCGTAGTTTTACTTATTTAAGTTAACGATCAAAAACCAATTCATTTAGATATCACATTCGCGTATTAAAGTATCATTTAATTGTACGTTTATAAAATTTTTTATAGTTTGATTGTTTATATGTTAAGATGTTCAACAGCAGATGACATACTCCATGGATTCTGCCATCTGCAAGGACATTAAACATTGTGTAACTACCGTTTAGTTTTCGAATCCGCTAAAAGAAGCAAAGTTTATCTCTTAATATAGAACGATGTTTCGATATGCGATACATGGTAAGACTCCAAGTACATTTTTATCCAAGAGGGCGAAGGAATGAAAGCTCTACTACACGTCGATCCCTGTTGGTTTCAACTTATTGCTCTAGGTTTTATACGACATAAGGACAATCAATGCTTACTGCTAAGCACCTTGTTCCTTTGCGACTGTACCAAGCTGCTTTTCAGTCAGAAAACCACGAAGCTTAACAATAATCCGTTAAACATATGGTCCTAAACTAGTAAAGGATTCACATGCAGGATATTGGCCTGAAACTCTAATAGATGTTTTTTAGGTAATTAGAAACGTGTTTACTTTGTAGACCCAGGCCGGCTTCTCTTGGCCTGTGAGAGAAGTCCGTCCGATGAATTTGTAAAGCTAGCGGTTTAAAAAACTGTTTCGCGATACTAAGTAGTTAAACAGGCTCGGCACACACGTGTAGAACAGAGAAATCAACAAATTATTAATTGACAAAATTTTTTTGTACTCAGGTTACGTTAGCAGATTTTCAGTTAACTGCACCTAAAATATATAAATCTTCATAGGCTCACTTCCCACATCTTGGAGCAGAAGCTCTAAATTTTCTCCCTTAGTAATAGTGTTCGAGTACTTGCTAGTGTCGGTGCCCAAAGAAAGTAATAGATACTTCTATTAACTTTCGATTAGCCTGAAAGTTAACTTGCGTCTATAAAAAATTTCAAGGCGTTTTTTGCTATCTTAACTCACTTCATCAAGATGCTATATTTATAACGCTAAGTATCTATCACACTAATCTTCAGGCTATAGAACCTTAAAGTCTTTCTGAGTCGCACGGTTTATCTTGCACTACAGAGGGAATATCGCACAATCTTAATGAGCTTATTGGAGGAATTGAATTTCTCGATCTTCTACACATTTTCTTACCGATGAGTAAAGGTTTGCTAAGTTCCCCTCTGTAGCAGATTAGTGCACCAACTGAATTAGCTTTATGACACCTTTAATATCTGCGACGGAATGATCAACAAGAAGTATTTGTGTAATCTTAATTATTAAATTAACACTAATTATCTCGCTGACTTGAATAGAGCTTGCGTGTACTGTCCATCGACTCAAAGGTATCTTCTCTAAAGCAGAAAGATACTCCTCAAAATGTACCCGATTAATCGCCGGCAGTTAAGGGTTAAGAAGTGTACTGATCTTTAACATTGAACCAGACTGTCCACTGACCTGGTATCTATGCGAGAATATCTATGGCCGTTGACCAGAGCCATCCTAGAATTACAAGTAAATTCCTTTACAAAAATAGAGGCACCAAATCGTCTGTAGAATTCTGCATAGATGATCGCTGCATATAGCGGAATAGCATGGCAAACTGCTTAGAGTACATTCCTTGCGCAGTCCAGCTAAGAGCCGTTAATATTGGCCAGAAGAAAGTCGAAACACACAGATATGAGCTTAGATCTATACTTCAGATTGTTTTCAGAGAACATTGTATAACCAAGTTGGAAAAACATTCAGATATTTTACTAAAAGAATATGTCGAGATACGTGTTGTTCTCTTTTCAAAACGAATGCAAGCAGTTAGCATGCACTACAACTAACCAGTCATTGTAATATTTGAAAAGAAGCGTATCAATTGCAACTTACACCCTTTAATAGACGAAAATCTTTGAAAAATTACTTTCATATGGCATATCTACAAGGCTGCCGACTGTGGCTTTCCGCAGAAATAATGGTATTACTAATCGTAGATATCAGTTTGCATGCAGTACAACCGACGAGAGAGTGTGAGTTGAAGTGGGAAAAATACGGCAGCATATATTGTCCTTAGGACATGCTAATTGAAAATATTCGATTTTAAAACCAGTGACGTACTGAACAGGAAGTCTTTAACTGAGAAAGACTGTATATCACGGTGAGCACATAAGGTATAGTAAAGAAAAAGCGCATTAAAATGATGGACAAGCAACCCCGACCTTGTGAAGCTTTTTGTAATATGCATCCACTACGTCAGAAATCGCCTTAAAGAGATAACATTAGCAGAGATGTCACTTGACTTCATTGTAAAAGTATTCCACAATGTATCAAAAAAGATAATAAAAAGAGATTAAATCAATCACTAAGTGATGCGGTGATTAAAAAAATTATTTTGATTTTTAACTAGCGGTTTAGGGTGCAACAGTTGTACCAATAACTCGGGGGTTCTATTTCGAGGTGTTCGGTAAAACTAAATTACTTATGGCGGCTTATATCCTTCTAAAAATATTTTGAAATTTAGAAAGCTGTAGACGTCACCATGTACTCCATAATTCCTATGGCTAACAGCTAGTAAAAAAATTCAACAATGAATCGGAAGCCGCAGTATTTTGTGTTGTATACCTAGGCCATAGAAACGAAGCAGTAATGCTCTTAGAGGTACTTAACTCACATTATACAATGGCGAAGCACTTAAAAAACCTTGGACTTACTTCTCCCGTTAATGAGACGAGGATATCAATGTCATATAGTTTTGGGAACGTACAGCGGTTTTTTTTAGGTGGGCGCTTGGGACTGAATTATGTTGTGATTCCAACTGTAAAAGACATACTTAATAATTTATCAATGATATTCAAGCTATTGCTATACATCGCTTTTATATGCAACTACAATACTATTTGAGATTGCTTCCTGCTGAAAAATCTACTTAGCACCCATAACGCCACACCTTGTACGTGATCGTTAGATTGATGGTAACTGTTTACTCCAAGGAGTTGTGATCTTACGGATATATTGTTTAAAGAAAGTCACCTGTGTGTTAACACTCGAGGCTATCAAATATGCATTTAATTATAGTCCTTGCTGCTCACTAAGGCGTACATACAGAGTAGTATAGTATTCACTAGGTTCGGGTCTAGAACTGAGTTCTCAATGTTGTTGAGTAGGCATGGATATTCACAATTTTCACTAATGTTGTCATAGTGTGCAGCATACCCGAAAGTTCCTCTATACCATATCCTGACATAATGTATCCAATCATGCCTAGAAATTACTGAAGTGGAAACCTCCTAAGGGCGGTACAACTTTGGACAGTTCAAAAATTTCTTGAGCTGCAGGTACGATTTGACACCTTTCCAGTATAATGGCTTATCTAATGTGATTACACAAGTTGTTTATTAACTTTTCTTGCACATATTTACTGTATGCGAAAGAGTAGAATATATAGTATTAGTACTTGATCTTCAAATATTGAAGAAATAAAGAGGCACTACACTGCTTATATAAAATGGAGAGGCGTGTACCTCACCATTACACAACCGTTGAGGCGAAACTATCACAAGATGAATAGCTATCCAAAGGTTTTGCGAATAGGAAATCGAGACACGAGATGCGGGTGAAGATTTGATTAAATCTTCCGAGTAAGACAGCATTGACATACCAAGAACATGAGTGTATATTGTTAGAAGGAAGGAGGATGTCAGAATGACGAAATGTGATACGATATTCTTATCAAGACAATGCTAGAGTGATCTCATTCAAGAACTTGGATATGGAGAATTTTCAAGCGACCTGAAATTAACAACTTTTTCTGCTCTATGAAATGTGTGGCACTTAGTTACTAATCAAAGCATACAGTGAGCTTTATGAAAAGGTTGCTTTGTGATGACCAGTGTTACTAAGTTGGTAGCGAACACAGGACTGACTATACCGTAAATATTTTCTACCTAACCGTGTAAGAGAAGATCTCAAAAGAACCTAAAATCCACTCTTTTTTTCGCTCATCGATCAGATATCCGGTCTCAGGCCCAAAGTAAGACTGCTCCTTTGAGGTTAGAATATAATGGGTTCCATAGCATGTTTTACTGGAAACAATCGGGAAATTATAATTAATGATAGAACCGATCCTAGTGAATCCTACACAAATTTGTATGTAAACCCAAGTGAGCATCAAGGACACAATTAAACACATATTTAATAGCCTCGGGTGTTAACACACAGGAGACTTTCTATAAATAATTTATCCGTAACAACACAATTCGTTGAATTAAACAGTTTTCATCAGGCTAAAGATCAAGGACCTTGTGAAAGCGTTATGGGTTTCAGAATAACAATTAAGAAATAGGTGATAGCGATATGTCCTTAGTAGATTTCTTCAGCAGAAGCACTCTCAAATAATTTTGTAGTTGAATATAGAGGGGAAGTATAGCTATTGCATGAATATCATTGATAAATTAATACGTTTTTTACATTTGGTATCCCAACATTTTTCAATTCCAAGGTCCCACCTAAAACCAACCGCTGTTCGTTCCCAAAGCTATACGTCTGTGATACCCTCGTCTTAAAAAGGGACAAGTAAATCCACGGTTTTTTACATGGTATGCCATTGTATAATTTGAGTCAGAGAGCTCTAAAAGCACTATTGCTTCGTCTTAAGACCTAGGTACACAACACAAGATTTTACGGCTTCGGTTCATTGTTGACTTCCTTTACTAGCTTTAAGCCATTAGGAATTAAGGAATAGTAGCCGATGTCCACTGGTGACTTCTAAATTTCACAGCATTTTAAGAAGGACGTAACTCGGCATAATCCGTTTAGAACTTACCGTTAACCTCCATACGGAAACCTCGAATAATTGGCGAGCCTCTTGAACTCTAAACCACTAATTAAATATCGAACATCCCCTTGCATCCTCAAAATTATTTCTTTAATCGTCGATATACTCCCTTATTAATATCTCTTTTCAGACATTGTAGAATACTATTACAATGAAGTCAAGGGACATATCGGCAAACGTTCCCATTTTAAGGCGATTTCTGACGTAGTGGATGCATATTACAAAAAGCTTTACAAGCTCGGGGATGCTTATCCTATCGCAAGTGACCCATCAACTTCTGCATCTTTTTAACGCGCTTTCTCTGCACTATACCTTATGAGCTCACAGTGATATTCATTCTTTCTCAACTAAAGATTTCTTGTTCCGCACGTCACAGGGTTTAAACTCGAATATTTCGAATTAGCAAATCCAAAGAACAATATCAGCTGCTGTACTTTTCCCTTTTCAACCCGCAAGCTCACTTCGATAGTACTGCATGCAAACTCATTCCACACGTTCTAATGCAAGTATCATGGCCGATCTCGACATCTACTGTTAATTCTTTTTATCTAAATGCATCCTGATATCTACATTTAGTAATTCCATTATTTCTGCAGAAAGCCACAGTCGGCAGCCTTGTAGATGAACCGTAAAACTTTTGCCATATGAAAGTAATTTTTCATCAGATTTTAGTCCATTACAGCATGTAAGTTGCAATTGAAAAATCCTAATCTCACTGCGGCTCTTACCAAATATTACTATGTCTCATTGATTCTAGTGCATGCTAACTGATTGCATTCTTTTTTGATAAAACAACAACACGTATCTCGACATTTCTTCTTACTATAATATATGAATGTTTCATTATCTTGGTAACACAATGTTCTCTGAAAACAGGCTGAAGTAATGATCTATGCACATATCTGCGTGCTTCGAGTTTCTTCTTGCCAATGTTACGGCACTTAGTAGGACTGTGCAACGAATGTACTCTAAGCAGTTTGCAATGATATTCCGATATATTTAGCGATCATCTGTGCAGAATTCTACAAACGATTTGATGCTTCTATTTTTGTGAAGGAATTTACTTGGTGATCCAGGATGCCTCTGGTCAACGGAGATGGATATGATCGCATACAAACCAGGCCAAATGACAGTCTGGTTCAGTTTTAGAGATGACTACACTTCGCAAACCCCAAATGCTGCGATTAATCGGGTACATTTTGTGGTGTAGCTTTCTGCTCATCAGAAGATACCTTTGAGTCCATGGACAGAACCCGCAAACCCTATTCACGTCAGCTAAATGAGGTAGTGTTGAAATTAATAAATATGATTACAAAAATTCTTCGTGTTGATCATTTCGTTTCAGATATGAAATGTGTCAAAAACCTAATACAGTTGGTGAACTATTCTGCTACAGAGGGGATGGTTAGCAGAACTTTACTCAACGGAGAGAAAACATTTAGAAAATCGAGAAATTCCAATCCTCCATTAAGCTCGCTAAAACTGTGCCATATGACACTTTGTAGTGCAAAATGAAGCGTGCGAGTCACAAAGACTTTAAGGTTCTATAGATTAGTGTGATAGACACGTTGCGTTCTCAATATAGACACTTGATGAAGTGAGTCAAAGTTGTAAAAGACGCCCCGACATTTTTTATACACGCAAGTTAAACTTTCAGGCTAAGCAAAAGTTAATAGCAGTATCTATTACTTTCTCTGGGCAACGCGACGAGCAAGTTCTCGAACACTATTCCTATGGGAGAAAATTGAGGGCTTCTGCTCTAAGTTGTGGAAAGTGAGCCTAGTAAGTTTTATATCTTTCAGGTGTACTTAACTGAAAATATCCCAATGTGATCTACATTTCAAAACAAATTCTGTCAATTGATAATTTTGATGATGTCTGTGTTCTACACCTGTTCTACCAAGCCTGTATAACTACTTTGTATCGCGAATCAGTTCTTTAAACCGCTAGCTCTATAAATACATCGCCCGGGCTTGTCTCACAGCCAAGAGTAGCGTGCCTTGGTCTACAAGGTAATCTTGTAATTAATTACCAGAAAATATGCTTATAAAGTTTCATGCCAATAACCTGCATGTGATTCTTTTACAAGCTTTCGACCATAAGTGTAATATAACTGTTACGGAAAACTATCTTGCTTCCAGGCCTTTTGACTGAAATCCAGCATGGTACAGTCGCAAATGAACAAGATGCTGAGCAGTACGCATTGATTGCCCTTAAGTCGTATAAAACCTTGGCCAACAAGTTGAAAGCAACAGCGATCGACGTGTACTAGTGCTTTCATTATTACGCCCCCTATTGGATAAGAATGTACATGGAATCTTTGCTTGTACCGCATATCAAACATCGTTTTTTATTATCGTAAAACTTCGCTCCTTTTCAGGAGATTTGAAAACTAAACGGTACCTACACAATTTTTAGTGTCCTTGCGGATGTCAGATTCATTAGAGTCAATCGTTTGCTGTAGAACATCTTAACATACAAACAATCAAACAATAAACAATTGTTATAAACGTCAATTGAATGGTACTGTGGTATGCGAATGTTATATCTAAATGAATTGGTTTAACACGCTAGATTTGTCCTGCTAGGTTTTATTTCCTCCTCGGGTACCAAAACCGCTCGTGTTAAAGGATCCCAAAATATGTAACCTTCATGTTTGATTTTTTTATTTAGCTTCTTTTAGATTTACATGATCGTCTTCATCTCCAGTTTGTTAGGTCTATAAGGCGGGGACGATATCACAAAATAATAATCATAACTCAGTGGATCAACAGTTAAGCCGTTGTCAATGACATATTGTTTTTTACAGCTGTTGTTCGTTATCATCAATATCAGATTGTCTTCCGATCTCCCATTTCTACATGAACTCCCTTGGCAGAATGCATAATATATTGAATACTTCACATCGGCTCTTTTACACTAACATGTGGTTCGTTCACAATCCTATCTTGCAGTCACTTTTTATCTACAGGTAAGTAAGATTATCCGGTTGCAGCTGATGGTAGCTATGAGGGTCCCTGGAATTCGCATATCCTCCTTCACACACAACCTGTTTCGATTGAGTTCATACTTGGACCATTTCGTCCCTGGAACTGGATTGATTGCTGGACAGCTGCTGTTTTAGTAATGGGAAAAGTGGCCATATTGAAGCTTTGTAACTACTTGCTTGTTATATCTGATATGGCTTATTCGAGGGACGGCATTTTTCCATCTCCATACAGGCGAATAAGAAATTTCTAACGTTACCAGTTTGTCAGGATTCACATTTGGTTGGTTGAAGACTCTGTTTAACTTTCACAATTCTTCTAATTGAAGGAACTTGAAGGCTGCAAACTATTCACTTTTGAGTATAGCTGAGGTCGTGCCACAGCCTGTTGCATCATGAAAAAGTTAAAAGCAATGAGGATAGGTTCTCTTTAAATTTAATACATTCGAAGCATTTCCTTTAATTTCTGTGATTGTGAAAATGTGAAAGGCTATGTGAAAATGCGAAATTGGCTATGTGAAAATTAGCAACTGCTCATGAAGTCTTTTACCTAGATTCTTAATAGATCAGAATCGCACCCATCAACAGCTACAGTTTTCCTGTTTCTAGCTTCTTCCATTTTTCTTGTCCATATACAGCTACCTTTCGTCCTTCGAAAACTGTTCGCATCATTTGAAGTCGTCTAGTATAGATCTCCAAGTTTCTCAAGAACTGTGATTGAATTGTCGTGGCTTCAATGGCAGCATTAAATTCGATCATGGCAGATATTACCAGAAACCTCTTTTTTCTCTTTCGGCACTTACCATGTCTAATTGTAATTTATATCCATAACATATAAGGTGAAAATAGAGTTTAACATGATTTATTTCGTACTTAACGCAGAATTGAGTTGCCATTTTTATTCCACACCATTGCGTGTAGAACGACTCTTCCTTCTACGTGTGGGTTTTAAAACACATAACAATAGAGACTCTGCAAAATTCACCGTAGTCGAAATGACATTCTTGCCCATTGAGACATTATCACACAAGGAAGGTGGCATTATCTCAACCTGTAGCTCTGATGATAAGCTGATGTCCACAAAAGCACTGTAGAACTTTTTTCATCGTAACAGTATTTCGGAATGAAGGATTAATTTTGCTAACGTTGTGTCTCATATTGAGTTAATCGTCCAGAGAAATTTGTGGCAATCGTTAACCACTGTTCGATTATCATATCACTTGGAACTTTGCTCTAAAACGTCTCTTTTTCTGCTAAAGTGAATGTTCCTTGTGTTTTAATTTCTTGTAATCTTCTCATACCTTTATACAGCAGCCAAAATTAACGGTTCGGAAAATGTCACCGTCTTAATTTTGAGATTTCCTAATATGGTTGTTCTCATGCAGTTTCATTTGGTTGTAAATGTTGCATACAGATTTCCTCATCCAGACGTAGCTGAATAAGATCGCAGATCCTAGATTTTTTCAACTCCTCCGACGGTTGTAAGTGTCTTCATAACCCCATGTAGAGGTCCCCGAGCAAAGTCTAGAAGTGAGTTCTCAATGATCTTGAGTTGGCATGGCCATTCAGCATTTTCAGTAAAGTTGTCATAGTGTACAGGATATAACAAAGTTCTTCTCCAGCATATCCTGACTTAATGTATCCAATCGTGCTTAGAAATTACTTAACTGCAAACCTCCTCAAAGCGTTACAACAATGGACAGTTCAGAAGTTTCTTCAGGTGTGCTCCGATTTGAACACCTTGGCTGATCTAATGTCATAACGCATGTGCTTTTTTCCATTTTCTCGCAATTTTTTACTGTATGCAGAAGATTAGAATATTTACTATTAATACTTCTTGTTAAAATATTGAAGAAATTCAGAGGAACCACACTGCTTATATCAAAAACAGAGGTGTGTATTTCACAATTACACAATCGTTGTGCCGAGGCTTTCACAAGATGAAACACTATCCAAAGGTTGTATAATAAAGAAAAATCGAGACGCGAGACGCGAGTGAAGACTTGATTAAATCTTCCGAGTAAGACAGCGTTGATACACCAAGAACATGAGTGTGTAGCATTAGAGATAAAGTGGATGTCAGAGTGAAGAAATGTGATACGATATTCTTATCAAGACAATGCTACCGTGATATAAGATTAATTTTACATTCAAGAATTTTGATATGGAGAATTTTCATCTACAGACATCTGAAATAAATGACCTTTTCTTCTCTATGAAATGTGTGGCACTTAGTTACTAATCAAAGCATACAATGAGATTATATGAAAAGATTATTTGACTATCCCACAGTTTGGTTGCTTTGTGATGACCAGTGTTACTAATTTGGTAGCGAACACGGGACTACCGTAATTATTTTCCACCTAACCGTCAAAGGGAAGATCTCAAAAGAACCAAAAATAGATTCTATATTTGTCTCATACATCAGATCACCGGTCACAGACCCAAAGTAAGACTGCTTCGAAAGTTAGAATATAATGGGTTCCATATCAGGTTTCTATCTTATTCAATCGTAAAAATATTATTAATGATAGACCGCAACTGAGTGAATCCTACACAACTCTGTTTGTAAGAACTAGTAAGCAGCATGGACGCTAATTAAATGCATACTTGATAGCCTCGAGTTTTAACACACAAGAGAATTTCTATAGATATTGTATCCGTAAAAGCACAACTCTTTGGATTAAACAATTTCTATCAGGCTAACGATCAAGAACAAGGTGAGAGCGTTAAACTAGCTACGTAGATTTCTTCAGCAGGAAGAACTTTCAAATAGTATTGTAGCTGCATATAAACGGGAAGTATAGCAATTGTTTGATTATCATTGATAAATTAATACTTATGTTTTTTACATTTGGTATCACAACATTTTTCAATACCAAACGCCCACCTTAAACAAACCGCTGTACGTTGTCAAAGCTATATGACTGTGATTCTCTCGTCTTATTAAAGCGAGAAGTAAATCCACGGTTTTCTAAATGGTACGCCATTGTATAATTGGAGTTAAGGAGCTCTAAAAGCACTACTGCTTCGTTTTGCCATTTAAACCACTAATTAAAAATCGAACATCCCCGTCCATCCTCAAAATTATTTCTTTATTCACCGCAACACTTAAAGATCGATTAATATCTGTCGTTAGACATTGCAGAATACTATTAAATTGAAGACAAGTATTATCTCTCCTTCAATTAGCAAGTGACCTATCAACTTGTCCATCAAATAACGCGCTTTCTCTTTACTATACCTTATGAGCTCACCTCGATATTCATTCTCTCTCAGCTAGAGACCTTTTTCGGCACGTCCTAAGTTTAAACTCGAATATTTCGAATTTGCAAGTCCTAACGATAATATGACCTGCCGTACTTTACCATTCAACCCGCCCGCACTCGTCGGTTGTACTGCATGCAAACTGATTCCACTCGTTCTAATGCAAGTATCATGGCGGATCTCGACATTTACTGTTATTATCTTTTTATCTAAATGCACCGTGATATATACAATTAGTAATACCTTTCTTTCTGCAGAAAGCCACAGTCTTATAGATATGTCAAATGAGAGTAACTTTTCAAAAGATTTTAGTGTATTACAGCGTATAAGTTTCAATTAAAAATCCTAATCTGACTACCCTTCTTTTCAAATATTACTATGTATGGTTAGTTGTAGTGCATGCTAACTGCTTGCATTCGTTTTTATAAGGGAACATCACGTATCTCGACAACTCCCCTTAGTATAATATCTGAATGTTTCTCTAACTTGGTAATAATTTGTTCTTTAAAAACAGTCAGAAGCATAGATCTCAGCACATATCTGTGTTTCAACTTTCTTATTGCCAATGTTCAAGGCTCTTAGCTGGACTGTGCAATGAATGTACTCTAGGCAGTTTGCAATGATATTCCGCTATTATCAGCGATCATCTATAAACAATTCTACAGACGATTTAGTGCTTCTATTTTTTAAAGTAATTTACTTGGTGATCTAGGATTGCTTTGGTCAAAGGTTATGGATATGCTCGCATACATACAATGTCAAATTATAGTTGGTTCAGTGTTAGAGATCAGTACACTTCGTAAGCCTCAACTGCTGGCGATTAGTCGGGTACACTTTGTGGAGTAACTTTCTGCTCTTGAGAACATAAGTTAGAGTCGATGCACAGGACACGCAATCTCTATTCACGTCAGCGAGATAATGTAGTGTTGAATTTAATAAATAAGATTAAAGAAATACTTGTTGTTGATCATTCCGTCTTAGATATGAAAGGTGTCAAAAAGCTAATACAGTTGGTGCACTAATCTGCAAGAGATGGAAGCTTAGCAGAACTTTACTCACCGGTGAGATAACGTTTAGAAAATCTAGAAATTCAAATCCTCCAATAAGCTTAATAAGAGTGTGCGATATTGCAGTGAAAATAGCGCTTAACATAATTTTATACGTACTTAAAGCAGATTTGTGTTGCCATTTTTGTCCACATCATTGCGTGTAGAAGGACTCTTCCTTCTAGGTGTGTGTTTTAAAACTCAAGACAATAGATTTTGCAATATTCAGATCAGTCGAATTGAGATTCTTGCGCATTGAGATATTATCACACAAGGAAGGTGGCATTAGCTCAACGTGTACTCTGATGAAAAACTGTTGCCCACAAAAATTCTGTAGAACTTCTGTTATCGTAACAGTATTTGGGAATCAGGGACTAATATTGCTAACGTTGTGTCTGAGGTTGAGTTAATCCCCCAGAAAATTATGTGGCCTTCGTTAAGCACTGTTCGATAAACATATTACTTGGAAATTCTCTAAAGGAATCTTCTTTTTCTGTGAATTGTGAATGTTCTTTGAGTTGTTAATTTCTTGTAATCCTATGTTACCGTATTTGCCTCCATAGCTTCCATCAGCTGAGTATAGTAATGTGCAAATTTGGCATAGAAGAGATGACCAGCTGCGTGAGAAAACGGAAGCATTAATTTAATTGCTTACAAATGAAGTTTTTAGTCAACTGTTCAATCTACTCCCTTTGGATGAATTGGAATACGATTATGACCTTTTCTACGAGGGCTGCCTAAAAAGTATCCGACCTTTGGTCAGAAAAATATTTGCGAATACCAGACAGATTTGGGTCCCTAATCCCCTTCAAAGTAGGCCCCTTGTGCTTCCACACACTTAGCCCACCGATCCTTCCACTGCTGGAAACGCCGCTGGAAGTCTTCTTTTGGAATGTCTTTCAGCTCCGTCGTCGTGTTCCGCATTATGTCTTCTCTACTCTCAAAACGGGATCCCTTCAGAGGCGTCTTCAATTTTGGAAACAACCAGAAGTCACAAGGAGCCAGGTCTTGAGAGTAGGGAGGTTGGCGAACGGTTGTAATTCCATGTTTGGCAAAGAACGTGTGGATCAATTGGGATGAATGTGCTGGGGCGTTGTCATCATGGACGTGCCAGTTCTTCGCTGTGCACATGTCTGGTCTTCTGCGCCGGACTGCGTCACGGAGTCGCCTGAGAACATGTTGATAGTACTCCTTTGTCACTGTTTGTCCTTCCGGTGCATACTCGTGATGCAAAATTCCACAGGCATCGAAGAAAACAGTCAGCAACACCTTGATTATGCTTCGCACCTGCCGCGCTTTCTTCGGCCTTGGAGAATCGGGATGCTTCCTTTGAGATGATTGTTGTTTTGTTTCTGGGTCGTACCCGTACACCCATGACTCATCTCCAGTTATCATGGAATTCAGATACCCAGGATCAGTGTTGGTGGTGTCCAGAAGGTCCTGTGCAACGTCAAAAAGGGTATCTTTTTGTTCCTGAGACCACAACTTGGGTACAAATTTAGCAGCCACTCGTTTCATATTCAAATCGTCACGCAAAATTCCATGTGCAGAATCTTTACTCACTCCAAAATCTTCTGCAATCTCCCGCACTGTCAAACGGCGATCTGCCATCACCAAATTTCGCACCCGCTCAACAACAGCTGCATTCCGACCAGTTTGGGGCCTGCCGCTACGCTGCTCACTCTCGACTGATGTGCTGCCATCTTTTAATCGGTTGAACCATTCTTTAATTTGTGTTACACCCATCGCATCTTCTCCAAACACCTGCTGAATCTTACGAATTGTTTGGCTTTGAAAATCACCCAGCCTTTGACAGAATTTGATGCAGTATCTTTGCTCAATTCGCTCAGTCATCTTGCGAGAAACACAAAATCCGACGTACACTACCAACAGCACCTCACTTCGTGACCACCAGCTCACGACTGGCACACGCGAACGCGGTGAAAAAATTCGAGCATGCGCAGTAAGGTTCCTCCTTTCGCCGTGCACAGTGGCGCCGCCTGAGAATCATTACTTTGCGTGGAAAAAATTAAGGTCGGATACTTTTTAGACAGGCCTCGTATAAACTGCAGCCAAAGTTTACGGTTCGGAAAATGTCACCAACTTAATTTTGAGATTTCCTAATATGGTTTATCACATCCAATTTCATTTTCTTGTAAACGTTGCATATTGATTACGTCATCCAGACATTGTTCAATAAGATCGCAGATCCTAGATTTTGTCATCTCCTCCGACGGTTGTAAATGTCTTCATAACCATATGTAAAGGTCCCGGAGCAAAGTCTAGATAGAGTTCTCAATGATCATGATTTGGCATGGCTATTCAACATTTTTACTAATGTTGTCATAGTGTACAGGATACCCCAAAGTTCTCCTATACCATTTCCTGAGATAATGTATCCAATCCTGCCTAGAAATTACTTAACTAGAAGCTTCCTAAAGGCGGTACAACTTTGGACCGTTAAGAAATTTCATTAGCTGCAGGTCCGATTTGAACACCTTTCCAGTATAATGGCTGATCTAATGTCATAACGCATGTGCTTTGTTCTCTTTTCTTGCACTTATTTACTGTATGCGGAAGAGTAGAATATATAGTATTAGTACTTGATGTTGAAATATTGAAGAAATAAAGAGGTAATACACTGCTTATATGAAAAAGAGAGGTTGTATCTCAGCATTACACAATCGTTGTGGCGAAGCTTTCACAAGATGAATAGCTATTCAAACGTTGTTTGAGAATAGGAAATTCAGACGCGTGATGCGAGTGAGGATTTGATTAAATCTTCCGAGTAAGACAGCATTGACTCATCAAGAAAATAAGTGTATTCCATTAAAGGAAAGAGGATGTCAGAATGACGAAATGTGATACAATATTCTTATCAAGACAATGCTACCGTGATATCAGATTACTTTTTCAATCAAGAACTTGGATATGAAAGTTTTCATCAAGAGACTTCTGAAATAAATGACTTTTTCTGATCTATCAGATGTGTGGCACTAAGTTACTAATCAAAGCATACAGTGAGCTTATATGGAAAGATTATTGGTTAGCTGACTGTTTGGTTGCTTCGTGATGGTTAGTGTTACTAAGTTGGTGGCGAACACCGGATTGACTATACCGTAAATATTTTCCACCTAACCGTCTAAGGGAAGATTTCAAAAGAACCTATAATCGATTTTTTATTTGTCTCATCGATCAGATCACCAGTCTCAGACCCAAAGTAAGGCTGCTTCGATGGCTAAAATATAATGGGTTTCATAGAAAGTTTGTCATTATGCAATCGTGAAAATAATGTTAATGATAGACCGGAACCTAGTGAAACCTACACAACTCTGTGTGTGAGCCCTAGTGTGCAGCAAGGACGCTAAGTGGCCATGGAAAGTGCCGAAAGAAAAAAAAAGGTTTGGGGTAATATCTACAACGATCAAATTTAATTCTGCCATTGAAGCCACGACAATTCAATCACAGTCCTTGAGGAACTTGGAGATCAAACTAGAGGGACCAAAATTTACAAACAGTTTTCGAAAGAATAAAGGTAGCTGTATATGGACAAGAGCGATAGAAGAAACTAGAAACGGGAAATCTGTAGCTGTTGTTCGGTGTGATTCACATCTTTTATGCAACTTAGTAGAAGACTTGATGAGCAGTTGCTGATTCTCTTGTAGCCACATACAAGCAGAACTGAAAGGAAATGCTACAAAATTCATAAATTTAAAGAAATTTTAGCGTCATTAAAAGATTGCTTTCACTTTTTTCATGATGCAACAGGCTGTGACACGAACTCAGCTATACTGAGGACTGAATAGTTTGCAGCCTAAAAGTCCCTTCAAAAAGAAGAGTTCTGAAAGTTAGACAGAGTTTTCAACCAACCAAATGTGAATCCTGACAAAGTGGTTCCGTTAGAAATTCCTTAATCGCCTGTATGGAAATGGAAAAAAACCCTGCCTGGTATAAGCCATATCAGATATAACAAGAAAGTAGTAACAAAGCTTCAGTATGGCCATTTTTCCCATTACTAACACAGCAGGTGTCCAGCAATCAATCCAGTTCCAGGAACAAAATGGTCTAAGCATGAACTCAATCGAAAAACGTTGTGTGTGAAAGAGGATATGCGAATTCCAGGGACCCACACCTCTACCATCAGCTGCAACCGCATAATCTTACTTACCTGTAGATAAAAACTAACAGCAAGATAGGGTTGTGAACGAGCCACACGTTAGTGTAAAAGAACCGATATGAAGTATTCAAGCGAACTCTGCATTCTGCCAAGGGAGCTCGTGTACGAATGGCAGGTCGGAAGACAATCTGATATAGATGATAACGTACAACAGCTGTAAAAAATAAATATGTCATTGACAACGGTTAATTGTTGATCCAATGGGTTACGATTTTTATTTTGTGATATCGTCCCCGCCTTATAGACCTAAAAAAATGGAGATGAAGTCGATTTTGATGAAACTTTAAATGAAGGTGTAAAGACAAGGTAAAAAGTGATGAAGGTGGTTTATTGTTTAGTTTACATATTTTGGAATCATTAAAAAACGAGCTGCTTTGGAATCATTTAACACGAGCATATCCAAGGCCGTTCACCACAGCTATTGTAGATCACCAAGTAAATTCCTCTACTAAAATAGGTGCACGAAATCGTCTGTAGAATTCTGCTTAGGTGTTCGCTGCATATAGCGGTATATCATGGCTAGCCTAGTGTGCATTTTTAGTAGAGCCGTTAACATTGGCAAGAAAGTCGAAATAAACAGGTATGTGCCTAGATCTATATTTCGGACTGTTTTCAGGAAACATAGTATTACTAAGATACCGAAACGTTCAAATAACATTTTACTAAGAGGAGATGCTGAGATACTTGTTCTTGTCTTATCATAACGAATGCAAGCAGTTAGCATGCACAACTACTAACCATACATAGTAATATTTGATAAGAATGGTAGGGAGCAAGCAAGCGCCCACAAATCGTATGTAGAACTCTGCATAGATGATCGCTGCATATAGCGGAATATTATGGCAAACGGCCTATAGTACATTCCTCGCACAGACCAACGTCTTTCGATTGGGTTTAGGGCTAGACCATTTCGAGCCTGAAGTTGGAGGTACTTCCGAATTGAATGCTGTACAGCTGCTGTGTTAGTAATGGGAAAAGTGGCCATATTGCAGCTTTGTAACTACTTCCTTGATATATCTGATATGGCTTATACCAGGGAGACATTTTTCCTTTTCCACACAGGTGAATAAAGAAATGTCTAACCTAATCATTTGTTAGGATTCACATCTAATTTATTGATGACACTAACTGCAGAATTCTTTTTCTTTATGAACCAACTTGAAGGCAGCCAACTGTTCACTCCTGAGTATAGCTAAGGTCGTGTGAAAGTCTGCTGCATCATGGAAAAAGTGAAACAATCTTTTAATGACGCAAAAGTTTCAATAAATTTAATAATTTCCTCGAATTTCCTTTCAGTTCTGCTTATATGTGGCTATAAGAGAATCAGAAAATGCTCATGAAGTCTTCTACCAAGATTCTTAAAGATCTGAATCACGCCAACCAGCAGCAACAGATTTCCCGTTTCTAGTTTCTTCTATTACTGTTGTCCATATACAACTGCCTTCAAGATCATTCAAAAAGAAAAAAAACTGTGCAAGTTAGTCAGAGTCTTCAAGGGAGTTAGGAGTCAAATCTCAATCCTAACAAAATGTTCAAGATTACATATTTCTTATTCCCCTGTATGGAGAAGGAAACATGTCCTTCCAGGTATTAGCCCATCAGGTAAAACCAGGAAGTAGTTGCAAAGAATCAATATGGCCACTTTTTCCCCTACTATCACTTCAGGTGTGCACCATTCGAATTCGGAAGTAGCTCCAAGTACAGGTGGGAAATGGTCTAAGCAAGAACAAAATCGATTGAGGTTGGTGTGTGAAAGAGAAAATCCGAAATCCAGCATCGACACAGCTTCCATCGGCTCCAGCCGGATAAGCTTACTTACCTGTAGATAAAAGGTGTTCGCAAGATAGGATTGTGAACGAGACATATGTAAGTGTAAAAGAGGGGATATGAAGTATTCAAGGTATTCTGCATTCTGCCAAGGGTGTTCATTTACAAATGGCAGATCGGAAGACAATCTGATTTAGATGATGACGAACTACAGCTGTCGAAAATCAATATGTCATTGACAACGGGTTTAATGGTGATCCAATCTATTATGATTAATACTTTGTAATACCGTCCCCGCCTTATAGACCCAACAAAAGGTACATGAAGACGATCTTGATGAAATTTTAAATGAAATTGTAGGGACAAGGGGGGAAACACTGTCTAACTGTCTAACACCACTGTCTATCGTCGTTGTACTGCATGCAAACTGATTCCAGTCGATCTAATGCAAGTATCATCCCGGACCTTGACATATACTCTTCTTATCTTTTTATCTAAATGCATCGTGATATCTTTAATTAGTATTACCATTATTTCTGCAGAAAGCCACAGTGGGCAGCCTTGTAGACAAATCTTAATTCTTCTGCCATATGAAAGCTATAATTCAACAGATTTTAATCTATTACAGCTTGTGGCTTGCAATTGAAAAAAAAATCTCATCAAGCTTCTTATCAAATATTACTATGTATGTTTGGTTGTACTGCATGCTAACTGCTTGAAATCGTTTTGGTAAGACAACAACACTTATCTCGACATCTCCTCTTAGTAAAATATTATATGAAGGTTTCGGTGTCTTATTAATTCTATGTTTTCTGAAAACAGTCTGACGTATAGCTCTAAGCACATATATGTGTATTTCGACTTACTTCTTGCTAGTGTTAACGGCTCTACTAAGGAATGTACTCTAGGCAGTTTCCCATGATATTCCGCTATATGCAGCGAACAGAATAACAGAAACAGAATTCTCCAGAAGATATAGTGCTTCTATTTTTGTAAAGGAATTTGCTTGCTGATCTATGATGCCTGTGGTCAACGGCCATGGATATGGTCGCAAACATACCAGGCAAATGACAGTCTGGTTCAGTGTTAGAGATGAGTAGTCTACGGAAGCCTCAAACGCTGGCGATTAATCATGTACATTTTGTAGAGTAGTTTTCTGCTCTTGTGAGGACTACTTTCAGTCGGTGAAAGGACACGCAAGCTCTATTCACAAATGCGAGATGAGCTAGTGTTGAATTTAATAAATAAGGTTTCAGAAATTTTGCTTGTTGATCATTCCGTCTCAGATATGAAAGTTATCGAAAAGCTGATACAGTTGGTGTACTTGTCTGCTAGAGAGCGGAAGCTTACCAGAATTTACTTACCGGTGAGAAAACGTTGAGAAGATTGAGATATTCATACCCTTAAATAAGCTTAATAAGACCGTGCGATAAGGCTCTGTGTGGTGCAAGATTAACCATGCGAGCCAGAAAGACTTTAAGATTCTATAGCCTAAAGATAAGTGTGAGAGATACGTAGCGTTATCAATATAGAATTTTGATCAATAAGTCAAGGTTGCAAGAGACGCCTCGATATTTATTATTAACCAAGTTTAACTTTCAGGCTAATCAAGCGTTTATCGCAGTCTGTATTACTTACTTTGGCCACCGAGACGAGCAAGTTCTCGAACACTATTACCAAGGGTGGATATTCAGGGCTTGTGGCTCAAGATATGGGATGTGAGCCTAGAAAGTTTTATATCTGTCAGGAGTACTTGACTGAAAATCACCCAATGTAACCGAAGTAAAAAAAATCTGTGACTTGATAATTTTGTTGATGTCTCTGTTCCACACCTCTTCTACCAAGCCTGTAGAACTTCTCTGTATCGCGAATCAGTGCTTTGCACCGCTAGCTTTATTAGTTCATCGGCCGGACTTGTCTCACAAGCTAAGAGAAGCGGGCCTGGTTCTACAAGATAATCACGGACCTATTTTCATAAGAATCCCCTACTAGATTTTCAGGCCCATTACCTGCATTTGAATCCTTTACAAGCTTACGATCATAAGTCTAGTTTAACTGTTACAGAAAAATGTTAAGCTTCGTGGGCTTCCATCTGAAAAGTAGCTTGGTACAGTCGTAAAGTAAAATTGTGGTTAACAGTAAGGATTGATAATCCTTATGTCGTATAAATACTAGGGCAATAAGTTGAAACGAACTGTGAAAGACGTGTAGTAGAATTTTCATTCTCACGACCCAGTCTTAGATAAAAATGTTCATGGATTCTTTGCATGTACGGAAAATCCAAACTTCGTTCTTTATAAAGAGTGTTAAAATTTACTTGTAGTCGAAACTAGTAGGAGAGTCGAATACTAAACGGCAGTTACATCATTTTAAGAGAATTTGCAAATGGCAGAATCCTCGGAGTCAATCATCTGCAGTTGAACATCCTAAAATATGAACAAACAAACAATAAACAATTGTTATAAACGTACAATTGATAGATACTGTAGTATGCGAATGTGATATCTGAATGAATTGGTTTCTGCTCATTAACTTAAATGTGTCCTGCTACAGTTTCGTTTTCTCGTCGGGTACAAAAGCAGCTCGTGTTAAAGGATTCCAAAATATTTAAACTAAACAATAAACTACCTTCATAATTTTTTTCCTAGTTTTTACCTTTTCATTTAAAGTTTCGTCAAGATCGCCTTCATGTCCATTTATTTAGGTCTATCAGTCGAGGACGTTGTTACGAACTAAGAATCATAACTGATTGGATCAACAATTAAGCCGTTGTCAATGACATATTGGTTTTCCACAACTGTTGTTCGTCAGCATTTAATCTGATTGTCTTCCGATCTGCCATTTGTAAATGATCTATCTTGACAGAATGCAGAAAACCTTGAAGACTTCATATTGACCCTTTTAAACTTACATGTGGTTCGTTCACAATCCTATGTAGCAGTCACTTCTTATCTACAGGTAAGATTATCCGGCTGGAGCCGATGGTAGCTGTGTGGGTCCTGGAATTCGCATATCCTCTTTCACACACCAACCTCATTCCATTGGGTTCATGCTTTGACCATTTCGCTCCTGGACTTGGAGCTACTTCCAAATGAATGGTGCACACCAGCCGTAATGGAAAAAGTAGACATATTGAAGCTTTGTAACTACTCCTGATGTGGCTTATATCAGGAAGGACATGTTTCCTTCTCTACACAGGCAAATAAGAAATGTCTAATCTTGACCATTGTTTCAGGATTGAGATTTGGTTGGTTGAAGACTGACTACCTTGCACAATATTTTTTTTTCTGTTTGAAGGATCTTGAGGGCTGGCAACTATTCTCTCCCGAGAATAGCTGAGGTCGTGTCACAATCTGTTGCATCATGAAAAAAGTAAAGCACTCTTTTAATGACTAATAAGTTACTTAAAATTTTTGATTTCGTGGCATTCCTTTCGGTTCTACTTGTATGTGGCCTTAAAAAAATCAGCAACTGCTCGTGAAGTCTTCTACCGATTTTCTTAAATGATCTGAATTTCACCCACGCACAGCCCACAGTTTGGTTGCTTTGTGATGACCAGTGTTACTAAGTTGGTAGCGAGCACTGGACTGACTATATCGTAAATATTATCCACCTATCCGTGTAAGAGAAGATCTCAAAAGAACCTAAAATCGATTCTTTATTTGTCTCATCGATCAGATCACCGGTCTCAGATCCGAAGTAAGGCTGCCTCGGAGGTTAGATTATAATGGGTTTCATAGCAAGTTTTTCATTATGCAATCGGGAAAATATTAATAATGATAGGCCGGAACTTAGTGAATCCTACATAACTCTATGTAAGTTCTAGTGAGTAGCAATGACGCTAATTAAATGCATATTTCATAGTCTCGTGTGTTAACACACAGGAAACTATGTTTAATATATCCGTAAGAACACAACTCCTTGGATTAAGCAGTTTCTATCAGGCTAACCATCAAGAACAAGGTGAGAACATTATAAGTGTTAAGTAGATTTCTTCAGCAGTAAGCACTCTCAAATAGTATTACAGTGCTTATAAACGGGTAGTATAGCAATTGCTTGATTATCATTGATAAATTAATACTTTTGTTTTTTACGTTTGGTATCACAACATTTTTCAATCCCGAGGGCCGACCTAAAACAAACCGCTGAACGTTCCCAAAGCTATATGACTGTGATACCCTCGTCTTATTAAAGGGAGACTTAAATCCACAGTTTTTAAATTACGCCATTCTATAATTGTATAAGTAGCTATACAAGCACTATTGCATCGTCTTAAGGCCTAGGTACAAAACACAAGATCTTACGGCTTCGAATTCATTGTTGAATTCCTTTACTATCTTTAAGCCATTAGGAATTAAGGAATAGATGCTGATGTCTACTGCTGACTTCTAAATTTCACAGCGTTGTAAAAAGGACATAACCCGGCATAATCCGTTTAGCCTTACCGGTAACCTCCATAGGAAACACTCGAATTATTGGCGCACTTGTTGCACTCTAAACCACTAATTAAAAAGCGAAGATCCCCTCGCATTCTCAAAATTATTTCTTTAATCACCGCATCACTTAGAGATCGATATAATCTCTTATTAATATCTCTTTTCAGACATTGTAGAATTCTATTACAATGAAGTCAAGTTACATATCTTCTTATTTTCTCGTTTTAAGGCGATTTCTGACGTAGTGAATGCATATTACAAAAAGCTTCACAAGCTCGGGGATGCTTATACTATAGCAAGTGACCCATCAACTTGTTCATCATTTAACGCGCTTTCTCTTTACTATACCTTATGCTCACCGTGATATTCATCTTTCTCAGCTAAAGATTTCTTGTTCCGCACGTCACAGGGTTTAAACTCGAATATTTCGAATTTGCAAGTCCTAAGAACAATATTATTTGCTGTACTTTTCCAATTTCAACCCGCAAGATCGCTTATTGTTGTACTGCATGCAAACTGATTCCACTCGCTCTAATGCAAGTATCATGGCGGATCTCGACATCAACTGTTATTATCTTTTTATCTAAATGCATCCTGATATCTACAATTAGCAAAACCATTATTTCTGCAGAAAGCCACAGTCGGCAGCCTTGTAGATAAACCTTAAATCTTTTGCCATATGAAAATAATTTTTCAACAGATTTTAGTCAATTACAGCGTGTAAGTTGCAATTGAAAAATCCTAATCTCACTACGCTTCTATATCTGGTTGATTGTAGTGCATGCTAACTCATTACATTGTTTTTGATAACAGAACAACAAGTATCTTGACATCTCCTCTTAATAGAACATTTGATTGTTTCTGTAAATTGGTAATACAATATTCTCTGAAAAAGTCTGAAGTAACGAAGTAGACTTTGCTCCGGGTTTTGAAGACATTTACAACCCTCGGAGAAGATAAAATCTAGGATCTGCTATCTTATTCAATAATGTCGGGATGACGAAATGAATATGCAACATTTACAAGAAAATGAAACTGCATGACAAAAAGCATCTTTGGATATCTCAAAATTAAGACGGTGACATTTTCCGAACCGTTAACTTTGACTGCAGTATATAGAGAAGGTAATAATCGTATTGCAATTCATCCAAAGAGACGTCCGAGAAAATGATCTCTTCTAGTGCAATCGTTAGTGCTTCGATAGTGCTTTTTAGAACACCAACTCCCAGCATTAGTGCTTTAATAGTTTGTACGCTAGAAGCCAAAAATTTGGGGGTGGGCTAACTTCACTTTAGCCCTTCCAGAAAGCACTAACGATAAAAATTATTGCAATCGTTAGGGCATCGTTAGTGCTTCCAGAAAACACTATTAGTTTCGTTAGTGCTTCACAATTAGTGTGGCTATGCTCAGTTATATGTCACGGAATTCCCATAAGGAATACATGGGGAATTTTTAATTGGCGCAAATTCTTGTCAAATTCAAAAGCGCTAATGACCTGTTCTAGTGCTATCGTTAGTACTTCGTTAGTGCTTCTTAGAATACCAAGTCGAAACATTAGTGCTGCAATAGTTTGGACGTTAGATGCATAGAACTATTGGGGTGCAACTTCTCGTTAGCCCCCCATGAAACACTAACGATTAAACCTGGTGCAATTATTAGTGCATCGTTAGTGCTTTCAGGGAACACAAATGGTTTAATTTTGCTTTGCTCTTATTGTAGATCTGCGCATTTATATGTCACAAAGATGTCCAAACTCACGAGATCGGCGCTCACGAATTCGAAACTTTTGCTCACTCGACCTCAACCTCACGAAGTGAGCCTGAGATAAGGCTGGTGATGTGAGCGTGAGGTTTAGTGAGCTCTTGGTGATACTGGTGAGGTAGCGTGAAGTCAGACTGGTGATGTGAGCGTGACGTCGAAATGAGTTCGTGAGTTCAGGTCGAAATTAGTTTTTGAGCGTGAGGTTGAGTGAGGTTAGGCCAAAGTGGTCAACTCTGGCTACAAAACTCCCTTAAATACATGGAGAATATCTCACTGGGACAAATTCCCGACAAATTCGAAACAGCTAATGATATCTTTAATACAATCGTTAGTCCTTTGTTAGTGCTTCCTAGAGCAGTGACTCTTAACATTAGGGCTGCAATAGGCTTAACAATAGGACACTAGAAGCGAAAAAACAGTCCCCCCAGGAAGCACTAACAATCAAACCTAGTGCAAGTGATAGTACATTTTTGCTGGTCCTAGAAAACACTAATAGTTTCGTTAGTGCTTCATTATTAGTGACGAATGTTACGTAAGAAAAACATTGGGAATATTTCGTTGAGTTAAACTTCCGCCAAATTAAAAAGCACTAATGATCACTTCCTGTCCAATCGTTAACTACTTCTTAGAGCACCAAATCCGAACACTAATGCTTCGTTAGTTTGGATGCTATGGAAAAAAGGGAAAAAACGAGCTAACTTCACGTTAGTTCCCCAGAAAGCACTAACAACAAAATCTAGTGCAATCCATAGTGCATTGTTAGGACTTGTAGCAAACCGTAATAGTTTCCTTTGTTTCCCTATTAGTTCTGTTTTGGGAGATGAATTTCATTATGTTTCTAATTGTTTCGTATCAAAATGTAATCTTTTTTCGTTGGTTCATATATAAACTGTCATTTTATTATTTTTTCTTCTGCATTGTTTTACTATACGATAAAAATTAACTACAATTTTTTGCTAATTTTAGTATGTTTAATTCTGTTTGTTGAGTATGTAAAATGGTGTTTACGGGTTTTGGAACAACGTTAATTGACCTTTTACAATAGTATTATTTATTTGTGAACTTTAGGCTTCATGATTCAAAGTTGTATACGAAGATGAAAATGCTAAGAAGACTGTAATTAAAACAATGTAAGTGTCTTTACAGTTAACTAATGGGGAGTAATTAATTTATGTGAAGTGAAGTAACTGTTGCTGATTAACCTTTACTTTGAACCATTCTTCTATAGAGATTCCTTTTGTCACCCCGTTAACCTAGCAGACATCTCCTACGTTAAATACAAATTGTTAACAGGGTTACCAGCAACATACGAAATTTAATACCATACAGTGTTCTACTAATTATTCAATATACACAAACCAAATAAAAACAAAGAAGGCATACTTCAATAATTATAAATGTATCAACTCAACGGTGATATGTATACACGACTCCAAAAGTGCATTACCACCCGCAATTCTCCTTTTCCTAAAAAATCAGGCAACCCAACAATTTGGCGGTTGTGTTGGTTGCAACTTCGAAAGGCGTTGAACTAAACCTCAATTTTGTCAGAAATATATCAGTGTGGCAAACTGCAAATAAGAGAGAAATAAAAAAACTTTCTTATGATAAATTCTAGTTCAAAGTTAGTAACACTTGCTTTTGGACGTGGTGCTTTGTTTCTTATTTTCAGGGAACAGAAACGTTCTGGCGTCTAAGAAATTATATCATATAATATTGCAAATTTGCAAGTGGATGTACTTACATTGCAATTTGTGGTAATAAAGATATAATGATTGTAAAAAATAACTTTAATTTCTTTATCCTGGGGGCTCCTTCATCAAGTCTTAGGGGCTCCTTATATCCCGTCGTCCCATCGAATATAAATATAAAAAACGTAGAAAGATATATTCATGTCCATATATTTGCGATATCGAATGTTAGTATATGACAATATAGATATCGACGATAGCGTTATCGACATAACACAGGCCTATGTCCGAGAAGTGATGCTTGAAATATATTGGAAACAACAATCAAATTCTAAATAAGTTGTCCATTTCCGTATTCAATGTTAAGGGGGAAGAACGTGAACCCGAATATAAATTTTAAGAAAGAAAATGTTAAGATAAAAGTAGGTTTTCCGTTTCCCCTTCAATACAAAACTATTAAGAGAAAACTATTACGGTAATTTACCTTTTACTTCTGTTTGTGATTGTTATCACAAATCAGCGACAGTACACATACTTTACACAGTATACCAATACACTATAACTTTTCACAACCAAGCAAGCCGGAAGATGAATTTCCTGCGATATTAAAGTAGAATGTTCTACAAAATAGTCATAATTCATTGGCCATATTTCTATTAGTACTTTCATACGAACTAAGAGCCACAAGACTAAAAAACTTATGCGTTTACCTGATAATTTCATTTTCTTAATATGTCCCCTACCTTGGGCTAATTCTGGCTACCGCGGTTTCAGGTAATCAACTCTCGACAGTTTGTTGAAAGATATTCCACAGTTCATGTTTTTTCTTCGTTACAAAAACACCTCTAGTTGATTCTATTCATGGTGAATTACTGAACTTAAACATTTACAATTATTGAAAAATGAATAGTTATTTTTTAACATAAAAAGGCGTTCCAGTTTAGTATGATGCAGTAGTAGATGGAAGTGAATGAAAATAATGTTTGTTTGTTGAGATGTGCAAACTGAATGTGAATAATAAGTGTTTATTCACGCATTCTCTTCTCGAGAGGCGGATGTACGATGGTTCTGGGGGCTCGGTGGTTATTAATACTCCTACTTAGAGCTAATTTTAAGAGCTCCAAACTCTGGAATGGGTTTTGGAGAAGAGTGGAAGAGAGAGTATGTGTGAATAAAAACTCATTGTTCACATTCTTTTCCACTCTTAGTTTTATCTAGGACCACCAACAATGTACTATCAATTGCACTAGGTTTGATTGTTAGTGCTTCCTGGTGACCAAACTTAACGTTTGTCCTTCAAAATTTTTATTTGCTTCTAGTATCCAAACTATTGCAACACTAGTGTTAAGTGTCACTGCTCTAGGAAGCACTAACGAAGCACTAACAATTGTATTAAAGATATCATTAGCTGTTTTGAATTTGACTCCTCCTCTTAAAACCAACCGCTGTTCGCTCCCAAAGGTACAGGTATGTGATACTCTCGTCTTATTAAAGGCAGAAGTAAATCCATGATTTTTTATATTATACGCCATTGTATAATCTGACTTAAGAAGCTCTAAAAGCACTACTGCTTCGTTTTTAGTACCTTGGTACACATCACAATATCCTACGGCTTCTGATTCATTGTTGAATTTTTTTACTAGCTGTAAGCCAATATGAATTAAGTAATAGATGCCGATGTCCACTGTATACTTCTACATTACAGCATTGTAAGAAGAACATAAGCCGGCCTAAGCCGTTTAGCAATACCGGACAACGCAAAATGGAACTCTCGAATTATTTACGCGCCTGTTGCACTCTAAACCACTAATTAAAAATCAAACTTCCCCGTCCATCCTCAAAATTATTTCTTTAATCACCGCATCACTTAGAGATCAATTTAATCTCCTATTAATATCTTTTTTCAGAAATTGTAGAACACTATTACAATGAAGTCAAGAGACATCTCTGGTAATGTTCTCATTTTAAGGCAATTTCTGACGTAGTGGATGCATATTATAAAAAGGTCCACAAGCTCGGGGATGCTTGTCTTCTCGTAAGTGACCCATCAACTTGTCCATCTTTATGAAGCGTGTTCTCTTTACTATACCTTATGAGCTCACCGTGATATTCATTTTTTCTCATTCTTGTTTCGCACGTCACTGGGTTTAAACTCGAATATTTACAATTTGCAAGTCCTAAGAACAATATGATCTGCCGTACTTTTCCCATTTCAACCCGCCCGCTCTCGTCTGTTGTACTGCATGCAAGCTGAATCGAAACATTCTAATGAAATTATTATGACCAATCTCTACATATACTGTTATTATCTTTTTCTCTCAATGCATCCTGATATCTACAATTAGTAATACCATTGTTTCTGCTGAAAATCACAGCAAGAAGGCTTGTAGATAAATCTTAAATCTTTTGCCATATGAAATTAAATTTTCAACAAATTTTAGATTATTACACCGCTCACTAAGCTTTTATCAAATATTACTATGTCTGGTTGGTTGTAGTGCATGCTAACTGCTTGCATTCGTTTTGATAAAACAACAACACGTATGTCGATATGTTCTTATAGCTAAATATCTGAATGTTTCTGCAGTTTCGTAAAACAATGCTCTCTGAAAACTGTCTGAAGTATAGATCTAAGAACACATCTGTGTGTTTCACCTTACTTCTTGCCAATGTTAATGGCTCTTAGCTGGACTCTGCTTGGAATGTACTCTCGGCAGGTTGCCATAATATTCCGCTATATGAAGAGATCACCTATGCAGAATTCTACAGACGATTTGGTGATTCTATTTTTGTAAAGGAATTTACTTGGTGATCTAGGATGGCTCTCGTCCACTGTCATGGATATGCTCGCATGATAGTGTGGTTCAGTGATAGAGATGAGTACACTTCGTAAACCTGAACTGCTGGCGTTTAATCGGGTACATTTTGTGGAATAGCTTTCTGCTCTTGAGAAGATACCTTTGAGTCGATGAACAGGACATGCAAGCTCTATTCACGTCAGTGAAATGAGGTAGTGTTGAATTTAATAAATAAGATTACAGAAATTCTTCTTGTTGACCATTCCGTCTCAGATATGAAAGATGTCAAAAACTAATACAATTTGTGCACTAATTTGTTACAGAGGGAAATTTTCCCAGAATTTTACTCACCCGTGAGAAAACGTTTAGAAGGTCGAGAAATTCAAATGATCCAATAAGCTTAATAAGAGTGTGCGATTTGGCAGTCTGTAGTGCAAGATGTACCGTGCGAGTCAGAAAGACTTTAAGGTTCTATAGTCTGAAGATTAGTGTGATAGATACGTAGCGTCATCAATATAGCATCTTGATGAAGTGAGTCAAGTTTGCAAAAGATGCCTCGGAATTTTTTATATACGGAAGTTAAAACTTTCAGGCTATATAACTAGCAGTATCTATTCCTTTCTTTGGGCACCGGGACGAGAAAGTACTCGAACTCTATTACTAAGGGAGCCTAGGAAGTTTTATATTTTTCAGGTGTTCTTAATTGAAACACTCCTAAGGAAACCTAAGTACGAAATAAAATTATGTCAATTGATAATTTTGTTGATGTCTGTGTTCTACACCTGTTCTACCTGGCCTGTATAACTACTTTGTATCGCGAATCAGTGCTTTAAACTTCTAACTTTATAAAATCATTGGCCGGACTTTTCTCACAAGCCAAGAGGAGCGTGCCTGGTTTTACAAGGTAATCAGCTACCTAATTACCTTGAAATCTGCTATTAGAGTTTAGTACCAATAACGTGCATTTGGTTCTTTTACAAGCTTACGACAATAAGTGTAATGTAACTTTTACGGAAAGTTGTTAAGCTTTGTGGCCTTCTGATTGTACAAGAGACGGTTACATTTTGCGAACCGTTAACTTTGGCTGCAGTGAAACCAGAAAGATATAAAACTTCCTAGGCTCACTTTCTATATCTTGGAGCAGAATCAATGAATTTTCTTTCTTAGTAATAGTGTTCTAGTACTTCCTCGTCTCGGTGCCCAAAGAAAGCAATAGATACTGTTATTAAGTTTCGATTAGCCTGAAAGTTAAACTTGCGTGTATAAAAATTTCGGGGCGTCTTTTGCAACCTTGACTCACTTCATCAAGCTGCTATATTGAGAACACAACATATCTATCTCACTAATCTTCAGGCTATAGAACCCTAAAGTCTTTCTGACTCGCACGGTTCATTTTGCACTACAGACTGCCATATCGCACACTCTTATTAAGCTTATTGCAGGATTTGAATTTCTCGATCTTCTAAACGTTTTCTCACCGGTGAGTAAAGTTGTGCTAAGCTTCCGCTCTGTAGCAGATTAGTTCACCAATTGTAGTAGCTTTATGACACCTTTCATATATGAGACGGAATGATTAACAAGAAGAATTCCTGTAATCTTATTTATTAAATTCAACACTACCTCATTTTGCTGCCTTCAATAGACTTTGCGTGTCCTGTACATCGATTCAAAGGTATCTTTTTAAGAGCAGAAAGCTACACCACAAGATGTACCCGATTAATCGCCAGCAGTTGAGGCTTACGAAGTATAGTCGCCTCTAACACTGAACCAGACTGTCATTTTGCCAGGTATGTATGCGACCATATCCATCTCCGCTACCAGAGCCATCCTAGATCACCAAGTAAATTCTTTTACAATAATAGAAGATTCAAATCGTCTGTAGAATTCAGCATAGATGTTCACTGCATATAGTAGATTTACATGGCTAACTGCCTAGAGTACAATTTTTGCCAGTCCAGCTAAGAGCCGTTAACATTGGTAAGAAGAAAGTAGAAGCACACTGATATGTGCATAGATCGTTACTTCAGCCTTTTTTCAGAGAACATTGTATTGCCAAATTGGAGAAACATTCAAATATTCTATTAAGAGGAGATGTAGAGATACGTGTTGTTCTCTTATCAAAAAGAATGCAATCAGTTAGCATGCACTAAAATCAACCAGACATACAAGCGTAGTGAGATTAGGATATTTCAGGTGCAAACTACACGCTGTAATTGACTATAATCTATTGAAAAATTACTTTCATATGCCAAAAGATTTTAAGGTTTATCTACAAGGCTGTCGAATGTGGCTTTCTGCGGAAATGATGGTATTACTACTTGTAGATATCAGGATGCATTTAGATAAAAAGATAATAATAGTACGTGTCGAGATCCGCCATGATACTTGCTTTAGAACGAGTGGAACGGTTTGCATACAGTACAACCGAAGTGAGCTTGCTGATTGAAATTGGGAAAGTGCAGCAGCTCATATTTTCTCATTACTTGCAAATTCGAAATATTCGAGTTGAAAACAAGTGACGTGCGGAAGAGGAAGTCTTTAGCTAAGAATGAATGAAAATCACGATGATCATAAGGTATAGTAAAGAGAAAGCGCGTTAAATGATCGATAAGTTGATGGGTAACTTGCGATAGGATAAGCATCCCCGAGCTTGTGAAGCTCTTTGTAATATGCATCCACTACTTCAGAAAACGTCTTAAATAAGAACATTAGCAGAGACGTCACTTGACTTTATTGTAATAGTATTCTACATTGTCTGAAAGGAGATATTAATAAAAGATTATATCGATCTCTAAGTGATGCGGTGTTTAAAGAAATAATTGCGAGAATGCAAGGGGATGTTCGATTTTTTAATAGTGGATTAGAGTGCAGCAAGAGCGCCAATAATTCGAGGGTTTCATATGGAGGTTACCGCAAGGCTAAACGGATTATGCCGGGCTATGTCCTTAATACAACGCTGTGAAATTCCAAGTCAGCAGTGGACATCGGCATCTATTCCTTGATTCCTAATGGCTTAATGCTAGTAAAGGAAGTCAACAATGAATCCGAAGCCCTAAGATCTTGTGTTGTGTACATAGGTCTTAAGACGATGCAATAGTGCTTTTAGAGCTCTTTAACTCACATTATACAATGGCGTACTATGTAAAAAACCGTGGATTTACTTCACCCTTTAATAAGACGGGGGTATCACACACGTATAGCTTTCGGAACTAACAGCGGTTTTTTTTAGGTGGGCCCTTCCAATTCAAAAATGTTAGGATACCAAATGTAAAAAACAAGTATTAATTTATCAATGATAATCAAGCAATTGCTATACTTCCCGTTTATATACAACTACAATATTATTTGAGAGTGATACCTGCTGAAAAAAATCTACATAGCACCCATTACGGTCCCACCTGGTTCTACTAATCAAAGCATACAATGAGATTACTAATCAAAGCATACAATGAGATTATATGAAAAGATTATTTGATTAGCCCACAGTTTGGTTGCTTTGTGATGAACAGTGTTACTAATTTGGTCCACCTAACCGTCTAAGGAAGGATCTCAAAAGAACCTAAAATCGATTCTATATTTGTCTCATCGATCAGATCACCGGTCTCAGAACCAAAGTAAGGCTGCTTCGGAACTTAGAATATAATGGGTTGCATATCAAGTTTTTATCATTATGCAATCGTTAAAATATTATTATTGATAGACCGAAACCTAGTGAATACTACACAGCTCTGTATGTAAGCCCTATTATGCAGCAAGGACGCTAATTAAATGCATACTTGATAGCCTCGAGTTTTAACACACAGGAGAATTTCTATAAATATTGTATCCGTAAAAACACAACTCTTTGGATTAAACAGTTTCTATTAGGCGAACGATGAAGAACAAGGTGAGAGCGTTATGCATGCTAGGTAGATTTCTTCAGCAGGAAGCACTCTCATATAGTATTGTAGTTGCATATAAACAGGAAGTATAGCAATTGCTTGATAATCATTGATAAATTAATACTTATGATTATTACATTTGGTATCACAACATTTTTCAATCCCAAGGGCATCCGAAATGCATCCTGATATCTACAATTATTAATACCATTATTTCTGCAGAAAGCCCAGTCTGCAGCCTCGTAAATGTACCGTAAAACTTTTGCCATACGAAAGTAATTTTTCATGAGATTTTAGTCAATTACAGCGTCTAAGCTGCAATTGAAAAATCCTAATCTCACTGCGCTTCTTATCAAATATTACTATGTCTCGTTGATTGTAGAGCATGCTAACTGATTGCATTCTTTTTTGATAAGAGAACAACACGTATCTCGACATTTCTTTTTTCTATAATATATGAATGATTCTGTATCTTGGGAACACAATGTTCTCTGAAAACAGGCTGAAGTAAAGATCTATGCACATATCTGTGTGCTTCGACTTTCTTCTTGCCAATGTTACGGCTCTTAGTAGGACTGTGCAACGAATGTACTCTAGGCAGTTTGCAATGATATTCCGCTATATGCAGCGATCATCTATGCAGAATCCTACAGACGATTTGGTGCCTCTATTTTTGTAAAAAAAAAAAAAAAAAAAATACTTGAAGATCTCGGATGTCTCTGGTCAACGGCCGCGGATATGCTCGCATACATACCAGGCCAAATGACAGGTTGGTTCAGTGTTAGAGATGACTACACTTCGTAAGCCCCAAATGCTGCGATTAATTGGGTACATTTTGTGGTGTAGCTTTCTGCTCATGAGAAGATACCTTTGAGTGCATGGACAGGACACGCAAACTCTATTCACGTCAGCTAAATGAGGTAGTGTTGAAATTAATAAATATGATTACAGAAATTCTTCTTGTTGATCATTCCGTGTCAGATACTAAATGTGTCAAAAACCTAATACAGTTGGTGAACTATTCTGCTACAGAGGGGATGGTTAGCAGAACTTTACTCAACGGAGAGAAAACGTTTAGAAGATCGAGAAATTCAAATCTTCCATTAAGGTCATTAAAAGTATGAGATATGGCACTTTGTAGTGCAGAATGAAGCGTGCGAGTCACAAAGACTTTAAGGTTCTATAGATTAGTGTGATAGATACGTTGCGTTCTCAATATAGACACTTGATGAAATGAGTCAAAGTTGCAAATGACGCCCCGACATTTTTTATACACGCAAATTAAACTTTCAGGCTAAGCGAAAGTTAATAGCAGTATCTATTACTTTCTCTGGGCACCGGGACGAGCAAGTACTCGAACACTATTCCTATGGGAGAAAATTGAGGGTTTCTGCTCTAAATTGTGGAACGTGAGCCTAGGAAGTTTTATATCTTTCAGGTGTACTTAACTGAAAATCTCCCCAGGTGACCTACATATCAAACAAATTCTGTCAATTGATAATATTGTTGATGTCTGTGTTCTACACCTGTTCTACCAAGCCTGTATAACTACATTGATTCGCGAATCAGTTCTTTATACCGCTAGCTTTATAAATTCATCACCCGGGCTTCTCTCACAGCTAAGAGTAGCGTGCCTGGGTCTACAAGGTAATCTTGTACTTAATTACCTAAAAATACGCTAATAAAGTTTAATGCCAATAACCTGCATGTGATTCTTTTACAAGCTTACGACCATAAGTGTAATATAACTGTTATGGAAAACTATTTTGCTTCGTTGCCTTTTGACTGAAATCCAGCAAAATAACAAGAGGCTGAGCAGTACGCATTGATTGTCCTTAAGTCGTATAAAACCTAGGGCAACAAGTAGAAAGCAACAGGGATTGACTTGTACTAGTGCTTTCATTATTACGCCCCCTCTTGGATAAAAATGTACATGGAATCTTCGCTTGTACCGCATATCAAACATCGTTTTTTATTATCGTAAAACTTCGCTTCTTTTATAGGAGATATGAAAACTAAACGGTACCTTCACAATTTTTAGTGTCCTTGCGGATGTCAGATTCATTGGAGTCAATCGTTTGCAGTAGAACATCTTAACATATAAACAATCAAACAATAAACAATTGTTATAAACATCAATTGAATGGCTACTGTGGTAAGCGAATGTTATATCTAAATGAATTGGTTTAACTCGTTAGATTTGTCCTGCTATGGTTTTATTTCCTCCTCGGGTACCAAAGCCGCTCGTGTTAAAGGATCCCTAAATATGTAACCTTCATGTTTTATTCCTTGTTTTTATACCCTCTTTAAGATTTACATCAAGATCGTCTTCATCTCCATTTTGTTAGGTCTATAAGGCGGGGACGATATCACAAAATAATAATCATAACTCATTGGATCAATAATTACGCCGTTGTCAATAACATATTGGTATTTTACAGCTGTTGTTAGTTATCATCTATATCAGATTGTCTTCTGATCTTCCATTTCTACATCAACTTTCTTGGCAGAATGCATAAAATATTGAATACTTCATATCGGCTCTTTTACACTAACATGCGGTTCGTTCACAATTCTATCTTGCAGTCACTTTTTATCTACAGGTAAGTAAGATTATCCGGTTGGAGCTGATGGTAGCTATGTGGGTCCCTGGAATTCGCATATCCCCTTTCACACACAACCTGTTTCGATTGAGTTCATGCTTAGACCATTTGATTCCTGGAACTGGATTGATTGCTGGACAGCTGCTGTGTTAGTAATGGGAAAAGTGCCCATATTGAAGCTTTGTAACTACTTCCTTCTTATATCTGATATGGCTTATTCCAGGGACGGCATTTTGCCATCTGCATACAGGCGAATAAGAAATTTCTAATGTTACCACTTTGTCAGGATTCACATTTGGTTGGTTGAATACTGTCTAACATTCACAATTCTTCTAATTGGAGGAACTTGAAGGCTGCAAACTATTCACTTTTGAGTATAGCTGAGGTCGTGGCACAGCCTGATGCATCATGAGAAAGTTAAAAGCAATGAGGATAGTTTCTCTTTAAATTTAATACATTCGAAGCATTTCCTTTCAGTTCTGTGATTGTGAAAATATGAAAGGCTATGTGAAAATTAGCAACTGCTCATGAAGTCTTCTACCAAGATTCTTAATAGTTTAGAATCACACCCATCAACAGCTACAGTTTTCCTGTTTCTAGTTTTTTCCATTTTTCTTGTCCATATACAGCTACAGTTTTCCTCTTTCTAGTTTCTTCCATTTTTCTTGTCCATATACAGCTACCTTTCGTCCTTAGAAAACTGTTTGCATCATTTGAAGCCGTCTAGTATAGATCTCCAAGTTTCTCAAGAACTGTGATTGAATTGTCGTGGCTTCAATGGCAGCATTAAATTCGATCATTTCAGATATTTTCAGAAACCTCTTTTTTCACTTTCGGCACTTTCCATGTATAATTGTAATTTATATCCATAACATATAAGGTGAAAATAGAGTTTAACATGATTTATTTCATACTTAACGCAGAATTGAGTTGCCAATTTTAGTCCACACCATTGCGTGTAGAAGCCCTCTTATTTCTACGTGTGGGTTTTAAAACACATAACAATAGAGACTCTGTAATATTCACCGCAGTCGAAATGACATTCTCGCGCATTGAGATATTATCACACAAGGAAGGTGGCATTAGCTCAACTTGTCTCTCTAATGATAAACTGATGCCCACAAAAGTCCTGTAGAACTTCTGTTATCGTAACAGTATTTGGAAATGAATAAGTAATCTTGCTAACGTTGTGTCTGACGTTGAGTTAATCCCCGAGAAATTTTCGTGGCCTACATTAAGCATTCTCCGATAATCATATCACTTGGATCTTCGCTCAAGAAGGCGTCTTTTTCTGTGAATTGTGAATGTTCCTTGAGTTGTTAATTTCTTGTAATCCCCTGATACCGTATTAGAATCCAGGGCTTTCATCAGCAGAGTATAGTGATGTGCAAATTTTTCATAGAAAAATGACCAGCTGCGTGAGAAAACGGAAGCAATAATTTAATTAAATACAAATGATGTTTCTAGTCCCCTGTTCAATCTAGTTCCTTTGGAACGTCCGAGAACTTGCCCCCACCCCATTGATCACTAATGATCTCTTCTAGTGCAATCGTTAGTGCTTAGTGCTTCTTAGAACACCAACTCCCGACATTAGTGCTTTAATAGTTTGGACGCTAGAAGCAAAATACTTTGGGGCGGGGCAACTTCACGATAGCACCCCCAGGAAGCACTAACTATTAAGTCTATTGGAATCGATAGTGCATCGTTAGTACTTCCGGAAAACACTAATAGTTTCGTTAGTGCTTCACAATTATTTTGACTGCGACCAGTTATATGTCAGGAAATTCCCGTAAGGAATACATGGGGAATTTTTAATTGGCTCAAATTCCCGCCAAATTCAAAGGCGCTAATGCTCTCTTCTAGTGCAATCGTTAGCGCTTCTTATGTGCTCCATAGAACACCAACTCTCAACATCAGTGCTTTAATAGTTTAGACCCTAGATGAAAACAATTTGGGGGGCCAACTTCACGTTAGCCCCCCCAGAAAGAACTGATGATTAAACCTAGTGCAATCGTTAGTGCATCGTTAGTGCTTTCAGAAAACGCTAATAGTTTCATTGGTGCTTCACAATTAGTGTGGCTATGGCCAGTTATATGTCTCGAAATTCCCATAAGGAATACATGGATAATTCTTAATTGGCTCAAATTCCCGCCAAATTCAAAAGCGCTAATGACCTTTTTAGTGCAATCGTTAGTGCTTTGTTAGTGCTTTTCAGAATACCAAGTCGAAACATTATTGCTGCAAGAGTTTGGACGCTAGAAGAAATAAACTTTTGGAGTGCAACTTCACGTTAGACCCCCAAGAAACACTAACGTTAAATCCTGGTGGAATCGTTGGTGCATCGTTAGTGCTTCCAGGAAACAATAATGGTTTGGTTTAGCTTTACTATTATTGTAGATGTGCGCACTTATAAGTCACACAGATGATCAAACTCACGAGATCGGCGCTCACGACTTCGAAACTCACTCGACCTCAGCCTCACGAAGTGAGCGTGAGATAAGGCTGGTGATGTGAGCGTGTGGTTGAGTGAGCGTGAGGTCAGACTAGTGATGCGAACGTGAGGTTGAGTGAGCGTGAGTTCAGAATGGTTATTTGAGCATGAGGTCCGACAGGTGATGTAAGCGTGAGGTTGAGTGATCGTGAGGTCAGACTGGTGATGCGAACGTGAGGTCGAGTGAGCCTGAGGTCTGGCTGGTTATTTGAGCGTGAGGTCAGACTGGTGATGTGAGCGTGAGGTTGTGTGAGCGTGAAGTCGAAGTGAAGTTCAGGTCGAAGTGAGTTTTTGTGCGTAAGGTTGAGTGAGGTTAGATCAAAGTGTCACACTCTGGTTACGAAACTCCCATAAATACATGGAGAGTATATCACTGAGACAAATTCCCGACAAATTCAAAACAGCTAATAATATCTTTAATACAATCGTTAGTGCTTCGTTAGTGCTTCCTAGAGCAGTGGCTCTTAACACTAGTGTTGCAATAGTTTGGATACTAGAAGCAAATAAAAAATTTGAAGAACAAACGTGAAGTTAGAACCACAGGAAGCACTAACAATCAAACCTAGTGCAATTGATAGTACATTGTTGGTGGTCCTAGATAAAACTAAGAGTGGAAGAGAATGTAAATAATGAGTTTTTATTCACACATACTCTCTCTTCCACTGTTCTCCAAAACCCATTCCAGAGTTTGGAGCTCTTAAAAGTAGGTCTAAGTAATAGTATTAATAACCACGGAGCCCCCAGAAGTCCATCGTAGATCCGGCTCTCGAAAGACAATGCGTGAATAAACACTTATTATTCACATTCAGTTTGCACATCTCAACAAACAAACATTATTTTCATTCACTTCAATCTACTACTGCATTCTACTCAACTGTAACTAATGTTTAAAAATAATTATTCATTTTTCAATAATTGTAAATGTTTAAGTTCAGTAATTCACCATGAATAGAGTCAACTAGAAGTGTTTTTGTAACGAAGGAAAAACATGAACTGTGGAATATCTTTCAACAAACTGTCGAGCGTTGATTACCTGAAACCGCGGTAGAAAGAATTAGCCCAGGGTGGAGGACTTATATTAAGAAAATGAAAAAATCAGAAAAATGAATTAGTATTAATTTATAAATGATAATCAAGCAATTGCTATACTTCACGTTTATATGCAACTACAATATTATTTGAGAGTGCTTCCTGCTGAAGAAATCTACTTAGCACCCATAACGCTCTCACCTTGTTCTTGGTCTTTAGCCCGATAGAAACTGTTTAATCCAAAGAGTTGTCTTCTAACAGATATATTAATTAATGAAATTATCCTGTTTGTTAAAACCCGAGGCTGACAAATATGCACTTAATTACCGTCCCAGCTGCTCACTATGCTTTACATACAGAGTTGCGTAGGATTCACTAGGTTCCGGTCTATCATTAATATTATTTTCACGATTGCATAATGAAAAGTCTTGCTATGTAACCCTGTCTTGCTATGTATCCGAAGCAGCCTTAATTTGGGTCTCAGACGGGTGATCTCAACGATGAGACAAGTATAGTATCGATTTTAGGTTATTTTGAGATCTTCCCATAGACGGTTAGGTGGAAAACATTTACGGTATAGTCAGTCCTGTGTTAGGTAGCAACCTAATAACAGTGGTCATAACAAAGCAACCAAACAGTGGGCTAATCTAACAATCTTTTCATATCAGCTGACTGTATGCGTTGATTAGTAACTAAGTGCCACAACTTTATACAGCAGAAAAAGTCATTGATTTCTGATATCCCTTGGTGAAAATTCTTCATATTCAAGTTTTTGAATGAAAAAGTAATCTTATATCACGGTAGCATTGTCTTGATAAGAATATCGTATAACATTTCTTCATTCTGACATCCACTTTCCCTCTAATGCAATACACTCCTGTTCTTGGTGTGTCAATGCAAACTTACTCGGAAGATTTAATCAAATCTTCAATCGTATCTCGCGTCTCGATTTCCTATTCTCAAAAAACTTTTGGATAGCTATTCATCCACCGAAGCTTCGCTACAACGATTGTGTAATTATGAGATACACACCTCTCCTATGATATAAGCAGTGTAGACCCTCTGTATTTTTTCAAAATTTCAACTTGAAGTACTAATACTATATATTCTACAATTCTGCATACAGTAAATAAATTCAAGGAAAGTAAACAAAGCACTTGCGTTATGATATTACATCAGATATTATACTGGAAAGGTGTTCAAATAGTACTTCAGCTGAAGAAATTTCTGAACTGTCCAAAGTTGTACCGCCTTTTGTGGCTTTCGTGTTAAGTAATTTCTAGTCACGATTGAATACATTGTCAGGAAATGGTATAAAAGAACTTTGGTGTATCCTGTACACTATGACTAATTTAGTGAAAGTGCTGAATGGCCATGTCTATTCAAGATCCTTGAGAACTGACTTCTAGACTTTGCTCCGGGATCTTTACATGTGGTAATTAAGACACTTACAATCCTCACAGGAAATTACAAAATCTACGATCTTCTATTTTATTTAACAATGTCTGGATGACAAAATCAATGTGCAACATTTACAAGAAAATAAAAGTGCATGTGAAAAAACATATTAGGAAATCTCAAAATTAAGATGGTGACATTTTCCGAACCGTTAACATTGGCTGCAGAATATAGAGGTCTAATCGTAATGCAATTTATCCAAAGGGACTATATTAAACAGAGGACTAGAAAAATCATTTCTATTCCATTAAACTAATGCATCCGTTTTCTCACGCAGGTGGTCATATTTTCTCACGCAGGTGGCGAAAGCGTTATGGGTGCCAGAATAACAATTAAGAAATAGGAGAGAGCGATATGAGTCCTAAGTTGATTTCTTCTGCAGAAGCACTCTCAAATAATTTTGTAGTTGAATATAGACGGGAAGTATAGCTATTGCTTGAATATCAAAGATAAATTTATACTTGGTTTTTACATTTGGTATCCCAACATTTTTCAATTCCAAGGGCCCACCTAAAAGAAACCGCTGTTCGTTCCCAAATATATACGTCTGTGATACCTTCGTCTTAAAAGGGCAGATGTAAATCCACGGTTTTCTACATTATATGGCATTGTATAATGTGAGATAGAGAGCTTTAAAATAACTATTGCTTCGTCATAACAGCTAGGTCCACAACACAAGATTTTACGGCTTCGGATTCATTGTTGACTTCCTTTACTAACTTTAAGCCATCAGGAATTAAGGAAGCATTGTAAGAAGGACGTAACCCGGCATAATCTGTTTAGCCTTACCGGTAACCTCCATACGGAACCCTCGAATTATTGGCGCTCTTCTTGCACTCTAAACCTCTAATTAAATATCGAACATCCACGTCCATCCTCAAAATTATTTCTTTAATCACCGCATCACTTAGAGATCGATTTAATCTCTTATTAATACCTCTTCTCACACATTGTAGAATACTATTACAATGAAGTCAAGTGACATTTCTGCTAATGTTCTCATTTTGAGGCGATTTCTGACGTAGTGGATGCATATTACAATAAGCTTCACAAGCTCGAGGATACTTATCCTATCGCAAGTGACCCACCAACTTGTGAATCTTTTCAACGCGCTTTCTCTACACTATACCTTATGAGCTCACTCTGATATTCAAACTTTCTCAGCTAAAGATTTCTTGTTCCGCACGTCACTAAGTTTAAACTCGAATGTTTCGAATTAGCAAATCCTAAGAACAATATGACCTCCCGTACTTTTCCCATTTCAACCCGCCCGCTCTCGTCGGTTGTACTGCATTCAAACTGATTCGACCTTTGGACCGATTAGAAATTTCTTCAGTTGAGGTACGATTTGACCACCTTTCAAGTATAAACTTCTTTCTATAAAAAAAATTCCATGCGCCTTTTCTAACCTTGACTCATTTCATCAAGTTGCTATATTGATAACGTATCTATCACACTAATCTTCAAGCTATAAAACCTCAAAGTCTTTTTCACTCGCACGGTTCCTCTTGTACTACAGACTGCCATATCGCACAGTCATATTAAACTTATTGGAGGATTTGAATTTCTCAATATTCTTAACGATTTCTCATCGGTGAGTAAAGTTCTGCTATGCTTCCTCTTTTAAGCAGATTAGTTCACCAATTTTATTAACTTTTTGACACCTTTCATGTATGAGACTGAATGATTAACAAGAAGAATTTCTGTAATCTTATCTATTAAATTCAACACTACCTCATTTAACTGACTTGAATAGAGTTTGCGTGTCCTGTCCATCGATTCAAAGGTATCTTTTGAAGAGCAGTAAGGTAATCCACAAAATGTACCCCATTAATCACCAGCAGTTGAGTCTTACGAAGTGTACTCATCTCTAACACTGAACGAGACTGTCATTTGGCCTGGTATGTATACGAGCATATCCATCTCCGTTGACCAGAGCCATCCTAGATCACCAAGTAAATTCCTTCACAAAAATAGAAGCATCAAATCGTCTGTAGATTTCTGCATAGATGATCGCTGCATATAGAGGAATATCATGGGAAACTGCCTAGAGTAGATTCGTTGCACAGTCCAGCTAAGAGCCGTTAACATTGGTAAGAAGAAAATCTAAGCACACTGATGTGTACATGGATAGTTACTTCAACCTTTTTTTTACAGAAAATTGTATTACCAAATTGGAGAAACATTCAAATATTCTATTAAGAGGAAATGTCGAGATACGTTTTTTTCTGTTATCAAAAAGAATGTAATCAGTTAGCATGCACTACAATCAACCAGACATAGAAGCGTACTGAGATTAGGACTTTTCAATTGCAACTTACACGCTGTAATTGACTAAAATCTGTTGAAAAATTACCTTCATATGGCAAAAGATTTAAGGTTTATCTACAAGGCTGCCGACTGTGGCTTCCTGCAGAAATAATGGCATTACTAATTGCAGATAACAGGATGCCTTTAGATAAAAAGACAATAAAACTAGATGTCGATATCCGCCAAGATACTTGCATTAGAACGAATGGAATCACTTTGCATGCAGTTTAACCGACGAGAGAACTTGCGTTAAAATGGGAAAAGTACGACAGCAGATATTGTCCTTAGAACTTGCAAATTCGAAAAATTCGAGATTAAGCTCTCTGACGTGCGGAACAAGAAATCTTTAACAGAGAAAGAATGAATATCACGGTGAGCATAAAGTATAGTGAAGAGAAAGCGTGTTAAATGATCGATAAGTTGGTGGGTACTTGCGATAGAATAACCATCCGCGAGCTTGTCAAGCTTTTTGTAATATGCATCCACTACGTCAGAAATCGTCTTAAAATGAGAACGATAGCGGAGATGTAACTTGACTTCATTCTAATAGTATTCTACAATGTCTAAAAGGAGATATTAATAAGAGATTATATCGATCTCTAAGTGATGTGGTGATTAAAGAAATAATTTTGAGGATGCAAGGGGATGTTCGATTTTAATTAGTGGTTTAGAGTGCAACAATCGCGCCAATAATTCGAGGGTTTCCTATGGAGGTTACCGGTAAGTCTAAACGGAATATGCCGGGTTATGTCCTTCTTACAACGCTGTGAAATTTAGAAGTCAGCAGTGGACATCGGCATCTATTCCTTTATTCCTAATGGTTTAAAGCTAATAAAGGAAGTTAACAATGAATCCGAAACCATATGATCTTGTGTTGTGTACCAAGGTCTTAAGACGATGCAATAGTGCTTTTATAGCTACTTAACTCACATTATACAATGGCGTACCATTTAAAAAACTGTGGATTTAAGTTTCCCTTTAATATGACGAGGGTGTCACAGTCATATAGTATTGAGATTATACAGCGGTTTTAGATGGGTCCATGGGGATCAAAAATGTTGTGATACCAAACGTAAAAAACATAAGTATTAATTTATCAGTGATAATCAAGCAATTGCTATACTTCCCATTTATAAACACTAATTTACCATTTGAGAGTGCTTCTTCCTCAAGAAATCTACTAAACACCCTTAACGCTCTCACCTTGTTCTTCATCGTTAGCCTGATAGAAACGGTTTAATCCAAAAGGTTTTGTTCTTACGGATTTATTAAACAAAGTTTCCTGTGTGTTAACACACGAGACTATGAAATATGCATTTAATTAGCGTCATTGCTGCTCACTAGAACTTACATAGAGTTGTGTAGGTTTAGCTAGTTTCCGGCCTATCATTATTAATATTTTCCCGATTGTATATTGAAAAAACTTGCTATGAAACCCATTATATCTAACCTCCGAAGGAACCTTACTTTGGGTCTGAGACCAGTGATCTGATCGATGAAACAAAGAATCAATTTTAAGTTATTTTGAGGTCTTCCCTTAGACGGTAAGGTGGAAAATATTAAAGGTATAGTCTGTTCAGTGTTCGCTACCAACTTAGTAACACTCGACATCACAAAGCAACCAAACAGTGGGCTAATCAAATAATCTTTCCATATAAGCTCACTGTATGCTTTGATTAGTAATTAAGTGCCACAAATTTCATAGAGCAGGATATATCTTTTATTTCACATGTCTCTTTTTGAAAATTCTACATATCCAAGTCCTTGAATGAAAAAGTAATCTTATTTCACGGTAGCTTTGTCTCGAAAAGAATATCGTATCTCATTTCTTCATTCTGACATCGACTTTCTCTCTAATGCTATACACTCATTTTCTTGGTGTGTCAATGTTGTCTTCATCCTCACTCGCATCTCGCGTCTCGATTCTCAAACACTTTTTGGATAGCTTTTCATCTTGTGAGAGCTTCGCCAGAACGATTGTGTAATGCTGGGATAAACACCTCTCCTTTTCATATAAGCAGTGTATTGCCTCTTTATTTCTTCAATATTTCAAAATCATGTACTAATACTTAATATTCTACTCTTCCGCATACAGTAAATAAGTACAAGAAAAGTGAACAAAGCACTTGTGTAATTACATTAGGTCAGCCATCGTACTGGAAAGGTCTCAAATCGTACCTGCAGCTCTTGAAATTGCTGCACTGTCCAAAGTTGTACCCTTAGGAAGTGTCTACTTAAGTAATTTCTAAGCATGTTGGATACATTACATCAGGAAATGGTATAGAAGAACTTTCGGGTATCCTGTACACTATTTCAATATTAGTGAAAAAATTGAATGTCCATGCCTACTCAACATCATTGAAAACTAACTTCTAGACTTTGCTCGCGACCCTTACCTGTGTTTAAGAAAACATTTAGAACCCTCGGAGGAGATGACTAAATCTAGGATCTTGGATCTTATTGAACATTGTCTGGATGAGGAAATGAATATGCAACATTTACAAGAAAATGTAATTGCATGACAAAAACCATATTAGGAAACCTCAAAATTAAGGCTCTGACCTTATCCGAACGGTAAACTTTGGCTGCAGTATATAGAGAAGGTCCTAATCGTACTGCAATTCATCCAAAGGGACTAGATTGAAAAGGGGACTAGAAACTTTAATTGAAGGCTATTAAATTAATGCTTCCATTTTCTCACGCAGCTGGTCATCTTTTCTATGAAAAATTTGCACATCACTATACTCAGATGGAAGCCCTGGAGGCAAATACGGTATCAGAAGATGGAAGCCCTGGAGGCAAATACGGTATGAGAAGATGGAAGCCCTGGACGCAAATACGGTATCAGAAGACTAAAGAAATTAACAACTCAAGGAACCTTCACAATACGCCCACGAAATTTGCTGGAGGATTAACTCAACGTCAGACACAACGTTAGCAATATTAATAAATCATTCCAAAAAACTGTTAGGATAACAGAAGTTCTAAAGTAATTTTGACGAGACACTTTGTAATCTCAGGGGCACGTTGAGCTAATGCCATCTTCCTTGTGTGATAATATCTCATTGCACAAGAATGTCAATTCGATTGCGCTTAATACAGTCTTTGTTGTACTGAGATTTAAAACACACACGTAGAACTAAGAGTTCTTCTACACGCAATGGTGTGGCCGAAAAATGGCAAGTAAAATCTGCGTTAAGTACAGTACGTATATAAATTATGTTAAACGAAATTTTCAACATATATCTTATGGATATATATTACAATGAGTCACGGAAAATAACGAAAGATTAAAAAAAAACAGACTACATGCACTACAACTAACCATACATAGTAATATTTGATAAGAAGCGTAGTGAGATTAGGATTTTTCAATTGCAAATCACATGCTTAAGAGACTAAAATCAGGTGAATAGCAGAAGCACTAACGTTTATCTACAAGATTGCCGACTTTGGGTTTCTGCAGAAATAATGGTATTACTAATTGTAGATATCAGGATGCGTTTAGATAAAAAGATAATAACAGTACGTGTCGAGAACCGCAATAATGCTTGCATTAGAACGAGTAGAAACGGTTTGCATGCAGTACAACCGACGAGAGCGGGCAGGTTGAAATGGGGAAAGTACGGCAGCTCATATTCCTTTTAGGATTTGCAAATTCGAAATAGTAGTGTTTAAATCATATGACGTGCGAAACAAGAACTCTTTAGCTGAGAAAGAATGAATATCACGGTGATCTCATAAGGTATAGTAAAGAGAAAGAGCGTTAAAATGATGGACAAGTTGATGGGTTACTTGCGATAGGACAAGCAAACACGAGGTAGTGAAGCTTTTTGTAATATGCATCCACTACGTGAGAAACCTCCTAAAAATTGAGAAAAATAGCACAGATGTCACTTGACTCTTTGTAAAAGTGTTCTGCAATTTCTGAAAACAGATATTAAAAAAAAAAATTAAATCGATCGCTAATTGATGCGGTAATTATAGAAATAATTTTGAGGATGGAAGTGGACTTTTTTTTAAATTAGTGGTTTAGAGTGCAACAGACGCGCCAATAATTCGAGGGTTCCACTATTTAGCGTAACAGTATTTGGGAATCAAGGATTAATTTTGCTAACGTTGTGTCTGACGTTGAGTTAATCCCCGAGATAATTTCCTGCGATTAATTAAGCACTTTTCGATAATCATATCAATTGGAACTTCGCTCAAGAGAGACTCTTTCTCTGCGAGTTGTGAATGTTCCGTGAGTTGATAATTTTCATAAAAAAAAGGTGACCAGCTGCGTGAGAAAAAAGAAGCATTAATTTAATTGCTATCAAATGAGGTTCTTGTTCCCTGTTCAATTTAGTCACTTACGATTGGAATACGATTATGACTTTCTCTATATACTGCAGCCAAAGTTAAAGGTCCGAAAAATGTCACCGTCCTAATTTTGAGATTTCCTAATATGGTTTTGGTCATGCAATTTAATTTTCTTGTAAATATTGCATATTGATTTTGTCATCCAGACGTTGTTGAATAAGATCGCAGATCCTAAATATTGTCATCTCCTCCGACGGTAGCAGTGCCTTCATAACCACATGCAGAGGGCGCCGAGCAAAGTCTAGAAGTGAGTTCTCAATGATCTTGAGTAGGGATGGCCATTCAGCTTTTTCAGTAAAGTTGTCATAGTGTACAGAATACACCAACGTTCTTCTAAACCATTTATTGTCATTGTGCATTCAATCGTGCCTAGATATTACTTAACTGCAAACCTCCTAAAGGTAGTGAAACTTTAGACCGTTCAGAAATTTCTTCAGCTGAGGTACGATTTGAACATCTTACCAATAAAATGGATGATCTAATATCATAACGCATGTGGATTGTACACTTTTCTTGCAGTTATTTACTGTATGCAGAAGAGTAGAATATATAGTATTAGTACTTGATGTTGAAATATTAAAGAAATACTGATGCACTACACTGCTTATATCAAAAGAAGAGGTTGTTTATCTCGCCATTACACAATCGTTTTGCCGAAGCTTTCACAAGATGAATAGCTATCTAAAACTTGTTTGAGAATAAGAAATGGAGAAGTGACACGCGAGTGAAGACTTGATTAAATCCTCCGAGTAAGACAGCATTTATACACCAAGAACATGAGAGTATAGCAATAGACGGAAAGTGGATGTAAGAGTGAAGAAATGTGATACGATATTCTTATCACGACAATGCTACCGTGATATAACATTACTTTTACATTCAAGAAGTTGGATATAGAGAATTTTCATCAACAGACATCTGAAATAAATGACCTTTTCTTCTCTATGAAATGTGTGGCACTTAGTTACTAAACAAAGCATACAATGAGATTATATGAAGAGAATATTAGATTGGTTCCTTTGTGATGATCAGTGTTACTAGTTTGGTAGGGAACACAGGACTACCGTACAGGGCTGCTTGTATGTGGCTATAAGAGAATCAGAAACTGCTCATGAAGTCTTCTACCAAGATTCTTAAAAGATCTGAATCACACCAACCAGCAGAATCCAGATTTCCCATTTCTAGTTTCTTCTATTACTTTTGTCCATATACAACTGCCTTTGCTGCTTCGAAAGCCGTCTAGTATTGATCTCCAGGTTTCTCAAGAACTGTGATTCAATTGTCGTGGCTTCAATGGGAGAATTAAGTATGATCGTAATTTAATTTATATCCAAAATTGTAATTTATATCCATCAAATATCAGGTAAAAATAGAGTTTAGCATAAATTATATACGTACTTAACGCAGATTTGAGTTGCCATTTTTAGTCCACACCATTGCGTGTAGAAGGACTCTTCTTTCTACGTGTGGGTTTTAAAACACAAGACAATAGAGACTCTGCAATATTCACCGCAGTTGAATTGACATTCTTGCGCATTGAAACATTATCACACAAGGAAGGTGGCATTAGCTCAACGTGTCGCTCTGATGATAAACTGATGCCCACAAAAGTCCTGTAGAACTTATCGTAACAGTATTTGGGATTGAAGGATTAATCTTGCTAACGTTGGGTCTCACGTTCAGTTAATCCCAAACAAAATTTCGTGCCCTTCCTTAAGCATTGTTCGATAATCATATCACTTGGACTTTCGCTCAAGAAGGCCACTTATTCTGCGAATTGTGAATGTTCCTCAATTTCTTGTAATTCACTGATACCGTAGGTGTTTCCAAGGTTTCCAACTGCTGAGTATAATGATGTGCAAATTTTGCATAGAAACGATAACTAGCTGCGTGAGAAAACGGAAGCATTAATTTAATTACGTACAAATCAAATTTCTAGTCCCGTTTTAATCAAAGTTTAACAGTTCGGAAAAGGTCACCGTCTTAATTTTTAGATTTCCTCCGTATAGTTTTTGTCATGCAGTTTCATTTTCTTGTAAATGTTGCATATTGATTTCATCATCCAGACATTGTCGATTAAGATCGCAGATCTTAGATTTTGTCATCCCCTCCGACGGTTGTAAATGTCTTTATAACCACATGGAAAGGTCGCCGACCAAAGTCTAGAAATGAGTTCTCAATGATCTTAAGTAGACATGGCCAAGGACACGTCTGCTACCGTGTTAAGGACATAAGCAGGCATCACATTACAATAATCATTACATTATGATTTACATTACATAAAATCGCATTACATCGCCGGACATAAGCCGACATAGGCCGTTGAGCCTTACCGGACACCTCGAAATTGATCCCTCGAATTATTGGCACGCCTGTTGTACTCTAAACCACTAATTAATAATCGAACATGCCGTAATTCCTCAAAATTATTTCTCTAACCATCGCTTCTCTTATTTATATTTCTTTTCAAACATTGTAGAATAATATTAGAATGAAGTCAAGTGACATCTCTGCTAATGTACTCATTTTAAACTGATTTCTGACGTTGCAGACGCATATTACATAAAGGTTCATCAGCTCGGGGATGCCTGCTCTATCGCAAGGTACCCATCAACTTGGCCATTCTTTTAACTCGCTTTCTCTTTACTATACCTTATCAACTCACCGTGATATTCATTCTTTCTCTGCTAAAGACTTTTTATTCCGCATGTCAGTGGGTTTAAACCAGAGCCCAGCAAACCTAGGCCAAGTCCGGATGGATCTGAATTCTTTGCCCGGCACGACCCGGCCCGGCCCCCCCGGTCCGAATCTCGAGCCGGGCTCTAACCGGGCCGGGCACAATCCCGGCACATTTTGGGTCGAACCGGGCCGGGAACATATTGGGCCGAACCGGGCCGCCTGGCTCTGCCCAAACTCTGTGAAAGACGGATCGGAAACTAATGTTGGCAGCCTGTGTAATGTGTTTCTGAAATTAACTCTTTATTGAAAACTGTAAAGTTCTGAATTGCTACTACTCTTATTATAACTACTACTGCTACTGCTATTATTATTATTACTCATACTATTACTACTATTACTACTACTACTACTACTACTTCTGCTACTATAACTGCTACGACTTCGCTTCAGCGTTGACATGTCTGGTGGTACATACTTTACAATCTAAGTACAGAAAAATCAAAGAAATACTAGTTATTAAAATCAGTCTGCGTAGAATGCGAACAGATGCTTGACGAGGGGCAACGGTGGCTCAGTAGGTAAAGCACTCACATCTGGTGCGAGAGGTCGTCGGATCGATCCCTCCACGTGTTATGTGAGCTTTGTGGTAAACAAACACCGTGAGAGTGGGAGTTTTCGGATTAGCCCGTTTTCGTCCACTTTCTTCATTCTACCAATTCTTGAGCCGTAATTTCCTAAAGTACATACGAGAAAGTCGGGACTTGGGAGTTTTTTTTCCTTCAAAACTATCCTTTATTCAACATATTGAAACTATTTCCAAATAAGGTTACAAAAATTTTGGATATCCTATTTATTGTTAGTAAAGATTTCCAAAATGACCAAACTTTAATTGTACTGTATTATGCATACGTCAGGTCGAAATTAGGAAATTGTAGCAATATATGGAACCCTAATATACAGAAATACTCATTCTTGATTGAGCGTACTCAAAATAAGTTTTTAAGGCTTCTTACACTTAAGAAAACAAAATTCTACCCGAAATTTGAAAGCTACATTAAATTTGTTGAAAATTTTAAATTTGAAACATTAGAACTAAGGGGAAGAAATATTGATTTATCACTTTTACACAAGCTCTTTCATGGCAAAATAGACTATCCCGAACTTAACTACCAAATATGTATCCACGTACCATCCACTAAATTGCGCACTGCTTCGAAAAATACACTTTTTTTGACAGCAAAAACAAACGTCTTAAGCAGATCTCCTATATGGAGAATTAGTGCAACCTACAAGTTAGTTAAAGAACATTCCAACCTTGATGTACTGGCAAAGGGTGTAAGTAGTTTTAAGAATTCTATTATTTATGTAAGCCGAATGTAATTATTACTAAGAGTTTTATTACCCTATATAATCTTAATAAGTAACACTGTAATTAGGCCTGTGCTTGATGTCAATAAAGCAGTAAATCAATTTCTCCGTTCCTGAGCTATATAGCCTGTAGTACTAAAAGCTCTTTCAGTAGACGCACTAGAAGCAGGGATGACGAGATACTGACGTGCTAATTTACACTATTTTGGGAATGTTTGCTCTTGTTGCTTCAACCACTGCAGTATATCTAGTTCTCTTACACATGATGACATGTTGTGAAACCAAATGTAAAAAACATAAGTATTAATTTATCAATGATAATGAAGCAATTACTATACTTCCCGTTTATATGCAACTACAATACTATTTGAGAGAGCTTCCTTCTGAAGAAATCTACCTAGGACGCAAAACGATCCCACCTTGTTCTTGATCGTTAACCTAATAAAAACTGTTTAATCCAAAGATTTGTTTTCTTACGGATACAATATTTATAGAAAATCTCCTGTGTTAATACTCGAGGCTATCAAGTATCCACTTAATTAGCATCCTTCTGCTTCCTAGGACTTACATACAGAGCTGTGTAGGATTCACTAGGTTCCGGTCTATCATTAATAATATTTTCACAAATGCATAATGATAAAAACTTGATATGAAACCCATTATATTCCAACTTCCCAAGCAGCCTTACTTTGGTACTGAGACCGGTGATCTGATCGATGAGGCAAATATAGAATCGATTTTAGGTTCTTTTGAGATCTTCCCTTAGACGGTTAGGTAAAAAATATTTACGGTAGTCCTGTTTTCGCTACCAAATTAGTAACACTGGTCATCACAAAGCAAACAAACTGTGGGCTAATCAAATAATCTCTTCATATAATCTCATTGTATGCTTTGATTAGTAACTAAGTGCCACACATTTCATAGAGAAGAAAAGGTTATTTATTTCAGATGTCTCTTGATGAAAATTCTCTATAACCAAGTTCTTGAATGTAAAATTAATATTATATCACGGTAGCATTCTCTTGAAAAGAATATCGTATCACATTTTTTCACTGTGACATTCAATTTCCCTTTAATGCTATACACTCATGTTCTTGGTGTGTCAATGCCGTCTCGACTACTTACTCTCAAAAAACCTTTGCATAGTTATTCATCTTGTGAAAGCTTCGCTACAACGATTGTGTAATGGTGAGATTCACACTTAGTCTTTTGATATAAGCAGCGTGGTTCCTTTGAATTTCTTCAATATTTCTTCAATATTTCAATATTTCAATATCAAGTACTAGTACTAAATAATCTTCTGCATACAGTAAAAAACTGCAAGAAAATAGAAAAAAGCACATGCGTTATCACATTACATCAGCCATTATACTGGAAAGGTGCTCAAATCGTACCACAGCTGAAGAAATTTCTGAAGGGTGCTGTGTTGTAACGCTTTAGGAGTTTTGAATTTAAGTAATTACGAAGCACGATTGGATACATTAAGTCAGGAAATGGTATAGAAGAACTTTGGTGTAAACTGTACACTCTGACAACTTTACTGAAACTGCTGAATAGCCATGCTTACTGAAGATCATTGAGAACTCACTTCTAGACTTTGCTCGGGTACCTCTACATGGGGTTATGAAGACATTTACAACCGTCAGAGAAGATGACAAAATCTAGGATCTGCGATCTTATACAACAACGTCTGGATGAGGAAATCTATATGCATCATTTACTACAAAATGAAACTGCATGACAAAAACCATATTAGGAAATCTCAAAATTAAGACGGTGAAATTTTCCGAATGGTTAACTTTGGCTGCAGTATACGCTATCAGAAGATAACAAGAAATTAACAAAACAAGGAACATTCACAATTAGCAGGAAAAGAGGCCTTTTTGAGCGAATTTCCACTTCACTTTCCTTGTGTGATAATATCTCAATGTGCAAGATTGTCAATTTGACAACGGTGAATATTGCACAGACTCTGTTCTGTTGTGTAATAAAACCCACACGTAGAAGGAAGAGCCCTTATACACGCAATGGTGTGGACTGAAAATTGGGTCAAATCTGCGTTAAATACGTATATAAATTATGTTATGCGCTATTTTCACCAAACATTTTATTGGCATAAATTACAATAGGACACGGGGAGAGCTGAAAGACAAAAATAGGTTTCGGGGAATATCTCAACGATTGAAATTAATTGTGCCTTTGAAGCTGACAATTCGTTCACGGTCCTTGAGAATCTTGGAGATCAATACTAGACTGCTTGAAATGATGCAAAGAGTTTTCGAAGGAGCAAAGAAAACTGTAAATTGACAAGAGTAATAGGAGAAACTAGAAACGGGGTATCTGTAATTATTGATGGGTGTGATTCAGATCTTTTAAGAATCTTGGTAGAAAACTTAATGAGCAGTTGCTGATTCTTTTAATGCCACATACGAACAGAACCAAAAGTAAATGCTACGAAATCATTAAACTTCAAGAAACTTAGCGTCATCAAAAGTTTGCTTTCACTTTTTTTAATGATGCCACAGGCTGTGACACGAGCTCAGCTATACTCAAGAGAGTTCAAGCCTTTAAGATCCTTCAGAAAGAAAAAGAACTGTGCAAGTTAATCAGAGTCTTCAACTGTGAGTTAGGAGCCTGTGAGTTAGGAGTCAAATCTATATCCTAACAAAATGTTCAAGATTACACATTTCTTATTCCCATGTATGGAGAAGGAAACAAGTCCTTCCTGATATAAGCCTATCAGGTATAACTAGGAAGTGGTTGCAAAGCTTCAATTTGGCCACTTTTACCCCAACTAACACGACAGGTGTGCACCATTCAATTCCAAGTCTCGGTGGGAAATGGTCTAAGCAAGAACCAAATCGATTGAGGTTGGTGTGTGAAAGAGGATATGCGAAATCCAGCATCCACACTGCTACCATCGGCTCCATCCGGATAAGCTAACTTACCTGTAGATAAAAAGTTTTTGCAAGATAGGATTGTGAACGAGACACATGTAAGTGTAAAAGAGGAGTATTCCAGGTATTCTGCATTCTGCCAAGGTAGTTCTTTGCAGATCGGAAGACAATCTAATCTGATATAGATGATGAAGAACAACAGCTGTAGAAAACCAATATATCATGACAACGGCTTAAATTGTGATCCAATCTATTATGATTATTACTTTGTAATACCGTACCCGCCTTATAGACCTAACAAAATGGACATTAAGACGATCTTGATGAAATTTTATATGGAGGTGTAAGGACAAGGTATAAAACATGGTGGTCGTGTATTGTTCTGTTTACATATTTCGGAATCCTTTAAAAGAGCTGCTTTGTTACCCGAAGACGAAATGAAACCGTAGGAGGTTACTCACAAGTTAACGAGTTAAACCAATTCATTTAGATATAACATTCGCATACTACAGTACTTTTCAACTGACGTTTATAACAATTGTTTATTGTTTGATTGTTTATATTTTAAGATGTTCAACAGCAGATGACATACTTCATGGATTCTGCCATCTGCTAGAACACTAAACATAGTGTAACTACCGTTTAGTTTTCCAATCTCCTAAAAAGGAACAAAGTTTTACACTCTTAATAGAGAACGATGTTTCGATATGCGATACATGAAAAGACTGAATGTACATTTTTATCCAAGAGGGAGCATAAGAATGAAAGCTCTACTGCACGTTGATTCCTGTTGGTTTCATCTAATTGCTCCATCTTTTATACGACATAAGGGGAATCATAGACATAAATAAATATATCTAAGCTCATATCTTTGTTTCGACTTTCTTCTTACCAATGTTAACGGCTGTTAGCTGGACTGTGCAAGGAATGTACTCTAGGCAGTTTGCCATGTTATTCCGCTATATGCAGCGATCATCTATGCAGAATTTTACAGACGATCTAGTGGTTCTATTTTTATAAAGTAATTTACTTGGTGATCTAGGATTGTTCTGGTCATCGGTTATGGATATGCTCGCATACATACCAGGCCAATGGATAGTCTGCTTCAGTGTTAGAGATTAGTACACTTCGTAAGCCTCAACTACTTGCGAATAATCTGGTACATTTTGTGGACTAGCTTTCTGCTCTTGAGAAGATAGCTTTGACTCGATGCACAGAACACGCAAGCTCTATTCACGTCAGCGTGATATGGTAGTGTTGAATTTAATAAATAAGATTACAGAAATAGTTGTTGCTGATCATTCCGTCTCAGATATTCAAAAAGCTAATAAAGTTGGTGCACTAATCTGCTACAGAGGTTTAGCTTACCAGAACTTTACTCACCGGTGAGAAAACGTTTAGAAAATCGAGAAATTCAAAAGCTGCAATAAGCTCTATAAGAGTGTGCGATATGGTAGTCAGAGCCCGGCACGGGCCGAGCGCGCCTGGTTGGGCCCGGTGCCCGGCCCGGCCCGGCCCCACCCGGTCCGACCTGTTTCAAATAATTCGTGCATATTTCGGGCCGAATCGGACCGAACCGGGCCGGGCACATTTCGGGCCGTGCCCGGCTCGGCCCTGATACTCTAAAAACGGTTCGGAAATTAATGTTGTCAGCCTATTTGTTTTTTCAATGTCCTCCACTACCTGTATTTTGCCGTGTTTGTACGGTCTTACTGTCAGCCTATGTTAATCGTAACGTGTTTGGGAAACTTACTCTTTATTAAAGACTGCAATGTACTGGTAATACTATTACTATTTACTACTTATACTACTAGTACTATTACTACTTCCACTATTACTACTACGACCACTGCTAATACTACTACAACTACTATGACTTCGTGTCAGAGTTGACACGTCTGGTGGTACCGAATTTACCTTCTAAGTACAGAATAAAATGGAGAAATGCCTGTCAGCGTAGAATGTAACCGATGCTTGATCTACGAGGGAGAACAGTGGCTCAGTAGAAAAAACACTCACATCTGGTGTTAGACGTCGTCGGATCAATCCCTACTCATGGTACGTGACCTTTGTTGTGGACAAATATCATTTGCGGGGGAGTTTCTGGGGTGGTCCTCTTTCCTCCCACTGTTTTCTTTCCACCAATTCATCCCATCATTATCCATGTAGACTGAGCCGTAGTTTCCTAAAGAACATATGATAAAGTCAAGTACTTGACCTAGTAAGAAGAATTTGGTACGCTACAATTGGACCACGGAAGGCAAAACCATGAACTGGCGTGCTCATAAGATCAGTGCAATTTGTAGTAATGTTCAATTAGCAAGGCAAATATCGAATGGTGTTACATGTTCATGTATTGTTTATAGTATGATGCTACAATTATAACAAAATTTAATGATCAAATAAATCACCAAGTCGCCAGGTTCGTTTAGGTGTTCCTGGAACGGCGGCTCAGTGGTTGAGCGTTCACCTCTGGTGTATGGGGTCCCTGGTTTCATCCGAGCTCTCGCCAAGTGAGCTTTGTGGTGGACAAACACCGTGTGGGGGGTTCGCGATGTTCTCCTCTGTCCCTCACCTTTATTTCATTTATTTCTCATCACCATCGTCTCCTTTATTCTAGTTGGCATAACTTGGAACCACCTACCAAGAAGAATAAACTAATGGATTGGGAAGATAGACATTCAGTCTCTGGTGAATTTGATGATGAAGTAGACAAGAATAGGTTTCGGGGAATATCTCAAAGATCGAAATTAATTGTGGCTTTGAAGCTATGACAATTCGCTCACAGTCCTTGAGAATCTTGGAGATAAATACTAGACTGCTTGAAATGATGCAAAGAGTTTTTGAAGGAGCAAAGGTAACTGTATATTGACAACAGTAATAGGAGAAACTAGAAACGGGGTATCTGTAGCTGTTGATGAGTGTGATTCAGATGTTTTAAGAATCTTGCTAGAAGACTTCATGAGCAGTTGCCGATTCTTTTAATGCCACATACAAGCAGAACCGAAAGGAAATGCTACGAAATCAATAAATTTCAAGAAACTTAGCGTCACTAAAGGTTTGCTTTAACTTTTCTATGATGCAATAGGCTGTGACACGAGCTCAGCTATACTCAGGAGACAATAGTTGCAAGTCTTCAATATCCTTCAAAAAGAAAAAAGAACAGTACAGGTCAGTCAGAGTCTTAAACGGAGTTAGGAGTCAAATCTCAATCCTAACAAAATGTTCAAGATTACACATTTCTTATTCCCCTGTATGGAGAAGGAAACATGTCCTTCCTCTTGTAACCATACAGGTATAACAAGGAAGTAGTTGCAAAGCTTCAATATGGCCATTTTTTCCCCTACTACCATGGCAGGTCAGCACCATTCAATTCGGAAGTAGGCCCAAGTCCAAGTAGGAAATGGTCTAAGCAAAAACCCAATCGATTGAGGTTGGTGTGTGAAAGACGATATGCGAAATCAAGCATCCACACACCTAACATCGGCTTTAGCCGGATAAGCTTACTTACCTGTAGATAAAAAGTAATTGCAAGATAGGAATGTGAACGAGACACATGTAAGTGTAAAAGAGGGGATATGAAGTATTCAAGGTATTCTGCATTCTGCGAAGGGGGTTCATTTACAAATGGCAGATCGGAAGACAATCTTATTTAGATGATGGCGAACAACAGCTGTAGAAAACCAATATGTCATTGACAAGGGCTTAAATGGTGATCCAATCTATTATGATTATTACTTTGTAATACCGGTCCCGTAATTCTAGTTATCACACAATTACAGTCAATTCCGTTCTATCAGATTATTCTTACATCCGTGAGTACATATTGATCACAAAGAGTCTGCTTCATCTTCCAAACACTCTCTACGCCTAATTGTTAATTTCTGACAAATTAAGCCGACTCGTTTTTTGATTTTATGCTTCAATATGTCACTAACTAACGATCTGCGAAAGTCTGCGTGAGGTTTTACAGTCGTATCGAGATGTTAAGTGGACTCAACTTTCAGTTGTAATTATCTCACAATTTACCCTATTCCTTTGTTTTTCTTGTACGTAAAATCAGTAAAACGACAATGAGTGTCACTTTCATATCCGCAGATGAAATGTTCCTTTTGCCCAAATGAAATGGAAAAAGTTTTCAATTGTAACACGCTAACAATGAACGACAATAAACGAAAATAACTTTCAATTTTTTCTTTTTGTATATTTCAGTGATTAACCATCAAGAAGAGTCTGCTACATGTTCCAAGCTCAACGTTCGCCTAACTCAACGGACTCAATTTCATTAATTATATCACTCAATTTAGTACAATTAACTCTTTTAACAATTGTAAATATCTGACAATGTCCGACAATCCCGCTCTTTCGTTTTATGTTTATGTGGATAACCGTCAGCAAGAGTTTACTTCTATTTCCAACCACTAGTTTCGACCTATTAAATGGAAAAATTTTCATATTTAAAATCTCTGAAAATTTACGACGCTTCCTTTCTTTTATTTTATACTTATTTATTTCACTAACTAATGGTTAGCAAGAGTCTGGTTCATTTTTGATGTAATCTCTTCGCAATAATATAACCTCACTTTCTCACTTTTTAATTGTACCTGGCATTTCACGACAACTCCATTCTTTCATTTTATTCTAAAATATTTCAGTAACTAACAATCAGCAAGAGTTAATTCGGCTTGGAAACAATACTTTCATCCTACAGAATGGAATCACTTTTCACTTGATAATGTATTGGTATTTACGACTATTCCGATCTTTCATTATCTACTATATATGTCAGTAACTAACGATTAGCAGGAGTCTACCTCTACAAGTCTTTACTATACTACATAGAATCGGCTTTAATAGTAAATATCTGAGAATCTACGACAGTTATATTATTTCATTTAACCTAAAAGGTTTCAGTGACTATCATGAAAAGTCACGCCCTATCAGTGAAAAAACTTTTCAATCTTAAATATTCGTCAATTTACCTTATCCTTTCTCTCATGTTATTTTTAAATATGTCAGTAATTAACGATCAGCAAGAAACTACTTCAGCTTCTAAATACTCGTTTGGAGGTATTGAATAAACTAACATTTCAATTTTAAAAATCTGAGTATTGTGTTATTTTTACTTTATTCTTAATTATGCCTTCAGCTAGCGATCGCCAAATTTCTGTATCAGAATTCAAACACACCATTCACATTAGAGAATGAACTAATTTTTAATACTACATATCCGATAATTTACGTGAATTCTATAATTTATTTTATTCTAAAACAGTTGATTTAACAAAGGATCATCAAGAGTCTGCTTTCTACACCAAAACACACCTTTCCCATACGCAAACGATTCCCTTTTCTAATGTAAATATATGGCAATTTATGAGTGCTTCGTTGTTTCGTTTTATTTTTAAGTATCCCAGCAACTAGCAATTAGCAAAATTCTATTTCATATTCTGATCACTTGTTTCGCACTACTGAATTATCTAGTTTTTCAATTATAAATACCTGACAGTTTACGACAATTGCGATCTATCGTTTTATCTAAAAAATTTTACAAACTAACGATAAGCAAGATTTGGTGTTATATAACATACACACAATTTTCGCAGTACTCGCCCCTCTTCATTTATAACTATTTGATAATATACGACTATTTAATTCTTTTATTTTATTCTAACATACATGATTAAGTAATGATCTTCAGAAGTGTGCTTCATCTTCCCATTAGCTCTCTGGGCCATACTAAGTAGACCTACTTTCTATTGTAAATATGAAAAGAGAATGAACAACAATTCCGTTCTTTTAACTAACTCTTATTCATCTTGGTAAGTAACCATCACATCAGCAAGGTTCTACCCAAGTTTCAAAACACTCCATTCTCCTTAGTGAATGCACTCACTTTTAAATTCCAGAATTTTTAAGAATAAAATGAATTAACTGAATTGCCATAAATTGTTGGATATTTACGGTTGAAAAGCTGCTTTATTTGATAGGGCGAAACAAGAGGTGGAAACTGGAAATGGACTAAAATCAACCTTATCTTCTCACGCATTTAAATACAAGTGAGAAAACGCAATTATCGTAATGTTTCTATCATTTACCACTCATAAGAGCTGATTAAGTAATACCAAAGGAGTGTTTTGAACATGAAAAAGCCTGTTGTTAGTCATCGGTTAGTATAAAATGTAAGAACGGAATTGTATCAAAAAGTCAGATAATAACAATTGAAAAGTGAGGCTATTCAATAAGACAAGCGGAGTCTTTGGAAGATGTACCACATTCTTCCCAATCGTTAGTTACTGACATACTTAAAATTGAAAGAAAGGGTCGTTTGTAAATTACATATCGACTAGCTGAACTTGTTCATTGCTCAAAACACACCAAAAAGAACTAATGATATAACGCATGTGCTTTGTTCACTCTTCTTGCATTTACTTACTGTATGCAGAAGTGTAGAATGTATACTATTAGTATTAGTATAAATCTTCCGAGTAAGACAGCATTGACACACCAAGAACATTAGTGTATAGCATAAGAGGGGAAGAGGATGTCAGGATAACGAAATGTGATACGTAATTCTTATCAAAACAATTCTACCGTGATATCATTCTAGAGCTTGGATATTCAGAATTTTCACCAAGAAACTTCTGAATAAATACTTTTTCTGCTTTTTGAAATGTGTCTCACTTAGTTACTTATCAATCAAATCAATCACTAGAAATCAAAGCATACAGTGAGTTTATATGAGAAGCTTATTTCATTAGCTCACAGTTTCGTTGCTTTCTGATGACCAGTGTTACCAAGTTGGTAGAGAACACAGGACTAACTATACCGAAAATATTTTCCTCCTGACCGTGTACGAAAAGATCTCAAAAGAAATTAAAATCGATTCTTTAATTGGCTCATCAATCAGTTCACCGGTCTCAGACCCAAAGTAAGGCTGCTTTGGAGGTTTCAATATAATTGGTTCCATTGCAAGTTTTACAGAATACAATCGGTAAAATATTATTAACGATAGAACGGAACCTAGCGAATCATACACAACTCTGTATGTGAGCCCTAGTGAGCAGCAAGGACGCTAATTAAAAGCATATTTGATAGCCTCGAATGTTAACTCACAGGAGACTTTCTTTAAATAATATATCCTTAAGAACAAAATTTTTTGGATTAAACAGTTACTCTGAGGCTATCGATCAAAAACCAGGTGAGAGCTTTATGGGTGCTAGGTAGATTTCTTCAGCAGGTAGCACTCTAGAATAGTTGCATTTTAACGGCAAGTATAGCAATTACTTGATTATAATTGTTAAATTAATATTATTTTTTTTTACATTTTGTATCCCAACATTTTTCAATACCAAAAGCACACCTTAAAAAAACCGCTGATTGTTCCCAAAGCTATACGTCTGTCATACTCTCGTCTTATTAAAAGGAGAAGTAAATCCACGATTTTTTTAAATGCTACGCCATTGTATAATGAGAGTTAAACTCTAAAAGCACTACTGCTTCGTTTTTAAGACCTAGGTACACTACACAAGACCTTACGGCTTTGGATTCATTTTTGGATTCCTTTACTAGCTGTAAGCCAATAGGAATCAAGTAATAGATGCCGATGTCAACTGCTGACTACTAAATTTCACAGCATTGTAAGAAGAACATAAGCCGGCATAAGCCGTTTAGCCTTAGATTTATTACCGCGCCTGTTGCACTCTGACCCACTAATTAAAAATAGAACATCCTCGTCCATCCTCAAAATTATTTCTTTAATCACCTTATCACTTAGAGATCGATATAATCACTTATTAATATCTCTTTTTAGAAATTGCAGAATACTATTACACTGAAGTCAAGTTACATCTCTGCTAATGTTCTCATTTTAAGACTATTACTGACGTAGTGGATGCATTTTACAAAAAGTTTTACCAGCTCGGCGATGCTTGTCCTATCGCAAGAGATCCACCAACTTGTCAATCATTTTAACGCGCTTTCTCTTTACTACACCTTATGAGCTCACCGTGATATTCATTCTTTCTTAGCCAAAGGCTTCTTGTTCCGCATGTCACTGGGATTAAACTCAATATTTCGAATTTGCAAGTCCTAAGAACAATATGAGCTGCCGCAATTATCCCCCCTCAATCCGCTTGCTCTCGTCGGTTGTACTGCATGCAAACTGATTTCACTCTTTCTAATGCAATTATCATGGCGGATCTCGACATCTACTCTTATTTTTATTTTATCTACAAATAGTAATACATTATTTCTGTAGAAAACCACAGTCGGCAACTCTGTAGATAAATCTTAAATCTTTTGGCAAATGAAAATAATTTTCCAACAAATTTTAAAATTAGCGTGTAAGTAGCAATTGAAAAATCCTAATCTCACTACGCTCTTAGTAAAATATCTGACTGTTTCTGTACCTTCGTCATACAATGTTCTCTGAAAACAGTCTGAAGTATAGATCAAGAAGTTAGATGATCTATCTCAGTGTTTCATCTAACTTCTTGCCAATGTTAACGGCTCTTAGCAGGACTATGCGAAGAATGTACTCTAACCCGTTTGTCATAATATTCCGCTATATGCAGTAATCATCTATGCAGAATTTTAAAGACGATTTGTGGGCGCTTGCTTGCTCTCTACGCTTCTTATCAAATATTACTATGTATGGTTAGTAGTTGTGCATGCTAACTGCTTGCATTCGTTGTGATAAGACAACAACAAGTATATCTTCATCTCCTCTTAGTAAAATGTTATCTGAAAGTTTCGGTATCTTAGTAATACTATGTTTTCTGAAAATAGTCTGAAATATAGATCTAGGCACATTTCTGTGTATTTCGACTTTCTTGCCAATGTTAACGGCTCTACTAAAAATGCACACTAGGCTAGCCATGATATGCCGCTATATGCAGCGAACACCTAAGCAGAATTCTACAGACGATTTGGTGCTTGTATTTTTGTAGAGGAATTTACTTGGTGATCTAGGATGGCTCTGGTCAACGGCTGTAAATATGCTCGTATTAAATGATTCCAAAATATGTAAACTAAACAATAAACCACCTTCATCATTTTTTACCTTGTCCTTACACCTTCATTTAATGTTTCATCAAGATCGGCTTCATCTCCATTTTTTTAGGTCTATAAGGCGGGGACGATATCACAAAATAATAATAATAACTGATTGGATCAACAATTAACCGTTGTCAATGACATTTAACTTTTACAGCTGTTGTACCTTATCATCTATATCAGATTGTGTTCCGACCTGCCATTCGTACACTAGCTCCCTTGCAGAATGCAGAGTTCGCTTGAATACTTCATATCGGCTCTTTTACACTAACGTGTGGCTCGTTCACAATCCTTTCTTGCAGTTACTTTTTATCTACAGGTAAGTAAGATTATCCGGTTGGAGCTGATGCTAGCTGGAATTTGCATATCCTCTTTCACAAACTACCTCTTTCGATTGGGTTCATGTTAAGACAATTTCGCTCATGGAATTGGAGGTACTTTCGAATTGAATGCTGCTCAGCTGCTATGTTAGTAATGGGAAAAGTGGCCATACTGAAGCTTTGTTACTACTTTCTTGTTATATCTGATATGGCTTATACAAGGGAGAGGTTTTTTCAATCTCCATACAGGCGAATAAGGAATTTCTAACGGAACCACTTTGTCAGGATACACATTTGGTTGGTTGAAGACTCTGTCTAACTTTCAGCACTCTTCTTTTTTAAATAACTTTTAGGCTGCAAACTATTCAGTCCTCAGTATAGCTGAGTTCGTGTCACAGCCTGTTGCATTATGAAAAAAGTGAAAGCAATCTTTTAATGACGCTAAAATTTCATTAAATTTATTAATTTTGTTGCATTTAATTTCAGTTCTGCTTTTATGTGGCTACAAGAGAATCAGCAACTGCTCATCTAGTCTTCTACTAAGTTGCTTAAAAGATCTGAATAACACTGAACAAAAGCTACAGATTTCACGTTTCTAGTTTCTTCTACTACTGTTGTCCATATACAGCTACCTTTATTCCTTCGAAAATTGTTTGTAAATTTTGGTCCCTCTAGTTTGATCTCCAAGTTCCTCAAGGACTGTGATTGAATTTTCGTGGCTTCAATGGCAGAATTAAATTTGATCGTTGCAGATATTACCACAAAGCTCTTTTTTTCTCTTTCGACATTTTCCGTGGCCACTTAGCGTCCTTGCTGCGCACTAGGGCTTACACACAGAGTTGTGTAGGATTCACTAGGTTCCGGTCTATCATTAACATTAATTTCACGATTGCATAATGACAAACTTTCTAAGAAACCCATTATATTTTAACCATCGAAGCAGCCTTACTTTGGGTCTGAGACCGGTGATCTCATCGATGAGACAAATAAAAAATCGATTTTAGGTTCTTTTGAGATCTTCCCTTAGACGGTTAGGTGGAAAATATTTACGGTATAGTCAGTCCGGTGTTCGTCACCAACTTAGTAACACTGACCATCACGAAGCAACCAAACAGTGGGCTAACCAATAATCTTTTCATATAAGCTCACTGTATGCTTTGATTAGTAACTAATTGCCACACTTCTGATAGATTAGAAAAAGTCATTTGTTTTAGAAGTCTCTTGATGAAAACTTTCATATCCAAGTTCTTGATTGAAAAAGTAATCTGATATCACGGTAGCATTGACTTGTTAAGAATATTGTATCACATTTCGACCTTCTAAATTCTTCTTTCCTTTAATGGAATACACTCATTTTCTTGACGAGTCAATGCTGTCTTACTCGGATGATTTAATCAAATCCTCACTCGCATCTCGTGTCTCGATTTCCTATTCTCAAACAACGTTTGAATAGCTATTCATCTTGTGAAAGCTTTGCCACAACGATTGTGTAATGCTGAGATACAAACCTCTCCTTTTCATATAAGCAGTGTATTGCCTCTTTATTTCTTCAATATTTCAACATCAAGTACTAATACTATATATTCTACCTTTCCGCATACAGTAGGTAAGTGCAAAAAAAGAGAACAAAGCACATGGGTTATGACATTAGATCTGCCATCATACTGGAAAGGTGTTCAAATCGAACCTGCAGCTAATGAAATTTCTTAACGGTCCAAAGTTGTACCGCCTTTAGGAGGCTTCCAGTTAAGTAATTTCTAGGCAGGATTGGATACATTATGTCAGGAAATTGTATAGGAGAACTTTGGGGTATCCTGTACACTATGACAACATTAGTAAAAATGTTGAATAGCCATGCCAAATCAAGATCATTGAGAACTCTATCTAGACTTGCTCCGGGACCTTTACATGTGGTTATGAAGACATTTACAACCGTCGGAGGAGATGAGAAAATCTAGGATCTGCGATCTTATTCAACAATGTCTGGATGACGTAATCAATATGCAACATTTACAAGAAAATGAAAGTGCATGTGGTAAAACATATTAGGAAAACTCAAAATTAAGTTGGTAACATTTTCCGAACCATAAACCTTGGTTGCAGTAAAAGGTCATAGTCGTATTCCATTTCATCCAAGGGGAGTAGATTGAACAGGGGACTAGAAACTTCATTTGTAGGCAATTAAATTAATCTTCGTTTTTCTCACGCAGCTGGTCAACTCTTCTATGCCAAATTTGCACATTACTATACTCAGCTGATGGAAGCTATGGAGGCAAATACGGTATCAGAGGATTGCAAGAAATTAACAACTCAAGGAGCATTCACAATTGGCAGAAAAAGAAGCTTTTTTTAGAGAAGTTCCAAGTAATATGTTTATCGAACAGTGCTTAACGAAGGCCACAAAATTTTCTGGGGGATTAACTCAACGTCAGTCACAACGTTAGTAAGATTAATCCCTGATTCCCAAATACTGTTACGATAACAGAAGTTCTACAGAATTTTTGTGGGCATCAGTTTTTCATCAGAGCTACATGTTGAGCTAATGCCACCTTCCTTGTGTGATAAAATTTCAATGCGCAAGAATCTCAATTCGAATGCTCTGAATATTTCAAACTCTATCGTCTTGAGTTTTAAAACGCACCAAGAAAGAAGAGTCCTTCTCCACGCAATGATGTGGACAAAAATGGCAACACAAATCTGCTCTAAGTACGTATAAAATTGTTAAGCGCTATTTTCACTGCCATATCGCACACTCTTATTAAGCTTATTGGAGGATTTGAATTTCTAGATTTTCTAAAAAGCTGAGTAAAGTTCTGCGAAGCTTCCACTCTTGCAGATTAGTGCACCAACTGTATTAGCTTTTTGACACCTTTCATATCTAAGGCAGAATGATCAACAACAAGTATTTCTGTACTCTTATTTATTAAATTGAACACTACATTATCTCGCTGACTTCAATAGAGATTGCGTGTCCTGTCCATCGACTCAAACTTATGTTATCAAGAGCAGAAAGCTACACCACAAAATGTACCCGATTAATCGCCAGCGCTTGAGGCTTACGAAGTGTACTGATATCTAACACTTAACCAACTATAATTTGACCGGCTGACCAACCAAAAATAATTACGGTAGTCCCGTGTTCGCTACAAATTAGTACACTGGTCATCACAAAACAACCAAACTGTGGGCTAATCAAATAATCTTTTCATATAATCTGATTGTATGCTTTGATTAGTAACCAAGTGCCACACATTTCATAGAGAAGAAAAGGTCATTTATTTCAGATGTATGTAGATGATAATTCTCCATATCCAAGTTCTTGAATGTAAAATTAATCTTATATGACGGTAGCATTGTCTTGATAAGAATATCGTATCACATTTCTTCACTCTGACATCCACTTTATCTCTAATGCTATACACTCATGTTCTTGGTTTATCAATGCTTTCTTACTCGGAAGATATAATCAAGACTTCACTCGCGTCTCGCGTCTCGATTTTTTTTTCTCAAACAACCTTTGGATAGTGATTCATCTTGTGAAAGCCCCGCCACAACGATTGTGTAACGGTGAGATACACACCTCTGCGTTTGATATAAGCAGTGTGGTTCCTCTGAATTTCTTGAATATTTCAACAACAAGTACTAATAGTAAATATTGTAGTCTTCTGCATACAGTAAAAAATTGTTTAAAAAAACACATATGTTATGACATCAAATCAGCCATTGTAGTGGAATTGTGTTCAAATCGTACCACTGCTGAAGAAATTTCTGAACTGTCCATAGTTGTAACGCTTTGAGGAGGTCTGCAGTTAAGTAATTTCTAAGCACGATTGAATACATTAAGTAAGGATATGCTGGAGAAGAACTTTGTTTTATCCTGTACACTATGATAACTTTACTGAAAATGCTGAATGGCCATGCCAACTCAAGATCATTGAGAACTCACTTCTAGACTTTGCTCGGGGACCTCTACATGGGGTTATGAAGACACTTACAACCGTCGGAGGAGTTGAAAAAATCAAGGATCTGCAATCTTATTCAGAAACCTGTGGATCAGGAAATCTGTATGATACATTTACAACCAAATGACACTGCATCACAAAAACCATATTAGGAAATCTCAAAATTAAGACGGTGACATTTTGCGAAGCGTTAATTTTGGCTGCTGCATAAAGGTATGAGAAGATTACAAGAAATTAAAACACAAGGAACATTCACATTTAGCAGAAAAAGAGACGTTTTCGAGCAAAGTTCCAAGCGATATGATAATCGAACAGTGCTTAACGATAGCCACAAATTTTTCTGGAGGATTAACTCAATATGAGACACATCGTTAGCAAAATTAATCCTTCATTCCCAAATACTGTTACGATGAAAAAAGTTCTACAATACTTTATCAGACAGATCAGCTTATCATCAGAGCTACAGATTGAGATAATGCCACCTTCCTTGTGTGATAATGTCTCAATGCGCAAGAATGCCAATTCCACTGTGGTTAATATTGCAGAGTCTCTCCTTACTTATGTTTTAAAACCCACTAGTAGAAGGATGAATCCTTCTACACGCAATGGTGTGGACTAAAAATGGTCAGTCAAATCTGCCTTAAGTACGTATATAAATTATGTTAAGCGCTATTTTTACCTAATATTTTATGGGCAAAAATTACAATTAGATACGAAAAGTGCCGAAAGACGAAAATAGCTTTCGGGGAATATCTGAACGATGGAAATTAATTATCCTTTTTTTTTTTGAAGCTATGACAATTCAATCACGGTACTTGAGAATCTTGGAGATAAATACTAGGCTGTTTCGAATGTTGCAAAGAGTTTTCGAAGGAGCAAAGGTAGCTGTATATGGACAACAGTAATAGAAGAAACTAGAAACGGGGAATCTGTAGCTGTTGATGGGTGTGATTCAGATCTTTTATGAATCTTGGTAGAAGACTTCATGAGCATTTGCTGATTCTAATAATGCCACATACAAGCAAAACCGAAAGGAAATGCTACGAAATCATTAAATTTCAAGAAACTTAGCGTCATTAAAAGAATGCTTTCACTTTTATTTTATGATACAACAGGCTGTGACACGACCTCAGCTATACTCAGGAGAGAATAGTTGCAAGCCTTAAAGATCCTTCAAAAAGAAAAAGAATTGTGCATGTTAGTCAAAGTCTTCAACGGAGTTAGTAGTCAAATCTCAATCCTAACAAAATGTTCAATATTACACATTTCTTATTCCCTGTATTGAGAAGGAAACATGTCTTTCCTAGTATAAGCCTATCAGGTATAACAAGGAAGTAGTTACAAAGATTCAATATGGCCACTTCTTCCCCTACTAACACGGCAGGTGTGCACCATTCAATTCGGAAGTAGCTCCAAATCCAGGTGGAAAATGGTCTAAGCATGAACCCAGTCGATGGAGGTTGGTGTGTGAAAGAGGATATGCGAAATCCAGCATCGACACAGCTACCATTGCCTTCAGCCGGATAAACTTACTTAACAGTAGATAAAAAGTGATTGCAAGGTAAGATTGTGAACGAGACAAATGTAAGCGTAAAATAGCCGATATGAAGTATTCAAGCTATTCTGCATTCTGCCAAGAGAGTTCATTTACAAATGGCAGATCGGAAGACAATCTGATTTAGATGATGACGAACAACAGCTGTAGAAAACCAATATTTCTTTTACAACGGCTTAAATGATGACCCAATCTCTTATGATTATTATTTTGTAATACCGTTCCAGCCTTATAAACCTACCAAAATGAACATGAAGACGATCTTGATGAAACTTTAAATGGACGTGTATGGACAAGGTATAAAACACGAAGGTGGTTTATTGTTCTGTTTACATATTTTGGAATTCTTTAACACGAGCTGCTTTGTTACCCGAAGAAAAAATGAAACCGTAGATGGACTTTTTTAAGTTAACGATAAAAAAATTCATTTAGATATCACATTCGCGTACTACAGTATTATTTAATTGTACGTTTATAAAATTTTTTATTGTTTGATTGTTTATATGTTAAGATGTTCAACAGCAGATGACATACTCCGTGGATTCTGCCATCTGCAAGGACACTAAACATTGTGTAACTATCGTTTAGTTTTCGAATCCGCTAAAAAGAAGCAAAGTTTAACTCTCATAATATTGAACGATGTTTCGATATGCGATACATGGAAAGACTCCATTTACATTTTTATCCAAGAGGGGCGAAGGAATGAAAGCTCTACCACGCGTCGATCCCTGTTGATTTCAACTTCTTTCTCTAGGTTTTATACGACATAAGGACAATCAATGCTTACTGCTAAGCATCTTGTTTCTTTGCGACTGTACCAAGCTGCATTTCAGTCAGAAAACCACGAAGCTTAACAATAATCCGTTACACATAAGGTCCTAAACTAGTAAAGGATTCACATGCAGGATATTGGCCTGAAACTCTAATAGATGTTTTTTAGGTAACTAGAAACGTGTTTACTTTGTAGACCCAGGCCCGCTTCTCTTGGCCTGTGAAAGAAATCCGTCCTATGAATTTTTAAAGCTAGCGGTTTAAAAAACTGTTTCGCGATACTAAGTAGTTAAACAGGCTCGGCACACACGTGTAGAACAGAGAAATCAACAAATTATTAATTGACAAAATTTTTTTGTACTCAGGTTACGTTAGCAGATTTTCAGTTAACTGCACCTAAAATATATAAATCTTCCTAGGCTCACTTCCCACATCTTGGAGCAGAAGCCCTAAATTTTCTCCCTTAGTAATAGTGTTCGAGTACTTGCTAGTGTTGGTGCCCAAAGAAAGTAATAGATACTTCTATTAACTTTCGATTAGCCTGAAAGTTAACTTGCGTCTATAAAAAATTTCAAGGCGTTTTTTGTAATCCTTACTCACTTCATCAAGATTCTATATTTATAATGCTACGTATCTATCACACTTATCTTCAGGCTATAGAACCTTAAAGTCTTTATCTTGCACTACAGAGGGAATATCGCACAATCTTAATGAGCTTATTGGAGGAACTGAATTTCTCGATCTTCTACACATTTTCTCACCGATCAGTAAAGTATTGCTAAGTTCCCCTCAGTAGCAGATTAGTGCACGAACTGAATTAGCTTTATGACACATTTAATATCTCAGACGGAATGATCAACAAGAAGTATTTGTGTAATCTTAATTATTAAATTAACACTAATTGTCTCGCTGACTTGAATAGAGCTTGCGTGTAATGTCCATCGACTCAAAGGTATCTTCTCTAAAGCAGAAAGCTACTCCACAAAATGTACCCGATTAATCGCCGGCAGTTAAGGGTTAAGAAGTGTACTGATCTTTAACATTGAACCAGACTGTCCACTGACCTGGTATCTATGCGAGAATATCTATGGCCGTTGACCAGAGCCATCCTAGAATTACAAGTAAATTCCTTTACAAAAATAGAGGCACCAAATCGTGTGTGGAATTCTGTATAGATGATCGCTGCATATAGCGGAATAGCATGGCAAAGTGCTTAGAGTACATTCCTTGCACAGTCCAGCTAAGAGCCGTTAATATTGGCCAGAGAAAGTCGAAACACACATATATGAGCTTAGGTTTATACTTCAGACTGTTTTCAGAGAACATTGTATTACCAAGTTGCAAAAACATTCAGATATTTTACTAACTTAAAAATATATATGTCGAGATACGTGTTGTTCTCTTTTCAAAACGAATGCAAGCAGTTAGTATGCACTACAACTAACCAGTCATTGTAATATTTGAAAAGAAGCTTACTCAGAATAGGATTTTTGAATTGCAACTTACACCCTCTAATAGTCTAAAAGCTTTGAAAAATTACTTTGATATGGCTTATCTACAAGGCTGCCGACTGTGGCTTTCCGCAGAAATAATTGTATTACTAGTCGTAGATATTAGTTTGCATGCAGTACAACCGACGAGAGAGTGCGAGTTGAAGTGGGAAAAATACGGCAGCATATATTGTCCTTAGGACTTGCAAATTGAAAATATTCGAGTTTAAAACCAGTGACGTATTGAACAGGAGTCTTTAACTGAGAAAGACTGAACATCACGGAGAGCTCATAAGGTATAGTAAAGAGAAAGCGCGTAAAAATGATGGACAAGTTGATGGGTCACTTGCGATAGAACAAGTAACCCCGAGCTTGTGAAGCTTTTTGTAATATGCATCCATTACGTCAGAAATCAACTTAAAAAGATAACATTAGCAGAGATGTCACTTGACTTCATTGTAATAGTATTCCACAATGTATGAAAAAAGATAATAATAAGAAATTAAATCGATCACTAAGTGATGCGGTGATTAAAAAAAATGATTTTGAAGGTGGAGGGGTATGATTGAATTTTACTAGCGGTTTAGGATGCAACAGTTGTGCCAATAATTCGAGGGTTCTATTTCGAGGTGTTCGGTAAAACTAAAAAGCTTATGGCGGCTTATGTCTTTCTAAAAATGTTTTGAAATTTAGAAAGCAGTGGACGTCGCCATGTACTCCATAAATCCTATTGGCTAACAGCTAGTAAGGAAATTCAACAATGAATCGGAAACCGCAGTATCTTGTGTTGTATATGTAGGTCTTGAAAACTAAGCAATAATGCTCTTAGAGGTACTTAACTCGCATTATACAATGGCGAAGCACTTAAAAAACCTTGGACTTACTTCTCCCCTTAATGAGACGAGGATATCAATGTCATATAGTTTTGGGAACGTACAGCGGTTTTTTTAGGTGGGCGCTTGGGACTGAATTATGTTGTGATTCCAACTGTAAAAAACATACTTATTAATTTATCAATGCTATTCAAGTTATTGCTATAGTTCGCTTTTATATGCAACTACAATACTATTTGAGATTGCTTCCTGCTGAAAAATCTACTTAGCACCCATAACGCCACACCTTGTTCTTGATCGTTAGCTTGATGGTAACTGTTTACTCCAAAGAGTTGTGTTCTTACGGATATATTGTTTAAAGAAAGTCTCCTGTGTTAACACTCCAGGATATCAAATATGCATTTAATTATAGTCCCTGCTGCTCACTAAGGCGTACATACAGAGTAGTATAGTATTCACTAGGTTCGAGTCTATCATTAATAATATTTTCACGATTGCGTGTAGAAGAAATCTTCCTTCTAGGTGTGAGTTTTAATTCTCAAGTCAACAAAGATTCGTTTGCATTTAGCGCAGTCGAACTGACATTCTTGTGCAATGAGATATTATCACACATGGAAGGTGGCATTAGCTCAACGTGCCGCTGAGATGACAAAGTGTCTCCTCAAAAGTACTTTAGAACTTTTGTTATCGTGACAGTAGTTTGAAATGATTTATTTATCTTCCTAACGTTATATCTGACGTTGAGTTAATCCTCCAGAAAATTTCGTGGCCTTCATTAAGAACTGATCGATTGTCATATCAATTGGAACTTCGCTCAAAAAACATCTTTTTCTGCGAATTATGAAGTTTCGTTGAGTTTTTAATTTTTAGCAATCATCTGACACCGTATTTGCCTCCAGGGTTCCATCTGTCGAGTATAGTGATGTGCAAATTTTTCATAGAAAAGATGACAAGCTGTTTGAGAAAACGGAAGCATTAATTTAGTAGCATTCAAATAAAGTTTCAGTTTCCTGTTCAATCTAGTCCCTTTGGATGAATTGCAATACGATTATGACCTCTATATATACCTGCCAAAGTTTGCAGGTTCGGATAAGGTCACCGTCTTAATTTTTAGGTTCTGTAAATGTTTTTTGTCATGCAGTTTCATTTTCTTGTAAATGTCATATATTGATTTCCTCATCCAGACATTGTTCAATAAGATCCAATATCCTAGAATTAGGCGTCTCCTCCGAGGATTGTAAATGTATCCATAAACACATGTAAGCGTCGCCGAGCTAAGTCTAGAAGTGAGTTCTCAATGATGTTGAGTAGGCATGGACATTCAGAATTTTCACTAATGTTGTCATAGTGTGCAGCATACCCGAAAGTTCCTCTATACCATATCCTGACATAATGTATCCAATCTTGCCTAGAAATTACTGAAGTGGAAACCTCCTAAGGGAAGTACAACTTTGGACACTTCAAAAATTTCTTCAGCTGCAGGTACGATTTGAGACATTTGCAGAATAATGGCTTATCTAATGTGATTACACAAGTTGTTTGTTCACTTTTCTTGCACATATTTACTGTATGCGAAAGAGTAGAATATATATTATTAGTACTTGATGTTCAAATATTGAAGAAATAAAGAGGCACTACACTGCTTATATGAAAAGGAGAGGTGTGTACCTCACCATTACACAATCGTTTAGGCGAAACTTTCACAAGATGAATAGCTATCCAAAGGTTGATTTAGAATAGGAAATCGAGACACGAGATGCGAGTGAAGATTTGATTAAATATTCCGAGTAAGACAGCATTGACACACCAAGAACATGACTGTATAGCGTTAGAGGGAAGGAGGATGTCAGAATGACGAAATGTGATACGATATTCTTATTAATACAATGCTACAGTGATCTCATTCAAGAACTTGGATATGGAGAATTTTCAAGAGACCTGAAATTAATAACTTTTTCTGCTCTATGAAATGTGTGGCACTTAGTTACTAATCAAAGCATACAGTGAGCTTTATGAAAAGGTTGCTTTGTGATGACCAGTGTTACTAAGTTGGTAGCGATCACAGGACTGACTATACCGTAAATGATTTCTACCTAACCGTGTAAGAGAAGATCTCAAAAGAACCTAAAATCCACTCTTTTTTCGCTCATCGATCAGATAACCGGTCTCTGGCCCAAAGTAAGGCTGCTCCTTTGAGGTTAGAATATAATGGGTTCCATAGCATGTTTTACTGAATACAATCGGGAAAATATTATTAATGATAGACCGGAACCTAGTGAATCCTACATAAATTTCTTTCTAACCCTAGTGAGCATCAAGGACGCTAATTAAACACCTATTTAATAGCCTCGGGTATTAACACACAGGAGACTTTCTATAAATAATATATCCGTAAAAACACAATTCGTTGGATTAAACAGTTTTCATCAGGCTAAAGATCAAGAACCTGGTGAAAGCGTATGGGTGTCAGAATAACAATTAAGAAATAGGTGAGAGCGATATGAGTCCTAAGTAGATTTCTTCAGTAGAAGAAATCTCAAATAGTTTTGTAGTTGAATATAGAAAGGAAGTATAGCTATTGCATGAATATCATTGATAAATTAATTCGTTTTTTACATTTGGTATCCCAACATTTTTCAATTCCAGGGGCCACCTAAAACAATTCGCTGTTCGTTCCCAAAGCTATACGTCAGTGATACCCTCGTCTTAAAAAGGGAGAAGTAAATCCACGGTCTTTTACATGGTATGCCATTGTATAATTTTAGTTAGAGAGCTCTAAAAGCACTCTTGCTTCGCCTTAACACCTAGATACACAACACAAGATTTTACGGCTTTGGATTCATTGTTGACTTCTTTTACTAGCTTTAAGCCATTAGGAATTAAGGAATAGATGCCGATGTCTACTGCTGACTTCTAAATTTCACAGCATTGTAAGAAGGACGTAACTCGGCATAATCCGTTTAGCCTTACCGTTAACCTCCATACGGAATCCTCGAATAATTGGCGAGCTTCTTGCACTGTAAACCACTAATTAAATATCGAACATCCCCTTGGATCTTAAAAATTATTTCTTTAATCATTGCATCACTTAGACATCGATATAATCTTTTATTAATATCTCTTTTCAGACATTGTAGAATACTATTACAAAAAAGTCAAGTGACATATCTGCTAATGTTCCCATTTTAAAGCGATTTCTGAAGTAGTGGATGCATATTACAAAAAGCTTCACCAGCTCGGGGATGCTTATCCTATCGCTAGTGACCCATCAACTTGTGCATGTTTTCAACGCGCCTTCTCTGCACTATACACTATGAGCTCACTGTGATATTCATTCTTTCTCAGCTAAAGATTTGTTGTTCCGCACGTCACAGGGTTTAAACTCGAATATTTCGAATTAGCAAATCCTAAGAACAATATGAGCTGCTGTACTTTTCCTTTTACATCCCGCCCGCTCACAACGGTTGTACTGCATGCAAACTCATTCCACACGTTCTATTGCAAGTACCATGGCGGATCTCGACATCTACTGTGATTATCTTTTTATCTAAATGCATCCTGATATCTACAATTAGTAATACCATTATTTCTGCAGAAAGCCACAGTCGGCAGCCTTGTAGATGAACCGTAAAACTTTTGCCATATGAAAGTAATTTTTCATCAGATTTTAGTCAATTACAGCGTGTAAGTTGCAATTGAAAAATCCTAATCTCACTGCTCTTCTTATCAAATATTACTATGTCTCGTTGATTGTAGTGCATGCTAACTGAATGCATTCTTTTTTGAGCCTAGGAAGTTTTATATCTTTCACGTGTACTTAACTGAAAATCTCCCAACGTGACCTACATATCAAAACAAATTCTGTCAATTGATAATTTTGTTGATGTCTGTGTTCTACACCTGTTCTACCAAGCCTGTATAACTACTTTGTGTCGCGAATCAGTTCTTTAAACCGCTAGCTTTTTAAATTCATCGGCCGGACTTGTCTCACAGCCAAGAGTAGCGTCCCTGGGTCTACAAGGTAAACTTGTACTTAATTACCTAAAATTATGCTAATAAACTGTCATGCCAATAACCTGCATGTAATTCTTTTACAAGCTTACGACCATAACTGTAATATAACTGTTACAGAAAACTATTTACCTTCGTGGCCTTTTGACTGAAATCCAGCGAATGAACAAGATGCTCAGCAGTACGCATTGATTGTCCTTAAGTCGTATAAAACCTAGGGCAACAAGTTGAAAACAACAGGGATCAACGTGTACTAGTGCTTTCGTTATTACGCCCCCTCTTGGATAAAAATGTACATGGAATTTTTGCTTGTACCGCATATCAAACATCGTTTTTTATTATCGTAAAACTTTGCTTCTTTTTAGGAGATTTGAAAACTAAACTGTACCTACACAATTTTTAGTGTCATTGCGGATGTCAGGTTCATTGGAGTCAATCGTTTTCTGTAGATCATCTTAACATATAAAAAATCAAACAATAAACAATTGTTATAAACGTCAATTGAATGGTACTGTGGAATGCGAATGTTATATCTAAATGAATTGGTTTAACTCGTTAGATTTGTCCTGCTAAGGTTTTATTTCCTCCTCGGGTACCAAAGCCGCTCGTGTTAAAGGATCCAAAAATATTTAACTTTCATGTTTTATTCCTTGTTTTTATACCTTCTTTTAGATTTACATCAACATCGTCTTCATCTCCATTTTGTTAGGTCTATAAGACGGGGACGATATCACAAAATAATAATCATAACTCATTGGATCAACAATTAAGCCGGTCAATGACATATTGGTTTTTTACAGCTGTTGTTCGTTATCATCTATAGCAGATTGTCTTCCGATCTCCCATTTCTACCTGAAATCCCTTGGCAGAATGCATAAAATATTGAATACTTCATATCGGCTCTTTTACACTAACATGTGGTTCGTTCAAAATTCTATCTTGCAGTCACTTTTTATCTACAGGTAAGTAAGATTATCCGGTTGGAGCTGATGGTAGCTATGAGGGTCCCTTGAATTCGCATATCCTCTTTCACACACAACCTGTTTCGATTGAGTTCATGCTTAGACTATTTCGTTCCTGGAACTGGATTGATTGCTGGACAGCTGCTGTGTTAGTAATGGGAAAAGTGGCCATATTCAAGCTTTGTAACTACTTGCTTCTTACATCTGATATGGCTTATTCGAGGGACGGCATTTTTCCATCTTCATACAGGCGAATAAGAAATTTCTAACGTTACCACTTTGTTAGGATTCACATTTGGTTGGTTGAAGACACTGTCTAACTTTCACAATTCTTCTAATTGAAGGAACTTGAAGGCTGCAAACTATTCACTTTTGAGTATAGCTGAGGTCGTGACACAGCCTGTTGCATCATGAAAAAGTTAAAAGCAATGAGGATAGGTTCTCTTTAAATTTAATACATTCGAAGTATTTCCTTTCAGTTCTGTGATTGTGAAATGTGAAAGGCTATTTGAAAATTAGCTATGTGAAAATGTGAAAATGGCTATGTGAAAATTAGCAACTGATCATGAAGTCTTCTACCAAGATTCTTAATAGATCAGAATCTCATCCATCAAAAGCTACAGTTTTCCTGTTTATAGCTTCTTCCATTTTTCTTGTCCATATACAGCTACCGTACCTTTCGTCCTTCGAAAACTATTTGCATCATTTGAAGCCAGCTAGTATAGCTCTCCAAGTTTCTCAAGAATTGTGATTGAATTGTCGTGGCTTCAATGACAAAATTAAATTCGATCATGGTAGATATTTCCAGAAACCTCTTTTTTCCTCTTTCGGCACTTTCCATGTCTAATTGTAATTTATATCCATAACACATAAGGTGAAAATAGAGTTTAGCATGATTTATTTCGTACTTAAGGAGAACTAAGTTGCCATTTTTAGTCCACACCATTACGTGTAGAAGGCCTCTTCCTTCTACATGTGGGTTTTAAAACACATAACAATAGAGACTCTGCAATATTCACCGCAGTCGAAATGACATTCTTGCGTATTGAGATATTATCACACAAGGAAGGTGGCAGTAGCTCAACTTGTCTCTCTACTGATAAACTGATGCCCACAAAACACCTGTAGAACTTCAATTATCGTAACAGTATTTGGAAATGAATAAGTAATCTTGCTAACGTTGTGTCTGACGTTGAGTTAATCCCCGAGAAATTTTCATGGCCTACATTAAGCATTTTCCGAGTCATATCACTTGGATCTTCGCTCAAGAAGGCCTCTTTTTTTGTGAATTGTGAATGTTCCTTGAGTTGTTAATTTCTTGTAATCCTCTGATACCGTATTAGCCTCCAGGGCTTCCATCAGCAGAGTATAGTGATGTGCAAATTTTTCATAGAAAAGATCACCAGCTGCGTGAGAAAACGGAAGCAATAATTTAATTAAATACAAATGGTGTTACTAGTCCGCTGTTCAATCTAGTTCCTTTGGAACGTCCGAGAACTTCCCCCCCCCCCATTGAATCACTAATGATCTCTTCTAGTGCAATCGTTAGTGCTTAGTGCTTATTAGAACACCAACTTCCAACATTAGTGCTTTAATAGTTTGGACGCTAGAAGCAAAAAAGCTTTGGGGCGGGGCAACTTCACGATAGCACCCGCAGGAAGCACTAACTATTAAGTCTATTTATTGCAATTGATAGTGCATCGTTAACACTTACGGAAAACACTAATAGTTTCGTTAGTGCTTCACAATTATTTTGACTACGACCAGTTATATGTCAGGAAATTCCCGTAACGAATACATAGGGAATTTTTAATTGGCTCAAATTCCCGCCAAATTCAAAAGGGCTTATGCTCTCTTCTAGTGCAATCGTTAGCGCTTCTTATGTGCTCCATAGAACACCAACTCCCAACATTAGTGCTTTAATAGTTTAGACCCTAGATGAAAAAAAAATTGGGAGGCCAATTTCACGTGAGGCCCACCAGAAAGCACTGATGATTAAACCTAGTGCAATCGTTAGTGCATCGTTAGTGCTATTAGAAAACTCTAATAGTTTCATGGGTGCTTCACAATTAGTGTGGCTATGGCCAGTTATATGTCTCGAAATTCCCATAAGGAATACATAGGGAATTTTTAATTGGCTCAAATTCCCGTCAAATTCAAAAGCGCTAATGACCTTTTTAGTGCAATCGTTAGTGCTTTGTTAGTGCTTCTCAGAATACCAAGTCGAAACATTATTGCTGCAATAGTTTGGACGCTAGAAGCAAAAAACTTTTGGAGTGCAACTTCACGTTAGACCCCCGGGAAACACTAACGTTAAATCCTGGTGGAATCGTTAGTGCATCGTTAGTGCTTCCAGGAAACCCTAATGGTTTGGTTTTGCTTTACTATTAATGTAGATGTGCGCACTTATATGTCACACAGATGTCCAAACTCACGAGATCGGCGCTCACGAGTTCGAAACTCACTCGACTTCAACCTCACGAAGTGAGCGTGTGATAAGGCTGGTAATGTGAGCGTGAGGTTGAGTGAGTGTGAGTTCAGACTACTGATGCGAACGTGAGGTTGAGTGAGCGTGAGTTCAGGATGGTTATTTGAGCATGAGGTCCGACAGGTGATGTAAGCGTGAGGTTGAGTGATCGTGAGGTCAGACTGGTGATGCGAACGTGAGGTCGAGTGAGTGTGAGGTCAGGCTGGTTATTTGAGTGTGAGGTCAGACTGGTGATGTGAGCGTCGTGAATTGTGATATTTACAACTAAAAAGTGTTGAGAGTTGAGGGCATTGAAAAGCTTAAGAAACGTGGGAATGTCAAATAGACAATTGCTAATCTCTTGCACACATATTTGATAATATAATGAAACCCCATTCGTTTATTAAAATGTAAGAAATTATAACTGAAAGTAGAGTTGATTCAATAGGAGGAGACGAGTGTTTGAACTATATGGCAAGCTGTTTATACGTTAGCTACTGACATATTTAAAAATGATAGAAAGGAACTGTTTTAAATTGTCTGATACTTACTAATAAAAGTTATCTCATTCAGCAGAGTGAAAGGAATCTTTGGAAGTTTATGTGCATGCTATGCACTTGCATTCGTTTTGATAAGAGAACAGCACTTATCTCGACACCTCCTCTTAATAATATATCTGAATGTCTCTATCACTTGGTAATGCAATAAACTCTGAAAACAGTCTAAAGTTAAGATCTAAGCACATATATGTGTTTTTCGACTTTCTTCTTCCCAGTGTTAACGGCTCTTAGCTGGACTGTGCAAGGAATGTACTCCAGGCAGTTTGCCATGATATTCCGCTATATGTAGCGTTCATCTATGCAGAATTCTACAGACGATTTGGTGCTTATATTTTTGTAAATGAATTTACTAGGTGATCTAGGATTACTCTGCTCAAGGGCCATGGATATGCTCGCATACATACCAGGCCAAATGACAGTCAGGTTCAGTGTTAGATATGAGTACACTTCGTAAGACTCAACTGCTGGCGATTAATCGGGTGCATTTTGTGCAGTAGCTTCCTGCTGTTTAGAAGATACCTTTGAGTATGTGGAAAGACACGCAAACTCTATTCACGTCAGCGAGATAAGGTAGTGTTTAATTTGATAAATAAGATTAGAGATATTCTTCATGTTCATTAATCCGTGTCAGATATGAAAGGTGTCTAAAAGCTAATACAGTTGGTGTACTAACCTGCTACAGAGGGGAAGCTTACTAGAACTTTACTTACCGGTGAGAAAACGTTGAGAATATTGAGAAATTCAAATCCTCCAAAAAGTTTAATATGACAGTGTGATATGGCAGTCTGTAGTACAAGAGGAACCGTGCGAGTGAAAAAGACTTTAAGGTTTTATAGCCTGAAGATTAGTGTGATAGATACGTTATCACTATAGCAACTTGATGAAATGAGTGAAGGTTGAAAAAGACGCATGGAATTTTTTTATAGATGGAAGTTAATACTTGAAAGCTGTTCAAATCGTCCCTCAACTGAAGAAATTTCTAATCGGTCCAAAGGTGGAATCAGTTTGCATCCAGTACAACCGACGAGAGCGGACGGGTTGAAATGGGAAAAGTACGGCAGGTCATATTGTCGTTAGGACTTGCAATTTCGAAATATTCGAGTTTAAACTTAGTGACGTGCGGAACAAGAAGGATTTAGCTGAGAGAGAATGAATATCGAGGTGAGCTTATAAGGTATAGTAAATAGAAAGCGCATTATTTGATGGACAAGTTGATAGGTGACTTGCGAAAGGACAGGCATCCCAGAGATTGAGAAGCTTTTTGTAATCTGCATCCACAACAACAGAAATCGAATTAAAATAACATTAGCTGAGATACTTACTAATTCAAGCAGAGATGATACTTGACTTTATTATAATAGTGTTCTACAATCTCTGAAGACAAATATTAATCGATCTCTTAGTGATGCGGTTATTAAAGAAATAATTTTGAGGTGGACGGGGATGATTCTTAATTAATGGTTTAAAATGCAACAAGTGTGCCAATAATTCGAGGGTTCTATTTTGAGGTGCTTGGTAAGGCTAAACGGCTTATGCCGGATTAACTCCTTCTTACAATGCTGTGTAATTTAGAAATTATCACTGAACATCGGCATGTATTCTTTAATTCCTATCGGCTTAGCTAGTAAAGAAATTCAGGAATTAATCGGAGGCCGCATTATTTTATTTGTTGTGTACCTAGGTTTAAAAACACAGCAGATTCTAAAGCTGCTTTACTCACATTATACAATGGCGTACCATTTATAAACCGTGGATTTATTTCTCCCTATAATAAGACGAAGGTATCACAGTCATATAGCATTGAGATAATACAGCGGTTTTAGGTGGGCCCTTGGGATTGAAAAATGTTGTGATACCAAATGTAAAAATCATAAGTATTAAGTTATCAATGATAATCAAGCAATTGCTATACTTCCCGTTTAAATGCAAGTACAATACTATTTGAGAGTGCTTCCTGCTGAAGAAATCTACCTAGCACGCAAAACGCTCTCACCTTGTTCTTCATCGTTAGGCTGATAGAAATTGTTTAATTCAAAGAATTGTGTTTTTACGGATACAATATTTATAGAAATTTTCCTGTGTGTTAAAACTCGAGGCTATCAAGTATCCATTTAATTAGCGTCTTTGCTGGTTACTAGGGCTTACATACAGAGCTGTGTAGTATTCACTAGGTTTCGGTCTATCATTAATAATATTTTCACGATTGCATAATGATAAAAACTTTATATGGAACCCATTATATTCTAACGTCCGAAGCAGCCTTACTTTGGGTCTGAGACCGGTGATCTGATCGATGAAACAAATATAGAATCGATTTTTGGTTTTTTTGAGATCTTCCCTTAGACGGTTAAGTGGAAAATATTAACGGTAGTCCTGTGTTCGCTACCAAATTAGTAACACTGGTCATCACATAGCTACCAAACTATGGGCTAATAAAGTAATCATTTCATATAATCTCTTTGTATGCTTTAGTTAGTAATCTCATTGTATGCTTTGATTAGTAATCTCATTGTATGCTTTGATTAGTGGAAACAGGTGAGACCGTTATGGGTGCTAAGTAGATTTCTTTAGCAGGTATCACAATCAAATGATATTGTAGTTATATATAAACGGGAAGCATAGCAATGGCTTGATTATCATTGATAAATTAACACTTCTTTTTTTTATTTGGTATCCCAGGATTTTTCAATTGCTAAGGCCGACCTAAAACAAACCGCTGTTAGTTCCCAAAGCTATACGTGTGTGATACCCCCGTCTTATTAAAGGGAGAAGTAAATCTACGGTTTTTTTACATAGCACGCCATTGTATAATGTGAGTTAAAGCGATCTAAAAGCACTATTGCATCGTCTTCCTTTACTACCTTTAAGCCATTAGGAATTAAGGAATAGATGCTGATGTCCGCTGCTGACTTCTAAATTTCACAACGTTGTAAGAAGGACATAACCCGGTATAATCCGTTTAGCATTCCGGTAACCTCCATATGAAACCCTCGAATTATTTGCCTCGAATCTCTATTCAGACATTGTAAAATACTATTACAATGAAGTCAAGTGACATCTCTGCTATCGTTCAAATTTTAAGACGATTTCTGAGTAGTGGATGCATATTACAAAAAGCTTCAGAAGCTCGGGGATGCCAATCCTATAGCAAGTGACCTATCAACTTATCCATCATTTAACGCGCTTTCTCTTTACTATACTTTATGCTCACCGTGATATTCATTCTTTCTCAGCTAAAGATTTCTTGTTCCACTCGTCGCCGGGTTTTAACTCGAATATTTCGAATTTGCAAGTCCTATGTATTAAATGAGCTGCTGCACTTTTCCCATTTCAACCCGCAAGCTCACTTCGTTTGTACTACATGCAAACCGTTTCCACTCGTTCTAATGCAACTATCATGGCGGATCTCGACACGTACTGTTATTATCTTTTTATCTAAATGCATCCTGATATCTACAATTAGTAATACCATCATTTCTGCTGAAAGCCACAGTCGACTGTCTTGTAGATAAACCTTAAAATCTTTTGCCATATGAAAGTAATTCATCAACAGATTTTAGTCAATTACAGCGTGTAGGTTACAACTGAAAAATCCTAATCTCACTACGCTTGCATGTGTGGTTGATTGTAGTGCATGCTAATTGATTGCATTCTTTTTGATTAGAGAACAACACGTATCTCTACATCTCCTCTTAATAGAATATTTGAATGTTTCTGCAACTTGGTAATACAATGTTTTCTGAAAAAAGGCTGAAATAACGATCTATGCACATATGAGTGTGCTTCGACTTTCTTCTTACCAATGTTAACGGCTCTTAGCTGGACTGTGCAAAAAATGTACTCTAGGCAGTTTGCCATGGTAATCTACTTATACAGTGATCATCTATGCAGAATTCTACAGACGATTTGATTCTTCTATTTTTGTAAAAGAATTTACTTGGTGATCTAGGATGGCTCTGATAACGGAGATAGATATGCTCGCATACATACCAGTCGAAATGACAGTCTGGTTCAGTGTTAGTGACGACTACACTTCGTAAGCCTCAACTGCTGGCGATTAATCGGGTACATTTTCTGGTGTAGCTTTCTGCTCTTGAAATATACCTTTGAGTCGATGGAAAGGACACGCAAGCTCTATTCAAGTCAGCTAAATGAGGTAGTGTTGAATTTAATAGATAAGATTACAGAAATTCTTCTTGTTAATAATTCAGTCTCATACATGAAAGGTGTCAAAAAGCTACTACAATTGGTGAACTAATCTGCTACAGAGAGGAAGCTTAGCAGAACTTTACTCACCGATGAGAAAACGTTTAGAAGATCAAGAAATTCAAATCCTGTTATAAGCTAAGAGTGTATGATATGGCAGTCTATAGTGCAAAATGATCCGTGCGAGTCAGAAAGACTTTAAGGTCTATAGCCTGAAGATTAGTGTGATAGATACGTTGCGTTCTCAATATAGCAGCTTAATGAAGTGAGTTAAGGTTGCAAAAGACGCCTCGAAATTTTTTTACACGCAAGATAAACTTTCAGGCTAAGCGAAAGTTAATAGCAGTATCTATTACTTTCTTTGGGCATCGGGACGAGCAAGTACTCGAACACTATTACTATGGGAGAAAATTTAGGGCTTCTGCTGCAAGATGTGGAAAGTGAGCCCGGGAAGTTCTATATCTTTCAGGTGTACTTAACTGAAAATCTCCCAATGTGATCTAAGTATCAAAACAAATTCTGTCAATTGATAATTTTGTTGATGTCAGTGTTCTACACCTGTTCTAAGAGGCCTGTATAATTACTTTGTATCGCGGATCAGTTCTTTAAACCGCTGGCTTCATAAATTCATCGGCCGGACTTGTGTGACAGGCGAAGAGAAGCGTGCCTGAATCTACAAGGTAATCTCGTAAAAAAAATATGCTATTAGAGTTTAATGCCAATTAGCTGCATGTGATTCCTTTACAAGCTTACGACCATAAGTGTAATATAACTGTTACGGAAAATTGTTAAGCTTTGTGGGCTTCTGACTGAAAAGCAGCTTGTTACAGTCGCAAAGGAAGAAGATGCTGGGCAGTACGTATTGATTGTCCTTATGTCGTAAAAAACCTATGGTAATAAGTTGAAAGCAACAGGGATCGACGTGTAATAGAGCTTTCATTCTTGCGCGCCCTCTTGGGTATAAATGTACATGCAGTCTTTGCATGTTCCGCTTCGGAATTACCTCCAACTTCAGGAGCGAAATGGTCTAAGCATGAACCGAATCGAAAGAGGTTGGTGTGTGGTCCCACACAGCTAAGATCAGCTCCAGCCGGATAATCTTACTTACCTGTAGATAAAAAGTGACTGCAAGATAGGGATTGTCAACGAGCCACACGTTAGTGTAAAAGAGCCGATATGAAGTATTCAAGCCAACTCTGCATTCAGCCAAGGGAGTTCACGCAGGAATGGCAAATCGGAAGTCAATCTGATATAGATGATAACGAACAACAGCTTTTAAAATTAAATATGTCATTCACAACGGTTAATTGTTGATCCAGTCAGTTATCATTATTATTTTGTGATGTCCCCGCCTTACAGACCTAAAAAAATAGACATGAAATCAATCTTGATGAAACTTTAAATGAAAGTGTAAGGAAAAGCTATAAGACATGAAGGTGATGTATTCTTCTGAGTAGTTATTTTGGGATCCTTTAACACGAGCGGCTTTGGTACCCAAGGAGGAAATAAAACCGTAACAAAACAAACCCAATTTAACGAGCTAAACCAATTCATTTAGATATAACTTTCGCATACTACAGTACCGTTCAATTGATATTTATAACAATCGTTTACTCTTTGATTGTTTGTATATCAAGATGTTCTACAGCAAACGATGATTCCAAGGAATTTGACATCCGCATATTGAAGCATCGTTCCTTAAGAAGTTAAACTTTGCTTCTTTTTAGGAGATTCTAAAACTAAACGGTAGCTACACAATTTTTAGTGTCCTTGCAGATGTCAAATTCCTTGGAATCATCGTTTGCTGTAAGTCGATGTTTCATTTAAAGTTTCATCAAGATTGATTTCATGTCTATTTTTTTAGGTCTGTAAGGCGGGGACATCACAAAATAATAATGATAACTGACTGGATCAACAATTAACCGTTGTGAATGACATATTTAATTTTAAAAGCTGTTGTTCGTTATCATCTATATCAGATTGACTTCCGATTTGCCATTCCTGCATGAACTCCCTTGGCTGAATGCAGAGTTGGCTTGAATACTTCATATCGGCTCTTTTACACTAACGTGTGGCTCGTTGACAATCCTTTCTTGCAGTCACTTTTTATCTACAGGTAAGTAAGATTATCCGGCTGGAGCTGATCTTAGCTGTGTGGGACCACACACCAACCTCTTTCGATTCGGTTCATGCTTAGACCATTTCGCTCCTGAAGTTGGAGGTAATTCCGAATTGAATGCTGCACAGCTACTGTGTTAGTAATTGGAAAAGTGGCCATATTGCAGCTTTGTAACTACTTCCTTGATATATCTGACATGGCTTATACCAGGGAACACATTTTTCCTTCTCCATACAGGTGAATAAGAAAGGTCTAACCTTACCACTTTGCCTGGATTCACATTCGGATGATTGAATACTCTGACTAACTTGCACAATTCTTTTTCTTACTGAAGGAACTTGAAGGCTGCCAACTATTCACTCCTGAGTATAGCTGAGTTCGTGTTACAGCCTCTTGCATCATGAAAAAAGTGAAAGCAATTTTTTAATGACGTTAAAATTTCTTTAAATTTATTTATTTCGTAGCATTACCTTTCAGGTCTGTTGTATGTGGCTATAAGAGAATCAGCAACTGCTCATGAATTCTTCTACCAAGACGTATTGGTTTTTTACAGCTGTTGTTCGTTATCATCTATATCAGATTGTCTTCCAATCTCCCATTCTCAAATGAACTCCTTTGGCAAAATGCACAAAACCTTGAATACTTCATTTCGGCTATTTTACACTAACATGTGGTTCGTTCACAATCCTATCTTGCAGTCACTTTTTATCTACAGGTAAGAAAGATTGTCCGGTAGGAGCTGATGGTAGCTGTGTGGGTCTTCGGTTTTCACATATCCTCTTTCACACACCAGCTCTTTCGATTGGGTTCATGCTTAGACCATTTCGCTCATGGAATTGGAGGTACTTCCCAATTGAATGCTGCACAGCTGCTGTGTTAGTAATGGGAAAAGTGGCCATACTGGAGCTTTGTAATTACTTCCTTGTTATATCTGATATGGCTTATACCAGGGAGGGCATTTTTCCATCTCCATACAGGCGAATAAGGAATTTCTAACGTTACCACTTTGTCAGGATTTACATTTCGTTGGTTGAAGACTCTGTCTAACTTTCATAACTCCTCTTTATGAAGGAACTTGAAGGCTGCAAACTATTCACTCCTGAGTATAGCTGAGGTCGTGTCACAGCCTGTTGCATCATGCAAACAGTGAAAGCAACCTTTTAATGACAATAATGTTTCTTTAAATTTAATATTTTCGAAACATTTCCTTTCTGTTCTGTCATTGTGACCATGTGAAAGGCTATGTGAAAATGTGAAAATGGCTATGTGAAAATTAGCAACTGCTCATGAAGTCTGCTACCAATATTATTAATGGATCAGAATCAAACCCTTCAACAGCTACAGATTTCCTGTTACTAGTTTCTTCTAATACCGTTGTCCATATACAGATACCTATCCTCCTTCGAAAACTGTTTGTATCATTTGAAGCCGTCTAGTATAGCTCTCCAAGTTTCTCAATAATTGGCGTTGCTTCAATGGCAGATTTAAATTCGATCGTGGCAGATATTTCCAGAAAGCTCTTTTTTTTTCTTCGGCACTCTCCATGTCTAATTGTAATTTATATCCATAACATATAAGGTGAAAATGGAGTTTAACATGATTTAATTCGTTCTTAACGCAGAATTTAGTTGCCACTTTTAGTCCACACCAATACGTGTAGAAGGAACTTCCATCTACCTGTGGGTTTTAAAACACAAGACAATACAGACTCTGCATATTCACCTCAGTCGAATTGACATTCTTGCGCATTGAGACATTATCACACAAAGAAGGTGGCATTAGCTTAACATGTCGATCTGATGATGATTCTCTATATACTGCAGCCAATGTTCACGGTAATGTTAACAGTAACGGTTCTTAACTGAACATCTCGAATTTGTAACTAAAGTACAAAAAAAATTCTGTCAATTGATAATTTTGTTGATGTCTATGTTCTATATCTGTTCTACCAGGCCTGCCAACTATACACTGCTGAGTATATCTGATGTAATGTAACAGCCTGTTGCATCATAGAAAAAGTGAAAGCATTCTTTTAATGAGGCTTAAGTTTCTTTAAATTTATTAATTTCGTAGCATTTCTTTTCAGCTCTGCTTGTACGAAGCCTTAAAAGAATCAGTAGCTGCTCATGAAGTCTTCTAGTAAGAGTCTTAGATACTCTGAATCAGATTCATCAACAGCTACAGATTTCCCGTTTGTAGTTTCTTCCACTATTCTTGTCCATATAAAGCCATTGACACACCAAAAACATGAGTGTATAGCATTAGAGGTGAAGAGGATGTCAGAATGACGAAATGTGATACAATATTCTTATTAACACAATTCTATCGTGATATCATTCTGGAACTTGGATATGGAGAATTTTCACCAAGAGATGCCTGAAATGACTTTTTCTGTTCTGTGAAATGGGTCTCAGATACTAATCAAAGCATACAGTGAGTTTATATGAAAAGCTTATTTGATTAACTCACAGTTTCGTTGCTTTCTGATGACCAGTGTTACTAAGTTGATGGCGAAAACAGGACTGACAATAGCGTAAATATTTTCCACCTGACCATGTAAGAAAAGCTACAGATGGCTTTGCTCTTTCGAAAATTATTTGCATCATTGGAAGCCGTTTAGTATTAATATCCAAGTTTCTCAAGAACTGTGATGGACTTGTCGTGGCTTCAATGGCAGATTCAAATACGATCGTTATTTAATTTCTATCCATAAATGTATCCATAAAATATAAGGTGAAAATACAGTTTAACATAAATTGTATATGTACTTAACGCAGATTTGAGTAGCCATTTTTGTCCACACCATTGCGCGTAGCAGGAATCTTCCTTCTACGTGTGGGTTTTAAAACAGAGGTCAATAGAGACTCTGCAATATTCACCGCAGTCGAATTCACATTCTTGCGCATTGAGATATTATCACACAAAGAAGGTGGCATTAGCTTATCATGTCGATCCGATGATAAACTGATGCCCACAAAAAGCCCTTTAAGACTTCTGTAACAGTATTTGGGAATGAAAAATTAATCTTGGTAACATTGTGTCTTACGTTCAGTTAAACCCCGAGAAAATTTCTTGGCCTTCATTAAGCATTGTTAGTTAATTATATCACTTGCATTTTCGCTCAAGAAGGCGTCTTTTTCTGCGAATTGTTAATGTTCCTTGAGTTGTTAATTTCTTGTAATTCTCTGATACCGTATTTTCTCCAGGGTTGAGTATAGTGATGTGCAAATTTTTCATAGAAAGGATGACCTGCTGCTAGAGAAAATGTATGCATTAGTTTAATGGAATACAATACAGGCCTGACTATACCGTAAATATTTTCCACGTAACCGTCTAAGGGAAGATCTCAAAGGAAACTAAATTCGAATCTTTATTTGTCTCATCAGTCAGATCACGTGTCTCAGACCCAAAGTAAGGTCGCTTCGGGGTTAGAATATAATGGGTTCGATAGCAAGATTTTTATTATGCAATCGTGAAAATATTATTAATGATAGAACTGAACCTAGTGAATACTACACAACTCTGTAAGAACACAACTCTTTGGATTAAACAGTTTCTATCAGGCTAACGATCAAGATCAAGGTGAGAGCGTTATGACTGCTAAGTAGATTTCTTCAGCAGGAAGCACTCTCAAATATTATTATAGTTGCATATAAAGAGGAAGTATAGCAATTGCTTGATAATCATTGATAAATTTATACTTATATTTTTTACAATTGGTATCACAAAATTTTTCAATCCCATGGGCCCACCTAAAAGAAACCACTGTACCTTCCCAATACTATATGACTGTGATACCCTTGTCTTATTAAAGGGAGAAATAAATCCACGGTTTTTTAAATGGTATGCCATTGTATAATGTCGGTTAAGTAGCTCTGAAAGCACGACTGCTTCATTTTTAAGATTCATTTTAAATTTTTTTATTAGCTCTAAGCCAATACGAATTAAGGAATACATGTTGATGACCACTGCTGATTTCTAAATTTCACTTCCATAATTCCTATTGGCCTAGAGCTAGTAAAGAAATTCAGCTTACCAGAATTTACTTACCGGTGAGAAAACGTTGAGAAGTTTTGAAATTCAAACCCTCCAATAAGCTTAATAAGAGTGTTCGAAAAGCACTCTGTGCTGCAAGATTGGAGCAGAAGCCCTGAATATTTTCCTTTAGTAATGGTGTTCGAGTTCTTGCTCGTCTCGATGCCCAAAGAAAGTAATAGATACTCCTATTAACTTTCCATTACCCTGAAAGTTAAACTTGCGTCTCTAAAAATTTCGAGGCGTCTTTTGTAACCTTGACCCACTTCATCAAGATGCTATACGGATAACGTTACGTATCTATTACACTAATCTTCAGGCTATAGAACCTTAAACTTTTCAGAGTGGCACGGTTTATCTTGCACTACAGACTACCATCAGAGCCCTGCAAACCCAGACCCAAAGACGGCCCGGCCCGACCCGAATATTTCTGAATTCTGTGCCCGGCTTGACCCGGCCCGGCCCGAATCTCGAGCCGGGCTCTTACCGGGCCGGGCACAATCCGGGCTCAGCACTGTAAAAGACGGATCGGAAACTAATGTTGGCAGCCTGTGTTAATCGTAATGGGTTTGAGAAAGTCTTTATTGAGGACTCTAAAGATCTGTACTTCTACTACTATTATTATTATTACTACTTTTATTATTATTATTATTATTATTATTATTTTATTATTATTATTATTATTATTATTATTATTATTATTATTATTATTATTATTATTCTTCCTAATTTTACTACTATAACTGCTACGACTTCGCGTCAGAGTTGACATGTCTGATGGTACATACTTTACAACCCAACTTCAGAAAAAATCGACTAGTTATTATGGCCAGTCTCCGTACAATGCGTGCAGGTGTTTGACGAGGGGCAATGGTGGCTCAGTATGTAAAGCATTCACATCTGGTGCTAGAGGTCGTCCGATCGATCCCTCCTCGTGTTATGTGAGCTTTGTGATGGAGAAACATCGTGAGCGTGGGAGTTTTTGGATTAGCCCGATTTTGTCCACTGTCTTCATTCTACCAATTCATCCATCATCATCCATGCTTTTTGAGCTGTAATTGCCTATAGAACACATGAGAAAGTCATGTCCTTGATCTACTAATTAGAATTTGTTCCGCTACCATTAGACCACGGAGGCCGAAACCATGAACTGGCGTGTTCATAAGATTAGCGCAATTTGTAGTAATGTTCAATTAGCACGGCAGATTCCAAATCATATTACATGTTCCTGTATTCTTTATAATTCAATGCTACAATAATAATAACAAAAAAAATGATGAAATAAATCACCCGGACCCCAGGATCGATGAAATGTTCCTGGAACAGTTCGTAACAAGTAAATAATAGAGCTTATGACGGAATGCGAGGCAGTAAATAAATACAAAATCCACACATATCATTGTTGAACGAAAAATACATCAAAAGTCCCCTGAATGAAAAATGTATAGATATCAGCTATCAAAAATACGTTTAGAAGATCGAGAAATTCAAATCCTCCAATAAGCTTAATAAGAGTGTGCGATATGGCACTCTGTAGTGCAAGATGAAAAGTGGGAGTCAGAAAGATTTTAAGGTTATATAGCCTTAAGATTAGTGTGATATCAATCTAGTGTAGCGTTATCAATATAGCAGCTTGATGAAGTGAGTCAAGGTTCCAAAAGACGCCCCGAAAATTTTTATACACACAAGTTTAACTTTCAGGCTAATCGAAAGTTAATAGCAGTATCTATTGATATCTTTGGGCACCCAGACGACGAAGTACTCGAACACTATTACTAAGAAAGAAAATTCATTGATTCTGCTCCAAGATGTGGAAAGTTAGCCTAGGAACTTTTATATGTTTCATGTTTAACTGCAGCCAAAGTTAACGGTTCGGAAAATGTAACCGTAATTTAAGTTCAGTTCGTAAATTAAGAACTAATACTTAATATTCTATTCTTCTTCATACAGTAAATAACTGCAAGGAAATTGAACAATTTACATGCGTTATGATATTAGATCATCCATTATACTGGTAGGGTGTTCAAATCGTACTTCAGCTGCAGAAATTTCTGAACGGTCCAAAGTTGTACCCCATTTAGGAGGTTTGCAGTTAAGTAATTTCTAGGCACGATTGAATACACTATGTCAGGAAATGGTATAGAAGAACGTTGCTGTATCCTGTACAGTATGACAACTTTAGTGAAAAAGCTGAATGGCCATGCCTACTCAAGATCATTGAGAACGCAGTTCTAGACTGCACGGGGGACTACATGCATTTATGAAGACACTTCCAACCGTCCGGGAAGGTGACAAATTCTAGGATCAGCGATCTTATTCAACAACGTTTGGATGACAAAATCAATATGCAACATTTACAAGAAAATGAAACTAAATTACCAAAACCATATTAGGAAATCCAAAATTAGGACGATGACATTTTCCGAACCTTTAACTTTGGCTGCAGTATATAGAAAAGGTCATAATCATTTGAAGGCAATTAAATTAATGCTTCCGTTTTCTCACGCATCTGGTAATCTTTTCTGTGAAAAATTTGCACATCACTATACTCAGATGGAAGCCCTGGAGGAAAGTACAGTATCAGAGAATTACAAGAAATTAACAACTCAAGGAACATTCACAATTAGCGGAAAAGGAGTCCTTCTTGAGCGAAGTTCCAACTGATATGATTATCGATCAGTTCTTAATGAAGGCCACGAAATTTTCTCGGGGATTAACTAAACGTCAGACACAACGTTAGGAAAATTAATCCTTGATTCCCAAATACTCTTACGATAACAGAAGTTCTACAGCACTTTTGTGGGCCTCAGTTTATCATCAGAGCGACACGAGCTAATACTACCTTCCGTGATAGTCTCAATGCGCAAGAATGTCAATTCGTCTGCAGTGAATATTGCAGTCTCTCTTGTCTTGTGTTTTAAAACCCACACGCAGAAGGAAGAGGCAACTCAAATCTGACTAAAAATGGCAACTCAAATCTGCGCTAAGTACGTCTCTATTTTCACCATATATTTTATGGATATAAATTACAATTAGACACGGAAAGTGCCGAAAGAGAAAAAAGACCTTTCGGGAAATATCTGCAACGATCGAATTTAATTCAGCCATTGAAGCCACGATAGTTCAATCACCGTCCTTGATAAACTCGGAGATCAATACTAGACGACTTCAAATGATGTAAACTAGTTTCGGAGGAGTAAAGGTAGCTGTATATGTACAACAGAAATGGAAGAAACTAGAAATGGGAAATCTGTAGCTGTTGATTGGTCTCATTCAGATCTTTTATGAAACTCGGTAGAAGACTTCATGAGCAGTTGCTGATTCTTTTAAAGCCACATACAAGCAGAACCGAAAGGAATGCTACGAAATTATTAAACGAAGTGCTACGAAATCATTAAACTTAAAGTAACTTTTGCGTCATTAAAAGAGTGCTATCACTTTTTTCATGATGCAACAGGCCTCAGCTATACTCGGGAGAGAATAGTTGCCAGCCCTCAAGATCCTTCAAAAAGAAAAAAAATTGTGCAAGGTAGTCAGTCTTCAACCAACCAAATCTCAATCCTGAAACAATGGTCAAGATTAGACATTTCTTATTTGCCTGTGTGGAGAAGGAAACATGTCCCTCCTGGTATAAGCCATATCAGGAGTAGTTACAAAGTTTCAATATGTCCACTTTTTCCATTACGGCAGGTGTGCACCATTCATTCGGAAGTAGCTCCAAGTCCACGAGTGAAATGGTCAAAGCATGATCCCAATGGAATGAGGCTGGTGTGTGAAAGAGGATATGCGAATTCCAAGACCCACACAGCTACCATTGGGTCAAGCCGGATAGCTAACTAACCTGTAGATAAAAAGTGACTGCTACATAGGATTGTGAACGAACCACATGTAAGTATAAAAGGGCCAATAAGAAGTCTTCAAGGTTTTCTACATTCTGCCAAGATAGTTCATTTACAAATGGCAGATCGGAAGACAATCTGATTTAGATGCTGACGAACAACAGTTGTAGAAAACCTATATGTCATTGAGTACAGTTTAATTGTTGATTTAATCAGTTATGATTATTATTTCGTAAATACGTTCCCGCCTGATAGACCTAAAAAAAATGGACACGAAGGCGATCTTAATGAAACTTTAAATGAAAAGCTAAGGAATAGGAAAAAATTATGAAAGTGTTTATTATTTAGTTTACATATTTTGGAATCCTTTTACACGAGCTGCTTTTGTACCCGAAGAGAAAACGAAACTGTAGCAGGACACATTTAAGTTAACGAGCAAAAACCAATTCATTTACGTATCACATTCGCATACTACAGTATCATTCAATTGTACGTTTATAACAATTGTTTATTGTTTGATTGTACATATTTTAGGATGTTCAACTGCAGATGATTGACTCCGAGGATTCTGCCATCGGCAAAGGCACTTGAAATTATGTAACTGCCGTTTAGTTTTCGACTCTCCTACAAGAAAGTAAATTTCAACACTCTTAATACAGAACGAAGTTTGGATTTTCCGTACATGCAAAGACTCCATGAAAATTTTTATCTAAGACTGGGTCGTAAGAATCAAAGCTCTACTACACGTCTTTCACAATTAGTTTGAACTTATTGCCCTTGGTTTTATACGACATAAGGATTATCTGTCTGCTAAGCAATCCTTACTGCTAAGCACCATTTACCTTTGCGACTGTACCAAGCTACTTTTCAGATGGAAGCCCACGAAGCTTAACAATTTTCTGTAACAGTTAAACTAGACTTATGTTCGTAAGCTTTTAAAGGTTTCAAATGCTGGATATTGCCCTGAAAATCTAGTAGGGGATTCTTAGGAAAATAGGTGCGTGATTATCTTGTAGAACAAGGCCCGCATCACTTAGCCTGTGAGACAAGTCCGGCCGATGAATTAATAAATCTAGCGGTGCAAAGCCCTGATTCGCGATACAAAGAAGTTCTACAGGCTTGGTAGAAGAGGTGTGGAAAAGGAATCAACAAATTATCAGGTGACAAATTTTTTTGTTACTTAGGTTACATTGGGAGATTTTCAGTAAAGTACTCCTGCAAGATATAACAATTTCTAGACTCACATCCCATATCTTGAGCCACAAGCCCTGAATATCCACCCTTGGGAATAGTGTTCGAGAACTTGCTCGTCTCGGTGCCCAAAGTAAGTAATACAGACTGCGATAAATTTTTGATTATCCTGAAAGTTAAACTTGCTTTAAGAAAAAATATCGAGGCGTCTTTAGCAACCTTGACTTATCAAAATCCTATATTGATAACGCTACGTATCTCTCACACTAATATTTAGGCTATAGAATCTTAAAGTCTTTCTGGCTCGCATGGTTAATCGTGCAACACAGAGTGCCTTATCGCACGGTCTTATTAAGCTTACTGGAGGATTTGAATATCTCAATCTTCTCAACGTTACCTCACCGGTAAATTCTGGTAAGCATCCGCTCTGTAGAAGGCTAGTACACCAACTGTATCAGATTTCGATACCTTTCATATCTGAGAGGGAATGATCAACAAGAAGAATTTCTCTAATCTTATTAATTAAATTCAACACTAGCTCATCTCGAATTTGTGAATAGAGCTTGCGTGTCCTTTCACCGACTGAAAGTAGTCCTCTCAAGAGCAGAAAACTTCTCTACAAAATGTACATGATTAATCGCTAGCATTTGAGGCTTCCGAAGTGTACTCATCTCTAACACTGACCCAGACTGTCATTTGCCTGGTATGCTTGCGAACATATCCATGGAAGTTAAAAAGCTTACAACCATAAGTCTAATATAACTGTTACGGAGAATTGTAAAGCTTTCTAGGCCTTCTGTCTGAAAAGCAGCTTGGATAGTCGCAAATGAACTAAGTGCTGTGCAGTAAGAATTAATTATCCTTATGTCGTATAAAACCTAGGTCAATAAGTTGAAACCAACTGGAATCGACGTGTAGTAGAGCTTTCATTCTTACGCCCTCTTTGATAAAAATGTACATGGAGTCTTTGCATGTATGGAATATCCAAACATTGTTCTTTATTAAGAGTGTTAAACTTTACTTCCTTGTAGGGGAGTCGAAAACTAAACGCCAGTTACACAATTTTAAGTGACCTTGCAGATGGCAGAATCCTCGAAGTCAATCATCTGCTGTTGAACATCTTAACATATAAACAATCAAACAATAAACAATTGTTATTAACGTACAATTGAATGTTAGTTTAGTACGCGAATGTGATATCTAAATGAATAGGTTTTTGGTCGATAACTTAAACGTGTCCTGCTACGGTTTCGTTTTCTCTTCGGGTTCCAAAGCAGATCGTGTTCTAAGATTCCAAAATAACTAAACAGAAGAATATATCACCTTCATGTTTTATAGCTTTTCCTTACAGCTTCATTTAAAGTTTCATCAAGATCGTTTTCATGTCCATTTTTTTTGGGTCTATAAGGCAGGGACGATATCACAAAATAATAATCATAACTGATTGGATCAACAATTAATCCGTTGTCAATGGATTATTGGTTTTTTACAGCTGTTGCTTGTTATCATCCGTATCAGAGTAACTTCCTATCTGCCATTTCTACATGAATTCTCTTCGCAGAATTCACAAAACCTTGAATACTTAATATAGCCTCTTTTACACGAACTTGTGCCACGTTCACAATCCTATCTTGCAGTCACTTTTTATCTACAGGTAAGTAAGATTATCCGGCTGGAGCTGATGGTAGGTGTGTGGGTCATCAGACCAACCTCTTAGGGAATCTTAGGGAATCTCAAAAAACATCTTAATTCTCTTAATTTTGAGATTCCCTAAGATGGTTTTTGAGATTCCCTAAGATGGTGTGAGATCCCTAAGATGGCCTAAACATCACATATAATAGAAGGGATAGTTGATATTAAGAAACTGAAAATATAAGGTTTCCTAAGAAACCAATAGTGCAAAATGAACATCGCTTTACTGTATGTCCTTGTACGCATCGAATAGCACGGAAACAGAGTCAATAGTTTCAGGCTTTAGAGCATTTCTCCGTACCTGAGTACTAAAAGCTCTTTCAGTAGACGCACTAGAAGCAGGGATGACGAGATACTGACGCGCTAATTTACACAATTTTGGTAATGTTTGTTCTTGTAGCTTCCACCACCGGAGTACATCTAGTTCTCTTACACATGATGACATGTTGAGGTAGATGTCTACTTCATCATCAAATTCACCAGAGACTGAATGTCTATCTTCCCAATCCATTAGTTTATTCTTCTTGGTAGGTGGTTCCAAGTTATGCCAACTAGCCTAAAGGAGACAATGGTGATGAGAAATAAATGAAATAGTGGAATAAATAAAGTTGAGGGAAAGAGGAGAACGTCGCGAACCCCCCACACGGTGTTTGTCCACCACAAAGTTCACTTGGCGAGAGCTCGGATCAAACCAGGGACCCCATACACCAGAGGTGAACGCTCAACCACTGAGCCGCCGTTCCAGGAACACCTAAACGACCCTGTCGACTTGGTGATTTATTTGATCATTATATTTTGTTCTAATTGTAGCATCATACTATAAACAATACATGAACATGTAACACCATTCGATATTTGCCTTGCTAATTGAACATTACTACAAATTGCACTGATCTTATGAGCACGCCAGTTCATGGTTTTGCCTTCCGTGGTCCAGTTGTAGCGTACCAAATTCTTATTACTAGGTCAAGTACTTGACTTTATCATATGTTCTTTAGCAAACTACGGCTCAGGCTATATGGATGATGATGGGATGAATTGGTGGAAAGAAAACAGTGGGAGGGAGCAGGACCACCCCAGAAATTCCCCCGCACATGATGTTTGTCCACAACAAAGCTCACATAGCATGAGTAGCGATTGATCCGACGACATCTAGCACCACATGTGAGTGTTTTTTTCTACTGAGCCACTGTTCTCCCTCGTAGATCAAGCATCGGTTACATTCTACGCTGACCGGCCATAATATGTAGCATTTCTCCATTTTATTCTGTACTTAGAAGGTAAATTCGGTACCACCAGACATGTCAACTCTGACGCGAAGTCATAGTAGTTGTAGTAGTATTAGCAGTGGTCGTAGTAGTAATAGTAGAAGTAGAAATAGTAGTAGTAGTATAAATAGTAATAGTAATAGTATTACCAGTACATCGCAGTCTTTAATAAAGAGTAAGTTTCCGAAACACGTTACGATTAACATAGGCTGAGAGTAAGACCGTACAAACATGGCAAAATACAGGTAGTGGAGGAAATTAAAAAAACAAATAGGCTGAACACATTAATTTCCGAACCGTTTTTAGAGTATCCGGGCCGAGCCGGGCTCAGCCCGATTCGGCCCGAAATGTGCCCGGCCCAGTTAGGGCCGGGTCCAGTTTGATATTAGTTGAAACAGGTCGGACCGGGTGGGGCCGAGCCGGGCCGGGCACCGGGCCAAACTGAGTGCGCGCTCGACCCGTGCAGGGCTCTGACTACCATATCGCACACTCTTATTAAGCTTATTGCAGGTTTTGAATTTCTCGATTTTCTAAACGTTTTCTCACTGGTGAGTAACCAACTCTACTAGCTTTTTGACACCTTTCATATCGGAGACGGAATGATCAGCAACAAGTATTTCTGTAATCTTATTTATTAAATTCAACACTACCTTATCTCGTTGACGTGAATAGAGCTAGCGTGTTCTGTCCATCGAGTCAAAGCTATCTTCTCAAGAGCAGAAAGCTAGTCCACAAAATGTACCAGATTATTCGCCAGTAGTTGAGGCTTACGAAGTGTACTAATCTCTAACACTGAAGCAGACTGTCCATTGGCCTGGTATGTATGCGAGCATATCCATATCCGATGACGAGAACAATCCTAGATCACCAAGTAAATTACTTTATAAATATAGAAGCACAAAATCGTCTGTAAAATTCTGAATAGATGATCGCTGCATATAGCGGAATAACATGGCAAACTGCCTAGAGTACATTCCTTGCACAGTCCAGCTAACAGCCGTTAACATTGGCAAGAAGAAAGTCCAAACAAAGATATGAGCTTAGATCTATAACCTTATGTCTATGATTGTCCTTATGTCGTATAAAAGCTCGAGCAATACGTTGAAACCAACAGGGATCGACGTGCATTAGAGCTTTCATTCTTATGCTCCCTCTTGGATAAAAATGTACATGCAGTCTTTCCATGTACCGCATATCGAAACATCGTTCTGTATTAAGAGAGTAAAACTTTGTTTCTTTTAGGAGATTGGAAAACTAAACGGTAGTTACACAATGTTTAGTGTCCTCGTAGATGGCATAATCCTTGGAGTCTACCATCTGCTGTTGAACACTTTATCACATAAACAAACATTGTTATAAACGTCAATTGAAAAGTACTGTAGTATGCGAATGTTATATCTAAATGAATTGGTTTAACTCGTCAACTTGTGAGTGTCCACCTACGGTTTCATTTCGTCTTCGGGTAACAAAGCTATTCTTTTAAAGGATTCCGAAATATGTAAACAGAACAATAAACCAACACCGTGTTATTTATACCTTGTCCTTACACCTTCATTTAAAATTATATCAAGATCGTCTTCATGTCCTTTTTGTTAGGTCGATAAGGCGGGGACGGTATTACAAAGTAATAATCATAATAGATTGGATCACCATTTAAGCTGTTGTCATGATATATTGGTTTTCTATAGCTGCAGTTCGTCATCATCTATATCAGATTGTCTTCCGATCGGCATTTGTAAAAGAACTCCCTTGCAGAATGCAGAATACCTTGAATATTTCATATCCCCTCTTTTACACTTACATGTGTCTCGTTCACAATCCTATTTTGCGAACACCTTTTATCTACAGTTAAGTAAGCTTATCCGGCTCGAGCCGATGGTAGCTGTGTGGATGCTGGATTTCGCATATCCTCTTTCACACACCAACCTCAATCGATTTGGTTCTTGCATAGACCATTTCCCACCTAGACTTGGAGTACTTCCGAATTGAATGGTGCACACCTGTCGTGTTAGTTGGGGAAAAAGTGACCAAATTGAAGCTTTGCAACCACTTCCTTGTTATACCTGATAGGCTTATACCAGGAAGGACTTGTTTCCTTCTCCATACATGGGAATCAGAAATGTGTAATCTTGAACATTTTGTTAGGATATAGATTTGACTCCAAACTCACAGGCTTCTAACTCACAGTTGAAGACTCTCACTAACTTGCATAGTTCTTTTTCTTTTTGAAGGATCTGAAAGGCTTGAACTCTCTTGAGTATAGCTGAGGTCGTGTCACAGCCTCTTGAATTATAAAAAAAAAAGTGAAAGCAAACTTTTGATGACGCTAAGTTTCTTGAAGTTTAATGATTTTGTAGCATTTGCTTTCGGTTCTGTTCGTATGTGGCATTAAAAGGATCAGCAACTGCTCATTAAGTTTTCTACCAAGATTCTTAAAAGATCTGAATCACACCCATCAATAATTACAGATACCCCGTTTCTAGTTTCTCCTATTACTGTTGTCAATTTACAGTTTTCTTTGCTTCTTCGAAAACTTTGCATCATTTCAAGCAGTCTAGTATTGATCTCCAAGATTCTCAAGGACCGTGAGCGAATTGTCAGCTTCAAAGGCACAATTAATTTCAATCGTTGAGATATTCCCCGAAACTTATATTTGGTATTCGGCTCTTTCCGTGTCTAATTGTAATTTATGCCCATAAAATATTAGGTGAAAATAGCGCTTAACATAATTTATATACGTACTTAACGCAGATTTGACTGGCCATTTTCAGTCCACACCATTGCGTGTATAAGGGCTCTTCCTTCTACGTGTGGGTTTTATTACACCACAGAACAGAGTCTCTGCAATATTCACCGTTGTCAAATTGACATTCTTGCGCATTGAGATATTATCACACAAGGAAGGTGGCATTAGCTTAACGTGTCGCCCTGAGGATAAACTGATGCCACCAAAAGTACTGTAGAACATCTGTTATCGTAAGAGTATTTGGGAATGAAGCATTAATCTTGCTAACGTTGTGTCTGACGTTGAGTTAATCCCCCAGAAAATTTCGTGGCCTTCATTAAGCACTATTCGATAATCATATCAATTGGAACTTCGCTCAAAAAGGCCTCTTTTCCTGCTAATTGTGAATGTTCCTTGTGTTAATTTCTTATAATCTTCTGATAGCGTATACTGCAGCCAAAGTTAACCATTCGGAAAAAATTTTACCGTCTTAATTTTGAGATTTCCTAATATGGTTTTTGTCATGCAGTTTCATTTTGTAGTAAATGTTGCATATAGATTTCCTCATCCATGCGTATAAGATCGCAGATCCTAGATTTTGTCATCTTCTCTGACGGTTGTAAATGTCTTCATAACCCCATGTAGAGGTCCCCGAGCAAAGTCTAGAAGTGAGTTCTCAATGATCTTGAGTAGGCATGGCCATTCAGCAATTTCAGTAAAGTTGTCATAATGTACAGGATACACCAAAGTTCTTCTATACCATTTCCTGACTTAATGTATCCAATCGTGCTTCGTAATTACTTAACTGCAAACCTCCTAAAAGCGTTACAACACTGCACCATTCAGAAATTTCTTCAGCTGAAGTACGATTTGAACACCTTTCCAGTATAATGGCTGATGTAATGTCATAACGCATGTGCTTTTTTCTATTTTCTTGCAGTTTTTACTGTATGCAGAAGAGTATTTAGTATTAGTACTTGACATTGAAATATTGAAATATTGAAGAAATATTGAAAAAATTCAGAGGAACCACACTGCTTATATCAAAAGAAGAGGTGTGAATCTCACCATTAAACAATCGTTGTAGCGAAGCTTTCACAAGATGAATAACTATCCAAAGGTTGTTTGAGAATAAGAAGTTGGACGGCATTGACACACCAAGAACATGAGTGTATAGCATTAAAGGGAAAGTGAATGAAAGACTGAAGAAATGTGATACTATATTAATATCAAGAGAATGCTACCGTGATACCGTGATTACTTTTACATTCCAGAACTTGGTTACAGAGAATTTTCATCAACAGATATCTTAAATAAATGACCTTTTCTTCTCTATGAAATGTGTGGCACTTAGTTACTAATCAAAGCATACAATGAGATTATATGAAAAGATTATTTGATTAGCCCACAGTTTGGTTCCTTTGTGATGACCAGTGTTACTAATTTGGTAGCGAAAACAGGACTATCGTAAATATTTTTTACCTAACCGTCTAAGGGAAGATCTCAAAAGAACCTATAATCGATTCTATATTTGTCTCATCGATCAGATCACCGGTCTCAGTCCCAAAGTTAGGCTGCTTCGGAAGTTAGAATATAATGGGTTCCATATCAAGTTTTTATCATTATGCATTTGTGAAAATATTATTAATGATAGACCGGAACCTAGTAAATCCTACACAGCTCTGTATGTAAGCCCTAGTAAGCAGAAGGATTCTAATTAAGTGGATACTTGATAGCCTCGAGTATTAACACAGGAGATTTTCTATAAATATTGTATCCGTAAGAACACAAATCTTTGGAATAAACAGTTTTTATTAGGTTAACGATCAAGAACAAGGTGAGAGCGTTTTGCGTCCTAAGTAGATTTCTTCAGGAGGAAGCTCCCTCAAATAGTATTGTAGTTGCATATAAACGGGAAGTATAGCAATTGCTTCATTATCATTGATAAATTAATACTTATGTTTTTTACATTTGGTATTACAACATGTCATCATGTGTAAGAGAACAAGATATACCGCAGTGGTTGAAGCAACAAGAACAAACATTCCCAAAATTGTGAAAATTAGCACGTCAGTATCTCGTCATCCCTGCTTCTAGTGCGTCTACTGAAAGAGCTTTTAGTACTACAGGCTATATAGCTCAGGAACGGAGAAATTGATTTACTGCTTTATTGACAGCAAGCACAAGCCTAATTACAGTGTTACTTAGTATATACGTTATTAAGATTATATAGGGTAATAAAACTATTGGTAATAATTACATTTGGCTTACATAAATAATAGAATTCTTAAAACTACTTACACCCATTGCCAGTACATCAAAGTTGGAATCTTCTTTAACTAACTTGTAGGTTGCACTAATTATCCATATAGGAGATCTGCTTAAGACTTTTGTCTTTGCTGTCAAAAAAAGTGTATTTTTTAAGCAGTGCGCAATTTAGTAGATGGTACGTGGATACATATTTGTTAGTTAAGTTCGGGATAGTCTACTTTGCATGAAAGAGCTTGTGTAAAAGTGATAAATCAATATTTCTTCCCCTTAGTTCTAATGTTTCAAAATTAAAATTTTCAACAAACTTAATGTAGCTTTCAAATTTCGGGTAGAATTTTTTTTCTTAGTAGGGTAGAAGGTGTAAGAAGCCTTAAAAACTTATTTTGAGTACGCTCAATCAAGAATGAGTATTTCTGTATATTAGGGTTCCATATATTACTACAATTTTCTAATTTCGACCTGACGTATACATAATAGAGTACAATAAAAGTTTGGTCATTTTGGAAAACTTTACTGACAATAAATAGTATATCCAAAATTTTTTTAGCCTTATTTGGAAATAGTTTCAATATGTTGAATAAAGGATAGTTTTGAAGGGAAAAACTCCCAGTCCCGAATTTCTCGTATGTACTTTAGGAAATTAGGGCTCAAGAATTGGTAGAATGAAGACAGTGGACGAAAACGGGCTAATCCGAAAACTCCCACTCTCACGGTGTTTGTTTACCACAAAGCTCAAATAACATGAGGAGGGATCGATCCGACGACCTCTAGCACCAGATGTGAGTGCTTTACCTACTGAGCCACCGTTGCCCCTCGTCAAGCATCTGTTCGCATTCTACGCAGACTGATTATAATAACTAGTATTTCTTTGATTTTTTCTGTACTTAGATTGCAAAGTATGTACCAGCAGACATGTCAACTCTGAAGCGAAGTCGTGGCAGTTATAGTATCAGAAGTTGTAGTAGTAGTAATAATAGTAGTAATAGTATGAGTAATAATAATAATAAAAGCAGTAGCAGTAGTAGTAATAATAATAGTAGCAATTCAGAACTTACAGTTTTCAATAAAGAGTTAATTTCAGAAACACATTACACAGGCTGCCAACATTAGTTTCCGATCCGTCTTTCACAGAGTTTGGGCAGAGCCGGGCCGGCCCTGTTCGGCTCAATATGTTCCCGGCCGGTTCGACCCGAAATATGCCCGGCCCGATTCTGCCCGGATTCTGCCCGGCCTGGTTAGAGCCCGGCTCGAGATTCGGACCGGGGCGGGCCAGGCCGGGTAGTGCCGGGCAAAGAATTCAGATCCATCCGGACTTGGCCTAGGTTTGCTGGGCTCTGGTTTAAACTCACTGACATGCGGAATAAAAAGTCTTTAGCTGAGAAAGAATTAATATCACGGTGAGTTCATAAGGTAAAGAGAAAGCGAGTTAAAATAATGGACAAGTTGATGGTTCACTGGCGATACAGCAGGCATCCCCGAGCTGGTGAACCATAATGTAATATCCATCTGCAACGTCAGAAATCAATTTAAAATGAGTACATTAGCAGAGATGTCACTTGACTTCATTCTAATAGTATTCTACAATGTCTGAAAAGAAATATAAATAAGAGAAGCGATGGTTAGAGAAATAATTTTGAGGATCGACGGGGATGTTCAATTATTAATTAGTGGTTTAGAGTACAACAGGCGTGCCAATAAATCGAGGGATCTATTTCGAGGTGTCCGGTAAGGCTCAACGGTTTATGCCGGCTTATGTCCGGCGATGTAATGCAATTTAAAGTAATGTAATGCATAATGTAATGCATGTTGGAATGTGAAGCCTGCTTATGTCCTTAACACGGTAGCAGACGTGTCCTTGGACATGTCAACTTAAGGTCATTGAGAACTCATTTCTAGACATTGGTCGGCGACCTTTCCATGTGGTTATAAAGACATTTACAACCGTCGGAGGGGATGACAAAATCTAAGATCTGCGATCTTAATCGACAATGTCTGGATGATGAAATCAATATGCAACATTTACAAGAAAATGAAATTGCATGACAAAAACCATATGGAGGAAATCTAAAAATTAAGACGGTGACCTTTTCCGAACTGGTAAACTTTGGTTAAAGTACAGAAGGTCATAATCGTTTTGATATTCTTCCAAAGGGACTAGAGCGAACACGGGACTAGAAATTTGATTTGTACGTAATTAAATTAATGCTTCCGTTTTCTCACGCAGCTAGTTATCGTTTCTATGCTAAATTTGCACATCACTATACTCAGCAGTTGGAAACCTTGGAAACACCTATGGTATCAGTGCATTACATGAAAATAACAGTTTAAGGAACATTCACAATTCGCAGAATAAGTGGCCTTCTTGAGCGAAAGTCCAAGTGATATGATTATCGAACAGTGCTTAAGGAAGGGCACGAAATTTTCTTTGGGATTAACTCAACGTGAGATCCAACGTTAGCAAGATTATTCCTTCAATCCCAAATACTGTTACGATAAGTTCTACAGGACTTTTGTGGGCATCAGTTTATCATCAGAGCGACACGTTGAGCTAATGCCACCTTCCTTGTGTGATAATGTCTCAATGAGCAAGAATGTTAATTCATCTGCGGTGAATATTGTAGAGTCTCTATTGTCTTGTGTTTTAAAACCCACACGTAGAAAAAGAGTCCTTCTACACGCAATGGTGTGGAGTAAAAATGGCAACTCAAATCTGCGTTAAGTACGTATATAATTTATCCTAAACTCTATTTCCACCTTATATTTGATGGATATAAACTACAATTTTGGATATAAATTAAATTACGATTGTACTTAATTCTGCCATTGAAGCGACGACAATTGAATCACAGTTCTTGAGAAACCTGGAGATCAATACTACACGGCTTTCGAAGGAGCAAAGGCTGTTTTATATGGACAAGAGTAATAGAAGAAACTAGAGACGGGAAATCCGGATTCTGCTGATTGATGTGATTCAGATCTTTTAAGAACCTTGGTAGAAGACTTCATGAGCAGTTTCTGATTCTCTTATAGCCACATACAAGCAGAACTGAAAGGAAATTCTACGAAATTATTAAATTTATTGAAACTTTAGCGTCATTAAAAGATTGCTTTCACTTTTATTATGATACAGCAGGCTTTGACACGACCTCAGCTATACTCAGGAGTGAATAATTGGCTGCCTTCAAGTTCCATCAAAAAAATAAAAAAATACTGCAGATAGTCAGTGTCTTCAATCAATTAAATGTGAATCCTGACAAATGATTAGGTTAGACATTTCTTTATTCACCTGTATGGAGACGGAAAAATGTCTCCCTGGCATAAGCCATATCAGATATATCAGGAAGTAGTTAGAAATCTGCAATATGGCAACTTTTCTCATTAGTAACACAGCAGCTGTGCCGCATTCTATTCGGAAGTACCTCCAACTTCAGGAGCGATATGGTCTAAGCCTAAACCCAATCGAAAGACGTTGGTCTGTTGACCCACACACCTACCATCAGCTCCAGCCGGATAATCTTACTTACCTGTAGATAAAAAATGACTGCAAGATAGGATTGTGAACGAGCCACATGTTCATGTAAAAGAGCCGATATGAAGTATTCAAGGTTTTGTGCATTCTGCCAAGAGAATTCATGTGGAAATGGCAGATCGGAAGATAATATGATATAGATGTTAACGAACAACAGCTGTAAAAAAACCAATATGTCATTTACAATGGATTAATTGTTGATCCAATCAGATATGATTATTATTTTGTGATATCGTCCCTGCCTTATAGACCTAAAAAAATGGACATGAAGACGATCTTGATTAAACTTTAAATGAAGGTGTAAGGAAAAGCTATAAAAAATGAAGGTAGTGTATTCTTCTGTTTAGTAATTTGGAATCTTTTAACACGAGCTGCTTTGGTACCCGAAGAGAAAACGAAACCGTAGCAGCACACGTTTAAGATATCGACCAAAAACTAATTCATTTAGATATCACATTCGCGTACTAAAGTATCATTCAATTGTAAGTTAATAACAATTCTTTATTGTTTGATTGTTTATATGTTAAGATGTTCAACAGCAGATGATTGACTCCGAGGATTCTGCCATCTGCAAGGACACTTAGAATTGTGTAACTGCCGTTTAGTTTTCGACTCTCCTACAAGTAAGTAAAGTTTAACACTCTTAATAAAGAACAATGTTTGGATATTCCATACATGCAAAGACTCCATGTACATTTTTATCCAAGAGGGCGTAAAAATGAAAGCTCTACTACACGTCGATTCCAGTTGGTTTATACTTATTGACCTTGGTTTTATACGACACAACCTATCTTTATTGCACAGCATCTTGTTCATTTGCGACTATTCCAAGCTGCTTTTCAGACAGAAGGCCTAGAAAGCTTAACAATTTTCCGTAACAGTTATTACACTTATGGTCGTAAGCTTATTAGGATTCACAGGCAGATTATTGGCCTGAAACTCGATTAGTAGATTTTTAGGTTATTAGGTACGTGATTACCCTGTAGACACAGGCCCGCTTCCCTTGGTCTGTGAGACAAGACCGGACGATGAATTTATATAGCTAGCGGTTTAAATCAGTGATTCGCAATACAAAAAAGTTATACAGGCCTGGTTGAACAGGTGTAGAACACAGACATCAACAAATTTATCAATTGATAGAATTTTTTTTGTAGTCAGTTAACATTAGGAGATTTTTACTTAGTACACCTGAAAGATATAAAACTTCCTAGGCTCACTTTCCACATCTTGGAGTAGAAGCCCTGAATTTTTCCCTTAGTAATAGTGTTCGAGTACCTGCTCGCCCGGTGGCCAAAGAAAGTAATAGATACTGCTATTAACTTTCGATTAGCCTGAGAGTTAAACTTGCGTCTATAAAAAAATTTAGATGCGTCTTTTGCAACTTTGACTCACTTCGTTAAGATGCTATATTGATAACGCTACGTAACTATCACACTAATCAAGAACTTCTGTAATCATATTTATTAAATTAAACACTACCTCATTTAGCTCACGTGAATAGTGCTTGTGTGTCCTGTCCATCGACTCAAAGGTATCTTCTCAAGAGCAGAAAGCTATTCCACAAAATGTACCCAATTAAACACTAGCAGTTCAGGTTTACGAAGTGTACGGTAATACCTACGTAGATCCAACCGCTGTTTGTTCCCAAACGTACAGGTCTGTGATACTCTCGTTTTATTAAAGGCAGAAGTAAATCCATGTTTTTTTAAATTATACGCCATTGTATAATCTGACTTAAAGAGCTCTAACAGCACTACTGCTTCGTTTTTAGTACCTTGGTACACATCACAATATCCTACGGCTTCTGATTCATTGTTGAATTTTTTTCTAGCTGTAAGCCAATATGAATTAAGTAATAGATGCCGATGTCCACTGCTGACTTCTACATTACTGGATTGTAAGGAGAACATAAGCCGTTTTAGCGATACCCGACAACGCAAAATGGAACTCTCGAATTATTTACGCACCTGTTGCACTCTAAACCACTAATTAAAAATCAAACATCCCCGTCCATCCTCATAATTATTTCTTTAATCACCGCATCACTTAGAGATCGATTTAATCTCCTATTAGTATCTATTTTCAGAAATTGTAGAACACTATTACAATGAAGTCAAGAGACATCTCTGCTAATGTTCTCATTCTAAGGCGATTTCTGACGTAGTGAATGCATATTACAAAAAGGTCCACAAGCTCGGGGATGCTTGTCTTATCGTAAGTGGTCCATCTTTTTAAAGCGCTTTCTCTTTACTATACCTTATGAGCTCACCGTGATATTCATTTTTTCTCATTCAAGTTCCGCATGTCACTGGGTTTAAAGTCGAATATTTCGAATTTGCAAGTCCTAAGAACAATATGATCTGCCGTACTTTTCCCATTTCAATCCGCCCGCTCTCGTCGGTTGTACTGCAAGCAAACTGATTTGAAAGAATCTAATGAAAGTATTATGGCCGATCTCTACATCTGCTGTTATTATCTTTTTTATCTAAATGAATCCTGATATCTACAATTAGTAATACCATTGTTTCTGCTGAAAATCACAGCAAGCAGGCTTGTAGAAAAATCTTAAATCTTTTGCCATGTGAAATTAGTTTTTCAACAAATTTTAGAATATTACACCGTGTAAGATGAAATTGACAAATTATGATCTCACTACGCGTTTATCAGATATTACTATGTGTGGTTGGTTGTAGTGCATGATAACTGCTTGCTTTCGTCTTGATAAAACAACAACACGTATCTCGATATCTTCTTTTAGCTAAATATCTGAATGTTGCTGCAGCTTCGTAAAACAGTGCTCTCTGAAAAATGTCTGAAGTATACATCTAAGAACATATCTGTGTGTTTCATCTTACTTCTTGCTAATATTAATGGCTCTTAGCTGGACTGTGCAACGAATGTACTCTAGGCAGGTTGCCAAATATATTCCACTATATGAAGCGATCACCTATGCAGAATTCTACGGACCATTTGGTGATTCTATTTTTGTAAAGGATTTACTTGGTGATCTAGGATGGCTCTCCTTTAATGTCATGGATATGCTCGCATACCTACCAGGGCTAATGATAGTCTGGTTCAGTGTTAGAGATGAGTACACTTCGTAAACCTGAACTGCTGGTGTTTAAATGGGTACATTTTGTGGAATAGCTTTCTGCTCTTGAGAAGATACCTTTGAGTCGATGGATAGGACATGCAAACTCTATTCACGTCAGTGAAATGAGGTAGTGTTGAATTTAATAAATAAGGTTACAGAAATTCTTCTTGTTGACCATTCCGTCTCAGATATGAAAGGTGTCAAAAACTAATATAGTTTGTGCACTAATTTGTTACAGAGGAGAATTTTACCAGAATTTTACTCACCCGTGAGAAAACGTTTAGAAGGTCGAGAAATTCAAATGCTCCAATAAGCTTAATAAGAGTGTGCGATTTGGCAGTCTGTAGTGCAAGATGAACCGCGCGAGTCAGAAAGGCTTTAAGGTTATATAGCCTGAAGATTAGTGTGATAGAAAAGTAGCGTTCTCTATATTGCAGCTTGATGAAGTGAGTCAAGTTTGCAAAAGACGCCTCGGAATTTTTTATATACGGAAGTTTATCTTTCAGGCTATATAACTAACAGTATCTATTCCTTTCTTTGGGCACTGGGACGAGAAAGTACTCGAACACTATTACTAAGGGAGCCTAGGAAGTTTTATATGTTTCAGGTGTTCTTATTTCAAACTCTCCTAATGAAACCTAAGTACAAAATAAAATTATGTCAATTGATAATTTTGTTGATGTTTGTGTTCTACACCTGTTCTACCTGGCCTGTATAGCTACCTTGTATCGCGAATCAGTGTTAAACTTCTAACTTTATAAATTCATTTTCCGGACTTTTCTCACAAGCCAAGAGGAGCGTGCCTGGGTTTACAAGGTAATCACCTTCCTAATTACCTAGAAATCTGCTATTAGAGTTTAATACCAATAACCTGCATTTGATTCTTTTACAAGCTTACGACCATGAGTGTAATGTAACTTTTACGGAAAGTTGTTAAGCTTTGTGGCCTTCTGATTGTACAAGAGACGGTTACATTTTCCGAACTGTTAACTTTGGCTGCAGTTAAACCTGAAAGATATAAAACTTCCTAGGCTCACTTTCTACATCTTGGAGCAGAATCAATGAATTTTCTTATTTAGTAATAGTGTTCGAGTACTTCCTCTTCTCGGTGCCCAAAGAAAGCAATAAATACTGTTATTAACTTTCGATTAAAGTTAAACTAGGGTGTATAAAATGTTTCGGGGCGTCTTTTGCAACCTTGACTCACTTCATCAAGCTGCAAAAATGAGAATGCAACTTATCGATCACACTAATCTTCAGGCTATAGAACCTTAAAGTCTTTCTGACTCGCACGGCTCATTTTGCACTACAGATTGACATCCGCACACTCTTATTACGCTTATTGCAGGATTTGAATTTCTCGATCTTCTAAACGTTTTCTCACCGGTGAGTAAAGTTGTGCTAAGCTTCCTCTCTGTAGCAGATTAGTTCACCAATTGTATTAGCTTTTTGACACCTTTCATATATGAGACGGAATGATTAAGAAGAAGAATTTCTGTAATCTTTTTTATTAAATTCAACACTACCTCATTTAGCTGCCTTGAATAGACTTTGCGTGTCCTGTCCATCGACTCAAAAGTGTCTTTTTAAGAGCAGAAAACTACACCACAAAATGTACCCGATTAATCGCCAGCAGTTGAGGCTTACGAAGTGTACTCATCTCTAACACTGAACCAGACTGTCATTTGGCCTGGTATATATGCGAGCATATCCATCTGCGTTGACCAGAGCCATCCTTGATCACCAAGTAAATTCCTTCACAAAAATTGAAGCATCAAATCGTCTGTAGAATTCTGCATAGATGATCGCTGCATATAGCGGAATTTCATGGCAAACTGCCTACAGTACATTCGTTGCACAGTCCAGCTAAGAGCCGTTAACATTGGTAAGAAGAAAGTCGAAGCACACTGATATGTGCATAGATCGTTACTTCAGACTTTTTTCAGAGAACAATGTATTACCAAGTTACAGAAACATTCAAATATTCTGTTAAGATAAGATGTCAAGATACGTGTTGTTCTGTTATCAAAAAGAATGTAATCAGTTAGCATGCACTACAATGAACCAGACATAGAAGCGTAGTGGGATTAGGATTTCTCAATTGCAACTTACACGCTGTAATTGACTAAAATCTGTTGAGAAAATCTTTTCATATGTCAAAAGATTTAAGGTTTATCTACAAGGCTGCCGACTGTGGCTTTCTGCAGAAATAATAGTATTACTAATTGTAGATATCAGGATGCATTTAGATAAAAAGATAATAACAGCAGATTTCGAGATTCGCCATGATACTTGCATTAGAACGACTGGAATAAGTTTGCCGGCAGTACAACAATAAGTGAGCTTGCGGGTTGAAATGGGAAAAGTACAGGAACTCATATTGTTCTTTGGACTTGCAAATTCGAAATATTCGAGTTTAAACCCTGTGAGGTGCGGAACAAGAAGTCTTTAGCTGAGAAAGAATGAATATCACGGTAAGCTGATAAGGTATAGTAAAGAGAAAGAGCGTTAAAATGATGGTCAACTGATGGGTAACTAGCGAATAATTTTGAGGATGGACGGGAATCTTCGATTTTTAATTAGTGGTTTAGGGTGCAACAGGCGTGCCAATAATTCGAGGGTCCTATTTCGAGGTGCCCGGTAAGGCTAAACGTCTTCTGCTGGCTTATGTCATTATTAGAATGCTGTGAAATTTAGAAATCAGCAGGGGACATCAGCATGTATTCCTTAATTCTTAATGGCTTAGGGCTAGTAAAGAAATTCAATAATGAATCGGCCGCAGAATCTTCTGTTCTGTATGTAGGTTATAAAAACGAAGCAGTAGTGCTTTTAAAGCTACTTAACTCATTATACAAATGTGTACCTTTTTAAAAAACCGTGGAATTACTTCTACCTTTAATAAGACGAGGGTATCACAGTCATATAGTAATGGCAATGAACAGCGGTTTGTTTTAGGTGAGCCCCTGGGATTGGCAAAATATTGTGGTACCAAATGTAAAGAACATAAGAATAAATTTATCAATGATAATCAAGCACCTGCTATACATCCTGTTTAAATGCAAATACAATAATATTTGAGTGTGCTTTCTTTTAAAGAAATCTACTTAGCAGTCATAACGCTCTCACTTTGTTCTTGATCGTTAGCCTGATAGAAGCTTTTTAATACAAGGAGTTGTGTTCTTATGGATATATTATTTAAAGAAATTCTCCTTGTGTTAACACTCAAGGCTATCAAATATCAATTTAATTATTATTCTTGCTGCTCACTAGGTCTTACATACAGAGTTGTGTAGGATTCACTAGGTTCCGGTCTATCATTAATAATATTTTCACGATTGCATAATAGTCTTGGGGCCAGACCATTCCTGTTGGAAAAGTTGCGTATACGGCATTTCTCTTTTGGAATAGTTTGTATGGTAGTAGTGGACTATTTATGGGTTGGTTACGTGATCGGAATAGTGCGCAATTGATTCCAATATGGCCGACCAGCCAAAGTGCAACGTTTGTGAATAAAAGCACATATCTCCTATACTAATAGTCCAGTTTTCATGATTTAAAAACCAAATGACGTAGAAGGTAGCAGACTATAATAAATTATCTAAAGTGTTTGACTAATCATTGAAATAAACACATATAAAAAATAATTGTATATTAAAATTTGCATTTTTTATGATGGGCATAACTCATAGTTTTAAACATGGCAAGTAAATAACTGGAATGATTGAAGAACACGTTTTTTAACTTAAATGGGTATTAAAATATCTTTCATTTGACACATAAATCATTAAGATCGGTTAAGAAACAAAGAAGATACAACGAATAACTTGTGAGCATACATGGGACTTGTTGGAGAAAGTTGCGTATACGGCATTTCTCTTTTCGGATAATTTATGTGCTATTGATGGACTAATTATGGGTTCTCCACATGGACGGGATAGTGCACGATTTGTATTAAGGAATAAATAGGCTCCGTAGGTTTTTGCGCTCACAAAGGAGGGGTTGATGACGTCATTATGTATATTGGAATACACACTTATAGAGCACCATTTTCGTTACTGCTGCATGCGATTATTTCGAGTGGGATCAAAAGATTTGGTATGAACATATTTTGGCAAGATGTTGGAAAATATTTAAAACTAAATGTTACAATCTTCAGAGTTGGAAGAATTTCATAAGTTCAAAGTTTTAATGACAATCTTTTGTCTGAAACTTATAGTTTTTAATTATGTAGTAACTACTGTTATAGTTTCAGAAATAATACGTAGTGTACATAGTACCAATAATAATATAATAGTAACATAGTCAACAAAAAAAACAAAAAATAAACATAATTTTGGATGTTACAAAAGAATGACATAATACAATGTTATTATACGAACTTCCTCATTTGGTACTACAGATTGCATGCTAGTTATATGGATTATCACAACCATTCAGATCGCATTCACAGAATTTCGAGCATGAAATCACTACTAAACGACACTTGCAGACAGTGCTTTTGGCACATTTCTTGCATGAGCAGGGTACAGGAAAATCCGGCGGAAGTTTTTCTTCTACTACAGATGATAACCAATCACCGCCTTCTTCTACGAAACCATAGTTCGCTGGATTAAGTGGTGTGTAATTCTGAAGTATATTGTACCAACGATGACTTTGAAAATACGCTCTTTTTATGTGTAAGTGTGTTGATGATGATGGTGGGAGCTTTTTGAAATCAATACGTTTCATTCTGTGATATTGCGTAACTCTGAGTTCATCCAGTGTGGTATAGTTTGCTTTTATGGTGCTTGCTAGGTATGAGTCAGCTTGTTGAACCATTACATTGTTTAACTAATTCTTCCCTAAATGTTCCAAAAGTTGAGGTGACTCCTTCGCGCGTTTAGCAGCAACGTGTTTTGTCGAAAATTTGCTTGTGCTATCGCATCCAGACAACGCATGAACAGCTGGCCAAACGTTGATAAAAGGTTATGGAATGTAGTCAAATAGTGTGTGAACTGATAGATATCTGGTTGTTGACCCTGTGCCACACAGAACCCACACTTCAAGATTATCTCTCTTCTTAAATTCCAAGGAATAAAAGTGAGTTGCACATACAAATGAATCAGCATCGGATGACGCAAGTACAACGCGTGTCATTTCCGATGTCCTGATGGCGTGATTCACATGTAAAACAAGTCTTTCATCTGCTTCTTCAAGATGTGATGTTAAATCCTCTATATCAGTAGACTCGCCATTCAAAATGCGTACACTCTTTTTCCCCTTGATTCCAAGACCGCTTATGTAGATGGAAATATTGTGCTGCGAACCATGTTTTATAATGTATTGAGCAAAGAACTGTTGAGAATTGTACTTGTTGTGTGTAGACGCCCAAAACGAATTCATGTCCTTTGGTAGAGGTGTTTCCATGTTAGATATAGTAATTTCAATAGGATCACAAGCCATTCTTCTTATTCTCTCTGATGACTTTATACTTCCTTCCAAGTAAACATCCATAACAATATCTACCCTCACAGATCCTTTTGATAAATGGAATATTCTTTGAAACATGCTCTTTACTAGATCTCCAAAGGTTTGCAATAACTTTCCACCGGCTGCTGCTACCGTCCTAGCATGAAGCATGAAGTCAATTATGGTGGCGGTTGGAAGAGTGGACCCGGGAAATTGCTTCAGTACCATTCCATCAGGTAAATCTTTCTCAAGCTCACAAACCATATCTGACTTTTGAGATTTACGGAGAAATCCATCTCTCATCAAGTAAAAAGGACTAGATGTGAGTTCCCAACATAGCAGGCGATCGATTGAATAGCCTCTTTCACGTGCTATATCTACAAGTCGCAAGGCGTCAATGGTTTCCTTCTGAACATCAACTGATTTCTTTGGATCTGAATGAAACACATTGTTCTTCATCCGGTGTAAGGGTGAAAGCAGTTTCTTTGTTTTCTCAACGAAAACATCTTTCCTAAATTCCTGGTATTTTTCTCTACTATATCAGCACATTCTAGCTTAAATTTCTTTTCTTCTTCAGTGAAACGAGGACCTGTAATGATGTTCTGAATTCCATCATCGGATAAGGCAAATGGGTTGCCCCTTTCAGCGATGAAATTCACAAGTCTTGTCACCTGTTTTTCATCATGAACTGTTTGTGTTTTTGAAAACTCATGGTGCGTCACGCATTCATCATAGAATTGCATCCGACATAAAGTAAGAAAAAGATGTTTCATTGCAATCTTTTCATGTTGAATGAGATTTCTTTGCGCTACAGATTCTTTTCTGCGGGTTATTCCAATGATTCCACTGGGGCCTTTTGCAGCTTTGTTCTACACCTGCTCTAATGCCTGATCCATAGCGACACTACAGAAATGTCTTTTAGTTTGCTGAACAACGAAATGCCCTCGTAAAAAGTCTTCATACAAGTTTGGGTGCTCTTCAGCAAATTTAAGACTGTCTTCAAAGTGAGTACTTCCCCACCTCATATAATTTATCTTTCCAAAGCAAAAAATAATAATAATAATAATAATAATAAAATAATAATAATAATAATAATAATAATAATAATAATAATAATAATAATAATAATAATAATAATAATAATAATAATAATAATAATAATAATAATAATAATAATAATGGTAGCGCTCTGCGGAAAGCGGACACATGCAGTTCCCAATTAGCTTTCCTGTCGCTACGAATCAAGTCTCGTAAAATAGGAAACAAGTTTTGAACGAATTCGTTCCAATACTTGAACATTTTTGATCTCCCACATCCTTCGTTAAGAAATAAATTAAAGTCTGTATTAAGTTGTTGAATGAGAAAGTGAAGTTGCCCAACTTCAAACTGAATTGAATCAACCTTTCCTTCTTTCAACACTTTCTGCAATACGTGAAAACGATCAATCAAGTCTGTGTATTTCCTGGAGTCACAGGTCTAGAAAAATGTCTGCAACTGTAAACGTTCCATGGCCTCTGCAACTACAAAGTATTCATGCACTCCCCGAGCATAATGAGAACCACTAAGAGCACTTTCTGCAACATTTGGACCAAATATATCAACCTCAATGAGAGTCTCCTTGATCCCACTTCCACGCAAATAGTTTTCAAAACATGACATGATGACTTTGGAAATATGAAAAGATCCTAGACCTAGAAATATATTTTAAAACCGTTCTGGAAACCACAATTGAATTTCCTTTGCCAATCGATATACTCCCTCATCACACCAAAGTGAGCCTGAAGTTTGACCAACTTGAGAAAGAACATCCTGGAAATTAACCATGGTAGTATACACAGCTAATACATCTGTCGATGAATAAGGTAATAGAGCCACCGGGGCTGCCTTAGTCATATGAAGTACTTTATCGCAGAGCAGCGAATTGAAAGCACTCCAAGAAGGAACACACACTTCCCTCCATTCCAAATGATGAAGAAAAGAAATATCTGAAATGATACAAAACAGAAAAAAGGTATTATAAACAACTAATTCACTATAATTCAATAATACATATGCAAGCAAGTGACGTAACTCTAAACAAAATCTATCCGCAAAAGGTTAAAATTTGAGCCAACACCAAAAGAGAACGCATATCATCTCGATCACGTGACAAACCCATAATTAGTCCATCAACACCACACAAATTATCCGAAAAGAGAAATGCCGTATACGCAACTTTCTCCAACAGATCCCAGGTATGCTCCTAATTAATTCGTTATATCTCGTTTGTTTCTTAACCGATCTTAATGATTTATATGTCAAATGAAAGATATTTTTACACCGTTTTAGGTTAAAAAACGTGTTCCTCGACCATTCCAGCTATTTACTTGTCATGTTTAAAAATATGAGTTATACCCATTATAAAAAATGAAAATTGTAATATACAATTATTTTTATAGGTGTTTACTTCAATGATTAGTCAAGCAATTTAGATACTTTGTTATAATGTGTTACCTTCTACGTCATTTGGTTTTTAACTCATGAAGATTGGACTATCAGTTTAGGAGATATGTGCTTTTTTTCACAAACGTTGTACTTTGGCTGGTCGGCCATATTGGCGCCCATATTGGAAGCAATTGCGCACTATCCCGATCACGTGACCAACCCATAAATAGTACACTACTACCATACAAACTATTCCAAAAGAGAAATGCCGTATCCGCAACTTTTCCAACAGGATGAATGTATGGCCCCAAGACTATAATGAAAAAACTTGCTATGAAACTCATTTATATTCTAACCTCCGAAGCAACCTCACTTTGGGTCTGAGACCGGTGATCTGATCGATGAGACAAATAAAGAATCGATTTTAGGTTCTTTTGAGATCCTGTGTTCGCTACCAACTTAATAACACTAATCATCACAAGGCAACCAAACTGTTGGCTAATCAAATAATATTTCCATATCATACTAATGATCTATATGCCGTCTGTAATTTCTTCCATTATTCCTGTCCATATACTACTACCTTTATCCTTCGAAAACTTCTTGCATCATTTGAAGACCTATAATATTAATCTCCAAGTTTCTCAAGAACCGTGATTTAATTGTCGTTCTTCAATGACAGACTTAAATTCGATCGTTGGAATACTTCCCGAATGTCTTTTTTAATCTTTCGTCACTTTCCGTGTCCAATTGTAATATATATCCTTAAGATATAAGTTGAAAATAGCCCTTAACATTATTTATATACGTACTGTACTTAAAGCAGATTTTACTTGACATTTTTCGTCTACACCACTGCGTGTAGAAGAACTCTTCCTTCTACGTGTGAGTTTTAATTCTCAGTACAACAAAGACTCGTTTACTTTGAGCGCAGTCGAACTGACATTCTTGTGCAATGAGATATTATCACACATGGTGGGTGGCATTAGCTCAACGTGCCGCTGAGAGAACAGTGTCTCCTCAAAAGTACTTTAGAACTTTTGTTATCGTGACAGTAGTTTGGAATGATTTACTTATCTTGCTAACGTTATATCTGACGTTGAGTTAATCCTCCAGAAAATTTCGTGGCCTTCATTAAGCACTGATCGATTGTCATATCAATTGGAACTTCGCTCAAAAAGACATCTTTTTCAGCGAATTATGAAGGTTCCTTGAGTTGTTAATTTCTAGCAATCATCTGACACCGTATTTGCCTCCAGGGCTTCCATCTGTTGAGTATAGTGATGTGCAAATTTTTCATAGAAAAGATGACAAGCTGCTTGAGAAAACGGAACCATTAATTTAATAGCCTTCCTATAAAGTTTCAGTTTCCTGTTCAATATAGCCCCTTTGGATGAATTGCAATACGATTATGACCTTCTCTATATACACCTGCCAAAGTTTGCCGGTTCGGATAGTCACCGTCTTAATTTTTAGGTTCCCTAGTATGGTTTTTGTCATGCAGTTTCATTTTCTTGTAAATGTCAAATATTGATTTCCTCATCCAGACATTGTTTAATAAGATCCAAGATCGTAGATTTAGGCATCTCCTCCGAGGATTGTAAATGTTTCCATAAACACATGTAAGCGTCGCCAAGCTAAGTCTAGAAGTGAGTTCTCCATGATGTTGAGTAGGCATGGACATTCAGAATTTTCACTAATGTTGTCATTGTGTGCAGCGTACCCGAAAGTTCTTCTATACCATATCCTGACATAATGTATCCAATCATGCCTAGAAATTACTGAAGTGGAAACCTCCTAAGGGCGGTACAACTTTGGACACTTCAAAAATTTCTTCAGCTGCAGGTACGATTTGACACCTTTGCACTTTAATGGCTTATCTAATGTGATTACACAAGTTGTTTGTACACTTTTCTTGCACTTATTTACTGCATGCGAAAGAGTAGAATATATAGTATTAGTACTTGATGTTCAAATATTGAAAAAATAAAGAGGCACTACACTGCTTATATGAAAAGGAGAGGCGTGTACCTCACCATTACACAATCGTTTAGGCGAAACTTTCACAAGATGAATACTTATCCAAAGGTTGATTTAGAATAGGAAATCGAGACACGAGATGCGAGTGAAGATTTGATTAAATCTTCCGAGTAAGACAGCATTGACACACCAAGAACATGACTGTATATCGTTAGAGGCAAGGAGGATGTCAGAATGACGAAATGTGATACGATATTCTTATGAAGACAATGCTACAGCGAACTCATTCAAGAACTTGAATATGGAGAATTTTCAAGAGACCTGAAGTTTTTCTGCTCTATGAAATGTGTGGCACTTAGTTACTAATCAACGCATACAGTGAGCTTTATGAAAAGGTTGCTTTGTGATGACAAGTGTTACTAAGTTGGTAGCGAACACAGGACTGACTATACCGTAAATATTTTCTACCTAACCGTGCAAAAGATCTCAATAGAACCTAAAATTCACTCTTTTTTTCGCTCATCGATCAGATAACCGGTCTCAGACCCAGAGTAAGAATAAAATTACTTTGAGGTTAGAATATAATGGGTTCCATAGCATGTTTTTTTTTTTTTTTTTTTTTTTGGATACAATCGGGAAAATATAATTAATGATAGACCGGAACCTAGTGAATCATACACAAATTTGTAGGTAAACCCTGGTGAGCATCAAGGACGCTAATTAAACACCAAATAGCCTCGGGTGCTAAAAAACAGGAGACTTTCTATAAATAATATATCCCTAAAAACACAATTCGTTGGATTAAACAGTTTTCATCAGGCTAAAGTTCAAGAACCTGGTGAAAGCGTTATGGGTGTCAGAATAACAATTAAGAAATATGTAAGTGCGATATGAGTCCTAAGTAGATTTCTTCAGCAGAAGCACTCTCAAATAATTTTGTAGTTGAATATGGAGGGGAAGTATAGCTATTGCATGATATCATTGATAAATTAATGTTTATACATATTTTTCATATATATCAACATTTTTCAATTCCAAGGACCCACCTAAAACACACAGCTGTTCGTTCCCAAAGCCATACGTGTTTGACACCCTCGTCTTATTAAAGGGAGAAGTAAATCCACGGTTTTTTACATGGTATGCCAATGTATAATTTGAGTTAGAGAGCTCTAAAAGCACTATTGCTTCGTCTTAACACCTAGGTACACAACACAAGATTTTACCGCTTCTGATTCATTGTTGACTTTCTTTAGTAGCTTTAAGCCATTAAGAAATAAGGAATAGATGCAGATGTCCACTGCTGACTTCTAAATTCCACAGCATTTTAAGAAGGACGTAACTCGGCATAATCCGTTTATCCTTACCGTTAACATCCATACGGAACCCTCGAATAATTGGCGAGCTTTTTGCACTCTAAACCACTAATTAAATGTCGAACATCCCCTTGCATCCTCAAAATTATTTCTTTAATCACCGCATCACTTAGAGATCGATATAATCTCTTACTAATATCTCTTTTCAGACATTGTAGAATACTATTACAATGAAGTCAAGTGACATATCTGCTAATGTTCCCATTTTAAAGCGATTTCTGACGTAGTGGATGCATATTACAAAAAGCTTCACAAGCTCGGGGATGCTTATCCTATCGCAAGTGACCCATCAACTTGTGCATCTTATCAACGCGCTTTCTGCGAACTATACCTTATGAGCTTACTGTGATATTGATTCTTTCTCAGCTAAAGATTTCTTGTTCCGCACGTAACAGGGTTTAAACTCGAATATTTCGAATTAGCAAATCGTAAGAACAATATAAGCTGCTGTACTTTTCCCTTTTCAACCCGCCCGCTCACATCGATTGTACAGCATGCAAACTCATTCCACATGTTCTAATGCAAGTATCATGGCGGATCTCGACATCTACTGTTATTATCTTTTTAACTAAATGCATCCTGATATCTACAATTAGTAATACCATTATTTCTGCAGAAAGACACATTCGGCAGCCTTGTAGATGAACCGTAAAACTTTTGCCATATAAAGGAATTTTTCATCAGATTTTAGTCAATTACAGCGTGTAAGTTGCTATTGAAAAATCCTAATCTCACTGCGCTTCTTATCAAATATTACTATGTCTCGTTGATTGTAGTGCATGCTAACTGATTGAATTCTTTTTTGAGCCTAGGAAGTTTTATATCTTTCAGGTGTACTTAACTCAAAATCTCCCAACCTACATATCAAAACAAATTCAAACAAATAAGAGAACAACACATATCCGACATTTCTTCTTCCATTAATATATGAATGTTTCTGTATCTTGGTAACACAACATTCTCTGAAAACAGGCTGATGTAAAGAACTATACACATATCTGTGTGCTTCGACTTTCTTCTTGTCAATGTTACCTTTCTTAGTAGGACTGTGCAACGAATGTACTCCAGGCAGTTTGCAATGATATTCCGCTATATGCAGCGATCATCTATGCAGAATTCTACAGACAATTTGGTGCCTCTATTTTTGTATAAAAATTTACTTGAAGATCTCAGATGGCTCTGCTCAACGGCCATGGATATCCTCGCATACATACCAGGCCAAATGACAGTCTGGTTCAGTGTTAGAGATGACTACACTTCGTAAGCCTCAAATGCTGCGATTATTCGGGTACGTTTTGTGGTGTAGCTTTCTGCTCATGAGAAGATACCTTTGAGTCCATGGACAGGACACGCAAACTCTATTCACGTCAGCTAAATGAGGTAGTGTTGAATTTAATAAATATGATTGCAGATGCTTGTCTTATCGTAAGTGACCCATGAACTTGTCCATCTTTATAAAGCGCTTTCTCTTAACTATACCTTATAAGCTCACCGTGATATTCATTTTTTCTCATTCTTGTTCCGCACGTCACTGGGTTTAAAGTCGAATATTTCGAATTTGCAAGTCCTAAGAACAATATGATCTGCCGTACTTTTCCCATTTCAACCCGCCCGCTCTCGTGGGTTCTACTGCATGCAAACTGATTCGAAACTTATTTTAATGAACGTATTATGGCCGATCTCGACATCTACTGTTATTATCTTTTTTATCTAAATGCATCTTGATATCTACAATTAGTAATACCATTGTTTCTGCTGAAAATCGCTGCAAGCAAGCTTGTAGATAAATCTTAAATCTTTTGCCATATGAAATTAATTTTTCAACAAATTTTAGAATATTACACCGTGTAAGATGAAACTGACAAATTATGATCTCACTACGCTTTTATCAAATATTACTATGTCTGGTTGGTTGTAGTGCATGCTAACTGCTTGCATTCGTTTTGATAAAACAACAACACGTATCTCGATATCTTCTTATAGCTAAATATCTGAATGTTTCTGCAGCTTCTTAAACAGTGCTCTCTGAAAAATGTCTGAAGTATAGATCTAAGAACATATCTGTGAGTTTCATCTTACTTCTTGCCAATGTTAATGGCTCTTAGCTGGACTGTGCAACGAATGTACTCTAGGCAGGTTGCCAAATATATTCCGCTATATGAAGCGATCACCTATGCAGAATTCTACGGACGATTTGGTGATTCTATTTTTGTAAAGGAATTTACTTGGTGATCTAGGATGGCTCTCGTCCACTGTCATGGATATGCTCGCATACCTACCAGGCCTAATGATAGTATGGTTCAGTGTTAGAGATGAGTACACTTCGTAAACCTGAACTGCTGGTGTTTAATCGGGTACATTTTGTGGAATAGCTTTCTGCTCTTGAGAAGATACCTTTGAGTCGAAGGACAGGACACGCAAGCTCTATTTACGTCAGTGAAATGAGGCAGTGTTGAATTTAATAAATAAGATTACAGAAATTCTTCTTGTTGACCATTCCGTCTCAGATATGAAAGGTGTCAAAAAGCTAATACAGTTGGTGAACTATTCTGCTACAGAGGGGAATGTTAGCAGAACTTTACTCAACGGAGAGAAAACGTTTAGAAGATCGAGAAATTCAAATCCTCCATTAAGCTCATTTAAAGTGTGCGATATGGCACTTTGTAGTGCAAAATGAAGCGTGCGAGTCACAATGACTTTAAGGTTCTATAGATTAGTATAATAGATATGTTGCGTTCTCAATATAGACACTTGATGAAGTGAGTCAGAGTTACAAAAGACGCCCCGACATTTTTTATACACGCAAGTTAAACTTTCAGGCTAAGCGAAAGTTAATAGCAGTATCTATTACTTTCTCTGGTCATCGGGAAGAGCAAGTACTCGAACACTATTCCTATCGGAGAAAATTAAGGGCTTCTGCTCTACGTTGTGGAAAGTGAGACTAGGAAGATTTATATCTTTCAGGTGTACTTAACTGAAAATCTCCCAATGTGACATACATATCAAAACAAAATCTATCAATTGATAATTTTGTTGATGTCTGTGTTCTACATCTGTTCTACCAAGCCTGTATAACTACTTTGTATCGCGAATAAATTCTTTAAACCGCTAGCTTTATAAATTCATCGGCCGGGCTTGTCTCACAGCTAAAATAGCGTGTCTGGGTCTACAAGGTAATCTTGTACTTAATTACCTAAAATATGCTTTAAAGTTTCATGGCAACAACCTGCATGTGATTCTTTTACAAGCATACGACGATAAGTGTAATATGACTGTTACGGAAAACTATTTAGCTTCGTGGCCTTTTGACTGAAATCCAGCAAATGAACAAGATGCTGAGCAGTACGCATAGATTGTTCTTAAGTCGTATAAAACTTAGGGCAACAAGTTGAAAGCAACAGGGATCGACGTGCACTAGTGCTTTCATTTTTACGCCCCCTCTTGGATAAAAATGTGCATGGAATCTTTGCTTGTACCGCATATCAAACAACGTTTTTTATTATCGTAAAACTCTGCTTCTTTTTAGGAGATTTGAAAACTAAACGGTGCCTACACAATTTTTAGTGTCCTTGCGGATGTCCGATTCATTGGAGTCAATCGTTTGTTGTAGAACATCTTAACATATAAACAATCAAACAATAAACAATTGTTATAAACGTCAATTGAATGGTACTGTGGTATGCGAATGTTATATCTAAATGAATTGGTTTAACTCGTTAGATTTGTCCTGCAAAGGTTTATCTCCTCCTCGGGCACCGTGTTAAAGGATCCCAAAATAAGTAACCTTCATGTTTTATTCCTTGTTTTTATACCTTCTTTTTTAGATTTACATCAACACCGTCTTCATATCCATTTTGTTAGGTCTATAAGGCGGGGACGATATCACAAAATAATAATCATAACTCATTGGATCAACAATTAAACCGTTGTAAATGACATATTGGTTTTTTACAGCTGTTGTTCGTTATCACCTATATCAGATTGTCTTCCGATCTCCCATTTCTACCTGAACTCCCTTGGCAGAATGCATAAAATATTGAATACTTCATATCGGCTCTTTTACACTAACATGTGGTTCGTTCACAATCCTATCTTGCAGTCACTTTTTATCTACAGGTAAGTAAGATTATCCGGTTGGAGCTGATGGTAGCTATGAGGGTCCCTCGAATTCGCATATCCTCTTTCACACACAACCTGTTTCGATTGAGTTCATGCTTAGACTATTTCGTTCCTGGAACTGGATTGATTGCTGGACAGCTGCTGTGTTAGTAATGGGAAAAGCGGCCATATTGAAGCTTTGTAACTACTTCCTTCTTATATCTGATATGGCTTATTCCAGGGACGGCATTTTGCCATCTCCATACAGGCGAATAAGAAATTCATAACGTTACCACTTTGTCAGAAATCACATTTGGTTGGTTGAAGACTCTGTCTAAAATTCACAATTCTTCTAATTGAAGGAACTTGAATTCTGCAAACTCTTCACTTTTGAGTATAGCTGAGGTCGTGACACAGCCTGTTGCATCATGAAAAAGTTAAAAGCAATGAGGATAGGTTCTCTTTAAATTTAATACATTCGAAGCATTTTCTTTCAGTTCTGTGATTGTGAAAATGTGAAAGGCTATGTGAAAATTAGCTGTGAAAATGTGAAAATGGCTATGTGAAAACTAGCAACTGCTCATGAAGTCTTCTACCAAGATTTTTAATACATCAGAATCACACCCATCAACAGCTACAGTTTTCCTGTTTCTAGTTTCTTCCATTTTTCTTCTCCATATACAGCTACCTTTCGTCCTTCGAAAACTGTTTGCATCATTTGAAGCCGTCTAGTATAGCTCTCCAAGTTTCTCAACAACTGTGATTGAATTATCGCGGCTTCAATGGCAGCATAAATTCGATCATGGCAGATATTTTCAGAAACCTCTTTTTTCTCTTTCGGCACTTTCTATGTATAATTGTAATTTATATCCATAACATATAAGGTGAAAATAGTGTTTAACATGATTTATTTCGTACTTAACGCATAATTAAGTTGCCATTTTTAGTCCACACCATTGCGTGTAGAAGGCCCTTTCCTTCTACGTGTGGGCTTTAAAACTTATAACAATAGAGACTCTGGAATATTCACCGCAGTCGAAATGACATTCTTGCGCATTGAGATATTACACACAAGGAAGGTGGCATTAGCTCAACTTGTCTCTCTAATGATAAACTGATGCCCACAAAAGTTCCGTAGAACTTCTGTTATCGTAACAGTATTTGGGAATGAATAATTAATCTTGCTAACGTTGTGTCTGACGTTGAGTTAATCCCCGAGAAATTTTCGTGGCCTACATTAAGCATTGTTTGATAATCATATCACTTGGATCTTCGCTCAAGAAGGCCTCTTTTTCTGTGAATTGTAAATGTTCTTAGAGTTGTTAATTTCTTGTAATCCTCTGATACCGTATTAGCTACCAGGGCTTCAATCTGCAGAGTATAGTGATGTTCAAATTTTTCATAGAAAAGATGACCAGCTGCGTGAGAAAACGGAAACAATAGTTTAATTAAACACAAATGATGTTCCTATTCCCCTGTTCAATCTAGTTCGTTTGGAACGTACTAGAACTTGCTCCCCCCCCCCACATTGAATCACTAATGATCTCTTCTAGTGGAATCGTTAGTGCTTAGTACTTCTTAAAACACCAACTTCCAACATTAGTGCTATTATAGTTTGGACGCTAGAAGCAAAAAACTTTGGGGCGGGGCAACTTCACGATAGCACCCCCAGGAAGCACTAACTATTAAGTCTATTGCAATCGATAGTGCATCGTTAGTACTTCCGGAAAACACTAATAGTTTCGGTAGTGCTTCACAATTTTTTTGACTACGACTAGTTATATGACAGGAAATTCTCGTAAGGAATACTTGGGGAATTTTTAATTGGCTCAAATTCCCGCCAAATTCAAAAGCGCTAATGACCTTTTTAGTGAAATCGTTAGTGCTTTATTAGTGCTTCTCAGAATACCAAGTCGAAACATTATTGCTGCAATAGTTTGGACGCTAGAAGAAAAAACTTTTGGAGTGCAACTTCACGTTAATCCCCCAGGAAACACTAACTTTTAATCCTGGTTATCGTTAGTACATCGTTAGTGCTTCCAGGTAACACTAATGGTTTGGTTTTGCTTTACTATTATTGTGGATGTGCACACTTATATGTCACACAGATGTCCAAACTCATGAGATTGTCGCTCACGACTTCGAAACTCACTCGACCTCAGCCTCACGAAGTGAGCGTGAGATAAGGCTGGTGATGTGAGCGTGTGGTTTAGTGAGTGTGAGGTCAGACTAGTGATGCGAACGTGAGGTTGAGTGAGCGTGAGTTCAGGATGGTTATTTGACCATGAGGTCCGACAGGTGATGTAAGAGTGAGGTTGAGTGATCGTGAGGTCAGACTGGTGATGCGAACGTCAAGTCGAGTGAGCGTGAGGTCAGGCTGGTTCTTTGAGCGTGAGGTCAGATTGGTGATGTGAGCGTGAGGTTGTGTGAGCGTGAAGTCGAAACGAAGTTCAGGTCGAAGTGAGTTTTTGAGCGTGAGGTTGAGTGAGGTTATGTCAAAGTGTCACCTCTGGTTACGAGACTTCCATAAACACATGGAGAGTAAATCACTGGGAAAAATTCCCGACAAATTCAAAACAGCTAATGATATCTTTAATACAATCGTTAGTGCTTCGTTAGTGCTTCCAGGGGAATCACTCTTAACACTAGTGCTGAAATAGTTTGGACACTAGAAGCAAATAAAAACTGATGGATAAACGTGAAGTTAGCCCCCCAGAAAGCACTATCAATCAAACCTAGTGCAATTGATAGTACATTGTTGGTGGTCCTAGATAACACTAAGAGTTGAAGAGAATGTGAACAATTAGTTTTTATTCACACATACTCTCTCTTCCATTCCTCTCCAAAACCCATTCCAGAGTTTGGAGCTCTTAAATGTAGTTCTAAGTAGCAGTATTAATAACCACGAAGCCCCCAGAAGTCCATTGTAGATCCGCCTCTCGATAGAGAATGCGTGAATAAACACTTATTATTCACATTCAGTTTGCACATCTCCAAAAACAAACATTATTTTCATTCACTTCAATCTACTACTGCATTCTACTGAACTGTAACGCCTTTTTATGTTTAAATATAATTATTCATTTTTCAATAATTGTAAATGTTTAAGTTTAGTAATTCACCATGAATATAGTCAACTAGAAGTGTTTTTGTAACGAAGAAAAAACATGAACTGTGGAATATCTTTCAACAAACTGCCGAGAGTTGATAACCTGAAACCGCGGTAGCCCATGGTAGGGTCTTATATTAAGAAAATGAAAATATCAGGTAAATGCAAAAGTATTAATTTATAAATGATAATCTAGCAATTGCTATACTTAACGTTTATATGCAACTACAATACTATTTGAGAGTGCTTCCTGCTGAAGAAATCTACTTAGCACCCATAACGCTCTCACCTTGTTCTTGATCTTTAGCCTGATAGAAACTGTTTAATCCAAAGAGCTGTGTTCTAACAGATATATTATTTAATGAAATTATCCTGTTCGTTAACACCCGAGGCAGACAAATATGCATTTAATTACCGTCCCAGACGCTCACTATGCTTTACATACAGAGTTGTGTAGGATTCACTAGGTTTCGGTCTATCATTAATGTTATTTTCACGATTGCATTATGAAAAATCTTGCTATGTAACCCATTCTTGTTATGTATCCGAACCAGCCTTAATTTGGGTCTGATACGGGTGATCTGAACGATGAGACAATTATAGAATCGATTTCTGGCTCTTTTGAGATCTTCTCGTAGACGGTTAGGTGGAAAACATTTACGGTATATTCAGTCCTGTGTTAGGTACCAACTTAATAACACTGGTCATCACAAAGCAACCAAACTGTGGGCTAATCAAACAATCTTTTCATATAAGCTCACTGTATGCGTTGATTACTAACTAAGTGCCACAACTTTATACAGCAGAAAAAGTAATTGATTTCTCATGTCCCTTGAGGAAAATTCTTCATATTCAAGTTTTTGAATGAAAAAGTAATCTTATATCACGGTAGCATTGTCTTGATAAGAATATCGTATCACATTTCTTCATTCTGACATCCACTTTCCCTCTAATTCAATAGACCCATGTTCTTGGTGTGTCAATGCAGTCTTACTCGGAAGATTTAATCAAATCTTCAATCGTATCTCGCGTGTCGATTTCCTATTCTCAAACATCTTTTGGATAGCTATTCATCTTTCGAAGCTTCGCTACAACGATTGTGTAATGGTGAGATACACACCTCTCCTTTGTTATAAGCAGTGTAGTCACTCTGTATTTTTTCAAAATTTCAACTTCAACTACTAATAGTATATATTCTACTCTTCTGCATACAGTAAATAAATTCAAGGAAAGTAAACTAAGCACATGCGTTATGATATTACATCAGATATTATACTGGAAAGGTGTTCAAATAATAGTTCAGCTGAAGAAATTTCTGAACTGTTCAATGTTGTACCGCCTTTTGTGGCTTTCGTGTTAAGTAATTTCTTGTCACGATTGAATACATTGACAGGAAATGGTATAGAAGAACTTTGGTGTATCCTGTACACTATGACAAATTTACTGAAAATGCTGAATGGCCATGTCTACTCAAGATCATTGAGAACTGACTTCTAGACTTTGCTCCGGGATCTTTACATGTGGTAATGAAGACACTTACAATCCTCGCAGGAAATGACAAAATCTACGATCTGCTATTATATTTAACAATGTCTGGATGACAAAATCAATGTGCAACATTTACAAGAAAATGAAAGTGCATGTGAAAAAAGATATTAGGAAATGTCAAAATTAAGATGGTAACATTTTCCGAACCGTTAACATTGGCTGCAGAATATAGAGGTCTAATCGTAATGCAATTTATCCAAAGGGACTATATGAAACAGGGCCTAGAAACATCATTTCTATTCCATTAAAGTAATACATCCGTTTTCTCACGCAGGTGGTCATCTTTTCTATGAAAAATTTTCACATCACTATACTCAACCCCGGAGGCAAATAAAGTATCAGAGCATTACAAAAATTAACAATCAAGGAACATTCACAATTCGCAGAAAAAGACGCCTTCTTGAGCGAACATCCAAGTGATATAATTATCGAACAATGCTTAATGAAGGCCAAGAAATTTTCTCGGGGTTTAACTGAACGGCAGACACAATGTTACCAAGATTATTTTTTCATTCCCAAATACTGTTACAGAAGCTTTAAAGGACTTTCGTTGGCATCAGTTTATCATCACATCGACATGTTAAGCTAATGCCACCTTCTTTGTGTGATTATATCTCAATTCGCAAGAATTTCAATTCGACTGAGGTGAATATGCAGAGTCTGTATGGTCTTGTGTTAAAACCCACACGTAGAAGGAAGAGTGTGGACTAAAGATGAACTACACGCAATGGTGTGGACTAAAAATGGCAACTCAATTCTGCGTTAAGTACATATATAATTTATGTTAAACTCTATTTTCACGTTACATTTTATGGTAATAAATTACAATTATCGATATAAATTAAATTACGATCGTATTTGATTCTGCCATTGAAGCCACGACAATTCCATCACATTTCTTGAAAAACTTGGAGATCAATACTAGACGGCTTCCAATGATGCAAATAATTTTCAAGGGACCAAAGCCAGGTGTAGCTTCTATTACACGGTCAGGTGGAAAATATTTACGGTATAGTCAGTCCTGTGTTTCGCTATCAACTTAGTAACACTGGTCATCAGAAAGCAACTAAACTGTGGGCTAGTCAAATAAGCTTTTCATATAAACACACAGTATGCTTTGATTAGTAACAGAGACACATTTCACAGAGCAGAAAAAGTTATAATTTCAGAAGTCTCTTGTTGAATATTCTCCATATCCAAGTTCCAGAGTGATATCACGGTAGATTTGTCTTGATAAGAATATTGTATCACATTTCGTCATTCTGACATCCTCTTCACCTCTAATGCTATACACTAATGATCTTGGTGTGCCAATGGCTTTATATGGACAAGAAATTATTAAATTTAAAAAAAACTTTAGCCTCATTAAAAGATTGCTTTTACTTTTTTCATGATGCAACTGTCTGTGACATGACATCAGATATACTCAGCAGTGGATAGTTGGCAGGCCTGGTAGAACAGGTGTAGAACATAGACATCAAAAAAATTATCAATTGACAGAATTTTTTTTGTACTTAAGTTACATTGGGAGATGTTCAGTTAAGAACCTTTACTGTTAACATTACCGTGAACATTGGTTGCAGTATATACAGATTGAACATGGGACTACAACCTTCATTTGAAGACAATTAAATTAATGTTTCCGTTTTTTCAAGCAGCTGGTCATCTTTTGTATAAAAATTTTGCACATCAGTATACACACCAGATGGAAGCCCTGAAGGCAAATATGGTATCAGAGTATACAAGAAAATAACAACTCAAGGAACATTCAAAATTCGCAGAAAAAGAGGCCTTCTTGAGCGAAGTTCCAAGTGATATGATTATCGAATAGTGCTTAATTATGGGCACGAAATTTTCTCGGGGATTAACTCAACCTCAGGCAAAACGTCAGCAAGATTAATCCTTCATTCACATATACTGTTACATTAACAAAAGTTCTACAGGACTTTTGTGGGCATCAGTTTATCATCAGAGCGACACGTTGAGCTAATGCCACCTTCCTTGTATGATAATGTCTCAATGCGCAAGAATGTCAATTCGACTGAGGTGAATATGCAGAGTCTGTATTGTCTTGTGTTTTAAAACCCACACGTACAAGGAAGAGTCCCGCCACACGCAATGGTGTGGACTAAAAATGGTAACTCAATTCTGCGTTAATTACAAATTGAATCATGTTAAACTCTGTCGAGGAATTTGAAGCTTAAAATATATAAAACGATAATCATGCCTGTTGTTCTGTATGGTTGCGAAACATGGTCGCTTACTCTGAGGGAAGAACATAGACTGAAAGTATTTGAGAACAGGATCCTGAGAAGAATATTCGGAACCAAGAGGAACGAGAATGGAGAATGGCGGAAGCTTCATAACGAGGAACTACATAGTTTATACGGTTTACCAAACATTGTTAAGGTCATCAAGTCTAGGAGCCTTAGGTGGGCAGGTCATGTAGCTAGAATGGAAGAAAGTATAAACGCTTTCAAAGTCTTGACTGGTACACCCATAGAAAACGACCATTAGGAAGACCTAGGCGCAGATGGGAGGATAATATTAAGATGGATCTCGCAGAGATAGGAAAACAAAGTAGAAACTGGATGCAATTAGCTAAGAATAGAAGTCAGTGGAGAGCTTTTCTGAACGCGGCACTGAACCTCCGGGTTCCATAGGCCATAGAGTTAGTTAGTTAGTTAGTTAAACTCTATTTTCACCTTATATGTTATGGATATAAATTACAATTAGACATGGAAAGTGCCGAAAGAAAAAAAAAAGAGCTTTCTGGAAATATCTGCCACGATCGAATTTAATTGTGCCATTGAAGCCATAACAAATCAATCATAGTTCTTCAGAAACTTGTTGGAAATCTATACTAGACTGCTTCAAATGATGCAAACAGTTTTCGAAAGAGGATAGGTAGCTGTATATGGACAACAGTATTAGAAGAAACTAGTAAGAGGAAATCTGTAGCTATTGATGGGTGTGATTCTCAACTATTAAGAATCATGGTAGAAGACTTCATGAGCAGTTGCTAAATTTCACATTGCCATTTTCACATTTTCACATAGCTAATTTTCACATAACCTTTCACATTTTCACAATCACAGTACTGAAAGGAAATGCTTCGAAAGTATTAATTTTAAAGAAACCTTATCGTCATTAAAAGATTGCTTTCACTTTTTACATGATGCGACAGGCTGTGACACGACCTCAGCTATACTCAGGAGTGAATAGTTTGCACCCTTAAAGTTCCTTCAAAAAGAAGAGTTCTGAAAGTTAGACAGAGTCTTCAACCAACCAAATGTGTATCCTGACAAAGTAGTAACGTTAGAAATTCTATATTCGCCTGTATGTAGATGGCAAAATGCTCTCCCTGGTATAAGCCATATCAGATATAACAAGGAAGTAGTTACAAAGCTTCAGTATGGCCACTTTTCCCATTTCTAACACAGCAGCTGTGCAGCATTCAATTTGAAAGTACCGCCAATTCCATCAGCGAAATGGTCTAAGTATGAACCCAATCGAAAGAGGTTGTGTTTGAAGGAGGATATGCAAAATCCAAGGACCCACACAGCTACCATCAGCTCCAACCGGATAATCTTACTTACCTGTAGATAAAAAGTGACTGCAAGATAGGATTGTGAATGAACCACATGTTAGTGTAAAAGAGCCGATGTGAAGTATTCAAGGTTTTGTGCATTCTGCCAAGGGAGATCATGTGAAAATGAGAGATCGGAAGACAATCTGATATAGATGATAACTAACAACAGCTGAAAAAAAAAAACAATATTTCATTGACAACCGCTTAATTGTTGTCCAATCAGTTATGATTATTATTTTTTTATATCGTCCCCGCCTTATAGACCTAAAAGAATTGACGTGAAGACGATCTTAATGTAAATCTAAAAGAGGGTATGGTATATAAACAAGGTTACATATTTTGGAGTATTTTAACACGAGCGGCTTTGATACCCGAGGAGGAAATATATCCGGGCCAGGACAAACCTAATTTAACGAGCTAAACCAATTCATTTAGATATGACAATCGTATACTACATTACCATTCAATTGATGTTTATAACAATCGTTTATTGTTTGATTGTTTATGTGCCAAGATGTTACAGCAAACGATGATTCCAAGGAATTTGACATCTGCAAAGACACTAAAAATTGTGTAGCTACCGTTTAGATTTAGAATCTCCTAAAAACAAGCAAAGTTTAAATCTCTTAACAAGGTACGATGTTTCGAAATGCGGTACATGCAAAGACTCCATGTTAATTTTTATCCAAGAGGGCGTAAGAATGAAAGCTCTATTACATGTCTATCCCTGTTTCTTTCAACCTATTGCTATACGACATAAGGACAAGGAATACGTACTGCTCAGTTTCTTCTACCTTTGCGACTGTAATAAACTGCTTTAACAGTAAGAAGGCCACGAAGCTTAACAATTTTCCGTAACAGTTATATTACACTTAGGGTCGTAAGCTTGTAAAGGAATTACATGCAGCTTATTGGCATGAAACTCTAATAGCAATTTTTTTTGGTAATTAGCTACGAGATTACTTGTTGACAAAGGCACGCTTCTCTTGACCTGAGACACAAGTCCGGCCGATGAATTTATGGAGCTAGCGGTTTAAAGAACTGATCCGCGATACAAAGTAATTATACAGGCCTCTTAGAACAGGTGTAGAACACTGACATCAACAAAATTATCAATTGACAGAATTTGCTTTGATACATAGGTCACATTGGATGATTTTCAGTTAAGTCCACCTGAAAGATATAAAAATTCCTAGGCCCACTTTCCACATCTTCCAGCAAAAGCCCTGATTTTTCTCCAATAGTAATTGTGTTCGAGTACTTGCTCTTCCCGATGCCCAAAGAAAGTAATAGATACTGCTATTAACTTTCGCTTAGCTTGTAAGTTTAACTGGCGTGCATAAAAAATTTCGAGTCGTCTTTTGCAATTTTGACTCACTTCATCAAGCTGCTATATTGAGAACACAACGCAACGTACTCATCTCTAACACTGAACCAGACAGGTCATTTTGCCTGGTATGTATGCCAGCATATCCATCATCTCCGTTACCAGAGCCATCCTAGATCACCAAATAAATTCTTTTACAAAAATAGAAGAATCAAATCGTCTGTGGAATTCTGCATAGATGATCACTGCATATAGTAGATTATCATGGCAAACTGCCTAGAGTACATTTTTTGCACAGTCCAGCTAAGAGCCGTTAACATTGGTAAGAAGAAAGTCGAAGCACACTGATATGTGCATAGATCGTTACTTCAAACTTTTTTCAGAGAACATTGTATTACCTAGTTGCAGTAAAATTGAAATATTCTATTAAGGGGAGATGTAGAGATATGTGTTGTTCTCTTATGAAAAAGAATGCAATCAGTTAGCATGCACTACAATCAACCAGACATACAAGCGTCGTGAGATTAGGATTTTTCTATTGTAACTTACACGCTGTAATTAACTAAAATCTGTTGAAAAATTACTTTCATATGGCAAAAGATTTTAAGGTTTATCTACAAGGCTGTCGACTGTGGCTTTCTGCAGAAATGATGGTATTACTAATTGTAGATATCAGCATGCATTTAGATAAAAAGATAACAGTACGTGTCGAGATCCGCCATGCTACTTGCATTAGAACGAGTGGAAACGTCATCCATGAAGTACAACCGAAGTGAAGCTTGCGGGTTGAAATGGGAAAAGGGCAGCAGCTCATATAATTCTTAGGACTTGCAAATTCGAAATATTCGAGTTTAAACCCTGTGACGTGTGGATCAAGAAATCTTTAACTGAGAAAGAATGAATATCACGTTGATCAGAAGGTATAGGAAAGAGAAAGCGCGTTAAATGATGGATAAATTGATGGGTGACTTGCGATAGGATAAGCATCCCAGTGCTTGTAAAGCTTTTTGTAATATGCATCCACTCTATCAGAAATCGTCTTAAAATGAGAACGATAGCAGAGATGTTACTTGAGTTCATTCTAATAGTACTCTACAATGTCTGAAAAGAGATATTAATAATAGATTATATCGATCTCTAAGTGATGCGGTGATTAAAGAAATAATTTTGAGGATGCAAGGGGATGTTCGATTTTTAATTAGTGGCTGAGAGTGCAACAACAGCACCAATAAATCGAGGGTTATAATATGGAGGTTACCGCAAGGCTTCTTACAACGCTGTGAAATTTAGAAGTCAGCAGTGGACATCGGCAACTATTCCTTAATTCTTAATGGCTTAAAGCTAGTAAAGTCAACAATGAATCCTAAGCCGTAAGATCTCGTGTTGTGTACTTAGGTCTTAAGACCATGCAATAGTGCTTTTAGAGCTCTTTAACTCAAATTATACAATGGCGTACTATGTAAAAAACCGTGGATTTACTTCTCCCTTTAATAAGACGGGGGTATCACACACATATAGCGTTGGGAACTAACAGTGGTTTCTTTTAGGTGGGCCCTTGCAATTGAAAAATGTTGGGATACCAAATTAAAAAACAAGTATTAATTTATCAACGATAATCAAGCAATTGCTATACCTCCAGTTTATATACAACTACAATATTATTTGAGAGTGCTACCTGGTGAAGAAATCTACTTAGCACCCATAACGGTCTCACGTGGTTCTACTAATCAAAGCATACAATTAGATTACTAATCAAAGCATAGAATGAGATTACTAATCAAAGCATACAATGAGATTATGTGAAAAGATTATTCGATTAGCCCACAGTTTGGTTGCTTTGTGATGACCAGTGTTACTAATTTGGTAGCGAACACAGGACTACTCTTAATATTTTCCACCTAACCGTTTAAGGGAAGATCTCAAAAGAACCTAAAATCGATTCTATATTTGTCTCATCGATCAGATCACCGGTCCCAGACCCAAAATAAGGCTGCTTCGGAAGTTAGAATGTAATGGGTTACATATCAAATTTTTATCTTTATGCAATCGTGAAAATATTATTAATGATAGACCGAAACCTAGTGAATACTACACCGCTCTGTATGTAAGCCCTAGTAAGCAGCAAGGACGCTAATTAAATGCATACTTGATAGCCTCGAGTTTTAACACACAGGAGAATTTCTATAAATATTGTATCCGTAAGAACACAAATCTTTAAATTAAACAGTTTCTATTAACTAACGATGAAGAACAAAGTAAGAGCGTTATGCTTGCTAGGTAGATTTCTTCAGGAGGAAGTACTCTCAAATAGTATTGTAGTTGCATATAAACGGGAAGTATAGCAATTGCTTGATAATCATTGATGAATTAATACATTTGGTATCACAACATTTTTCAATCCCAAGGACCCATCTAAAACCGCTGTATTATCTCAATGCTATATGACTGATACTTTCGACTTATTATAGAGACAAGTAAATCCACGGTTTATAAATAGTACGCCATTGTATAATGTGAGTAAAGCATCTTTAAAAGCTGCTTTGCTTTTAAACCTAGGTACACAACACAAAATATTGCGGTCTCTGATTAATTGTTGAATTTCTTTACAAGCTCTAAGCAGATAGGAATTAAGGAATACATGCCAATGTCCACTGATAATTTCTAAATTACACAGCAATGTAACAAGGAGTTAATCCTGCATAAGCCGTTTAGCCTTACCAAGAACCTCAAAATAGAACCCCCGAATTATTGGCACACCTGTTGCACTTTAAAACATTAATTAAAAATCAAACATCCCCGTCCATCCTCAAAATTATTTCTTTAATCACCGCATCACTTACAAATCGATTAATATTCGTCTTTAAAAATTGTTGAACACTATTATAATGAAGTCAAGTATCATCTCTGCTTCAATTAGAATCTCTGGTAATATTGTTATTTTAAGGCGATTTCTTTTGTTGTGGATGCAGATTACAAAAAGCTTCACAATCTCCGGGATGCCTGTCCTTTCGCAAGTGACCTATCAACTTGTCCATCAAATAATGCGCTTTCTCTTTACTATATCTTATGAGCTCACCTCGATGTACATTCTCAGCTAAATATTTCTTGTTCGCCTGCTCTCGTCTGTTGTACTGCATGCAAACTGATTCCATCTTTGGACCGATTAGAAATTTCTTCAGTTGAGGTACGATTTGAACACCTTTCAATTATAAACTTCCGTCTATAAAAAAACTGCATGCGTCTTTTGCAACCTTGACTCATTTCATAAAGTTGCTGTATTGATAACGTATCTATCACACTAATCTTCAAGCTATAAGACTTTAAAGTCTTTCTGAGTCACACGGTTCCTCTTGTACCACAGACTGCCATATCGCACACTCATATAAAACTTTGGAGGATTTGAATTTCTCAATATTCTTACCGGAAAGTAAAGTTCTAGTAAGCTTCTCCTCTGTAGCAGATTAGTGCACCACCTGTATTAGCTTTTAGACACTTTCATATCTGAGACTGAACGATCAACAAGAAGAATATCTCTAATCTTATTTATTAAATTAAACTACCTTATCTCGCTGACGTGAATAGAGTTTCCGTGTCTTTCCACATACTCAAAGGTATCTTCTAAAGAGCAGAAATCTACTCCACAAAATGTACCCGATTAATCGCCAGCAGTTGAGTCTTACGAAGTCTTACGAGTCTGACTGTCATTTGGCCTGGTATGTATGCGAGCATATCCATGGCCGATGACCACAACCATCGTAGATCACCAAGTAAATTCATTTACAAAAATATAAGCACCAAATCGTCTGTAGAATTCTGCATAGATGAACGTTGCATATAGCGAAATATCATGGCAAACTGCCTAGAGTACATTCCTTGCACAGTCCAGCTAAGAGCCGTTAACATTGGTAAGAAGTAAGTCGAAAAACACTTATATGTGCTTAGATCTTAACTTTAGATTGTTTTCAAAGAGCAGTGTATTACCAAGTTACAGAAACATTCTGATATTTTACTGAGGATAAGTCGAAATACGTGTTGTTCTCTTTTCAAAACGAATGCAAGCAGTTAGCATGCACATAAACTTTGAAAGATTCTTTTCACTCTGCTGAATGAGATATCTTTTATTAGTAAATATCAGACAATTTAAAACAGTTCCTTTCTCTCATTTTTAAATATGTCAGTAGCTAACGAATTTACAGCTTGCCACATAGTTCAAACACTCGTTTCCTCCAACTGAATCAACTTTACTTTCAGTTATAATTTTTTACATTTTAAAAAACGTATGTGGTTTCATTATATTATCAAATATGTCTGCAAGAGTTTAGCAAGTGTCTATTTCACATTCCCTTGTTCCTCACACCTTTCAATGCCCTAAACCCTCAACACTTTTTGTTGTAAATATCACAATACACGACAATTCCGATCTTCCATTTTATTCTTAAAGATGTCAGTAACTAACGAACGTGACAAACTCGCGTTGGCTTTATCGGATATTCTATTTACATTTGCAAATATGTTAAAACCAATACAATTCCATTCTTAAATGTGTCTGTAGATATCGATCACCAGTAATCTGCTTAATCTTCCAACATTCCTTTCGCCCTACTGAGTAGAGTCCGTTTTCAATTCTAGTTATCAGACAATATCAGTCAATTCCGTTCTATCAGATTATTCTTTCATCCGTGAGTACATATTGATCACAAAGAGTCTGCTTCATCTTCCAAACACTCTCTACGCCTAACTGTTAATTTCTGACAAATTAAACTGATTCGTTTTTTTCTTTGTATGCTTCAATATCTCAGTAACTGACGATCTGCGAAAGTCTGCGTGAGGTTTTACGGTCGTTTCGAGATGTTCAGTGGACTCAACTTTCAGTTGTAATTATCTCACAATTTACCCTATTCCGTTGTTTTTCTTGTACGTAAATAAGTCAGTAAAACGACAATGAGTGTCACTTTCATATCCGCAGATGAAATACAAGTTTTCTATTCTAACACGCAAACAATGAACGACAATAAACGAAAATAACCTTCTATTTCTTTCTTTTTGTATATTTCAGTGATTAACCATCAAGAAGAGTTTGCTACATGTTCCAAGCTCAACGTCCGCCCAACTCAACGGACTCAATTTCATTAATTATATCACACAATTTAGTACAATTAACTCTTTTAACAATTGTAAATATCTGACAATGTCAGACAATACCGCTCTCTCGTTTTATGTTTAAATACGTGGATAAGCGTCAGCAAGAGTTTACTTCCACTTCCAGTCACTGCTTTCGACCTATTGAATGGAAAAATTTTCATATTTAAAATCTCTGAAAATTTACGACGCTTCCTTTCAGTTATTTAACACTTAATTATTTCACTAACTAATGGTTAGCAAGAGTTTGGTTCATTTTTGATATAGTCTCTTCGCAATAGTAAATCACCTCACTTTCTCATTTTTTAATTGTACCTGGCGTTTCACGACAACTCCATTCTTTCATTTTATTCTAAAATATGTCAGTAACCAAACGATCAACAAGAAACTACTTTAGCTTCTAAATACTCGATTGGAGGTATTGAATAAACTCACATTTCAATTTTAAATTTCTGAGTAATGTGTTATTTTTACTTTATTTAATTATGCCTTTAGTTTGCGGTCGCCAAATTTCTGTATCAGAATTCAAACACACCATTCACTTTAGAGAATGAACTAAATTTTAATACTACATATCCGATAATTTACGTGAATTCTATAATTTATTTTATTCTGAAACAGTTGATTTAACGAAGGATCATCAAGAGTCTCCTTTATACACCAAAACACACCTTTCCCATACGAAAACGACTCCCTTTTCTAATGTAAATTTATGACAAATTATGAGTGCTTCGTTGTTTCGTTTTAATTTTTAAGTATATCAGATACTAGCGATTAGCAAAATTCTATTTCATATTCTGATCACTTGTTTCGCACTACTGAATTATCTAGTTTTTCAATTATAAATACATGACAGTTTACGACAATTGCGATCTATCGTTTTATCTAAAAAAATTTTACAAACTAACGATAAGCAAGATTTGGTGTTATATAACATACACACCTTTCGCAGTACTCGCCCCTCTTCATTTATAACTATTTGATAATTTACGACTATTTGATTCTTTCATTTTATTCTAACATACATGATTAAGTAATGATCTTCAGAAGTGTGCTTCATCTTCCAAACAGCTCTCTTGGCCATACAAAGAAGACCTACTTTCTATTGTAAATATGAAAAGGGAATGAACGACAATTCCGTTCTTTTAACTAACTCTTATTCATCTCGGTAAGTAACCATCACATCAGCAAGGTTCTACCCAAGTTTCAAAACACTCCATTCTCCTTAGTGAGTGCACTCACTTTTAAATTCCATAATTTTTTAGAATAAAATGAATAAACTCAATTGCCATAAATTGTTAGATATTTACGGTTGAAAAGCTGCTCTATTTAATAGGGCGAAACAAGAGTTGGAAACTGGAAATAGACAAAAATCAACATTACCTTCTCACGCATTTAAATACAAGTGAGAAAACGCACTTATCGTATTGATTCTATCATTTACCACTCAAAAGAGCTCATTAAGTATTACCAAAGGAGTGTTTTGAACATGAAAAAGCCTGTTGTTAGTCATCGGTTAGTATAAAATGTAAGAACGGAATTGTATCAAAAAGTCAGATAATAACAATTGAAAAGTGAGGCTATTCAATAAGCTCAACGGAGTCTTTGGAAGATGTACCACATTCTTCCTAATCGTTAGTTACTGACATACTTAAAATTGAAAGAAAAGAGTGTTTGTATATTACATATCGACTAGCTGAACTCGTTCACTGCTCAAAACACACCAAAAAGAACTAATGTCATAACGCATGTGCTTTGTACACCTTTCTTGCATTTATTTACTGTATGCAGAAGTGTAGAATATATAGTATTAGTATTAGTATAAATCTTCCGAGTAAGACAGCATTGACACACAGAACATTAGTGTAAAGCATAAGAGTGGAAGAGGATGTCAGAATGACGAAATGTGATACGATATTCTTATCAAGACAATTCTACCGTGATATCATTCTATACTTGGATATGAAGAATTTTCACGAAGACATTTCTGAATAAAGTACTTTTTCTGCTTTTTGAAATGTGTCTTAGTTACTAATCAAAGCATAGAGTGAGTTTTATGAGAAGCTGATTTCTTAGCCCACAGTTTCGTTGCTTTCTGATGACCAGTGTTACCAAGTTGGTAGCGAACACAGGACTGACTATACCGTAAATATTTTCCACCTGACCGTGTACGAAAAATCTTAAAAGAACTTAAAATCGATTCTTTATTTGTCTCATCTATCAGTTCACCGGTCTCAGACCCAAAGTAAGGCTGCTTTGTAGGTAAGAATATAATTGGTTCCATAGAAAGTTTTACAATATACAATCGGGAAAATATTATTAACGATAGACCGGAACCTAGTGAATCCTACACAACTCTGTATGTAAGCCCTAGTGAGCAGCAAGGACGCTAATTAAATGCATATTTGATAGCCTCGAGTGTTAACTCTCATGAGACTTTCTTTAAATAATATATCCTTAAGAACACAATTCTTTGGATTAAACAGTTACCAGGTGAGAGCGTCATGGTTGCTAAGTAGATTTCTTCAGGAGGTAGCACTCTAGAACAGTATGATAGTTGCATATAAACGGGAAGTATAGCAATTACTTGATTATAATTGATTAATTAATATTATCTTTTTTTACATTTGGTATCCCAACATTTTTCAATCCCAAGGGCTCAATTAAAAAAAACGCTGATCGTTCCCAAAGCTATATATCTGTCATACCCTCGTCTTATTAAAGGGAGAAATAAATCCACGGTTTTTTAAATGCTACGCCATTCTATAATGAGAGTTATGGAGCTCTGAAAGCAATACCGTTTCGTTTTTAAGACCTTGGTACTCAAACAAGGGATCTTACGGCTTTGGATTCATTTTTGGATTCCTTAACTAGCTGTAAGCCAATAGAAATCAAGTAATAGATGCCGATTTCCACTGCTGGCTACTACATTTTACAGCATTGTAAGAACATAAGCCGGCATATGCCGTTTAGCCTTACCTGACCCCTCGAAATAGACCCCTCGAATTATTGGCGTGCTTGTTGCACTCTGACCCTCTAATTAAAAATAGAACATCCCCACCATCCTCAAAATTATTTCTTTAATCACTACATCACTTAGAGATCGATATAATCTCTTATTAATATCTCTTTTCATAAGTTGTAGAATACTATTACAATGAAGTCAAGTTACATCTCTCCTAATGTTCTCATTTTAAGACTATTTCTGACGTAGTGGATGCAGTTTACAATAAGCTTTAAAACCTCAGCGATGCTTGTCCTCACGCAAGAGACCCACCAACTTGTCCATCATTTTAAAGCGCTTTCTCTCTACTACACCTTATGAGTTCACCGTGATAATCCTTCTTTCTCAGCCAGAAACTTCTTGTTCCGCACGTCACTGGGTTTAAACTCGAATATTTCGAATTTGCAAGTCCTAAGAACAATATGAGCTGCCGCACTTATCCCATCTCAATCCGCCTGCTCTCGTCGGTTGTACTGCATGCAAACTGATTCCGCTCGTTCTAAAGCAAGTATCATGGCGGATCTCGACATCTACTCTTATTATTATTTTATCTACATATAGTAATACATTACTTCTGGAGAAAACCACAGTTGGCAGCCGTGTAGATAAATCTTAAATCTTTTGGCAAATGAAAATAATTTTCCAACAAATTTTAAAATTAGCGTGTAGGTAGCAATTTAAAAATCCTAATGTCACTACGCTCTTTGTAAAATATCTGACTGTTTCTGTACCTTCGTCATACAATCTTCTCTGAAAACAGTCTGAAGTATAGATCAAGAAGTTAGATGATCTACCTCAGTGTTTCATCTAACTTCTTTGCAATGTTAACGGCTCTTAGCTGGACTGTGCAAGGAATGTACTCTAGGCCGTTTGCCATAATATTCCGCTATATGCAGCGATCATCTATGCAGAATTCTACAGACGATTTGTGGGCGCTTGCTTGCTCTCTACCCTTCTTATCAAATATTACTATCTATGGTTAGTAGTAGTGCATGCTACCTGCTTGCGTTTGTTATGATAAGACAACAACAAGTATCTCTACATCTCCTCTTAGTAAAATTTTATCTGAACGTTTCGGTATCTTAGTAATACTATGATTTCTGAAAACAGTCTGAAATATAGATCTAGGCACATATCTGTGTATTTCGACTTTCTTGCCAATGTTAACGGCTCTACTAAAAAAGGCACACCAGGCTAGCCATAATATTCCGTTATATGCAGCGAACACCTAAGCAGAATTCTACAGACAATTTGGTGCTTGTATTTTTGTAAAGGAATTTACTTATTGATCTAGGATGGCTCTGGTCAACGGCCGTGGATATGCTCGTGTTAAATGATTCCAAAGCAGCTCGTGTTAAATTGTTCCAAAAAAAAAAATTACCTTGTCCTTACACCTTCATTTAAAGTTTCATCAAGATCGTCTTCATCTCCATTTTTTAGGTCTATAAGGCGGGGACGATATCACAAAATAATAATCATAACTGATTGGATCAACAATTAACCGTTGTCAAGGACATATTTATTTTTTACAGCTGTTGTTCGTTATCATCTATATCAGAATGTCTTCCGACCTGCCATTCGTACACGAGCTCCCTTGGCAGAATGCAGAGTTCGCTTGAATACTTCATACCGGCTCTTTTACACTAACGTTGGCTCGTTCACAATCCTATCTTGCTGTTACTTTTTATCTAAAGGTAAGTAAGATTATTCGGTTGATGATGGTAGCTGTGTAAATTTTTGGAATTCGCATATCCTCTTTCTCACACCACCTCTTTCGATTGTGTTCATACTTGGACAATTTCGCTCATGGAATTGGAGGTAATCCGAATTGAATGCTGCACAGCTGCTGTGTTAGTAATGGCAATACTGAAGCTTTTGTTACTACTTCCTTGTTATATCTGATATGGCTTATACCACGGAGGGCATTTTTCCATCTCCATACAGGCGAATAAGGAATTTCTGACGGCACCACTTTGTCAGGATTCATATTTGGTTGGTTGAAAGCTCTATCTAACTTTCAGAACTCAGTATAGCTGAGTTCGTGTCACAGCCTGTTGCATCATGAAAAAAGTGAAAGCAATCTTTTAATGACGCTAAATTTTTTTTAAAATTTATTAATTTAGTAGCATTTTATTTCAGTTCTCCTTGTCTGTGGCTACAAGAGAATAAGCAACTGCTCATCAAGTCTTCTACCAAAGTAATTAAAAGATCTGAATCACTCCCAACAACAGCTACAGATTTCCCGTTTCTAGTTTCTTCTATTACTGTTGTCCATGTACAGCTACCTTTATTGCTTTGAAAACTGTTTGTAACTTTTCATCCCTCTAGTGTTGATCTCCTAATTCCTCAATGACTGTGATTGAATTGTCATGGTTTCAAACGCAGAATTAAATTTGATCGTTGCAGATATTACCCCAAAGCTCTTTTTTCTCTTCGGCACTTTCCATGGCCAGTTAGCATCCTTGCTGCTCAATAGGGCTTACACACAGAGCTGTGTAGGATTCACCAGGTTCCGGTCTATCATTAATAATATTTTCCTGATTGCATAATGACAAACTTTCTATGAAACCAATTATATTCTAAACATCGAAGCAGACCTACTTTGGGTCTGAGACCGGTGATCTGATTGATGAGACAAATAAAAAATCGACTTTAGGTTCTTTTGAGATCTTCCCTTAGACGGTTAGGTGGAAAATATTTACGGTATAGTCAGTCTGGTATTCGCCACCAACTTAATAACATTGATCATCACAAAGCAACCAAACAGCGGTCTAACAAATAACTTTCCATATAAGCTCACTGTATACTTTGATTAGTAACTTAGTGCCACACATTTGATAGATCAGAAAAAGTCATTTATTTCAGAAGTCTCTTGATGAAAACTATCATATCCAAGTTCTTGTTTGAAAGAGTAGTCTGATATCATGGTAGCATTGTCTTGATAAGAATATTGTATCACATTTCGTCATTCTGACATCCTCTTCCCTTTAATCGAATACACTCATTATCTTGGTGTGCGAATGCTGTCTTACTGGGAAGATTTAAACAAATCCTCACAAGCATCTCGCGTCTCGATTCTTATTCTCACACAACGTCCGAATAGCTATACATCTTGTTAAAGCTTCGCCACAACGATTGTGTAATGCTGAGTTCCACACCTCTTCTTTTCATAAAAGCAGTGTATTGCCTCTTTATTTCTTCAATATTTCAACATCAAGTACTAATCCTATATATTCTACCCTTCCGCATACAGTGAATAAGTGCAAGAAAAGAGAACAAAGCACATGCGTTATGACATTAGATCAGCCAGTATACTGGAAAGGTGTTCAAATCGGACCTGCAGCTAACGAAATTTCTTAACGGTCCAAAGTTCTACCGACTTTAGGAGGCTTCCAGTTAAGTAATTTCTAAGCAGGATTGGATAAATTATGTCAGGAAATTGTATCGGAGAACTTTTGGGTATCCTGTACACTATGAAAACATTAGTAAAAATGTTGAATAGCCGTGCCTAATCAAGATCATTGAGAACTTTATCTAGAGTTTGCTCCGGGACCTTTACATGTGTTAATGAAGACATCTACAACCGTCGGAGGAGATGACAAAATCTAGGATCTGCGATCTTATTCAACAATGACTGGATGACGAAATCAATAAGCAACATTTACAAGAAAATGAAACTGCATCTCAAAAACCATATTAGGAAATCTCCAAATTAAGTTGGTGACATTTTCCGAACCGTAAAGTTTGGCTGCAGTATATAGGGAAGGTCATAATCGTATTCCAATTCATCCAAAGGGGGTAGATTGAACAGGGGATTAGAAACTTTATTTGTAGGCAATTAAATTAATGCTTCCGTTTTCTCACGCAGCTGGTCACATCTTATATGCAAAATTTGCACATCACTATACTCAACTGATGGAAGTTATGGAGGCAAATACGGTATCAGAGGATTACAAGAAATTAACAACTCAAGGAACATTCACAATTCGTAGAAAGAGAGGCTTCCTTTCGAGAAGTTCCAAGTTATAAGATTATCGAACAGTGCTTAACGAAGACCACAAAATTTTCTGGGGGATTAACTCAACGTCAGACACAACGTTAGCAAGATTAATCCCTGATTCCCAAATACTGTTACGATAACGGAAGTTCTACAGAATTTTTTTGGGCATCAGTTTTTCATCAGAGCGACACGTTGTGCTAATGCCATCTTCCTTGTGTGATAATATATCAATGCGCAAGAATCTCATTTCGACTGCTCTGAATATTTCAAACTCTATTGTCCTGAGTTTTAAAACACATACGTAGAAAGAAGAGTCCTTCTACACGCAATGGTGTGGACAAAAATGGCAACACAAATCTGCTTTAAGTACGTATAAAATTATGTTAGGCGCTTTCTTCACTGCAATAACGCACACTCTTTTTAAAATTACTGGAGAATATTATTTCTTGATTTTCTAAACGTTTTCTCACCGGTGAGTAGAATTCTACTAAGCTTTCCCTCTCTTGCAGATGAGTGCACCAACTGTATTAGGTTTTTGACACCTTTCCTATCTAAGACGGAATGATCAACCACAAGTATTTCTGTAATCTTATTTATTAAATTCAACACTACATTATTTCGCTGACGTGAATAGAGATTGCGTGTCCTGTCCATCTACTCAACCTTATGTTCTCAAGAGGAGAAAGCTACTCCACAAAATGTACCCGATTGATCGCCAGTAGTGTACTGATCTCTAACACTGAACCAACTATAATTTGACCTGGTATGTATGCGAGCATATCCATAACCGTTGACCAGAGCAATCCTAGATCACCAAGTAAATTCCTTTACAAAAATAGAAGCACTAAATCCTCTGTAGAATTCTGCATAGATGATCGCTGATAATAGCGGAATATCATGACAAACTGCCTAGAGTACATTCGTTGCACAGTCAGGCTAAAATCCTTTAACATGGGCAATAACAATGTCGAAACACAGATATATTCTTAGATCTATACTTCTGACTGTTTTCAGAGAACAAGTTTTTACTAAGTTACAAAAACATTCAGATATAATAGAAAGATTCACTTACAGAAGCATTCGAGGGTTTTATTTCGAGGTGCCCGGTAATGCTAAACGGCTTATGCGGGTTTAATTCCTTCTTACAGTGCTGTGTAATTTGAAATCATCAGTGGACATCGGCATGTATTCTTTAATTTCTATACTAAGGGGAGTTGTCGAGATACAATTTGATACAAAAAACTAATTCAAGCAGTTAGCATGCACTACAACTAACCAGACAGAGTAATATTTGAAAAGAAGCGTAGTCAGATTATCATTTTTAATTGAAACTTACATGCTGTAATACACTATAAACTTTTGAAAAATTACTCTCATTTGACATATCTATAAGGCTGCCGATTGTTGCTTTCTGCAGAAATAATGGTATTACTAAGTGTAGATATCACAATGCACTTAGATAAAAAGATAATAATAGTAAATGTCGAGATCCGCCATGATATTTGCATGAGGAAGAGTGGAATCAGTTTGCATGCAGTACAACCGACGAGAGCGGGCGGGTTCAATGGGAAAGTATGGCAGGTCATATTGTCGCTCGGACTTGCAAATTCGAAATATTGGAGTTTAAACTTAGTGACGTGTGGAAAAAGAGTCTTGAGCTGAGAGAGAATAAATATCATGGTGAGCACATAAGGTATAGTAAAGAGAAAGAGCGTTATTTGATGGACAAGTAGATAGATCACTTGCTAAAGGACAGGCATCCCCGAGCTTGTGAGGCTTTTTGTAATCTGCATCCACAACGACACAAATCGCCTTAAAAGGAGAAGGCGATTTGTAGGCGGAGGCGGAGGCGGAGATACTAATTGAAGGCGAGATGATACTTGTCTTCATTGTAATAGTATTCCACAATGTCTGACGACAGACATTAATCGATCTTTAAGGGTTGCGGTCAATAAATAAATAATTTTGAGAATGTACAGGGATGTTCGATTTATAAATAGTGGTTTAGAGTGCAACAGGCGTATCCTTAATTCGAGGGTTTTATTTCTAGGTGCCCGGTAAGGCTAAACGGCTTATGCCGGATTAACTCCTTCATACAGTGCTATGTAATTTGAAATCATCAGTGGACATTGGCATGTATTCTTTAAATTCTATTGGCTTAGAAATAGTAAAGAAATTCAACAATTAATCGGAGGCCGCAGTATTTTGTGTTGCGTACCTAGTTCTCAAAAACGAAGCAGTAGTGCTTTTAAAGCTCCTTAACTCAAATTATTGAAAGGCGTACCATTTAAAAAACCGTGGATTTACTTCGCCCTTTAATAAGACGAGGGAATCACAGTCATATAGCTTTGAGAACGTACAGCGGTTTGTTTTAGTTGGGCCTTTGGTATTGAAAAATGTTGTGATACTAAATGTAAAAAAACATAAGTATTAATTTATCAATGATAATCAAAGAAATGCTATACTTCCCGTTTATATGCAGGTAGAATAATATTTGAAAGTTTTTCCTGCTGAAGAAATCTACTTTTCACGTATCACGCTCTAACCTTGTTCTTGATCGTTAGCCTGATAGAAACTGTTTAATCAAAAGAAATTATCTAGTGTGTTAAAACTCGAGGCTATCAAGTATGCGTTTAATTAGCGTCCTTGCTGCTTACTAGGTCTTACATTCAGGGCTGTGTAAGATTCACTAGGTTCTGGTCTATCATTAACAATATTTTTACGATTGCATAATGATAAAAACCTGATATGGAACCCATTATATTCTAACATCCGAAGCAGCCTTACTTAGGGTCTGAGACCGGTGATCTGATCTATGAGACAAATAAGGAATCGATTTTAGGTTCTTTTGAGATCTTCCCTTAGACGGATAGTTGGAAAATATTTACGGTATAGTCAGTCCTGTGTTCGCTACCAACTTAATAACACTGTTCATCACAAAATAACCAAACTGTGGGCTAATCAAATAATCTTTCCATATCATACTAATGATCTATATCCCGTCTTAACTTCTTCCATTATTCCTGTCCATATACTGCTACCTTTATCCTTCGAAAACTTCTTGCATCATTTGAAGCCGTCTAGTATTGATCTCCAAGTTTCTCAAGAAGCGTGATTGAATTGTCGTTGATTCAATGGCAGTCTTAAATTCGATCGTTGGAATACTTCCCGAATGTCTTTCTTAATCTTACGTCATTTTCCGTGTCTAATTGTAATATATATAATTAAGATATAAGTTGAAAATAGCGCTTAACATAATTTATATACGTAGTGTACTTAAAGCAGATTTTTCGTCTACACCTCTGCGTGTAGCAGAACTCTTCCTTCTACGTGTGAGTTTTAATTCTCAGTACAACAAAGACTCGTTTACGTTGAGCGCAGTCGAATTGACATTCTTCTGCAATGAGATATTATGACACATGGAAGGTGGCATTAGCTCAACGTGCCGCTGAGATGACAGAGTGTCTCCTCAAGAGTACTTTAGAACTTTTGTTATCGTGACAGTAGTTTGGAATGATTTATTAATCTTGCTAACGTTATATCTGACGTTGTTAATCCTCCAGAAAATTTCGTGGCCTTCATTAAGCACTGATCGATTGTCATATCAATTGGAACTTTGCTCAAAAAGACTTCTTTTTCAGCGAATTATGAAGGTTCCTTGAGTTGTTAATATGTAGCAATCATCTGATACCGTATTTGCATCCATTGCTTCTATCTGTTGATTATAGTGATGTGCAAATTGTTCATAGAAAAGATGACCAGCTGCTTGAGAAAACGGTAGCATTAATTTAATAGCCTTCAAATAAATTTTCTAATTTCCTGTTCAGTCGCTTTGATGAACAGCAATACGATTATGACCTTCTCTATATGCACTAGCCAAAGTTTGGCGGTTCGGATAAGATCACCGTCTTAATTTTTAGGTTCCCTAATATGTTTTTTTGTCATGCAATTTCTTTTTCTTGTAAATGTTGCATATTGATTTCCTCATCTAGAAATTGTTCAATAAGATCCAAGATCATAGATTTAGGCATCTCCTCCGAGGATTCTAAATGTTTCCATAAACACATGCAAGCGACGCCGAGCTAAATCTAGAAGTGTGTTTTCAATGATGTTGAGTAGGCATGGACATTCAGAATTTCCACTAATGTTGTCATAGTGTACAGGAGACCCGAATGTTCCTCTATACCATTTCCTAACATAATGTATCCAATCATGCCTGGAAATTACTGAAGTGGAAACCTCCTAAAAGCGGTACAACTTTGGACAGTTCAAAAATTTCTTCAGCTGCAGGTACGTTTTGAGACCTTTCCAGTATAATGGCTGATCTAATGTGATTACACAAGTGCTTTGTTTACTTTTCATGCACATATTTACTGTTTGCGAGAAAGCAGAATTTATAGTATTAGTACTTGATGTTCAAATATTGAAGAAATAGAGGCACTACACTGCTTATATGATAAGGAGAGGTGTGTACCTCACCATTACACAATCGTTGAGGTGAAACTTTCACAAGATGAATAGCTATCCAAAGGTTGTTTGAGAATAGGAAATCGAGACGCGAGATGCGAGTGAAGATTGGATTAAATCTTCCGAGTTAGACAGCATTGACTCACCAAGAACAAGAGTGTATATCGTAAGGAAAGGAGGATGTCAGAATGACGAAATGTGATACGATATTCTTATCAAGACAATGCTACAGTGATATTATTCAAGAACTTGGATATGGAGAATTTTCAAGAGACTTCTTAAATTAATGACTTTTCTGTTCTATGAAATGTCTGGCACTTAGTTACTAATCAAAGCATACATTGTGCTTTATGAAAAGGTTGCTTTGTGATGACCAGTGTTACTAAGTTGGTAGCGAACACAGGACTGACTATACCGTTAATATTTTCTATCTAACCGTGTAAGAGAAGATCTCAAAAGAACCAAAAATCGATTCTTTTTTTCGCTCATCGATCAGTTAACCGGTATCAGGCCCAAAGTAAGGCTGCTCCTTTGAGGTTAGAATATAATGGGTTCCATAGCAAGTTTAGAAAATGCAATCGGGAAAATATAATTAACGATAGACCGGCACCTAGTGAATCCTACACAAATAAGAATGTAAACCCTAGTGAGCATCAAGGACGCTAATTAAATACCCATTTAATAGCATCGAGTGTTAACACACAGGAGACTTTCTATAAATAATATATCCGTAAGAACACAATTCGTTGGATTAAACAGTTTTCAACAGGCTAAAGATCAAGAACCAGGCGAAGGCGTTATGGGTGACAGAATAACAATTAAGAAATAGGTGAGAGCGATATGAGTCCTAAGTAGATTTCTTCAGCAGAAGCACTCTCAAATAATTTTGTAGTTGAATATAGACGGGAAGTATAGCCTTTGCTTGAATATCATTGATAAATTAATACTTGGTTTTTACATTTGGTATCCCAACATTTTTCAATTCCAAGGGCCCACCTAAAACAAACCGCTGTTCGTTCCCAAAGCTATACGTCTGTGATACCCTCGTCTTAAAAAGGCAGAAGTAAATCCACGGTTTTCTACATGGTATGCCATTGTATAATGTGAGTTAGAGAGCTCTAAAATAACTATTGCTTCGTCTTAACACTTGGGTCCACAACACAAGATTTTACGGCTTCGGATTCATTGTTGACTTCCTTTACTAGCTTTAAGCCATCAGGAATTAAGGAATAGATGCCGATGCTCACTGCTAACTTCTAAATTTCAAGCATTGTAAGAAGGACGTAACCCGGCATAATCCGTTTAGCCTTACCGGTCACCTCCATATGGAACCCTCGAATTATTGGCGCTCTTTTTGCACTCTAACCCTCTAATTAAATGTCGAACATCCACGTCCATCCTCAAAATTATTTCTTTAATCACTGCATCTCTTAGAGATCAATTAAACCTCTAATTAATACCTTTTTTCTCACATTGTAGAATACTATTACAATGAAGTCAGGTGACATTTCTGCTAATGTTATCATTTTGAGGCGATTTCTGAAGTAGTGGATGCATATTACAAAGAGCTTCACAAGCTCGAGGATGTTTATCCTATCGCAAGTGACCCATCAACTTGTGCATCTTATCAACGCGCTTTCTCTACACAATACCTTATGAGCTCACTCTGATATTCATTCTTTCTCAGCTAAAGAATTCTTGTTCCGCACGTCACTGTTTAAACTCGAATATTTCGAATTAGAAAATCCTAAGAACAATATGACCTCCCGTACTTTTCCCATTTCAATCCGGCCGCTCTCGTCGGTTGTACTGCATGCAAACTGATTCCACCTTATGACCGATTAGAAATTTCTTCAGTTGAGGTACGATATGACCACCTTTCAAGTATAAACTTCCATCTATAAAAAAATTCCATGCGTCTTTTTTAACCTTGACTCATTTCATCAAGTTGCTTTATCTATCACACTAATCTTGAAACTATATAAACTTTAAAGTCTCTTTTACTCGCACGGTTCCTCTTGTACTACAGACTGCCATATCGCACAGTCATATTAAATTTATTGGAGGATTTGAATTTCTCAATATTCACAACGTTTTCTCACCGGTGAATAAAGTTCTGCTAAGCTTCCTCTCTGAAGCAGATTAGTTCAATTGTATTAACTTTTTGACAACTTTCATGTATGAGACTGAATGATTAACAAGAAGAATTTCTGTAATCTTACCTATTAGATTCAACACTACATCATTTAGCTGACTTGAATAGAGTTTGCGTGTCCTGTCCATGGACTCAAAGGTATCTTTTGAAGAGCAGAAAGCTAATCCACATAATCGCCAGCAGTTGAGTCTTACGAAGTGTACTCTTCTCTAACACTGAACCAGACAGTCATTTAGCATGGTATGTATGCGAGCGTATCCACCTCCGTTGACCAGAGCCATCCTAGATCAACAAGTAAATTCCATCACAAAAAAATAGAAGCATCAAATCGTCTGTAGATTTCTGCATAGATGATCGCTGCATATAACGGAATTTCATGGCAAACTGCCTACAGTACATTCGTTGTACAGTCCAACTAAGAGCCGTTAACATTGGTAAGAAGAAAGTCGAAGCACACTGAAGTCTACTTAGATAGTTACATCAACCTTTTTTTTAGAGAACATTGTATTACCAAGTTGCAGAAACATTTAAATAATCTATTAAGAGGAAATGTCGAGATACGTTTTTTTCTATCAAAAAAAGAATGTAATCAGTGAGCATGCACTACAATCAACCAGACATAGAAGCGTAGTGAGATTAGGATTTTTCAATTGCAACTTACACGCTGTAATTGACTAAAATTTGTTGAAATATTACTTTCATATGGCAAAAGATTTAAGGTTTATTAGCCCATTGTTTGGTTGCTTTGTGATGACCAGTGTTACTAATTTGGTAGCTAATACAGGACTATCGTTAATATTTTCCACCTAACCGTCTAAGGGAAGATCTCAAAAGAACCTAAAATCGATTGTATATTTGTCTTATCGATCAGATCACCGGTCTCAGACCCAAAGTAAGGCTGCTTCGGAAGTTAGTATATAATGGGTTCCATATAAAGATTTTATCATTATGCAATCGTGAAAATATTAATAATGATAGACCGAAACCTAGTGAATACTACACAGCTCTGTATGTAAGCCCTAGTAACCAGCAAGGACGCTAATTAAATGGATTCTTCATAGCCTCGAGTTATAACACACAGGAGAATTTCTATAAATATTGTATCCGAAAAAACACAATTCTTTGGATTAAATAGTTTCTATCAGGCTAACGATCAAGAACAAGGTGAGAGCGTTTTGCGTCCTAGGTAGATTTCTTCAGCAGGAAGCACTCTCAAATAGTATTGTAGTTGCTTATAGACGGGAAGTATAGCAATTGCTTGATAATCATTGATAAATTTATACTTATGATTTTTACATTTGGTATCACAACATTTTTCAATCCCAAGGGCCCACCTAAAACCGCTGTATTATCTCAATGCTATATTACTTTGATACCTTCGTCTTATTATAGGGAGAAATAAATCAACGATTTATAAATGGTACGCCATTGTATAATGTGAGTAAAGCAACTTTAAAAGCATTACTACTATGTTTTTAAACCTAGGTAAACAACACAAAATAATGCGGCCTGTGATTAATTCCTGAATTTCTTTACTAGCTAAGCCGATAGGAATTAAGGAATACATGCCGATGTCCACTGATAATTTTTAAATTACACAGCATTGTAAGAAGGAGTTAATCCGGCATATGCCGTTTAGCCTTACCAAGCACCTTAAAATAGAACCCCCGAATTATTGGCACACCTGTTGCACTTTAAACCATTAATTAAGAATCTAACATCCCCGTCCATCCTCAAAATTATTTCTTTAATAACCGCATCACTTAGAGATCGATTAATATTTGTCTTCAGACAGTGTAGTATACTATTATAATAAAGTCAAGTATCATCTCTGCTTGAATTAGTTAGTATCTCTGCTAATGTTATTTTAATTCGATTTCTATTGTCCATCAAATAATGCGCTTTCTCTTTACTATTCCTCATGAGCTCACCTCGATATTCATTCTCTCTCAGCTAAATCCTTCTTCTTCCGCACGTCACTAAACTTGAATATTTCGAAATTGCAAGTCCTAACGACAATATGACCTCCCGTACTTTTCCCATTTCAACCCGTCCGCTGTCGTCGGTTGTAGTGCATGCAAACTGATTCCACCTTTGGACCGATTAGAAATTTCTTCAGTTGAGGTACGATCTGAACAGCTTTTAAGTATTAACTTCCATCTATAAAAAAATTCCATGCGTCTTTTGCAACCTTCACTCATTTCATAATGTTGCTATAGTGACAACTTATCTATCACACTAATCTTCAGGCTATAAAACCTTAAAGTCTTTTTGACTCGCACGGTTCCTCTTGTACTACAGACTGCCATATCACACTGTCATATTAAACTTTTTGGAAAATTTGAATTTCTCAATATTCTCAACGTTTTCTCACCGGTAAGTAAAGTTCTACTAAGCTTCTTCTCTGTAGCAGATTAGTGCACCAACTGTATTAGCTTTTAGACACATTTCATATCTGAGACGGATTGATCAACAAGAAGAATATCTCTAATCTTATTTATCAAATTTTACACTACCTTATCTCGCTGACGTGAATAGAGATTGCGGGTCTTTCCACATACTCAAAGGTATCTTCTAAACAGCAGAAAGCTACTCCACAAAATGCACCCGATTAATCGCCGGCAGTTGAGTCTTACGAAGTGTACTCATATCTAACAATGAACCTGACTGTCATTTGGCCTGGTATGTATGCGAGCATATCCATGGCCCTTGAGCAGAGCCATCCTAGATCACCTAGTAAATTCATTTACAAAAATATAAGCACAAAATCGTCTGTAGAATTCTGCATAGATGAACGCTGCATATAGCGGAATATCATGTCTAGAGTACATTCCTTGCACAGTCCAGCTAAGAGCCGTTAACATTGGCAAGAAGAAAGTCGAGAAACACATAAATGTGCTTAGATCTTTACTTTAGACTGTTTTCAGAGAATACATCATTATCAAGTGATAGACACATTCAGATATATTATTAAGAGATAAGTGTAAGAGATATGTCGAGATAAGTGTTGTTCTCTTATCAGAACGAATGCAAGTGGTTAGCATGCACATAAACTTCCAAAGATTCCTTTCACTCTGCTGAATGAGATAACTTTTATTAGTAACTATCAGACAATTTAAAACAGTTCCTTTCTCTCATTTTTAAATAAGTCAGTAGCTAAAGAATAAACAGGTTGCCATATAGTTCAAACACTCGTCTCCTCCTACTGAATCAACTCTACTTTCAGTTATAATTTTTTACATTTTAATAAACGAATGTGGTTTCATTATATTATCAAATATGTGTGCAAGAGATTAGCAATTGTCTATTTGACATTCCCACGTTACTCAAGCTTTCCAATGCCCTCAACTCTCAACACTTTTTAGTTGTAAATATCACAATTCACGACGCTCACATCACCAGTCTGACCTCACGCTCAAATAACCAGCCTGACCTCACGCTCACTCGACCTCACGTTCGCAATCACCAGTCTGACCTCACGATCACTCAACCTTACGCTTACATCACCTGTTGGACCTCATGCTCAAATAACCATCGTGAACTCACGCTCACTCAACCTCACGTTCGCATCACTAGTCTGACCTCAAACTCACACAACCACACGCTACAAAAACACTTCTAGTTGACTCTATTCATGGTGAATTACTGAACTTATACATTTACAATTATTGAAAAATGAATAATTATTTTTAAACATAAAAAGGCGTTACAGTTTAGTAGAATGCAGTAGTAGATTGAAGTGAATGAAAATAATGTTTGTTTTTTGAGATGTGCAAACTGAATGTGAATAACAAGTGTTTATTCACGCATTCTCCTTCGAGAGGCAGATCTACGATGTACTTCTGGAGCCTCCGTGGTTATTAATACTCCTACTTAAACCTACTTTTAAGAGCTCCAAACTCTGGAATGGGTTTTGGAGAAGAGTGAAAGAGAGAGTATGTGTGAATAAAAACTCATTATTTACATTCTCTTCCACTCTTAGTGTTATCTAGGACCACCAACAATGTACTATCAATTGCACTAGGTTTGATTGTTAGTGCTTCCTGGGGGACTAACTTAACGTTTGTCCTTCAAAGTTTTTATTTGCTTCTAGTGTCCAAACTATTGCAGCACTAGTGTTAAGAGTCACTGCTCTAGGCAGCAGTAACGAAGCACTAACGATTGTATTAAAGATATCATTAGCTGTTTTGAATTTGTCGGGAATTTGTCCCAGTGATATACTCTCCATGTATTTATGGGAGTTTCGTAACCAGAGGTGACACTTTAACCTAACCTCACTCAACCTCACACTCAAAAACTCACTTCGACTCACATCACCAGTCTGACCTCACGCTTAAATAACCAGCGTGACCTCACGCTCACTCGACCTCACGTTCGCATCACCAGTCTGACCTCACGATCACTCAACCTCACGCTTACATCACCTGTCGGACCTCATGCTCAAATAACCATCCTGAACTCGCGCTCACTCAACCTCACGTTCGCATCACCAGCCTTATCTTACGCTCACTTCGTGAGGCTGAAGTCGAGTGAGTTTCGAACTCGTGAGCGCCGATCTCGTGAGTTTGGACATCTGTGTTACATATAAGTGCGCAGATCTACAATAATAGTAAAGCAAAACCAAACCATTAGTGTTTGCTGGAAGCACTAACGATTCCACCAGCATTTAACGTTAGTGTTTCCCGGGGGTCTAACGTGAAGTAGCACTCAAAAAGTTTTTTGCTTCTGGCGTCCAAACTATTGCAGCAATAATGTTTCGACTGGTATTCTGAGAAGCACTAACAAAGCTGTAGCGACTGAACTAAAAAGGTCATTAGCGCTTTTGAATTTGGCGGGAATTTGAGCCAATTAAAAATTCCCTATGTATTCCTAATGGGAATTTCGAGACATAGAACTGGCCAAAACCACACTAATTGTGAAGCACCCATGAAACTATTAGCGTTTTCTGATAGCACTAACAATGCACTAACGATTGCACTAAATTTAATAATGAGTGCTCTCTAGGGAGGCTAACGTGAAGTTGGCCCCCCAATTTTTTTTCATCTAGGGTCTAAACTATTAAAGCACTAATGTTGGGAGTTGGTGTTCTATGGAGCACATAAGAGGCGCTAACGATTGCACTAGAAGAGAGCATAAGCGCTTTTGAATTTGGCGGGAATTTGAGCCAATTAAAAATTCCCTATGTATTCCTTACAGGAATTTCCTGACATATAACTGGTCGTAGTCAAAGTAATTGTGAAGCACTAACGAAACTATTAGTGTTTTCCGGAAGCACTAACGATGCACTATCGATTGCAATAGACTTAATAGTTAGTGCTTCCTGCGGGTGCTATCGTGAAGTTGCCCCGCCCCAAAGTTTTCCGCTTCTAGCGTCCAAACTATTAAAGCACTAATGTTGGAAGTTGGTGTTCTAATAAGCACTAAGCACTAACGATTGCACTAGAAGAGATCATTAGTGATTCAATGGGGGGGGGCAAGTTCTCGGACTTTCCAATGGAACTATATTCAACAGGGGACTAGTAACATCATTTGTATTTAATTAAATTATTGCTTCCGTTTTCTCACGCAGCTGGTCATCTTTTCTATGAACAATTTGCACATCACTATACTCTGCAGATGGAAGCCCTGGAGGATAATACGGTATCAGAGGATTACAAGAAATTAACAACTCAAGGAACATTCACAATTCACAGAAAAGACGCCTTCTTGAGCGAAGATCCAAGTGATATGACTATCGAAAAATGCTTAATGTAGGCCACGAAAATTGCTCGGGGATTAACTCAACGTCAGACACAACATTAGCAAGATTAATTATTCATTCCCAAATACTGTTACGATAATTGAAGTTCTACAGAACTTTTGTGGGCATCAGTTTATCATTAGAGAGACAAGTTGAGCTAATGCCACCTTCCTTGTGTGATAATATCTCAATGCGCAAGAATGTCATTTCGACTGCGGTGAATATTGCAGTGTCTCTATTGTTATGTGTTTTAAAATCCTCATGTAGAAGGAAGAGTCCTTCTACAAGCAATGGTGTGGACTAAAAATGGCAAATCAATTCTGCGTTAAGTACGAAATAAATCACGTTAAAGTCTATTTTCATCTTATATGTTATGGATATAAATTACATTTAGACATTGAAAGTGCTGAAAGAGAAAAAAAGAGGTTTCTGGAAATATCTGCCATGATCGAATTTAATACTGTCATTGAAGTCACGTTAATTCAATCAAAATTCTTGAGAAACTTGGTGATCTATACTAGACGGCTTCAAATGATGCAAAGAGTTTTCGAAGGACGAAAGGTAGCTGTATATGGACAAGAAAAATGGAAGAAGCTAGAAACAGGAAAACTGTAGCTGTTGATGTGTGCGATTGTGATCTATTAAGAATCTTGGTAGAAGACTTCATGAGCAGTTCCTAATTTTCACATAGCCATTTTCACATTTTCACATAGCTAATTTTCACATAGCCTCTCACATTTTCACAATCACAGAACTGAAAGAAAATGCTTCGAATGTATTAAATTTAAAGAGAACCTATCCTCATTGCTTTTATTTTTTTTCATGATGCAACAGGCTGTGTGAAGACCTCACCTATACTCAAAAGTTAATAGTTTGCAGCCTTCAAGTTCCTTCAATTAGAAGAATTGTGAAAGTTAAACAGAGTCTTCAACCAACCAAATGTGAATCCTGACAAAGTGGTAACGTTATGAATTTCTTATTCGCCTGTATGGAGATGGAAAAATGCCGTCCCTGGAATAAGCCATATCAGATATAAGAAAGAAGTAGTTACAAAGCTTCAATATGGCCACTTTTCCCATTACTAACACAGCAGCTGTCCAGCGATCAATCCAGTTCCAGGGACGAAATTGTCTAAGCCTTAACTCAATCGAAACAGGTTGTGTGTGAAAGAGGATATGCGAATTCCAGGGACCCACATAGCTACCATCAGCTCCAACCGGATAATCTTACTTACCTGTAGATAAAAAGTGACTGCAAGATAGGATTGTGAACGAACCACATGTTAGTGTAAAAGAGCCGATATGAAGTATTCAATATTTTATGCATTCTGCCAAGGGAGTTCATGTAGAAATGGGAGATCGGAAGACAATCTCCTATAGATGATAACGAACAACAGCTGTAAAAAACCAACATGTCATTGACAACGGCTTAATTGTTGATCCAATGAGTTGTGATTATTATTTTGTGATATCGTCCCCGCCTTATAGACCTAACAAAATGGAGATGAAGACGACGATGATGTAAATCTAAAAGAAGGTATAAAAACCAGGAATAAACATGAAGGTTAAATATTTTGGGATCCTTTAACACGAGCGGCTTTGGTACCCGAGGAGGAAATAAAACCTTAGCAGGACAAATCTAACGAGTTAAACCAATTCATTTAGATATAACATTCGCATAGCACAGTACCATTCAATTGACGTTTATAACAATTCTTTATTGTTTGATTGTTTATATGTTAAGATTTTATACAGCAAACGATTGACTCCAATGAACCTGACATCCGCAAGGACACTAAAAATTGTGTAAGTACCGTTTAGTTTTCAAATCTCCTAAAAAGAAGCAAAGTTTTACAATAATAAAAAACGATGTTTGATATGCGGTACAAGCAAAAATTCCATGTACATTTTATCCAAGAGGGGGCGTAATAATGAAAGCACAAGTACGCGTCTATCCCTGTTGCTTTCAAGTTGTTGCCCTAGGTTTTATACGACTTAAGGACAATCAATGCGTACTGCTGATCATCTTGTTCATTTGCTAGATTTCAGTCAAAAGGCCACGAAGCTAAATAGTTTTCCGTAACCGTTATATTACACTTATGGTCGTAAGCTTGTAAAAGAAACACCTCGTAGTCTCAGGCACGCTACTCTTGGCTGTGAGACAAGCCCGGCCGATGAATTTATAAAGCTAGCGGTTTAAAGAACTGATTCGCGATACAAAGTAGTTATACAGGCTTGGTAGAACAGGTGTAGAACACGGACATCAACAAAATTATCAATTGACAGAATTTGTTTTGATATGTAGGTCACATTGGGAGATTTTCAGTTAAGTACACCTAACTACCTAGGCTTAAAAAAGAACGCAATCAGTTAGCATACAGTACAATCAACGAGACATAGTAATATTTGATAAGAGCAGTGATATTAGGATTTTTCAATTGCAACTTATACGCTGTAATTGACTAAAATCTGATGGAAAATTACTTTCATATGGCAAAAGTTTTACGGTTGATCTAAAAGGCTGCCGACTGTGGCTTTCTGCAGAAATAATGGTATTCCTAATTGTAGATATCAGGATGCATTTAGATAAAAAGATAACAGTAGATGTCGAAATCCGCCATGATACTTGCATTAGAACGTGTGGAATGATTTTCCATGCAGTACGACCGATGTGAGCGGGCGGGTTGAAAAAGGAAAAGTACAGCAGCTCATATTGATCTTAGGATTTGCTATTTCGAAATATTCGAGTTTAAACCCTGTGACGTGCGGAACAAGAAATCTTTAGCTGAGAAAGAATGAATATCAAAGTGAGTTCATAAAGTATAGTGCAGAGAAGGTGCATTGAAAAGATGCACAAGTTCATGGGTCACTTGCGATAGGATAAGCATCCCTGAGCTTGTGAAGCTTTTTGTAATATGCATCCACTACGTCAGAAATCGCCTTAAAATGGGAACAGATATGTCACTTGACTTTATTGTAATAGTAATCTACAATGTCTGAAAAGAGATATTAATAAGAGATAATATCGATCTCTAAGTGATGCAATGATTAAAGAAATAATTTTGAGGATCCAAGGGGATGTTCGATATTTAATTAGTGGTTTAGAGTGCTAGAAGCTCGCCAGTTATTCGAGGGTTCCGTATGGAGGTTAACGGTAAGGCTAATTTATCAATGATATTCATGAATAGCTATACTTGCCCTCTACATTCAACTAGACAATTATTTGAGAGTTCTTCTGCTGAAGAAATCTACTTAGGACTCACATCGCTTTCATCTATTTCTTAATTGTTATTCTGACACCCATAACGCTTTCACCAGGTTCTTGATCTTTAGGCTGATGAAAATTGTTTAATCCAACGAATTGTATTCTTAAAGATATATTATTTAGAGAAAGTCTCCTGTGTGTTAACACCCGAGGCCTTGATGCTCACTAGGGTTAGATACAAATTTATGTAGGATTCACTAGGTTCCGGTCTATCATAATTATATTTTCCCGATTGTATCCAGTAAAACATGCTATGGAACCCATTATATTCTAACTTCAAAGGAGCAGCCTTACTTTGGGCCTGAGACCGGTTATCTGATCGATGAGCGAAAAAAAGAGTGGATTTTAGGTTCTTTTGAAAAATGAAATGAAATCTTTGAGTTTTACGTCTCACGCTTATGCCGGGTAGGCTAAAGGAGACGGTGATTATGAGAGATGAGTGAAATGGTGGAATGAAGAAAATGGGAGGAAACGGGAGAGCCCCGAGAAAACCCACGAGCACGGTGTTTGTCCAACACAAAGTTCACTAGGCGGAGGCTGGGATCGAACCCGGGACCCCAAGCACCAGAGGTGAACGCTCTACCACCGAGCCACCGCGCCCCCCTTAGGTTCTTTTGAGATCTTCTCTTACACGGTCAGGTAGAAAATATTTACGATATAGTCAGTCCTGTGTTCGCTACCAACTTAGTAACACTGGCCATCACAAAGCAACCTTTTCATAAAGCACACTGAATGCTTTGATTAGTAACTAAGTTCCACACATTTCATAGAGCAGAAAAAGTTATTAATTTCAGGTCTCTTGAAAATTCTAAGTATCCAAGTTGTTGAATGAGATCACTGTAGCATTGTCTTGATAAGAATATCGTATCACATTTCGTCATTCTGACATCCTCCTTCCCTCTAACGATATACAGTCATGTTCTTGGTGTCTCAATGCTGTTTTACTTTGAAGATTTAATCAAATCTTCACTCGCATCTCGTCTCGATTTCCTATTCTCAAACAACCTTTGGATAGCTATTCATCTTGTGAAAGTTTCTCCTCAACGATTGTGTAATGGTGAGGTACACGCCTCTCCTTTTCATATAAGCAGTGTAGTGCCTCTTTATATCTTCAATATTTGTACATCAAGTACTAATTATATATATTCTACTCTTTCGCATACAGTAATTATGTGCAAGAAAAGTGAACAATCAACTTGTGTAATCAGATTAGATAAGCCATTATACTGCAAAGGTCTCAAATCGTACCTGCAGCTGAAGAAATTTTTGAACTGTCCAAAGTTGTACTGCCCTAGCAGGTTTCCACTTCAGTAATTTCTAGGCATGATTGGATACATTATGTTAAGAAATTGTATAGAGGAACTTTCGGGTATGCTGCACACTATGACAACATTAGTGAAAATTCTGAATGTCCATGCCTACTCAACATCATTGAGAACTCACTTCTAGACTTAGCTCGGCGACGCTTACATGTGTTTATGTGAACATTTACAATCCTCGGAGGAGATGCCTAAATCTAGGATCTTGGATCTTATTAAGCAATGTCTGGATGAGGAAATCAATATTTAACATTTACAAGAAAATGAAACTACATTACAAAAACCATATTAGGGAACCTAAAAATTAAGACGGTGACCTTATTCGAACCGGCTAACTTTGGCAGGTGTATATAGAGAAGGTCATAATCGTATTGCAATTCATCCAAAGGGACTAGATTGAACAGGAAATTTTATTTGAAGGCTATTAAATTAAAGCTTCCGTTTTCTCAAGCAGCTGGTCATCTTTTCTATGAAAAATTTGCACATCACTATACTCGACAGATGGAAGCCCTGGAGGCAAATACGGTATCAGATGATTGCTAAAAATTAAAAGCTCAACGAAACTTCATAATTCGCAGAAAAAGATATCTTTTTGAGCGAAGTTCCAATTGATATGACAATCGATCAGTTCTTTATGAAGGCCACGAAATTTTCTGGAGGATTAACTCAACGTCAGATATAACGTTAGCAAGATAAATAAATCATTTCAAACTACTGTCACGATAACAAAAGTTCTAAAGTACCGTAATTGCGGGCTACTTGGACCCTTAAGGGGCTACTTGGACCCATACCAGAAACTCGTTTAAAATCCCATATGCAATGCAATAATCAGTGAGTTCAGAGTTAGATCCATTAGATGGGATCAAAATGCAGGTGTACACACATTGAAACTAGTTGTGTGGTAGGCTACGATTGAGCAGCATTGGTGAGAAAGGTCGTTGACTAAAAACAGTGTATTTATTGACCGCCAAACTTTTATGTGTGGACACAATTTGCAAGGAAGTGGAACCAATGCTAAGTAAACACATAAGTGGTTACATATAGGTTAATGAAACTGACATGGTAAACTTTCTCATATACAATAAGATGTGTGCGTAATTAGATTATACAGTATATGAAGTTTGTACATATGACCTGGAAACCATGGATATTTTGTCCCACATCTTTTGTTATCTTTATCGCACCTCATCCTTTGTTATCTTTATTAATGAAAAATAAAGGTCTGTTGTCACGTGTCACACAAGTAATGACTTTTCATTGTTTCCTTAAGGATACCGGTACAAAATGGTACATCAATATAAAAGATTGCCTGCAGGTCGAAAATATGCTGATTTTTCATAACAGCTTGGAGAAAATTTACCAGCAATTCAGTCGGGGAAAATGTCGCGAAAAGAAACAGAAGCTCACTTCAAGATAAGTCGTTCCAGCATAGAAGGAAGATTAAAGAACAGGTCAAGGCAGAATCCGGGTCACCTGAAACTGTTCACTGAAGAAGAAGAATTCCTGAAGAATTCCTGTTCACTGAAGAAGGAGAAGCCTTCGCTAGTCATCTTGATAAAGTTTGTGACTTCGGATTCCTCGTTAATTAACTTGATTTTAGATTTATTGTGAAGTCCTATTTTGCCATGTATGTGAGAACTGTCATTGCTTTCTAAGACAATGTTCCCAGTCCAGATTGAGTGAAGTTATTTTAGAAAATGCACCTCCAGTCAACGACTAGATTCGCTACTAATATAGATAGGGATCGTGCAGCTGCAGAAGAAAACGTAATCAGCTATTACAATCATTATATTTGATAGTACCTCTTAACATGTTCTCCTTGTGGTTTGCAGTAAATAAAAAGTGTTGTTCCTGGAACACCTACGTCCTACTTAGTGTCAGAGCAGATTTCAATGGTTTTCTGTAGGAAAATATGGGGGTGGGTTCAAGTAGCCCGAACGCAATTTATACTTGGACCCATTTTTTACAATAATCTCCTGTGCTTTGTTTTCAATATATGTAACTAAAACTGTCCTCGATATGTGCAATAAAGCCTGTAGTTCCACTTAATATGGGTTATGACAATAACTTTCGAGTTTTCGTGGATGAAAATAGGCCGAAAGAACAAATTTGTTGCAAAATTGGGTCCAAGTAGCTCGCATCTACGGTACTTTTGAGGAGATACTTTGTCATCTCAGCGGCACGTTGAGCTAACGCCACCTTCCATGTGTGATAATATCTCACTGCACAAGAATGTTAGTACGACTGCGCTAAATGTAAACGAGTCTTTGTTGTACTGAGAATTAAAACTCACACGTAGAAGGAAGAGTTCTTCTACACGCACTGGTGTAGACGAAAAATGTCAAGTAAAATCTGCTTTAAGTACAGTTCGTATATAAATAATGTTAAGGGCTATTTTCAACTTATATCTTAAGGATATAAATTACAATTAGACACAGAAGGTGACGAAAGATTAAAAAAGACATTCGGGAAGCATTCCAACGATCGAATTTAAGTCTGCCATTGAAGCAACGACAATTAAAACACGGTTCTTGTGAAACTTGGAGATTAATACTATACGGCTTCAAATGATGCAAGAAGTTTTCGAAGGATAAAGGAACCTGTATATGGACAAGAATAATGGAAGAAATTACAGACGGGATATAGATCATTAGTATGATATAGAAAGATTATTTGAATAGCCCACAGTTTGGTTGCCTTGTGATGAACAGTGTTATTAAGTTGGTAGCGAACACAGGACTGACTCTACCGTAAATATTTTCCAACTACCCGTCTAAGGGAAGATCTCAAAAAAAACTAAAATCGATTCTTTATTTGTCTCAACGATTAGATCACCAGTCTCAGACCAAAAGTAACGCTCCATCGGAGGTTGGAATGTATCGGGTTCCATAACAATTTTTTTCAGGATGCAATCGTCAAAATATTATTAATGATAGACCCGAACCTAGTGAATACTATACTACTCTGTATGTACGCCTTAGTGAGCAGCAAGGACTAAAATTAAATGCATACTTGATAGCCTGGAGTGTTAACACAGGAGACTTTCTTTAAACAATATATCCGTAAGAACACAACTCCTTGGAGTAAACAGTTACCATCAAGCTAACGATCAAGTACAAGGTGTGGCGTTATGGGTGCTAAGTAGATTTTTCAGCAGGAAGGAATCTCAAATAGTATTGTAGTTGCATATAAAAGCGAAGTATAGCAATAGCTTGAATATCATTGATAAAGTAATAAGTATGTTTTTTACATTTGGAATCACATCATAATTCAGTCCCAAGCGCCCACCTAAAAAAAACCGCTGTACGTTCCCAAAACTATATGACATTGATATCCTCGTCTCATTAAAGGGAGAAGTAAGTCCAAGGTTTTTTAAGTGCTTCGCCATTGTATAATGTCAGTTAAGTTACCTCTAAGAGCATTACTGCTTCGTTTTTAAGACCTAGGTATACAACACAAGATACTGCGGCTTCCGATTCATTGCTGAATATCCTTACTAGCTGTTAGCCAATAGGAATTATGGAGTACATGGCGACGTCCACTGCTTTCTAAATTTCAAAATATTTTTAGAAAGACATAAGCCGCCATAAGCCCTTAAGTTTTACCGAACACCTCGAAATAGAACCCTCGAATTGTTGCACCCTAAACCGAACAACTGTTGCACCCGAAACCGAACAACTGTTGCACCCTAAACCGCTAGTTAAAAATCAAACATACCCCTCCATCTTCAAAATCATTTTTTTAATCACCGCATCACTCAGTGATCGATTTAATCTCTTATTATTATCTCTTTTCATACATTGTTGAATACTATTACAATGAAGTCAAGTGACATCTCTGCTAATGTTATCTTTTTAAGACGATTTCTGACGTAGTGGACGCATATTACAAAAAGCTTCACAAGCTCGGGGTTGCTTGTTCTATCGCATGTGACCCATCAACTTGTCCATCATTTTAACGCGCTTTCTCTTTAATATACCTTATGAGCTCACCGTGATATACAGTCTTCCTCAGTTAAAGACTTCCTGTTTAGTACGTCACTGGTTTTAAACTCGAATATTTTCAATTTGCAAGTCCTAATGACAATATATGCTGCCGTATTTTTCCCACTTCAACTCACACTCTCTCGTCGGTTGTACTGTATGCAAACTGATAGCTACGATTAGTAATACTATTATTTCTGCGGAAAGCCACAGTCGGCAGCCTTGTAGATATGCCATATCAAAGTAATTTTTCAAAGATTTTAGTCTACTAGAGAGTGTAAGTTGCAATTGAAAAATCCTATTCTGACTACGCTTCTTTTCAAATATTACAATGACTGGTTAGTTGTAGTGCATGCTAACAGCTTGCATTCGATTTGAAAAGAGAACAACACGTATCTCGACATATATATTTTTAAGTTAGTAAAATATCTGAATGTTTTTGCAACTTGGTAATACAATGTTCTCTGAAAACAGTCTGAAATATAGTTCTAAGCTCATATATGTCTGTTTCGACTTTCTTCTGGCCATTATTAACGGCTCAGCTGGACTGTGCAAGGAATGTACTCTAAGCACTTTGCCATGCTATTCCGCTATATGCAGCGATCATCTATGCAGAATTCTACAAACGATTTGTGCCTCTATTTTTTTAAAGGAATTTACTTGTAATTCTAGGATGGCTCTGGTCAACGGCCATAGATATTCTCGCATACATACCAGGCCAGTGGACAGTCTGGTTTAATGTTAAAGATAAGTACACTTCTTAACCCTTAACTGCCGACGATTAATCGGGTACATTTTGTGGAGTAGCTTTCTGCTTTTGAGAAGATACCTTCTGCTTTTGAGAGTCGATGGACAGTACACGCAAGCTCTATTCAAGGCAGCGAGATAATTAGTGTTAATTTAACAATTAAGATTACAGAAATACTTCTTGTTGATCATTCCGTCTCAGATATTAAATGTGTCATAAAGCTAATTCAGTTCGTGCACTAATCTGCTACAGAGGGGAACTTAGCAGAACTTTACTCATCGGTGAGAAAATGTTTAGAAGATCGAGAAATTCAATTCCTCCAATAAGCTCATTAAGATTGTGCGATATTCCCTGTGTAGTGTAAAATAAACCGTGCGAGTCAGAAATACTTTAAGGTTCTATAGCCTGAAGATTAGTGTGATAGATACGTAGCGTTATAAATATAGCATCTTGATGAAGTGAGTTAAGATTGCAAAAAACGCCTTGAATTTTTTTATAGACGCAAGTTAACTTTGAGGCCAATCGAAAGTTAATAGAAGTATCTATTATTTTCTTTGGGCACCAACATTAGCAAGTACTCGAGCATTATTACTATGGAAGAAAATTTAGGGCTTCTGCTCCAAGATGTGGGAAGTGAACCTTGGAAGATTTATATATTTTAGGTGCAGTTAACTGAAAATCTGCTATCGTAACCTGAGTACAAAAAAATTTTGTCAATTAATAATTTGTTGATTTCTGTGTTCTACACCTGTGTGCCGGGCCTGTTTAACTACTTAGTATCGCGAAACAGTTTTTTAAACAGCTAGCTTTACAAATTCATCGGACGGACTTCTCTCACAGGCCAAGAGAAGCGGGCCTGGGTCTACAAAGTAAACACGTTTCTAATTACCTAAAAAACACCAATTAGAGTTTCAGGCCAATATCCTGCATGTCAATCCTTAGTTTAGGACCATATGTGTAAAGGATTATTCTTAAGCTTCGTGGTTTTCTGACTGAAAAGCAGCTTGGTACAGTTGCAAAGAAACAAGGTGCTTAGCAGTAAGCATTGATTGTCCTTATGTCGTATAAAACCTAGAGCAATAAGTTGAAACCAACAGGGATCGACGTGTAGTAGAGCTTTCATTCCTTCGCCCCTCATGGATAAAAAAGTAAATGAAGTCTTTCCATGTATCGCATATCGAAACATCATTCTATATTAAGAGACTTAACCTTTGCTTCTTTTTAGCGGATTCGAACACATAACGGTATTTACACAATGTTTAGTGTCCTTGCAGATGGCAGAATCCATGCAATATCTCATCTGCTGTTGAACATCTTAACATATAATAAATCAAACAATAATAAATTTTATAAACGTGCAATTGAATGATACTTTAGTACGCGAATGTGATATCTAAATGAATTGGTTTTTGATCGTTAACTTAAATAAGTCTATCGGGTAACAAAGCAGCTCTTTTATTAAAGGATTCTAAATTATGTAAACAGAAAAATAAACCACCAAGATCGTCTTCATGTTCTTTTTGCTAGGTCTATAAGGCTGGGACGATATTACAAAATAATAATCATAAGAGACTGGATCATAATTTAAACCGTTGTAAAAGAAATATTGGTTTTCTGCAGCTGTTGTTCGTCATCTAAATCAGATTTTCTTCCGATCTGCCATTTGTTAATCAACTCTCTTTGCAGAATGCAGAATAGCTTGAAAATTCATATCGGCTCTTTTACACTTACATGTGTCTCGTTCAAAATGCTATCACGCAATCACTTTTTATCTACAGTTAAAGATGCTTATCCGGCTGAAGGCAATGGTAGCTGTGTGGATGTTGGATTACGCATATCCTCTTTCACACACCAACCTCCATCGACTGGGTTCATGCTTAGACCATTTCCCACCTGGATTTGGAGCTACTTCCGAATTGAATTGTGCACACCTGCCTTGTTAGTAGGGGAAGAAGTGGCCATATTGAATCTTTGTAACTACTTCCTTGTTATACCTGATACGCTTATAATAGGAAAGACATGTTTCCTTCTCAATACAGTTAAATAAGAAATGTGTAATATTAAAGATTTTCATAGGATTGAGATTTGACTACTAACTCCGTTGAAGACTTAGACTGACATGCACAATTCTTTTTCTTTTTGAGGATCTTTAAGGCTTGCAACTATTCTCTCCTGAGTATAGCTGAGGTAGTGTCACAGCCTGTTGTATCATAAAATAAAAGTGAAAGCAGTCTTTTAATGACCCTAAAGTTTCTTGAAATTTAATGATTTCATAGCATTTCTTTTCGATTTGCTTCTATGTGGCATTAAAAGAATCAGCAACTGTTCATGAAGCTTTCTACCTAGATTCTTAAAAGATCTGATTCACACTCATCAACAGCTACAGATTCCCCGTTCCTAGTTTCTTCTATTACTGTTGTCCATATACAGCTGTCTTTGCTCCTTCGAAAACTCTTTGCAACATTTGAAACAGCCTAGTATTTATCAACAATATTCTCAAGGACCGTGATTGAATTGTCATAGCTTCAAAAGCATAATTAATTTCCATCATTCAGATATTCCCCGAAAGCTATTTTCGTCTTTTGGCACTTTTCGTATCTAATTGTAATTTTTGCCCATAAAATATTAGGTAAAAATAGCGCTTAACATAATTTATATACGTACTTAAGGCAGATTTGACTGGCCATTTTTAGTCCACACAATTGCGTGTACAAGGACTCATCCTTCTACGTGTGGATTTTAAAACACAAGACAAGAGAGATTCTGCAATATTCACCGCAGTGGAATTGACATTCTTGCGCATTGAGACATTATCACACAAGGAAGGTGGCATTATCTCAACCTGTAGCTCTAATGATAAGCTGATGTGCCCAAAAGCACTGTAGAGCTTTTTTCATCGTAACAGTATTTGGGAATGAAGGATTAATTTTGTGTCTCATATTGAGTTAATCGTCCAGAGAAATTTGTGGCAATCGTTAAGCACTGTTCGATTATCATATCACTTGGAACTTTGCTCAAAAACGTCTCTTTTTCTGCTAAAGTGAATGTTCCTTGTGTTGTTAATTTCTTGTAATCTCATACCTTTATACAGGAGCAAAAATTAACGGTTAAGAAAATGTTACCGTCTTAATTTTGAGATTTCCTAATATGGTTGTTCTCATGCAGTTTTATTTGGTTGTAAATGTTGCATACAGATTTCCTCATCCAGACGTAGCTGAATAAGATCGCAGATCCTAGATTTTTTCAACTCCTCCGACGGTTGTAAGAATCTTCATAACCCCATGTAGAGGTCCCCGAGCAAAGTCTAAAAGTGAGTTCTCAATGACCTTGAGTTGGCATGGCCATTCAGCATTTTCAGTAAAGTTGTCATAGTGTACAGGATACAACAAAGTTCTTCTCCAGCATCTCCTGACTTAATGTATCCAATCGTGCTTAGAAATTACTTAACTGCAAACCTCCTCAAACTGCGTTACAACTATGGACAGTTCAGAAGTTTCTTCAGGTGTGCTCCGATTTGAACACCTTGGCTGATCTAATGTCATAACGCATGTGCTTTTTTCCATTTTCTCGCAATTTTTTACTGTATGCAGAAGAATAGAATATTTACTATTAGTACTTCTTGTTGAAATATTGAAGAAATTCAGAGGAACCACACTGCTTATATCAAAAAAAGAGGTGTGTATTTCACCATTACACAATCGTTGTGCCGAGGCTTTCACAAGATGAAACACTATCCAAAGGTTGTATAAGAAAGAAAAATCGAGACGCGAGACGCGAGTGAAGACTTGATTAAATCTTCCAGAGTAAGACAGCGTTGATAATCCAAGAACATGAGTGTATAGCATTAGAGATAAAGTGGATGTCAGAGTGAAGAAATGTGATACGATATTCTTATCAAGACAATGCTACCGTGATATAAGATTAATTTTACATTCAAGAATTTGAATATGGAGAATTTTCATCTACAGACATCTGAAATAAATGACCTTTTCTTCTCTATGAAATGTGTGGCACTTAGTAACTAATCAAAGCATACAATGAAATTATATGAAAAGATTATTTGACTATCCCACAGTTTGGTTGCTTTGTGATGACCAGTGTTACTAATTTGGTAGCGAACACGGGACTATCGTAATTATTTTCGACCTAACCGTCAAAGGGAAGATCTCAAAAGAACCAAAAATAGATTCTATATTTGTCTCATACATCAAATCACCGGTCTCAGACCCAAAGTAAGACTGCTTCGAAAGTTAGAATATAATGGGTTCCATATCAGGTTTCTATCATTATTCAATCGTAAAAATATTATTAATGATAGACCGCAACCGAGTGAATCCTACACAACTCTGTTTGTAAGACCTAGTAAGCAGCATGGACGCTAATTAAATGCATACTTGATAGCCTCGAGTTTTAACACACAAGAGAATTTCTATAGATATTGTATCCGTAAAAGCACAACTCTTTGGATTAAACAGTTTCTTTCAGGCTAACGAACAAGATGAGAGCGTTAAACTAGCTACGTAGATTTCTTCAGCAGGAAGACCTTTCAAATAGTATTGTAGCTGCATATAAAAGGGAAGTATAGCAATTGTTTGATTATCATTGATAAATTAATACTTATGTTTTTTACATTTGGTATCACAACATTTTTCAATACCAAACGCCCACCTTAAACAAACCGCTGTGCGTTCTCAAAGCTATATGACTGTGATTCTCTCGTCTTATTAAAGCGAGAAGTAAATCCACGGTTTTCTAAATGGTACGCCATTATATAATTGGAGTTAAGGAGCTTTAAAAGCACTACTGCTTCGTTTTGCCATCTAAACCACTAATAAAAAATCGAACATCCCCGCCCATCCTCAAAATTATTTCTTTATTCACCGCAACACTTAAAGATCGATTAATATCTGTCGTTAGACATTGTAGAATACTATTAAATTGAAGACAAGTATTATCTCTCCTTCAATTAGCAAGTGACCTATCAACTTGACCATCAAATAACGCGCTTTCTCTTTACTATACCTTATTAGCTCACCTCGATATTCATTCTCTCTCAGCTAGAGACCTTTTTCGGCACGTCTTAAGTTCAAACTCGAATATTTCGAATTTGCAAGTCCTAACGACAATATGACCTGCCGTACTTTACCATTCAACCCGCCCGGATATGCACGTATACATACCAGGCCAAATGACAGGTTGAGAGATGACTACACTTCGTAAGAACCAAATGCTGCGATTAATTGGGTACATTTTGTGGTGTAGCTTTCTACTCATTAGAAGATACCTTTGAGTGCATGGACAGGACACGCAAACTCTATTCACGTCAGCTAAATGAGGTAGTGTTGAAGTTAATAAATATGATTACAGAAATTCTTCTTGTTGATCATTCCGTGTCAGATATTAAATGTGTCAAAAACCTAATACAGTTGGTGAACTATTCTGCTACAGAGGGGATGGTTAGCAGAACTTTACTCAACGGAGAGAAAACGTTTAGAAGATCGAGAAATTCAAATCCTCCATTAAGGTCATTAAAAGTAGAAGATATGGCACTTTGTAGTGCAGAATGAAGCGTGGGAGTCACAAAGGCTTTAAGGTTCTATAGATTAGTGTGATAGATACGTTGCGTTCTCAATATAGACACTTGATGAAGTGAGTCAAAGTTGCAAAAGACGCCCCGACATTTTTTATACACGCAAATTAAACTTTCAGGCTAAGCGAAAGTTAATAGCAGTATCTATTACTTTCTCTGGGCACCGGGACGAGCAAGTACTCGAACACTATTCCTATGGGAGAAAATTGAGGGTTTCTGCTCTAAGTTGTGGAATGTGAGCCTAGGAAGTTTTATATCTTTCAGGTGTACTTAACTGAAAATCTCCCAAGGTGACCTACATATCAAACAAATTCTGTCAATTGATAATATTGTTGATGTCTGTGTTCTACACCTGTTCTACCAAGCCTGTATAACTACTTTGATTCGCGAATCAGTTCTTTATACCGCTAGCTTTATAAATTCATCGCCCGGGCTTCTCTCACAGCTAAGAGTAGCGTGCCTGGGTCTACAAGGTAATCTTGTATTAATTACCTAAAAATACGCTAATAAAGTTTAATGCCAATAACCTGCATGTGATTCTTTTACAAGCTTACGACCATAAGTGTAATATAACTGTTATGGAAAACTATTTTGCTTCGTTGCCTTTTGACTGAAATCCAGCAAAAGAACAAGATGCTGAGCAGTACGCATTGATTGTCCTTAAGTCGTATAAAACCTAGGGCAACAAGTAGAAAGCAACAGGGATTGACTTGTACTAGTGCTTTCATTATTACTCCCCCTCTTGGATAAAAATGTACATGGAATCTTTGCTCGTACCGCATATCAAACATCGTTTTTTATTATCATAAAACTTCGCTTCTTTTATAGGAGATTTGAAAACTAAACGGTACCTTCACAATTTTTAGTGTCCTTGCGGATGTCAGATTCACTGGAGTCAATCGTTTGTTGTAGAACATCTTAACATATAAACAATCAAACAATAAACAATTGTTATAAACATCAATTGAATGGTACTGTGGTAAGCGAATGTTATATCTAAATGAATTGGTTTAACTCGTTAGATTTGTCCTGCTAAGGTTTTATTTCCTCCTCGGGTACCAAAGCCGCTCGTGTTAAAGGATCCCTAAATATTTAACCTTGATGTTTTATTTCTTGTTTTTATACTTTCTTTAAGATTTACATCAAGATCTTCTTCATCTCCACTTTGTTAGGTCTATAAGGCGGGGACGATATCACAAAATAATAATCATAACTCATTGGATCAATAATTACGCCGTTGTCAATAACATATTGGTATTTTACAGCTGTTGTTAGTTATCATCTATATCAGATTGTCTTCCGATCTTCCATTTCTACATGAACTTTCTTGGCAGAATGCATAAAATATTGAATACTTCATATCGGCTCTTTTACACTAACATGTGGTTCGTTCACAATCCTATCTTGCAGTCACTTTTTATCTACAGGTAAGTAAGATTATCCGGTTGCAGCTGATGGTAGTTATGTGGGTCCCTGGAATTCGCATATCCTCTTTCACACACAACCTGTTTCGATTGAGTTCATGCTTAGACCATTTCATTCCTGGAACTGGATTGATTGCTGGACAGCTGCTGTGTTAGAAATGGGAAAAGTGACAATATTGAAGCTTTGTAACTACTTCCTTCTTATATCTGATATGGCTTATTCCAGGGACGGCATTTTGCCATCTCCATACAGGCGAATAAGAAATTTCTAACGTTACCACTTTGTCAGGATTCAGATTTGGTTGGTTGAATACTGTCTAACTTTCACAATTCTTCTAATTGGAGGAACTTGAAGGCTGCAAACTATTCACTTTTGAGTATAGCTGAGGTCGTGGGATAGCCTGTTGCATCATGAGAAAGTTAAAAAGCAATGAGGATAGGTTCTCTTTAAATTTACTACATTCGAAGAATTTCCTTTCAGTTCTGTGATTGTGAAAATGTGAAAGGCTATGTGAAAATTAGCAACTGCTCATGAAGTCTTCTACCAAGATTCTTAATAGTTCAGAATCACACCCATCAACAGCTACAGTTTTCCTGTTTCTAGTTTTTTCCATTTTTCTTGTCCATAAACAGCTACAGTTTTTCTCTTTCTAGTTTCTTCCATTTTTCTTTTCCATATACAGCTACCTTTCGTCCTTAAAAAACTGTTTGCATCATTTGAAGCCGTCAGCATTAAAGGCATTTTAAACTTATTAGAGGATTTGAATTTCTCAATATTCTCAACGATTTCTCATCGGTGAGTAAAGTTCTGCTATGCTTCCTCTTTGAAGCAGATTAGTTCACCAATTTTATTAACTTTTTGACACCTTTCATGTATGAGACTGAATGATTAACAAGAAGAATTTCTGTAATCTTATCTATTAAATTCAACATGACCTCATTTAACTGACTTGAATAGAGTTTGCGTGTCCTGTCCATCGATTCAAAGGTATCTTTTGAAGAGCAGTAAGGTAATCCACAAAATGTACCCCATTAATCACCAGCAGTTGAGTCTTACGAAGTGTACTCATCTCTAACACTGAACCAGACTGTCATTTGGCCTGGTATGTATACGAGCATATCCATCTCCGTTGACCAGAGCCATCCTAGAACACCAAGTAAATTCCTTCACAAAAATAGAAGCATCAAATCGTCTGTAGATTTCTGCATAGATGATCGCTGCATATAGAGGAATATCATGGGAAACTGCCTAGAGTAGATTCGTTGCACAGTCCAGCTAAGAGCCGTTAACATTGGTAAGAAGAAAGTCTAAGCACACTGATGTGTACATGGATAGTTACTTCAACCTTTTTTTTAGAGAACATTGTATTACCAAATTGGAGAAACATTCAAATATTCTATTAAGAGGAAATGTCGAGATAAATATTTTTCTGTTATCAAAAAGAATGTAATCAGTTAGCACGCACTACAATCAACCAGACATAGAAGCGTAGTGAGATTAGGATTTTTCAATTGCAACTTACACGCTGTAATTGACTAAAATCTGTTGAAAAATTACATTCATATGGCAAAAGATTTAAGGTTTATCTACAAGGCTGCCGACTGTTGCTTCCTGCAGAAATAATGGCATTGCTAATTGCAGATAACAGGATGCCTTTAGATAAAAAGACAATAAAACTAGATGTCGAGATCCGCCAAGATACTTGCATTAGAACGAATGGAATCACTATGCATGCAGTTTAACCGACGAGAGAACTTGCGTTAAAATGGGAAAAGTACGACAGCAGATATTGTCCTTAGAACTTGCAAATTCGAAAAATTCGAGATTAAGCTCTCTGACGTGCGGAACAAGAAATCTTTAACAGAGAAAGAATGAATATCACGGTGAGCATAAAGTATAGTGAAGAGAAAGCGTGTTAAATGATCGATAAGTTGATGGGTACTTGCGATAGAATAACCATCAGGGAGCTTGTGAAGCTTTTTGTAATATGCATCCACTACGTGAGAAATCGTCTTAAAATGAGAACGATAGCGGAGATGTAACTTGACTTCATTCTAATAGTATTCTACAATGTCTAAAAGGAGATATTAATAAGAGATTATATCGATCTCTAAGTGATGTGGTGATTAAAGAAATAATTTTGAGGATGCAAGGGGATGTTCGATTTTAATTAGTGGTTTAGAGTGCAACAATCGCGCCAATAATTCGAGGGTTTCCTATGGAGGTTACCGGTAAGTCTAAACGGAATATGCCGGGTTATGTCCTTACAACGCTGTGAAATTTAGAAGTCAGCAGTGGACATCGGCATCTATTCCTTTATTCCTAATGGTTTAAAGCTAATAAAGGAAGTCAACAATGAATCCGAAACCATATGATCTTGTGTTGTGTACCAAGGTCTTAAGACGATGCAATAGTGCTTTTATAGCTACTTAACTCACATTATACAATGGCGTACCATTTAAAAAACTGTGGATTTAAGTTTCCTTTTAATAAGACGAGGGTGTCACAGTCATACAGTATTGAGATCATACAGCGGTTTTAGGTGGGTCCATGGGGATCAAAAATGTTGTGATACCAAACGTAAAAAACATAAGTATAAATTTATCAGTGATAATCAAGCAATTGCTATACTTCCCATTTATAAACACTAATTTACCATTTGAGAGTGCTTCTTCCTCAAGAAATCTACTTTACACCCTTAACGCTCTCACCTTGTTCTTGATCGTTAGCCTGATAGAAACGGTTTAATCCAAAAGGTTGTGTTCTTACGGATTTATTAAACAAAGTTTACTGTGTGTTAACACAAGAGACTATGAAATATGCATTTAATTAGCGTCATTGCTGCTCACTAGAACTTACATAGAGTTGTGTAGGTTTAACTAGTTTCCGGCCTATCATTATTAATATTTTCCCGATTGTATATTGAAAAAACTTGCTATGAAACCCATTACATCTAACCTCCGATGGAACTTTACTTTGTGTGTGAGACCAGTGATCTGATCGATGAAACAAAGAATCAATTTTAAGTTATTTTGAGGTCTTCCCTTAGACGGTAAGGTGGAAAATATTAAAGGTATAGTCTGTTCAGTGTTCGCTACCAACTTAGTAACACTCGACATCACAAAGCAACCAAACAGTGGGCGAATCAAATAATTTTTCCATATAAGCTCACTGTATGCTTTGATTAGTAATTAAGTGCCACAAATTTCATAGAGCAGGATAAGTCTTTTATTTCAGATGTCTCTTTTTGAAAATTCTCTATATCCAAGTCCTTGAATGAAAAAGTAATCTTATTTCACGGTAGCTTTGTCTCGAAAAGAATATCGTATCTCATTTCTTCACTCTGACATCGACTTTCTCTCTAATGCTATACACTCATTTTCTTGGTGTGTCAATGTTGTCTTCATCCTCACTCGCATCTCGCGTCTCGATTTCTTATTCTCAAACACTTTTTGGATAGCTTTTCATCTTGTGAGAGCTTCGCCAGAACGATTGTGTAATGCTGGAATACACACCTCTCGTTTTCATATAAGCAGTGTATTGCCTCTTTATTTCTTCAATATTTCAACATAATGTACTAATACTTAATATTCTACTCTTCCGCATACAGTAAATAAGTACAAGAAAAGTGAACAAAGCACTTGTGTAATTACATTAGATCAGCCATCGTACTGGAAAGGTCTCAAATCGTACCTGCAGCTCTTGAAATTGCTGCACTGTCCAAAGTTGTACCCTTAGGAAGTGTCTACTTAAGTAATTTCTAAGCATGTTGGATACATTACATCAGGAAATGGTATAGAAGAACTTTCGGGTATCCTGTACACTATTTCAATATTAGTGAAAAAATTGAATGTCCATGCCTACTCAACATCATTGAAAACTAACTTCTAGACTTTGCTCGCGACCCTTACCTGTGTTTAAGAAAACATTTAGAACCCTCGGAGGAGATGACTAAATCTAGGATCTTGGATCTTACTGAACATTGTCTGGATGAGGAAATGAATATGCAACATTTACAAGAAAATGTAATTGCATGACAGAAACCATATTAGGAAACCTCAAAATTAAGGCTCTGACCTTATCCGAATGGTAAACTTTGGCTGCAGTATATAGAGATGGTCCTAATCGTACTGTAATTCATCCAAAAAGACTAGATTGAAGAGGGGACTAGAAACTTTAATTGAAGGCTATTAAATTAATGCTTCCATTTTCTCACGCAGCTGGTCATCTTTTCTATGAAAAATTTGCACATCACTATACTCAGATGGAAGCCCTGGAGGCAAATACGGTATCAGAAGTTGGAAGCCCTGGAGGCAAATGCGGTATCAGAAGATGGAAGCCCTGGACGCAAATACGGTATCAGAAGACTAAAGAAATTAACAACTCAAGGAACCTTCACAATACGCCCACGAAATTTGCTGGAGGATTAACTCAACGTCAGACACAACGTTAGCAAGATTAATAAATCATTCCAAAAAACTGTTAGGATAACAGAAGTTCTAAAGTAATTTTGACGAGACACTTTGTAATCTCAGGGGCACGTTGAGCTAATGCCATCTTCCTTGTGTGATAATATCTCATTGCACAAGAATGTCAATTCGATTGCGCTTAATACAGTCTTTGTTGTACTGAGATTTAAAACCCACACGTAGAACTAGGAGTTCTTCTACACGCAATGGTGTGGCCGAAAAATGGCAAGTAAAATCTGCGTTACGTACAGTACGTATATAATTATGTTAAACGATATTTTCAACATATATCTTATGGATATATATTACAATGAGTCACGGAAAATGACGAAAGATTAAAAAAAACTGACTACATGCACTACAACTAACCATACATAGTAATATTTGATATGAAGCGTTGTGAGATTAGGATTTTTCAATTGCAAATCACATGCTTAAGAGACTAAAATCATGTGAATAGCAGAAGCACTAACGTTTATCTACAAGATTGCCGACTTTGGGTTTCTGCAGAAATAATGGTATTACTAATTGTAGATATCAGGATGCGTTTAGATAAAAAGATAATAACAGTACGTGTCGAGAACCGCAATAATGCTTGCATTAGAACGAGTAGAAACGGTTTGCATGCAGTACAACCGACGAGAGCGGGCAGGTTGAAATGGGGAAAGTGCGGCAGCTCATATTCCTTTTAGGATTTGCAAATTCGAAATAGTCGTGTTTAAACCATATAACGTGCGAAACAAGAACTCTTTAGCTGAGAAAGAATGAATATCACGGTGAGCTCATAACGTATAGTAAAGAGAAAGAGCGTTAAAATGATGGACAAGTTGATGGGTTACTTGCGATAGGACAAGCAAACACGAGGTAGTGAAGCTTTTTGTAATATGCATCCACTACGTGAGAAACCTCCTAAAAATTGAGAAAAATAGCACAGATGTCACTTGACTCTTTGTAAAAGTGTTCTGCAATTTCTGAAAACAGATATTAGAAAAAAATTAAATCGATCTCTAAGTGATGCGGTAATTATGGAAATAATTTTGAGGATGGAAGTGGACTTTTTTTTTAATTAGTGGTTTAGAGTGCAACAGACGCGTCAATAATTCGAGGGTTCCACTATTTAGCGTAACAGTATTTGGGAATCAAGGACTAATTTTGCTAACGTTGTGTCTGACGTTGAGTTAATCCCCGAGATAATTTCCTGCCCTTAATTAAGCACTTTTCGATAATCATATCAATTGGAACTTCGCTCAAGAGAGACTCTTTCTCTGCGAATTGTGAATGTTCCGTGAGTTGATAATTTTCATAAAAAAGGTGACCAGCTGCGTGAGAAAAAAGAAGCATTAATTTAATTGCTATCAAATGAGGTTCTTGTTCCCTGTTCAATTTAGTCACTTACGATTGCAATACGATTATGTTTTTCTCTATATACTGCAGCCAAAGTTAAAGGTCCGAAAAATGGCACCGTCCTAATTTTGAGATTTCCTAATATGGTTTTGGTCATGCAATTTAATTTTCTTGTAAATATTGCATATTGATTTTGTCATCCAGACGTTGTTGAATAAGATCGCAGATCCTAAATATTGTCATCTCCTCCGACGGTAGCAGTGCCTTCATAACCACATGCAGAGGGCGCCGAGCAAAGTCTAGAAGTGAGTTCTCAATGATCTTGAGTAGGCATGGCCATTCAGCTTTTTCACTAAAGTTGTCATAGTGTACAGAATACACCAACGTTCTTCTAACCCATTTCTTTTCATTGTGCATTCAATCGTGCCTAGATATTACTTAACTGCAAACCTCCTAAAGGGGGTGAAACTTTAGACCGTTCAGAAATTTCTTCAGCTGAGGCACGATTTGAACACCTTACCAATAAAATGGATGATCTAATATCATAACGCATGTGGATTGTACACTTTTCATGCAGTTATTTACTGTATGCAGAAGAGTAGAATATATAGTATTAGTACTTGATGTTAAAATATTAAAGAAATACTGATGCACTACACTGCTTATATCATATGAAGAGGTTCTTTATCTCACCATTACACAATCGTTTTGCCGAAGCTTTCACAAGATGAATAGCTATCTAAAACTTGTTTGAGAATAAGAAATGGAGTAGTGACACGCGAGTAAAGACTTGATTAAATCCTCCGAGAAAGACAGCATTTATACACCAAGAACATGAGAGTATAGCAATAGACGGAAAGTGGATGTAAGAGTGAAGAAATGTGATACGATATTCTTATCACGACAATGCTACCGTGATATAACATTACTTTTACATTCAAGAAGTTGGATATAGAGAATTTTCATCAACAGACATCTGAAATAAATGACCATTTCTTCTCTATGAAATGTGTGGCACTTAGTTACTAAACAAAGCATACAATGAGATTATATGAAGAGAATATTAGATTAGCCCACAGTTTGGTTCCTTTGTGATGACCAGTGTTACTAGTTTGGTAGGGAACACAGGACTACCGTACAGGACTGCTTGTATGTGGCTATAAGAGAATCAGAAATTGCTCATGAAGTCTTCTACCAAGATTCTTAAAAGATCTAAATCACACCAACCAGCAGAATCCAGATTTCCCATTTCTAGTTTCTTCTATTACTTTTGTCCATATACAACTGCCTTTGCTGCTTCGAAAGACGTCTAGTATTGATCTCCAGGTTTCTCAAGAACTGTGATTCAATTGTCGTGGCTTCAATGGGAGAATTAAGTATGATAGTAATTTAATTTATATCCAAAATTGTAATTTATATCCATCAAATATCAGGTAAAAATAGAGTTTAGCATAAATTATATACGTACTTAACGCAGATTTGAGTTGCCATTTTTACTCCACACCATTGCGTGTAGAAGGACTCTTCTTTCTACGTGTGGGTTTTAAAACACAAGACAATAGAGACTCTGCAATATTCACCGCAGTTGAATTGACATTCTTGCGCATTGAAACATTATCACACAAGTAAGGTGGCATTAGCTCAACGTGTCGCTCTGATGATAAACTGATGCCCACAAAAGTCCTGTAGATCTTATCGTAACAGTATTTGCGATTGAAGGATTAATCTTGCTAACGTTGGGCCTCACGTTGAGTTAATCCCAAACAAAATTTCGAGCCCTTCCTTAAGCACTGTTCGATAATCATATCACTTGGACTTTCGCTCAAGAAGGCCACTTATTCTGCGAATTGTGTATGTTCCTCAATTTCTTGTAATTCACTGATACCGTAGGTGTTTCCAAGGTTTCCAACTGCTGAGTATAGTGATGTGCAAATTTAGCATAGAAACGATAACTAGCTGCGTGAGAAAACGGAAGCATTAATTTAATTACGTACAAATCAAATTTCTAGTCCCGTGTTAACCAAAGTTTAACAGTTCGGAAATGGCGACCGTCTTAATTTTTAGATTTCCTCCGTATAGTTTTTGTCATGGAGTTTCATTTTCTTGTAAATGTTGCATATTAATTTCATCATCCAGACATTGTCGATTAAGATCGCAGATCTTAGATTTTGTCATCCCCTCCGACGGTTGTAAATGTCTTTATAACCACATGGAAAGGTCGCCGACCAAAGTCTAGAAATGAGTTCTCAATGATCTTAAGTAGACATGGCAAAGGACACGTCTGCTACCGTGTTAAGGACATAAGCAGGCATCACATTACAATATGCATTACATTATGATTTACATTACATAAAATCGCATTACATCGCCGGACATAAGCCGACATAGGCCGTTGAGCCTTACCGGACACCTCGAAATTGATCCCTCGAATTATTGGCACGCCTGTTGTACTCTAAACCACTAATTAATAATCGAACATGCCGTCAATCCTCAAAATTATTTCTCTAACCATCGCTTCTCTTATTAATATTTTTTTTCAAACATTGTAGAATGCTATTATAATGAAGTCAAGTGACATCTCTGCTAATGTACTCATTTTAAATTGATTTCTGACGTTGCAGATGCATATCACATAAAGGTTCACCAGCTCGGGGATGCCTGCTCTATCGCAAGGTACCCATCAACTTGTCCATTATTTTAACTCGCTTTTTCTTTACTATACCTTATCAACTCACCGTGATATTCATTCTTTCTCTGCTAAAGAATTTTTATTCCGCATGTCAGTGGGTTTAAACCAGAGCCCAGCAAACCTAGGCCAAGTCCGGATGGATCTGAATTCTTTGCCCGGCACGACCCGGCCCGGCCCGCCCGGTCCGAATCTCGAGCCGGGCTCTAACCGGGCCGGGCACAATCCGGGCAGAATCGGGCCGGGCACATTTTGGGTCGAACCGGGCCAGGAACATATTGGGCCGAACCGGGCCGCCTGGCTCTGCCCAAACTCTGTGAAAGACGGATCGGAAACTAATGTTGGCAGCCTGTGTAATGTGTTTCTGAAATTAACTTTTTATTGAAAACTGTAAAGTTCTGAATTGCTACTACTCTTATTATAACTACTACTGCTACTGCTATTATTAATATTACTCATACTATTACTACTATTACTACTACTACTACTACTACTACTTCTGCTACTATAACTGCTACGACTTCGCTTCAGCGTTGACATGTCTGGTGGTACATACTTTACAATCTAAATACAGAAAAATCAAAGAAATACTAGTTATTAAAATCAGTCTGCGTAGAATGCGAACAGATGCTTCACGAGGGGCAACGGTGGATCAGTAGGTAAAGCACTCACATCTGGTGCTAGAGGTCGTCGGATCGATCCCTCCTCGTGTTATGTGAGCTTTGTGGTAAACAAACACCGTGAGAGTGGGAGTTTTCGGATTAGCCCGTTTTCGTCCACTTTCTTCATTCTACCAATTCTTGAGCCGTAATTTCCTAAAGTACATACGAGAAAGTCGGGACTTGGGAGTTTTTTTTCCTTCAAAACTATCCTTTATTCAACATATTGAAACTATTTCCAAATAAGGTTACAAAAATTTTGGATATCCTATTTATTGTTACTAAAGATTTCCAAAATGACCAAACTTTAATTGTACTGTATTATGCATACGTCAGGTCGAAATTAGGAAATTGTAGCAATATATGGAACCCTAATATACAGAAATACTCATTCTTGATTGAGCGTACTCAAAATAAGTTATTAAGGCTTCTTACACTTAAGAAAACAAAATTCTACCCGAAATTTGAAAGCTACATTAAAATTGTTGAAAATTTTAAATTTGAAACATTAGAACTAAGGAGAAGAAATATTGATTTATCACCTTTACACAAGCTCTTTCATGGGAAAATAGACTATCCCGAACTTAACTACCAAATATGTATCCACGTACCATCCACTAAATTGCGCACTGCTTCGAAAAATACACTTTTTTTGACAGCAAAAACAAACGTCTTAAGCAGATCTCCTATATGGAGAATTAGTGCAACCTACAAGTTAGTTAAAGAAGATTCCAACCTTGATGTACTGGCAAAGGGTGTAAGTAGTTTTAAGAATTCTATTATTTATGTAAGCCGAATGTAATTATTACTAAGAGTTTTATTACCCTATATAATCTTAATAACGTATATACTAAGTAACACTGTAATTAGGTCTGTGTTTGATGTCAATAAAGCAGTAAATCAATTTCTCCGTTCCTGAGCTATATAGCCTGTAGTACTGAAAGCTCTTTCAGTAGACGCACTAGAAGCAGGGATGACGAGATACTGACGTGCTAATTTACACCACTTTGGGAATATTTGTTCTTGTTGCTTCAACCACTGCAGTATATCTAATTCTCTTAAACATGATGACATGTTGTGAAACCAAATGTAAAAAACATAAGTATTAATTTATCAATGATGATGAAGCAATTGCTATACTTCCCGTTTATATGCAACTACAATACTATTTGAGAGAGCTACCGGCTGAAGAAATCTACCTAGGACGCAAAACGCTCTCACCTTGTTCTTGATCGTTAACCTAATAAAAACTGTTTAATCCAAAGATTTGTTTTTTTACGGATACAATATTTATAGAAAATCTCCTGTGTTAATACTCGAGGCTATCAAGTATCCACTTAATTAGCATCCTACTGCTTACTAGGACTTACATACAGAGCTGTGTAGGATTCACTAGGTTCCGGTCTATCATTAATAATATTTTCACAAATGCATAATGATAAAAACTTGATATGAAACCCATTATATTCCAACTTCCCAAGCAGCCTTACTTTGGGACTGAGACCGGTGATCTGATCGATGAGACAAGTATAGAATCGATTTTAAGTTCTTTTGAGATCTTCCCTTAGACGGTTAGGTAAAAAATATTTACGGTAGTCCTGTTTTCGCTACCAAATTAGTAACACTGGTCATCACAAAGCAAACAAACTGTGTGCTAATCAAATAATCTCTTCATATAATCTCGTTGTATGCTTTGATTAGTAACTAAGTGCCACACATTTCATAGAGAAGAAAAGGTCATTTATTTCAGATGTCTGTTGATGAAAATTCTCTATAACCAAGTTCTTGTATTTAAAATTAATATTATATCACGGTAGCATTCTCTTGAAAAGAATATCGTATCACATTTTTTCACTGTGACATTCAATTACCCTTTAATGCTATACACTCATGTTCTTGGTGTGTCAATGTCGTCTCGACTACTTATTCTCAAAAAACCTTTGGATAGTTCTTCATCTTGTGAAAGCTTCGCTACAACGATTGTGTAATGGTGAGAGTCACACTTAGTCTTTTGATATAAGCAGCGTGGTTCCTTTGAATTTCTTCAATATTTCTTCAATATTTCAATATTTCAATATCAAGTACTAATACTAAATACTCTTCTGCATACAGTAAAAAACTGCAAGAAAATAGAAAAGAGCACATGCGTTATCACATTACATCAGCCATTATACTGGAAAGGTGCTCAAATCGTACCACAGCTGAAGAAATTTCTGAAGGGTGCTGTGTTGTAACGCTTTAGGAGTTTTGAAGTTAAGTAATTACGAAGCACGATTGGATACATTAAGTCAGGAAATGGTATAGAAGAACTTTGGTGTAACCTGTACACTATGACAACTTTACTGAAACTGCTGAATAGCCATGCTTACTGAAGATCAGTGAGAACTCACTTTTAGACTTTGCTGGGGGACCTCTACATGGGGTTATGAAGACATTTACAACCGTCAGAGAAGATGACAAAATCTAGGATCTGCGATCTTATACGCATGGATGAGGAAATCTATATGCAACATTTACTACAAAATAAAACTGCATGACAAAAACCATACTAGGAAATCTCAAAATTAAGACGGTGACATTTTCCGAACCGTTAATTTTGGCTGCAGTATACGCTATCAGAAGATTACAAGAAATTAACAACACAAGGAACATTCCCAATTAGCATTAAAAGAGGCCTTTTTGAGCGAATTTCCACTTCACTTTCCTTGTCTGATAATATCTCAATGCGCAAGAATGTCAATTTGACAACGGTGAATATTGCACAGACTCTGATCTGTTGTGTAATAAAACACACACGTAGAAGGAAGAGCCCTTATACACGCAATGGTGTGGACTAAAAATTGGGTCAAATCTGCGTTAAGTACGTATATAAATTATGTTATGCGCTATTTTCACGTAACATTTTATTGGCATAAATTACAATTGGACACGGGGAGAGCCGAAAGACAAAAATAGGTTTCAGAGAATATCTCAACGATTGAAATTAATTGTGGCTTTGAAGCTGACAATTCGCTCACGGTCCTTGAGAATCTTGGAGATCAATACTAGACTGCTTGAAATGATGCAAAGAGTTTTCGAAGGAGCAAAGAAAACTGTAAATTGACAACAGTAATAGGAGAAACTAGAAACGGGGTATCTGTAATTATTGATGGGTGTGGTTCAGATCTTTTAAGAATCTTGGTAGAAAACTTAATGAGCAGTTGCTGATTCTTTTAATGCCACATACGAACAGAACCAAAAGTAAATGCTACGAAATCATTAAACTTCAAGAAACTTAGCGTCATCAAAAGTTTGCTTTCACTTTTTTTAATGATGCAACAGGCTGTGACACGAGCTCAGCTATACTCAAGAGAGTTCAAGCCTTTAAGATCCTTCAAAAAGAAAAAGAACTGTGCAAGTTAATCAGAGTCTTCAACTGTGAGTTAGGAGCCTGTGAGTTAGGAGTCAAATCTATATCCTAACAAAATGTTCAAGATTCCCATTTCTTATTCCCAGTCCTTCCTGATATAAGCCTATCAGGTATAACTAGGAAGTGGTTGCAAAGCTTGAATTTGGCCACTTTTACCCCAACTAACACGACAGGTGTGCACCATTCAATTCGGAAGTAGCTCCAAGTCTAGGTGGGAAATGGTCTAAGCAAGAACAAAATCGATTGAGGTTGGTGTGTGAAAGAGGATATGCGAAATCCAGCATCCACACTGCTACCATTGGCTCCATCCGGATAAGCTAACTTACCTGTAGATAAAAAGTTTTTGCAAGATAGGATTGTGAACGAGACACATGTAAGTGTAAAACAGGGGTATTCCAGGTATTCTGCATTCTGCCAAGGTAGTTCTTTGCAGATCGGAAGACAATCTAGTCTGATATAGATGATGATGAAAAACAGTTGTAGAAAACCAATATATCATGACAACGGCTTAAATGGTGATCCAATCTATTATGATTATTTCTTTGTAATACCGTACCCGCCTTATAGACCTAACAAAATGGACATTAAGACGATCTTGATGAAATTTTAAATGGAGGTGTAAGGACAAGGTATAAAACATGGTGGTGGTGTATTGATCTGTTTACATATTTCGGAATCCTTTAAAAGAGCTGCTTTGTTACCCGAAGACGAAATGAAACCGTAGGAGGACACTTACAAGTTAACCAATTCATTTAGATATAACATTCTCATACTACAGTACTTTTCAACTGACGTTTATAACAATTGTTTATTGTTTGATTGTTTATATGTCAAGATGTTCAACAGCAGATGACATACTCCATGGATTCTGCCATCTGCTAGAACACTAAACATAGTGTAACTACCGTTTAGTTTTCGAATCTCCTAAAAAGGATCAAAGTTTTACACTCTTAATAGAGAACGATGTTTCGATATGCGATACATGGAAAGACTGCATGTACATTTTTATCCAAGAGGGAGCATAAGAATGAAAGCTCTACTGCACGTCCATCCCTGTTGGTTTCATCTTATTGCTCCATCTTTTATACGACATAAAGGGAATCATAGACATAAATAAATATATCTAAGGTCATATCTTTGTTTCGACTTTCTTCTTACCAATGTTAACGGCTGTTAGCTGGACTGTGCAAGGAATGTACTCTAGGCTGTTTGCCATGTTATTCCGCTATATGCAGCGATCATCTATGCAGAATTTTACAGACGATCTAGTGCTTCTATTTTTATAAAGTAATTTACTTGGTGATCTAGGATTGTTCTGGTCATCGGTTATGGATATGCTCGCATACATACCAGGCCAATGGACAGTCTGCTTCAGTGTTAGAGATTAGTACACTTCGTAAGCCTCAACTACTAGCGAATAATCTGGTACATTTTGTGGACTAGCTTTCTGCTCTTCAGAAGATAGCTTTGACTCGATGGACAGAACACGCAAGCTCTATTCACGTCTGCGTGATAAGTTAGTGTTGAATTTAATAAATAAGATTACAGAAATAGTTGTTGCTGATCATTCAGTCTCAGATATTCAAAAAGCTAATAAAGTTGATGCACTAATCTGCTACAGAGGTTTAGCTTACCAGAACTTTACTCACCGGTGAGAAAACGTTTAGAAAATCGAGAAATTCAAAAGCTGCAATAAGCTCTATAAGAGTGTGCGATATGGTAGTCAGAGCCCGGCACGGGCCGAGCGCGCCTGGTTCGGCCCGGTGCCCGGCCCGGCCCTGCCCCACCCGGTCCGACATGTTTCAAGTAATTCGTGCATATTTCGGGCCGAATCGGACCGAACCGGGCCGGGCACATTTCGGACGGTGCCCGGCTCGGCCCTGACACTCTAAAAACAGTTCGGAAATTAATGTTGTCAGCCTATTTGTTTTTTCAATGTCCTCCACTACCTGTATTTTGCCGTGTTTGTACGGTCTTACTGTCAGCCTATGTTAATCGTAACGTGTTTGGGAAACTTACTCTTTATTAAAGACTGCAATGTACTGGTAATACTATTACTATTTACTACTTATACTACTAGTACTATTACTTCTTCTACTATTACTACTACGACCACTGCTAATACTACTACAACTACTATGACTTCGCGTCAGAGTTGACACGTCTGGTGGTACCGAATTTACCTTCTAAGTACAGAATAAAATGGAGAAATGCCTGTCAGCGTAGAATGTAACCGATGCTTGATCTACGAGGGAGAACAGTGGCTCAGTAGAAAAAACGCTCACATCTGGTGTTAGACGTCGTCGGATCAATCCCTACTCATGGTACGTGACCTTTGTTGTGGACAAACATCATTTGCGGGGGAGTTTCTGGGGTGGTCCTCTTTCCTCCCACTGTTTTCTTTCCACCAATTCATCCCATCATCATCCATGTAGACTGAGCCGTAGTTTCCTAAAGAACATATGATAAAGTCAAGTACTTGACCTAGTAAGAAGAATTTGGTACGCTACAATTGGACCACGGAAGGCAAAACCATGAACTTGCGTGCTCTTAAGACCAGTGCAATTTGTAGTAATGTTCAATTAGCAAGGCAAATATCGAATGGTGTTACATGTTCATGTATTGTTTATAGTATGATGCTACAAATATAACAAAATATAATGATCAAATAAATCACCAAGTCGCCAGGTTCGTTTAGGTGTTCCTGGAACGGCGGCTCAGTGGTTGAGCGTTCACCTCTGGTAAATGGGGTCCCTGGTTTCATCCGAGCTCTCGCCAAGTGAGCTTTGTGGTGGAAAAACACCGTGTGGGGGGTTCGCGACGTTCTCCTCTGTCCCTCAACTTTATTTCATTTATTTCTCATCACCATCGTCTCCTTTAGGCTAGTTGGCATAACTTGGAACCACCTACCAAGAAGAATAAACTAATGGATTGGGAAGATAGACATTCAGTCTCTGGTGAATTTGATGATGAAGTAGACAAAAATAGGTTTCGGGGAATATCTCAACGACCGAAATTAATTGTGCATTTGAAGCTATGACAATTCGCTCACGGTTCTTGAGAATCTTGGAGATCAATACTAGACTGCTTGAAATGATGCAAAGAGTTTTCGAAGGAGCAAAGGTAACTGTATATTGACAACAGTAATAGGAGAAACTAGAAACGGGGTATCTGTAGCTGTTGATGAGTGTGATTCAGATCTTTTAAGAATCTTGGTAGAAGACTTCATGAGCAGTTGCCGATTCTTTTAATGCCACATACAAGCAGAACGGAAAGGAAATGCTACGAAATCAATAAATTTCAAGAAAGTTAGCGTCATTAAAAGTTTGCTTTAACTTTTTTATGATGCAACAGGCTGTGACACGAGCTCAGCTATACTCAGGAGACAGTAGTTGCAAGTCTTCAATATCCTTCAAAAAGAAAAAAGAACAGTACAGGTCAGTCAGAGTCTTAAACGGAGTTAGGAGTCAAATCTCAATCCTAACAAAATGTTCAAGATTACACATTTCTTATTCCCCTGTATGGAGAAGGAAACATGTCCTTCCTCTTGTAACCCTACAGGTATAACAAGGAAGTAGTTGCAAAGCTTCAATATGGCCACTTTATCCCCTACTACCATTGCAGGTTAGCACCATTCAATTCGGAAGTAGCCCCAAGTCCAAGTAGGAAATGGTCTAAGCAAAAACCCAATCGATTGAGGTTGGTGTGTGAAAGAGGATATGCGAAATCAAGCATCCACAACCCTACCATCGGCTCCAGCCGGATAAGCTTACTTACCTGTAGACAAAAAGTAATTGCAAGATATGAATGTGAACGAGACACATGTGAGTGTAAAATAGCCGATATGAAGTATTCAAGCTATTCTGCATTCTGCCAAGAGAGTTCATTTACAAATGGCAGATCGGAAGACAATCTGATTTAGATGATGAACAACAGCTGTAGAAAACCAATATTTCTTTTACAACGGCTTAAATGATGATCCAATCTCTTATGATTATTATTTTGTAAAGCGTTCCAGCCTTATAAAGCTACCAAAATGAACATGAAGACGATCTTGATGAAACTTTAAATGGAGGTGTATGGACAAGGTATAAAACACGAAGGTGGTTTATTGTTGTGTTTACATATTTTGGAATCCTTTAACACGAGCTGCTTTGTTACCCAAAGAAAAAATGAAACCGTAGATGGACTTATTTAAGTTAACAATAAAAAAAATTCATTTAGATATCACATTCGCGTACTACAGTATTATTTAATTGTACGTTTATAAAATTTTGTATTGTTTGATTGTTTATATGTTAAGATGTTCAACAGCAGATGACATACTCCGTGGATTCTGCCATCTGCAAGGACACTAAACATTGTGTAACTACCGTTTAGTTTTCGAATCCGCCAAAAAGAACAAAGTTTAGCTCTCATAATATTGAACGATGTTTCGATATTCGATACATGGGAAGACTCCATTTACATTTTTATCCAAGAGGGGCGAAGGAATGAAAGCTCTACCACGCGTCGATCCTTTGCGACTGTACCAAGCTGCTTCCCAGTCAGAAAACCACGAAGCTTAACAATAATAAGTTACACATAAGGTCCTAAACTAGTAAAGGATTCACATGCAGGATATTGGCCTGAAACTCTAATAGATGTTTTTTAGGTAATTGGAAACGTGTTTACTTTGTAGACCCAGGCCCGCTTCTCTTGGCCTGTGAAAGAAATCCGTCCTATGAATTTTTAAAGCTAGCGGTTTAAAAAACTGTTTCGCGATACTAAGTAGTTAAACAGGCTCCGCACACAGGTGTAGAACAGAGAAATCAACAAATTATTAATTCACAAAATTTTTTTGTACTCAGGTTACGTTAGCAGATTTTCAGTTAACTGCACCTAAAATATATAAATCTTCCTAGGCTCACTTCCCACATCTTGGAGCAGAAGTCCTAAATTTTCTCCCTTAGTAATAGTGTTCGAGTACTTGCTAGTGTCGGTGCCCAAAGAAAGTAATAGATACTTCTATTAACTTTCGATTAGCCTGAAAGTTAACTTGCGTCTATAAAAAATTACAAGGCGTTTTTTGTAATCCTTACTCACTTCATCAAGATGCTATATTTATAATGCTACGTATCTATCACACTTATCTTCAGGCTATAGAACCTTAAAGTCTTTATCTTGCACTACAGAGGGAATATCGCACAATCTTAATGAGCTTATTGGAGGAATTGAATTTCTCGATCTTCTACACATTTTCTCACCGATCAGTAAAGTTTTGCTAAGTTCCCCTCAGTAGCAGATTAGTGCACGAACTGAATTAGCTTTATGACACATTTAATATCTCAGACGGAATGATCAACAAGAAGTATTTGTGTAATCTTAATTATTAAATTAGCACTAATTATCTCGCTGACTTTTCAGAGCTTGCGTGTACTGTCCATCGACTCAAAGGTATCTTCTCAAAAGCAGAAAGCTACTCCACAAAATTTACCTGCAGTTAAGGGTTAAAAAGTGTACTGATCTTTAAAATTGAACCAGACTGTCCACTGGCCTGGTATGTATGCGAGAATATCTATGGCCGTTGACCAGAGCCATCCTAGAATTACAAGTAAATTCCTTTACGAAAATAGAGGCACCAAATCGTCTGTGGAATTCTGTATAGATGATCGCTGCATATAGCGGAATAGCATGGCAAAGTGCTTAGAGTACATCCCTTGCACAGTCCAGCTAAGAGCCGTTAATATTGGCCAGAGAAAGTCGAAACACACATATATTAGCTTAGGTTTATACATCAGACTGTTTTCAGAGAACATTGTATTACCAAATTGCAAAAACATTCAGATATTTTACTAAAAGAATATGTCGAAATACGTGTTGTTCTCTTTTCAAAACGAATGCAAGCAGTTAGTATGCACTACAACTAACCAGTCATTGTAATATTTGAAAAGAAGCGTACTCAGAATAGGATTTTTGAATTGCAACTTACACCCTCTAATAGTCTAAAAGCTTCGAAAAATTACTTTGATATGGCATATCTACAAGGCTGCCGACTGTGCCTTTCCGCAGAAATAATTGTATTACTAATCGTAGATATTAGTTTGCATGCAGTACAACCGGCGAGAGAGTGTGAGTTGAAGTGGGAAAAATACGGCAGCATATCTTGTCCTTAGGACTTGCAAATTGAAAATATTCGAGCTTAAAACCAGTGACGTATTGAACAGGAAGTCTTTAACTGAGAAAGACTGAATATCAGGGAGACCTCATAAGGTATAGTAAAGAGAAAGCGCGTTAAAATGATGGACAAGTTGATGGGTCACTTGCGATAGAACAAGCAACCCCGAGCTTCTGAAGCTTTTTGTAATATGCATCCATTACGTCAGAAATCACCTTAAAAAGATAACATTAGCAGAGATGTCACTTGACTTCATTTAATAATATTCCAAAATGTATGAAAAAAGATAATAATAAGAGATTAAATCGATCACTAAGTGATGCGGTGATTAAAAAAATGATTTTGAAGATGGTGGGGTATGATTGAATTTAACTAGCGGTTTAGGGTGCAACAGTTGTACCAATAATTCGAGGGTTCTATTTCGAGGTGTTCGGTAAAACTAAAAAGCTTATGGCGGCTTATGTCTTGCTAAAAATATTTTGAAATTTAGAAAGCAGTGGACGTCGCCATATACTCCATAAATCCTATTGGCTAACAGCTAGTAAGGAAATTCAACAATGAATCGGAAACCGCAGTATCTTGTGTTGTATATCTAGGTCTTAAAAACGAAGCAATAATGCTCTTAGAGGTACTTAACTCGCATTATACAATGGCGAAGCACTTAAAAAACCTTGGACTTACTTCTCCCCTTAATGAGACGAGGATATCAATGTCATATAGTTTTGGGAACGTAAAGCGGTTTTTTTTAGGTGGGCGCTTGGGACTGAATTATGTTGTGATTCCAACTGTAAAAGACATACTTATTAATTTATCATTGTTATTCAAGCTATTGCTATACTTCGCTTTTATATGCAACTACAATACTATTTGAGATTCCTTCCTGCTGAAAAATCTACTTAGCACCCATAACGCCACACCTTGTTCTTGATCGTTAGCTTGATGGTAACTGTTTACTCCAAGGAGTTGTGTTCTTACGGATATATTATTTAAAGAAAGTCTCCTGTGTTAACACTCCAGGCTATCAAATATGCATTTAATTATAGTCCCTGCTGCTCACTAAGGCGTACATACAGAGTAGTATAGTATTCACTAGGTTCGAGTCTATCATTAATAATATTTTCACGATTGCGTGTAGAAGAAATCTTCCTTCTAGGTGTGAGTTTTAATTCTCAGGTCAACAAAGACTCGTTTGCATTTAGCGCAGTAGAACTGACATTCTTGTGCAATGAGATATTATCACACATGGAAGGTGGCATTAGCTCAACGTGCCGCTGAGATGACAAAGTGTCCCCTCAAAAGTACTTTAGAACTTTTGTTATCGTGACAGTAGTTTGAAATTATTTATTTATCTTGCTAACGTTATATCTGACGTTGAATTAATCCTCCAGAAAATTTCTTGGCATTCATTAAACTGATCGATTGTCATATCAATTGGAACTTCGCTCAAAAAAACATCTTTTTCTGCGAATTATGAAGTTTCGTTGAGTTGTTAATTTTTAGCAATCATCTGACACCGTATTTGCCTCTAGGGTTCCATCTGTCGAGTATAGTGATGTGCAAATTTTTCATAGAAAAGATGACAAGCTGCTTGAGAAAACGGAAGCATTAATTTACTAGCATTCAAATAAAGTTTCAGTTTCCTGTTCAATCTAGTCCCTTTGGATCAATTGCAATACGATTATGACCTCTATATATACCTGCCAAAGTTTGCAGGTTCGGATAAGGTCACCGTCTTAATCTTTAGGTTCTGTAAATGGTTTTTGTCATGCAGTTTCATTTTCTTGTAAATGTCATAATGTTTCCATGACAATGAATAAATGTTTCCATAAACACAAGTAAGCGTCGCCGAGCTAAGTCTAGAAGTGAGTTCTCAATGATGTTGAGTAGGCATGGACATTCAGAATTTTCACTAATGTTGTCATAGTGTGCAGCATACCCGAAAGTTCCTCTATACCATATCCTGACAATGTATCCAATCATGCCTAGAATTACTGAAGTGGAAACCTCCTAAGGGCGGTACAACTTTGGACAGTTCAAAAATTTCTTCGGCTGCAGGTACGATTTGAGACCTTTGCAGTATAACGGTTTATCTAATGTGATTACACAATTTGTTTGTTCACTTTTCTTGCACATATTTACTGTATGCGAAAGAGTAGAATATATAGTATTAGTACTTGATGTTCAAATATTGAAGAAATAAAGAGGCACTGCACTGCTTATATGAAAAGGAGAGGCGTGTACGTCACCATTACACAATCGTTGAGGAGAAACTTTCACAAGATGAATAGCTATCCAAAGGTTGTTTGAGAATAGGAAATCGAGACACGAGATGCGAGTGAAGATTTGATTAAATATTCCGAGTCAGACAGCATTGACACACCAAGAGCATGACTGTATATCGTTTGAGGGAAGGAGGATGTCAGAATGACGAAATGTGATACGATATTCTTATTAATATAATGCTACAGTGATCTCATTCAAGAACTTGGATAAGGAGAATTTTCAAGAGACCTGAAATTAATAAGTTTTTCTGCTCTATGAAATGTGTGGCACTTAGTTACTAATCAAAGCATACGGTGAGCTATATGAAAAGGTTGCTTTGTGATGACCAGTGTTACTAAGTTGGTAGCGATCACAGGACTGACTATACCGTAAATGGTAAGAGAAGATCTCAAAAGAACCTAAAATGCACTCTTTTTTCGCTCATCGATCAGATAACCGGTCTCTGGCCCAAAGTAAGGCTGCTACTTTGAGGTTAGAATATAATGGGTTCCATAGCATGTTTTACTGGATACAATCGGGAAAATATTATTAATGATAGACCGGAACCTAGTGAATCCTACATAAATTTTTTTCTAACCCTAGTGAGCATCAAGGACGCTAATTAAACACCTATTTAATAGCCTCGGTTGTTAACACACAGGAGACTTTCTATAAATAATATATCCGTAAAAACACAATTCGTTGGATTAAACAGTTTTCATCAGGCTAAAGATCAAGAACCTGGTGAAAGCGTATGGGTGTCAGAATAACAATTAAGAAATAGGTGAGAGCGATATGAGTCCTAAGTAGATTTCTTCAGTAGAAGAAATCTCAAATACTTTTGTAGTTTTATATAGAGGGGAAGTATAGCTATTGCATGAATATCATTGAAAAATTAATACGTTTTTTACATTTGGTATCCCAACATTTTTCAATTTCAAGGGCCCACCTAAAACAATTCGCTGTTCGTTCCCAAAGCTATACGTCTGTGATACCCTCGTCTTAAAAAGGGAGAAGTAAATCCACGGTCTTTTACATGGTATGCCATTGTATAATTTGAGTTAGAGATCTCTAAAAGCACAATTGCTTCGCCTTAACACCTAAGTACACAACACAAGATTTTACGGCTTTGGAATCATTGTTGACTTCCTTTACTAGCTTTAAGCCATTAGGAATTAAGAAATAGATGCCGATGTCTACTGCTGACTTCTAAATTTCACAGCATTGTAAGAAGGACGTAACTCGGCATAATCCGTTTAGCCTAACCGTTAACCTCCATACGGAACCCTCGAATATTTGGCGAGCTTCTTGCACTGTAAACCACCAATTAAATATCGAACATCCCCTTGGATCTTAAAAATTATTTCTTTAATCATTGCATCACTTAGACATCGATATAATCTTTTATTATCTCTTTTCAGACATTGTAGAATACTATTACAAAAAAGTCAAGTGACATATCTGCTAGTGTTCCCATTTTAAAGCGATTTCTGACGTAGTGGATGCATATTACAAAAAGCTTCACAAGCTCGGGGATGCTTATCCTATCGCTAGTGACCCATGAACCTGTGCATGTTTTCAACGCGCCTTCTCTGCACTATACCTTATGAGCTCACTGTGATATTCATTCTTTCTCAGCTAAAGATTTGTTGTTCCGCACGTCAGAGGGTTTAAACTCGAATATTTCGAATTAGCAAATCCTAAGAACAATATGAGCTGCTGTACTTTTCCTTTTAAACCCCGCCCGCTCACAACGGTTGTACTGCATGCAAACTCATTCCACACGTTCTAATGCAAGTATCATGGCGGATCTCGACATCTACTGTGATTATCTTTTTATCTAAATGCATCTTGATATCTACAATTAGTAATACCATTATTTCTGCAGAAAACCACAGTCGGGAGCCTTGTAGATGAACCGTAAAACTTTTGCCATATGAAAGTAATTTTCCATCAGATTTTATTCAATTACAGCGTGTAAGGTGCAATTGAAAAATCCTAATCTCACTGCTCTTCTTATCAAATATTACTATGTCTCGTTGATTGTAGTGCATGCTAACTGATTGCATTCTTTTTTGAGCTTAGGAAGTTTTATATCTTTCAGGTGTACTTAACTGAAAATCTCCCAATGTGACCTACATATCAAAACAAATTCTGTCAATTGATAATTTTGTTGATGTCTGTGTTCTACACCTGTCCTACCAAGCATGTATAACTACTTTGTGTCGCGAATCAGTTCTTTAAACCGCTAGCTTTATAAATTCATCGCCCGGGCTTCTCTCACAGCCAAGAGTAGCGTGCCTGGGTCTACAAAATAAACTTGTACTTAATTACCTAAAATTATGCTAATAAACTGTCATGCCAATAACTTGCATGTGATTCTTTTACAAGCTTACGACCATAACTGTAATATAACTTTTACGGAAAAATATTTAGCTTCGTGGCATTTTGACTGAAATCCAGCAAATGAACAAGATGCTCAGCAGTACGCATTGATTGTCCTTAAGTCGTATAAAACCTAGGGCAACAAGTTGAAAACAACAGGGATCAACGTGTACTAGCCCTTTCATTATTACGCCCCCTCTTGGATAAAAATGTACATGGAATTTTTGCTTGTACCGCATATCAAACATCGTTTTTTATTATCGTAAAACTTTGCTTTTTTTTAGGAGATTTGAAAACTAAACGATACCTACAAAATTTTTAGTGTCATTGCGGATGTCAGGTTTACTGGAGTCAATCGTTTTCTGTAGAACATCTTAACATATAAAAAATCAAACAATAAACAATTGTTATAAACGTCAATTGTATGGTACTGTGGTATGCGAATGTTATATCTAAATGAATTGGTTTAACTCGTTAGATTTGTCCTGCTAAGGTTTTATTTCCTCCTCGGGTACCAAAGCCGCTCCTGTTAATTGATCCCAAAATATTTAACTTTCATGTTTTATTCCTTGTTTTTATACCTTCTTTCAGATTTACATCAACATCGTCTTCATCTCCATTTTGTTAGGTCTATAAGACGGGGACGATATCACAAAATAATAATCATAACTCATTGGATCAACAATTAAGCCGGTCAATGACATATTGGTTTTTTACAGCTGTTGTTCGTTATCATCTATAGCAGATTGTCTTCCGATCTCCCATTTCTACATGAACTCCCTTGGCATAATGCATAAAATACTGAACACTTCATATCGGCTCTTTTACACTAACATGTGGTTCGTTCACAATTCTATCTTGCAGTCACTTTTTATCTACAGGTAAGTAAGATTATCCGGTTGGAGCTGATGGTAGCTATGAGGGTCCCTCGAATTCGCATATCCTCTTTCACACACAACCTGTTTCGATTGAGTACATGCTTAGACCATTTCGTTCCTAGAACTGGATTGATTGCTGGACAGCTGCTTTGTTAGTAATGGGAAAAGCGGCCATATTGAAGCTTTGTAACTACTTCCTTCTTATATCTGATATGGCTTATTCGAGAGACGGGATTTTTCCATCTCCATACAGGCGAATAAGAAATTTCTAACGTTACCACTTTGTTAGGATTCATACTTGGTTGGTTGGAGACGGTGTCTAACTTTCACAATTCTTCTAATTGAAGGAACTTGAAGGCTGCAAACTATTCACTTTTGAGTATAGCTGAGGTCGTGACACAGCCTGTTGCATCATGAAAAAGTTAAAAGCAATGAGGATAGGTTCTCTTTAAATTTAATTCATTCGAAGCATTTACTTTCAGTTCTGTGATTGTGAAAATGTGAAAGGCTATTTGAAAATTAGCTATGTGAAAATGTGAAAATGGCTATGTGAAAATTAGCAACTGATCGCATCCATCAAAAGCTACAGTTTTCCTGTTTCTAGCTTCTTCCATTTTTCTTGTCCGTATACACCTACCGTACCTTTCGACATACGAAAACTATTTGCATCATTTGGAGCCGGCTAGTATAGCTCTCCAAGTTTCTCAAGAATTGTGATTGAATTGTCGTGGCTTCAATGACAAAATTAAATTCGATCATGGTAGATATTTCCAGAAACCTCTTTTTTCCTCTTTCGGCACTTTCCATGTCTAATTGTAATTTATATCCATAACACATAAGGTGAAAATAGAGTTTAGCATGATTTATTTCGTACTTAACGCGGAATTAAGTTGCCATTTTTAGTCCACACCATTACGTATAGAAGGCCTCTTCCTTCTACATGTGTGTTTTAAAACACATAACAATAGAGACTCTGCAATATTCACCGCAGTCGAAATGACATTCTTGCGTATTGAGATATTATCACACAAGGAAGGTGGCAGTAGCTCAACTTGTCTCTCTACTAATAAACTGATGCCCACAAAACACCTGTAGAACTTCAATTATCGTAACAGTATTTGGGAATCAATAATTAATCTTGCTAACGTTGTGTCTGACGTTGAGTTAATCCCCGAGAAATTTTCGTGGCCTACATTAAGCATTTTTCGATAGTCATATCACTTGGATCTTCGCTCAAGAAGGCCTCTTTTTTTGTGAATTGTGAATGTTCCTTGAGTTGTTAATTTCTTGTAATCCTCTGATACCGTATTAGCCTCCAGGGCTTCCATCTGCAGAGTATAGTGATGTGCAAATTTTTCATAGAAAAGATCACCAGTTTCGTGAGAAAACGGAAGCAATAATTTAATTAAATACAAATGGTGTTACTAGTCCGCTGTTCAATCTAGTTCCTTTGGAACGTCCGAGAACTTGCCCCCCCCATTGAATCACTAATGATCTCTTCTAGTGCAATCGTTAGTGCTTAGTGCTTCTTAGAACACCAACTTCCAACATTAGTGCTTTAATAGTTTGGACGCTAGAAGCAAAAAAACTTTGGGGCGGGGCAACTACACGATAGCACCCGCAGGAAGCACTAACTATTAAGTCTATTGCAATCGATAGTGCATCGTTAGTACTTACGGAAAACACTAATAGTTTCGTTAGTGCTTCACAATTATTTTGACTACGACCAGTTATATGTCAGGAAATTCCCGTAAGGAATACATAGGGAATTTTTAATTGGCTCAAATTCCCGCCAAATTCAAAAGCGCTTATGCTCTCTTCTAGTGCAATCGTTAGCACCTCTTATGTGCTCCATAGAACACCAACTCCCAACATTAGTGCTTTAATAGTTTAGACCCTAGATGAAAAAAAAATTGGGAGGCCAATTTCACGTTAGCCCCACCAGAAAGCACTGATGATTAAACCTAGTGCAATCGTTAGTGCATCGTTAGTGCTATTAGAAAACTCTAATAGTTTCATTGGTGCTTCACAATTAGTGTGGCTATGGCCAGTTCTATGTCTCGAAATTCCCATAAGGAATACATAGGGAATTTTTAATTGGCTCAAATTCCCGTCAAATTCAAAAGCGCTAATGACCTTTTCAGCGCAATCGTTAGTGCTTTGTTAGTGCTTCTCAGAATACCAAGTCGAAACATTATTGCTGCAATAGTTTGGACGCTAGAAGCAAAAAACTTTTGGACTGCAACTTCACGTTAGACCCCCGGGAAACACTAACGTTAAATCCTGGTGGAATCGTTAGTGCATCGTTAGTGCTTCCAGGAAACACTAATGGTTTGGTTTTGCTTTACTATTAATGTAGATGTGCGCACTTATATGTCACACAGATGTCCAAACTCACGAAATCGGCGCTCACGAGTTCGAAACTCACTCGACTTCAACCTCACGAAGTGAGCGTGTGATAAGGCTGGTAATGTGAGCGTGAGGTTGAGTGAGTGTGAGGTCAGACTAGTGATGCGAACGTGAGGTTGAGTGAGCGTGAGTTCAGGATGGTTATTTGAGCATGAGGTCCGACAGGTGATGTAAGCGTGAGGTTGAGTGATCGTGAGGTCAGACTGGTGATGCGAACGTGAGGTCGAGTGAATGTGAGGTCAGGCTGGTTATTTGAGTGTGAGGTCAGACTGGCGATGTGAGCGTCGTGAATTGTGATATTTACAACTAAAAAGTGTTGAGAATTGAAGGCATTGAAAAGCTTAAGAAACGTGGGAATGTCAAATAGACAATTGCTAATCTCTTGCACACATATTTGATAATATAATGAAACCCCATTCGTTTATTAAAATGTAAAAAATTATAACTGAAAGTAGAGTTGATTCAGTAGAAGGAGACGAGTGTTTGAACTATATGGCAAGCTGTTTATTCGTTAGCTACTGACATATTTAAAAATGAGAGAAAGGAACTGTTTTAAATTGTCTGATAGTTACTAATAAAAGTTATCTCATTCAGCAGAGTGAAAGGAATCTTTGGAAGTTTATGTGCATGCTAAGCACTTGCATTCGTTTTGATAAGAGAACAGCACTTATCTCGACATCTCCTCTTAATAATATATCTGAATGTCTCTATCACTTGGTAATGCAATAAACTCTGAAAACAGTCTAAAGTTAAGATCTAAGCACATATATGTGTTTTTCGACTTTCTTCTTCCCAGTGTTAACGGCTCTTAGCTGGACTGTGCAAGGAATGTACTCTAGGCAGTTTGCCATGATATTCCGCTATATGCAGCGTTCATCTATGCAGAATTCTACAGACGATTTTGTGCTTATATTTTTGTAAATGAATTTACTAGGTGATCTAGGATGGCTCTGCTCAAGGGCCATGGATATGCTCGCATACATACCAGGCCAAATGACAGTCAGGTTCAGTGTTAGATATGAGTACACTTCGTAAGACTCAACTGCTGGCGATTAATCGGGTGCATTTTGTGGAGTAGCTTCCTGCTGTTTAGAAGATACCTTGAGTATGTGGAAAGACACGCAAGCTCTATTCACGTCAGCGAGATAAGGTAGTGTTTAATTTGATAAATAAGATTAGAGATATTCTTCATGTTGATCAATCTGTGTCAGATATGAAAGGTGTCTAAAAGCTAATACAGTTGGTGTACTAACCTGCTACAGATGGGAAGCTTACTAGAACTTTACTTACCGGTGAGAAAACGTTGAGAATATTGAGAAATTCAAATCCTCCAAAAAGTTTAATATGACAGTGTGATATGGCAGTCTGTAGTACAAGAGGAACCGTGCGAGTGAAAAAGACTTTAAGGTTTTATAGCCTGAAGATTAGTGTGATAGATACGTTATCACTATAGCAACTTGATGAAATGAGTGAAGGTTGAAAAAGACGCATGGAATTTTTTTATAGATGGAAGTTAATACTTGAAAGCTGTTCAACTCGTACCTCAACTGAAGAAATTTCTAATCGGTCCAAAGGTGGAATCAGTTTGCATGCAGTACAACCGACGGGAGCGGACGGGTTGAAATGGGAAAAGTACGGCAGGTCATATTGTCGTTAGGAGTTTAAACTTAGTGACGTGCGGAACAAGAAGGATTTAGCTGAGAGAGAATGAATATCGAGGTGAGCTTATAAGGTATTATAAAGAGAAAGCGCATTATTTGATGGACAAGTTGATAGGTGACTTGCGAAAGGACAGGCATCCCCGAGATTGAGAAGCTTTTTGTAATCTGCATCCACAACAACAGAAATCGAATTAAAATAACATTAGCTGAGATACTTACTAATTCAAGCAGAGATGATACTTGACTTTATTATAATAGTGTTCTACAATCTCTGAAGAAAAATATTAATCGATCTCTTAGTGATGCGGTTATTAAAGAAATAATTTTGAGGTGGAAGGGGATGATAGATTCTTAATTAATGGTTTAAAGTGCAACAAGTGTGCCAATAATTCGAGGGTTCTATTTTGAGGTGCTTGGTAAGGCTAAACGGCTTATGCCGGATTAACTCCTTCTTACAATGCTGTGTAATTTAGAAATTATCACTGAACATCGGCATGTATTCCTTAATTCCTATCGGCTTAGCTAGTAAAGAAATTCAGGAATTAATCGGAGGCCGCATTATTTTGTGTTGTGTACCTAGGTTTAAAAACACAGCAGATTCTAAAGCTGCTTTACTCACATTATACAATGGCGTACCATTTATAAACCGTGGATTTATTTCTCCCTATAATAAGACGAAGGTATCACAGTCATATAGCATTGAGATAATACAGCTGTAATCAAGCAATCAATGGTAATCAAGCAATTGCTATACTTCCCGCTTATATGCAAGTACAATACTATTTGAGAGTGCTTCCTGCTGAAGAAATCTACCTAGCACGCAAAACGCTCTCACCTTGTTCTTCATCGTTAGGCTGATAGAAATTGTTTAATCCAAAGAATTGTGTTTTTACGGATACAATATTTATAGAAATTTTCCTGTGTGTTAAAACTCGAGGCTATCAAGTATTCATTTAATTAGCGTCTTTGCTGGTTACTAGGGCTTACATACAGAGCTGTGTAGTATTCACTAGGTTTCGGTCTATCATTAATAATATTTTCACGATTGCATAATGATAAAAACTTTATATGGAACCCATTATATTCTAACGTCCGAAGCAGCCTTACTTTGGGTCTGAGACCGGTGATCTAATCGATGAGACAAATATAGAATCGATTTTTGGTTCTTTTGAGATCTTCCCTCAGAACAGCGTTTCCCAACCTTTTTCAACTTGCGGCACACTACGGCTGTTACTTGGATTCTCCCGGCACACTTATAGATATTATTATTTGTAAATATAAAACACAATGGTATTTTTTTCCGTGATTCCTCTTCCTCCCAGAGAAGAAAGCTCTTTCACTGTTTTTACCCCCTTGGTAAATCATTATCCTTATTTTTCATTCTAATTTAAAATAGAAAACAATTGCAATGAAATATAAGACTCAGATTTCTAAAATATACGCTTTCTGTTTAAAAACTGTACCCAACCTTTTACTAAGAAGAAAGATCACTAAATAACGAACGAACAAACAAATAAATCTCTTTTACTTTTAAAACACAAATGTAGGTAATTTGTCAAAAGGATTGAATGATATTTTAAATTTTCATGTTACGAAATAGTCTGCAATAATAAAGAAGCAATAATGGTCATAACAATGATAACAAATAGTTTTTCAACATTAGAAATGTACAGAACAGTAACCCGGTATGAAACTTAAAATTGTAGATTCATAGTAGAGGTTTATAGTAATGTGAAATATAAATATACATTTTTCCCTACGTTTTGCAATTTTATTGCTATAAAATTAATAATTTTGTTTCGATTCCTCGCGGCACACCAGCGGTCCATTCACGGCACACCAGTGTGCCGCGGCACACCGGTTGGGAAACGCTGCCTTAGACGGTTAAGTGGAAAATATTAACGGTTGTCCTGTGTTCGCTACCAAATTAGTAACACTGGTCATCAAATAGCTACCAAACTATGGGCTAATAAATTAATCATTTCATATAATCTCTTTGTATGCTTTAATTAGTAATCTCATTGTATGCTTTGATTAGTAATCTCATTGTATGCTTTGATTAGTGGAACCAGGTGAGACCGTTATGGGTGCTAAATAGATTTCTTTAGCAGGTATCACAATCAAATGATATTGTAGTTGTATATAAACGGGAAGTATAGCAATTGCTTGATTATCATTGATAAATTAATACTTTTTTTTTTATACTTGGTATCCCAAGATTTTTCAATTGCTAAGGGCGACCTAAAACAAACCGCTGTTAGTTCCCAAAGCTATACGTGTGTGATACCCCCGTCTTATTAAAGGGAGAAGTAAATCTACGGTTTTTTACATAGCACGCCATTGTATAATGTGAGCATGATAATCTACTTATACAGTGATCATCTATGCAGAATTCTACAGACGATTTAATTCTTCTATTTTTGTAAAAGAATTTACTTGGTGATCTAGGATGGCTCTGGTAACGGAGATAGATATGCTCGCATACATACCAATCCAAATGACAGTCTGGTTCAGTGTTAGTGACGACTACACTTCGTAAGCCTCAACTGCTGGCGATTAATCGGGTACATTTTCTGGTGTAGCTTTCTGCTCTTGAAATATACCTTTGAGTCGATGGAAAGGACACGCAAGCTCTATTCAAGTCAGCTAAATGAGGTAGTGTTGAAATTAATAGATAAGATTACAGAAATTCTTCTTGTTAATCATTCAGTCTCATACATGAAAGGTGTCAAAAAGCTACTACAATTGGTGAACTAATCTGCTACAGAGAGGAAGCTTAGCAGAACTTTACTCACCGATGAGAAAATGTTTAGAAGATCAAGAAATTCAAATCCTGTTATAAGCTAAGAGTGTATGATATGGCAGTCTGTAGTGCAAAATGATCCGTGCGAGTCAGAAAGACTTTAAGGTCTATAGCCTGAAGATTAGTGTGATAGATACGTTGCGTTCTCAATATAGCAGCTTAATGAAGTGAGTTAAGGTTGCAAAAGACGCCTCGAAATTTTTTTACACGCAAGATAAACTTTCAGGCTAAGCAAAAGTTAATAGCAGTATCTATTACTTTCTTTGGGCATCGGGACGAGCAAGTACTCGAACACTATTACTATGGGAGAAAATTTAGGGCTTCTGCTGCAAGATGTGGAAAGTGAGCCCGGGAAGTTTTATATCTTTCAGGTGTACTTAACTGAAAATCTCCAATGTGATCTAAGTATCAAAACAAATTCTGTCAATTGATAATTTTGTTGATGTCAGTGTTCTACACCTGTTCTAAGAGGCCTGTATAATTACTTTGTATCGCGGATCAGTTCTTTAAACCGCTGGCTTCATAAATTCATCGGCCGGACTTGTGTGACAGGCGAAGAGAAGCGTGCCTGAATCTACAAGGTAATCTCGTAAAAAAAATATGCTATTAGAGTTTAATGCCAATTAGCTGCATGTGATTCCTTTACAAGCTTACGACCATAAGTGTAATATAACTGTTACGGAAAATTGTTAAGCTTTGTGGGCTTCTGACTGAAAAGCAGCTTGTTACAGTCGCAAAGGAAAAAGATGCTGGGCAGTACGTATTGATTGTCCTTATGTCGTAAAAAACCTATGGTAATAAGTTGAAAGCAACAGGGATCGACGTGTAATAGAGCTTTCATTCTTGCGCGCCCTCTTGGGTATAAATGTACATGCAGTCTTTGCATGTTCCGCATATTGAAGCATCGTTCCTTATTAAGAGAGTTAAACTTTGCTTCTTTTTAGGAGATTCTAAAACTAAACGGTAGCTACACAATTTTTAGTGTCCTTGCATATGTCAAATTCCTTGGAATCATCGTTTGCTGTAGAACATCTTGATATACAAACAATCAAACAGTAAACGATTGTTATAAATATCAATTGAACGGTACTGTAGTATGCGAAAGTTATATCTAAACGAATTGGTTTAGCTCGTTAAATTGGGTTTGTTTTGTTACGGTTTTATTTCCTCCTTGGGTACCAAAGCCGCTCGTGTTAAAGGATCCCAAAATAACTAAACAGAAGAATACATCACCTTCATGTCTTATAGCTTTTCCTTACACTTTCATTTAAAGTTTCATCAAGATTGATTTCATGTCTATTTTTTTAGGTCTGTAAGGCGGGGACATCACAAAATAATAATGATAACTGACTGGATCAACAATTAACCGTTGTCAATGACATACTTAATTTTAAAAGCTGTTGTTCGTTATCATCTATATCAGATTGACTTCCGATTTGCCATTTCTGCATGAACTCCCTTGGCTGAATGCAGAGTTGGCTTGAATACTTCATATCGGCTCTTTTACACTAACGTGTGGCTCGTTGACAATCCTATCTTGCAGTCACTTTTTATCTAGAGGTAAGTAAGATTATCCGGCTGGAGCTGATGTTAGCTGTGTGGGACCACACACCAACCTCTTTCGATTCGGTTCATGCTTAGACCATTTCGCTCCTGAAGTTGGAGGTAATTCCCAATTGAATGATGCACAGCTGCTGTGTTAGTAATGGGAAAAGTGGCCATACTGGAGTTTTGTAACTACTTCCTTGTTATATCTGATATGGCTTATACCAGGGAGGGCATTTTTCCATCTCCATACAGGCGAATAAGGAATTTCTAACGTTACCACTTTGTCAGGATTTACATTTGGTTGGTTGAAGACTCTGTCTAACTTTCATAACTCCTCTTTATGAAGGAACTTGAAGGCTGCAAACTATTCACTCCTGAGTATAGCTGAGGTCGTGTCACAGCCTGTTGCATCATGCAAACAGTGAAAGCAACTTTTTAATGTCAATAATGTTTCTTTAAATTTAATATTTTCGAAACATTTCCTTTCTGTTCTGTCATTGTGACTATGTGAAAGGCTATGTGAAAATGTAAAAATGGCTATGTGAAAATTAGCAACAGCTCATGAAGTCTGCTACCAATATTATTAATGGATCAGAATCAAACCCTTCAACAGCTACAGATTTCCTGTTACTAGTTTCTTCTAATACCGTTGTCCATATACAAATACCTATCCTCCTTCGAAAACTGTTTGCATCATTTGAAGCCGTCTAGTATAGCTCTCCAAGTTTCTCAAGAATTGTCGTTGCTTCAATGGCAGATTTAAATTCGATTGTGGCAGATATTTCCAAAAAGCTCTTTTTTCTCCTTCGGCACTCTCCATGTCTAATTGTAATTTATATCCATAACATATAAGGTGAAAATGGAGTTTAACATCATTTAATTCGTTCTTAACGCAGAATTTAGTTGCCACTTTTAGTCCATTCCAATACGTGTAGAAGGAACTTCCTTCTACCTGTGAGTTTTAAAACACAAGACAATACAGACTCTGCATATTCACCTCAGTCGAATTGACATTTTTGCGCATTGAGACATTATCACACAAAGAAGGGGGCATTAGCTTAACATGTCGATCTGATGATGATTTGGAATACGATTATGACCTTCTCTATATACTGCAGCCAATGTTCACGGTAATGTTAACAGTAACGGTTCTTAACTGAACATCTCCAATTTGTAACTAAAGTAGAAAAAAAATTCTGTCAATTGATAATTTTGTTGATTTCTATGTTGTATATCTGTTCTACCAGGCCTGCCAACTATACACTGCTGAGTATATCTGATGTAATGTAACAGCCTATTGCATCATAAAAAAAAGTAAAAGCATTCTTTTAATGAGGCTTAAGTTTCTTTAAATTTATTAATTTCGTAGCATTTCTTTTCAGCTTTGCTTGTACGAAGCCTTAAAAGAATCAGTAGCTGCTCATGAAGTCTTCTAGTAAGAGTCTTAGAAACTCTGAATCAGATTCATAAACAGCTACAGAATTCCCGTTTGTAGTTTCTTCCACTATTCTTGTCCATATAAAGCCATTGACACACCAAGAACATGAGTGTATAGCATTACAGGTGAAGAGGATGTCAGAATGACGAAATGTGATACAATATTCTTATTAACACAATTCTATCGTGATATCATTCTGGAACTTGGATATGGAGAATTTTCAACAAGAGATGCCTGAAATGACTTTTTCTGCTCTGTGAAATGGGTCTCAGATACTAATCAAAGCATACAGTGAGTTTATATGAAAAGCTTATTTGATTAACTCACAGTTTCGTTGCTTTCTGATGACCAGTGATACTAAGTTGATGGCGAACACAGGACTGACAATACCGTAAATATTTTCCACCTGACCGTGTAAGAAAAGCTACAGATGGCTTTGCTCCTTCGAAAATTATTTGCATCATTGGAAGCCGTTTAGTATTAATATCCAAGTTTCTCAAGAACTGTGATGGACTTGTCGCGGCTTCAATGGCAGATTCAAATACGATCGTTATTTAATATCTATCCATAATTGTATCCATAAAATATAACGTGAAAATTCAGTTTAACATAAATTGTATATGTACTTAACGCAGATTTGAGTAGCCATTTTTGTCCACACCGTTGCGCGTAGAAGGAATCTTCCTTCTACGTGTGGGTTATAAACAGAGCTCAATAGAGACTCTGCAATATTCACCGCAGTCGAATTCACATTCTTGCGCATTGAGATATTATCACACAAAGAAGGTGGCATTAGCTTATCATGTCGATCTGATGATAAACTGATGCCCACAAAAAGCCCTTTTAGACTTCTGTAACAGTATTTGGGAATGAAGAATTAATCTTGGTAACATTGTGTCTTACGTTCAGTTAAACCCCGAGAAAATTTCTTGGCCTTCATTAAGCATTGTTAGTTAATTATATCACTTGCATTTTCGCTCAAGAAGGCGTCTTTTTCTGCGAATTGTTAATGTTCCTTGAGTTGTTAATTTCTTGTAATCCTCTGATACCGTATTTTCTCCAGGGTTGAGTATAGTGATGTACAAATTTTTCATAGAAAGGATGACCTGCTGCTAGAGAAAATGTATGCATTAGTTTAATGGAATACAATACAGGCCTGACTATACCGTAAATATTTTCCACGTAACCGTCTAAGGGAAGATCTCAAAGGAAACTAAATTCGAATCTTTATTTGTCTCATCAGTCAGATCACGTGTCTCAGACCAAAAGTAAGGTCTCAGACCCAAATATTATTAATGATAGAACTGAACCTAGTGAATACTACACAACTCTGTAAGAACACAACTCTTTAGATTAAACAGTTTCTATCAGGCTAACGATCAAGATCAAGGTGAGAGCGTTATGACTGCTAAGTTGATTTCTTCAGCAGGAAGCACTCTCAAATATTATTATAGTTGCATATAAAGAGGAAGTATAGCAATTGCTTGATAATCATTGATAAATTTATACTTATGTTTTTTACAATTGGTATCACAAACTTTTTCAATCCCATGGGCCCACCTAAAACAAACCACTGTACCTTCCCAATACTATATGACTGTGATACCCTTGTCTTATTAAAGGGAGAAATAAATCCACGGTTTTTTAAAAGGTACGCCATTGTATAATGTCGGTTAAGTAGCTCTGAAAGCACGACTGCTTCATTTTTAAGATTGATTTTAAATTTTTTTATTAGCTCTAAGCCAATACGAATTAACGAATACATGTTGATGACCACTGCTGATTTCTAAATTTCACTTCCATAATTCCTATTGGCCTAGAGCTAGTAAAGAAATTCAGCTTACCAGAATTTACTTACCGGTGAGAAAACGTTGAGAAGTTTTGAAATTCAAACCCTCCAATAAGCTTAATAAGAGTGTTCGATAAGGCACTCTGTGCTGCAAGATTGGAGCAGAAGCCCTGAATATTTTCCTTTACTAATGGTGTTCGAGTTCTTGCTCGTCTCGATGCCCAAAGAAAGTAATAGATACTCCTATTAACTTTCCATTACCCTGAAAGTTAAACTTGCGTCTCTAAAAATTTCGAGGCGTCTTTTGTAACCTTGACCCACTTCATCAAGATGCTATACGGATAACGTTACGTATCTATTACACTAATCTTCAGGCTATAGAACCTTAAACTTTTCAGAGTGGCACGGTTTATCTTGCACTACAGACTACCATCAGAGCCCTGCAAACCCAGACCCAAAGACGGCCCGGCCCGACCCGAATATTTCTGAATTCTGTGCCCGGCTTGACCCGGCCCGGCCCGAATCTCGAGCCGGGCTCTTACCGGGCCGGGCACAATCCGGGCTCAGCACTGTAAAAGACGGATCGGAAACTAATGTTGGCAGCCTGTGTTAATCGTAATGGGTTTGAGAAAGTCTTTATTGAAGACAATAAAGATCTGTACTTCTACTACAATTATTATTATTACTACTTTTACTATTATTATTATTATTATTTTATTATTATTATTATTATTATTATTATTATTATTATTATTATTATTATTATTATTATTATTATTATTATTATTATTATTATTATTATTCCTACTTCTACTAATATAACAGCTACGACTTCGCGTCACAGTTGACATGTCTGATGGTATGATCTGTCAGGAAAGTAAATGTACACCTATTTTTCGAGTCTGGCATTCCTGCGCTCCATCCGTGGAGAGTATGAGAATTAAATCAATCAAATGTTTACTGAGGGGCAAAAGGAAAAGCTTAATCTGAATAAGACATTGCAGAGGGGCACAAGCTGTGAATACGAATAGTGCATTGTGTAAATAAAGGACGACACCGAAAGAGAAAGCCAGAAACAGCTGTTAAACTTACAAAAAAAGAGTAAAAATTGTCGAAGTGGGAACATAAAACACAAATACAACAAATACGCCGACAACTAAACGGTCACCATGCCGTGATCTTGGTGTAGTGGTTAAGGTGCTGGCTTACGAATGCAAAGGACGCAAGTTCGAATCCTCGGCAAGGACATTTTTGAAAATTTTTGTTAATAATACATACAACTCATGAGAGATGGTAAAAGAGGTCGTATTTAGTTTTTCGTAGCAATTATTATTGGTAATGTTTAGTACTGATAATACTTTGTCTTTGCGTATTGCTTTTATTCTTTTCTTCATTTCAAAAGAGAAGAGTATCCGAACAAATGCCACCAAAATTCCTCATATTTTGAATATAAACGCCATTCGCAATTAGTAAAGAATAAAAATTGAACGTTCCGATGTAGCTGCAAAAAGTAAAAAGAAAAACATGGAAGTAGACCATACTCATGGTTATTAAAAATACAATTTCTACATGCCTTACACCTCCCGACCACGTTTCTACGTTAGCAAGTAAGAGGTTTGTGTTTAGGTCAGGCTGGTCAATACGTTTTGCAAAGGGGCCCGGTTTAGCTCTGACGCACCACAGGTGCGAGAAGGGAGCAAAACACTTTTTCTCTCTCCCTCTGTGTGTCTATTTATCTATCTATCTGTATATATATAACGCTATTTGTGAATGCCATAACCACCCTAATTTTCAGCGGATTGAGACGAAACTTGGCACAAACATTAATTGTTGAAATATCTTGATGAGTTCGTTAACCAGAATAATCAGATGAAAATGTTCAAAATGACGGCCCTTCAAACTCTCAAAAATTTCCAAGGGAACCAAATTTCGCACATAAATAGGTATTTAGAAAGTTTGAATAACTTTTCCTCTTTTACTGAAATATTTGTGTGCAGAGACTTATTGAAATATTGGACCCGATTAATCGCATAAAGCATGTTCACGCTCTTTCGCTACGGTCAGGTTTTTTTTTTTTTTTTTTTTTTTTTTGCAGGAATGGGTTATTTTCGTATCGGAACAAGATGATTGTTAGTGATGATATGAAATTACACATTGAAAGCGAAGTAACTTGTGAAACGTGTTATTTGAAAGAATAATATAATAAATGCGCTTTTCCCTAACACAGAGAACTGTAAATCATGTATTTCGAGTTCGGGGGCGCGAAGGGCGAGGAGTGTTACTTGATTTGATTTGCTTTTTAGTAACACATTGCATTGCAAATAAAGGTAGGCAACATTAGTGGTAAGTAAAATAATAATAACAATAATAAAAATAATAATAATAATATAATAATAATAATAATAATAATAATAATAATAATAATAATAATAATAATAATAATAATAATAATAATAATAAAAATAAAAATAATAGGTATTGTTTGAGGCAAGGCAATATCTTCCTCAATTCTTCTTCAAACGTAATAATTGTAACGCCATAACTCCCTTACAACCAAATATGAGCAATTTATATCGAGAGAACGGGAAACTGTTGAATGATGGGAGCAACGTTGGACAGTATGCACTCATAGTAATCAGAAAAATGAGCGATTTCAATGCAAAATGAACGAAGAGTCATTGTCATGGGTAGTCATGGAGCCACGGCAGAGCCCTCTTTAGGCAAAATGTCGATAACTTATATCGAGAGAACAGAAGGTGGTAGTGAGATGGGACAACCGTTGGACACCGTGGACCCATAAGGCGCATCGAAAAAATTAGGGGGGCGGGCGCCAGCCAGCCGTACTTATTTCCACATAATAATATAAAATTATATTGTCGAAATAGACACACGAGTTAGCTAGTAATATTTCATATTATTATTAATATTATTATTATTATTATTATTATTATTATTATTATTATTATTATTATTATTATTATTATTATTATCGACAGCGTCTTTTCATTACGTGTGCATGTTTGACATGAAGCCAAAGAGAAGATCCATCATTCGTAGAAAGATTAAGAGTAGTCAGTTACTTTAACTGTGAACGACAGCGAAAAATACGAAAAGAGTGATTACCTGTAGCCAGGGGCGGATCCAGGGGGGAGATCGGGGTGATAGCCCCCCCAGAAGAGGGAACTTTTTTCATTTTATATATATATATATAAAACCCATCTCAAAGTTTGGAGCCCTCAAATGTAACAGTATGACAACCCCCCCCTCAGAAGTCGGTCCTGGATCCGCCCCTGCCTGTAGCGAAAAGAAACAATACTTTCTCTCAAATGGATAAAAAATCAAGCCGAGATAGATTCGAACTCGCGTGGACGGCGCGAACAGCCAGTTCCTTGTCCATTTTTTTTCTTTAACTGACTCACCGAACATGTTTCAGTAACTTACTTACTGCTAATTTTACTTGCTTCACTCGTTTAACTTGCTTTTTCTAATAACTTATAACGACAGGGACACGAACACAGAAACATCGAGGACAGTTAAAAATCATAGATGCTCTCCCGCCGGGAATCGAACACGGGACACCACACACCAAAGGCGCACGTGCTAGCCACTAGACCAGCGGGGAGGGCACTGCTCACTCTCTGTGTCGTTAAGGATTACGATTACTGTATTGCCAGCTATCACTTCTGTGGGTTGTATACTATGATCACATGTTTCTTCTTTGCTGGAAGAGTTAAACCTACATTCTATGTAATACATGAGGTATTTAGACCTACATGCTCTTCATATAATGTAATAAAAGGGTCATGCTTGGAAGAAGAAAAAGAACATTCCTTGGATAAAACGGAAACTATTGGCATCAGAAATATTTATCTACAAGGCATGCGCAGTAATATATTTCAGAATAGTTACTGTTTAGTTCAGTAAACGAAGAAAGGGGTATAAAAAAGCAAATATGTCGCGTCAACGAGATCGACCAGAGTTGACAGAGGCGGAGCGGATTGATAATTGGTTCTTTATTCTGTAGTAGATCGTATCACAACTTTACGGGAGAGCAGAGAAAGAATTACTAACGCTGTCATATAGTAAGCTTTAGTAACACGATCATACAGACACAAATGGATGTAACTGTGAGTACTACAACTTGGATTTAACGAAAGCCGTTTAGATATTCAGTGGTTTGCAGGGTTGTATAAGACACAACAAAAAGTTAAGACAATAAAATTCTTCATACCTCAGCTTCCAGTAACTAGATACATGCAATTTCTGGATAGATACTGAAACTGCTGTCGGATTTTAATACATGACGTATTGCAGGATACAAAATGCTTTGCATTACTTGTTTGTTTGTAGACAGCTACTAGCTTAGTGTTCTGAAAGGTTTGTATAAACTAGGGATAGTCAATTCCGGAATTATTACTTTTCGGACTCCCGAAAGTAAAATCGGACAAATTCCGGAATTCGGAAAATTCCTATTTTGGAATAATTCCGGAATTCGGAAAAATCCGGAATTTAGAAATTTCTGATTTCGTTTACATTCCGGAATTCGGAAGAATCCGGATATTTTTTGAAATCCGGAGTTTTCTCAATTCCGGAATTTTCTAAATTCCGGATTCTTCCCGAGTTCCGAAATTCTTCTGAATTATGGAGTGTAACTGAATTTCATAGTTTTCCGAAATCCGGAAAGTGAAAATTCCGCTTCCAAAAAATGAATTTATTTTGGTTAATATGAATCGTGGTGGAAATAAGTCTTTGGACAGGTAATGGCGACTGCTTTGAAAGAAATAGAGAGTATGAGAATTCAATCTGTCATATTTGTAGTTTCGTGTGGAGAAAAAACAAACTTGTGAACCAATGGTTTAAGAAAAACTCAAGTTATTAATGTAAACTTTTCATACATCATAAAAGAAATACGAAAGACATTTTGAATCGAAGAAATATAACATACAAGTTTGCAAGCGGAGACAAAGAAACCTAACGTAACCAGACTAAAGACGAATCGTTTACCGCGTAGCGGTCAAGGTCAAGCAGTTTTCCAGGGCGAGTTTCGAGTTGAGTCGAGTTTGATAATGGCTCGCTCGCTCGTTCAGCTCGTTTTAACTCTTTTTTAAATAATGGCCTGATTAGACTGGAAAGCGAAAGCCATGAGAAATGTAAGCACTAATGTGGAATACTTTTTAATGTTGCTCACGACAGGGGTGCGTCTCGTCTCGTAATTTGAGTGCATCTCGTGGGGCAATTTTTGTGTATCTCGTCTCGTCTAGATAACGAGAAGACAAGTTTTTTTATTATTATTATTACGAGACAGCCTCAAATGTCGTAATCACCAATATAAGTATATACTGTTGTTCTGAAAATCAAGGCTGAGACCTGCACTGTCGAATTTTTGAGCCCAAGCAGAAGACCAACTCGGGTAGCGATATCAACCGGCTCGGCTCGTATCAACTGAGCGAACAGCTCGTGTCGGCTCGGTTGGGATGAGCCGATGACCCGAGCCGGCTCTGTTGGAACGAGCCATCGACTCAGCTCAATTGAGCCGATGGTTCGAGCTTTCTCGGTTGGGATGGGTCCCCTACTCGGCTCATGTGAACCGGTTCAAGCCAGCTAAGTTGAAATTAGTCCATCGGCACGTTAGGATTCAGCTCAACTAAGCCGATGGCTCAAATCGGCTCGGTTGGGTGAGCTGTTGGCTCGGCTCACTTCTTGGTTCGGTTCAATAGTGAATGAGCTGTAAGCCGAGCCGCTCGAGCCGTTGAGAAGCCTAAACCCGGTCCCAGCTGTTTTAAACATGTTTGGCTGGAGACTTTTAACAATTTTTGGCTCGAGCCCGAAAACTTGCCCCTTCGGAACTCAAACCCAGAACGTGACCGATGTCCTTCCCTCCTGAAGACTTCTCGACGACCGAGATCGACAGTCAATTAGCTTTTACTATTCAGATACAAACCGTATATCTTTTAAAGATTATACACGGTGTTGATATAATAATAATAATAATAATAATAATAATAATAATAATAATAATAATAATAATAATAAAAGTTTAAAACTTGCCGTTGAAATTTGGCAAAATTTACTTAAAAGTAGAGATTTCGGGGAAAGGGTTCCGTACCTTCAAGACAGTGGCGCAGGGAAGGGGGGGCCCGGAGGGGCAGGCCCCCTACAAAGAGGTCCGGCAATGTACTTTGGTACTTTGATGTTTGTAATTTTTTTTATATATTTTTATGTTTATAAATTTTTTGTTTGTAATTTTTCTATATGTGCCTATAACAGCACTTGGCCTCCCCCCAAACACACATCCTGGCTACGCTACTGCTTCAAGACACACCTCTGCAACTACCAACATTTTAAACTACAACGTTCCATTGAACTTGCATGTAGAAAGTATTCTACTGTATGTTTTAAGGAAAATAACTGTAATAAATATAACTGAATATCACGCAACAGTAAGGCATATAATAAACTAATTTTTAGGATATGCAGAGGTAAATATAAAAGCTTTGATACAAAATACCTACACAGAGCATAATTCAATGAGCTCTGAAATATAATGTAACGAAATAGCCTATGAGATTCAGTCTACAGAGCAATTGTTACTTAAAGAATGGACATACACTATTTCGAGAATCGAGACAAGACGGGATATGTTTATGATACGTTTCGTCTCGTCTCGATTCTCATCTCCAAACAGAGACAAAAATTTTGAGTTAGTCTTGACCCGTCTCGAATATAAAATGTTAATTCTCATGTTATTTTATTTGTTTTAGAAACGAGATGAGAAACTCCTCTTCTCGTGAGCAACATGCAGCCCCCTCTTTGGGAGCTGCTATTTATATTTGTATATATTACCTTGTTTAATTATTCTTGTGTATTGTATTATCAGTTAATATAGTTTTAGAGAGAAATCCCGGCCGGGTAAAATTATTATTACATTTCATATAATCTATATTTTTATTTTTGTCTTTGTGTGATTTTGTTTCTATGGCTTGTTAACTAACATGCAGTTCCCTTTTTTCCAACAGGATTTCTTTTTTTCTTTTTTAAAAAAAAAAAACAGCTCACTTAGGGGAGTGCCAGAAACCAACGCTATCTTGCCCGTTGATATTTTTTGTTTGTTAATTTTAAAATATTTAAACCAAGCGTCTGTCTGGTGACTGTTGATGTATCTTCTATATAAGAGCAGGAGAATCATAGGTGGGGGAGGATTCCAGCTCGACCGTCTAAAGAGGTAGATGGTTAGGATTTCTGTCCAAAGAGGGGACGAGATCTCTTTTCTGGAATTCTCAGATTCTTAGCCGAAGAGGCGGCTAGAGATTGACATGGTACAGCAAGAGGGCTGTATCGCCGCGATGCGAAAAGTTTAGTTTTTGACATAATTTCAGACCACAACTCTCTTAAGAGGAAGAGAGTCTGGGGAGCTACGGAAATTGTTGGTCTTAAACTGTACCACACAGCAAAAGGGTTGTGTGAAGGGGAAAGCGAATTAAGTCGCTGAACCGTTTTTTTTTAAGCTGGCTTCGGGGGCCACGCCACTCCTTTAGTGGGAGGGGAGGCTAGGGGTTCAAGTCCCGTTTGACACCTCACGAAGGAGGCGAAGTTAGGCTTACCCAAATTTTTCGTTAAGATAATTCGTTTAGCATCCTTCGGCAAATTTTGGGGAGATATGCGTGATTAATGGTTCTCTTCTATAAAGGGCTGGATTCTTTTCTTCGAAATGAACGATGCGAGAATTTTTTTTTATTTACTAGTATGAATAAAGATTTATTATAAGTTAATCCTTGGGCGTAATCCTTTCATATTATTAACTTCCTCATTAAGGTTTTTTGGATCTACCTATTAGATTGCTGTTTTGGTGTAATTGAAGTTTTTTTGTTTGAATCTGGTGCATCTAAACCGGATTCGGTACATTGCTTGGAGAGAGATTTTTGGGGGCTCGTTTTTATTTGATTTTTCTGTTTTATTCAATTATGCTAATCCTCCAGGGTGCACACAGATGTTAATGAGCCGCTTTTAATCTGTGGACACAAGTTCGGTTCCCGGGGTGATTCTTTTATATTAGGAATGGTGAATTAGTCATTGGGGGACGAAGAGTTGGAGGTTGCAAACATTAAACCAAACCGAAATATTCTTTCCAAATGTCACGTTTCTGCTTGTAATGGTATGACCTGAGCGATAATTAGCTCCTAGCTTTTAATCTTCTACGAGATAATAATAATTATTATTAGTTTATTATTATTATTATTATTATTCCTGAAGATTTGATAGTTCAAATATTCAAACATCCGAGTATTCAAATGTCTGAATATAATAAAACATATGTTATCGCTGATCAATCACCATCAAAAATCCTAAAGTAAAAAACAAAAACAAAAAAAAAATATACAAGGTGCATTAGCACAAGCACGTTGACCACTGAACCTCGATCGCTACGCGGTAAAAGATTCGTTTTTAGTCTGGTTACGTTAGGTTTCTTTGTCTCCGCTTGCAAATTTGTATGTTATATTTCTTCGATTCAAAATGTCTTTCGCATTTCTTTTATGAAGTCGGAAAAGTTTACATTAATAACTTGAGTTGTTCTTAAACCGTTGGTTCACAAGTTTGTTTTTTCTCCACACGAAACTACAAATATTGATTGAATTCTCATACACCCCATTTCTTTCAAAGCAGTCGCCATTACCTTGTCAAAGACTTATTTCCGCCACGATTCATATTAACCAAAATAAATTCATTTTTCGGAAGCGGAACTTTCACTTTCCGGATTTCAAAAAATTATGAAATTCAGTTACACTCCGGAATTCAGAATAATTTCGGAACTTGGAAACAATCCGGAATTTAGAAAATTCCGGAATCGAGAAAAACTCAGGATTTCGAAAAAAATCGGATTTTTCCGAATTCCGGAATGTAAACGAAATCAGAAATTTCTAAATTCCGGATTTTTCCGAATTCCGGAATTATTCAAAAATCGAAATTTTCCGAATTCCGGAATTTGTCCGATTTTACTTTAGGGAGTCCGAAAAGTAATAATTCCGGTATTGACTATCCCTAGCTTATACAAACCTTTCAGAACACTAAGCTAGTAGCTGTCTACAAACAAACAAGTAATGCAAAGCATTTTGTATCCTGCAATACGTCATGTATTAAAATCCGACAGCAGTTTCAGTATCTATCCTGAAATTGCATGTATCTAGTTACTGGAAGCTGAGGTATGAAGAATTGTATTGTGTCTTAACTTTTTGTGTCTTATACAACCCTGCAAACCACTGAATATCTAAACGGCTTTCGTTAAATCCAAGTTGTAGTACTCACAGTTACATCCATTTGTGTCTGTATGATCGTGTTACTAAAGCTTACTATATGACAGCGTTAGTAATTCTTTCTCTGCTCTCCCGTAAAGTTGTGATACGATCTACTACAGAATAAAGAACCAATTATCAATCTGCTCCGCCTCTGTCAACTCTGGTCGATCTCGTTGACGCGACATATTTGCTTTTTTATACCCCTTTCTTCGTTTACTGAACTAAACAGTAACTATTCTGAAATATATTACTGCGCATGTGCCTCGTAGATAAATATTTCTGACGCCAATAGTTTCCGTTTTGTCCAAGGAATGTTCTTTTTCTTCTTCCCAGCATGACCCTTTTATTACATTATATGAAGAGCATGTAGATCAAAATACCTCATGTATTACATAGAATGTAGGTTTAACTCTTCCAGCAAAGAAGAAACATGTGATCATAGTATACAACCAACAGAAGTGATAGCTGGCAATACAGTGGTCGTAATCCCTAACGACACAGAGAGTGAGCAGTGCCCTCCCTGCTGGTCTAGTGGCTAGCACGTGCGCCTTTGGTGTATGGTGTCTCGGGTTCGATTCCCGGCGGGAGAGCATCTATGATTTTTAACTGTCCTCGATGTTTCTGTGTTCGTGTCCCTGTCGTTATAAGTTATTAGAAAAAGCAAGTTAAACGAGTGAAGCAAGTAAAATTAGCAATAAGTAAGTTACTGAAACACGTTCGGTGAGTCAGTTAAAGAAAAAAAAAATGGACAAGGAACTGGCTGTTCGCGCCGTCCATGCGAGTTCGAATCTATCTCGGCTTGATTTTTTATCCATTTGAGAGAAAGTATTGTTTCTTTTCGCTACAGGCAGGGGCGGATCCAGGACCGACTTCTGGGGGGGGGGTTGTCATACTGTTACATTTGAGGGCTCCAAACTTTGAGATGGGTTTTATATATATATATAAAATGAAAAAAGTTCCCTCTTCTGGGGGGGGCTATCACCCCGATCTCCCCCCTGGATCCGCCCCTGGCTACAGGTAATCACTCTTTTCGTATTTTTCGGTGTCGTTCACAGTTAAAGTAACTGACTACTCTTAATCTTTCTACGAATGATGGATCTTCTCTTTGGCTTCATGTCAAACATGCACACGTAATGAAAAGACGCTGTCGATAATAATAATAATAATAATAATAATAATAATAATAATAATAATAATAATATTAATAATAATATGAAATATTACTAGCTAACTCGTGTGTCTATTTCGACAATGTAATTTTATATTATTATGTGGAAATAAGTATGGCTGGCTGGCGCCCGCCCCCCTAATTTTTTCGATGCGCCTTATGGGTCCACGGTGTCCAACGGTTGTCCCATCTCACTATCACCTCCTGTTCTCTCGATATAAGTTATCGACATTTTGCCTAAAGAGGGCTCTGCCGTGGCTCCATGACTACCCATGACAATGACTCTTCGTTCATTTTGCATTGAAATCGCTCATTTTTCTGATTACTATGAGTGCATACTGTCCAACGTTGCTCCCATCATTCAACAGTTTCCCGTTCTCTCGATATAAATTGCTCATATTTGGTTGTAAGGGAGTTATGGCGTTACAATTATTACGTTTGAAGAAGAATTGAGGAAGATATTGCCTTGCCTCAAACAATACCTATTATTTTTACTTTTATTTTTATTATTATTATTTTTATTATTATTATTATTATTATTATTATTATTTATTATTGTTATTATTATTTTACTTACCACTAATGTTGCCTACCTTTATTTGCAATGCAATGTGTTACTAAAACGCAAATCAAATCAAGTAACACTCCTCGCCCTTCGCGCCCCCGAACTCGAAATACATGATTTACAGTTCTCTGTGTTAGGTGAAAGCACATTTATTATATTATTCTTTCAAATAACACGTTTCACAAGTTACTTCGCTTTCAATGTGTAATTTCATACCATCACTAACAATCATCTTGTTCCGGTACGAAAATAACCCTCTCCTGCAAAAAAAAAAAAAAAAAAAAAGCCTGACCGTAGCGAAAGGGCGTGAACATGCTTTATGCGATTAATCGGGTCCAATATTTCAATAAGTCTCTGCACACAAATATTTCAGTAAAAGAGGAAAAGTTATTCAAACTTTCTAAATACCTATTTATGTGCGAAATTTGGTTCCCTTGGAAATTTTTGAGAGTTTGAAGGGCCGTCATTTTGAACATTTTCATCTGATTATTCTGGTTAACGAACTCATCAAGATATTTCAACAATTAATGTTTGTGCCAAGTTTCGTCTCAATCCGCTGAAAATTAGGGTGGTTATGGCATTCACAAATAGCGTTATATATATACAGATAGATAGATAAATAGACACACAGAGGGAGAGAGAAAAAGTGTTTTGCTCCCTTCTCGCACCTGTGGTGCGTCAGAGCTAAACCGGGCCCCTTTGCAAAACGTATTGACCAGCCTGACCTAAACACAAACCTCTTACTTGCTAACGTAGAAACGTGGTCGGGAGGTGTAAGGCATGTAGAAATTGTATTTTTAATAACCATGAGTATGGTCTACTTCCATGTTTTTCTTTTTACTTTTTGCAGCTACATCGGAACGTTCAATTTTTATTCTTTACTAATTGCGAATGGCGTTTACATTCAAAATATGAGGAATTTTGGTGGCATTTGTTCGGATACTCTTCTCTTTTGAAATGAAGAAAAGAATAAAAGCAATACGCAAAGACAAAGTACTATCAGTAATAAACATTACCAATAATAATTGCTACGAAAAACTAAATACGACCTCTTTTACCATCTCTCATGAGTTGTATGTATTATTAACAAAAATTTTCAAAAATGTCCTTGCTGAGGATTCGAACTTGCGTCCTTTGCATTTGTAAGCCAGCACCTTAACCACTACACCAAGATCACGGCATGGTGACCGTTTAGTTGTCGGCGTATTTGTTGTATTTGTGTTTTATGTTCCCACTTCGACAATTTTTACTCTTTTTTTGTAAATTTAACAGCTGTTTCTGGCTTTCTCTTTCGGTGTCGTCCTTTATTTACACAATGCACTATTCGTATTCACAGCTTGTGACCCTCTGCAATGTCTTATTCAGATTAAGATTTTCTTTTTGCCCCTCAGTAAACATTTGATTGATTTAATTCTCATACTCTCCACGGATGGAGCGCAGGAATGCCAGACTCGAAAAATAGGTGTACATTTACTTTCCTGACAGATCATACATACTTTACAACCCAACTTCAGAAAAAATCGACTAGTTATTATGGCCAGTCTCCGTACAATGCGTGCAGGTGCTTGACGAGGGGCAATGGTGGCTCAGTATGTAAAGCATTCACATCTGGTGCTAGAGGTCGTCCGATCGATCCCTCCTCGTGTTATTTGAGCTTTGTGATGGACAAACATCGTGAGCGTGGGAGTTTTTGGATTAGCCCGATTTTGTCCACTGTCTTCATTCTACCAATTCATCCATCATCATCCATACTTTTTGAGCTGTAATTGCCTATAGAACACATGAGAAAGTCATGTCCTTGACCTACTAATTAGAATTTGTTCCGCTACCATTAGACCACGGAGGCCGAAACCATGAACTGGCGTGTTCATAAGATTAGCGCAATTTGTAGTAATGTTCAATTAGCACGGCAGATTCCAAATCATATTACATGTTCCTGTATTCTTTATAATTCAATGCTACAATGATAATAACAAAAAAATGATGAAATAAATCACCCGGACCCCAGGATCGATGAAATGTTCCTGGAACGGTTCGTAACAAGTAAATAATAAAGCTTATGACGGAATGCGAGGCAGTAAATAAATACAAAATGCACACATATCATTGTTGAACGAAAAATACATCAAAAGTCCCCTGAATGAAAAATGTATACATATCACCTATCAAAAATACGTTTAGAAGATCGAGAAATTCAAATCCTCCAATAAGCTTAATAAGAGTGTGCGATATGGCAGTCTGTAGTGCAAGATAAACCGTGCGAGTCAGAAAGACTTTAAGGTTATATAGCCTTAAAATTAGTGTGATATCAATCTAGTGTAGCGTTTACAATATAGCAGCTTGATGAAGTGAGTCAAGGTTCCAAAAGACGCCCCGAAAATTTTTATACACACAAGTTTAACTTTCAGGCTAATCGAAAGTTAATAGCAGTATCTATTGATATCTTTGGGCACCCAGACGACGAAGTACTCGAACACTATTACTAAGAAAGAAAATTCATTGATTCTGCTCCAAGATGTGGAAAGTTAGCCTAGGAACTTTTATATGTTTCATGTTTACCTGCAGCCAAAGTTAACGGTTCGGAAAATGTAACCGTAATTTAAGTTCTGTTCGTAAATTAAGAACTAATACTTAATATTCTATTCTTCTTCATACAGTAATTAACTGCAAGGAAATTGAACATTTTACATGCATTATGATATTAGATCATCCATTATACTGGTAGGGTGTTCAAATCGTACTTCAGCTGCAGAAATTTCTGAACGGTCCGAAGTTGTACCCCATTTAGGAGGTTTGCAGTTAAGTAATTTCTAGGCACGATTGAATACACTATGTCAGGAAATGGTATAGAAGAACGTTGCTATATCCTCTACAGTATGACAACTTTAGTGAAAAAGCTGAATGGCCATGCCTACTCAAGATCATTGAGAACACAGTTCTAGACTTTGCACGGGGGACTCTACATGCATTTATGAAGACATTTGCAACCGTCCGGGGAGGTGACAAATTCTAGGATCAGCGATCTTATTCATCAACGTTTGGATAACAAAATCAATATGCAACATTTACAAGAAAATGAAACTAAATTACCAAAACCATATTAGGAAATCCAAAATTAGGACGATGACATTTTCCGAACCTTTAACTTTGGCTGCAGTATATAGAAAAGGTCATAATCATTTGAAGGCAATTAAATTAATGCTTCCGTTTTCTCACGCATCTGGTACTCTTTTCTATGAAAAATTTGCCCATCACTCTACTCAGATGGAAGCCCTGGAGGCAAATACAGTTTCAGAGAATTACAAGAAATTAACAACTCAAGGAACATTCACAATTAGCGGAAAAGGAGTCCTTCTTGAGCGAAGTTCCAACTGATATGATTATCGATCAGTTCTTAATGAAGGCCACGAAATTTTCTCGGGGATTAACTAAACGTCAGACACAACGTTAGGAAAATTAATCCTTGATTCCCAAATACTGTTACGATAACAGAAGTTCTACAGCACTTTTGTGGGCCTCAGTTTATCATCAGAGCGACACAAGCTAATACTACCTTCCGTGATAGTCTCAATGCGCAAGAATGTCAATTCGTCTGCAGTGAATATTGCAGTCTCTCTTGTCTTGTGTTTTAAAACCCACACGCAGAAGGAAAAGGCAACTCAAATCGGACTAAAAATGGCAACTCAAATCTGCGCTAAGTACGTCTCTATTTTCACCATATATTTTATGGATATAAATTACAATTAGACACGGAAAGTGCCGAAAGAGAAAAAAGACCTTTCGGGAAATATCTGCAACGATCGAATTTAATTCAGCCATTGAAGCCACGATAGTTCAATCACCGTCCTTGATAAACTCGGAGATCAATACTAGACGACTTCAAATGATGTAAACTAGTTTCGGAGGAGTAAAGGTAGCTGCATATGTACAACAGAAATGGAAGAAACTAGAAATGGGAAATCTATAGCTGTTGATTGGTCTCATTCAGATCTTTTATGAAACTCGGTAGAAGACTTCATGAGCAGTTGCTGATTCTTTTAAAGCCACATACAAGCAGAACCGAAAGGAATGCTACGAAATTATTAAACGAAGTGCTACGAAATCATTAAACTTAAAGTAACTTTTGCGTCATTAAAAGAGTGCTTTCACTTTTTTCATGATGCAACAGGCCTCAGCTATACTCGGGAGAGAATAGTTGCCAGCACTCAAGATCCTTCAAAAACAAAAAAAAATTGTGCAAGGTAGTCAGTCTTCAACCAACCAAATCTCAATCCTGAAACAATGGTCAAGATTAGACATTTCTTATTTGCCTGTTTGGAGAAGGAAACATGTCCCTCCTGGTATAAGCCATATCAGGAGTAGTTACAAAGTTTCAATATGTCACTTTTTCCATTACGGCAGGTGTGCACCATTCATTCGGAAGTAGCTCCAAGTCCACGAGTGAAATGGTCAAAGCATGAACCCAATGGAATGAGGCTGGTGTGTGAAAGAGGATATGCGAATTCCAAGACCCACACAGCTACCATTGGGTCAAGCCGGATAGCTAACTAACCTGTAGATAAAAAGTGACTGCTACATAGGATTGTGAACGAACCACATGTAAGTATAAAAGGGCCAATAAGAAGTCTTCAAGGTTTTCTACATTCTGCCAAGATAGTTCATTTACAAATGGCAGATCGGAAGACAATCTGATTTAGATGCTGACGAACAACAGTTGTAGAAAACCTATATGTCATTGACTACAGCTTAATTGTTGATTTAATCAGTTATGATTATTATTTCGTAAATACGTTCCCGCCTGATAGACCTAAAAAAAATGGACACGAAGGCGATCTTGATGAAACTTTAAATGAAAAGCTAAGGAATAGGAAAAAATTATGAAAGTGGTTATTGTTTAGTTTACTTATTTTGGAATCCTTTTACACGAGTTGCTTTTGTACCCGAAGAGAAAACGAATCTTTAGCAGGACACATTTAAGTTAACGAGCAAAAACCAATTCATTTACGTATCACATTCGCATACTACAGTATCATTCAATTGTACGTTTATAACAATTGTTTATTGTTTGATTGTTCATATTTTAGGACGTTCAACTGCAGATCTCTGCCATCTGCAAAGGCACTTGAAATTATGTAACTGCCGTTTAGTTTTCGACTCTCCTACAAGAAAGTAAATTTTAACACTCTTAATAAAGAACGAAGTTTGGATTTTCCGTACATGCAAAGACTCCATTAAAATTTTTATCTAAGACTGGGTCGTAAGAATCAAAGCTCTACTACACGTCTTTCACAGTTGGTTTGAACTTATTGCCCTTGGTTTTATACGACATAAGGATTATCTGTCTGCTAAGCAATCCTTACTGCTAAGCACCATTTTCCTTTGCGACTGTACCAAGCTACTTTTCAGATGGAAGCCCACGAAGCTTAACAATTTTCTGTAACAGTTAAACTAGACTTATGTTCGTAAGCTTTTAAAGGTTTCAAATGCTGGATATTGGCCTGAAAATCTAGTAGGGGATTCTTAGGAAAATAGGTGCGTTATTATCTTGTAGAACAAGGACCGCTTCACTTAGCCTGTGAGACAAGTCCGGCCGATGAATCAATAAAGCTAGCGGTGCAAAGCACTGATTCGCGATACAAAGAAGTTCTACAGGCTTGGTAGACGAGGTGTGGAATAGGAATCAACAAATTATCAGGTGACAATTTTTTTTGTTACTTAGGTTACATTGGGAGATTTTCAGTCAAGTACTCCTGCAAGATATAACAATTTCTAGACTCACATCCCATATCTTGAGCCACAAGCCCTGAATATCCACCCTTGGGAATAGTGTTCGAGAACTTGCTCGTCTCGGTGCCCAAAGTAAGTAATGCAGACTGCGATAAATTTTTGATTATCCTGAAAGTTAAACTTGCTTTAAGAAAAAATATCGAGGCGTCTTTAGCAACCTTGACTTATCAAAATCCTATATTGATAACGCTACGTATCTCTCACACTAATCTTTAGGCTATAGAATCTAAAAGTCTTTCTGGCTCGCATGGTTAATCGTGCAACACAGAGTGCCTTATCGCACGGTCTTATTAAGCTTACTGTAGGATTTGAATATCTCAATCTTCTCAACACTTCCTCACCGGTAAATTCTGGTAAGCATCCGCTCTGTAGAAGGCTAGTACACCAACTGTATCAGATTTCGATAAATTTCATATCTGAGAGGGAATGATCAACAAGAAAAATTTCTCTAATCTTATTTATTAAATTCAACACTAGCTCATCTCGCATTTGTGAATAGAGCTTGCGTGTCCTTTCACCGACTGAAAGTAGTCCTCTCAAGAGCAGAAAACTTCTCTACAAAATGTACATGATTAATCGCTAGCATTTGAGGCTTCCGAAGTGTACTCATCTCTAACACTGACCCAGACTGTCATTTGCCTGGTATGGTTACGGAGAATTGTAAAGCTTTCTAGGCCTTCTGTCTGAAAACCAGCTTGGATAGTCGCAAATGAACAAGGTGCTGTGCAGTAAGAATTAATTATCCTTATGTCGTATTAAACCTAGGTCAATAAGTTGAAACCAACTGGAATCGACGTGTAGTAGAGCTTTCATTCTTACGCCCTCTTGGATAAAAATGTACATGGAGTTTTTGCATGTATGGAATATCCAAACATTGTTGTTTATTAAGAGTGTTAAACTTTACTTCCTTGTAGGAGAGTCGAAAACTAAACGCCAGTTACACAATTTTAAGTGACCTTGCAGATGGCAGAATCCTCGAAGTCAATCATCTGCTGTTGAACATCTTAACATATAAACAATCAAACAGTAAACAATTGTTATTAACGTACAATTGAATGATAGTTTAGTACGCGAATGTGATACCTAAATGAATAGGTTTTTGGTCGATAACTTAAACGTGTCCTGTTACGGTTTCGTTTTCTCTTCGGGTTCCAAAGCAGATCGTGTTCTAAGATTCCAAAATAACTAAACAGAAGAATATATCACCTTCATGTTTTATGGCTTTTCCTTACAGCTTCATTTAAAGTTTCATCAAGATCGTTTTCATGTCCATTTTTTTTTTTTTGGGTCTATAAGGCGGGGACGATATCACAAAGTAATAATCATAACTGATTGGATCAACAATTAATCCGTTGTCAATGGATTATTGGTTTTTTACAGCTGTTGTTTGAAATCATCCATATAAGATTAACTTCCGATCTGTCATTTCTACATGAATTCTCTTCGCAGAATTCACATAACCTTGAATACTTAATATAGCCTCTTTTACACGAACTTGTGGCACGTTCACAATCCTATCTTGCAGTCACTTTTTATCTACAGGTAAGTAAGATTATCCGGCTGGAGCTGATGGTAGGTGTGTGGGTGAACAGACCAACCTCTTAGGGAATCTTAGGGACTCTCAAAAAACATCTTAATTCTCTTAATTTTGAGATTCCCTAAGATGGTTTTTGAGATTCCCTAAGATGTTGTGAGATCCCTAAGATGGCCTAAACATCACATATAATAAAAGGGATAGTTGATATTAAGAAAATGAAAATACAAGGTTTCCTAAGAAACCAATAGTGCAAAATAAACATCGCTTTACTGTATGTCCTTGTACGCATCGAATAGCACGGAAAAAGAGTCAATAGTTTCAGGCTTTAGAGCATTTCTCCGTTCCTGAGTACTAAAAGCTCTTTCAGTAGACGCACTAGAAGCAGGGATGACGAGATACTGACGCGCTAATTTACACAATTTTGGTAATGTTTCTTCTTGTAGCTTCCACCACCGGAGTATATCTAGTTCTCTTACACATGATATGTTGAGGTAGATGCCTACTTCATCATCAAATTCACAAAAGACTGAATGTCTATCTTCCCAATCCATTAGTTTATTCTTCTTGGTAGGTGGTTCCAAGTTATGCCAACTAGCCTAAAGGACACAATGGTGATGAGAAATAAATGAAATAGTGGAATAAATAAAGTTGAGGGAAAGAGGAGAACGTCGCGAACCCCCCACACGGTGTTTGTCCACCACAAAGTTCACTTGGCGAGAGCTCGGATCAAACCAGGGACCCCATACACCAGAGGTGAACGCTCAACCACTGAGCCGCCGTTCCAGGAACACCTAAACGACCCTGTCGACTTGGTGATTTATTTGATCATTATATTTTGTTCTAATTGTAGCATCATACTATAAACAATACATGAACATGTAACACCATTCGATATTTGCCTTGCTAATTGAACATTACTACAAATTGCACTGATCTTATGAGCACGCCAGTTCATGGTTTTGCCTTCCGTGGTCCAGTTGTAGCGTACCAAATTCTTATTACTAGGTCAAGTACTTGACTTTATCATATGTTCTTTAGCAAACTACGGCTCAGGCTATATGGATGATGATGGGATGAATTGGTGGAAAGAAAACAGTGGGAGGGAGCAGGACCATCCCAGAAATTCCCCCGCACATGATGTTTGTCCACAACAAAGCTCACATAGCATGAGTAGCGATTGATCCGACGACATCTAGCACCACATGTGAGTGTTTTTTTCTACTGAGCCACTGTTCTCCCTCGTAGATCAAGCATCGGTTACATTCTACGCTGACCGGCCATAATATCTAGCATTTCTCCATTTTATTCTGTACTTAGAAGGTAAATTCGGTACCACCAGACATGTCAACTCTGACGCGAAGTCATAGTAGTTGTAGTAGTATTAGCAGTGGTCGTAGTAGTAATAGTAGAAGTAGAAATAGTAGTAGTAGTATAAGTAGTAATAGTAATAGTATTACCAGTACATCGCAGTCTTTAATAAAGAGTAAGTTTCCGAAACACGTTACGATTAACATATGCTGAGAGTAAGACCGTACAAACACGGCAAAATACAGGTAGTGGAGGAAATTTAAAAAAACAAATAGGCTGACAACATTAATTTCCGAACCGTTTTTAGAGTATCCGGGCCGAGCCGGGCTCGGCCCGGTTCGGCCCGATTCGGCCCGAAATGTGCCCGGCCCAGTTAGGGCCCGGTCCAGTTTGATATTAGTTGAAACAGGTCGGACCGGGTGGGGCCGGGCCGGGCCGGGCACCGGGCCAAACTGAGTGCGCGCTCGACCCGTGCAGGGCTCTGACTACCATATCGCACACTCTTATTAAGCTTATTGCAGGTTTTGAATTTCTCGATTTTCTAAACGTTTTCTCACTGGTGAGTAACCAACTCTATTAGCTTTTTGACACCTTTCATATCGGAGACGGAATGATCAGCAACAAGTATTTCTGTAATCTTATTTATTAAATTCAACACTACCTTATCTCGTTGACGTGAATAGAGCTTGCGTGTTCTGTCCATCGAGTCAAAGCTATCTTCTCAAGAGCAGAAAGCTAGTCCACAAAATGTACCAGATTATTCGCCAGTAGTTGAGGCTTACGAAGTGTACTAATCTCTAACACTGAAGCAGACTGTCCATTGGCCTGGTATGTATGGGAGCATATCCATATCCGATGACGAGAACAATCCTAGATCACCAAGTAAATTACTTTATAAAAATAGAAGCACAAAATCGTCTGTAAAATTCTGAATAGATGATCGCTGCATATAGCGGAATAACATGGCAAACTGCCTAGAGTACATTCCTTGCACAGTCCAGCTAACAGCCGTTAACATTGGCAAGAAGAAAGTCCAAACAAAGATATGAGCTTAGATCTATAACCTTATGTCTATGATTGTCCATATGTCGTATAAAAGCTCGAGCAATACGTTGAAACCAACAGGGATCGACGTGCATTAGAGCTTTCATTCTTATGCTCCCTCTTAGATAAAAATGTACATGCAGTCTTTCCATGTACCGCATATCGAAACATCGTTCTGTATTAAGAGAGTAAAACTTTGTTTCTTTTAGGAGATTGGAAAACTAAACGGTAGTTACACAATGTTTAGTGTCCTCGCAGATGGCATAATCCTTGGAGTCTACCATCTGCTGTTGAACACTTTATCACATAAACATACATTGTTATAAACGTCAATTGAAAAGTACTGTAGTATGCGAATGTTATATCTAAATGAATTGGTTTAACTCGTCAATTTGTGAGTGTCCACCTACGGTTTCATTTTGTCTTCGGGTAACAAAGCTATTCTTTTAAAGGATTGCGAAATATGTAAACAAAACAATAAACCACCACCATGTTTTTTATACCTTGTCCTTACACCTTCATTTAACATTATATCAAGATCGTCTTCATGTCCTTTTTGTTAGGTCGATAAGGCGGGGACGGTATCACAAAGTAATAATCATAATAGATTGGATCACCATTTAAGCCGTTGTCATGATATATTGGTTTTCTATAGCTGCAGTTCGTCATCATCTATATCAGATTGTCTTCCGATCTGCATTTGTAAAAGAACTCCCTTGCAGAATGCAGAATACCTGGAATACTTCATACCCCTCTTTTACACTTACATGTGTCTCGTTCACAATCCAATCTTGCAAAAACTTTTTATCTACAGATAAGTAAGCTTATCTCGCGGGAGCCGATGGTAGCTGTGTGGATGCTGGATTTCGCATATCCTCTTTCACACACCAACCTCAATCGATTTGGTTCTTGCTTAGACCATTTCCCACCTAGACTTGGAGCTACTTCCGAATTGAATGGTGCACACCTGTCGTGTTAGTTGGGGAAAAAGTGACCAAATTGAAGCTTTGCAACCACTTCCTTGTTATACCTGATAGGCTTATACCAGGAAGGACTTGTTTCCTTCTCCATACATGGGAATCAGAAATGTGTAATCTTGAACATTTTGTTAGGATATAGATTTGACTCCAAACTCACAGGCTTCTAACTCACAGTTGAAGACTCTGATTAACTTGCACAGTTCTTTTTCTTTTTGAAGGATCTGAAAGGCTTGAACTCTCTTGAGTATAGCTGAGATCGTGTCACAGCCTCTTGAATTATAAAAAAAAATGAAAGCAAACTTTTGATGACGTTAAGTTTCTTGAAGTTTAATGATTTTGTAGCATTTGCTTTCGGTTCTGTTCGTATGTGGCATTAAAAGAATCAGCAACTGCTCATTAAGTTTTCTACCAAGATTCTTAAAAGATCTGAATCACACCCATCAATAATTACAGATACCCCGTTTCTAGTTTCTCCTATTACTGTTGTCAATTTACAGTTTTCTTTGCTTCTTCGAAAACTTTGCATCATTTCAAGCAGTCTAGTATTGATCTCCAAGATTCTCAAGGACCGTGAGCGAATTATCAGCTTCAAAGGCACAATTAATTTCAATCGTTGAGATATTCCCCGAAACTTATATTTGGTATTCGGCTCTTTCCGTGTCTAATTGTAATTTATGCCCATAAAATATTAGGTGAAATCAGCGCTTAACATAATTTATATACGTACTTAACGCAGATTTGACTGGCCATTTTTAGTCCACACCATTGCGTGTATAAGGGCTCTTCCTTCTACGTGTGGGTTTTATTACACCACAGAACAGAGTCTCTGCAATATTCACCGTCGTCAAATTGACATTCTTGCGCATTGAGATATTATCACACAAGGAAGGTGGCATTAGCTTAACGTGTCGCCCTGAGGATAAACTGATGCCACCAAAAGTACTGTAGAACATCTGTTATCATAAGAGTATTTGGGAATGAAGCATTAATCTTGCTAACGTTGTGTCTGACGTTGAGTTAATCCCCCAGAAAATTTCGTGGCCTTCATTAAGCACTATTCGATAATCATATCAATTGGAACTTCGCTCAAAAAGGCCTCTTTTCCTGCTAATTGTGAATGTTCCTTGTGTTAATTTCTTATAATCTTCTGATAGCGTATACTGCAGCCAAACTAACCATTGGGGAAAATTTTACCGTCTTAATTTTGAGATTTCCTAATATGGCTTTTGTCATGCAGTTTCATTTTGTAGTAAATGTTGCATATAGATTTCCTCATCCATGCGTTGTTGTATAAGATCGCAGATCCTAGATTTTGTCATCTTCTCTGACGGTTGTAAATGTCTTCATAACCCCATGTAGAGGTCCCCGAGCAAAGTCTAGAAGTGAGTTCTCAATGATCTTGAGTAGGCATGGCCATTCAGCAATTTCAGTAAAGTTGTCATAGTGTACAGGATACACCAAAGTTCTTCTATACCATTTCCTGACTTAATGTATCCAATCGTGCTTCGTAATTACTTAACTGCAAACCTCCTAAAAGCGTTACAACACTGCACCATTCAGAAATTTCTTCAGCTGAAGTACGATTTGAACACCTTTCCAGTATAATGGCTGATGTAATGTCATAACGCATGTGCTTTTTTCTATTTTCTTGCACTTCTTTACTGTATGCAGAAGAGTATTTAGTATTAGTACTTGACATTGAAATATTGAAATATTGAAGAAATATTGAACAAATTCAAAGGAACCACACTGCTTATATCAAAAGAACAGGTATGGATCTCACCATTATACAATCGTTGTAGCGAAGCTTTCACAAGATGAAGAACTATCCAAAGGTTGTTTGAGAATAAGAAGTCGAGACGGCATTGACACCAAGAACATGAGTGTACAGCATTAAAGGGAAAGTGAATGTCACAGTGAAGAAATGTGATACGATATTCTTATCAAGAGAATGCTACCGTGATATAATATAACTTTTACATTCCAGAACTTGGTTATAGAGAATTTTCATCAACAGACATCTGAAATAAATGACCTTTTCTTGTCTATGAAATGTGTGGAATTTAGTTACTAATTAAAGCATACAATGAGATTATATGAAGAGATTATTTGATTAGCCCACAGTTTGGTTCCTTTGTGATGACCAGTGTTACTAATTTGGTAGCGAAAACAGGACTACCGTAAATATTTTTTACCTAAGCGTCTAAGGGAAGATCTCAAAAGAACCTATAATCGATTCTATATTTGTCTCATCAATCAGATCACCGGTCTCAGTCCCAAAGTAAGGCTGCTTCGGAAGTTAGAATATAATGGGTTCAATATCAAGTTTTTATCATTATGCATTTGTGAAAATATTATTAATGATAGACCGGAACCTAGTAAATCCTACACAGCTCTGTATGTAAGCCCTAGTAAGCAGAAGGATGCTAATTAAGTGGATACTTGATAGCCTCGAGTATTAACACAGGAGATTTTCTATAAATATTGTATCCGTAAGAACAAAAATCTTTGGAATAAACAGTTTTTATTAGGTTAACGATCAAGAACAAGGTGAGAGCGTTTTGCGTCCTAGGTAAGTTTCTTCAGGAGGAAGCTCCCTCAAATAGTATTGTAGTTGCATATAAACGGGAAGTATAGCAATTGCTTCATTATCATTGATAAATTAATACTTATGTTTTTTACATTTGGTATTACAACATGTCATCATGTGTAAGAGAACAAGATATACCGCAGTGGTTGAAGCAACAAGAACAAACATTCCCAAAATTGTGTAAATTAACACGTCAGTATCTCGTCATCCCTGCTTCTAGTGCGTCTACTGAAAGAGCTTTTAGTACTACAGGCTATATAGCTCAGGAACGGAGAAATTGATTTACTGCTTTATTGACATCAAGCACAGGCCTAATTACAGTGTTACTTAGTATATACGTTATTAAGATTATATAGGGTAATAAAACTATTGATAATAATTACATTTGGCTTACATAAATAATAGAATTCTTAAAACTACTTACTCCCATTGCCAGTACATCAAGGTTGGAATCTTCTTTAACTAACTTGTAGGTTGCACTAATTATCCATGTAGGAGATCTGCTTAAGACTTTTGTTTTTGCTGTCAAAAAAAGTGTATTTTTTTAGCAGTGCGCAATTTAGTAGATGGTACGTGGATACATATTTGGTAGTTAAGTTCGGGATAGTCTATTTTGCATGAAAGAGCTTGTGTAAAAGTGATAAATCAGTATTTCTTCCCCTTAGTTCTAATGTTTCAAAATTAAAATTTTCAACAAATTTAATGTAGCTTTCAAATTTCGGGTAGAATTTTTTTTTCTTAGTAGGGTAGAAGGTGTAAGAAGACTTAAAAACTTATTTTGAGTACGCTCAATCAAGAATGAGTATTTCTGTATATTAGGGTTCCATATATTACTACAATTTTCTAATTTCGACCTGACGTATACATAATAGAGTACAATAAAAGTTTGGTCATTTTGGAAAACTTTACTGACAATAAATAGTATATCCAAAATTTTTTTAGCCTTATTTGGAAATAGTTTCAATATGTTGAATAAAGGATAGTTTTGAAGGGAAAACTCCCAGTCCCGAATTTCTCGTATGTACTTTAGGAAATTACGGCTCAAGAATTGGTAGAATGAAGACAGTGGACGAAAACGGGCTAATCCGAAAACTCCCACTCTCACGGTGTTTGTTTACCACAAAGCTCACATAACACGAGGAGGGATCGATCCGACGACCTCTAGCACCAGATGTGAGTGCTTTACCTACTGAGCCACCGTTGCCCCTCGTCAAGCATCTGTTCGCATTCTACGCAGACTGATTATAATAACTAGTATTTCTTTTATTTTTTCTGTACTTAGATTGTAAAGTATGTACCACCAGACATGTCAACTCTGAAGCGAAGTCGTAGCAGTTATAGTAGCAGAAGTAGTAGTAGTAGTAATAATAGTAGTAATAGTATGAGTAATAATAATAATAAAAGCAGTAGCAGTAGTAGTAATAATAATAGTAGCAATTCAGAACTTTACAGTTTTCAATAAAGAGACACATTACACATTACACAGGCTGCCAACATTAGTTTCCGATCCGTCTTTCACAGAGTTTGGGCAGAGCCGGGCCGGCCCTGTTCGGCTCAATATGTTCCCGGCCGGTTCGACCCGAAATGCGCCCGGTCCTATTCTGCCCGGATTGTGCCCGGCCCGGTTAGAGCCCGGCTCGAGATTCGGACCGGGCGGGCCGGGCCGGGTAGTGCCGGGCAAAGAATTCAGATCCATTCGGACTTGGCCTAGGTTTGCTGGGCTCTGGTTTAAACTCACTGACATGCGGAATAAAAAGTCTTTAGCTGAGAAAGAATGAATATCACGGTGAGTTCATAAGGTAAAGAGAAAGCGAGTTAAAATAATGGACAAGTTGATGGTTCACTGGCGATACAGCAGGCATCCCCGAGCTGGTGAACCATTATGTAATATCCATCTGCAACGTCAGAAATCAATTTAAAATGAGTACATTAGCAGAGATGTCACTTGACTTCATTGTAATAGTATTCTACAATGTCTGAAAAGAAATATTAATAAGAGAAGCGATGGTTAGAGAAATAATTTTGAGGATCGACGGGGATGTTCAATTATTAATTAGTGGTTTAGAGTACAACAGGCGTGCCAATAAATCGAGGGATCTATTTCGAGGTGTCCGGTAAGGCTCAACGGCTTATGCCGGCTTTTGTCCGGCGATGTAATGCAATTTAATGTAATGTAATGCATAATGTAATGCATGTTGGAATGTGAAGCCTGCTTATGTCCTTAACACAGTAGCAGACGTGTCCTTGGGCATGTCAACTTAAGGTCATTGAGAACTCATTTCTAGACATTGGTCGGCGACCTTTCCATGTGGTTATAAAGACATTTACAACCGTCGGAGGGGATGACAAAATCTAAGATCTGCGATCTTAATCGACAATGTCTGGATGATGAAATCAATATGCAACATTTACAAGAAAATGAAACTGCATGGCAAAAACCATAAATCTAAAAATTAAGACGGTGACCTTTTCCGAACTGGTAAAGTTTGGTTAAAGTACAGAAGGTCAGAATCGTATTGATACTCTTCCAAAGGGAGTAGAGCGAACACGGGACTAGAAATTTGATTTGTACGTAATTAAATTAATGCTTCCGTTTTCTCACGCAGCTAGTTACCGTTTCTATGCTAAATTTGCACATCACTATACTCAGCAGTTGGAAACCTTGGAAACACCTATGGTATCAGTGCATTACATGAAAATAACAGTTTAAGGAACATTCACAATTCGCAGAATAAGTGGCCTTCTTGAGCGAAAGTCCAAGTGATATGATTATCGAACAGTGCTTAAGGAAGGGCACGAAATTTTCTTTGGGATTAACTCAACGTGAGATCCAACGTTAGCAAGATTATTCCTTCAATCCCAAATACTGTTACGATAAGATCTACAGGACTTTTGTGGGCATCAGTTTATCATCAGAGCGACACGTTGAACTAATGCCACCTTCGTTGTGTGATAATGTCTCAATGAGCAAGAATGTTAATTCAACTGCGGTGAATATTGTAGAGTCTCTATTGTCTTGTGGTTTAAAACCCACACGTAGAAAGAAGAGTCCTTCTACACGCAATGGTGTGGACTAAAAATGGCAACTCAAATCTGCGTTAAGTACGTATATAATTTATCCTAAACTCTATTTCCACCTTATATTTGATGGATATAAATTACAATTGTGGATATAAATTAAATTATGACTGTACTTGTACTTTCTGACTCGTACGGTTCATTTTGCACTACAGATTGCCATACGCACACTCTTATTACGCTTATTGCAGGATTTGAATTTCTCGATCTTCTAAACGTTTTCTCACCGGTGAGTAAAGTTGTGCTAAGCTTTCTCTCTGTAGCAGATTAGTTCACCAATTGTATTAGCTTTTTGACACCTTTCATATATGAGACGGAATGATTAAGAAGAATAATTTCTGTAATCTTATTTATTAAATTCAACACTACCTCATTTAGCTGCCTTGAATAGACTTTGCGTGTCCTGTCCATCGACTCAAAAGTGTCTTTTTAAGAGCAGAAAACTACACCACAAAATGTACCCGATTAATCTCCAGCAGTTGAGGCTTACGAAGTGTACTCATCTCTAACACTGAACCAGACAGTCATTGTGCCTGGTATGTATAGCAGCATATCCATCTGCGTTGACCAGAGCCATCCTTGATCACCAAGTAGATTCCTTCACAAAAATTGAAGCATCAAATCGTCTGTAGAATTCTGCATAGATGATCGCTGCATATAGCGGAATTTCATGGCAAACTGCCTACTGTACATTCGTTGCACAGTCCAGCTAAGAGCCGTTAACATTGGTAAGAAGAAAGTCGAAGCACACTGATATGTGCATAGATCGTTACTTCAGACTTTTTTCAGAGAACAATGTATTACCAAGTTACAGAAACATTCAAATATTCTGTTAAGATAAGATGTCAAGATACGTGTTGTTCTGTTATCAAAAAGAATGTAATCAGTTAGCATGCACTACAATGAACCAGACATAGAGGCGTAGTGAGATTAGGATTTCTCAATTGCAACTTACACGCTGTAATTGACTAAAATCTGTTGAGAAAATCTTTTCATATTTCAAAAGATTTAAGGTTTATCTACAAGGCTGCCGACTGTGGCTTTCTGCAGAAATAATGGTATTACTAATTGTAGATATCAGGATGCATTTAGATAAAAAGATAATAACAGCAGATTTCGAGATTCGCCATGATACTTGCATTAGATCGACTGGAATAAGTTTGCCGGCAGTACAACAATAAGTGAGCATGCGGGTTGAAATGGAAAAAGTACAGGAACTCATATTATTCTTTGGACTTGCAAATTCGAAATATTCGAGTTTCAACCCTGTGACGTGCGGAACAAGAAGTCTTTAGCTGAGAAAGAATGAATATCACGGTAAGCTGATAAGGTATAGTAAAGAGAAAGAGCGTTAAAATGATGGTCAACTGATGGGTAACTAGCGAATAATTTTGAGGATGGACGGGAATCTTCGATTTTTAATTAGTGGTTTAGGGTGCAACAGGCGTGCCAATAATTCGAGTGTCCTATTTCGAGGTGCCCGGTAAGGCTAAACGTCTTCTGCTGGCTTATGTCATTATTAGAATGCTGTGAAATTTAGAAATCAGCAGGGGACATCAGCATGTATTCCTTAATTCTTAACGGCTTAGAGCTAGTAAAGAAATTCAATAATGAATCGGCCGCAGAATCTTCTGTTCTGTATGTAGGTTATAAAAACGAAGCAGTAGTGCTTTTAAAGCCACTTAACTCATTATACAAATGTGTACCTTTTTAAAAAATCGTGGAATTACTTCTCCCTTTAATAAGACGAGGGTATCACAGTCATATAGTAATGGCAATGAACAGCGGTTTGTTTTAGGTGAGCCCCTGGGATTGGCAAAATATTGTGGTACCAAATGTAAAAAACATAAGAATAAATTTATCAATGATAATCAAGCACCTGCTATACATCCTGTTTAAATGCAAATACAATAATATTTGAGTGCGCTTTCTTTTAAAGAAATCTACTTAGGAGTCATAACGCTCTCACTTTGTTCTTGATCGTTAGCCTGATAGAAGCTTTTTAATACAAGGAGTTGTGTTCTTATGGATATATTATTTAAAGAAATTCTCCTTGTGTTAACACTCAAGGCTATCAAATATCAATTTAATTATTATTCTTGCTGCTCACTAGGTCTTACATACAGAGTTGTGTAGGATTCACTAGGTTCCGGTCTATCATTAAAAATATTTTCACGATTGCATAATAGTCTTGGGGCCAGACCATTCCTGTTGGAAAAGTTGCGTATACGGCATTTCTCTTTTGGAATAGCTTGTATAGTAGTAGTGGACTATTTATGGGTTGGTTACGTGATCGGAATAGTGCGCAATTGATTCCAATATGGCCGACCAGCCAAAGTGCAACGTTTGTGAATAAAAGCACATATCTCCTATACTAATAGTCCAGTTTTCATGATTTAAAAACCAAATGACGTAGAAGGTAGCAGACTATAATAAATTATCTAAAGTGTTTGACTAATCATTGAAATAAACACATATAAAAAATAATTGTATATTAAAATTTGCATTTTTTATGATGGGCATAACTCATAGTTTTAAACATGGCAAGTAAATAACTGGAATGATTGAAGAACACGTTTTTTAACTTAAATGGGTATTAAAATATCTTTCATTTGACACATAAACCATTAAGATCGGTTAAGAAACAAAGAAGATACAACGAATAACTTGTGAGCTTACATGGGATTTGTTGGAGAAAGTTGCGTTTACGGCATTTCTCTTTTCGGATAATTTATGTGCTATTGATGGACTAATTATGGGTTCTCCACATGGACGGGATAGTGCACGATTTGTATTAAGGAATAAATAGGCTCCGTAGGTTTTTGCGCTCACAAAGGAGGGGTTGATGACGTCATTATGTATATTGGAATACACACTTATGGAGCACCATTTTCGTTACTGCTGCATGCGATTATTTCGAGTGGGATCAAAAGATTTGATATGAACATATTTTGGCAAGATGTTGGAAAATATTTAAAACTAAAAGTTACAATCTTCGGAGTTGGAAGAATTTCATAAGTTCAAAGTTCTAATGACAATCTTTTGTCTGAAACTTATAGTTTTTAATTATGTAGTAACTACTGTTATAGTTTCAGAAATAATACGTAGTGTACATAGTACCAATAATAATATTATAGTAACATAGTCAACAAAAAAACAAAAAAATTAACATAATTTTGGATGTTACGAAAGAATGACATAATACAATGTTATTATACGAACTTCCTCGTTTGGTACTACAGATTGCATGCTAGTTATATGAATTATCACAACCATTCAGATCGCATTCACAGAATTTCGAGCTTGAAATCACTACTAAACGACACTTGCAGACAGTGCTTTTGGCACATTTCTTGCATGTGCAGGTACAGGAAAATCCGGCGGAAGTTTTTCTTCTACTACAGATGATAACCAATCACCGCCTTCTTCTACGAAACCATAGTTCGCTGGATTAAGTGGTGTGTAATTCTGAAGTATATTGTACCAACGATGACTTTGAAGATACGCTCTTTTTATGTGTAAGTGTGTTGATGATGATGGTGGGAGCTTTGTGAAATCAATACGTTTCATTCTGTGATATTGCGTAACTCTGAGTTCATCCAGTGTGGTATAGTTTGCTTTTATGGTGCTTGCAAGGTATGAGTCAGCTTGTTGAACCATTACATTGTATAACTCATTCTTCCCTAAATGTTCCAAAAGTTGAGGTGACTCCTTCGCGCGTTTAGCAGCAACGTGTTTTGTCGAAAATTTGCTTGTGCTATCGCATCCAGACAACGCATGAACAGCTGGCCAAACGTTGATAAAAGGTTCTGGAATGTAGTCAATAAGTGTGTGAACTGGTAGATATCTGGTTGTTGACCCTGTGCCACACAGAACCCACACTTCAAGATTATCTCTCTTCTTAAATTCCAAGGAATAAAAGTGCGTTGCACATTTCAAATGAATCAGCATCGGATGACGCAAGTACAACGCGTGTCATTTCCGATGTCCTGATGGCGTGATTCACATGTAAAACAAGTCTTTCATCTGCTTCTTCAAGATGTGATGTTAAATCCTCTATATCAGTAGACTCGCCATTCAAAATGCGTACACTCTTTTTCCCCTTGATTCCAAGACCGCTTATGTAGATGGAAATATTGTGCTGCGAACCATGTTTTATAATGTATTGAGCAAAGAACTGTTGAGAATTGTACTTGTTGTGTGTAGACCAGGGCCGGCGCGAGGGGGGGTCGAGCCGTGCCACCGCCCAGGGCGGCAAATCTGATGGGCGGCAAAATTTGAAACGGAAAAGAATACTATCCAAAATATAATGCTTCATAATAGGCCCACATGGAAAAATAAAACTGTGTTCACCTGAGAATGTAATTGAACTTACTTCACCCACATTCAGGAAAATAGTCACACAACAAATTCAGAGAATTCCTCCTCATTTTCAATTACCAAACTACTAACCGCAGGTACCTCATTTAATATTTCCTTTGCAGCGGCGTAGATAAGATTTCCAGCTAGGGTGGATAGGATTATCAACGTGTCTTTTATATCTTTCTCTACTCAGCAGTTTTCTAACACTCCACTCCAAGAACAAAAGATACACTCCCACTTGAGACATGCCGTTCTAGCTTTTCCTTTCCAAGACTTTACTTTTCTTTGCTCATTCGTTATCTGGTATGACTTTTTACTCCACGTAAACATAGTAAGCAAAAGTCTCCAAAGCATTGATTCCCATGTGTTCGATGCAGTCGGGTTTCTAGAAAATATATCTGAGTACTTTGAGAGGAGCAGAAATGATGCAAATTTTCAATCTTACTTAGTTGATGTGATGGAGTTGGCATCAGCATTATATATGGATGATCCACGGATAGGTAATATAGTGCAAGCCCGAAGTCGAAAGAAGAAAAGACAGTTTCAGTACAAGGCAGAGGATGAAGCTATTGAAGATCCACAAACAAGATACAAAATCGATTTTTATTACAAAGTTCTAGACGTGAATTTGTTAACTTTACGGTAAAGGTTTGAGCAACTTAAGCATCACCGCGAGTATTTCGATTTTCTTACGATATAACTAATCTTAAAGATATGCCACCTGAACTTTTGTCTGAAAAGTGTACTAAACTTGCAAGCATTTTAACACGCGAAGAATCGAAAGATATTAACTATAATGATTTGCAAAACGAATTGAAAATATTATCCGCTATAATTAAGTCTAAAGCTATATAAGTTCACCAAAAGAGACTTTAAAATTAAGTAAGGAACATGACTTTACTCCCAATGTCAGTGTTGCACTTAGGATTTTGTTAACCTTACCGGTAACATTGGCAAGTGGAGAAAGACGTTTTTCGAAACTTAAGCTTATTAAAAGCTATTTACGTTCTTCCACATCTGAAACACGCTTTAGTGGCCTAGCGATGATATTCATAGAACACGAACTGACTGAAACATTGGAGTACGCGAATGTGATAAAAGAATTTGCTTACATCAAAGCAAGAAAAGTTTCTTTCAATTAAGGTATGTTAAATTTATGAATCTTTATTGTGTTTTAGTACATTATAAGGCTTAGACTAATCACTTAGTTTTGCTGTTATATCCCGTTCACTATATTATCTTCATGCTCCATACTCTATTGGAAACACCTTTTGATATAAAATTAAAATTCTTAGTCGTGACTAAAGTATATTTTTTAAAAAAAATTCTGTATGCGCTGCTGTATATCACAGATGCTGTATAGCTGGGGTAAGTGTGGACAGGAACGTTTTCTAAAAGCTGGTAAAAAATATAAAAACAGTTCCTCCAAATTTGAAGAGTGTGGACATAGTGCCATTAGTGTGGTAGAGTGGTTTTATCTAATATGAAGAGTATAAAAGAATACCCCTATGCCAAAAATGGGTTCATGTTTTAGTATCCGATCAACTTTCGTAGATCTTGAAGCGTTGGGCTATCCTGAGATAATTGTTACAGAAGCACCTGGGAAAAACATTGTACGGTTAAGAAGAAATGATAAGGTACTTATAAAAATAGAATGTACTGTGTTGTGTTTGTCAGTATATGTACAATTGAGGTGTCCCCACTTACCCCACATTTTTACAGTGGGGTAAGTGGGGACACAAATTTTTTACCTGTATGGTAAGTGGGTACACGGACACAGATGCAGGTATTTCCGAAAATACATCGAAAATGATGAAGACAGTGCATTGTCTGGCTTACAGAGCGAGACTTAGAGACAGATTAGTATTATGCAGCTGATTACGTGAAAATTTGGTCTATTGGCAGAGTCAAAGTCAGCAAAAATGTGTATGAAATGAAGTTCTTTGAACGAATTGGCATACAATCTTGTTTTCCACTTCGAGAAGATGTAGATATTGTACATGAAAGGGCTATTTTCTATGGCCCTGTTAAGTTTGACAGTGTGCCTTTCGTAATTAAGTTCTCTATTGTAGCTGATATTGATAAACACTATCGTTTCTTTAAGGCAAAACTGTGGACTACAAATCTACTTCATGCAGTCAATGTTTTGTGTAGACTCCATTTGTATTCTATAGACTATAAGTGGATTTGTATTAGATACCTTACAATTTCCAGTAATAGTTATCATTCTTTAAGGCAACGACCTACGAATCTACATAGGCTTCAAGGTGTAGCCTACATTTATTCTTATTTATCCATTTTTAGAACTGTTAGACACCAGTAGATTTGTTAGTATATAGTATTTGGTTGGTCTTTAGTCCAGAGAAGTACCTCATCAGCTCCTCTTGTATTTTATGTTTTTTTATGTACTAGACTAAAGCTTATTTTGTTTGTCTCCACTTGCCCCGTACCAAATATCAAGCCTCAGGGCAAACTCTAATCACATATTTTTCATTATTTTAATGTTTCTGGGATAAGTAAATGATGTCCAGCAAATATTTCTAATATAAGAGTTTTCTGAACAAAATAAAACATATTTTTGAAATATTGACATTCTTTGTTTTTTCTACATTTGCCACAGTACCATTTTCAAAATGTTGTATCTCTGGCTAGAACTACAGCAGAAATGTGAAACTTGAACCTATCAGCAGTAGACAACAGGTACTCTGCTCCCACTTTCCCTTATTTATTCCCCGTGTTAAAATACAAGGGGAACAGTAACTGATTTTTAATAAACATGTTATTGTGGAACAAGTATATATATTGCTTCCAAATGAACCCTATGCTTATCAAATGTACAAACCATAGTTAATATGACCATACTTTCAGTTTGATAATCCGAAAAGTATTACTGGTACACTAGTTGAAAGTTGAACATTGCAAATCGTGTCCCACTTACCTCAACTAACCCCTATACAGCGAAAACAAGCATACTGAATATTGTGCCATGTATAGAGTCGTTTAAATATTACGTAAGCATTCGAGACAGGAAGTCCTTTTTTTGTTTACTTTTCAATTTCATACATGTTTTTAAATGGGACACCTTACTTTCTCGTGGCACTTGAATGTCTTTTCTCAAAATAAGTTTTGCGAATTAAAGGGGCGGCATATGAAAGTACCGCCCAGGGCGGCAAAACTACTAGCGCCGGCCCTGGTATAGACACCCAAAACGAATTCATGTCCTTTGGTAGAGGTGTTTCCATGTTAGATATAGTAATTTCAATAGGATCACAAGCCATTCTTCTTCTTCTCTCTGACGACTTTATACTTCCTTCCAAGTAAACATCCATAACAATATCTACCCTCACAGATCCTTTTGATAAATGGAATATTCTTTGAAACATGCTCTTTACTAGATCTCCAAAGGTTTGCAATAACTTTCCACCGGCTGCTGCTACCGTCCTAGCATGAAGCATGAAGTCAATTATGGTGGCGGTTGGAAGAGTGGACCCGGGAAATTGCTTCAGTACCATTCCATCAGGTAAATCTTTCTCAAGCTCACAAACCATATCTGACCTTTGAGATTTACGGAGAAATCCATCTCTCATCAAGTAAAAAGGACTAGATGTGAGTTCCCAACATAGCAGGCGATCGATTGAATAGCCTCTTTCACGTGCTATATCTACAAGTCGCAAGGCGTCAATGGTTTCCTTCTGAACATCAACTGATTTCTTTGGATCTGAATGAAACACATTGTTCTTCATTCGGTGTAAGGGTGAAAGCAGTTTCTTTGTTTTCTCAACGAAAACATCTTTCCTAAATTCCTGGTATTGCTTCTCTCCTATATCAGCACATTCTAGCTTAAATTTCTTTTCTTCTTCAGTGAAACGAGGACCTGTAATGATGTTCTGAATTCCATCATCGGATAAGGCAAATGGGTTGCCCCTTTCAGCGATGAAATTCACAAGTCTTGTCACCTATTTTTCATCATGAACTGTTTGTGTTTTTGAAAACTCATGGTGCGTCACGCATTCATCATAGAATTGCATCCGACATAAAGTAAGAAAAAGATGTTTCATTGCAATCTTTTCATGTTGAATGAGATTTCTTTGCGCTACAGATTCTTTTCTGCGGGTTATTCCAATGATTCCACTGGGGCCTTTTGCAGCTTTGTTCTACACCTGCTCTAATGCCTGATCCATAGCGACACTACAGAATGTCTTTTAGTTTGCTGAACAACGAAATACCCTCGTAAAAAGTCTTCATACAAGTTTGGATGCTCTTCAGCAAATTTAAGACTGTCTTCAAAGTGAGTACTTCCCCACCTCATATAATTTATCTTTCCAAAGCAAAAAAAAATAATAATAATAATAATATAATAATAATAATAATAATAATAATAATAATAATAATAATAATAATAATAATAATAATAATAATAATAATAATAATAATAATAATAATAATAATACTAATAATAATAATGGTAGCGCTCTGCGGAAAGCGGACACATGCAGTTCCCAATTAGCTTTCCTGTCGCTACGAATCAAGTCTCGTAAAATAGGAAACAAGTTTTGAACGAATTCGTTCCAATACTTGAACATTTTTGATCTCCCACATCCTTCGTTAAGAAATAAATTAAAGTCTGTATTAAGTTGTTGAATGAGAAAGTGAAGTTGCCCAACTTCAAACTGAATTGAATCAACCTTTCCTTCTTTCAACACTTTCTGCAATACGTGAAATCGATCAATCAAGTCTGTGTATTTCCTGGAGTCACAGGTCTAGTCACAGGTCTAGTCATGCACTCCCCGAGCATAATGAGAACCACTAAGAGCAATTTCTGCAACATTTGGACCAAATATATCAACCTCAATGAGAGTCTCCTTGATCCCACTTCCACGCAAATAGTTTTCAAAACATGACATGATGACTTTGGAAATATGAAAAGATCCTAGACCTAGAAATATATTTTAAAACCGTTCTGGAAACCACAATTGAATTTCCTTTGCCAATCGATATACTCCCTCATCACACCAAAGTGAGCCTGAAGTTTGACCAACTTGAGAAAGAACATCCTGGAAATTAACCATGGTAGTATACACAGCTAATACATCTGTCGATGAATAAGGTAATAGAGCCACCGGGGCTGCCTTAGTCATATGAAGTACTTTAACGCTGAGCAGCGAATTGAAAGCACTCCAAGAAGGAACACACACTTCCCTCCATTCCAAATGATGTAGAAAAGAAATATCTGAAATGATACAAAACAGAAAAAAGGTATTATAAACAACCAATTCACTATAATTCAATAATACATATGCAAGCAAGTGACGTAACTCTAAACAAAATCTATCCGCAAAAGGTTAAAATTTGAGCCAACACCAAAAGAGAACGCATATCATCTCGATCACGTGACAAACCCATAATTAGTCCATCAACACCACACAAATTATCCGAAAAGAGAAATGCCGTATACGCAAGTTTCTCCAACAGATCCCAGGTATGCTCCTAATTAAGTCGTTATATCTCCTTTGTTTCTTAACCGATCTTAATGATTAATATGTCAAATGAAAGATATTTTTACACCGTTTTAGGTTAAAAAACGTGTTCCTCGACCATTCCAGCTATTTACTTGTCATGTTTAAAAATATGAGTTATACCCTTTATAAAAAATGAAAATTGTAATATACAATTATTTTTATAGGTGTTTACTTCAATGATTAGTCAAGCAATTTAGATACTTTGTTATAATCTGTTACCTTCTACGTCATTTGGTTTTTAACTCATGAAGATTGGACTATTAGTTTAGGAGATATGTGCTTTTTTTTCACAAACGTTGTACTTTGGCTGGTCGGCCATATTGGCGGCCATATTGGAAGCAATTGCGCACTATCCTGATCACGTGACCAACCCATAAATAGTCCACTACTACCACACAAACTATTCCAAAAGAGAAATGCCGTATACGCAACTTTTCCAACAGGATGAATGTATGGCCCCAAGACTATAATGAAAAAACTTGCTATGAAACTCATTTATATTCTAACCTCCGAAGCAACCTCACTTTGGGTCTGAGACCGGTGATCTGATCGATGAGACAAATAAAGAATCGATTTTAGGTTCTTTTGAGATCCTGTGTTCGCTACCAACTTAATAACACTAATCATCACAAGGCAACCAAACTGTGGGCTAATCAAATAATCTTTCCATATCATACTAATGATCTATATCCCGTCTTAATTTCTTCCATTATTCCTGTCCATATACTGCTACCTTTATCCTTCGAAAACTTCTTGCATCATTTGAAGACCTATAATATTAATCTCCAAGTTTCTCAAGAACCGTGATTTAATTGTCGTTCTTCAATGACAGACTTAAATTCGATCGTTGGAATACTTTGCGAATGTCTTTTTTAATCTTTCGTCACTTTCCGTGTCTAATTGTAATATATATCCTTAAGATATAAGTTGAAAATAGCCCTTAACATTATTTATATACGTACTGTACCTAAAGCAGATTTTACTTGACATTTTTCGTCTACACCACTGCGTGTAGAAGAACTCTTCCTTCTACGTGTGAGTTTTAATTCTCAGTACAACAAAGACTCGTTTACATTGAGCGCAGTCGAACTTACATTCTTGTGCAATGGGATATTATCACACATGGAAGGTGGCATTAGCTCAGCGTGCCGCTGAGAGAACAAAGTGTCTCCTCAAAAGTATTTTAGAACTTTTGTTATCGTGACAGTAGTTTCGAATGATTTATTTATGTTGCTAACGTTATATCTGACGTTGAGTTAATCCTCCAGATAATTTCGTGGCCTTCATTAAGCAGTGATCGATTGTCATATCAATTGGAACTTCGCTCAAAAAGACATCTTATTCAGCGAATTATGAAGGTTCCTTTAGTTGTTAATTTCTAGCAATCATCTGACACCGTATTTGCCTCCAGGGCTTCCATCTGTTGAGTATAGTGATGAGCAAATTTTTCATAGAAAAGATGACAAGCTTCTTGAGAAAACGGAACCATTAATTTAATAGCCTTCATATAAAGTTTCAGTTTCCTGTTCAATCTAGTCCCTTTGGATGAATTGCAATACGATTATGACCTTCTCTATATACACCTGCCAAAGTTTGCCGGTTCGGATAGTCACCGTCTTAATTTTTAGGTTCCCTAATATGGTTTTTGTCATGCAGTTTCATTTTCTTGTAAATGTCAAATATTGATTTCCTCATCCAGACATTGTTTAATAAGATGCAAGATCGTAGATTTAGACATCTCCTCCGAGGATTGTAAATGTTTACATAAACACATGTAAGCGTCGCCAAGCTAAGTCTAGAAGTGAGTTCTCAATGATGTTGAGTAGGCATGGACATTCAGAATTTTCACTAATGTTGTCATTGTGTGCAGCATACCCGAAAGTCCTTCTATACCATATCCTGACATAATGTATCCAATCATGCCTAGAAATTACTGAAGTGGAAACCTCCTAAGGGCGGTACAACTTTGGACACTTCAAAAATTTCTTCAGCTGCAGGTACGATTTGACACCTTTTGCACTTTAATGGCTTATCTAATATGATTACACAAGTTGTTTGTTCACTTTTCTTGCATATATTTACTGCATGCGAAAGAGTAGAATATATAGTATTAGTACTTGATGTTCAAATATTGAAAAAATAAAGAGGCACTACACTGCTTATATGAAAAGGAGAGGCGTGTACGTCACCATTACACAATCGTTTAGGCGAAACTTTCACAAGATGAATAGCTATCCAAGGGTTGTTTGAGAATAGGAAATCGAGACACGAGATGCGAGTGAAGATTTGATTAAATCTTCCGAGTAAGACAGCATTGACACACCAAGAACATGACTGTATATCGTTAGAGGCAAGGAGGATGTCAGAATGACGAAATGTGATACGATATTCTTATGAAGACAATGCTACAGTGAACTCATTCAAGAACTTGGATATGGAGAATTTTCAAGAGACCTGAAATTAATAAGTTTTTCTGCTCTATGAAATGTGTGGCACTTAGTTACTAATCAACGCATACAGTGAGCTTTATGAAAAGGTTGCTTTGTGATGACCAGTGTTACTAAGTTGGTAGCGAACACAGGACTGACTATACCGTAAATATTTTCTACCTAACCATGCAAGAGATCTCAAAAGAACCTAAAATCCACTCTTTTTTTCGCTCATCGATCAGATAACCGGTCTCAGACCCAGAGTAAGAATAAAATTACTTTGAGGTTAGAATATAATGGGTTCCATAGCATGTTTTTTTTTCTTTGATACTATCGGGAAAATATAATTAATGATAGACCGGAACCTAGTGAATCATACACAAATTTGTAGGTAAACCCTGGTGAGCATCAATGACGCTAATTAAACACCAAATAGCCTCGGGTGCTAACAAACAGGAGACTTTCTATAAATAATATATCCGTAAAAACACAATTCGTTGGATTAAACAGTTTTCATCAGGCTATACATCAAGAACCTGGTGAAAGCGTTATGGGTGTCAGAATAACAATTAAGAAATAGGTGAGTGCGATATGAGTCCTAAGTAGATTTCTTTAGCAGAAGCACTCTCAAATAATTTTGTAGATGAATATGGAGGGGAAGTATAGCTATTGCATGATATCATTGATAAATTAATATGTCTTTTACATATTTTTCATATATCCCAACATTTTTCAATTCCAAGGACCCACCTAAAACACACCGCTGTTCGTTCCCAAAGCCATACGTGTTTGATACCCTCTTCTTATTAAAGGGAGAAGTAAATCCACGGTTTTTTACATGGTATGCCATTGTATAATTTGAGTTAGAGAGCTCTAAAAGCACTATTGCTTCGTCTTAACACCTAGGTACACAACACAAGATTTTACCGCTTCTGATTCATTGTTGACTTCCTTTACTAGCTTTAAGCCATTAAGAATTAAGGAATAGATGCCGATGTCCACTGCTGACTTCTAAATTCCACAGCATTTTAAGAAGGACGTAACTCGGCATAATCCGTTTATCCTTACCGTTAACATCCATACGGAACCCTCGAATAATTGGCGAGCTTTTTGCACTCTAAACCACTAATTAAATGTCGAACATCCCCTTGCATCCTCAAAATTATTTCTTTAATCACCGCATCACTTAGAGATCGATATAATCTCTTATTAATATCTCTTTTCAGACATTGTAGAATACTATTACAATGAAGTCAAGTGACATATCTGCTAATGTTCCAATTTTAAGGCCATTTCTGACGTAGTGGATGCATATTACAAAAAGCTTCACAAGCTCGGGGATGCTTATCCTATCGCAAGTGACCCATCAACTTGTGCATCTTTTCAACGCGCTTTCTGTGCACTATACCTTATGAGCTTACTGTGATATTGATACTTTCTCAGCTAAAGATTTCTTGTTCCGCACGTAACAGGGTTTAAACTCGAATATTTCGAATTAGCAAATCGTAAGAACAATATAAGCTGCTGTACTTTTCCCTTTTCAACCCGCCCGCTCACATTGATTGTACTGCATGCAAACTCATTCCACACGTTCTAATGCAAGTATCATGGCGGATCTCGACATCTACTGTTATTATCTTTTTAACTAAATGCATCCTGATATCTACAATTAGTAATACCATTATTTCTGCAGAAAGACACATTCGGCACCCTTGTAGATGAACCGTAAAACTTTTGCCATATAAAGGAATTTTTCATCAGATTTTAGTCAATTACAGCGTGTAAGTTGCAATTGAAAAATCCTAATCTCACTGCGCTTCTTATCAAATATTACTATGTCTCGTTGATTGTAGTGCATGCTAACTGATTGCATTCTTTTTTGAGCCTAGGAAGTTTTATATCTTTCAGGTGTACTTAACTGAAAATCTCCCAACCTACATATCAAAACAAATTCAAACAAATAAGAGAACAACACATATCCGACATTTCTTCTTCCTTTAATATATGAATGTTTCTGTATCTTGGTAACATAACATTCTCTGAAAACAGGCTGATGTAAAGATCTATGCACATATCTGTGTGCTTCGACTTTCTACTTGTCAATGTTACGTTTCTTAGTAGGACTGTGCAACGAATGTATTCCAGGCAGTTTGCAATGATATTCCGCTATATGCAGCGATCATCTATGCAGAATACTACAGACAATTTGGTGCCTCTATTTTTGTATAAAAATTTACTTGAAGATCTCAGATGGCTCTGCTCAACGGCCATGGATATGCTCGCATACATACCAGGCCAAATGACAGTCTGGTTCAGTGTTAGAGATGACTACACTTCGTAAGCCTCAAATGCTGCGATTATTCGGGTACGTTTTGTGGTGTAGCTTTCTGCTCATGAGAAGATACCTTTGAGTCCATGGACTGGACACGCAAACTCTATTCACGTCAGCTAAATGAGGTAGTGTTGAATTTAATAAATATGATTACAGATGCTTGTCTTATCGTAACTGACCCATGTCGCTTCGTAACTTGTCGTATCGTAACTTGACCATCTTTATAAAGCGCTTTCTCCTAACTAAGCCTTATAAGCTCACCGTGATATTCATTTTTTTTTCATTCTTGTTCCGCACGTCACTGGGTTTAAAGTCGAATATTTCGAATTTGCAAGTCCTAAGAACAATATGATCTGCCGTACTTTTCCCATTTCAACCCGCCCGCTCTCGTGGGTTCTACTGCATGCAAACTGAATCGAAACTTATTTTAATGAACGTATTATGGCCGATCTCGACCTCTACTGTTATTATCTTTTTTATCTAAATGCATCCTGATATCTACAATTAGTAATACCATGGTTTCTGCTGAAAATCGCAGCAAGCAAGCTTGTAGATAAATCTTAAATCTTTTGCCATATGAAATTAATTTTTCAACAAATTTTAGAATATTACACCGTGTAAGATGAAATTGACAAATTATGATCTCAGTACGCTTTTATCAAATGTTACTATGTCTGGTTGGTTGTAGTGCATGCTAACTGCTTGCATTCGTTTTGATAAAACAACAACACGTATCTCGATATCTTCTTTTAGCTAAATATCTGAATGTTTCTGCAGCTTCTTAAACAGTGCTCTCTGAAAAATGTCTGAAGTATAGATCTAAGAACATATCTGTGTGTTTCATCTTACTTCTTGCCAATGTTAATGGCTCTTAGCTGGACTGTGCAACGAATGTACTCTAGGCAGGTTGCCAAATATATTCCGCTATATGAAGCGATCACCTATGCAGAATTCTACGCACGATTTGGTGATTCTATTTTTGTAAAGGAATTTACTTGGTGATCTAGGATGGCTCTCGTCCACTGTCATGGATATGCTCGCATACCTACCAGGCCTAATGATAATCTGGTTCAGTGTTAGAGATGAGTACACTTCGTAAACCTGAACTGCTGGTGTTTAATCGGGTACATTTTGTGGAATAGCTTTCTGCTCTTGAGAAGATAACTTTGAGTCGAAGGACAGGACACGCAAGCTCTATTTACGTCAGTGAAATGAGGCAGTGTTGAATTTAATAAATAAGATTACAGAAATTCTTCTTGTTGACCATTCCGTCTCAGATATGAAATGGGTCAAAAAGCTAATACAGTTGGTGAACTATTCTGCTACAGAGGGGATGGTTAGCAGAACTTTACTCAACGGAGAGAAAAAGTTTAGAAGATCGAGAAATTCAAATCCTCCATTAAGCTCATTTAAAGTGTGCGATATGGCACTTTGTAGTGCAAAATGAAGCGTGCGAGTCACAATGACTTTAAGGCTCTATAGATTAGTATAATAGATATGTTGCGTTCTCAATATAGACACTTGATGACGTGAGTCAAAGTTGCAAAACACGCCCCGACATTTTTTATACACGCAAGTTAAACTTTCAGGCTAAGCGAAAGTTAATAGCAGTATCTATTACTTTCTCTGGTCATCGGGACGAGCAAGTACTCGAACACTATTCATATGGGAGAAAATTGAGGGCTGTACTCTAAGTTGTGGAAAGTGAGCCTAGGAAGATTTATATCTTTCAGGTGTACTTAACTGAAACTCTCCCAATGTGACCTACATATCAAAACAAAATCTATCAATTGATAATTTTGTTGATGTCTGTGTTCTACATCTGTTCTACCAAGACTGTATAACTACTTTATATCGCGAATCAATTCTTTAAACCGCTAGCTTTATAAATTCATCGGCCGGGCATGTCTCACAGCTAAAATAGCGTGCCTGGGTCTACAAGGTAATCTTGTACTTAATTACCAAAAATATGCTAAAAAGTTTCATGCCAACAACCTGCATGTGATTCTTTTACAAGCATACGACCATAAGTGTAATATCACTGTTACGGAAAACTATTTAGCTTCGTGGCCTTTCGACTGAAATCCAGCAAATGAACAAGATGCTGAGCAGTACGCATAGATTGTTCTTAAGTCGTATAAAACTTAGGGCAACAAGTTGAAAGCAACAGGGATCGACGTGTACTAGTGCTTTCATTCTTACGCCCCCTCTTGGATAAAAATGTGCATGGAATCTTTGCTTGTACCGCATATCAAACAACGTTTTTTATTATCGTATAACTCTGCTTCTATATAGGAGATTTGAAAACTAAACGGTGCCTACACAATTTTTAGTGTCCTTGCGGATGTCCGATTCATTGGAGTCAATCGTTGGTTGTAGAACATCTTAACATATAAACAATCAAACAATAAACAATTGTTATAAACGTCAATTTAATGGTACTGTGGTATGCGAATGTTATATCTAAATGAATTGGTTTAACTCGTTAGATTTGTCCTGCAAAGGTTTATCTCCTACTCGGGCACCGTGTTAAAGGATCCCAAAATAAGTAACCTTCATGTTTTATTCCTTGTTTTTATACCTTCTTTTTTAGATTTACATCAACACCGTCTTCATATCCATTTTGTTAGGTCTATAAGGCGGGGACGATATCACAAAATAATAATCATAACTCATTGGATCAACAATTAAACCGTTGTAAATGACATATTGGTTTTTTACAGCTGTTGTTCGTTATCACCTATATCAGATTGTCTTCCGATCTCCCATTTCTACCTGAACTCCCTTGGCAGAACGCATAAAATATTGAATACTTCATATCGGCTCTTTTACACTAACATGTGGTTCGTTCACAATCCTATCTTGCAGTCACTTTTTATCTACAGGTAAGTAAGATTATCCGGTTGGAGCTGATGGTAGCTATGAGGGTCCCTCGAATTCGCATATCCTCTTTCACACACAACCTGTTTCGATTGAGTTCATGCTTAGACTATTTCGTTCCTGGAACTGGATTCATTGCTGGACAGCTGCTGTGTTAGTAATGGGAAAAGCGGCCATATTGTAGCTTTGTAACTACTTCCTTCTTATATCTGATATGGCTTATTCCAGGGACGGCATTTTGCCATCTCCATACAGGCGAATAAGAAATTTATAACGTTACCACTTTGTCAGGAATCACATTTGGTTGGTTGGAGACTCTGTCTAAAATTCACAATTCTTCTAATTGAAGGAACTTGAAGGCTGCAAACTCTTCACTTTTGAGTATAGCTGCGGTCGTGACACAGCCTGTTGCATCATGAAAAAGTTAAAAGCAATGAGGATAGGTTCTCTTTAAATTTAATACATTCGAAGCATTTCCTTTCAGTTCTGTGATTGTGAAAATGTGAAAGGCTATGTGAAAATTAGCTATGTAAAAATGTGAAAATGGCTATGTGAAAACTAGCAACTGCTCATGAAGTCTTCTACCAAGATTTTTAATAGATCAGAATCACACCCATCAATAGCTACAGTTTTCCTGTTTCTAGTTTCTTCCATTTTTCTTCTCCATATACAGCTACCTTTCGTCCTTCGAAAACTGTTTACATCATTTGAAGCCGTCTAGTATAGCTCTCCAAGTTTCTCAAGAACTGTGATTGAATTATCGCGGCTTCAATGGCAGCATAAATTCGATCATGGCAGATATTTTCAGAAACCTCTTTTTTCTCTCTCGGCACTTTCCATGTATAACTGTAATTTATATCCATAACATATAAGGTGAAAATAGTGTTTAACATGATTTATTTCGTACTTAACGCATAATTAAGTTGCCATTTTTAGTCCACACCATTGCGTGTAGAAGGCCCTTTCCTTCTACGTGTGGGCTTTAAAACACATAACAATAGAGACTCTGCAATATTCACCGCAGTCGAAATGACATTCTTGTGCATTGAGATATTACCACACAAGGAAGGTGGCATTAGCTCAACTTGTCTCTCTAATGATAAACTGATGCCCACAAAAGTTCCGTAGAACTTCTGTTATCGTAACAGTATTTGGGAATGAATAATTAATCTTGCTAACGTAGTGTCTGACGTTGAGTTAATCCCCGAGAAATTTTCGTGGCCTACATTAAGCATTGTTCGATAATCATATCACTTGGATCTTCGCTCAAGAAGGCCTCTTTTTCTGTGAATTGTAAGTGTTCTTAGAGTTGTTAATTTCTTGTAATCCTCTGATACCGTATTAGCTACCAGGGCTTCCATCTGCAGAGTATAGTGATGTGCAAATTTTTCATAGAAAAGATGACCAGCTGCGTGAGAAAACGGAAACAATAGTTTAATTAAACACAAATGATGTTCCTTGTCCCCTGTTCAATCTAGTTCGTTTGGAACGTACTAGAACTTGCTCCCCCCCCACATTGAATCACTAATGATCTCTTCTAGTTGAATCGTTAGTGCTTAGTACTTCTTAGAACACCAACTCCCAACATTAGTGCTATTATAGTTTGGACGCTAGAAGCAAAAAACTTTGGGGCGGGGCAACTTCACGATAGCACCCCCAGGTAGCACTAACTATTAAGTCTATTGCAATCGATAGTGCATCGTTAGTACTTCCGGAAAACACTAATAGTTTCGGTAGTGCTTCACAATTTTTTTGACTACGACTAGTTATATGACAGGAAATTCTCGTAAGGAATACATGGGGAATTTTTAATTGGCTCAAATTCCCGCCAAATTCAAAAGCGCTAATGACCATTTTAGTGAAATCGTTAGTGCTTTATTAGTGCTTTTCAGAATACCAAGTCGAAACATTATTGCTGCAATAGTTTGGACTCTAGAAGAAAAAAACTTTTGGAGTGCAACTTCACATTAAACCCCCAGGAAACACTAACTTTTAATCCTGTTTATCGTAACACTTCCAGGTAACACTAATGGTTTGGTTTTGCTTTACTATTATTGTGGATGTGCACACTTATATGTCACACAGATGTCCAAGCTCATGAGATTGTCGCTCACGACTTCGAAACTCACTCGACCTCAGCCTCACGAAGTGAGCGTGAGATAAGGCTGGTGATGTGAGCGTGTGGTTTAGTGAGTGTGAGGTCAGACTAGTGATGCGAACGTGAGGTTGAGTGAGCGTGAGTTCAGGATGGTTATTTGACCATGAGGTCCGACAGGTGATGTAAGCGTGAGGTTGAGTGATCGTGAGGTCAGACTGGTGATGCGAACGTCAAGTCGAGTGAGCGTGAGGTCAGGCTGGTTCTTTGAGCATGAGGTCAGACTGGTGATGTGAGCGTGAGGTTGTGTCAGCTTGAAGTCGAAACGAAGTTCAGGTCGAAGTGAGTTTTTGAGCGTGAGGTTGAGTGAGGTTATGTCAAAGTGTCACCTCTGGTTACGAAACCTCCATAAACACATGGAGAGTACATCACTGGGAAAAATTCCCGACAAATTCAAAACAGCTAATGATATCTTTAATACAATCGTTAGTGCTTCGTTAGTGCTTCCAGAGGAATCACTCTTAACACTAGTGCTGAACTAGTTTGGACACTAGAAGCAAATAAAAACTGATGGACAAACGTGAAGTTAGTCCCCCAGAAAGCACTATCAATCATACCTAGTGCAATTGATAGTACATTGTTGGTGGTCCTAGATAACACTAAGAGTTGAAGAGAATGTGAACAATTAGTTTTTATTCACACATACTCTCTCTTCCACTCCTCTCCAAAACCCATTCCAGAGTTTGGAGCTCTTAAATGTAGGTCTAAGTAGCAGTATTAATAACCACGAAGCCCCCAGAAGTCCATTGTAGATCCGCCTCTCGATAGAGAATACGTGAATAAACACTTATTATTCACATTCAGTTTGCACATCTCAAAACACAAACATTATTTGCATTCACTTCAATCTACTACTGCATTCTACTGAACTGTAACGCCTTTTTATGTTTAAAAATAATTATTCATTTTTCAATAATTGTAAATGTTTAAGTTCAGTAATTCACCATGAATATAGTCAACTAGAAGTGTTTTTGTAACGAAGAAAAAACATGAACTGTGGAATATCTTTCAACAAACTGCCGAGAGTTGATAACCTGAAACCGCGGTAGCCAGAATTAGCCCATGGTAGGGGACTTATATTAAGAAAATGAAAATATCAGGTAAATGCAAAAGTATTAATTTATAAATGATAATCTAGCAATTGCTATACTTAACGTTTATATGCAACTACAATACTATTTGAGAGTGCTTCCTGCTGAAGAAATCTACTTAGCACCCATAACGCTCTCACCTTGTTCTTGATCTTTAGCCTGATAGAAACTGTTTAATCCAAAGAGCTGTGTTCTAACAGATATATTATTTAATGAAATTATCCTGTTTGTTAAAACCCGAGGCTGACAAATATGCATTTAATTACCGTCCCAGCAGCTCACTATGCTTTACATACAGAGTTGTGTAGGATTCACTAGGTTTCGGTCTATCATTAATGTTATTTTCACGATTGCACAATGAAAAATCTTGCTATGTAACCCATTCTTGTTATGTATCCGAAGCAGCCTTAATTTGGGTCTGATACGGGTGATCTGAACGATGAGACAATTATAAAATCGATTTTTGGCTCTATTGAGATCTTCCCGTAGACGGTTAGGTGGAAAACATTTACGGTATATTCAGTCCTGTGTTAGGTACCAACTTAATAACACTGGTCATCACAAAGCAACCAAACTGTGGGCTAATCAAACAATCTTTTCATATAAGCTCACTGTATGCGTTGATTACTAACTAAGTGCCACAACTTTATACAGCAGAAAAAGTAATTGAGTTCTCATGTCCCTTGAGGAAAATTCTTCATATTCAAGTTTTTGAATGAAAAAGTAATCTTATATCACGGTAGCATTGTCTTGATAAGAATATCGTATCACATTTCTTCATTCTGACATCCACTTTCCCTCTAATTCAATAGACCCATGTTCTTGGTGTGTCAATGCAGTCTTACTCGGAAGATTTAATCAAATCTTCAATCGTATCTCGCGTGTCGATTTCCTATTCTCAAACATCTTTTGGATAGCTATTCATCTTTCGAAGCTTCGCTACAACGATTGTGTAATGGTGAGATACACACCTCTCCTTTGTTATAAGCAGTGTAGTCCCTCTGTATTTTTTCAAAATTTCAACTTCAAGTACTAATAGTATATATTCTACTCTTCTGCATACAGTAAATAAATTCAAGGAAAGTAAACTAAGCACATGCGTTATGATATTACATCAAATATTATACTGGAAAGGTGTTCAAATAATAGTTCAGCTGAAGAAATTTCTGAACTGTTCAATGTTGTACCGCCTTTTGTGGCTTTCGTGTTAAGTAATTTCTTGTCACGATTGAATACATTGACAGGAAATGGTATAGAAGAACTTTGTTGTATCCTGTACACTATGACAAATTTACAGAAAATGCTGAATGGCCATGTCTACTCAAGATCATTGAGAACTGACTTCTAGACTTTGCTCCGGGATCTTTACATGTGGTAATGAAGACACTTACAATCCTCGCAGGAAATAACAAAATCTACGATCTGCTATTATATTTAACTGTCTGGATGACAAAATCAATGTGCAACATTTACAAGAAAATGAAAGTGCATGTGAAAAAAGATATTACGAAATGTCAAAATTAAGATGGTGACATTTTCCGAACCGTTAACATTGGCTGCAGAATATAGAGGTCTAATCGTAATGCAATTTATCCAAAGGGACTATATGAAACAGGGCCTAGAAACATCATTTCTATTCCATTAAAGTAATACATCCGTTTTCTCACGCAGGTGGTCATCTTTTCTATGAAAAATTTTCACATCACTATACTCAACCCTGGAGGCAAATAAAGTATCAGAGCATTACAAAAATTAACAATCAACGAACATTCACAATTCGCAGAAAAAGACGCCTTCTTGAGCGAACATCCAAGTGATATAATTATCGAACAATGCTTAATGACGGCCAAGAAATTTTCTCGGGGTTTAACTGAACGGCAGACACAATGTTACCAAGATTATTTTTTCATTCCCAAATACTGTTACAGAAGCTTTAAAGGACTTTCGTTGGCATCAGTTTATCATCACATCGACATGTTAAGCTAATACCACCTTCTTTGTGTGATTATATCTCAATTCGCAAGAATTTCAATTCGACTGAGGTGAATATGCAGAGTCTGTATTGTCTTGTGTTAAAACCCACACGTAGAAGGAAGAGTGTGGACTAAAGATGAACTACACGCAATGGTGTGGACTAAAAATGGCAGCTCAATTCTGCGTTAAGTACATATATAATTTATGTAAAACTCTATTTTTACGTTATATTTTATGGTATTAAATTATAATTATCGATATAAATTAAATTACGATCGTATTTGATTCTGCCATTGAAGCCACGACAATTCCTTCACATTTCTTGAAAAACTTGGAGATCAATACTAGACGGCTTCACGTCAGAGCAGAAAAAGTTATAATTTCAGAAGTCTCTTGTTGAATATTCTCCATATCCAAGTTCCAGAATGGTATCACGGTAGAATTGTCTTGATAAGAATATTGTATCACATTTCGTCATTCTGACATCCTCTTCACCTCTAATGCTATACACTAATGATCTTGGTGTGTCAATGGCTTTATATGGACAAGAAATTATTAAATTTAAAAAAACTTTAGCCTCATTAAAAGATTGCTTTTACTTTTTTCATGATGCAACAGGCTGTGACATGACATCAGATATACTCAGCAGTGCATAGTTGCAGGCCTGGTAGAACAGGTGTAGAACATAGACATCAAAAAAATTATCAATTGACAGAATTTTTTTTTTTTGTACTTAAGTTACATTGGGAGATGTTCAGTTAAGAACCTTTACTGTTAACATTACCGTGAACATTGGTTGCACTATATACAGATTGAACAGGGGACTACAACCTTCATTTGAAGACAATTAAATTAATGTTTCCGTTTTCTCAAGCATCTAGTCATCTTTTGTATAAAAATTTTGCACATCAGTATACACACCAGATGGAAGCCCTGAAGGCAAATATGGTATCAGAGTATACAAGAAAATAACAACTCAAGGAACATTCAAAATTCGCAGAAAAAGTGGCCTTCTTGAGCGAAGTTCCAAGTGATATGATTATCAAATAGTGCTTAATTATGGGCACGAAATTTTCTCGGGGATTAACTCAACCTCAGACAAAACGTTAGCAAGATTAATCCTTCATTCCCATATACTGTTACATTAACAAAAGTTCTACAGGACTTTTGTGGGCATCAGTTTATCATCAGAGCGACACGTTGAGCTAATGCCACCTTCCTTGTATGATAATGTCTCAATGCGCAAGAATGTCAATTCGACTGAGGTGAATATCCAGAGTCTGTATTGTCTTGTGTTTTAAAACCCACACGTACAAGGAAGAGTCCTGCCACACGCAATGGTGTGGACTAAAAATGGTAACTCAATTCTGCGTTAATTACGAATTAAATCATGTTAAACTCTGTCGAGGAATTTGAAGCTTAAAATATATAAAACGATAATCATGCCTGTTGTTCTGTATGGTTGCGAAACATGGTCGCTTACTCTGAGGGAAGAACATAGACTGAAAGTATTTGAGAACAGGATCCTGAGAAGAATATTCGGAAATAAGAGGAACGAGAATGGAGAATGGCGGAAGCTTTATAACGAGGAACTACATAGTTTATACGGTTTACCAAACATTGTTAGGGTCATCAAGTCTAGGAGGCTTAGGTGGGCAGGTCATGTAGCTAGAATGGAAGAAAGTATAAACGCTTTCAAAGTCTTGACTGGTACACCCATAGAAAACAACCATTAGGAAGACATAGGCGCAGATGGGAGGATAATATTAAGATGGATCTCGCAGAGATGGAAATACAAAGTAGAAACTGGATGCAATTACCTAAGGATAGAAGTCAGTGGAGAGCTTTTCTGAACGCGGCACTGAACCTCCGGGTTCCATAGGCCATAGAGTTAGTTAGTTAGTTAGTTAAACTCTATTTTCAAGTTATATGTAATGGATATAAATTACAATTAGACATGGAAAGTGCCGAAAGAAAAAAAGAGCTTTCTGGAAATATCTGCCACGATCGAATTTAATTGTGCCATTGAAGCCATAACATATCAATCATAGTTCTTCAGAAACTTGTTGGAAATCTATACTAGACTGCTTCAAATGATGCAAACAGTTTTCGAAAGAGGATAGGTAGCTGTATATGGACAACAGTATTAGAAGAAACTAGTAAGAGGAAATCTGTAGCTATTGATGGGTGTGATTCTCAACTATTAAGAATCATGGTAGAAGACTTCATGAGCAGTTGCTAAATTTCACATTGCCATTTTCACATTTTCACATAGCTAATTTTCACATAACCTTTCACATTTTCACAATCACAGAACTGAAAGGAAATGCTTCGAAAGTATTAATTTTAAAGAAACCTTATCGTCATTAAAAGATTGCTTTCACTTTTTACATGATGCGACAGGCTGTGACACGACCTCAGCTATACTCAGGAGTGAATAGTTTGCAGCCTTGAAGTTCCTTCAAAAAGAAGTGTTCTGAAAGTTAGACAGAGTCTTCAACCAACCAAATGTGTATCCTGACAAAGTAGTAACTTTAGAAATTCTATATTCGCCTGTATGTAGATGGCAAAATGCTCTCCCTAGTATAAGCCATATCAGATATAACAAGGAAGTAGTTACAAAGCTTCAGTATGGCCACTTATCCCATTTCTAACACAGCAGCTGTGCAGCATTCAATTTGAAAGTACCGCCAATTCCATCAGCGAAATGGTCTAAGTATGAACCCAATCGAAAGAGGTTGTGTTTGAAGGAGGATATGCAAAATCCAAGGACACACACAGCTACCATCAGCTCCAACCGGATAATCTTACTTACCTGTAGATAAAAAGTGACTGCAAGATAGGATTGTGAATGAACCACACGTTAGTGTAAAAGAGCCGATGTGAAGTATTCAAGGTTTTGTGCATTCTGCCAAGGGAGATCATGTGAAAATGAGAGATCGGAAGACAATCTGATATAGATGATAACTAACAACAGCTGAAAAAAAAACAATATTTCATTGACAACAGCTTAATTGTTGTCCAATCAGTTATGATTATTATTTTTTTATATCGTCCCCGCCTTATAGACCTAAAAGAATGGACGTGAAGACGATCTTGATGTAAATCTAAAAGAGGGTATGGTATATAAACAAAGTTACATATTTTGGAGTATTTTAACACGAGCGGCTTTGATACCCGAGGAGGAAATATATCCGGAACAGGACAAACCCAATTTAACGAGCTAAACCAATTCATTTAGATATAACAATCGTATACTACATTACCATTCAATTGATGTTTGTAACAATCGTTTATTGTTTGATTGTTTATGTGCCAAGATGTTACAGCAAACGATGATTGCAAGGAATTTGAATTCTGCAAAGACACTAAAAATTGTGTAGCTACCGTTTAGATTTAGAATCTCCTAAAAACAAGCAAAGTTTAACTCTCTTAACAAGGTACGATGTTTCGAAATGCGGTACATGCAAAGACTCCATGTTAATTTTTATTCAAGAGGGCGTAAGAATGAAAGCGTCGATCCCTGTTTCTTTCAACCTATTGCCTTAGGTTTTATACGACACAAGGACAATGAATACGTACTGCTCAGTTTCTTCTACCTTTGCGACTCTAATAAACTGCTTTAACAGTCAGAAGGCCACGAAGCTTAACAATTTTCCGTAACAGTTATATTACAGTTAGGGTCGTAAGCTTGTAAAGGAATTACATGCAGCTTATTGGCATGAAACTCTAATAGCATTTTTTTTTATAATTAGGTACGAGATTACTTGTAGACAAAGGCACGCTTCTCTTGACCTGAGACACAAGTCCGGCCGATGAGAACTGATCCGCGATACAAAGTAATTATACAGGCCTCTTAGAACATCTTAGAACATCTTTCCACATCTTCCAGCAAAAGCCCTGATTTTTCTCCAATACTAATAGTGTTCGAGTACTTGCTCTTCCCGATGCCCAAAGAAAGTAACAGATACTGCTACTAACTTTCGCTTAGCTTGTAAGTTTAACTGGCGTGCATAAAAAATTTCGAGTCGTCTTTTGCAATTTTGACTCACTTCATCAAGCTGCTATATTGAGAACACAACGCAACGTACTCATCTCTAACACTGAACCAGACTGGTCATTTTGCCTGGTATGTATGCCAGCATATCCATCATCTCCGTTACCAGAGCCATCCTAGATCACCAAATAAATTCTTTTACAAAAATAGAAGAATCAAATCGTCTGTGGAATTCTGCATAGATAATCACTGTATATAGTAGATTATCATGGCAAACTGCCTAGAGTACATTTTTTGGACAGTCCAGCTAAGAGCCGTTAACATTGGTAAGAAGAAAGTCTAAGCACACTCATATGTGCATAGATCGTTACTTCAAACTTTTTTCAGAGAACATTGTATTACCAAGTTGTAGTAACATTGAAATATTCTATTAAGGGGAGATGTAGAGATATGTGTTGTTCTCTTATCAAAAAGAATGCAATCAGTTAGCATGCACTACAATCAACCAGACATACAAGCGTCGTGAGATTAGGATTTTTCTATTGTAACTTACACGCTGTAATTAACTAAAATCTGTTGAAAAATTACTTTCATATGGCAAAAGATTTTAAGGTTTATCTGCAAGGCTGTCGACTGTGGCTTTCTGCAAAAATGATGATATTACTAATTGTAGATATCAGCATGGATTTAGATAAAAAGATAACAGTACGTGTCGAGATCCGTCATGATACTTGCATTAGAACGAGTGGAAACGTCATCCATGAAGTACAACCGAAGTGAAGCTTGCGGGTTGAAATGGGAAAAGTGCAGCAGCTCATATAATTCTTAGGACATGCAAATTCGAAATATTCGAGTTTAAACCCTGTGAAGTGTGGATCAAGAAATCTTTAACTGAGAAAGAATGAATATCACGTTGATCAGAAGGTATAGGAAAGAGAAAGCGCGTTAAATGATGGATAAATTGATGGGTGACTTGCGAAAGGATAAGCATCCCAGTGCTTGTGAAGCTTTTTGTAATATGCATCCACTACGTCAGAAATCGTCTTAAAATGAGAACGATAGCAGAGATGTTACTTGAGTTCATTGTAATAGTATTCTACAATGTCTGAAAAAAGATATTAATAATAGTTTATATCGATCTCTAAGTGAAGCGGTGATTACAGAAATAATTTTGAGGATGCAAGGGGATGTTCGATTTTTAATTAGTGGTTGAGAGTGCAACAACAGCACCAATAATTCGAGGGTTATAATATGGAGGTTACCGCAAGGCTTCTTACAACTCTGTGAAATTTAGAAATCAGCAGTGGACATCGGCAACTATTCCTTAATTCTTAATGGCTTAAAGCTAGTAAAGTCAACAATGAATCCTATGCCGTAAGATCTCGTGTTGCGTACCTAGGTCTTAAGACGATGCAATAATGCTTTTAGAGCTCTTTAACTAAAATTATACAATGGCGTACTATGTAAAAAACCGTGGATTTACTTCTCCCTTTAATAAGACGGGGGAATCACACACATATAGCGTTGGGAACTAACAGCGGTTTCTTTTAGGTGGGCCCTTGCAATTGAAAAATGTTGGGATACCAAATTAAAAAACAAGTATTAATTTATCAACGATAATCAAGCAATTGCTATATTTCCAGTTTATATACAACTACAATATTATTTGAGAGTGCTACCTGGTGAAGAAATCTACTTAGCACCCATAACGGTCTCACATGGTTCTACTAATCAAAGCATACAATTAGATTACTAATCAAAGCATAGAATGAGATTACTAATCAAAGCATACAATAAGATTATGTGAAAAATTTATTCGATTAGCCCACAGTTTGGTTGCTTTGTGATGACCAGTGTTACTAATTTGGTAGCGAACACAGGACTACTGTTAATATTTTCCACTTAACCGTTTAAGGGAAGATCTTAAAAGAACCTAAAATCGATTCTATATATGTCTCATCGATCAGATCACCGGTCTCAGACCCAAAATAAGGCTGCTTCGGAAGTTACAATGTAATGGGTTCCATATCAAATTTTTATCTTTATGCAATCGTGAAAATATTATTAGTGATAGACCGAAACCTAGTGAATACTACACCGCTCTGTAAGTAAGCCCTAGTAAGCAGCAAGGACGCTAATTAAATGCATACTTGATAGCCTCGAGTTTTAACACACAGGAGAATTTCTATAAATATTGTATCCGTAAGAACACAAATTTTAAATTAAACAGTTTCTATTAGCTAACGATGAAGAACAAGGTAAGAGCGTTATGCGTGCTAGGTAGATTTCTTCAGGAGGAAGTACTCTCAAATAGTATTGTAGTTGCATATAAACGGGAAGTATAGCAATTGCTTGATAATCATTGATGAATTAATACTTATGATTATTACATTTGGTATCACGACATTTTTCAATCCGAAGGACCCATCTAAAACCGCTGTATTATCATTGAGCTATATGACTGACACTTTCGACTTATTATAGAGACAAGTAAATCCACTGTTTATAAATAGTACGCCATTGTATAATGTGAGTAAAGCAGCTTTAAAAGCTGCTTTGCTTTTAAACCTAGGTACACAACACAAAATATTGCGGCCTCTGATTAATTGTTGAATTTCTTTACAAGCTCTAAGCAGATAGGAATTAAGGAATACATGCCAATGTCCACTGATAATTTCTAAATTACACAGCATTGTAAGAAGGAGTTAATCCTGCATAAACCGTTTAGCATAACCAAGAACATCAAAATAGAACCCCCGAATTATTGGCACACCTGTTGCACTTTAAAACATTAATTAAAAATCAAACATCCCCGTCCATCCTCAAAATTATTTCTTTAATCACCGCATCACTTAGAAATCGATTAATATTCGTCTTTAAAAATTGTTGAACACTATTATAATGAAGTCAAGTATCATCTCTGCTTCAATTAGAATCTCTGGTAATATTGTTATTTTAAGGCGATTTCTTTTGTTGTGGATGCAGATTACAAAAAGCTTCACAATCTCCGGAATGCCTGTCCTTTCGCAAGTGACCTATCAACTTGTCCATCAAATAATGCGCTTTCTCTTTACTATATCTTATGAGCTCACCTCGATGTTCATTCTCAGCTAAATATTTCTTGTTCGCCCGCTCTCGTCGGTTGTACTGCATGCAAACTGATTCCATCTTTGGACCGATTAGAAATTTCTTCAGTTGAGGTACGATTTGAACACCTTTCAAGTATAAACTTCCGTCTATAAAAAAACTCCATGCGTCTTTTGCAACCTTGACTCAGCTCATCAAGTTGCTGTATTGATAACGTATATATCACACTAATCATCAAGCTATAAAACCTTAAAGTCTTTTTCACTCGCACGGTTCCTCTTGTACTACATACTGCCATATCGCACAGTCATATTAAACTTATTGGAGGATTTGAATTTCTCAATATTCTCAACGTTTTCTCACCGGTAAGAAAAGTTCTAGTAAGCTTCCTCTCTGTAGCAGATTAGTGCACTAACTGTATTAGTTTTTAGATACCTTTCATAAGTGAGACTGAACGATCAACAAGAAGAATATCTCTAATCTTATTTATTAAATTAAACTACCTTATCTCGCTGACGTGAATAGAGTTTCCGTGTCTTTCCACATACTCAAAGGGATCTTCTAAAGAGCAGAAATCTACTCCACAAGATGTACCCGATTAATCGCCAGCAGTTGAGTCTTACGAAGTCTTAGGAGTCTGACTGTCATTTGGCCTGGTATGTGTACGAGCATATCCATGGCCGATGACCACAACCATCCTAGATCACCAAGTAAATTCATTTACAAAAATATAAGCACCAAATCGTCTGTAGAATTCAGCATAGATGAACGTTGCATATTGCGAAATATCATTGCAAACTGCCTAGAGTACATTCCTTGCGCAGTCCAGCTAAGAGCCGTTGACATTGGTAAGAAGAAAGTCGAAAAACACTTTTATGTGCTTAGATCTTAACTTTAGACTGTTTTCAAAGAGCATTGTATTACCAAGTTACAGAAACATTCTGATATTTTACTGAGGATAAGTCGAAATACGTGTTGTTCTCTTTTCAAAACGAATGCAAGCAGTTAGCATGCACATAAACTTTGAAAGATTCCTTTCACTCTGCTGAATGAGATATCTTTTATTAGTAAATATCTGACAATTTAAAACAGTTCCTTTCTCTCATTTTTAAATATGTCAGTAGTTAACGAATTTACAGCTTGCCACATAGTTCAAACACTCGTTTCCTCCAACTGAATCAACTTTACTTTTAGTTATAATTTTTTACATTTTAAAAAACGTATGTGGTCTCATTATATTATCAAATATGTCTGCAAGAGTTTAGCAAGTGTCTATTTCACATTCCCTTGTTCCTCACAACTTTCAATGCCCTAAACCCTCAACACTTTTTGTTGTTAATATCACAACACACGACAATTCCGATCTTCCATTTTATTCTTAAAGATGTCAGTAACTAACGAACGTGACAAACTCGCGTTTGGCTTTATCGGATATTCTCTTTACATTTGAAAATACGTTAAAAACAATACAATTCCATTCTTAAATGTGTCTGTAGATATCGATAACCAGTAATCTGCTTAATCTTCCAACATTCCTTTCGCCCTACTGAGTAGAGTCCGTTTTCAATTCTAGTTATCAGACAATATCAGTCAATTCCGTTCTATCAGATTATTCTTTCATCCGTGAGTACATATTGATCACAAAGAGTCTGCTTCATCTTCCAAACACTCTCTACGCCTAATTGTTAATTTCTGACAAATTAAGCTGATTCGTTTTTTCTTTTTATGCTTCAATAAGTCAGTAACTGATGATCTCCGAAAGTCTGCGTGAGGTTTTACGGTCGTTTCGAGATGTTCAGTGGACTCAACTTTCAGTTGTAATTATCTCACAATTTACCCTATTCCGTTGTTTTTCTTGTACGTATATAAATCAGTAAAACGACAATGAGTGTCACTTTCATATCCGCAGATGAAATGTTCCTTTTGCTCAAATGAAAAAGAACAAGTTTTCTATTCTAACACGCAAACAATGAACGACAATAAACGAAAATAACCTATTTTTTTCTTTTTGTATATTTCAGTGATTAACCATCAAGAAGAGTCTGCTACATTTACCAAGTTCAACGTCCGCCCAACTCAACGGACTCAATTTCATTAATTATATCACACAATTTAGTACAATTAACTCTTTTAGCAATAGTAAATATCTGACAATGTCAGACAATACCGCTCTATCGTTTTATGTTTAAATACGTGGATAAGCGTCAGCAAGAGTTTACTTCCACTTCCAGTCACTGCTTTCGACCTATTCAATGGAAAAATTTTCATATTTAAAATCTCTGAAAATTTACGACGCTTCCTTTCTGTTATTTAACACTTAATTATTTCACTAACTAATGGTTAGCAAGAGTTTGGTTCATTTTTGATATAGTCTCTTCGCAATAATAAATCACCTCACTTTCTCATTTTTTAATTGTACCTGGCGCTTCACGAAAACTCCATTCTTTTATTTTATTCTAAAATATGTCAGTAACTAAACGATCAGCAAGAAACTACTTTAGCTTCTAAATACTCGATTGGAGGTGTTGAATAAACTCACATTTCAATTTTAAATATCTGAGTAATGTGTTATTTTTACATTATTCAATTATGCCTTTAGTTAGCGGTCGCCAAATTTCTGTATCAGAATTCAAACACACCATTCACTTTAGAGAATGAACTAAATTTTAATACTACATATCCGATAATTTACGTGAATTCTATAATTTATTTTATTCTAAAACAGTTGATTTAACGATCATCAAGAGTCTCCTTTATACACCAAAACACACCTTTCCCATACGAAAACGACTCCCTTTTCTAATGTAAATATATGACAAATTATGAGTGCTTCGTTGTTTCGTTTTAATTTTTAAGTATCTCAGATACTAGCGATTAGCAAAATTCTATTTCATATTCTGATCACTTGTTTCGCACTACTGAATTATCTAGTTTTTCAATTATAAATACATGACAGTTTACGACAATTGCGATCTATCGTTTTATCTAAAAATTTTTACAAACTAACGATAAACAAGATTTGGTGTTATATAACATACACACCTTTCGCAGTACCCGCCCCTCTTCATTTATAACTATTTCATAATTTACGACTATTTGATTCTTTCATTTTATTCTAACATACATGATTAAGTAATGATCTTCAGAAGTGTGCTTCATCTTCCAAAAAGCTCTCTTGGCCATACAAAGAAGACCTACTTTCTATTGTAAATATGAAAAGGGAATGAACGACAATTCCGTTCTTTTAACTAACTCTTATTCATCTTGGTAAGTAACCATCACATCAGCAAGGTTCTACCCAAGTTTCAAAACACTCCATTCTCCTTAGTGAGTGCACTCACCTTTAAATTCCATAATTTTTTAGAATAAAATGAATAAACTCAATTGCCATAAACTGTTTGATATTTACGGTTGAAAAGCTGCACTATTTAATAGGGCGAAACAAGAGTCGGAAACTGGAAATAGACAAAAATCAACATTACCTTCTCACGCATTTAAATACAAGTGAGAAAACGCATTTATCGTATTGATTCTATCATTTACCACTCAAAAGAGCTCATTAAGTAATACCAAAGGAGTGTTTTGAACATGAAAAAGCCTCTTGTTAGTCATCGGTTAGTATAAAATGTAAGAACGGAATTGTATCAAATGTCAAATAATAACAATTGAAAAGTGAGGCTATTCAATAAGCTCAACGGAGTCTTTGGAAGATGTACCACATTCTTCCTAATCGTTAGTTACTGACATACTTAAAATTGAAAGAGAAGAGTGTTTGTAAATTACATATCGACTAGCTGAACTCGTTCATTGCTCAAAACACACCAAAAAGAACTAATGTCATAACGCATGTGCTTTGTACAACTTTCTTGCATTTATTTACTGTATGCAGAAGTGTAGAATATATAGTATTAGTATTAGTATAAATTTTCCGAGTAAGACAGCATTGACACACCAAGAACATTAGTGTAAAGCATAAGAGTGGAAGAGGATGTCAGAATGACGAAATGTGATACGATATTCTTATCAAGACAATTATACCGTGATATCATTCTATACTTGGATATGAAGAATTTTCACGAAGACATTTCTGAATAAAGTACTTTTTCTGCTTTTTGAAATGTGTCTTAGTTACTAATCAAAGCATACAGTGAGTTTTATGAGAAGCTGATTTCTTAGCCCACAGTTTCGTTGCTTTCTGATGACCAGTGTTACCAAGTTGGTAGCGAATACAGGACTGACTATACCGTAAATATTTTCCACCTGACCGTGTACGAAAAATCTTAAAAGAACTTAAAATCGATTCTTTATTTGTCTCATCTATCAGTTCACCGGTCTCAGACCCAAAGTAAGGCTGCTTTGTAGGTAAGATTATAATTGGTTCCATAGAAAGTTTTACAATATACAATCGGGAAAATATTATTAACGATAGACCGGAACCTAGTGAATCCTACACAACTCTGTATGTAAGCCCTAGTGAGCAGCAAGGACGCTAATTAAATGCATATTTGATAGCCTCGAGTGTTAACTCTCATGAGTCTTTCTTTAAATAATATATCCTTAAGAACACAATTCTTTGGATTAAACAGTTACCAGGTGAGAGCGTCATGGTTGCTAAGTAGATTTCTTCAGGAGGTAGCACTCTAGAACAGTATGATAGTTGCATATAAACGGGAAGTATAGCAATTACTTGATTATAATTGATAAATTAATATTATCTTTTTTTACATTTGGTATCCCAACATTTTTCAATCCTAAGGGCCTACTTATAAATAAAAACGCTGATCGTTCCCAAAGCTATATATCTGTCATACCCTCGTCTTATTAAAGGGAGAAATAAATCCACGGTTTTTTAAATGCTACGCCATTGTATAATGAGAGTTAGGGAGCTCTGAAAGCACTACCGCTTCGTTTTTAAGACCTTGGTACACAACAAGGGATCTTAAGGCTTTGGATTCATTTTTGGATTCCTTAACTAGCTGTAAGCCAATAGAAATCAAGTAATAGATGCCGATTTCCACTGCTGACTACTACATTTTACAGCATTGTAAGAACATAAGCCGGCATAAGCCGTTTAGCCTTACCTGACCCCTCGAATTATTGGCGCGCTTGTTGCACTCTGACCCTCTAATTAAAAATAGAACATCCCCGACCATCCTCAAAATTATTTCTTTAATCACCACATCACTTAGAGATCGATATAATCTCTTATTAATATCTCTTTTCATAAGTTGTAGAATACTATTACAATGAAGTCAAGTTACATCTCTGCTAATGTTCACATTTTAAGACTATTTCTGACGTAGTGGATGCAGTTTACAATAAGCTTTACAACCTCAGCGATGCTTGTCCTAACGCAAGAGACCCACCAACTTGTCCATCATTTTAAAGCGCTTTCTCTCTACTACACCTTATGAGTTCACCGTGATAATCCTTCTTTCTCAGCCAGAAACTTCTTGTTCCGCACGTCACTGGGTTTAAACTCGAATATTTCGAATTTGCAAGTCCTAAGAACAATATGAGCTGCCGCACTTATCCCATCTCAATCCGCCTGCTCTCGTCGGTTGTACTGCATGCAAACTGATTCCGCTCGTTCTAAAGCAAGTATCATGGCGGATCTCGACATCTACTCTTATTATTATTTTATCTACATATAGTAATACATTACTTCTGGAGAAAACCACAGTTGGCAGCCGTGTAGATAAATCTTAAATCTTTTGGCAAATGAAAATAATTTTCCAACAAATTTTAAAATTAGCGTGTAGGTAGCAATTTAAAAATCCTAATGTCACTACGCTCTTTGTAAAATATCTGACTGTTTCTGTACCTTCGTCATACAATGTTCTCTGAAAACAGTCTGAAGTATAGATCAAGAAGTTAGATGATCTACCTCAGTGTTTCATCTAACTTCTTTGCAATGTTAACGGCTCTTAGCTGAACTGTGCAAGGAATGTACTCTAGGCCGTTTGCCATAATATTCCGCTATATGCAGCGATCATCTATGCAGAATTCTACAGACGATTTGTGGGCGCTTGCTTGCTCTCTACGCTTCTTATCAAATATTACTATGTATGGTTAGTAGTAGTGCATGCTACCTGCTTGCGTTCGTTATGATAACACAACAACAAGTATCTCTACATCTCCTCTTAGTAAAATTTTATCTGAACGTTTCGGTATCTTAGTAATACTATGATTTCTGGAAACATTCTGAAATATAGATCTAGGCACATATATGTGGATTTCGACTTTCTTGCCAATGTTAACGGCTCTACTAAAAAATGCACACCAGGTTAGCCATAATATTCCGTTATATGCAGCGAACACCTAAGCAGAATTCTACAGACGAATTGGTGCTTGTATTTTTGTAGAGGAATTTACTTATTGATTCAGGATGGCACTGGTCAACGGCCGTGGATATGCTCGTGTTAAATGATTCCAAAGCAGCTCGTGTTAAATTGTTCCAAAAAAATTTACCTTGTCTTTACACCTTCATTTAGAGTTTCATCAAGATCGTCTTCATCTCCATTTTTTTAGGTCTATAAGGCGGGGACGATAACACAAAATAATAATCATAACTGATTGGATCAACAATTAACCGTTGTCAATGACATATTTATTTTTTACAGCTGTTGTTCGTTATCATCTATATCAGAATGTCTTCCGACTTGCCATTCGTACACGAGCTCCCTTGGCAGAATGCAGAGTTCGCTTGAATACTTCATATCGGCTCTTTTACACTAACGTGTGGCTCGTTCACAATCCTATCTTGCTGTTACTTTTTATCTACAGGTAAGTAAGATTATTCGGTTGATGATGGTAGCTGTGTAAATTTTTGGAATTCCCATATCCTCTTTCTCACACCACCTCTTTCGATTGTGTTCATACTTAGACAATTTCGCTCATGGAATTGGAGGTAATCCGAATTGAATGCTGCACAGCTGCTGTGTTAGTAATGGCAATACTGAAGCTTTTGTTACTACTTCCTTGTTATATCTGATATGGCTTATACCACGGAGGGCATTTTTCCATCTCCATACAGGTGAATAAGGAATTTCTAACGGCACCACTTTGTCAGGATTCATATTTGGTTGGTTGAAAACTCTGTCTAACTTTCAGAACTCTTCTTTTTGAAGGAACTTAAAAGCTGCAAACTATTCAGTCCTCAGTATAGCTGAGTTCATGTCACAGCCTGTTGCATCATGAAAAAAGTGAAAGCAATCTTTTAATGACGCTAAAATTTGGTAGCATTTTATTTCAGTTCTCCTTGTCTGTGGTTACAAGAGAATAAGCAACTGCTCATCAAGTCTTCTACCAAATTAATTAAGAGATCTGAAACACACCCAACAACAGCTACAGATTTCCCGTTTCTAGTTTTTTCTATTATTGTTGTCCATATACAGCTACTTTTATTGCTTTGAAAACTGTTTGTAACTTTTAATCCCTCTAGTGTTGATCTCCAAATTCCTCAATGACTGTGATTGAATTGTTGCAGATATTACCCCAAAGCTCTTTTTTCTCTTCGGCACTTTCCATGGCCAGTTAGCATCCTTGCTGCTCACTAGGGCTCACACACAGAGCTGTGTAGGATTCACCAGGTTCCGGTCTATCATTAATAATATTTTCCTGATTGCATAATGACAAACTTTCTATGAAACCCATTATATTCTAAACATCGAAGCAGACTTACTTTGGGTCTGAGACCGGTGATCTGATTGATGAGACAAATAAAAAATCGACTATAGGTTCTTTTGAGATCTTCCTTTAGACGGTTAGGTGGAAAATATTTACGGTATAGTCAGTCTGGTGTTCGCCACCAACTTAGTAACATTGACCATCACAAAGCAACCAAACAGTGATCTAACCAATAACTTTCCATATAAGCTCACTGTATGCTTTGATTAGTAACTTAGTGCCACACATTTGATCGATCAGAAAAAGTCATTTATTTCAGAAGTCTCTTGATGAAAACTTTCATATCCAAGTTCTTGTTTGAAAAAGTAATCTGATATCATGGTAGCATTGTCTTGATAAGAATATTGTATCACATTTCGTCATTCTTACATCCTCTTCCCTTTAATCGAATACACTCATTATCTTGGTGTGTGAATGCTGTCTTACTGGGAAGATTTAAACAAATCCTCACAAGCATCTCGCGTCTCGATTTCATATTCTCACACATCGTCCGAATAGCTATACATCTTGTTAAAGCTTCGCCACAACGATTGTGTAATGCTGAGTTACACACCTCTTCTTTTCATAAAAGCAGTGTATTGCCTCTTTATTTCTTCAATATTTCAACATCAAGTACTAATCCTATATATTCTACCCTTCCGCATACAGTGAATAAGTGCAAGAAAAGAGAACAAAGCACATGCGTTATGACATTAGATCAGCCAGTATACTGGAAAGGTGTTCAAATCGGACCTGCAGCTAACGAAATTTCTTAACGGTCCAAAGTTCTACCGACTTTAGGAGGCTTCCAGTTAAGTAATTTCTAAGCAGGATTGGATAAATTATGTCAGGAAATTGTATCGGAGAACTTTTGGGTATCCTGTACACTATGACAACATTAGTAAAAATGTTGAATAGCCGTGCCTAATCAAGATCATTGAGAACTTTATCTAGAGTTTGCTCCGGGACCTTTACATGTGGTAATGAAGACATTTACAACCGTCGGAGGAGATGACAAAATCCAGGATCTGCGATCTTATTCAACAATGACTGGATGACGAAATCAATAAGCAACATTTACAAGAAAATGAAACTGCATCTCAAAAACCATATTAGGAAATCTCAAAATTAAGTTGGTGACATTTTCCGAACCGTAAAGTTTGGCTGCAGTATATAGGGAAGGTCATAATCGTATTTCAATTCATCCAAAGGGAGTAGATTGAACAGGGGATTAGAAACTTTATTTGTAGGCAATTAAATTAATGCTTCCGTTTTCTCACGCAGCTGGTCACATCTTATATGCAAAATTTGCACATCACTCTACTAAACTGATGGAAGCTATGGAGGCAAATACGGTATCAGAGGATTACAAGAAATTAACAACTCAAGGAACATTCACAATTCGTAGAAGTTCCAAGTTATAAGATTATCGAACAGTGCTTAACGAAGACCACAAAATTTTCTGGGGGATTAACTCAACGTCAAACACAACGTTAGCAAGATTAATCCCTGATTCCCAAATACTGTTACGATAACGGAAGTTTTTCATCAGTTTTTCATCAGAGCGACACGTTGTGCTAATGCCACCTTCCTTGTGTGATAATATATCAATGCGCAAGAATCTCAATTCGACTGCTCTGAATATTTCAAACTCTATTGTCCTGAGTTTTAAAACACATACGTAGAAAGAAGAGTCCTTCTACACGCAATGGTGTGGACAAAAATGGCAACACAAATCTGCTTTAAGTACGTATAAAATTATGTTAGGCGCTTTTTTCACTGCAATAACGCACACTATTTTTAAAATTACTGGAGAATTTGTATTTCTTGATTTTCTAAACGTTTTCTCACCGGTGAGTAAAATTCTACTAAGCTTTCCCTCTCTTGCAGATGAGTGCACCAACTGTACCACCAGCTTTTTGACACCTTTCCTATCTAAGACGGAATGATCAACAACAAGTATTTCTGTAATCTTATTTATTAAATTCAACACTACATTATTTCGCTGATGTGAATAGAGATTGCGTGTCCTGTCCTTCTACTCAACCTTATGTTCTCAAGAGGAGAAAGCTACTCCACAAAATGTACCCGATTGATCGCAAGCAGTGTACTGAACTCTAACACTGAACCAACTATAATTTGACCTGGTATGTATGCGAGCATATCCATAAACGTTGACAACAGCAATCCTAGATCACCAATAAATTCCTTTACAAAAATAGAAGCACTAAATCCTCTGTAGAATTCTGCATAGATGATCGCTGATAATAGCGGAATATCATGACAAACTGCCTAGAGTACATTCGTTGCACAGTCAGGCTAAAATCCTTTAACATGGGCAATAACAATGTCGAAACACAGATATATTCTTAGATCTATACTTCTGACTGTTTTCAGAGAACAAGTTTTTACCAAGTTACAGAAACATTCAGATATAATAGAAAGATTCACTTACAGAAGCATTCGAGGGTTTTATTTCGAGGTGCCCGGTAAGGCTAAACGGCTTATGCCGGTTTAACTCCTTCTTACAGTGCTGTGTAATTTGAAATCATCAGCGGACATCGGCATGTATTCTTTAAATTCTATACTAAGGGGAGTTGTCGAGATACGTGCCGTTCCTTTATAAAAACTAATTCAAGCAGTTAGCATGCACTACAACTAACCAGACAGAGTAATATTTGAAAAGAAGCGTAGTCAGATTATGATTTTTAATTGAAACTTACATACTGTAATACACTATAAACTTTTGAAAAATTACTCTCATTTGTTATATCTATAAGGCTGCCGATTGTTGCTTTCTGGAGAAATAATGGTGTTACTTAGTGTAGATATCACGATGCACTTAGATAAAAAGATAATAATAGTAAATGTCGAGATCCGCCATGATATTTGCATGAGGAAGAGTGGAATCAGTTTGCATGCAGTACAACCGACGAGAGCGGGCGGGTTGAATGGGAAAGTATGGCAGGTCATATTGTCGCTAGGACTTGCAAATTCGAAATATTCGAGTTTAAACTTATTGAAGTGCGGAAAAAGAGTCTTGAGCTGAGAGAGAATAAATATCATGGTGAGCACATAAGGTATAGTAAAGAGAAAGCGCGTTATTTGATGGACAAGTAGATAGATCACTTGCTAAAGGACAGGCATCCCCGAGCTTGTGAGGCTTTTTGTAATCTGCATCCACAACGACACAAATCGCCTTAAAAGGAGAAGGCGATTTGTAGGCGGAAGCGGAGGCGGAGATACTAATTGAAGGCGAGATGATACTTGTCTTCATTGTAATAGTATTCCACAAAATCTGACGACAGACATTAATCGATCTTTAAGGGTTGCGGTCAATAAATAAATAATTTTGAGGATGTACAGGGATGTTCGATTTTTAAATAGTGGTTTAGAGTGCAACAGGCGTACCTTAATTCGAGGGTTTTATTTCTAGGTGCCCGGTAAGGCTAAACGGCTTATGCCGGATTAACTCCTTCTTACAGTGATGTGTAATTTGAAATCATCAGTGGACATTGGCATGTATTCTTTATATTCTATTGGCTTAGAAATAGTAAAAAAATTCAACAATTAATCGGAGGCCGCAGTATTTTGTGTTGCGTACCTAGTTCTCAAAAACGAAGCAGTAGTGCTTTTAAAGCTCCTTAACTCAAATTATTGAAAGGCGTACCATTCAAAAAACCGTGGATTTACTTATCCCTTTAGTAAGACGAGGGAATCACAGTCATATAGCTTTGAGAACGTACAGCGGTTTGTTTTAGTTGGGCCTTTGGTATTGAAAAATGTTATGATACCAAATGTAAAAAACATAAGTATTAATTTATCAATGATAATCAAAGAAATGCTATACTTCCCGTTTATATGCAGGTAGAATAATATTTGAAAGTTTTTCTTGCTGAAGAAATCTACTTAGCACGTATCACGCTCTAACCTTGTTCTTGATCGTTAGCCTGATAGAAACTGTTTAATCAAAAGAAATTCTCTAGTGTGTTAAAACTCGAGGCTATCAAGTATGCATTTAATTAGCGTCCTTACTGGTTACTAGGTCTTACATTCAGGGCTGTGTAGGATTCACTAGGTTCTGGTCTATCATTAATAATATTTTTACGATTGCATAATGATAAACACCTGATATGGAACACATTATATTCTAACATCCGAAGCAGCCTTACTTAGGGTCTGAGACCGGTGATCTGATCTATGAGACAAATAAGGAATCGATTTTAGGTTCTTTTGAGATCTTCCCTTAGACGGATAGTTGGAAAATATTTACGGTATAGGCAGTCCTGTGTTCGCTACCAACTTAATAACACTGTTCATCACAAGGCAACCAAACTGTGGGCTAATCAAATAATCTTTCCATATCATACTAATGATCTATATCCCGTCTTAATTTCTTCCATTATTCCTGTCCATATATAGCTACCTTTATCCTTCGAAAACTTCTTGCATCATTTGAAGAAGCCTAGTATTGATCTCCAAGTTTCTCAAGAAGCATGATTGAATTGTCGTTGATTCAATGGCAGTATTAAATTCGATCGTTGGAATACTTCCCGAATGTATTCTTAATCTTTCATTTTCCGTTTCTAATTGAATTATATATAAGTTGAAAATAGCGCTTAACATAATTTATATACGTAGTGTACTTAAAGCAGATTTTACTTGCCATTTTTCGTCAACACCTCTCCGTGTAGCAGAACTCTTCCTTCTACGTGAGAGTTTATTTCTCAGTACAACAAAGACTCGTTTACGTTGAGCGCAGTCGAATTGACATTCTTCTGCAATGAGATATTATGACACATGGAAGGTGGCATTAGCTCAACGTGCCGCTGAGATGACAGAGTGTCTCCTCAAAAGTACTTTAGAACTTTTGTTATCGTGACAGTAGTTTGGAATGATTTATTAATCTTGCTAACGTTATATCTGACGTTGTTAATCCTCCAGAAAATTTCGTGGCCTTCATTAAGCACTGATCGATTGTCATATCAATTGGAACTTCGCTCAAAAAGACTTCTTTTTCAGCGAATTATGAAGGTTCCTTGAGTTGTTAATTTGTAGCAATCATCTGATACCGTATTTGCCTCCATTGCTTCTATCTGTTGATTATAGTGATGTGCAAATTGTTCATAGAAAAGATGACCAGCTGCTTGAGAAAACGGTAGCATTAATTTAATAGCCTTCAAATAAATTTTCTAGTTTCCTGTTCAGTCGCTTTGATGAACAGCAATACGATTATGACCTTCTCTATATACACTAGCCAAAGTTTGGCGGTTCGGATAAGATCACCGTCTTAATTTTTAGGTTCCCTAATATGGTTTTTTGTCATGCAGTTTCTTTTTCTTGTAAATGTTGCATATTGATTTCCCCATCCAGAAATTGTTCAATAAGATCCAAGATCCTAGATTTAGGCATCTCCTCCGAGGATTCTAAATATTTCCATAAACACATGCAAACGACGCCGAGCTAAATCTAGAAGTGTGATTTCAATGATGTTGAGTAGGCATGGACATTCAGAATTTCCACTAATGTTGTCATAGTGTACAGGAGACCCGAATGTTCCTCTATACCATTTCCTAACATAATGTATCCAATCATGCCTGGAAATTACTGAAGTGGAAACCTCCTAAAAGCGGTACAACTTTGGACAGTTCAAAAATTTCTTCAGCTGCAGGTACGTTTTGAGACCTTTCCAGTATAATGGCTGATCTAATGTGATTACACAAGTGCTTTGTTCACTTTTCATGCACATATTTACTGTTTGCGAGAAAGCAGAATTTATAGTATTAGTACTTGATGTTCAAATATTGAAGAAATAGAGGCACTACACTGCTTATATGATAAGGAGAGGTGTGTACCTCACCATTACACAATCGTTGAGGAGAAACTTTCACAAGATGAATAGTTATTCAAAGGTTGTTTGAGAATAGGAAATCGAGACGTGAGATGCGAGTGAAGATTGGATTAAATCTTCCGAGTAAGACAGCATTGACTCACCAAGAACAAGAGTGTATATCGTAAGGGAAGGAGGATGTCAGAATGACGAAATGTGATACGATATTCTTATCAAGACAATGCTACAGTGATATTATTCAAGAACTTTGATATGGAGAATTTTCAAAAGACTTCTTAAATTAATGACTTTTCTGTTCTATGAAATGTGTGGCACTTAGTTACTAATCAAAGCATACACTGTGCTTTATGAAAAGGTTGCTTTCTGATGACCAGTGTTACTAAGTTGGTAGCGAACACAGGACTGACTATACCGTTAATATTTTCTACCTAACCGTGTAAGAGAAGATCTCAAAAGAACCTAAAATCGATTCTTTTTTTCGCTCATCGATCAGATAACCGGTCTCAGGCCCAAAGTAAGGCTGCTCCTTTGAGGTTAGAATATAATGGGTTCCATAGCATGTTTTACTGGATACAATCGGGAAAATATAATTAACGATAGACCGGCACCTAGTGAATCCTACAAAAATAAGAATGTAAACCCTAGTGAGCATCAAGGACGCTAATTAAATACCCATTTAATAGCATCGAGTGTTAACACACAGGAGACTTTCTATAAATAATATATCCGTAAGAACACAAATCCTTGGATTAAACAGTTTTCATCAGGCTAAAGATCAAGAACCAGGCGAAAGCGTTATGGGTGTCAGAATAACAATTAAGAAATAGGTGAGAGCGATATGAGTCCTAAGTAGATTTCTTCAGCAGGAAAGTTCATAAATCCAGTTCTCATATAATTTTGTAGTTGAATTTAGACGGGAAGTATAGCTATTGCTTGAATATCATTGATAAATTAATACTTGGTTTTTACATTTGGTATCCCAACATTTTTCAATTCCAAGGGCCCACCTAAAACAAACCGCTGTTCGTTACCAAAGCTATACGTCTGTGATACCCTCGTCTTAAAAAGGCAGAAGTAAGTCCACGGTTTTCTACATGGTATGCCATTGTATAATGTGAGTTAGAGAGCTCTAAAATAATTATTGCTTTGTCTTAACACTTGGGTCCACAACACAAGATTTTACGGCTTCGGATTCATTGTTGACTTCCTTTACTAGCTTTAAGCCATCAGGAATTAAGGAATAGATGCCGATGCTCACTGCTAACTTCTAAATTTCAAGCATTGTAAGAAGGACGTGACCCGGCATAATCCGTTTAGCCTTACCGGTAACCTCCATACGGAACCCTCGAATTATTGGCGCTCTTCTTGCACTCTAACCCTCTAATTAAATGTCGAACATCCACGTCCATCCTCAAAATTATTTCTTTAATCACCGCATCTCTTAGAGATCAATTTAACCTCTAATTAATACCTTTTTTCACACATTGTAGAATACTATTACAATGAAGTCACGTGACATTTCTGCTAATGTTATCATTTTGAGGCGATTTCTGAAGTACTGGATGCATATTACAAAGAGCTTCACAAGCTCGAGGTTGTTTATCCTATCGCAAGTGACCCATCAACTTGTGCATCTTATCAACGCGCTTCCTCTACACTATACCTTATGAGCTCACTCTGATATTCATTCTTTCTCAGCTAAAGAATTCTTGTTCCGCACGTCACTAAGTTTAAACTCGAATATTTCGAATTAGCAAATTCTAAGAACAATATGACCTCCCGTACTTTTCCCATTTCAATCCGGCCGCTCTCGTCGGTTGTACTGCATGCAAACTGATTCCACCTTGTGACCGATTAGAAATTTCTTCAGTTGAGGTACGATTTGACCACCTTTCAAGTATAAAATTCCATCTATAAAAAAATTCCATGCGTCTTTTTTAACCTTGACTCATTTCATCAAGTTGCTATATCTATCACACTAATATTGAAACTATATAAACTTTAAAGTCTCTTTTACTCGCACGGTTCCTCTTGTACTACAGACTGCCATATCGCACAGTCATATTAAATTTATTGGAGGATTTGAATTTCTCAATATTCACAACGTTTTCTCACCGGTGAATAAAGTTCTGCTAAGCTTCCTCTCTGAAGCAGATTAGTTCACCAATTGTATTAACTTTTTGACAACTTTCATGTATGAGACTGAATGATTAACAAGAAGAATTTCTGTAATCTTACCTATTAGATTCAATACTACATCATTTAGCTGACTTGAATAAAGTTTGCGTGTCCTGTCCATGGACTCAAAGGTATCTTTTGAAGAGCAGAAAGCTAATCCACATAATCGCCAGCAGTTGAGTCTTACGAAGTGTACTCTTCTCTAACACTGAACCAGACAGTCACTTAGCATGGTATGTATGCGAGCATATCCACCTCCGTTGACCAGAGCCATCCTAGATCAACAAGTAAATTCCTTCACAAAAATAGAAGCATCGAATCGTCTGTAGATTTCTGCATAGATGATCGCTGCATATAACGGAATTACATGGCAAACTGCCTACAGTACATTCGTTGCACAGTCCAACTAAGAGCCGTTAACATTGGTAAGAAGAAAGTCGAAGCACACTGAAGTCTACTTAGATAGTTACATCAACCTTTTTTTTTTTAGAGAACATTGTATTACCAAGTTGCAGAAACATTTATATATTCTATTAAGAGGAAATGTCGAGATACGTTTTTTTTTCTATCAAAAAAAGAATGTAATCAGTGAGCATGCACTACAATCAACCAGACATAGAAGCGTAGTGAGATTAGGATTTTTCAATTGCAACTTACACGCTGTAATTGACTAAAATTTGTTGAAAAATTACTTTCATATGGCAAAAGATTTAAGGTTTATTAGCCCACAGTTTGGTTCCTTTGTGATGACCAGTGTTACTAATTTGGTAGCGAATACAGGACTACCGTTAATATTTTCCACCTAACCGTCTAAGGGAAGATCTCAAAAGAACCTAAAATCGATTGTATATTTGTCTTATCGATCAGATCACCGGTCTCAGACCCAAAGTAAGGCTGCTTAGGAAGTTTGAATATAATGGGTTCCATATAAAGATTTTATCATTATGCAATCGTGAAAATATTAATAATGATAGACCGAAACCTAGTGAATACTACACAGCTCTGTATGTAAGCCCTAGTAACCAGCAAGGACGCTAATTAAATAGATTCTTGATAGCCTCGAGTTATAACACACAGGAGAATTTCTATAAATATTGTATCCGAAAAAACACAATTCTTTGGATTAAACAGTTTCTATCAGGCTAACGATCAAGAACAAGGTGAGAGCGTTTTGCGTGCTAGGTAGATTTCTTCACCAGGAAGCACTCTCAAATAGTATTGTAGTTGCTTATAAACGGGAAGTATAGCAATTGCTTGATAATCATTGATAAATTTATACTTATGATTTTTACATTTGGTATCACAACATTTTTCAATCCCAAGGGCCCACCTAAAACCGCTGTATTATCTCAATGCTATATTACTTTGATACCTTCGTCTTATTATAGGGAGAAATAAATCAACGATTTATAAATGGTACGCCATTGTATAATGTGAGTAAAGAACTTTAAAAGCATTACTACTTTGTTTTTAAACCTAGGTAAACAACAGAAAATACTGCTTCCCCCGATTAATTGTTGTATTTCTTTACTAGCTCTAAGCCGATAGGAATTAAGGAATACATGCCGATGTCCATTGATAATTTTTAAATTACACAGCATTGTAAGAAGGAGTTAATCCGGCATATGCCGTTTAGCCTTACCAAGCACCTCAAAATAGAACCCCCGAATTATTGGCACACCTGTTGCACTTTAAACCATTAATTAAAAATCTAACATCCCCGTCCATCCTCAAAATTATTTCTTTAATAACCGCATCACTTAGAGATCGATTAATATTTGTCTTCAGACATTGTAGAATACTATTATAATAAAGTCAAGTATCATCTCTGCTTGAATTAGTTAGTATCTCTGCTAATGTTATTTTAATTCGATTTCTATTGTCCATCAAATAATGCGCTTTCTCTTTACTATTCCTCATGAGCTCACCTCGATATTCATTCTCTCTCAGCTAAATCCTTCTTCTTCCGCACGTCACTAAACTTGAATATTTCGAAATTGCAAGTTCTAACGACAATATGACCTGCCGTACTTTTCCCATTTCAACCCGTCCGCTGTCGTCGGTTGTACTGCATGCAAACTGATTCCACCTTTGGACCGATTAGAAATGTCTTCAGTTGAGGTACGATTTGAACAGCTTTCAAGTATTAACTTCCATCTATAAAAAAATTCCATGCGTCCTTTGCAACGTTCACTCATTTCATAATGTTGCTATAGTGATAACTTATCTATCACACTAATCTTCAGGCTATAAAACCTTAAAGTCTTTTTCACTCGCACGGTTCCTCTTGTACTACAGACTGCCATATCACACTGTCATATTAAACTTTTTGGAGGATTTGAATTTCTCAATATTCTCAAAGTTTTCTCACCGGTAAGTAAAGTTCTACTAAGCTTCCCCTCTGTAGCAGATTAGTGCACCAACTGTATTAGCTTTTAGACACATTTCATATCTGAGACGGATTGATCAACAAGAAGAATATCTCTAATCTTATTTATCAAATTTTACACTACCTTATCTCGCTGACGTGAATAGAGATTGCGTGTCTTTCCACATACTCAAAGGTATCTTCTAAACAGCAGAAATCTACTCCACAAAATGCACCCGATTAATCGCCGGCAGTTGAGTCTTACGAATTGTACTCATATCTAACAATGAACCTGACTGTCATTTGGCCTGGTATGTATGCGAGCATACCCATGGCCGTTGACCAGGGCCATCCTAGATCACCTAGTAAATTTATTTACAAAAATATATGCACGAAATCGTCTGTAGAATTCTGCATAGATGAACGCTGCATATAGCGGAATATCATGTCTAGAGTACATTTCCAACACAGTCCAGCTAAGAGCCGTTAACATTGGCAAGAAGAAAGTCGAAAAACACATAAATGTGCTTAGATCTTTACTTTAGACTGTTTTCAGAGAATACATCATTATCAAGTGATAGACACATTCAGATATATTATTAAGAGGAGATGTCGAGATAAGTGTTGTTCTCTTATCAAAACGAATGCAAGTGGTTAGCATGCACATAAACTTCCAAAGATTCCTTTCACTCTGCTGAATGAGATAACTTTTATTAGTAACTATCAGACAATTTAAAACAGTTCCTTTCTCTCATTTTTAAATAAGTCAGTAGCTAACGAATAAACAGGTTGCCATATAGTTCAAACACTCGTCTCCTCCTACTGAATCAACTCTACTTTCAGTTATAATTTTTTACATTTTAATAAACGAATGTGGTTTCATTATATTATCAAATATGTCTGCAAGAGATTAGCAATTGTCTATTTGACATTCCCACGTTACTCAAGCTTTCCAATGCCCTCAACTCTCAACACTTTTTAGTTGTAAATATCACAATTCACGACGCTCACATCACTAGTCTGACCTCACGCTCAAATAACCAGCCTGACCTCACGCTCACTCGACCTCACGTTCGCAATCACCAGTCTGACCTCACGATCACTCAACCTCACGCTTACATCACCTGTTGGACCTCATGCTCAAATAACCATCGTGAACTCACGCTCACTCAACCTCACGTTCGCATCACTAGTCTGACCTCAAACTCACACAACCACACGCTACAAAAACACTTCTAGTTGACTCTATTCATGGTGAATTACTGAACTTATACATTTACAATTATTGAAAAATGAATAATTACTTTTAAACATAAAAAGGCGTTACAGTTCAGTAGAATGCAGTAGTAGACTGAAGTGAATGAAAATAATGTTTGTTTTTTGAGATGTGCAAACTGAATGTGAATAATAAGTGTTTATTCACGCATTCTCCTTCGAGAGGCAGATCTACGATGTACTTCTGGGGGCTCAGTGGTTATTAATACTCCTACTTAAACCTACTTTTAAGAGCTCCAAACTCTGGAATGGGTTTTGGAGAAGAGTGAAAGAGAGAGTATGTGTGAATAAAAACTCATTATTTACATTCTCTTCCACTCTTAGTGTTATCTAGGACCACCAACAATGTACTATCAATTGCACTAGGTTTGATTGTTAGTGCTTCCTGGGGGGCTAACTTAACGTTTGTCCTTCAAAGTTTTTATTTGCTTCTAGTGTCCAAACTATTGCAGCACTAGTGTTAAGAGTCACTGCTCTAGGCAGCAGTAACGAAGCACTAACGATTGTATTAAAAATATCATTAGCTGTTTTGAATTTGTCGGGACTTTGTCCCAGTGATATACTCTCCATGTATTTATGAGAGTTTCGTAACCAGAGGTGACACTTTAACCTAACCTCACTCAACCTCACGCTCAAAAACTCACTTCGACCTGAACTTCATTTCGACTTCACGTTCACACAACCTCACGCTCACATCACCAGTCTGACCTCACGCTTAAATAACCAGCCTGACCTCACGCTCACTCGACCTCACGTTCGCATCACCAGTCTAACTTCACGATCACTCAACCTCACGCTTACATCACCTATCGGACCTCATGCTCAAATAACCATCCTGAACTCGCGCTCACTCAACCTCACGTTCGCATCACCAGCCTTATCTCACGCTCACTTCGTGAGGCTGAAGTCGAGTGAGTTTCCAACTCGTGACCGCCGATCTCGTGAGTTTGGACATCTGTGTGACATATAAGTGCGCACATCTACAATAATAGTAAAGCAAAACCAAACCATTAGTGTTTCCTGGAAGCACTAACGATTCCACCAGCATTTAACGTTAGTGTTTCCCGGGGGTCTAACATGAAGTTGCACTCAAAAAGTTTTTTGCTTCTAGCGTCCAAACTATTGCAGCAATAATGTTTCGACTTGGTATTCTGAGAAGCACTAACAAAGCAGTAACGATTGAACTAAAAAGGTCATTAGCGCTTTTGAATTTGGCGGGAATTTGAGCCAATTAAAAATTACCTATGTATTCCTAATGGGAATTTCGAGACATAGAACTGGCCATAACCACACTAATTGTGAAGCACCAATGAAACTATTAGCGTTTTCTGCTAGCACTAACAATGCACTAACGATTGCACTAGGTTTAATAATGAGTGCTCTCTGGGGAGGCTAACGTGAAGTTGGCCCCCCAAATTTGATTTCATCTAGGGTCTAAACTATTAAAGCACTAATGTTGGGAGTTGGTGTTCTATGGAGCACATAAGAAGCGCTAACGAATGCACTAGAAGAGAGCATAAGCGCTTTTGAATTTGGCGGGAATTTAAGCCAATTAAAAATTCCCTATGTATTCTTTACAGGAATTTCCTGACATATAACTGGTCGTAGTCAAAGTAATTGTGAAGTACTAACGAAACTATTAGTGTTTTCCGGAAGCACTAACGATGCACTATCGATTGCAATAGACTTAGTAGTTAGTGTTTCCTGCGGGTGCTATCGTGAAGTTGCCCCGCCCCAAAGTTTTTTGCTTCTAGCGCCCAAACTATTAAAGCACTAATGTTGGAAGTTGGTGTTCTAATAAGCACTAAGGACTAACGATTGCACTAGAAGAGATCATTAGTGATTCAATGGGAGGGGGGCAAGTTCTCGGACTTTCCAATGGAATTAGATTCAACAGGGGACTAGTAATATCATTTGTATTTAATTAAATTATTGCTTCCGTTTTCTCACGCAGCTGGTCACCTTTTCTATGAACAATTTGCACATCACTATACTCTGCAGATGGAAGCCCTGGAGCTAATACGGTATCAGAGGATTACAAGAAATTAACAAGTCAAGGAACATTCACAATTCACAGAAAAGACGCCTTCTTGAGCGAAGATCCAAGTGATATGACAATCGAAAAATGCTTAATGTAGGCCATGAAAATTGCTCGGGGATCAACTCAACGTCAGATACAACGTTAGCAAGATTAATTATTCATTCCCAAATACTGTTACGATAACAGAAGTTCTACAGGACTTTTGTGGGCATCAGTTTATCATTAGAGAGACAAGTTGAGCTAATGCCACCTTCCTTGTGTGATAATAACTCAATGCGCAAGAATGTCATTTCGACTGCGGTGAATATTGCAGAGTCTCTATTGATAAGTGTTTCAAAACGCACACGTAGAAGGAAAGGGTCTAATACACGCAATGGTGTGGACTAAAAATAACAACTCAATTCTGCGTTAAGTACGAAATAAATGAAGTTAAACTCTATTTTCACCTTATATGTTATGGATATAAATTACAATTAGACATTGTAAGTGCTGAAAGAGAAAAAAAGATGTTTCTGGAAATATCTGCCATGATCGAATTTAATGCTGTCATTGAAGCCACGTTAATTCAACCAAAATTCTTGAGAAACTTGGTGATCTATACTAGACGGCTTCAAATGATGAAAAGAGTTTTCGAAGGACGAAAGGTAGCTGTATATGGACAAGAAAAATGGAAGAAACTAGAAACAGGAAAACTGTAGCTGCTGATGTGTGCGATTGTGATCTATTAAGAATCTTGGTAGAAGACTTCATGAGCAGTTGCTAATTTTCACATAGCCATTTTCACATTTTCACATAGCTAATTTTCACATAGCCTTTCACATTTTCACAATCACAGAACTGAAAGAAAATGCTTCGAATGTATTAAATTTAAAGAGAACCTATCCTCATTGCTTTTATTTTTTTCATGATGCAACAGGCTGTGTGAAGACCTCAGCTATACTCAAAAGTTAATAGTTTGCAGCCTTCAAGTTCCTTCAATTAGAAGAATTGTGAAAGTTAAACAGAGTCTTCAACCAACCAAATGTGAATCCTGACAAAGTGGTAACGTTAGGCATTTCTTATTCGCCTGTATGGAGATGGAAAAATGCCGTCCCTGGAATAAGCCATATCAGATATAAAAAGGAAGTAGTTACAAAGCTTCAATATGGCCACTTTTCCCATTACTAACACAGCAGCTGTCCATCAATCAATCCAGTTCCAGGGACGAAATTGTCTAAGCATTAACTCAATCGAAACAGGTTGTGTGTGAAAGAGGATATGCGAATTCGAGGGACCCACATAGCTACCATCAGCTGCAACCGGATAACCTTACTTACCTGTAGATAAAAAGTGACTGCAAGATAGGATTGTGAACGAACCACATGTTAGTGTAAAAGAGCCCATATGAAGTATTCAATATTTTATGCATTCTGCCAAGGGAGTTCATGTAGAAATGGGAGATCGGAAGACAATCTGATATAGATGATAACGAACAACAGCTGTAAAAAACCAATATGTCATTGACAACGGCTTAATTGTTGATCCAATGAGTTATGATTATTATTTTGTGATATCGTCCCCGCCTTATAGACCTAACAAAATGGAGATGAAGACGACGATGATGTAAATCTAAAAGAAGGTATAAAAACAAGGAATAAACATGAAGGTTAAATATTTTGGGATCCTTTAACACGAGCGGCTTTGGTACCCGATGAGGAAATAAAACCTTAGTAGGACAAATCTAACGAGTTAAACCAATTCTTTTAGATATAAAATTCGCATACCACAGTACCATTATATTGACGTTTATAACAATTGTCTATTGTTTGATTGTTTATATGTTAAGATTTTCTACAGCAAACGATTGACTCCAATGAACCTGACATCCGCAAGGACACTAAAAATTGTGTAGGTACCGTTTAGTTTTCAAATCTCCTAAAAAGAAGCAAGTTTTACAATAATAAAAAACGATGTTTGATCTGCGGTACAAGCAAAAATTCCATGTACATTTTATCCAAGAGGGGGCGTAATAATGAAAGCACTAGTACACGTCTATCCCTGTTGCTTTGAACTTGTTGTCCTAGGTTTTATACGACTTAAAGACAATCAATGTGTACTGCTGATCATCTTGTTCATTTGCTAGATTTCAGTCAAAACACCACGAAGCTAAATAGTTTTCCGTAACAGGTATATTACACTTATGGTCGTAAGCTTGTAAAAGAAACACATGCAGGTTATTGGCATGATACTTTATTAGCATATTTTTAGGTAGTTAAATACAAGATTACCTCGTAGACTCAGGCACGCTACTCTTGGCTGTGATACAAGCCCGGCCGATGAATTTATAAAGCTAGCGGTTTAACGAACTGATTCGCGATACAAAGTAGTTATACAGGCTTGGTAGAACAGGTGTAGAACACAGACATCACCAAAATTATCAATTGACAGAATTTGTTTTGATATGTAGGTCACATTGCGAGATTTTCAGATAAGTACACCTGAAAGATATAAAACTACCTAGGTTTAAAAAAGAACGCAATCAGTTAGCATGCACTACAATCAACGAGACATAGTAATATTTGATAAGAAGAGAAGTGATATTAGGATTTTTCAATTGCAACTTATACGCTGTAATTGACTAAAATCTGATGGAAAATTACTTTCATATGGCAAAAGTTTTACGGTTGATCTAAAAGGCTGCCGACTGTAGCTTTCTGCAGAAATAATGGTATTCCTAATTGTAGATATCAGGATGCATTTAGATAAAAAGATAATAAGAGTAGATGTCGAAATCCGCCATGATACTTGCATTAGAACGTGTGGAAAGAGTTTCCATGCAGTACGACCGATGTGAGCGGGCGGGTTGAAAAAGGAAAAGTACAGCAGCTCATATTATCTTAGGATTTGCTAATTCGAAATATTCGAGTTTAAACCCTGTGACGTACGGAACAAGAAATCTTTAGCTGAGAAAGAATGAATATCAAAGTGAGTTCATAACGTATAGTGCAGAGAAGGTGCATTGAAAAGATGCACAAGTTCATGGGTCACTTGCGATAGGATAAGCATCCCCGAGCTTGTGAAGCTTTTTGTAATATGCATCCACTACGTCAGAAATCGCCTTAAAATGGGAACAGATATGTCACTTGACTTTATTGTAATAGTAATCTACAATGTCTGAAAAGAGATATTAATAAGAGATTATATCGATCTCTAAGTGATGCAATGATTAAAGAAAAAATTTTGAGGATCCAAGGGGATGTTCGATATTTAATTAGTGGTTTAGAGTGCTAGAAGCTCGCCAATTATTCGAGGGTTCCGTATGGAGGTTAACGGTGAAGCTAATTTATCAATGATATTCATGCAATAGCTATACTTGCCCTCTATATTCAACTAGACAATTATTTGAGAGTTCTTCTGCTGAAGAAATATACTTAGGACTCATATCGCTTTCATCTATTTCTTAATTGTTATTCTGACACCTATAACGCTTTCACCAGGTTCTCGATCTTTAGCCTGATGAAAACTGTTTAATCCAACTAATTGTATTCTTAAAGATATATTATTTAGAGAAAGTCTCCTGTGTGTTAACACCCGAGGCCTTGATGATCACTAGGGTTAGTTACAAATTTATGTAGGATTCACTAGGTTCCGGTCTATCATAATTATATTTTCCCGATTTTATCCAGTAAAACATGCTATGGAACCCATTATATTCTAACCTCAAATGAGCAGCCTTACTTTGGGCCTGAGACCGGTTATCTGATCGATGAGCGAAAAAAAGAGTGGATTTTAGGTTCTTTTGAGATCTTCTCTTACACGGTCAGGTAGAAAATATTTACGGTATAGTCAGTCCTGTGTTCGCTACCAACTTAGTAACACTGGCCATCACAAAGCAACCTTTTCATAAAGCACACTGTATGCTTTGATTAGTAACTAAGTTCCACACATTTCATAGAGCAGAAAAAGTTATTAATTTAAGGTCTCTTGAAAATTCTAAGTATCCAAGTTGTTGAATGAGATCACTGTAGCATTGTCTTGATAAGAATATCGTATCACATTTCGTCATTCTGACATCCTCCTTCCCTCTAACGATATACAGTCATGTTCTTGGTGTCTCAATGCTGTCTTACTTTGAAGATTTAATCAAATCTTCACGCGCATCTCGTCTCGATTTCCTATTCTCAAACAACCTTTGGATAGCTATTCATCTTGTGAAAGTTTCTCCTCAACGATTGTGTAATGGTGAGGTACACGCCTCTCCTTTTCATATAAGCAGTGTAGTTCCTCTTTATATCTTCAATGTTTGTACATCAAGTACTAATTATATATATTCTACTCTTTCGCATACAGTAATTATGTGCAAGAAAAGTGAACAGTCAATTTGTGTAATCAGATTAGATAAGCCATTATACTGGAAAGGTCTCAAATCGTACCTGCAGCTGAAGAAATTTTTGAACTGTCCAAAGTTGTACCGCCCTTAGCAGGTTTCCACTACAGTAATTTCTAGGCATGATTGGATACATTATGTTAGGAAATTGTATAGAGGAACTTTCGGGTATGCGGCACACTATCACAACATTAGTGAAAATTCTGAATGTCCATGCCTACTCAACATCATTGAGAACTCACTTCTAGACTTAGCTCGGCGACGCTTACATGTCTTTATGTAAACATTTACAATCCTCGGAGGAGATGCCTAAATCTAGGATCTTGGATCTTATTGAACAATGTCTGGATGAGGAAATCAATATTTGACATTTACAAGAAAATGAAACTACATTACAAAGACCATGTTAGGGAACCTAAAAATTAAGACGGTGACCTTATTCGAACCGGCTAACTTCGGCAGGTGTATATAGAGAAGGTCATAATCGTATTGCAATTCATCCAAAGGGACTAGATTGAACAGGAAACTTTATTTGAAGGCTATTAAATTAAAGCTTCAGTTTTCTCAAGCAGCTGGTCATCTTTTCTATGAAAAATTTGCACATCACTATACTCGACAGATGGAAGCCCTGGAGGCAAATACGGTATCTAAAAATTACGGTTGCTAAAAATTAAAAACTCAACGAAACTTCATAATTCGCAGAAAAAAATATCTTTTTGAGCGAAGTTCCAATTGATATGACAATCGATCAGTTCTTTATGAAGGCCACGAAATTTTCTGGATTATTAACTGAACGTCAGATATAACGTTAGCAAGATAAATAAATCATTTCAAACTACTGTCACGATAACAAAAGTTCTAAAGTACCGTAATTGCGGGCTACTTGGACCCTTAAGGGGCTACTTGGACCCATACCAGAAACTCGTTTAAAATCCCATATGCAATTATCATATAGTTCCGAGTTAGATCCATTAGATGGGATCAAAATGCAGGTGTACACACATTGAAACTAGTTGTGTGGTAGGCTACGATTGAGCAGCATTGGTGAGAAAGGTCGTTGACTAAAAACAGTGTATTTATTGACCGCCAAACTTTTATGTGTGGACACAATTTGCAAGGAAGTGGAACCAATGCTAAGTAAACACATAAGTAGTTACATATAGGTTAAAGAAACTGACATGGTAAACTTTCTCATATACAATAAGATGTGTGCGTAATTAGATTATACAGTATATGAAGTTTGTACAAATGACCTGGAAACCATGGATATTTTGTCCCACATCTTTTGTTATCTTTATCGCACCTCATCCTTTGTTATCTTTATTAATGAAAAATAAAGGTCTGTTGTCACGTGTCACACAAGTAATGACTTTTCATTGTTTCCTTAAGGATACCGGTACAAAATGGTACATCAATATAAAAGATTGCCTGCAGGTCGAAAATATGCTGATTTTTCATACCAGCTTAGAGAAAATTTACCAGCAATTCAGTCGGGGAAAATGTCGCGAAAAGAAACAGAAGCTCACTTCAAGATAAGTCGTTCCACCATAGAAGGAAGATTAAAGAACAGGTCAAGGCAGAATCCGGGTCATCTGAAACTGTTCACTGAAGAAGAATAATTCCTGAAGAATTCCTGTTCACTGAACAAGGACAAGCCTTCGCTAGTCATCTTGATAAAGTTTGTGACTTCGGATTCCTCGTTAATTAACTTGATTTTAGATTTATTGTGAAGTCCTATTTTGCCATGTATGTGACAACTGTCATTGCTTTCTAAGACAATGTTCCCAGTCGAGATTCAGTGAAGTTATTTTAAAAAATGCACCTCCAGTCAACGACTAGATTCGCTGCTAATATAGATAGGGCTCGTGCAGCTGCAGAAGAAAACGTAATCAGCTATTACAATCATTATATTGATAGTACCTCTTAACATGTTCTCCTTGTGGTTTGCAGTAAATAAAAAGTGTTGTTCCTGGAACACCTACGTCCTACATAGTGTCAGAGCAGATTTCAATGGTTTTCTGTAGGAAAATATGGGGGTGGGTTCAAGTAGCCCGAACGCAATTTATACTTGGACCCATTTTTTACAATAATCGCCTGTGCTTTGTTTTCAATATATGTAACTAAAACTGTCCTCGATATGTGCAATAAAGCCTGTAGTTCCACTTAATATGGGTTATGACAATAACTTTCGAGTTTTCGTGGATGAAAATAGGCCGAAAGAACAAATTTGTTGCAAAATTGGGTCCAAGTAGCTCGCATCTACGGTACTTTTGAGGAGATACTTTGTCATCTCAGCGGCACGTTGAGCTAATGCCACCTTCCATGTGTGATATCTCATTGCACAAGAATGTCAGTTCGACTGCGCTAAATGTAAACGAGTCTTTGTTGTACTGAGAATTAAAACTCACACGTAGAAGGAAGAGTTCTTCTACACGCACTGGTGTAGACGAAAAATGTCAAGTAAAATCTGCTTTAAGTACAGTTCGTATATAAATAATGTTAAGGGCTATTTTCAACTTATATCTTAAGGATATAAATTACAATTAGACACGGAAAGTGACGAAAGATTAAAAAAGACATTCGGAAAGCATTTCAACGATCGAATTTAAGTCTGCCATTGAAGCAACGACAATTAAATCACGGTTCTTGAGAAACTTGGAGATTAATACTATACGGCTTCAAATGATGCAAGAAGTTTTCGAAGGATAAAGGAACCTGTATATGGACAAGAATAATGGAAGAAATTACAGACGGGATATAGATCATTAGTATGATATAGAAAGATTATTTGAATAGCCCACAATTTGGTTGCCTTGTGATGAACAGTGTTATTAAGTTGGTAGCGAACACAGGACTGACTCTACCGTAAATATTTTCCAACTACCCGTCTAAGGGAAGATCTCAAAAAAAACTAAAATCGATTCTTTATTTGTCTCAACGATTAGATCACCAGTCTCAGACCAAAAGTAACGCTCCATCAGAGGTTGGAATGTATCGGGTTCCATAACAATTTTTTTCAGGATGCAATCGTCAAAATATTATTAATGATAGACCCGAACCTAGTGAATACTATACTACTCTCTATGTACGCCTTAGTGAGCAGCAAGGGCTAAAATTAAATGCATACTTGATAGCCTGGAGTGTTAACACAGGAGACTTTCTTTAAACAATATATCCGTAAGAACACAACTCCTTGGAGTAAACAGTTACCATCAAGCTAACGATCAAGTACAAGGTGTGGCGTTATGGGTGCTAAGTAGATTTTTCAGCAGGAAGGAATCTCAAATAGTCTTGTAGTTGCATATAAAAGCGAAGTATAACAATAGCTTGAATATCATTGATAAAGTAATAAGTATGTTTTTTGCATTTGGAATCACATCATAATTCAGTCCCAAGCGCCCACCTAAAAAAAACCGCTGTACGTTCCCAAAACTATATGACATTGATATCCTCGTCTCATTAAAGGGAGAAGTAAGTCCAAGGTTTTTTAAGTGCTTCGCCATTGTATAATGTCAGTTAAATACCTCTAAGAGCATTACTGCTTCGTTTTTAAGACCTAGGTATACAACACAAGATACTGCGGTTTCCGATTCGTTGTTGAATATCCTTACTAGCTGTTACCCAATAGGAATTATGGAGTACATGGCGACGTCCACTGCTTTCTAAATTTCAAAATATTTTTAGAAAGACATAAGCCGCCATAAGCCCTTAAGTTTTACCGAACACCTCGAAATAGAACCCTCGAATTGTTGCACCCTAAACCGAACAACTGTTGCACCCGAAACCGAACAACTGTTGCACCCTAAACCGCTAGTTAAAAATCAAACATACCCCTCCATCTTCAAAATCATTTTTTTAATCACCGCATCACTCAGTGATCGATTTAATCTCTTATTATTATCTTTTTTCATACATTGTGGAATACTATTACAATGAAGTCAAGTGACATCTCTGTAATGTTATCTTTTTAAGACGATTTCTGACGTAGTGGACGCATATTACAAAAAGCTTCACAAGCTCGGGGTTGCTTGTTCTATCGCATGTGACCCATCAACTTGTCCATCATTTTAACGCGCTTTCTCTTTAATATACCTTATGAGCTCACCGTGATATACAGTCTTTCTCAGTTAAAGACTTCCTGTTTAGTACGTCACTGGTTTTAAACTCGAATATTTTCAATTTGCAAGTCCTAAGGACAATATATGGTGCCGTATTTTTCCCACTTCAACTCACACTCTCTCGTCGGTTGTACTGTATGCAAACTGATATCTACGATTAGTAATACTATTATTTCTGCGGAAAGCCACAGTCGGCAGCCGTGTAGATGTGCCATATGAAAGTAATTTTTCAAAGATTTTAGTCTACTAGAGAGTGTAAGTTGCAATTGAAAAATCCTATTCTGACTACGCTTCTTTTCAAATATTACAATGACTGGTTAGTTGTAGTGCATGCTAACTGCTTGCATTCGATTTGAAAACAGAACAACACGTATCTCGACATATATATTTTTAAGTTAGTAAAATATCTGAATGGTAATACAATGTTCTCTGAAAACAGTCTGAAATATAGTTCTAAGCTCATATATGTCTGTTTCGACTTTCTTCTGGCCATTATTAACGGCTCAGCTGGACTGTGCAAGGAATGTACTCTAAGCACTTTGCCATGCTATTCCGTTATATGCAGCGATCATCATTCTACAGACGATTTGTGCCTCTATTTTTGTAAAGGAATTTACTTGTAATTCTAGGATGACTCTGGTCAACAACCATAGATATTCTCGCATACATACCAGGCCAGTGGACAGTCTGGTTTAATGTTAAAGATAAGTACACTTCTTAACCCTTAACTGCCGACGATTAATCGGGTACATTTTGTGGAGTAGCTTTATGCTTTTGAGAAGATACCTTCTGCTTTTGAGAGTCGATTGACAGTACACGCAAGCTCTATTCAAGGCAGCGAGATAATTAGTGTTAATTTAACAATTAAGATTACAGAAATACTACTTGTTGATCATTCCGTCTCAGATATTAAAGGTGTCATAAAGCTAATTCAGTTGGTGCACTAATCTGCTACAGAGGGGAATTTAGCAGAACTTTACTCATCGGTGAGAAAATGTTTAGAAGATCGAGAAAATCAATTCCTCCAAAAAGCTCATTAATATTGTGCGATATTCCCTGTGTAGTGTAAAATAAACCGTGCGAGTCAGAAATACTTTAAGGTTCTATAGCCTGAAGATTAGTGTGATAGATACGTAGCATTATAAATATAGCATCTTGATGAAGTGAGTTAAGATTGCAAAAAACGCCTTGAAATTTTTTATAGACGCAAGTTAACTTTGAGGCTAATCGAAAGTTAATAGAAGTATCTATTACTTTCTTTGGGCACCAACACTGGCAAGTACTCGAGCACTATTACTATGGAAGAAAATTTAGGGCTTCTGCTCCAAGATGTGGGAAGTGAACCTAGGAAGATTTATATATTTTAGGTGCAGTTAACTGAAAATCTGCTATCGTAACCTGAGAAAAAAAAATTTTGTCAATTAATAATTTGTTGATTTCTCTGTTCTACACCTGTGTGCCGGGCCTGTTTAACTACTTAGTATCGCGAAACAGTTTTTTAAACAGCTAGCTTTACAAATTCATCGGACGGACTTCTCTCACAGGCCAAGAGAAGCGGGCCTGGGTCTACAAAGTAAACACGTTTCTAATTACCTAAAAAACACCTATTAGAGTTTCAGGCTAATATCCTGCATGTCAATCCTTAGTTTAGGACCATATGTGTAACGGATTATTCTTAAGCTTCGTGGTTTTCTGACTGAAAAGCAGCTTGGTACAGTTGCAAAGAAACAAGGTGCTTAGCAGTAAGCATTGATTGTCCTTATGTCGTATAAAACCTAGAGCAATAAGTTGAAACCAACAGGGATCGACGTGTAGTAGAGCTTTCATTCCTTCGCCCCTCTTGGATAAAAAAGTAAATGGAGTATTTCCGTGTATCGCATATCGAAACATCATTCTATATTAAGAGACTTAACCTTTGCTTCTTTTTAGCGGATTCGAACACATAACGGTATTTACACAATGTTTAGTGTCCTTGCAGATGGCAGAATCCATGCAGTATCTCATCTGCTGTTGAACATCTTAACATATAATAAATCAAACAATAATAAATTTTATAAGCGTGCAATTGAATGATACTTTAGTTCGCGAATGTGATATCTAAATGAATTGGTTTTTGATCATTAACTTCGGGTAACAAAGCAGCTCTTTTATTAAAGGATTCCAATTTATGTAAACAGAAAAATAAATCACCAAGATCGTCTTCATGTTCATTTTGCTAGGTCTATAAGGCTGGGACGATATTACAAAATAATAATCATAAGAGACTGGATCATAATTTAAGCCGTTGTAAAAGAAATATTGGTTTTCTGCAGCTGTTGTTCGTCATCTAAATCAGATTTTCTTCCGATCTGCCATTTGTTAATGAACTCTCTTCGCAGAATGCAGAATAGCTTGAAAAATCATATCGGCTCTTTTAAACTTACATGTGTCTCGTTCAAAATGCTATCACGCAATCACTTTTTATCTACAGTTAAATAAGCTTATCCGGCTGAAGGCAATGGTAGCTGTGTGGATGCTGGATTTCGCATATCCTCTTTCACACACCAACCTCCATCGACTGGGTTCATGCTTAGACCATTTCCCACCTGGATTTGGAGCTACTTCCGAATTGAATTGTGCACATCTGCCTTGTTAGTAGGGGAAGAAGTGGCCATATTGAATCTTTGTAACTACTTCCTTGTTATACCTGATACGCTTATAATAGGAAAGACATGTTTCCTTCTCAATACAGGGAAATAAGAAATGTGTAATATTGAAGATTTTCATAGGATTGAGATTTGACTACTAACTCCGTTGAAGACTTAGACTGACATGCACAATTCTTTTTCTTTTTGAAGGATCTTTAAGGCTTGCAACTATTCTCTCCTGAGTATAGCTGAGGTAGTGTCACAGCCTGTTGTATCATAAAATAAAAGTGAAAGCAGTCTTTTAAAGACCCTAAAGTTTCTTGAAATTTAATGATTTTGTAGCATTTCTTTTCGATTTGCTTCTATGTGGCATTTAAAGAATCAGCAACTGTTCATGAAGTCTTCTACCAAGATTCTTAAAAGATCTGAATCACACTCATCAACAGCTACAGATTCCCCGTTCCTAGTTTCTTCTATTACTGTTGTCCATATACAGCTAACTTTGCTCCTTCGAAAACTCTTTGCAACATTTGAAACAGCCTAGTATTTATCAACAATATTCTCAAGGACCGTGATTGAATTGTCATAGCTTCAAAAGCATAATTAATTTCCATCATTCAGATATTCCCCGAAAGCTATTTTCGTCTTTTGGCACTTTTCGTATCTAATTGTAGTTTTTGCCCATAAAATATTAGGTAAAAATAGCGCTTAACATAATTTATATACGTACTTAAGGCAGATTTGACTGGCCATTTTTAGTCCACACAATTGCGTGTACAAGGACTCATCCTTCTACGTGTGGATTTTAAAACACAAGACAAGAGAGATTCTGCAATATTCACCGCAGTGGAATTGACATTCTTGCGCATTGAGACATTATCACACAAGGAAGGTGGCATTATCTCAACCTGTAGCTCTGATGATAAGCTGATGTGCCCAAAAGCACTGTAGAACTTTTTTCATCGTAACAGTATTTGGGAATGAAGGATTAATTTTGTGTCTCATATTGAGTTAATCGTCCAGAGAAATTTGTGGCAATCGTTAAGCACTGTTCGATTATCATATCACTTGGAACTTTGCTCAAAAACGTCTCTTTTTCTGCTAAAGTGAATGTTCCTTGTGTTGTTAATTTCTTGTAATCTCATAACTTTATACAGCAGCCAAAATTAACGGTTCAGAAAATGTCACCGTCTTAATTTTGAGATTTCCTAATATGGTTTTTCTCATGCAGTTTCATTTGGTTGTAAATGTTGCATACAGATTTCCTCATCCAGACGTAGCTGAATAAGATCGCAGATCCTAGATTTTTTCAACTCCTCCGACGGTTGTAAGTGCCTTCATAACCCCATGTAGAGGTCCCCGAGCAAAGTCTAAAAGTGAGTTCTCAATGATCTTGAGTTGGCATGGCCATTCAGCATTTTCAGTAAAGTTGTCATAGTGTACAGGATACAACAAAGTTCTTCTCCAGCATATCCTGACTTAATGTATCCAATCGTGCTTAGAAATTACTTAACTGCAAACCTCCTCAAACTGCGTTACAACTATGGACAGTTCAGAAGTTTCTTCAGGTGAGCTCCGATTTGAACACCTTGGCTGATCTAATGTCATAACGCATGTGCTTTTTTCCATTTTCTCGCAATTTTTTACTGTATGCAGAAGAATAGAATATTTACTATTAGAACTTCTTGTTGAAATATTGAAGAAATTCAGAGGAACCACACTGCTTATATCAAAAAAGAGGTGTGTATTTCACCATTACACAATCGTTGTGCCGAGGCTTTCACAAGATGAAACACTATCCAAAGGTTGTATAAGAAAGAAAAATCGAGACGCGAGACGCGAGTGAAGACTTGATTAAATATTCCGAGTAAGACAGCGTTGATACACCAAGAACATGAGTGTATAGCATTAGAGATAAAGTGGATGTCAGAGTGAAGAAATGTGATACGATATTCTTATCAAGACAAATGCTACCCTGATATAAGATTAATTTTACATTCAAGAATTTGGATATGGAGAATTTTCATCTACAGACATCTGAAATAAATGACCTTTTCTTCTCTATGAAATGTGTGGAACTTACTTACTAATCAAAGCATACAATGAAATTATATGAAAAGATTATTTGACTATCCCACAGTTTGGTTGCTTTGTGATGACAAGTGTTACTAATTTGGTAGCGAACACGGGACTACCGTAATTATTTTCCACCTAACCGTCAAAGGGAAGATCTCAAAAGAACCAAAAATAGTTTCTATATTTTCTCATACATCAGATCACCGGTCTCAGACCCAAAGTAAGACTGCTTCGAAAGTTAGAATATAATGGGTTCCATATCAGGTTTCTATCATTATTCAATCGTAAAAATATTATTAATGATAGACCGCAACCGAGTGAATCCTACACAACTCTGTTTATAAGACCTAGTAAGCAGCATGGACGCTAATTAAATGCATACTTGATAGCATCGAGTTTTAACACACAAGAGAATTTCTATAGATATTGTATCCGTAAAAGCACAACTCTTTGGATTAAACAGTTTCTATCAGGCTAACGATCAAGAACAAGGTGAGAGCGTTAAACTAGCTACGTAGATTTCTTCAGCAGGAAGAACTTTCAAATAGTATTGTAGCTGCATATAAACGGGAAGTATAGCAATTGTTTGATTGTCATTGATAAATTAATACTTATGTTTTTTACATTTGGTATCACAACATTTTTCAATACCAAACGTCCACCTTAAACAAACCGCTGTGCGTTCTCAAAGCTATATGACTGTGATTCTCTCGTCTTATTAAAGCGAGAAGTAAATCCACGGTTTTCTAAATGGTACGCCATTGTATAATTGGACTTAAGGAGCTTTAAAAGCACTACTGCTTCGTAGGATATTGTGATGTGTACCAAGGTACTAAAAACGAAGCAGTAGTGCTTTTAGAGCTTCTTAAGTCAGATTATACAATGGCGTATAATATAAAAAATCATGGATTTACTTCTGCCTTTAATAAGACACATACCTGTACCTTTGGGAGCGAACAGCGGTTGTTTTTAAGTGGAGGAGTCAATTTCAAAACAGCTAATCATATCTTTAATACAATCGTTAGTGCTTCGTTAGTGCTTCCTAGAGCAGTGACACTTAACACTAGTGTTCAATAGTTTGGATACCACAAGCAAATAAAAATTTTGAAGTACAAACGTGAAGTTTGGTCCCCAGGAAGCACTAACAATCAAACCTAGTGCAATTGATAGTACATTGTTGGTGGTCCTAGATAACACTAAGAGTGGAAGAGAATGTGAACAATTAGTTTTTATTCACACATACTCTCTCTTCCACTCTTCTCCAAAACCCATTCCAGAGTTTGGAGCTCTTAAAATTAGCTCTAAGTAGGAGTATTAATAACCACCGAGCCCCCAGAACCATCGTAGATCCGCCTCTCGAGAAGAGAATGCGTGAATAAACACATTATTCACATTCAGTTTGCACATCTCAACAAACAAACATTATTTTCATTCACTTCCATCTACTACTGCATCATACTAAACTGTAACGCCTTTTTATGTTAAAAAATAACTATTCATTTTTCAATAATTCACCATGAATAGAATCAACTAGAGGTGTTTTTGTAACGAAGAAAAAACATGAACTGTGGAATATCTTTCAACAAACTGTCGAGGGTTGATTACGTGAAACCGCGGTAGCCAGAATTAGCCCAGGGTAGGGGACTTATATTAAGAAAATGAAATTATCAGGTAAACGCATAAGTTTTTTAGTCTTGTAGCTCTTAGTTCGTATGAAAGTACTAATAGAAATATGGCCAATGAATTATGACGATTTTGTAGAACATTCTGCTTTAATATAGCAGGAAATTCATCTTCCGGCTTGCTTGGTTGTGAAAAGTTATAGAGTGTATTGGTATACTGTGTAAAGTATGTGTACTGTCGCTGATTTGTGATAACAATCACAAACAGAAGTAAAAGGTAAATTACCGTAATAGTTTTCTCTTAATAGTTTTGTATTGAAGGGGAAAGGGAAAACCTACTTTTATCTTAACATTTTCTTTCTTAAAATTTCTATTCGGGTTCACGTTCTTCCCCCTTAACATTGAATACGGAAATGGACAACTTATTTAGAACTTGATTGTTGTTTCCAATATATTTCAAGCATCACTTCTCGGACATAGGCCTGTGTTATGTCGATAACGCTATCGTCGATATCTATATTGTCATATACTAACATTCGATATCGCAAATATATGGACATGAATATATCATTCTACCTTTTTTATATTTATATTCGGGGGGACGACGAGATATAAGGAGCCCCTAAGACTTGATGAAGGAGCCCCCAGGATAAAGAAATTAAAGTTATTTTTTACAATCATTATATCTTTATTACCACAAATTGCAATGTAAATACATCCACTTGCAAATTTGCAATATTATATGATATAATATCTTAGACGCCAGAACGTTTCTGTTCCCTGAAAATAAGAAACAAAGCACCACGTCCAAAAGCAAGTGTTACTAACTTTGAACTAGAATTTATCATAAGAAAGTTTTTTTTATTTCTCTCTTATTTGCAGTTTGCCACACTGATATATTTCTGACAAAATTGAGGTTTAGTTCAACGCCTTTCGAAGTTGCAACCAACACAACTGCCAAATTGTTGGGTTGCCTGATTTTTTAGGAAAAGGAGAATTGCGGGTGGTAATGCACTTTTGGAGTCGTGTATACATATCACCGTTGAGTTGATACATTTATAATTATTGAAGTATGCCTTCTTTGTTTTTATTTGGTTTGTGTATATTGAATAATTAGTAGAACACTGTATGGTATTAAATTTCGTATGTTGCTGGTAACCCTGTTAACAATTTGTATTTAACGTAGGAGATGTCTGCTAGGTTAACCGGGGTGACAAAAGGAATCTCTATAGAAGAATGGTTCAAGGTAAAGGTTAATCAGCAACAGTTACTTCACTTCACATAAATTAATTACTCCCCATTAGTTAACTGTAAAGACACTTACATTGTTTTAATTACAGTCTTCTTAGCATTTTCATCTTCGTATACAACTTTGAATCATGAAGCCTAAAGTTCACAAATAAATAATACTATTGTAAAAGGTCAATTAATGTTGTTCCAAAACCCGTAAACACCATTTTACATACTCAACAAACAGAATTAAACATACTAAAATTAGCAAAAGATTGTAGTTAATTTTTATCGTATAGTAAAACAATGCAGAAGAAAAAATAATAAAATGACAGTTTACATATGAACCAACGAAAAAAGATTACATTTTGATACGAAAAAATTAGAAACATAATGAAATTCATCTCCCAAAACAGAACTAATAGGGAAACAAAGGAAACTATTACGGTTTGCTACAAGTCCTAACAATGCACTATGGATTGCACTAGATTTTGTTGTTAGTGCTTTCTGGGGAACTAACGTGAAGTTAGTTCGTTTTTTCCCTTTTTTCCATAGGATCCAAACTAATGAAGCATTAGTGTTCGGATTTGGTGCTCTAAGAAGTAGTTAACGATTGCACAGGAAGAGATCATTAGTGCTTTTTAATTTGGCGGAAGTTTAACTCAACGAAATATTCCCAATGTTTTTCTTACGTAACATTCGTCACTAATAATGAAGCACTAACGAAACTATTAGTGTTTTCTAGGACCAGCAAAAATGTACTAACACTTGCACTAGGTTTGATTGTTAGTGCTTCTTGGGGGGATGTTTTTTTGCTTCTAGTGTCCTATTGTTAAGCCTATGGGAATCCTTTAACACGAGCTGCTTTGGTACCCGAAGAGAAAATGAAACCGTAGCAGCACACGTTTAAGATATTGACCAAAAACCAATTCATTGAGATATCACATTCGCGTACCAAACTATCATTCAATTGTACGTTATAAACAATTGTTTATTGTTTGATTGTTTATATGTTCAGATGTTCAACAGCAGATGATTGACTCCGAGGATTCTGCCATCTGCAAGGACACTTAAAATTGTGTAACTGCCGTTTAGTTTTCGACTCTCCTACAAGGAAGTAGTTTAACACTCTTAATAAAGAAGAATGTTTGGATATTCCATACATGCAAAGACTCCGTGTACATTTTTATCCTAGAGGGCGTAAGAATGAAAGTTCTACGACACGTCGATTCCAGTTGGTTTATACTTATTGACCTAGGTTTAATACGACACAAGGATAATCAAACCTTACTGCACAGCACCTTGTTCATTTGCGACTATTCCAAGCTACTTTTCAGACAGAAGGCCTAGAAAGCTTAACAATTTTCCCTAAAAGTTTTTACACTTATTAGGTCGTAAGCTTATTAGGATTCACAGCAGATTATTGGCCTGAAACTCGATTAGGATATTTTTAGGTTATTAGGAACGTGATTACCTTGTAGACACAGGCCCGCTTGTCTTGGCCTGTGTGACAAGACCGGACGATAAATTTATAAAGCTAGCGGTTTAATGCAGTGATTCGCGATACAACAGTTATACAGGCCTGGTAGAACAGGTGCAGAACACATACATCAACAAATTTATCATTTGGCAGAATTTTTTTTGTAGTCAGGTAACATTTGGAGATGTTCACTTAGTACACCTGAAAGATATTAAACTTCCTAGGCTCTCTTTGCACATCTTGGAGTAGAAGCTCTGAGTTTTCTCCCTTAGTAATAGTGTTCGAGTACTTGCTCTTCCCGATGGCCAAACAAAGTAATAGATACAGCTATTAACTTTCGATTAGCCTGAGAGTTAAACTTGCGTCTATAAAAAAATTCAGATGCGTCTTTTGCAACTTTGACTCACTTCGTTAAAATGCTATATTGATAACGCTATATATCTATCACACTAATCTTCAGGCTATACAAACTAAAGTCCCTTTGACTCGCACGGTTCAACTTGCACTACAGACTGCCATATCGCACACTCTTATTAAGCATACTGGAGGATTTCAATTTCTCGATCTTCTAAACGTTTTCTCACCGGTGAGTAAAGTTCTGGTAAGCATCCCCTCTGTACCAGATTAGTGCACTAACTGTATTAGCTTTTTCACACGTTTCATATCTGAGACGGAACGATCAACAAGAAGTATTTCTGTAATCTTATTTATTAAATTCAACACTATCTTATATCGTAGACGTGAATAGAGCTTGCGTGTCTTTCCACTTACTCAAAAATATCTTCTCAAGAGCAGAAAGGAACTCTACAAAACGTAACCGATTAATCGACAGCAGTTGAGGCTGACGAAGTGTACTCGTCTCTAACACTGAAGCAGACTGTACATTGGCCTGGTATGTATGCGAGCATATGTATGGTCGTTGACCAGAAACATCCTAGAAAACCAAGTATATTCCTTTACAAAAATAGAGGCACCAAATCGTCTGTAGTATTCTGCATACATCATCGTTGCAAAAAGCGGAATATCATGGCAAACTGCCTAAAGTACATTCCTTGCACAGTCCAGCTATAAGCCGTTAACATTGGCCGAAGAAAGTCGAAACACACAGATATGAGCTTAGATCTATACTTCAGACTGTTTTCAAAGAGCATTGTATTACCAAGTAACAGAAACATTCTGATATTTTACTGAGGATAAGTCGAAATACGTGTTGTTCTCCTTTCAAAACGAATTCAAGCAGTTAGCATTCACTACAACTAACCAGACATTGTAATATTTTTTAATTAGCGTTGTAAGATTAGGATTTTTGAATTACAACTTACACCCTGTAATAAAGTAAAAAATCTTGAAAATTACTTTCATATGGCATTTCTACAATGCTGCCGAATGTGGCTTTCTGCAGAAATTATGGTATTACTACATGAAGATATCAGTTTGCATGCAGTACAACCGACCAGAGAGCGTGGGTTGAAATGGGAAAAGTACGGCAGAACATATTGTCCTTAGGACTTCCTAATTCAAAATATTCGAGTTTAAAACCAGTGACGTGGGGAACATAAAGTCTTTAGCTAAGAAAGATTGAATATCATGGTGAACATAAGGTATAGTAAATACAAATCGCGTTAAATGATCGATAAGTTGATGGGTAACTTGCGATAGGATAATCATCCCCGAGCTTGTGTAGCCTTTTGTAATATGCATACACTAAGTCAGAAATCGTCTTAAAATAAGAACATTAGCAGAGACGTCAGTTGACTTCATTCTAATAGTATTCTACATTGTCTGAATAAAGATATTAATAAAAGATTATATCCATCTCTAACTGATTCGGTGATTAAAGAAATAACTTTAGGATGCAAGGAAAAGTTCGACATTTTATTAGCGGTTTAGAGTGAACAAGAACACCAATAATTCGAGGGTTTCATATGGAGGTTAGCGCAAGGGCAAACGGATTTGGCCGGACTATGTTCTTATAACAACGGCGTGAAATTAGAAGTCAGGAGTGGACATCGGCTTCTATTCCTTAATTCCTAATGGCTTTAAGCTAGAAAACGAAGTCAACAATGAATCAGAAGCCGTAAAATCTTGTGTTATGTACCTAGGTCCTAAGACGATGCAATAGTGCTTTTAGACCTCTTTAACTCACATTATACAATGGCGTACTTTGTAAAAAAAATCGTGGATTTACTTCACCCTTTAATAAGACGGGGGTATCACACACGTATAGCTTTGGGAACTAACAGCGGTTTTTTTTTTTAGTTGGTCCCTTGGAATAGAAAAGTGTTGGGATACCAAATGTAAAAAACAAGTATTAATTTATCAATGATAATCAATCAATTCCGATACTTCCCGTTTATATACAACTACAATATTATTTGAGAGTGATGCCTGCTGAAGAAATCTACTTAGCACACATAACTGTCTCACCTGGTTGTACTAATCAAAGCATACAATGAGATTACTAATAAAAGCATACAATGAGAGTACTTGTCAAAGCAGACAATGAGATTATATGAAAAGATTATTTGATTAACCCACAGTTTGGTTGCTTTGTGATGACCAGTGTTACTAATTTGGTAGCGAACACAGGACTACCGTTAATATTTTCCACCTAACCGTCTAAGGGAAGATCTCAAAAAAGCTAAAATCGATTCTATATTTGTCTCATCGATCAGATCACCTGTTTCAGAACCAAAGTAAGGCTGCTTCGGAAGTTAGAATGTAATGGGTTCCATATCAAGTTTTTATCATTATGCAATCGTGAAAATATAATTAATGATAGACCAAAGCCTAGTGAATACTACACAGCTCTGTATGTAAGCCCTAGTAAGCAGCAAGGACGCTAATTAAATGGATACTTGATAGCCTCGAGTTTTAACACACAGGAGAATTTCGATAAATATTGTATCCGTAAGAACACAACTCTTTGGATTAATTAGTTTCAATTAGGCTAACGATCAAGAACAAGGTGAGAGCTTTATGCGTGCTAGGTAGATTTCTTCAGCAGGAAGCACTCTCAAGTAGTATTGTAGTTGCATATAAACAGGAAGTATAGCAATTCCATGATAATCATTGATAAATTAATACTTATGATTTTTACATTTGGTATCAAAACTTTTTTCAATCCCAAGGACCCACCTAAAACCGTTGTATTATCTCAATGGTATATGACTTTGATACCTTCGTCTTATTATAGGGAGAAGTAAATCCACGGTGTATAAATGGTACGTCATTGCAAAATTTTTGTTAAAGCAGCTTCAAAAGCATTACTACTTTGTTTTTGAACCTAGGTACACAACAGAAAATACAGCTTCCCCCGATTAATTGTTGTATTTCTTTACTAGCTCTAAGCCGATAGGAATTAAGGAATACATGCCAATGTCCACTGATAATTTCTTATTTACACAGCATTGTATGAAGGAGTTAATCAGGCGTAAGAATTTTAGCCTTACCAAGCACCTCGAAATAGAACCCTGGAATTATTGGCACACCTGTTGCACTCTTAACCATTAATCAAACTCCGTCCATCTCAAAAATTATTTCTTTAATCACCGCATCACTTAAAAATCGAATAATATTTGTCTTCAGACATTGTAAAATAATATTATAAAGAAGTCAAGTATCATCTCTGCTTAAATTAGTATCACTGCTAATGTTGTTATTTTAAGGCGATTTCTATTGTTGTGGATGCAGATTACAAAAAGCTTCACAATCTCGGGGATGCCTGTCCTTTCGCAAGTAACCTATCAAATTGTCCATCAAATAATACGCTTTCTCCTTACTATACCTTATGAGCTTACCTCGACATTCATTCTTTCTCAGCTAAATACTTCTTGTTCCGAACGTCACTAAGTTTAAACTCGAATATTTCGAATTTGCAAGTCCTAACAATATGACCTCCCGTACTTTTCCCATTTCATCCCGCCCGCTCTCGTCGGATGTACTGCATGCAAACTGATTCGACCTTAGCACCGAATAGAATTTTCACCTTTCAAATATAATTTCAAATCCTTTCAAGTATAATCTACCATCTTAAAAAAAAAATCCATGAGTCTTTTGCAACCTTGACTCATTTCATCAAGTTGTCTTATGATAACGTATCTATCACACTAATCTTCAAGCTGTAAAACCTTAAAGTCTTTTTCACTCGCACGGTTCCTCTTGTACTACAGACTGCCATATCGCACAGTCATATTAAACTTATTGGAGGATTTGAATTTCTCAATATTATCAACGTTTTCTCACCGGTAAGTAAAGTTCTATTAATCTTCCCCTCTGTAGCAGATTAGTGCACCAACTGTATTACCTTTTAGACAGCTTTCATATCTGAGACAGATTGATCAACAAGAAGAATATCTCTAATCTTATCTATTAAATTAAACACTACCTTATCTCGCTGACGTGAATAGAGTTTGCGTGTCTTTCCACATACTCAAAGGTATCTTCTAAAGAGCAGAAAGATAATCCACAAAATGTACCCGATTAATCAACAGTGTTGAGTCTTACGAAGTGTACTCATATCTAACACTAAACCTCACTGTCATTTGGCCTGGTATGTATGCGAGCATATCCATGGCCGTTGACCAGAGCCGCTCTAGATCACCAAGTAAATTCATTTACGAAAATATAAGCACCAAATCGTCTGTAGAATTCTGCATAGATGAACGCTGCATATAGCGGAATATCATGGCAAACTGCCTAGAGTACATTCCTTGCACACTCCAGCTGAGATGTTAATATTGGCAATAAGAAAGTCGAAAAACACATATATGTGCTTAGATAACTTTAGACTGTTTTCAGAGAATATTGCATTACCAAGTTACTGACACATTCAGATATATTATTAAGAGGAGGTGTCGAGATAAGTGTTGTTCTCTTATTACAACGAATTCAAGCAGTAACCATCACATAAATTTCGAAAGATTCCCTTCACTCTGCTGAATGAGATTACATTTATTAGTAAATATCAGTCAATTTAAAACAGTTCCTTTCTCTCATTTTTAAATATGTCGGTAGCTAACGAATTTACAGCTTGCCACATAGTTCAAACACTCGTTCCCTCCTACTGAATCAACTCTACTTTCAGTTATAATTTTTTACATTTTAAAAAACGTATGTGGTTTCATTATATTATCAAATATGTCTGCAAGTGTCGATTTTACATTCCCACGTTCTTCAAGCCTTTCAATGCCTTCAACTCTCAACACCTTTTAGTTGTAAATATGACAATTCACAACAATTCCGATCTTCCATTTTATTCTTAAAGATGTCAGTAACTAACGAACGTGACAAACTCGTGTTTCGCTTTATCGGATATTCTCTATTTACATTTGCAAATACGTTAAAAACAATACAATTCCATTCTTAAATGTGTCTGTAGATATCGATCACTAGTAATTTGCTTCATCTTCCAACATTCCTTTCGCCCTACTGAGTAGAGTCCGTTTTCAATTCTAGTTATCAGACAATTTCATTCAAATCCGTTCCATCACATTATTCTTACATCCGTGAGTACATCATGATCACAAAAGTCTCCCTCATCTTCCACTCTCTACGCCTTATTGTTATTTTCTGACAAATTATGCCGATTCGTTTTTTCATTTTATGCTTCAATATGTCAGTAATTAACGATCTGCGAAAGTCTGAGTGAGGTTTTAAAGTCGTTTCGACATGTTGAGTGGACTCAACTTTCAGTTGTAATTATCTCACAATTTACCCTATTCCGTTGTTTTTCTTGTACGTATATAAGTCAGTAAAACGACAATGAGTGTCACTTTCATATCCGCAGATGAAATGTTCCTTTTGCCCAAATGAAATGGAACAAGTTTTCTATTCTAACACGCTAACAATGAACGACAATAAACGAAAATAACGTTATATTTTTTTCTTTTTGTATATTTCAGTGATTAACCATCAGGAAGAGTCTGCTACATGTTCCAAGCTCAACGTTCGCCCAACTCAACGGACTCAATTTCATTAATTATATCTCACAATTTAGCACAGTTAACTCTTTTAACAATTGTAAATATCTGACAATGTGCGACATTCCCGCTCTTTCCTTTTATATTTAAATATGTGGATAACCGTCAGCAAGAGTTTACTTCTACTTCCAACCACTAGTTTCTACCTATTGAATGGAAAAATTTTCATATTTAAAATCTCTGAAAATTTACGACGCTTCCTCTCTTTTATTTTATATTTAATTATTTCATTAACTAATGGTTAGCAAGAGTCTGGTTCACTTTTGATATAGTCTCTTCGCAATAATAAATCACCTCACTTTTCAATTATAAATATCTAACATTTTAAGACAATTCTCTTTTCAATTTAAGACAATACCGATCTCCCATTTTGTTCACAAATATGTTAACAAACGATCAGCAAGAATGTGCTTCGTTTTCTAAACTCTTATTACGCTCTACTAAAAGGAGTCCCCTTACAATATTACATATCTGTGAAATAACGACAATTCCGTTTTGTTCTCACTTTTTAATTGTACCTGGCATTTCACGACAACTCCATTCTTTCATTTTATTCTAAAATATTTCAGTAACTAACGATCAGCAAGAGTTAATTCGGCTTGGAAACAATACTTTCATCCTACAGAATGGAATCACTTTTCACTTGATAATGTCTTGGTATTTACGACTATTCCGATCTTTCATTTTCTACTATATATGTCAGTAACAAACGATTAGAAGGAGTCTACCTCTACACGTCTTTACTATACTACATAGAATCGGCTTTAATAGTAAATATCTGAGAATCTAGGACAGTTATATTATTTCATTTAACCTAAAAGGTTTCAGTGACTATCATGAAAAGTTTTTTTTACATACCAAAACACAGCTCACGCCCTATGAGTAAAGAACCTTTTGAATCATAAATATTCGTCAATTTAACTCATCCTTTCTCTCATGTTATTTTTAAATATGTCAGTAACTAAACGATCATAAAGAAAATACTTCAGCTTCTAAATACTCGTTTGGAGGTATTGAATAAACTCATATTTCAATTTTAAAAATCTGAGTATTGTGTTATTTTTACTTTATACTTAATTATGCCTTCAGGTAGCGATCGCCAAATTTCTGTATCAGAATTCAAACACACCATTCACTTTACAGAATGAATAATTTTTAATACTACATATCCGATAATTTACGTGAATTCTATAATTTAGTTTATTCTAAAACAGTTGATTTAAAAAAAGGATCATCAAGAGTCTGTTTTATAGAAAAAAAAACACACACACACCTTTCCCACACGAAAACGACTCCCTTTTCTATTGCAAATATAAGACAATTTATGAGTGCTTCGTTGTTTAGTTTTATTTTTAAGTATCCCAACAACTAGCCATCAGCAAAATTCTATTTCATATTCTGATCACTTGTTTCGCACTACTGAATTATCTAGTTTCCAATTATAAATACATGACAGTTTACGACAATTGCGATCTATCGTTTTATCTAAAGTTTGTTACAAACTAACGATAAGCAAGATTTGGTGTTATATAACATACACACCTTTTGCAGTACTCGCCCCTCTTCATTTATAACTATTTGATAATTTACGAGTATTTGATTCTTTTATTTTATTCTAACATACATGATTAAGTAATGATCCTCAGAAGTGTGCTTCATCTTCCAAACAGCTCTCCTGGCTAAGCTAAGTAAACAGCTAAGTAGACCTACTTTCTATTGTAAATATGAAAAGAGAATGAACGACAATTCCGTTCTTTTAACTAACTCTTATTCATCTCGGTAAGTAACCATCACATCAGCAAGGTTCTACCCAAGTTTCAAAACACTCCATTCTCCTTAGTGAATGCACTCACTTTTAAATTCCAGAATTTTTAAGAATAAAATGAATTAACTGAATTGACATAAATTGTTAGATATTTACGGTTGAAAAGCTGCTCTATTTAATAGGGCGAAACAAGAGTTCGAAACTGGAAATAGTCTAAAAACATCATGACCTTCTCACGCATTTAAATACAAGTGAGAAAACGCAATTATCGTAATGTTTCTATCATTTACAACTCATAAGAGCTCATTAAGTAGTACCAAAGGAATGTTTAGAACATGAAAAAGCATCTTGTTAGTCATCGCTTAATATAAAATGTAAGAACGAAATTGTATCAAGAAATCAGATAATAATTGAAAAGTGAGGCTATTCAATAAGTCCAACAGAGTGTTTGGAAGATGTACCACATTCTTCCCAATCGTTAGTTACTGACATACTTAAAATTGAAAGAAAGGAGCGTTTGTAAATTACATATCGACTAGCTGAACATTTTCATTGCTCAAAACACACCAAAAAGAACTAATGTCATAATGCATGTGCTTTGTTTACTTTCTTTGCATTTATTTACTGTATGCAGAAGTGTAGAATATATAGTATTAGTATTAGTATAAATCTTCCGTGTAAGACAGTATTCACACACCAAGAACATTAGTGTATAGCATAAGAGGGGAAGAGGATGTCAGAATGACGAAATGTGATAATATATTCTTATCAAGAGAATTCTACCGTGATATCATTCTAGAACTTGGATAAGGAGAATTTTCACCAACAGACTTCTGAATAAATGACTTCTTCTGCTTTATGAAATGTGTCTCACTTAGTTTCTTATCAATCAAATCAATCACTTAGAAATCAAAGGATACAGTGAGTTTATATGAGAAGCCTATTTCATTAGCCCGCAGTTTCGTTGCTTTCTGATCACCAGTGTTACTAAGTTGGTAGAGAACACAGTACTGACTATACCGTAATTGTTTTCCTCCTGACCGTGTACGAAAAGATCTCAAAAGAAGTTAAAATCGATTCTTTATTTGGCTCATCAATCAGTTCACCGGACTCAGACCCAAACTAAGGCTGCTTTGGAGGTTTGAATATAATTGGTTCCATAGCAAGTTTTACAGAATACAATCGGGAAAATATTATTAACGATAGAACGGAACCTAGTGAATCCTACACAACTCTGTATGTAAGCCCTAGTGAGCAGCAAGGACGCTAATTAAATGCATATTTGTTAGCCTCGAGTGTTAACTCAGAGGAGATTTTCTTTAAATAATATATCCTTAAGAAAAAAATTCTTTGGATTAAACAGTTACTATGAGGCTATCGATCAAAAACCAGGTGAAAGCGTTATGGGTGCTAGGTAGGTTTCTTCAGCAGGTAGCACTCTAGAATAGTATATAGTTGAAATGAAATGAAGTGAAATTTGTGAGTTTTACGTCCCACGGAATGCCGGTTAGGCTAAAGGAGACGGTACTATATAGTTGCATTTTAACGGGAAGTATTGCAATTACTTGATTATAATTGTTAAATTAATATTATTTTTTTTTTACATTTGGTATCCCAACATTTTTCAATTCCAAGGGCACACCTAAAAAAAAAAGGTGATTGTTCCCAAAGCTAAATGTCTGTCATACCCTCGTCTTATTAAAGGGAGAAGTAAATCCACGATTTTTTAAATGCTACACCATTGCATAATGAGAGTTAAGGGGATCAAAAGCACTACTGCTTCGTTTTTAAGACCTAGGTATACAACAAAAATCTTACGGCTTTGCATTCATTTTTGGATTCCTTTACTAGCTGTAAGCCAATAGGAATCAAGTAATAGGGGCCGATGTTAACTGCTGACTACAAAATTTCACCGCATTGTATGAAGAACATAAGCCGGCATAAGATCACCGATTTAGAATCGAAATAGACCACCGATTTATTGGATTGCCTGTTGCACTCTGACCCACTAATTAGAAATAGAACATCCCCGTCCATCCTCAAAATTATTCCTTTAATCTCCGCATCACTTAGTGATCGATATAATGTCTTATTAATATCTCTTTTCAGAAATTGTAAAATACTATTACACTGAAGTCAAGTTACATCTCTGCTAATGTTCTGATTTTGAGACTATTACTGACGTAGTGGATGCATTTTACAAAAAGCTTAACAAGCTCGTCGATGCTTGTCCTATCGCAAGAGACCCACCAACTTGTTAATCATTTTAACGCGCTTTCTCTTTACTACACATTATGAGCTCACCGCGATATTCATTCTTTCTCAGCCAAAGGCTTCTTCTTCCGCACGTCACTGGGTTTAAACTCGAATATTTCGAATTTGCAAGTCCTAAGAGCAATATGAGCTGCCACACTTATCCCATCTCAATCCGCCTGCTCTCGTCGGTAGTACTGCATGCAAACTGATTCCACACGTTCTAGTGTAAGTTACATGGCGGATCTCGACATCTACTCTTGTTTTTATTTTATATACAAATAGTAATACATTATTTCTGTAGAAATCTTAATTCATTTGCCAAATGAAAATAATTTTCCAACAAATTTTATAATTAGCGTTTAAGTAGCAATTGAAAAATCCTAATCTCACTACGCTCTTAGTAAAATATCTGACTGTTTCTGTACCTTCGTCATACAATGTTCTCTGAAAACAGTCTGAAGTATAGATCAAGAAGTTAGATGATCTATCTCAGTTTTTCATCTAACTTCTTGCCAATGTTAACGGCTCTTAGCAGGACTGTGCGAGGAATGTACTCCAGGCCGTTTGCCATAATATTCCGCTATATGCAGCGATCATCTATTCAGAATTCTACAGACGATTTGTGGGCGCTGGCTTGCTCTCTACGCTTCTTATCAATTATTACTATGTATGGTTAGTAGTTGTGCATGCTAACAGCTTGCATTCGTTGTGATAACAACAACAAGTATTTCGGCATCTTCTCTTAGTAAAATGTTATCTGAACGTTTCGGTATCTTAATAATACTATGTTTTCTTAAAACAGTCTGAAAACTTGATCTAGGCACATATCTGTTTATTTCGACTTTCTTTCCAATGTTAACGGCTCTACTAAAAATGCACACTAGGCTAGCCATGATATACCGCTATATGCAGCGAACACCTAAGCATAATTCTACAGACGATTTCGTGCATCTATTTTTGTACAGGAATTTACTTGGTGATCTAGGATGGTTCCGGTCAACGGCTGTTTATATGCTCGTGTTAAATGATTCCAAAGCAGCTCGTGTTAAATGATTCCAAAATATGTAAACTAAACAATAAACCACCTTCATCATTTTTTACCTTGTCCTTACACCTTCATTTAAAGTTTCATCAAGATCGACTACATCTCCATTTTTTTAGGTCTATAAGGTGGGGACGATATCACAAAATAATAATCATAACTGATTGGATCAACAATTAACCGTTGTCAATGACATATTTATTTTTTACTGCTGTTGTACGTTATCATCTATATCAGATTTTGTTCCGATTTGCCATTCGTACACGAGCTCCCTTGGCAGAATGCAGAGTTCGCCTGAATACTTCATATCGGCTATTTTACACTAACGTGTGGCTCGTTCACAATCCTATCTTGCAGTTACTTTTTATGTACACGTAAGTAAGATTATACGTTTGGAGCTGATGCTAGCTTAGTAAGTCCTTGGAATTTGCATACTCTCTTTCACAAACCACCTCTTTGGATTGGTTTCATATTAATCCAATTTCGCTCATGGAATTGGAGATTACTAATCAAAGCATACAATGAGAGTACTTATCAAAGCAGACAATGAGATTATATGAAAAGATTATTTGATTAGCCCACAGTTTGGTTGCTTTGTGATGACCAGTGTTACTAATTTGGTAGCGAACACAGGACTACCGTTAATATTTTCCACCTAACCGTCTAAGGGAAGATCTCAAAAAAGCTAAAATCGATTCTATATTTGTCTCCTCGATTAGATCACCTGTCTCAGACCCAAAGTAAGGCTGCTTCGGAAGTTAGAATGTAATGGGTTCCATATCAAGTTTTTATCATTATGCAATCGTGAAAATATAATTAATGATAGACCAAAGCCTAGTGAATACTACACAGCTCTGTATGTAAGCCCTAGTAAGCAGCAATAACGCTAATTAAATGGATACTTGATAGCCTCGAGTTTTAACACACAGGAGAATTTCTATAAATATTGTATCCGTAAGAACACAACTCTTTGGATTAATTAGTTTCTATTAGGCTAACGATCAAGAACAAGGTGAGAGCGTTATGCTTGCTAGGTAGATTTCTTCAGCAGGTAGCACTCTCAAATAGTATTGTAGTTGCATGTAAACAGGAAGTATAGCAATTCCATCATAATCATTGATAAATTAATACTTATGATTTTTACATTTGGTATCAAAACTTTTTTCAATCCCAAGGACCCACCTAAAACCGTTGTATTATCTCAATGGTATATGACTTTGATACCTTCGTCTTATTATAGGGAGAAGTAAATCCACGGTGTATAAATGGTACGCCATTGAAAAATTTTTGTTAAAGCAGCTTTAAAAGCATGACTACTTTGTTTTTGAACCTAGGTACACAACAGAAAATACTGCTTCAACCGATTAATTGTTGTATTTCTTTACTAGCTCTAAGCCGATAGGAATTAAGGAATACATGCCAATGTCCACTGATAATTTCTTATTTACACAGCATTGTATGAAGGAGTTAATCAGGCGTAAGAATTTTAGCCTTACCAAGCACCTCGAAATAGAACCCTGGAATTATTGGCACACCTGTTGCACTCTTAACCATTAATCAAACTCCGTCCATCTCAAAAATTATTTCTTTAATCACCGCATCACTTAAAAATCGAATAATATTTGTCTTCAGACATTGTAAAATAATATTATAAAGAAGTCAAGTATCATCTCTGCTTAAATTAGTATCACTGCTAATGTTGTTATTTTAAGGCGATTTCTATTGTTGTGGATGCAGATTACAAAAAGCTTCACAATCTCGGGGATGCCTGTCCTTTCGCAAGTGACCTATCAACTTGTCCATCAAATAATACGCTTTCTCCTTACTATACCTTATGAGCTCACCTCGACATTCATTCTTTCTCAGCTAAATACTTCTTGTTCCGCACGTTACTAAGTTTAAACTCGAATATTTCGAATTTGCAAGTCCTAACAATATGACCTCCCGAACTTTTCCCATTTCATCCCGCCCGCTCTCGTCGGTTGTACTGCATGCAAACTGATTCGACCTTAGCACCGAATAGAAATTTCACCTTTCAAATATAATTTAAAATCCTTTCAAGTATAATCTACCATCTTAAAAAAAAAATCCATGCGTCTTTTGCAACCTTGACTCATTTCATCAAGTTGTCTTATTGATAACGTATCTATCACACTAATCTTCAAGCTGTAAAACCTTAAAGTCTTTTTCACTCGCACGGTTCCTCTTGTACTACAGACTGCCATATCGCACAGTCATATTAAACTTATTGGAGGATTTGAATTTCTCAATATTATCAGCGTTTTCTCACCGGTAAGTAAAGTTCTAGTAAGTTTCCCCTCTGTAGCAGATTAGTGCACCAACTGTATTACCTTTTAGACAGCTTTCATATCTGAGACAGATTGATCAACAAAAAAAATATCTCTAATCTTACCTATTAAATTAAACACTACCTTATCTCGCTGACGTGAATAGAGTTTGCGTGTCTTTCCACATACTCAAAGGTATCTTCTAAAGAGCAGAAAGATAATCCACAAAATGTACCCGATTAATCAACAGTGTTGAGTCTTACGAAGTGTACTCATATCTAACACTAAACCTCACTGTCATTTGGCCTGGTATGTATGCGAGCATATCCATGGCCGTTGACCAAAGCCGCTCTAGATCACCAAGTAAATTCATTTACCAAAATATAAGCACCAAATCGTCTGTAGAATTCTGCATAGATGAACGCTGCATATAGCGGAATATCATGGCAAACTGCCTAGAGTACATTCCTTGCACAGTCCAGCTGAGCTGTCAACATTGGCAATAAGAAAGTCGAAAAACACATATATGTGCTTAGATAACTTTAGACTGTTTTCAGAGAATATTGCATTACCAAGTTACTGACACATTCAGATATATTATTAAGAGGAGGTGTCGAGATAAGTGTTGTTCTCTTATTAGAACGAGTTCAAGCAGTAACCATCACATAAATTTAGAAAGATTCCCTTCACTCTGCTGAATGAGATTACATTTATTAGTAAATATCAGTCAATTTCAAACAGTTCCTTTCTCTCTTTTTTAAATATGTCGGTAGCTAACGAATTTACAGCTTGCCACATAGTTCAAACACTCGTTCCCTCCTACTGAATCAACTCTACTTTCAGTTATAATTTTTTTACATTTTAAAAAACGTATGTGGTTTCATTATATTATCAAATATGTCTGCAAGTGTCGATTTTACATTTCCACGTTCTTCAAGCCTTTCAATGCCTTCAACTCTCAACACCTTTTAGTTGTAAATATGACAATTCACAACAATTCCGATCTTCCATTTTATTCTTAAAGATGTCAGTAACTAACGAACGTGACAAACTCGCGTTTCGCTTTATCGGATATTCTCTATTTACATTTGCAAATACGTTAAAAACAATACAATTCCATTTTTAAATGTGTCTGTAGATATCGATCACTAGTAATTTGCTTCATCTTCCAACATTCCTTTCGCCCTACTGAGTAGAGTCCGTTTTCAATTCTAGTTATCAGACAATTTCATTCAAATCCGTTCCATCACATTATTCTTACATCCGTGAGTACATCATGATCACAAAAGTCTCCCTCATCTTCCACTCTCTACGCCTTATTGTTATTTTCTGACAAATTATGCCGATTCGTTTTTTCATTTTATGCTTCAATATGTCAGTAATTAACGATCTGCGAAAGTCTGAGTGAGGTTTTAAAGTCGTTTCGACATGTTGAGTGGACTCAACTTTCAGTTGTAATTATCTCACAATTTACCCTATTCCGTTGTTTTTCTTGTACGTATATAAGTCAGTAAAACGACAATGAGTGTCACTTTCATATCCGCAGATGAAATGTTCCTTTTGCCCAAATGAAATGGAACAAGTTTTCTATTCTAACACGCTAACAATGAACGACAATAAACGAAAATAACTTTCTATTTTTTTCTTTTTGTATATTTCAGTGATTAACCATCAAGAAGAGTCTGCTACATGTTCCAAGCTCAACGTTCGCCCAACTCAACGGACTCAATTTCATTAATTATATCTCACAATTTAGCACAGTTAACTCTTTTAACAATTGTAAATATCTGACAATGTGCGACATTCCCGCTCTTTCGTTTTATATTTAAATATGTGGATAACCGTCAGCAAGAGTTTACTTCTACTTCCAACCACTAGTTTCTACCTATTGAATGGAAAAATTTTCATATTTAAAATCTCTGAAAATTTACGACGCTTCCTCTCTTTTATTTTATATTTAATTATTTCATTAACTAATGGTTAGCAAGAGTCTGGTTCACTTTTGATATAGTCTCTTCGCAATAATAAATCACCTCACTTTTCAATTATAAATATCTAACATTTTAAGACAATTCTCTTTTCAATTTAAGACAATACCGATCTCCCATTTTGTTCACAAATATGTTAACGAACGATCAGCAAGAATGTGCTTCGTTTTCTAAACTCTTATTACGCTCTACTAAAAGGAGTCCCCTTACAATATTACATATCTGTGAAATAACGACAATTCCGTTTTGTTCTCTTTTTTTAATTGTACCTGGCATTTCACGACAACTCCATTCTTTCATTTTATTCTAAAATATTTCAGTAACTAACGATCAGCAAGAGTTAATTCGGCTTGGAAACAATACTTTCATCCTACAGAATGGAATCACTTTTCACTTGATAATGTCTTGGTATTTACGACTATTCCGATCTTTCATTTTCTACTATATATGTCAGTAACAAACGATTAGAAGGAGTCTACCTCTAAACGTCTTTACTATACTACATAGAATCGGCTTTAATAGTAAATATCTGAGAATCTAGGACAGTTATATTATTTCATTTAACCTAAAAGGTTTCAGTGACTATCATGAAAAGTTTTTTTTACATACCAAAACACAGCTCACGCCCTATGAGTAAAGAACCTTTTGAATCATAAATATTCGTCATTTTAACTCATCCTTTCTCTCATGTTATTTTTAAATATGTCAGTAACTAAACGATCATAAAGAAAACACTTCAGCTTCTAAATACTCGTTTGGAGGTATTGAATAAACTCATATTTCAATTTTAAAAATCTGAGTATTGTGTTATTTTTACTTTATACTTAATTATGCCTTCAGGTAGCGATCGCCAAATTTCTGTATCAGAATTCAAACACACCATTCACTTTACAGAATGACTAATTTTTAATACTACATATCCGATAATTTACGTGAATTCTATAATTTAGTTTATTCTAAAACAGTTGATTTAAAAAAAGGATCATCAAGAGTCTGCTTTATACAAAAAAAAACCCACACACACCTTTCCCACACGAAAACGACTCCCTTTTCTATTGCAAATATATGACAATTTATGAGTGCTTCGTTGTTTAGTTTTATTTTTAAGTATACCACCAACTAGCGATCAGCAAAATTCTATTTCATATTCTGATCACTTGTTTCGCACTACTGAATTATCTAGTTTCCAATTATAAATACATGACAGTTTACGACAATTGCGATCTATCGTTTTATCTAAAATTTGTTAGAAACTAACGATAAGCAAGATTTGGTGTTATATAACATACACACCTTTTGCAGTACTCGCCCCTCTTCATTTATAACTATTTGATAATTTACGAGTATTTGGATTCTTTTATTTTATTCTAACATACATGATTAAGTAATGATCCTCAGAAGTGTGCTTCATCTTCCAAACAGCTCTCCTGGCTAAGCTAAGTAAACAGCTAAGTAGACCTACTTTCTATTGTAAATATGAAAAGAGAATGAACGACAATTCCGTTCTTTTAACTAACTCTTATTCATCTCGGTAAGTAACCATCACATCAGCAAGGTTCTACCCAAGTTTCAAAACACTCCATTCTCCTTAGTGAATGCACTCACTTTTAAATTCCAGAATTTTTAAGAATAAAATGAATTAACTGAATTGACATAAATTGTTAGATATTTACGGTTGAAAAGCTGCTCTATTTAATAGGGCGAAACAAGAGTTCGAAACTGGAAATAATCTAAAAACATCATGACCTTCTCACGCATTTAAATACAAGTGAGAAAACGCAATTATCGTAATGTTTCTATCATTTACAACTCATAAGAGCTCATTAAGTAGTACCAAAGGAATGTTTAGAACATGAAAAAGCATCTTGTTAGTCATCGCTTAGTATAAAATGTAAGAACGAAATTGTATCAAGAAATCAGATAATAACAATTGAAAAGTGAGGCTATTCAATAAGTCCAACAGAGTGTTTGGAAGATGTACCACATTCTTCCCAATCGTTAGTTACTGACATACTTAAAATTGAAAGAAAGGAGCGTTTGTAAATTACATATCGACTAGCTGAACATTTTCATTGCTCAAAACACACCAAAAAGAACTAATGTCATAATGCATGTGCTTTGTTCACTTTTCTTGCATTTATTTACTGTATGCAGAAGTGTAGAATATATAGTATTAGTATTAGTATAAATCTTCCGTGTAAGACAGTATTCACACACCAAGAACATTAGTGTATAGCATAAGAGGGGAAGAGGATGTCAGAATGACGAAATGTGATAATATATTCTTATCAAGAGAATTCTACCGTGATATCATTCTAGAACTTGGATAAGGAGAATTTTCACCAACAGACTTCTGAATAAATGACTTCTTCTGCTTTTTGAAATTTGTCTCACTTAGTTTCTTATCAATCAAATCAATCACTTAGAAATCAAAGGATACAGTGAGTTTATATGAGAAGCCTATTTCATTAGCCCACAGTTTCGTTGCTTTCTGATCACCAGTGTTACTAAGTTGGTAGAGAACACAGTACTGACTATACCGTAATTGTTTTCCTCCTGACCGTGTACGAAAATATCTCAAAAGAACTTAAAATCGATTCTTTATTTGGCTCATCAATCAGTTCACCGGTCTCAGACCCAAACTAAGGCTGCTTTGGAGGTTTGAATATAATTGGTTCCATAGCAAGTTTTACAGAATACAATCGGGAAAATATTATTAACGATAGAACGGAACCTAGTGAATCCTACACAACTCTGTATGTAAGCCCTAGTGAGCAGCAAGGACGCTAATTAAATGCATATTTTTAGCCTCGAGTGTTAACTCAGAGGAGACTTTCTTTAAATAATATATCCTTAAGAAAAAATTCTTTGGATTAAACAGTTACTATGAGGCTATCGATCAAAAACCAGGTGTAAGCGTTATGGGTGCTAGGTAGGTTTCTTCAGCAGGTAGCACTCTAGAATAGTATATAGTTGAAATGAAATGAAGTGAAATTTGTGAGTTTTACGTCCCACGGAATGCCGGTTAGGCTAAAGGAGACGGTACTATATAGTTGCATTTTAACGGGAAGTATTGCAATTACTTGATTATAATTGTTAAATTAATATTATTTTTTTTTTACATTTGGTATCCCAACATTTTTCAATTCCAAGGGCACACCTAAAAAAAAGGTGATTGTTCCCAAAGCTAAATGTCTGTCATACCCTCGTCTTATTAAAGGGAGAAGTAAATCCACGATTTTTTAAATGCTACACCATTGCATAATGAGAGTTAAGGGGATCAAAAGCACTACTGCTTCGTTTTTAAGACCTAGGTATACAACAAAAATCTTACGGCTTTGCATTCATTTTTGGATTCCTTTACTAGCTGTAAGCCAATAGGAATCAAGTAATAGGGGCCGATGTTAACTGCTGACTACAAAATTTCACCGCATTGTATGAAGAACATAAGCCGGCATAAGACCACCGATTTAGAACCGAAATAGAACACCGATTTATTGGTTTGCCTGTTGCACTCTGACCCACTAATTAGAAATAGAACATCCGCGTCCATCCTCAAAATTATTCCTTTAATCTCCGCATCACTTAGTGATCGATATAATGTCTTATTAATATCTCTTTTCAGAAATTGTAAAATACTATTACACTGAAGTCAAGTTACATCTCTGCTAATGTTCTGATTTTGAGACTATTACTGACGTAGTGGATGCATTTTACAAAAAGCTTAACAAGCTCGTCGATGCTTGTCCTATCGCAAGAGACCCACCAACTTGTTAATCATTTTAACGCGCTTTCTCTTTACTACACTTTATGAGCTCACCGCGATATTCATTCTTTCTCAGCCAAAGGCTTCTTCTTCCGCACGTCACTGGGTTTAAACTCGAATATTTCGAATTTGCAAGTCCTAAGAGCAATATGAGCTGCCGCACTTATCCCATCTCAATCCGCCTGCTCTCGTCGGTTGTACTACATGCAAACTGATTCCACACGTTCTAATGTAAGTTACATGGCGGATCTCGACATCTACTCTTGTTTTTATTTTATATACAAATAGTAATACATTATTTCTGTAGAAATCTTAATTCATTTGCCAAATGAAAATAATTTTCCAACAAATTTTATAATTAGCGTTTAAGTAGCAATTGAAAAATCCTAATCTCACTACGCTCTTAGTAAAATATCTGACTGTTTCTGTACCTTCGTCATACAATGTTCTCTGAAAACAGTCTGAAGTATAGATCAAGAAGTTAGATGATCTATCTCAGTTTTTCATCTAACTTCTTGCCAATGTTAACGGCTCTTAGCAGGACTGTGCGAGGAATGTACTCCAGGCCGTTTGCCATAATATTCCGCTATATGCAGCGATCATCTATTCAGAATTCTACAGACGATTTGTGGGCGCTGGCTTGCTCTCTACGCTTCTTATCAATTATTACTATGTATGGTTAGTAGTTGTGCATGCTAACAGCTTGCATTCGTTGTGATAACAAGAACAAGTATTTCGGCATCTTCTCTTAGTAAAATGTTATCTGAACGTTTCGGTATCTTAATAATACTATGTTTTCTTAAAACAGTCTGAAAACTTGATCTAGGCACATATCTGTTTATTTCGACTTTCTTTCCAATGTTAACGGCTCTACTAAAAATGCACACTAGGCTAGCCATGATATACCGCTATATGCAGCGAACACCTAAGCATAATTCTACAGACGATTTCGTGCATCTATTTTTGTACAGGAATTTACTTGGTGATCTAGGATGGTTTCGGTCAACGGCTGTTTATATGCTCGTGTTAAATGATTCCAAAGCAGCTCGTGTTAAATGATTCCAAAATATGTAAACTAAACAATAAACCACCTTCATCATTTTTTACCTTGCCCTTACACCTTCATTTAAAGTTTCATCAAGATCGACTACATCTCCAGTTTTTTAGGTCTATAAGGTGGGGACGATATCACAAAATAATAATCATAACTGATTGGATCAACAATTAACCGTTGTCCATGACATTTATTTTTTACAGCTGTTGTACGTTATCATCTATATCAGATTTTGTTCCTTTTTGCCATTCGTACACGAGCTCCGTTGGCAGAATGCAGAGTTCGCCTGAATACTTCATATCGGCTATTTTACACTAACGTGTGGCTCGTTCACAATCCTATCTTGCATTTACTTTTTATGTACACGTAAGTAAGATTATACGTTTGGAGCTGATGCTAGCTGTGTAAGTCCTTGGAATTAGCATATTCTCTTTCACAAACCACCTCTTTGGATTGGTTTCATATTAATCCAATTTCGCTCATGGAATTGGAGATTACTAATCAAAGCATACAATGAGAGTACTTATCAAAGCAGACAATGAGATTATATGAAAAGATTATTTGATTAGCCCACAGTTTGGTTGCTTAGTGATGACCAGTGTTACTAATTTGGTAGCGAACACAGGACTACCGTTAATATTTTCCACCTAACCGTCTAAGGGAAGATCTCAAAAAAGCTAAAATCGATTCTATATTTGTCTCATCGATCAGATCACCTGTCTCAGACCCAAAGTAAGGCTGCTTCGGAAGTTAGAATGTAATGGGTTCCATATCAAGTTTTTATCATTATGCAATCGTGAAAATATAATTAATGATAGACCAAAGCCTAGTGAATACTACACAGCTCTGTATGTAAGCCCTAGTAAGCAGCAAGGACGCTAATTAAATGGATACTTGATAGCCTCGAGTTTTAACACACAGGAGAATTTCGATAAATATTGTATCCGTAAGAACACAACTCTTTGGATTAATTAGTTTCAATTAGGCTAACGATCAAGAACAAGGTGAGAGCTTTATGCGTGCTAGGTAGATTTCTTCAGCAGGAAGCACTCTCAAGTAGTATTGTAGTTGCATATAAACAGGAAGTATAGCAATTCCATGATAATCATTGATAAATTAATACTTATGATTTTTACATTTGGTATCAAAACTTTTTTCAATCCCAAGGACCCACCTAAAACCGTTGTATTATCTCAATGGTATATGACTTTGATACCTTCGTCTTATTATAGGGAGAAGTAAATCCACGGTGTATAAATGGTACGTCATTGCAAAATTTTTGTTAAAGCAGCTTCAAAAGCATTACTACTTTGTTTTTGAACCTAGGTACACAACAGAAAATACAGCTTCCCCCGATTAATTGTTGTATTTCTTTACTAGCTCTAAGCCGATAGGAATTAAGGAATACATGCCAATGTCCACTGATAATTTCTTATTTACACAGCATTGTATGAAGGAGTTAATCAGGCGTAAGAATTTTAGCCTTACCAAGCACCTCGAAATAGAACCCTGGAATTATTGGCACACCTGTTGCACTCTTAACCATTAATCAAACTCCGTCCATCTCAAAAATTATTTCTTTAATCACCGCATCACTTAAAAATCGAATAATATTTGTCTTCAGACATTGTAAAATAATATTATAAAGAAGTCAAGTATCATCTCTGCTTAAATTAGTATCACTGCTAATGTTGTTATTTTAAGGCGATTTCTATTGTTGTGGATGCAGATTACAAAAAGCTTCACAATCTCGGGGATGCCTGTCCTTTCGCAAGTAACCTATCAAATTGTCCATCAAATAATACGCTTTCTCCTTACTATACCTTATGAGCTCACCTCGACATTCATTCTTTCTCAGCTAAATACTTCTTGTTCCGAACGTCACTAAGTTTAAACTCGAATATTTCGAATTTGCAAGTCCTAACAATATGACCTCCCGTACTTTTCCCATTTCATCCCGCCCGCTCTCGTCGGATGTACTGCATGCAAACTGATTCGACCTTAGCACCGAATAGAATTTTCACCTTTCAAATATAATTTCAAATCCTTTCAAGTATAATCTACCATCTTAAAAAAAAAAATCCATGCGTCTTTTGCAACCTTGACTCATTTCATCAAGTTGTCTTATGATAACGTATCTATCACACTAATCTTCAAGCTGTAAAACCTTAAAGTCTTTTTCACTCGCACGGTTCCTCTTGTACTACAGACTGCCATATCGCACAGTCATATTAAACTTATTGGAGGATTTGAATTTCTCAATATTATCAACGTTTTCTCACCGGTAAGTAAAGTTCTAGTAATCTTCCCCTCTGTAGCAGATTAGTGCACCAACTGTATTACCTTTTAGACAGCTTTCATATCTGAGACAGATTGATCAACAAGAAGAATATCTCTAATCTTATCTATTAAATTAAACACTACCTTATCTCGCTGCCGTGAATAGAGTTTGCGTGTCTTTCCACATACTCAAAGGTATCTTCTAAAGAGCAGAAAGATAATCCACAAAATGTACCCGATTAATCAACAGTGTTGAGTCTTACGAAGTGTACTCATATCTAACACTAAACCTCACTGTCATTTGGCCTGGTATGTATGCGAGCATATCCATGGCCGTTGACCAGAGCCGCTCTAGATCACCAAGTAAATTCATTTACGAAAATATAAGCACCAAATCGTCTGTAGAATTCTGCATAGATGAACGCTGCATATAGCGGAATATCATGGCAAACTGCCTAGAGTACATTCCTTGCACACTCCAGCTGAGCTGTTAACATTGGCAAGAAGAAAGTCGAAAAACACATATATGTGCTTAGATAACTTTAGACTGTTTTCAGAGAATATTGCATTACCAAGTTACTGACACATTCAGATATATTATTAAGAGGAGGTGTCGAGATAAGTGTTGTTCTCTTATTACAACGAATTCAAGCAGTAACCATCACATAAATTTCGAAAGATTCCCTTCACTCTGCTGAATGAGATTACATTTATTAGTAAATATCAGTCAATTTAAAACAGTTCCTTTCTCTCATTTTTAAATATGTCGGTAGCTAACGAATTTACAGCTTGCCACATAGTTCAAACACTCGTTCCCTCCTACTGAATCAACTCTACTTTCAGTTATAATTTTTTACATTTTAAAAAACGTATGTGGTTTCATTATATTATCAAATATGTCTGCAAGTGTCGATTTTACATTCCCACTTTCTTCAAGCCTTTCAGTGTCTTCAACTCTCAACACCTGTTAGTTGTAAATATCACAATTCACAACAATTCCGATCTTCCATTTTATTCTTAAAGATGTCAGTAACTAAGGAACGTGACAAACTTTCGTTTCGCTTTATCGGATATTCTCTATTTACATTTGCAAATATGTTAAAAACAATACAATTCTATTCTTAAATGTGTCTGTAGATATCGATCACTAGTAATTTGCTTCATCTTCCAACATTCCTTTCGCCCTACTGAATAGAGTCCGTTTTCAATTCTAGTTATCAGACAATTTCATTCAAATCCGTTCCATCACATTATTCTTACATCCGTGAGTACATCATGATCACAAAAGTCTCCCTCATCTTCCACTCTACGCCTTATTGTTATTTTCTGACAAATTATGCCGATTCGTTTTTTCATTTTATGCTTCAATATGTCAGTAATTAACGATCTGCGAAAGTCTGCGTGAGGTTTTAAAGTCGTTTCGACATGTTGAGTGGACTCAACTTTCAGTTGAAATTATCTCACAATTTACCCTATTCCGTTGTTTTTCTTGTACGTATATAAGTCAGTAAAACGACAATGAGTGTCACTTTCATATCCGCAGATGAAATGTTCCTTTGCCCAAATGAAATGGAACAAGTTTTCTATTCTAACACGCTAACAATGAACGACAATAAACGAAAATAACGTTCTATTTTTTCTTTTTGTATATTTCAGTGATTAACCATCAAGAAGAGTCTGCTACATGTTCCAAGCTCAACGTTCGCCCAACTCAACGGACTCAATTTCATTAATTATATCTCACAATTTAGCACAGTTAACTCTTTTAACAATTGTAAATATCTGACAATGTGCGACAATCCCGCTCTTTCGTTTTATTTTTAAATATGTGGATAACCGTCAGCAAGAGTTTACTTCTACTTCCAACCACTAGTTTCTACCTATTGAATGGAAAAATTTTCATATTTAAAATCTCTGAAAATTTCCGACGCTTCCTCTCTTTTATTTTATATTTAATTATTTCATTAACTAATGGTTAGCAAGAGTCTGGTTCACTTTTGATATAGTCTCTTCGCAATAATAAATCACCTCACTTTTCAATTATAAATATCTAACATTTTAAGACAATTCTCTTTTCAATTTAAGACAATACCGATCTCCCATTTTGTTCACAAATATTTTAACGAACGATCAGCAAGAATGTGCTTCGTTTTCTAAACACTTATTACGCTCTACTAAAAGGAGTCCCCTTACAATATTACATATCTGTGAAATAACGACAATTCCGTTTTGTTCTCACTTTTTAATTGTACCTGGCATTTCACGACAACTCCATTCTTTCATTTTATTCTAAAATATTTCAGTAACTAACGATCAGCAAGAGTTAATTCAGCTTGGAAACAATACTTTCATCCTACAGAATGGAATCACTTTTCACTTGATAATGTCTTGGTATTTACGACTATTCCGATCTTTCATTTTCTACTATATATGTCAGTAACAAACGATTAGAAGGAGTCTACCTCTACACGTCTTTACTATACTACATAGAATCGGCTTTAATAGTAAATATCTGAGAATCTACGACAGTTATATTATTTCGTTTAACCTAAAAGGTTTCAGTGACTATCATGAAAAGTTCTTTTTACATACCAAAACACAGCTCACGCCCTATGAGTAAAGAACCTTTTCAATCATAAATATTCGTCAATTTACCTCATCCTTTCTCTCATGTTATTTTTGAATATGTTAGTAACTAAACGATCATAAAGAAAATACTTCAGATTCTAAATACTCGTTTGGAGGTATTGAATAAACTCACATTTCAATTTTAAAAATCTGAGTATTGTGTTATTTTTACTTTATACTTAATTAGGCCTTCAGGTAGCGATCGACAAATTTCTGTATCAGAATTCAAACCCACCATTCTGTTTAGAGAATGACTAATTTTTAATACTACATATCCGATAATTTACGTGAATTCTATAATTTAGTTTATTCCAAAACAGTTGATTTAAAAGAAAGGATCATCAAGAGTCTGCTTTATACAAAAAAAAACACACACACACACCTTTCCCATACGCAAACGACTCCCTTTTCTAATGTAAATATATGACAATTTATGAGTGCTTCGTTGTTTAGTTTTATTTTTAAGTATACCACCAACTAGCGATCAGCAAAATTCTATTTCATATTCTGATCACTTGTTTCGCTCTACTGAATTATCTAGTTTCCAATTATAAATACATGACAGTTTACGACAATTGCGATCTATCGTTTTATCTAAAATTTGTTACAAACTAACGATAAGCAAGATTTGGTGTTATATAACATACACACCTTTCGCAGTACTCGCCCCTCTTCATTTATAACTATTTGATAATTTACGAGTATTTGATTCTTTTATTTTATTCTAACATACATGATTAAGTAATGATCCTCAGAAGTGTGCTTCATCTTCCAAACAGCTCTCCTGGCTAAACTAAGCAAACAGCTAAGTAGACCTACTTTCTATTGTAAATATGAAAAGAGAATGAACGACAATTCCGTTCTTTTAACTAACTCTTATTCATCTCGGTAAGTAACCATCACATCAGCAAGGTTCTACCCAAGTTTCAAAACACTCCATTCTCCTTAGTGAATGCACTCACTTTTAAATTCCAGAATTTTTAAGAATAAAATGAATTAACTGAATTGACATAAATTGTTATATATTTACGGTTGAAAAGCTGCTCTATTTAATAGGGCGAAACAAGAGTTCAAAACTGGAAATAGTCTAAAAACATCATGACCTTCTCACGCATTTAAATACAAGTGAGAAAACGCAATTATCGTAATGTTTCTATCATTTACCACTCATAAGAGCTCATTAAGTAGTACCAAAGGAGTGTTTAGAAAATGAAAAAGCATCTTGTTAGTCATCGCTTAGTATAAAATGTAAGAACGGAATTGTATCAAGAAATCAGATAATAACAACTGAAAAGTGAGGCTATTCAATAAGTCCAACAGAGTCTTTGGAAGATGTACCACATTCTTCCCAATCGTTAGTTTTGACATACTTAAAATTGAAAGAAAGGAGCGTTTATAAATTACATATCGACTAGCTGAACATTTTCATTGCTCAAAACACACCAAAAAGAACTAATGTCATAATGCATGTGCTTTGTTCACTTTCTTGCATTTATTTACTGTAACAGAAGTGTAGAATATATAGTATTAGTATTAGTATAAATCTTCCGTGTAAGACGGTATTCACACACCAAGAACATTAGTGTATAGCATAAGAGGGGAAGAGGATGTCAGAATGACGAAATGTGATAATTATTTTCTTATCAAGAGAATTCTACCGTGATATCATTCTAGAACTTGGATAAGGAGAATTTTCACCAACAGACTTCTGAATAAATGACTTCTTCTGCTTTTTGAAATGTGTCTCACTTAGTTTCTTATCAATCAAATCAATCACTTAGAAATCAAAGGATACAGTGAGTTTATATGAGAAGCCTATTTCATTAGCCCACAGTTTCGTTGCTTTCTGATGACCAGATTTACTAAGTTGGTAGAGAACACAGGACTGACTATACCGTAAATGTTTTCCTCCTGACCGTGTACGAAAAGATCTCAAAAGAACTGAAAATCGATTCTTTATTTGATCATCAATCAGTTCACCGCTCTCAGACCGAAAATAAGGCTGCTTTGGAGGTTAGAATATAATTGGTTCCATAGAAAGTTTTGGAGAATACAATCGGGAAATTTTATTAACGATAGACCGGAACCTAATGAATCCTACACAACTCTGTATGTAAGCCCTAGTGAGCATCAAGGACGCTAATTAAATGCATATTTGATAGCCTCAAGTGTTGACTCACAGGAGACTTTCTTCTAATAATTTGTCTTTAAAAACACAATTGTTTGGATTAAATAGTTACTATGAGGCTAACGATCAAGAACCAGGTGAGAGCGTTATGGGTGCTAAGTAGATTTCTTCAGCAGGTAGCACTCTAGAATAGTATTATAATTGCATATAAACGGCAAGTATAGCAATTACTTGATTTTAATTGATAAATTATTAATTTTTTTTACATTTGGTATCTCAACATCATTCAATCCCAAGGGAACACCTAAAAAAAACCGCTTAACGTTCCCAAAGCTATACGTCTGTCATACCCTCGTCTTATTAAAAGGAGAAATAAATCCACGTTTTTTTTAATGCTACGCCATTGTATAATGTGAGTTAAGGAGCTCTAAAGGCACTACTACTTTGTTTTTAAGACCTAGGTACACAACACAAGATCTTACGGCTTTGGATTCATTGTTGGATTCCTTTACTAGCTTTAAGCCAATAAGAATCAAGTAATAGATGTCGATGTCCACTGCTGACTACTAACTTTCACAGCATTGTAAGAACATAAGCCGGCATAAGCCGTTTAGACTTACCTGACCCCTCGAAATAGACCCCTTGAATTATTGCCACGCCTGTTGCACTCTGACCCACTAATTAAAAATAGAACATCCCCGTCCATCCTCAAAATTATTTTTTTAACCACCGGAGCACTTAGAGATCGATATAATCTCTTCTTAATATCTCTTTTCATAAATTGTAGAATACTATTTTAATGAAGTCAAGTTATATCTTTTTTTATGTTCTCATTATTTCTGACGTAGTGGATGCATTTTACAAAAAGCTTTAGAAGCTTAGCGATGCTTGTCCTATCGCAAGAACTAGTCCATCATTTTAACGCCCTTTCTCTTTACTATACCTTATGAGCTCACCGCATTATTCATTTTTTCTCAGCCAAAGGGTTCTTGTTCCGCAAGTCACTGGGTTTAAACATGAATATGCGCTGCCGCACTTTTCCCGCCGTCTCAATCCGCCTGCTCTCGACGGTTGTACTGCATGCAAACTGATTCCACACGTTCTAAAGCAAGTATCATGGCGGATCTCGACATCTACTCTTAGATTTATTTTATCAACAAATAGTAATACATTATTTCTCCAGAAAACCACAGTCGGCAGCACTGTAGATAAATTTTAAATCTTTTGACAAATGAAAATTATTTTCCTACAAATTTTAAAATTAGCGTGTAAGTAGCAATTGAAAAATTCTAATCTCACTACGCTCTGAGTAAAATATCTGACTGTTTCTGTACCTTCGTTATACAATGTTCTCTGAAAACAGTCTGAAGTATAGATCATGAAGTTAGATGATCTATCTCAATCTTTTATCTAACTTCTTGCCAATGTTAACGGCTCTTAGCAGGACTGTGCGAGGAAGGTACTCTAGCCCGTTTGTCATAATATTCCGCTATATGCGGCGATCATCTATGCAGAATTCTACAGACGATTTGAGGGCGCTGGCTTGCTCTCTACGCTTGTTATCAAATATAAATATGTGTGGTTAGTAGTTGTGCATGCTAACTCCTTGCATTCGTTGTGATAAGACAAAAACAAGTATCTCAGCATCTCCTCTTAGTAAAATGTTATCTGAACGTTTCGGTATCTTAATAATACTATGTTTTCTGAAAACAGTCTGAAATATAGATCTAGGCACATATCTGTGTATTTCGACATTTTGCCAATGTTAACGGCGCTATTATTAGGCTTGCCATGATATTCTGCTAAATACAGCGAACACCTAAGCAGAATTCTACAGACGATTTGTTGCTTGTATTTTTGTAGAGGAATTTACTTGTTGATCTAAGATGGCTATGGTCAACGGCATTGGATATGCTCGTGTAAAATGATTCCAAAGCAGCTCGTGCTAAATGATTCCAAAATATGTAAACTAAACAATAAACCACCTTCATCATTTTTTACCTTGTCCTTACACCTTCATTTAAAGTTTTATCAAGATCGTCTTCATCTCCATTTTTTTAGGTCTATAAGGCGGGGACGATATCACAAAATAATAATCATAACTGATTGGATCAACAATTACCCGTTGTCAATGATATATTTATTTTTTACAGCTGTTGTACGTTATCGTCTATATCAGATTGTGTTCCGATTTGCTATTCGTATACGAGCTCCCTTGGCAGAATGCAGAGTTCGCTTGAATACTTCATTTCGGCTCTTTTACACTAACGTGTGGCTCGTTCACAATCCTATCTTGCAGTCACTTTTTATCTACAGGCAATTAAGAATATCCGGTTGGAGCTGATGGTAGCTGTGTAAGTCCTTGGAATTCGCATATCCTCTTTCACACACCACCTCTTTCGATTGGGTTCATATTAAGACGATTTCGCTCATGTAATTGGAGGTGCTTCCGAATTGAATGCTGCACAGCTGCTGTGTTAGTAATGGGAAAAGTGGCCGTACTGAAGCTTTGTTACTTCTTTCCTTCTCCATACAGGCGAATAAGGAATTTCTAATGTTATCACTTCGTCAGGATTCACATTTGGTTGGTTGAAGACTCTGTCTAACTTTCAGAATTCTTCTTTTTTGAAGGAACTTGAAGGCTGCAAACTATTCAATCCTGAGTATAGCTGAGTTCGTGTCACAGCCTGTTGCATCATAAAAAAAGTGAAAGCAATCTTTTAATAACGATAAAAATTTCTTTAAATTTATTAATTTAGTTGCATTTCCTTTCAGTTCTGCTTGTATGTGGCCAGAGGAGAATCAGCAACTGCTCAAGTTTTCAACCAAGTTGCTTAAAAGATCTGAATCACACCCACAACAGAAACAGATTTCCTGTTTCTAGTTTCTTCTATTACTGTTGTCCATATACAGCTATCTTTTTCCTTCGAAAACTGTTTGTAAATTTTGATCCCTCTAGTATTGATCTCCAAGTTCCTTAAGGACTGTGATTGAATTGTCATAGCTTCAATGGCTGAAATAAATTTGATCGTTGCAGATATTACCCTAAAGCTCTTTTTTCTCTTTCGGCATTATCCATGGCCACTTAGCATCCTTGCTTCTCACTAGGGCTAACAGAAACTAGAAAGGGCTAACAGAAACTAGGGCTAACAGGGCTAGAAAAGAAAGGGTCATTTATTTCTGATATCTGTAGATGAAAATTCTACATATCCAAGTTCTTGAATGTAAAACTTATCTTATATCACGGTAGCATTGTCTTGATAAGAATATCGTTTCTTCATTCTGACTTTCACTTTATCTCTATGCTATACACTCATTTTCTTGGTGTATCAATGCTTTCTTACTCGAAAGATTTAATCGTCTTCAGTCGCGTCTCGATTTCCTATTCTCAAACAACCTTTGGATAGTTATTCATCTTGTGAAAGCCTTGCAACGACGATTGTGTAATGGTTAGATACACACCTCTCCGTTTATATAAGCAGTGTGGTTCCTCTGAATTTCTTCAATATTTCAACATCAAGTACTAATACTAAATATTCTAGTCTTCTGCATACAGTAAAAAACTACAAGAAAATAGAAAAACGCACATGCGTTATCACATTAGATCAGCCGTTATACTGGAAAGGTTTTCAAATTGTAACACAGCTGTAGAAATTTCTGACGGTCCATAGTTGTTACGCTTTGAGGAGGTTTGCAGTTAAGTATTTGGTCTAGGAATTAATTCGTGCGGTTTTTAATAAAAATTGAAGCTTTATTTCAAAAACAAAGTAAATGAATACGTTAACAAAAATATTGTCCATCGCTAGCCACTACTTTCTCCCATCTTTCAGGCAATTTACGGATTCCGTGTCGAAAGAATTCCTCATCTTTTTACGCAATCTAATCAAAGATCCATTTTTCGATATTTTCTGAAGAAGTGAACCGCTGTCCAATCAAATCGTTATTCATGCAATCGATCAAGTACCAGTCAGACGGAGCAGTGTCTAGTGAATATCGCTGGTGGAGTAACACTTTCCATCCGACATTTTCCAAATAGGTTTTGACCGGTTTTGTGACATGTGGTCGAGCGTTATCATCTTGATAAATAAGTTTATTATGCCTCTTATTCCATTCTGGTCGTTTTCAGGCCAGAGCTTGCTTCAAACGCATTAATTGTTGTCGATAGCGGTGTGCATTAATAGTTTCACCAAGTTTCAGAAGTTCATAGTACACCACACGTTTCAAATCCCACCATATATACAGCATAACTTTTGCACAATGAATATCTCGTTTCGGTTGTGAAGGACCTGGTTCACCTTGCTTCACCCAGGCCTTTTTTCGTTTAGGATTCTCGTAATGAATCCACTTCTCATCACCAGTTACAATTCGATGCAAAAATCCCTTCCTTTTCTGTCTTTGAAGCAGCAATTCGCAAACGGTTTTTCTTCTTTCAACGTCTTTCTTTTCAATTCATTTGAAACCCAATAAGACATCTTTTGAATCATTCCTATGGCTTTGAGACGTTTGGAAACTGTTGTTTTCTCAACTCCAAATGCTTCTGCAAATTCGTCCTGCGTTTGACACGAATCCTGATCAAGCAATGCTCTCAATTCTTCATCTTCAAATTCTTTTGGCTGTCCAAATTGCTTTTGGTCTTCCAAGCTGAAATCACCACCTTTAAACCGTGCAAACCACTTCTGACACGTTCCCCCAGCTAGAGCATGGTCACCAAACACTTCCACTAAAATATGATGACTTGCGGTAGCAGTTTTCTTCATGTTAAGGCAATGAAGAATAACTCCCCGCAAAAACACTTTATCAGGCACATAATGCGCCATTTTCATTGAAGAATAAAATGTTGTTGTTTCCGCTTCAAGCAACTGACATATACTAAACAAGATGCTCAATGACAGTAGTTTTCAACGCATGTTTGGATCAACGAAACTATGGGACAATAAGCTAGTTACGCCATCTTTTGTAAAACCGCACGAATTAATTAGTAGACCAAATAATTTCTAAGCACGATTGGATACATTGCCTAGATATGCTGGAGAAGAACTTAGGTGTATCCTGTACACTATGACTACTTTACTGAAAATGCTGAATGGCCATGCCAACTCAAGATCATTAAGAACTCACTTCTAGACTTTGTTCGGGGACCTCTAGATGGGGTTAAGAAGACACTCACAACCGTCGGAGGAGATGACAAAATCTAGGATCTGCGATCTTATTCAGCAAAGTCTGGATGAGGAAATCTATATGCAACATTTACAATCAAATGAAACTGCATGACAAAAACCATATTAGGAAATATCAAAATTAAGACGGTGACATTTTCCAAACCGTTAATTTTGTCTGCTGTATAAAGGTATGAGAAGATTACAAAAAATTAACAACACAAGGAACATTTACATTTAGCAGAAAAAGAGGCGTTTTTGAGCAAAGTTTCAAGTGATATTTTAAGCGAACAGTGCTCAAGGATAGCCACAAATTTTTCTGGAGGATTAACTCAATATGAAACACGACGTTAGCAAAATTAATCCTTTATTCCCAAATACTGTTACGATAAAAAAAAGTTCTACAGTACTTTTGTGGACACCAGCTTATCATCCGAGCGACAGGTTGAGATAATGCCACCTTCGTTGTGTGATAATGTCTCAATGCGCAAGAATGTTAATTGCACTGCGATTAATATTGCAGTCTCTCTTGTCATATGTTTTAAAACCCACTTGTAGAAGGATGAGTCCTTCTACACGCAATGGTGTGGACTAAAAATGGCCAGTTAAGTACGTATATAAATTTTGTTAAGCTATATTTTCACCTAATATTTTATGGGCATAAATTACAATTAGACCGGAAAAGTGTCGAAAGACAAAATTAGCTTTCGGGGAATATCTGAAAGATGGAAATTAATTTTGCCTTTGAAGCTATGACAATTCAATCACGGTCCTTGAGAATCATGGAGATAAAGTTAGTTATTTAAGTTAACGAACAAAAACCAATTCATTTAGATATCACATTCGGGTACTACAGTATCATTTAATTGTACGTTTATAAAAATTTTTATTGTTTGATTGTTTATATGTAAAGATGCTCAACTGCAGATGACAGACTCCATGGATTCTGCCATCTGCAAGGATACTAAACATTGTGTAACTACCGTTTAGTTTTCGAATCTCCTAAAATAAATTAAAGTTTAACTCTCTTAATATAGAACGATGTTTCAATATGCGATACATGGAAAGACTCCATGTACATTTTTATCCAAGAGGGGCGAAAGAATGAAACCTCTACTACAATTCGATCCCTGTTGGTTTCAACTTATTATCTAGGTTTTATACGACATAAGGACAATCAATGCTAACAGCTTACCACCTTGATGCTTTGCGACTGTACCAAGCTGCTTTTCAGTCAGAAAACCACGAAGCTTAACAATAACCCGTTACACATATGGTCCTATACTAGTAAAGAATTCACATGCAGGTTATTGGCCTGAAACTCTAATACGTGTTTTTTAGGTAATTAGGTACGAGTTTACTTTGTAGACCCAGGCCCGCTTCTCTTAGCCTGTAAGACAAGTCCGCAGATGAATTTATAAAGATAGCGGTTTAAAAAACTGTTTCGCGATACTAAGTAGTTAAACAGGCCTCGTAGAACAGGTGTAGAACAGAGACATTCTCAAATTATGAATTGACAAAAATTTTTTCTGCGCAGGTTACGTAAGCAGAATTTCAGTTAATTGCACCTAAAATATATAAATATTCCCAGGCTCACTTCCCACATCTTGGAGCAGAAGCTCTTAATTTTCTCCCTTAATAATTGTGTTCGAGTACTTGCTAGTGTTGTTGCCCAAAGAAAGTAATAGATACTTCTATTAAATTTCAATTAGCCTGAAAGTTAACTTGCGTCTATTAAAAATTTCAAGGCGTTTTTAGCAATCTTAACACACTTCATCAGGATCCTATATTTATAACGCTACGTATCTATCACACTAATCTTCAGGCTATAGAACCTTAGAGTCTTTCTGAATCGCACGATTTATCTTGCACTACAGAGGGTATGTCGCACAATCTTAATAAGCTTATTGGAGGATAAGAATTTCTCGATCTTCTAAACATTTTCTCACCGATTAGTGAAGTTCTGCTAAGTTCCCCTCTGTAGCAATTGAGTGCACCAACTGTATTAGCTTTTTGACACCTTTAATATCTGAGACGGAATGATCAACAAGAAGTATTTCTGTAATCTTAATTATTAAATTACCACTAATTATCTCGCTGACTTGAATAGAACTTGGTTGTCCTGTCCATCGACTCAAAGGTATCTTCTCAAAATCAGAAAGCTACTCCACAAAATGTACCCGATTAATCGCCAGCAGTTAATAGTTACGAAGTGTACTGATCTTTAACACAGAACCAGACTGTCCATTGGCCTGGTATGTATGAGAGAGTATCTATGGCCGTTTGCCTGAGCCATCCTAGAATTACAAGTAAATTCCTTTACAAAAATAGAGGCACCAATTAGTCTGTAAAATTCTGCATAGATGATCGCTTCATACAGCGGAATACCATGGAAGATTGCTTAGAGCACATTCCTAACACAGTCCAGCTAAGAGCCGTTAATATTGGCCAGAAGAAAGTCGAAACACACAGATATGAGCTTAGATCTATACTTCAGACTGTTCTCAGACAACATTGTAATAATAATTACAAAAACATTCAAATATTTTACGAAGAAGATATGTCGAGATACGTGTTGTTCTCTTTTCAAAACGAATGCAAAAAAAATAGCATGCACTACAACTAACAAGTCATTGTAATATTTGAAAACAAACGTAGTCGGAAAAGAATTTTTCAATTGCAACACACCCTGTAATTGATTAAAATCTGTTGAAAAATAATTTTCATATGACATATCTACAAGGCTGCCGAATGTGGCTTTCCGCAGAAATAATAGTATTACTAATCGTAGATATCAGTTCGCATGCAATACAATCAACGAGAGAGTGTGAGTTGAAGTGGGAAAAATACGGCAGCACATATTGTCCTGAGGACTTGCAAATTCATAATATTCGAGTTTAAACCCCGTGACGTACTGAACAGGAAGTCATTAACTGAGAAAGACAGTATATCACGGTGAGCTCATAAGGTATAGTAAAGAGAAAGCGCGTTAAAATATTGGACAAGTTGATGGGTCACTTGCGATAGAACAAGCAACCCCGAGCTTGTGAAGCTTTTTGTAATATGCATATACTACGTCAGAAATCGCCTTAAAAAGATAACATTAGCAGAGATGTCACTTGACTTCATTGTAATAGTATTCCACAATGTATGGAAAAAGATAATAATAAGAGATTATATCAAACACTTAGTGATGCGGTATTAAAAAAATAATTTGGAAATGGATGGGTATGTTTGATTTTTAATTAGAGGTTTAGGGTACAATAGGTGTGCCAATAATTCGAGGGTTCTCTTTCGAGGTGTCCGGTAAAACTAAAGGCTTTATGGCGGCTTATGTCTTTCTAAAAGTATTTTGAAATTTAGAAAGCAGTGGACGTCGCCATGTATTCCTTAATTCCTATTGGCTAACAGCTAGTAAGTTAATTCAACAATGAATCGGACGCCGCAGTATCTTGTGTTGTATATCTAGGGCTTAAAAAGGAAGCATTAATGCTCTTAGAGGTACTTAACTCACATTATACAATGGCTAACCACTTAAAAAAGCTTGGACTTACTTCTCCCTTTAATGAGACGAGGATAACAATGTCATATAGTTTTGGGAACGTACAGCGGTTTTTTTTAGTAGGGCGCTTTTGATAAATATGTTGATTCCAAATGTAAAAAACATACTTATTAATTGTACATTGATATTGCAATACTTCGCTTTTATATGCAACTAAAATACTATTTGAGATTTCTTCTTGCTGAAAAATCTACTTAGCACCCATAACGCCACACGTTATTCTTGATCGTTAGCTTGATAGTAACTGTTCACTTCAAAGAGTTGTGTTCTTACGGATATAACGTTTAAAGAAAGTCTCCTGTGTGTTAACAATCGAGGCTATGAAATATTCATTTAATTATAGCCCTTGCTGCTCACTGAGGCGTACATACAGAGTAGCGTAGTATTCACTAGGTTCGGGTCTATCATTAATAATATTTTCACGATTGCATACTGAAAAACTAGTTATGGAACCCACTAGATTCCAACCTCCGAAGGAGCGTTTCTTTTATTCTGAGACTGGTGATCTGATCGTTGAGACAAATAAAGAATCGATTTTAGGCTCTTTTGAGATCTTCCCTTAGACGGTTAGTTGGAAAATATTAACGGTGTAGTCAGTCCTGTATTCGCTACCAACTTAATAACACTGTTCATCATAAGGCAACCAAACTGTGGGCTAATCAAATAATCTTTCCATATCATATAAATGATATATATACCGTCTGTAATTTCTTCCATTATTCCTGTCCATATACAGCTACCTTTATCCTTCGAAAACTTCTTGCTTCATTTTAAGCCGTCTAGTATTGATCTCCAATATTCTAAAGAACCGTGATTCAATTGTCGTTGCTTCAATGGCAGAATTAAATTCGATCGCTGGAATACTTTCCGGATGTTTTTTTTTTTAATCTTTTGTCACTTTCCGTGTCAAATTTTAATATATATCCTCAAGATATTAAGTTGAAAATATTGCTTAACATAATTTTATACGTACTGTACATAAGCAGATTTTACTTAACATTTTTCGTCTACACCAGTGTGTGTACAAGAACTCTTCCTTCTACGTGTGAGTTTTAATTCTCTCTACAACAAAGACTCTGCTATATTGAGCGCAGTCCAATTCAGTCTTGTGCAATGAGATATTATCACACATGGAAGGTGGCATTAGCTCAACGTGCCGCTGAGATTTCAAAGTGTCTCGTCAAAAGTACTTTAGAACTTTTGTTATCGTAACAGTATTTTGAAATGATTTATTAATCTTGATAACGTTAAGTCTGACGTTGAGGTAATCCTCAGAAAATTTCGTGGCCTTCATTAAGCACTGTTCGATCATCATGTCAATTGGAACTTCGCTCTAAAAGACATCTTTTTCTGCGAATTATGAAGGTTCTTTGAGTTGTTAATTTTTAGCAATCATCTGATACCGTATTTGCCTCCAGGGCTTCCATCAGTTGAGTATAGAGATGTGCAAATTTTTCATAGAAAAAATGACCGGCTGCTTGAGAAAACGGAAGCATTATTTTAATAGCCTTCAAATAAAGTTTCTAGTTTCCTGTTCAATCTAGTCCCTTTGGATGAATTGCAATACGATTATGACCTTCTCTATATACACTAGCCAAAGTTTGCAGGTTCGGATAAGGTCACCGTCTTAATTTTTAGGTTCCGTAAATGGTTTTTGTCATGCAGTTTCATTTTCTTGTATATGTTGCATATTGATTTCCTCATCCAGACATTGTTGAATAAGATCCAGGATCCCAGATTTAGGCATCTCCTCCGAGGATTGTAAATGTTTCCATAAACACATGTTAGCGTCGCCGAGCTAAGTCTAGAAGTGAGTTCTCAATGATGTTGAGTAGGCATGGACATTCAGAATTTTCACTAATGTTCTCATAGTGTACAGTATACCCGAATGTTCCTCTATACCATTTCCTAACAATATGTATCCAATCATGCCTGGAAATTACTGAAGTGGAAACCTCCTAAAAGCGGTACAACTTTGCACAGTTCAAAAATTTCTTCAGCTGCAGGTACGCTTTGAGACCTTTCCAGTATAATGGCTGATCTAATGTGATTACACAAGTGCTTTGTTTACTTTTCATGCACGTATTTACCGTTTGCGAGAAAGCAGAATATATAGTATTAGTACATGATGTTCAAATATTGAAGAAATAGAGGCACTACACTGCTTATATGTTAAGGAGTGGTGTGTACCTCTCCATTACACAATCGTTGAGGTGAAACTTTCACAAGATGAATAGCTATCCAAAGGTTGTTTGAGAATAGGATATCGAGACGCGAGATACGATTGAAGATTGGATTAAATCTTCCGAGTAAGACTGCAATGACACACCAAGAACATGAGTGTATTGCATTAGAGGGAATGTGGATGTCAGAATGGGGAAATGTAATACGATATTCTTATCAAGACAATGCTACTGTGATATAAGATTACTTTTTCATTCAAAAACTTGAATATGAAGAAGTTTCATCTAGGGATATCAGAAATCAATGATTTTCTGCTGTATAAAGTTGTGGCATTTAGTTACTAATCAATGCATAGAGTGAGTTTATATAAAAAGATTGTTTGAATAGCCCACAGTTTGGTTGCTTTGTGATGACCAGTGTTATTAAGTTGGTACCTAACACAGAACTAACTGTACCGTAAATGTTTTCCACCTAACCGTCTACGGGAAGATCTCAAAAGAACCTAAAATCGATTCTATAATTGTCTCAATAATCAGATCACCGGTCTCAGACCCAAAGAAACGCTGCATCTAAGCTATTAAATTGATGCTTCCGTTTCCTCAAGCAGCTGATCATCTTTTCTTTGAAAAACTTGCACATCACTATACTCAACAGATGGAGGCCCTGGAGGCAAATACGGTATCAGATGATTGATAAAAATTAACAACTCAAGGAACCTTCATAATTCCCTGAAAAAGATGTCTTTTTGGGCGAAGTTCCAATTGATATAACAATCGATCAGTTCTTAATGATCGCCACAAAATTTTCTGGAGAATTAACTTAACGCCACATATAACGTTAGCAAGATAAAAAAAATCATTCCAAACTACTGTCACGATAACAAAAATTCTCAAGTACTTTTGAGGAGGACTTTGTCATCTCAACGGCACGTTGAGCTAATGCCACTTTCCATGTGTGATAATATGTCATTGCACAAGAATTATGCACACACCAAGTACAGTCGAGTGTTTACAGTTCGACTGCACTAAATGTAAAATAGTCTTTGTTGTACTGAGAATTAAAACTCACACTTAGAAGGAATAGTTCTTCTACACGCAGTGGTGTAGACGAAAAATGTCAAGTAAAATCTGCTTTAAGTACAGTACGTATATAAATAATGTTAAAGGCTATTTTCAACTTATATCTTAAGAATATATATTACAATTAGACACGGAAAGTGATAAAAGATTAAAAAAGACATTCGCAAAGTATTTCAACGATCGAATTTAAATCTGCCAAAGAAGCAACGACAATTAAATCACGGTTCTTGAGATACTTGGAGATTAATACTATACGGCTTCAAAAGATGCAAGAAGTTTTCGAAGGATAAAGGTAGCTGTATATGGACAGGAATAATGGAAGAAATTACAGACGTCATATAGATCATTAGTATGATATGCAAGGTTATTTGATTAGCCTACAGACGATTTAGTGCTTCTATTTTTGTAAAGTAATTTACTTGGTGATCTAGGATTGCTCTGGTCAATGGTTATGGATATGCTCGTATACATACAAGGTCTAATGTTCAGTGTTAGTGATAGATATCAGTAAACATCGTAAGCCTCAACTGCTGGCGATTAGTCGGGTACACTTTGTGGAGTAGCTTTCTGCTCTTGAGAACATAAGTTAGAGTCGATGGACAGGACACGCAATCTCTATTCACGTCAGCGAGATAATGTAGTGTTGAATTTAATAAATAAGATTACAGAAATACTTGTTGTTGATCATTCCGTCTTAGATAGGATAGGTGTCAAAAAGCTAATACAGTTGGTGCACTAATCTTCAAAAAAGGGATGCTTATCAGAATTCTCCTCACCGGTGAGATAACGTTTAGAAAATCTAGAAATTCTAATCCTCCAGTAAGCTTAATAAGAGTGTGCGATATGGCAGTGAAAATAGCGCTTAACATAATTTTATACGTACTTAAAGCAGATTTGTGTTGGCATTTTCTCCACATCATTGCGTGTAGAAGGACTCTTCCTTCTAGGTGTGTGTTTTAAAACTCAAGACGATAGAGTTTGAAATATTCAGAGCAGTCGAATTGTTTGAGAATAGGAAATCGAGACGCGAGATGCGAGTGACGATTTGATTAAATCTTCCGATTAAGACATTGACTCATCAAGAAAATGAGTGAATTCCATTAAAGGGAAGAGGAATTCAAAATGACGACATGTGATACAATATTCTTATCAAGACAATGCTACCGTGATAGATTACTTTTTCAATCGAGAACTAGGATATGAAAGTTTTCAAGAGACTTCTGAATCAAATGCCTTATTCTGATCTATCAGATGTGTGGCACTAAGTTACTAATCAAAGCATACAGTGAGCTTATATGGAAGGATTATTGGTTAGCCCACTGTTTAGTTGCTTCGTGATGGTCAGTGTTACTAAGTTGGTGACGAACACCGGACTGACTATACCGTAAATATTTTCCACCTAACGGTCTAAGGGAAGATCTCAAAAGAACCTAAAATCGATCTTTTATTTGTCTCATCGATCACATCACCGGTCTCAGACCTAAAGTAAGGCTGCCTCGATGGTTAAAATATAATGGGTTTCATAGAAAGTTTGTCATTATGCAATCGTGAAAATAATGTTAATGATAGACCGGAACCTAGTGAATCCTACACAACTCTGTGTGTAAGCCCTAGTGCGCAGCAAGTACGCTAAGTGGCCATGGAGAGAGCCGAAAAAAATCATTTTTGGGGTAATATCTGCAACGATCAAATTTAATTCTGCCAATGAAGCCACGACAATTCAATCACAGTCCATGAAGAGCTTGGAGAACAAACTAGAGGGACCAAAACTTACAAACAGATTTCGAAGGAATAAAGGTATCTGTATATGGACAACAGTAGTACAAGAAACTAGGAACTGGAAATCTATAGCTGTTGTTCGGTGTGATTCAGATCTTTTAAGCAACATCCTAGAATACTTGAGCAGTTGCTGATTCTCTTGTAGCCACATACAAGTAGAACTAAAAGGAAATGCGACAAAATTAATAAATTTAAAGAAATTTTAGCATCATTAAAAGATTGCTTTCATTCTTTTCATGATGCAACAGGCTGTGACACGAATTCAGCTATACTGAGGACTGAATAGTTTGCAGGCTAAAAGTTCCTTCATAAAGAGGAGTGCTGAAAGTTAGACAGAGTCTTCAACCAACCAAATGTGAATCCTGACAAAGTGGTGCCGTTAGAAATTACTTATTCGCCTGTATGAAGATAGAAGAAACGCCTCCCTGGTGTAAGCCATATCAGATATAACAAGAAAGTAGTACAAAGCTTCAGTATGGCCACTTTTCCCATTACTAACACAGCAGCTGTGCAGCATTCAATTCGGAAGTACCTCCAATTCCATGAGCGAAATTCTCTTAATATGAACCCAATCGAAAGAGGTGGTTTGTGAAAGAGGATATGCAAATTCCAAGGACTTACACAGCTAGCATCAGCTCCAGCCGGATAATCTTACTTACATGTAGATAAAAAGTAACTGCAAGATAGGATTGTGAACGAGCCACACGTTAGTGTAAGAGAGCCGAAATGAAGTATTCAAGCGAACTCTGCATTCTGCCAAGGGAGCTCGTATACGAATGGCAAATCGGAACACAATCTGATATAGATGATAACGTACAACAGCTGTAAAAAATAAATATATCATTGACAACGGGTAATTGTTGATCCAATGAGATATGATTATTATTTTGTGATATCGTCCCCGCCTTATAGACCTAAAAAAATGGAGATGAAGTCGATCTTGATGAAACTTTAAATGAAGGTGTAAGGACAAGGTAAAAAATGATGAAGGAGGTTTATTGCTTTGTTTACTAATTTTGGAATCATTTAACACGAGCTGCTTTGGAATTATTTAACACGAGCAAATCCAAAGACGTTGAACAGAGCCATCCTATATCACCAAGTAAATTCCTCCACAAAAATAGATGCACCAAATCGTCTGTAGAATTCTGCTTAGGTGTTCGCTGCATATAGCGGTATATCATGGCTAGCCTAGTGTGCATTTTTAGTAGAGCCGTTAACATTGGCAAGAAAGTAGAAATACACAGATAATGCCTAGATCTATATTTCACTGTTTTCAGAAAACATAGTATTATTAAGATACCGAAACGTTCAGATAACATTTTACTAAGAGGAGATGCCGAGATACTTCTGGTTGTCTTATCACAACGAATGCAAGCAGTTAGCATGCACAACTACTAACCATACATAGTAATATTTGATAAGAAGCATAGAGAGCAAGCCAGCGCCCACAAATCGTCTGTAGAATTCTGCATAGATGATCGCTGCATACAGCGGAATATTATGACAAACGGGATAGAGTACATTCCTCGCACAGTCCTGCTAAGAGCCGTTAACATAGGCAAGAAGTTAGATGAAAGACTGAGATAGATCAGACTGTTTTCAGAGAACATTGTGTGACGAAGGTACAGAAACAGTCAGTTATTTTGCTAAGAGCGTAGTGAGATTAGGATTTTTCAATTGCTACTAACACGCTAATTATAAAATTTGTTGGAAAATTATTTTCATTTGCCAAAAGATTTAAGATTTATCTACAGGGCTGCCGACTGTGGTTTTCTGTAGAAATAATGTATTACTATTGGTAGATAAAATAAAAATAAAAGTAGATGTCGATATCCGCCATGATACTTGCATTAGAACGAGTGGAATCTGTTTGCATGCAGTACAACCTACGAGAGCAAGCAGATTGAGATGGGATAAGTGCAGCAGCGCATATTGTTCTAAGGACTTTCAAATTCAAAATATTCGAGTTTAAACCCAGTGACATACGGAACAAGAAGCCTTTGGCTGAGAAGGAATGAATATTACGGTGAGCTCATAAGGTGTAGTAAAGAGAAAGCGCGTTAAAATGATAGACAATTTGGTAGGTCTCTTGCGATAGGACAAGCATCGCCGAGCTTGTAAAGCTTTTTATAAAATGCATCCACTACGTCAGTAATAGTCTTAAAATCCGAACATTAGCAGAGATGTAACTTGACTTCAGTGTAATAGTATTCTACAATTTCTTAAAAGAGGTATTAATAAGACATTATATCGATCTCTAAGTGATGAGGCGATTAAAGATATAATTTTGAGGATGGACGGGAATGTTCTATTTTTAATTAGTGCAACAGGCGCGCTAATAAATCGAGGGGTCTATTTCGAGAGGTCCGGTAAGGCTAAACGGCTTATGCCGGCTTATGTTCTTCTTACAATGCTGTGAAATTTAGTAGTCAGCAGTTGACATCGGCATCTATTAATTGATTCCTATTGGCTTACAGCTAGTAAAGGAATCCAAAAATGAGTCCCAAGCCGTAAGATCCTGTGTTGTGTACCTAGGTCTTAAAAACGAAGCAGTAGTGCTTTTAGAGCTCCTTAACTATCTTTATACAATGGCGTAGCATTGAAAAAATCGTGGATTTACTTCTCCCTTTAATAAGACGAGAGCGGTTTTTTTAAGTGTGCCCTTGGGATTGAAGAATGTTGGGATACCAAATGTAAAAAAAATTAATATTAATTTAACAATTATAATCAAGTAATTGCAATACTTCCCGTTAAAATGCAACTATTCTACAGTGCTACCTGCTGAAGAAATCTACCTAGCACCCATAACTCTCTCACCTGGTTTTTGATCGATAGCCTCATAGTAACTGTTTAATCCAAAGAATTTTGTTCTTAAGGATATATTATTTAAAGGAAGTCTCCTGTGAGTTAACACTCGAGGTTATCAAATATGCATTTAATTAGCGTCCTGCTCCTCACTAGGGTTTACATACACAGTTGTGTAGGATTCACTAGGTTCCGGTCTATCGTTAATAATATTTTCTTGATTGTATTCTGTAAAACTTGCTATGGAAGAAATTAATTTCAAACCTCTAAAGCAGCCTTACTTTGGGTCTGAGACCGGTGAACTGATTGATAAGCCAAATAAAGAATCGATTTTAAGTTCTTTTAAGATCTTTTCGTACACGGTCAGGAGGAAATCATTTACGGTATAGTCAGTCCTGTGTTCTCTACCAACTTAGTAACACTGGTCATCAGAAAGCAACGAAACTGTGGGCTAATGAAATAAGCTTCTCATATAAACTCGCTGTATGCTTTGATTTCTTAAGTGATTGATTTGATTGATAAGTAACTGAGACAAATTTCAGAAAGCAGAAAAAGTCATTTATTCTGAAGTCTCTTGGTGAAAATTCTCCATATCCAAGCTCTAGAATGATATCACGGTAGAATTGTCTTGATAAGAATATCGTATCACTTTTCGTCATTCTGACTTCCTCTTCCACTCTTATGCTATACACTAATGTTCTTGGTGTGTGAATGCTGTCTTACTCGGAAGATTTATACTAATACTAATACTATACATTCTACACTTCTGCATACAGTAAATAAATGCAAGAAAAGTGTACAAAGCACATGCGTTATGACATTAGTTCTTTTTGGTGTGTTTTGAGGAATGAACGAGTTCAGCTAGTCGATATGTAATTTACAAACGCTCCTTTCTTTCAATTTTAAGTATGTCAGTAACTAACGATTGGGAAGAATGTGGTACATATTCCAAAGACTCTGTTGGACTTATTGAATAGCCTCACTTTTCAATTGTTATTATCTGATTTTTTGATACAATTCCGTTCTTACATTTTATACTAAGCGATGACTAACAAGATGCTTTTTCATGTTCTAAATCCTTTTTTGGTACTACTTAATGAGCTCTTATGAGTGGTAAATGATAGAAACATTACGATAATTGCGTTTTCTCACTTGTATTTAAATGCGTGAGAAGGTAATGTTGATTTTAGTCTATTTCCAGTTTCCAACTCTTGTTTCGCCCTATTAAATAGAGCAGCTTTTCAACCGTAAATATCCAACAATTTATGTCAATTCAGTTAATTCATTTTATTCTTAATAATTCTGGTATTTAAAAGTGAGTGCATTCACTAAGGAGAATGGAGTGTTTTGAAACTTGGGTAGAACCTTGCTGATGTGATGATTACTTACCGAGATGAATGAGAGTTAGTTAAAAGAACGGAATTGTCGTTCATTCTCTTTTCATATTTTAATAGAAAGTAGGTCTACTTAGCTGTTTGCTTAGCTTAGCCAGGAGAGCTGTTTGGAAGATGAAGCACACTTCTGAGGATCATTACTTAATCATGTATGTTAGAATAAAATAAAAGAATCAAATACTCGTAAATTATCAAATAGTTATAAATGAAGAGGGGCGAGTACTGCAAAAGGTGTGTATGTTATATTACACCAAATCATACTTATCGTTAGTTTGTAACAAATTTTAGATAAAACGATAGATAGCAATTGTCGTAAACTGTCATGTATTTATAATTGAAAAACTAGATAATTCAGTAGTGCGAAACAAGTGATCAGAATATGAAATAGAATTTTGCTGATCGCTAGTTGCTGGGATACTTAAAAATAAAACCAAACAACGAAGCACTCATAAATTGTCATATATTTACATTAGAAAAGGGAGTCGTTTGCGTATGGGAAAAATGTTTTTTTGTGTGTATAAAGCAGACTCTTGATGATCCTTTTTTAAATCGTTTTAGAATAAAATAAATTATAGAATTAACGTAAATTATCGGAGATATAGTATTAAAAATTAGTCATTCTCTAAAGTGAATGGTGTGTTTGAATTCTGATACAGAAATTTGGCGATCGCTATCTGAAGGCATAATTAAGAATAAAGTAAAAATAACACAATACTCAGATTTTTAAAATTGAAATGTGAGTTTATTCAATACCTCCAAAAGAGTATTTAGAAGCTGAAGTATTTTCTTGCTGATCGTTTAGTTACTGACATATCTAAAATTAACATGAGAGAAAGGATAAGGTAAATTAACGAATATTTAAGATTAAAAATTTTCTTTACTCATAGGGCGTGAGCTGTGTTTTGGTATGTAAAAAAAAACTTTTCATGATAGTCACTGAAACCTTTTAAAGTTAAATGAAATAATATAACTGTCGTAGATTCTCAGATATTTACTATTAAAGGCGATTCTATGTAGTATAGTAAAGAAGTGTAGAGGTAGACTCCTGCTAATCGTTAGTTACTAACATATATAGTAGAAAATGAAAGATCGGAACAGTCGTAAATACCAAGACATTTTCAAGTGAAAAGTGATTCCATTCTGTAGGATAAAAGTATTGTTTCCAAGCCGAATTAACTCTTGCTGATCGTTAGTTACTGAAATATTTTGAATAAAATGAAAGAATGGAGTTATCGTGAAATGCCAGGTACAATTAAAAAGTGAGAAAAAAACGGTATTCTCGTTATTTCACAGATATGTAATATTGTAAGTGGACTCCTTTTACTAGAGAGTAATAAGAGTTTAAAAGACGAAGCACATTCTTGCTGATCGTTCGTTAACATATTTGTGAACAAAATCGGAGATCGGTATTGTCTTAAATTGAAAAGAGAATTGTCTTAAAATGTTAGATATTTATAATTGAAAAGTGAGGTGATTTATTATTGCGAAGAGACTATATCAAAAGTGAACCAGACTCTTGCTATCCATTAGTTAGTGAAATAATTAAATATAAAATAAAAGAGAGGAAGCGTCGTAAATTTTCAGAGATTTTAAATATGAATATTTTTCCATTCAATAGGTAGAAACTAGTGGTTGGAAGTAGAAGTAAACTCTTGCTGACGGTTATACACATATTTAAATATAAAACGAAAGAGCGGGATTGTCGGACATTGTCAGATATTTACAATTGTTAAAAGAGTTAACTGTGCTAAATTGTGAGATATAATTAATGAAATTGAGTCCGTTGAGTTGGGCGAACGTTCAGCTTGGAACATGTAGCAGACTCTTCCTGATGGTTAATCACTGAAATATACAAAAAGAAAAAAATATAACGTTATTTTCGTTTATTGTCGTTCATTGTTAGCGTGTTAGAATAGAAAACTTTTTCCATTTCTTTTGGGCAAAAGGAACAATACATCTGCGGATATGAAAGTAACTCTCATTGTCGTTTTACTGACTTATATACGTACAAGAAAAACAACGGAATAGGGTAAATTGTGAGATAATTACAACTAAAGATTGAGTTCACTGAACATCTCGAAAAGACTTTAAAACCTCACTCAGACTTTCGCAGATCGTTAATTGCTGTATATTGAAGCATAAATGAAAAAACGAATCTGCATAATTTGTCAGAAAATAACAATAAGGCGTAGAGAGTGGAAGATGAGGGAGACTTTTGTGATCATGATGTACTCACGGATGTAAGAATAATGTGATGGAACGGATTTGAATGAAATTGTCTGATAACTAGAATTGAAAACGGACTCTACTCAGTAGGGCGAAAGGAATGTTGGAAGATGAAGCAAATTACTAGTGATCGATATCTACAGACACATTTAAGAATGGAATTGTATTGTTTTTAACGTATTTGCAAATGTAAATAGAGAATATCCGATAAAGCGAAACGCGAGTTTGTCACGTTCGTTAGTTACTGACATCTTTACGAATAAAATGGAAGATCGGAATTATTGTGAATTGTGATATTTACAACTAAAAGGTGTTGAGGTTTGAGGGCATTGAAAGGCTTGAAGAACGTGGGAATGTAAAATCGACACTTGCAGACATATTTGATAATATAATGATACCACATACGTTTTTTAAAATGTATAAAATTATAACTGAATGTATTGATTCAGTAGGAGGGAACGAGGGTTTGAACTATGTGGGAAGCTGTAAATTCGTTAGCTACCGACATATTTAAAAATGAGAGAATGGAACTGTTTCAAATTGTCTGGTATTTACTAATAAATGAAATCTCATTCAGCAGAGTGAAGGTAATCTTTCGAAGTTTATGTGATGCTTACTGCTTGAATTCGTTCTAATAAGAGAACAACACTTATCTCGACATCTAGTCTTAATAATATATCTGAATGTGTATGTAACTTGGTAATGAAATATTCTCTGATAACAGTCTAAAGTTATCTAAGCACATATATGTGTTTTTCGACTTTCCTCTTGCCAATGTTAACAGCTCAGCTGGAGTGTGCAAGGCAAGTACTCTAGGAGGTTTGCAGTGGTATTCCGCTATATGCAGCGTTTATCTATGCAGAATTCTACAGACGATTTGGTGCTTATATTTTCGTAAATAAATTTACTTGGTGATCTAGAGCGGCTCTAGTCAACGGCCATGGATATGCTCGCATACATACCAGGCCAAATGACAGTGAAGTTTAGTGTTAGATATGAGTACACTTCGCAAGACTGAACACTGTTGATTAATCGGGTACATTTTGTGGATTAGCTTTCTGCTCTTTAGAAGATACCTTTGAGTATGTGGAAAGACACGCAATCTCTATTCACGTCAGCGATATAAGGTAGTGTAAAATTTGATAAATATGATTAGAGATCTTCTTCTTGTTGATCAATCCGTCTCAGATATGAAATGTGTCTAAAAGCTAATACAGTTGGTGCACTAATCTGCTACAGAGGGGAAGCTTAGTAGAACTTTACTTACCGGTGAGAAAACGTTGATAATATTGAGAAATTCAAATCTTCCAATAAGTTTAATATGACTGTGCGATATGGCAGTCTGTAGTACAAGAGGAACCGTGCGAGTGAAAAAGACTTTAAGGTTTTGCAGCTTGAAGATTAGTGTGATAGATACGTTATCAATAATACAACTTGATGAAATGAGTCAAGGTTGCAAAAGACGCATGGAATTTTTTTTTAAGATGAAAGATTATACTTGAAGGATTTTAAATTATACTTGAAAGGTGAAATTTCTAATCGGTGCTAAGGTCGAATCAGTTTGCATGCAGTACAACCGACGAGAGCGGGCGGGATGAAATGGGAAAAGTTCGGGAGGTCATATTGTTAGGACTTGCAAATTCGAAATATTCGAGTTTAAACTTAGTGACGTGCGGAACAAGAAGTATTTAGCTGAGAAAGAATGAATGTCGTGGTGAGCTCATAAGGTATAGTAAAGAGAAAGCGAATTATTTGATTGACAAGTTGATAGGTTACTTGCGAACGGACAGACATCCCCGAGATTGTGAACCTTATTGTAATCTGCATCCACAACAATAGAAATCGCCTTAAAATAACAACATTAGCAGGGATGCTAATTTAAGCAGAGATGATACTTGACTTCTTTATAATATTATTTTACAATGTCTGAAGACAAATATTAATCGATTTTTAAGTGATGCGGTGATTAAAGAACTAATTTTTGAGATGGACGGAGTTTTATTAATGGTTAAGAGTGCAACAGGTGTGCCAATAATTCGAGGGTTCTATTTCGAGGTGCTTGATAAGGCTAAAATTCTTATGCGTGATTAACTCCTTAATACAATGCTGTGTAAATAAGAAATTATCAGTGTTCTTTGGCATGTATTCCTTAATTCTTATCGGCTTAGAGCTAGTAAAAAAATACAACAATTAATCGGGGGAAGCAGTATTTTGTGTTGTGTACCTAGGTTTAAAGACAAAGTAGTAATGCTCTTAAAGCTGTTTTAACAAAAATTGTGCAATGGCGTACCATTTATAAACCGTGGATTTACTTCTCCCTATAATAAGACGAAGGTATCAAAGTCATATAGCATTGAGATAATACAACGGTTTTAGGTGGGCCCTTGGGATTGAATAAAGTTTTGTTACCAAATGTAAAAATCATAAGTATTAATTTATCAATGATTATCAAAGAATTGCTATACTTCCTGTTCATATGCAACTACAATACTATTTGAGAGTGCTTCCTGCTGAAGAAATCTACCTAGCACGCATAACGCTCTCACCTTGTTCTTGATCGTTAGCCTAATAGAAACTATTTAATCAAAAGAGTTGTGTTCTTACGGATACAATATTTATAGAAATTCTCCTGTCTGTTAAAACTCGAGGCTATCAAATATCCATTTAATTAGCGTTCTCGCTGCTTACTAGGGCTTACATACAGAGCTGTGTAGTTTTCACTAGGCTTTGGTCTATCATTAATTAAATTTTCACGATTGCATAATGAAAAAACTTGATATGGAACCCATTATATTCTAACTTCCGAAGCAGCCTTACTTTGGTTCTGAAACAGGTGATCTGATCGATGAGACAAATATAGAATCGATTTTAGTTTTTTTTGAGATCTTCCCTTAGACGGTTAGTTGGAAAATATTAACGGTAGTCCTGTGTTCGCTACCAAATTAGTAACACTGGTCATCACAAAGCAACCAAACTGTGGGCTAATCAAATAATCTTTTCATATAATCTCATTGTCTGCTTTGTTAAGTACTCTCATTGTGTGCTTTGATTAATAATCTCATTGTATGCTTTGATTAGTACAACCAGGTGTGACAGTTATGGGTGCTAAGTAGATTTCTTCAGCAGGTATCAATCTCAAATAATATTGTAGTTGTATATAAACGGGAAGTATAGGAATTGATTGATTATCATTGATAAATTAATGCTTGTTTTCTACATTTGGTATCCCAACACTTTTCAATTGCAAGGGCCCACCTAAAAAAAAAACGCTGTTAGTTCCCAAAGCTATACGTGTGTGATACCCCCGTCTTATTAAAGGGTGAAGTAAATCCACGATTTTTTTTTACAAAGTACGCCATTGTATAATGTGAGTTATAGAGCTCTAAAAGCACTGTTGCATCGTCTTAGGACCTAGGTACACAACAGAAAACCTTACGGCTTCGGATTCATTGTTGACTTCCTTTACTAGCTTTAAGCCATTAGGAATTAAGGAATAGATGCCGATGTCCACTCCTGACTTCGAATTTCACACCATTGTAATAAGAACATAGCCCGGCCAAATCCGTTTACCCTTCTGCTAACCTCCATATGAAACCCTCGAATTATTGGCGTTCTTGTTGCACTCTAAACCGCTAATAAAATATCGAACTCTTCCTTGCATCCTTAAAATTATTTCTTTAATCACCGCATGACAGAGATGGATATAATCTTTTATTAATATCTCTATTCAGACAATGTAGAATACTATTAGAATGAAGTCAACTGACGTCTCTGCTAATGTTCCCATTTTAAGACGATTTCTGACATAGTGGATGCATATTACAAAAAGCTTCACAAGCTCGGGGATGCTTATCCTATCGCAAGTTACCCATCGATCATTTAACGCGATTTTTCTTTACTATACCTTATGCTCACTGTGATATTCATTCTTTCTTAGCTAAAGACTTCCTGTTCCGCACGTCACTGGTTTTAAACTCGAATATTTCGAATGAGGAAGTCCTAAGGACATATGTTCTGCCGTACTTTTCCCATTTCAACCCACGCTCTTTCGTCGGTTGTGCTTCATGCAAACTGATATCTTCATGTAGTAATACCATAATTTCTGCAGAAAGCCACATTCGGCAGCATTGTAGATATGCCATATGAAAGTAATTTTCAAGATTTTTTAGTTTATTACAGGGTGTAAGTTGTAATTGAAAAATCCTAATCTTACAACGCTAATTAAAAAATATCACAATGTCTGGTTAGTTGTAGTGAATGCTAACTGCTTGCATTTGTTTTGAAAAGAGAACAACACGTATTTCGACTTATCCTCAGTAAAATATCAGAATGTTTCTGTAACTTGGTAATACAATGCTCTTTGAAAACAGTCTGATGTATAGATCTAAGCTCATATCTGTGTGTTTCGACTTTCTTCGACCAATGTTAACGGACTGTGCAAGGAATGTACTTTAGGCAGTTTTCCATGATATTCCGCTTTTTGCAGCGATGATGTATGCAGAATACTACAGACGATTTGGTGCCTCTATTTTTGTAAAGGAATATACTTTGTTTTCTAGGATGTTTCTGGTCAACGACCATACATATGCTCGCATACATACCAGGCCAATGTACAGTCTGCTTCAGTGTTAGAGACGAGTAAACTTCGTAAGCCTCATTGCTGTCGATTAATCGGTTACGTTTTGTAGAGTTCCTTTCTGCTCTTGAGAAAATTTACGTCAACGATATAAGGTAGTGTTGAATTTAATAAATAAGATTACAGAAATACTTCTGGTTGATCGTTCCGTCTCAGATATGAAACGTGTGAAAAAGCTAATACAGTTAGTGCACTAATCTGGTACAGAGGGGATGCTTACCAGAACTTTACTCACCGGTGAGAAAACGTTTAGAAGATCGAGAAATTGAAATTCTCCAGTAAGCTTAATAAGAGTGTGCGATATGGCAGTCTGTAGTGCAAGTTGAACCGTGCGAGTCAAAGGGACTTTAGTTTGTATAGCCTGAAGATTAGTGTGATAGACATGTAGCGTTATCAATATAGCATTTTAACGAAGTGAGTCAAAGTTGCAAAAGACGCATCTGAATTTTTTTATAGACAGAAGTTTAATTCTCAGGCTAATCGAAAGTTAATAGCAGTATCTATTAATTTGTATGGCCATCGGGACGAGCCAGTACTCGAACACTATTACTAAGGGAGAAAATTCAGAGCTTCTACTCCAAGATGTGCAAAGAGAGCCTAGGAAGTTTAATATCTCTCAGGTGTGCCAAGTGAAAATCTCGAAATGTTACCTGACTACAAAAAAATTCTGCCAATTGATAAATTTGTTGATGTATGTGTTCTGCACCTGTTCTACCATGCCTGTATAACTTTTGTACCGCGAATCACTGCTTTAAACCGCTTGCTTTATAAATTTATCGTCCGGTCTTGTCTCACAGGCCAAGACAAGCGGGCCTGTGTCTACAAGGTAATCACGTACCTAATAACCTAAAAATCTCCTAATCGAGTTTCAGGCCAATAATCTGCCTGTGAATCGTAATAAGCTTACGACCTAATAAGTGTAAAAACTGTTAGGGAAAATTGTTAAGCTTTCTAGGCCTTCTGTCTGAAAAGCAGCTTGGAATAGTCGCAAATGAACAAGGTGCTGTGCAGTAAGGATTGATTATCCTTGTGTCGTATTAAACCTAGGTCAATAAGTATAAACCAACTGGAATCGACGTGTCGTAGAACTTTCATTCTTACGCCCTCTAGGATAAAAATGTACAAGGAGTCTTTGCATGTATGGAATATCCAAACATTCTTCTTTATTAAGAGTGTTAAACTTTACTTACTTGTAGGAGAGTCGAAAACTAAACGGCAGTTACACAATTTTAAATGTCCTTGCAGATGGCAGAATCCTCGGAGTCAATCATCTGCTGTTGAACATCTTAACATATAAACAATCAAACAATAAACAATTGTTATTAACGTACAATTGATGATAGTTTGGTACGCGAATGTGATATCTCAATGAATTGGTTTTTGGTCAATATCTTAAACGTGTGCTGCTACGGTTTCGTTTTCTCTTCGGGTACCAAGCAGCTCGTGTTAAAGGATTCCAAAATAACTGAACAGAAGAATACACCAGAATGTTTTATAGCTTTTCTTTACACCTTCATTTAAAGTTTCATCAAGATCGTCTTCATGTCCATTTTTTTAGGTCTATAAGGCGGGGACGATATCACAAAATAATAATCATAACTGATTGGATCAACAATAAATCCATTGTCAATGACATATTGCTTTTTTACAGCTGTTGTTCGTTAACATCTATAACAGATTATCTTACGATCTGCCATTTCTACATGAATTCTTTTGGCAGAATGCACAAAACCTTGGATACTTCATATCGGCTCTTTTACACGAACATGTGGCTAGTTCACAATCCTATCTTGCAGTCACTTTTTATCTACAGGTAAGTATGATTATTCGGCTGGAGCTGATGGTAGGTGTGTGGGTCAACAGACGAACGTCTTTCGATTGGGTTTAGGCTTAGACCATTTCGCTCCTGAAGTTCGAGGTACCTCCGAATAAAATGCTGCACAGCTGCTGTGTTACTAATGGGAAAAGTGGCCATATTGCAGCTTTCTAAAGCCGAGAATGTATTCGAAACTTCAATCTGGTATTCCTCTCTTACCTGGCTCTCTTCTAATTTCTTTAAATTAAATCTCTTCGTTTTCGCACATTCAATATTACCTTTATTCAACGATAATCTTTCCCGTATTATCGCTACTACCAGGTAGTGATCAGTGTCACAATCAGCCCTTCTAAACGACCGGACGTCAATTATGCTAGATTGTCTTCTTCTATCTACTAAAACGTGATCAATTTGATTATGTGTTTTTCCGTCTGGTGATGTCCAAGTGTATTTATGAACGTCGCGATGTGGGAATTTTGTGCTCTATAGAAGAACGTTGGTGTATCCTGTACAGTATGACAACTTTAGTGAAAAAGCTGAATGGCCATGCCTACTCAAGATCATTGAGAACGCAGTTCTAGACCTTGCACGGGGGACTCTACATGCGGTTATGAGAATTAAAACTCACACGTAGAAGGAAGAGTTCTTCTACACGCAGTGGTGTAGACGAAAAATGTCAAGTAAAATCTACTTTAAGTACAGTACGTATATAAATAATGTTAAAGGCTATTTTCAACTTATATCTTAAGAATATATATTACAATTAGACACGGAAAGTGATAAAAGATTAAAAAAGACATTTGCAAAGTATTTCAACGATCGAATTTAAATCTGCCAAAGAAGCAACGACAATTAAATCACGGTTCTTGAGATACTTGGAGATTAATACTATACGGCTTCAAATGATGCAAGAAGTTTTCGAAGGATAAAGGTAGCTGTATATGGACAGGAATAATGGAAGAAATTACAGACGTCATATAGATCATTAGTATGATATGCAAGGTTATTTGATTAGCCTACAGACGATTTAGTGCTTCTATTTTTGTAAAGTAATTTACTTGGTGATCTAGGATTGCTCTGGTCAATGGTTATGGATATGCTCGTATACATACAAGGTCTAATGTTCAGTGTTAGTGATAGATATCAGTAAACATCGTAAGCCTCAACTGCTGGCGATTAGTCGGGTACACTTTGTGGAGTAGCTTTCTGCTCTTGAGAACATAAGTTAGAGTCGATGGACAGGACACGCAATCTCTATTCACGTCAGCGAGATAATGTAGTGTTGAATTTAATAAATAAGATTACAGAAATACTTGTTGTTGATCATTCCGTCTTAGATAGGATAGGTGTCAAAAAGCTAATACAGTTGGTGCACTAATCTGCAAAAGAGGGATGCTTATCAGAATTTTCCTCACCGGTGAGATAACGTTTAGAAAATCTAGAAATTCTAATCCTCCAGTAAGCTTAATAAGAGTGTGCGATATGGCAGTGAAAATAGCGCTTAACATAATTTTATACGTACTTAAAGCAGATTTGTGTTGGCATTTTCTCCACATCATTGCGTGTAGAAGGACTCTTCCTTCTAGGTGTGTGTTTTAAAACTCAAGACGATAGAGTTTGAAATATTCAGAGCAGTCGAATTGTTTGAGAATAGGAAATCGAGACACGAGATGCGAGTGACGATTTGATTAAATCTTCCGATTAAGACAGCATTGACTCATCAAGAAAATGAGTGAATTCCATTAAAGGGAAGAGGATTTCAAAATGACGAAATGTGATACAATATTCTTATCAAGACAATGCTACCGTGATAGATTACTTTTTCAATCGAGAACTAGGATATGAAAGTTTTCAAGAGACTTCTGAAACAAATGCCTTATTCTGATCTATCAGATGTGTGGCACTAAGTTACTAATCAAATCATACAGTGAGCTTAAATGGAAGGATTATTGGTTAGCCCACTGTTTAGTTGCTTCGTGATGGTCAGTGTTACTAAGTTGGTGACGAACACCGGACTGACTATACTGTAAATATTTTCCACCTAACGGTCTAAGGGAAGATCTCAAAAGAACCTAAAATCGATCTTTTATTTGTCTCATCGATCACATCACCGGTCTCAGACCTAAAGTAAGGCTGCCTCGATGGTTAAAATATAATGGGTTTCATAGAAAGTTTGTCATTATGCAATCGTGAAAATAATGTTAATGATAGACCGGAACCTAGTGAATCCTACACAACTCTGTGTGTAAGCCCTAGTGCGCAGCAAGGACGCCAAGTGGCCATGAAGAGAGCCGAAAAAAATCATTCTTGGGGTAATATCTGCAACGATCAAATTTAATTCTGCCAATGAAGCCACGACAATTCAATCACAGTCCTTGAAGAACTTGGAGAACAAACTAGAGGGACCAAAACTTACAAACAGATTTCGAAGGAATAAAGGTATCTGTATATGGACAACAGTAGTACAAGAAACTAAGAACTGGAAATCTATAGCTGTTGTTCGGTGTGATTCAGATCTTTTAAGCAACATCCTAGAATACTTGAGCAGTTGCTGATTCTCTTGTAGCCACATACAAGTAGAACTGAAAGGAAATGCGACAAAATTAATAAATTTAAAGAAATTTTAGCATCATTAAAAGATTGCTTTCATTCTTTTCATGATGCAACAGGCTGTGACACGAATTCAGCTATACAGAGGACTGAATAGTTCCTTCATAAAGAAGAGTGCTGAAAGTTAGACAGAGTCTTCAACCAACCAAATGTGAATCCTGACAAAGTGGTGCCGTTAGAAATTACTTATTCGCCTGTATGAAGATAGAAAAAACTCCTCCCTGGTGTAAGCCATATCAGATATAACAAGAAAGTAGTACAAAGCTTCACTATGGCCACTTTTCACATAACTAACACAGCAGCTGTGCAGCATTCAATTCGGAAGTACCTCCAATTCCATGAGCGAAATTCTCTTAATATGAACCCAATCGAAAGAGGTGGTTTGTGAAAGAGGATATGCAAATTCCAAGGACTTACACAGCTAGCATCAGCTCCAGCCGGATAATCTTACTTACATGTAGATAAAAAGTAACTGCAAGATAGGATTGTGAACGAGCCACACGTTAGTGTAAAAGAGCCGAAATGAAGTATTCAAGCGAACTCTGCATTCTGCCAAGGGAGCTCGTATACGAATGGCAAATCGGAACTCAATCTGATATAGATGATAACGTACAACAGCTGTAAAAAATAAATATGTCATTGACAACGGGTAATTGTTGATCCAATGGGATATGATTATTATTTCGTGATATCGTCCCCGCCTTATAGACCTAAAAAAATGGAGACGAGAGCTTTGGGAACAATCAGCGGTTTTTTTAAGTGTGCTTTTGGGATTGAAGAAGGTTGGGATACCAAATGTAAAAAAAAATTAATATTAATTTAACAATTATAATCAAGTAATTGCAATACTTCCCGTTAAAATGCAACTATTCTACAGTGCTACCTGCTGAAGAAATCTACCTAGCACCCATAACTCTCTCATCTGGTTTTTGATCGATAGCCTCATAGTAACTGTTTAATCCAAAGAATTTTGTTCTTAAGGATATATTATTTAAAGATAGTCTCCTGTGAGTTAACACTCGAGGTTATCAAATATGCATTTAATTAGCCTCCTGCTCCTCACTAGGGTTTACATACACAGTTGTGTAGGATTCACTAGGTTCCGGTCTATCGTTAATAATATTTTCTTGATTGTATTCTGTAAAACTTGCTATGGAAGAATTTAATTTCAAACCTCTAAAGCAGCCTTACTTTGGGTCTGAGACCGGTGAACTGATTGATAAGCCAAATAAAGAATCGATTTTAAGTTCTTTTAAGATATTTTCGTACACGGTCAGGAGGAAATCATTTACGGTATAGTCAGTCCTGTGGTCTCTACCCACTTAGTAACACTGGTCATCAGAAAGCAACGAAACTGTGGGCTAATGATATAAGCTTCTCATATAAACTCGCTGTATGCTTTGATTTCTAAGTGATTGATTTGATTGATAAGTAACTGAGACAAATTTCAAAAAGCAGAAAAAGTCATTTATTCAGAAGTCTCTTGGTGAAAATTCTCCATATCCAAGCTCTCATATCAGGTAGAATTGTCTTGATAAGAATATCGTATCACTTTTAGTCATTCTGACATCCTCTTCCACTCTTATGCTATACACTAATGTTCTTGGTGTGTGAATGCTGTCTTACTCGGAAGATTTATACTAATACTAATACTATACATTCTACACTTCTGCATACAGTAAATAAATGCAAGAAAAGTGTACAAAGCACATGCGTTATGACATTAGTTCTTTTTGGTGTGTTTTGAGCAATGAACGAGTTCAGCTAGTCGATATGTAATTTACAAACGCTCCTTTCTTTCAATTTTAAGTATGTCAGTAACTAACGATTGGGAAGAATGTGGTACATCTTCCAAACACTCTGTTGGACTTATTGAATAGCCTCACTTTTCAATTGTTATTATCTGATTTTTTGATACAATTCCGTTCTTACATTTTATACTAAGCGATGACTAACAAGATGCTTTTTCATGTTCTAAATCCTTTTTTGGTACTACTTAATGAGCTCTTATGAGTGGTAAATGATAGAAACATTACGATAATTGCGTTTTCTCACTTGTATTTAAATGCGTGAGAAGGTAATGTTGATTTTAGTCTATTTCCAGTTTCCAACTCTTGTTTCGCCCTATTAAATAGAGCAGCTTTTCAACCGTAAATGTCTAACAATTTATGTCAACTCAGTTAATTCATTTTATTCTTAAAAATTCTGGTATTTAAAAGTGAGTGCATTCACTAAAGAGAATGGAGTGTTTTGAAACTTGGGTAGAACCTTGCTGATGTGATGGTTACTTACCGAGATGAATGAGAGTTAGTTAAAAGAACGGAATTGTCGTTCATTCTCTTTTCATATTTACAATAGAAAGTAGGTCTACTTAGCTGTTTACTTAGCTTAGCCAGGAGAGCTGTCTGGAAGAGGAAGCACACTTCTGAGGATCATTACTTAATCATGTATGTTAGAATAAAATAAAAGAATCAAATACTCGTAAATTATCAAATAGTTATAAATGAAGAGGGGCGAGTACTGCAAAAGGTGTGTATGTTATATTACACCAAATCTTGCTTATCGTTAGTTTGTAACAAATTTTAGATAAAACGATAGATCGCAATTGTCGTAAACTGTCATGTATTTATAACTGTAAAACTAGATAATTCAGTAGTGCGAAACAAGTGATCAGAATATGAAATAGAATTTTGCTGATCGCTAGTTGCTGGGATACTTAAAAATAAAACGAAACAACGAAGCACTCATAAATTGTCATATATTTACATTAGAAAAGGGAGTCGTTTGCGTATGGGAAAAATGTGTGTTTTTTTTTGTGTATAAAGTAGACTCTTGATGATCCTTTTTTTAAATCAACTGTTTTAGAATAAAATAAATTATAGAATTAACGTAAATTATCGGAGATATAGTATTAAAAATTAGTCATTCTCTAAAGTGAATGGTGTGTTTGAATTCTGATACAGAAATTTGGCGATCGCTATCTGAAGGCATAATTAAGAATAAAGTAATAATAACACAATACTCAGATTTTTAAAATTGAAATGTGAGTTTATTCAATACCTCCAAACGAGTATTTAGAAGCTGAAGTATTTTCTTGCTGATCGTTTAGTTACTGACATATTTAAAAATAACATGAGAGAAAGGATAAGGTAAATTAACGAATATTTAAGATTAAAAAGGTTCTTTACTCATAGGGCGTGAGCTGTGTTTTGGTATGTAAAAAAAACTTTTCATGATAGTCACTGAAACCTTTTAAAGTTAAATGAAATAATATAACTGTCGTAGTTTCTCAGATATTTAATATTAAAGCCGATTCTATGTAGTATAGTAAAGAAGTGTAGAGGTAGACTCCTGCTAATCGTTAGTTACTGACATATATAGTAGAAAATGAAAGATCGGAACAGTCGTAAATACCAAGACATTTTCAAGTGAAAAGTGATTCCATTCTGTAGGATAAAAGTATTGTTTCCAAGCCGAATTAACTCTTGCTGATCGTTAGTTACTGAAATATTTTAGAATAAAATGAAAGAATGGAGTTATCGTGAAATGCCAGGTACAATTAAAAAGTGAGAACAAAACGGTATTGTCGTTATTTCACAGATATGTAATATTGTAAGTGGACTCCTTTTACTAGAGCGTAATAAGAGTTTAGAAGACGAAGCACATTCTTGCTGATCGTTCGTTAACATATTTGTGAACAAAATGGGAGATCGGTATTGTCTTAAATTGAAAAGAGAATTGTCTTAAAATGTTAGATATTTATAATTGAAAAGTGAGGTGATTTATTATTGCGAAGAGACTATATCAAAAGTGAACCAGACTCTTGCTAACCATTAGTTAGTGAAATAATTAAATATAAAATAAAAGAGAGGAAGCGTCGTAAATTTTCAGAGATTTTAAATATGAAATTTTTCCATTCAATAGGTAGAAACTAGTGGTTGGAAGTAGAAGTAAACTCTTGCTGACGGTTATCCACATATTTAAATATAAAACGAAAGAGCGGGATTGTCGGACATTGTCAGATATTTACAATTGTTAAAAGAGTTAACTGTGCTAAATTGTGAGATATAATTAATGAAATTGAGTCTGTTGAGTTGGGCGAACGTTCAGCTTGGAACATGTAGCAGACTCTTCCTGATGGTTAATCACTGAAATATACAAAAAGAAAAAAATATAACGTTATTTTCGTTTATTGTCGTTCATTGTTAGCGTGTTAGAATAGAAAACTTGTTCCATTTCATTTGGGCAAAAGGAACATTTCATCTGCGGATATGAAAGTGACACTCATTGTCGTTTTACTGACTTATATACGTACAAGAAAACCAACGGAATAGGGTAAATTGTGAGATAATTACAACTGAAAGTTGAGTTCACTGAACATCTCGAAACGACTTTAAAACCTCACTCAGACTTTCGCAGATCGTTAATTGCTGACATATTGAAGCATAAATGAAAAAACGAATCGGCATAATTTGTCAGAAAATAACAATAAGGCGTAGAGAGTGGAAGATGAGGGAGACTTTTGTGATCATGATGTACTCACGGATGTAAGAATAATGTGATGGAACGGATTTGAATGAAATTGTCTGATAACTAGAATTGAAAACGGACTCTACTCAGTAGGGCGAAAGGAATGTTGGAAGATGAAGCAAATTACTAGTGATCGATATCTACAGACACATTTAAGAATGGAATTGTATTGTTTTTAACGTATTTGCAAATGTAAATAGAGAATATCCGATAAAGCGAAACGCGAGTTTGTCACGTTCGTTAGTTACTGACATCTTTAAGAATAAAATGGAAGATCGGAATTATTGTGCATTGTGATATTTACAATTAAAAGGTGTTGAGGTTTGAGGGCATTGAAAGGCTTGAAGAACGTGGGAATGTAAAATCGACACTTGCAGACATATTTGATAATATAATGATACCACATACGTTTTTTAAAATGTATAAAATTATAACTGAATGTAGAGTTGATTCAGTAGGAGGGAACGAGGGTTTGAACTATGTGGGAAGCTGTAAATTCGTTAGCTACCGACATATTTAAAAATGAGAGAATGGAACTGTTTCAAATTGTCTGGTATTTACTAATAAATGAAATCTCATTCAGCAGAGTGAAGGTAATCTTTCGAAGTTTATGTGATGCTTACTGCTTGAATTCGTTCTAATAAGAGAACAACACTTATCTCGACATCTCCTTTTAATAATATATCTGAATGTGTATGTAACTTGGTAATGAAATATTCTCTGATAACAGTCTAAACTTATCTAAGCACATATATGTGTTTTTCGACTTTCTTCTTGCCAATGTTAACAGCTCAGCTGGAGTGTGCAAGGAATGTACTCTAGGCAGTTTGCAGTGATATTCCGCTATATGCAGCGTTTATCTATGCAGAATTCTACAGACGATTTGGTGCTTATATTTTCGTAAATAAATTTACTTGGTGATCTAGAGCGGCTCTGGTCAACGGCCATGGATATGCTCGCATACATACCAGGCCAAATGACAGTGAAGTTTAGTGTTAGATATGAGTACACTTCGTAAGACTGAACACTGTTGATTAATCGGGTACATTTTGTGGATTAGCTTTCTGCTCTTTAGAAGATACCTTTGAGTATGTGGAAAGACACGCAATCTCTATTCACGTCAGCGTAATAAGGTAGTGTAAAATTTGATAAATAAGTTTAGAGATCTTCTTCTTGTTGATCAATCCGTCTCAGATATGAAATGTGTCTAAAAGCTAATACAGTTGGTGCACTAATCTGCTACAGAGGGGAAGCTTAGTAGAACTTTACTTACCGGTGAGAAAACGTTGATAATATTGATAAATTCAAATCTTCCAATAAGTTTAATATGACTGTGCGATATGGCAGTTTGTAGTACAAGAGGAACCGTGCGAGTGAAAAAGACTTTAAGGTTTTGCAGCTTGAAGATTAGTGTGATAGATACGTTATCAATAATACAACTTGATGAAATGAGTCAAGGTTGCAAAAGACGCATGGAATTTTTTTTTAAGATGGAAGATTATACTTGAAAGGATTTTAAATTATACTTGAAAGGTGAAATTTCTAATCGGTGCAAAGGTCGAATCAGTTTGCATGCAGTACAACCGACGAGAGCGGGCGGGATGAAATGGGAAAAGTTCGGGAGGTCATATTGTTAGGACTTGCAAATTCGAAATATTCGAGTTTAAACTTAGTGACGTGCGGAACAAGAAGTATTTAGCTGAGAAAGAATGAATGTCGTGGTGAGCTCATAAGGTATAGTAAAGAGAAAGCGAATTATTAGATTGAGAAGTTGATAGGTTACTTGCGAAAGGACAGACATCCCCGAGATTGTGAACCTTATTGTAATCTGCATCCACAACAATAGAAATCGCCTTAAAATAACAACATTAGCAGGGATGCTAATTTAAGCAGAGATGATACTTGACTTCTTTATAATATTATTTTACAATGTCTGAAGACAAATATTAATCGATTTTTAAGTGATGCGGTGATTAAAGAACTAATTTTTGAGATGGACGGAGTTTTATTAATGGTTAAGAGTGAAACAGGTGTGCCAATAATTCGAGGGTTCTATTTCGAGGAGTAGAGTTATACCCATCCATGGACCATTTTTGACCTTGAAAGTACTTACACTTTTGGTACATACTGTCGTTGAAGTAATGAATATTTTGATTACTCTAAGTACTCTCATTTAAGTACAAAGGTTCAATTGTAATTGAATTATTACTGCTTTTTTACCGGTACTTAAGAACAATTACTGACATGTAATTACGCATGCTGTACCGGACTGTAGTTTCATTATTTTGCGTACGTAATAACGACCTACATATTTTTTGTCCACTTTTTTATATGCGTTCCTTTGTAGAGCATGTTAAAGTGACAGGATGAATTATTTTTTTTTTTGATAAAGGTTTAAATATAGAATTAAAGGAAACGGTCGGCTGTGTTTGTACTTCATGTTGATTAATTATTTCTTGTGTATTTTGTAACATTTTGAATGTCTAAACGGAGTTCGCCCATATATAATGATTTTTGCATTTGGTCTTTATAAAGTGATAAGTAAATCCATTTGTAATGAGGGTGTGACATTAGATGGATTGAATGGGCAGACTTTGTAGTGCTTTGAATTATAGCGACAAATTTAAATAAAACAACGTTAGTTACTGAAAATAAATTGTTTTGAGTTTAAGTGAGAAAATAATGTTAATTTAGTTTTGGGTATAGTGGACATTTTAGTTGAGTATAATTAATGTCAACCTTTTGATTTTAAAAGACTTTTTGAAACGGAAACGGAATCCTTTAAAGATTAATTGTTTGGGTAAACAGGTAAACACTGCAACGTGACAGGAAAATTAATTCAGAACGAAACATGGAACGCGGCAAGGGTTCTTTAAGAAAAGAGACCGCCATCTGTTTTAACATAAGTGCCCGCAGGGGGAGGTTGGGCGACACAGAGGATGTAATATATGAGTTAAGGAGAGTGAGAAGGTTTTAGAATTTGGTAGAACTTTCTGGATTTATTTTGGTTGGTATACAAACTTTGATGCAAATCAAGTGGTTACATTTGAAGAAATAAAAGTGCACGATGCGTTTGAGTTGGTGAATTGTATTTTATAGAAGTTAACAGAGAAGAAGAATTTATCTGTAAGCACTGGCTTTGTTTTTTTCTTGTTTTATGTTTGTTTTCTTTTTTTTCATATGAGAAGGGACATTGGAAATGAAATACACGTAAACACTTGTAATTGTTGGGAGTATAAGGGGGACGGAAGTGTTTGTTTTTATCGGGAATTGATTGCGGATTTTCCGGCATCGAAAACCATATGACTCGGTGTATTTTTATGGAATTATAAATTAACTAATGTATAGTGTAATGTAATATGGAGGCTACAGGGATTTAATATTGGTCATTGCACTTGGATTTGAACCAGGGCTCTCCCACGTGAAAAACCGTACGCTAAATCTTTTGTTCGATGGAGTTTTTACTTATATGGCACTAAAATTGAACACAACCTGTGACGTTGCCGGGAATCGAATCAGGATCTACCGCGCCGAAAGCAAAACACAATAAACAAATAGCAAGGAATTTTGGATTGTTTGGACCTCTCCGTCAGGACGAGGCGTAGTTATTATTTTACATATTAAAAGAATAGATGCATAGACACACAGACAGATAAATTTCATAATAAATATGCGATTATTTTCTTGCTCATAGAATTTTAGCATATCTTCAGAATATAAGAAGTTAGTGTTACATGAAAAGACCATTAAATGATGGGTGAAACTGATTACTTATGTAATATAGTATTAATTTGTATTATTTTTTGTGTCTGGTATTAACATTTACAGTAGGGGAAAGTAACTGGGTAGCCTACACCTGCTTTGAATTTTGCTTGTTTTTATCTTTAGTAATATTGAACTGAACATAAGTTTGAATTTTGATGACGAATAATATTTTTATATTTGTTAGCATATGTCAGTGGTTCCCAACTTTTTTCATTTTGAGGCGCACCTGGAAAAAAAGTTAACTTTGTGAAATGCAGGAGCTGAATAAAGCTTGGTATGTGATACTTTTGTAATCATTTTATGAGAAAATTTAGATTTTTTCTTATTGTTCCTTGAAGGTACAAATAATCGTATTTGATTTGGAGTTTAGTGTCCCTTTTTAGCACCATAGTTATGTGAGACATGGACCTACTGATTAACGTGGAATCAGAATCCTTGAGCTTCAGCAGGAAATTTACTCCCCACGCCAAAGGCGCGTACGCTAACCACTTACCCACAAAGAAGATTTATTCGTGTTTAAAACTGTTACGTAAACTAAAATACGGTATATTCACCTCGTGATTTACAGCGGTCGTAAATTAATAGATAGGAGTTTTGTGTTGTAAATGGGAGGAGAGTACTTGAAAATGTTATTTTGCTCAAAGTCACGTTTCAGTTTCATTAATTGAATACCGGACAAGCGCCTTTTGTAGGTATAGAGCATATGTTATTTTACTTTAACGCCTTAGGTTTGCACTTCTTGGCTATGAAAGATGGGAAACTAGTTTAAAAAGTAAAACGATTACTATGGTTTATATGAAAGAAGCACAGAGAATTGAACTTGGGCCTACGTGTACGAAAAGCGCCCAAGCTAGCCATTAATTTATCGGAATATATTAGACAGTATGGAGAATAAGAATTAGCACCAAGAATGTAATTTTACGTGCGTATGTGACATACAGGCTGGGACGTTTTTATTCTAACATTATCAGTGAGATAATTTTGTTTTGCTAGTATTATATATCTAGGGTTTAGGGTAAAGTAGACGGATGAAAGCGAATACTTATAAGTAATTTATGAAGGGAAGAAATAATAGTGGTAGAGGGAAACAGACATAATGTTTCTTCGAATGAAAGAAAGACATTTCGTATGAGACATAACCATACTATTTTATTGAGGCATTAGGTCATAGATTTTTAGATCAAGAATTTTTAGATGGGGATAATGTAAAAGTAATTAGAACATGATACGGTATTAGTTAACGAAGAATTCTCTTTATTGAAATTCTGTGTATGAAATTAGTACACAGTACACTAATACTGCGTACTGCAGTGTGCTAAAATGATCCGAGAATAATAAGTTGTCTAATATTAATCACGATGATTGCATGGTTTAAAGGCACTTTTTAAATATAGAAATCATATTTGTTTCTCGCCGAGCGACTTTGTATGAGAAGTGACTAGTAAGAGGAGATATATATGTAATAACAGGTAGTGTACGTCAGAGACAACTTGTAGTCATCTAATCAAGGTAGGTAGCGACACTTTTTTGTTACGGAATATAAGAGATAAACGTTTATTCGGCAGTGCACGCAACGACATCTAATAGTGTGATTAATGTACTTATTATTGGAACTAGCCTTATATATTGATTATAGTATTTAAGTTTATGACAAGATTTACTAGCTTTGAAATTCTGTAGGTCGTCCGCAAATTTCCTGTACACTAGTGCCGTGTTTGCCGTCAGATACGAGGCAGCTCAGGTAATAACAACTATTGGCTTAACCGACCTATTAGGAATTACCGTGACTGAGTTACTGAGACGCCTTGTTGTTACAATAAGGATAATAGTTTTAATTCGGTAACAATATCTACTGTATAAAAACAAGTAAATGAGAAATGGCTTGTTTTAAGATAGCACTGGATAAAGCATACCCTTTAATTGGCCTACACACAGTCTGCATGATGTAACTAGCTCTATTAAGAGTTAGGATGGGTTGCATTTTAGATATAACGAAAGCTTTACGCAGTATACTTGACATTTATGCTACGTAAAAATAACGTATTTTTAAGTAATGTTTCATAAGTTTCTTTTTGGAAGTTTGTGATTTTTGTGACAAAAAATTGCATTAGGAAGTGTGCTGCAATCTATTTTGTATTTATATAATTATTACTATAATTATATTTGCTATACTTCAAACAAAATCGAGACTTAGCCCTAATAAATGACTGCTTAATATTTTTAACAAAACATATTGCATTTAAGTTGTTTTGTTTGAAATATAATTGTGTTTTTAAATTTGATATTGAGGAATTTCCGGCTATACTATGATCGTAAGACTTCTAAGAAGGAAGTGAAGAATAGCAAGCGAAACGAAAATGGCCCCAACTGTGTGTAAATCAGCAATTCACAACTTTTAATGCAAGTTGGCTACTAGTATGTAACTGACAGATTGTTAGAATCTTGCAGATGCTCGCTTGCTGCTAACTTAGAGATCAGAAAACTTTTTAAAGTTCCGCAAGTCTAGTGCAAGTGAAGCGCAAACTTATGCTATGTAGGATGTGACATACTCTGCAATAAAGCAGAAACGGAACTGGTGGGTCACATACCTAGAACAGATAGAAGATGGACGAGAAATAACATACATTGGATTTTCTAGAGATAAGAAGCGATGTACATAGAAGACAATCGAATACAAAATGTATAGATATAACCTGCCGTTTAGCAGAAACTGTACAAATGGATGGAGATCAGCTGATGGAATCATATAGAAGAAAATGATGGAGACCTTCGTTCAGGAGATGATTGATATCATTTGAATACATATGAAAGTTACACTTTTATATTTAAGCTGAACGTTACAATTTTTTTTCTACAGCGATAGGAAAATGATCTATCAGTTGGCAACACTGAAAAACGTTAGAAGCACAGACGGTGGATGATTTAAATTATTTACTTTTACGTCCTAATAGTTTTTTAGTCTCACATACATTAATTGTATTTTCGTTTTTTTTTATTATAAACATGAACATGCAAAGCATTTTGTTTATACAGTTAGTTTTAATTATTTGATATTGTACTGATTGGTATATTATTTTAATTACTAGAAGATAGTTGAAAAGTTTTGTGTAGCTAGACGACTATGGAAACCTTACAGTATTGTGATATGAGCATGTTTTAAGTTACAGAGGAAGGGTGAAACAGAATCATGATGAAAATTTGTAGAAGGAGAATGTGTAAGGAAATAAGAGATTCGTGAATTTAGAGAGACAATTGAAATCATATTTAGTTATTAAACTAAAATATTTGATAAAGATTTTTAAAATTTTCTATAATTTTATTTGACATATCCAGTTAAAAATTTGCACGCTATTCACAAGTAATGTAGTTAGACACGTATTTGAAGACATTTAGTGGTATTTTGATACATTTTTTAAAGATATGCCTGAATATTATTTTAACGATATATAATTGTTTTGACTATATAGCTGAAAAGTAATCATACTGATATGTATTTTGGCTATATGTTTTGTTTTCCAAGGTCCTAATACGTGATATAAGCTATTCAGCATTTTATGAACTTATTTTGTTTATCCACTACTAAATTACATCCATCAGTTGCACATTTAAATCAGTAAATTTTTAACTTATGAACCAACTAGTTATTACTGTGAAGACTACGTTACATCATAATAAATTATAATTGAGCAAATCAATTATTTCTAAGTCTTTAGCAGTGGAGGTTTAGATGTTAACTATCTCAATTGTTCAAAATTGGATTCCAATTGTAAGTGCAATTGTTATGATTACTTTTTGATATTTTAGTTTCATATTTAAGTATAAAGTTTGTTTTTTTATTATCTATATAAGTAAATGTTTGTATTCATACTATTTAAAAGTTCCTATAATACATTTTCAATGAAAGGAAATTTTTTTTGCATCTTAGTTTATCCGAAGAAACAATATGTAATGTATTCCCCTGCAAGAGAAATGTTTCTGAAATTCAGTTTAACAGAAAAAGTTGGTAAAAAAAATATGTTAATAAAATTTTTAGTGCAAAAGTTAATGTATATTGTAACCAAAACGTTTTTACATTTTAGTTTCTCAGAAGTTAGAAAAAAAATAATGTCAATTTTCTGCAAGAAAAGTTTCTGGAATTTAGTTTAACAACACAAAATAAAGGTTTGTAACGAAATGTTAGTAAAACATTTTTAGTGCAAAATTTATTTGTATAGTGTTGTAACAAAAAAGTTACCGATAAGTTTATTTATTTTTAGTTTATCAGAAAAGTTAAAAAATATATAGTGTAATTTTCTCAAGAAAAGTTTCTGGAATTTAGTTTAACAGAAAACAAGATATGTTAATAAAAATTTTTAGTGCAAAAAGTTAATGTTAACGTTGTAACAATAAACATTCTACATTCTAGTTTATCAGAATCGTTAGAAACAAAATGTGGTGTAATTGTCTGCAAGAAAAGTTTCTGAAATACATTTTAACAAAAAGTTTGTAACAAAATATGTTAGTAAAATTTTTAGTGCAAAATTTTATCTGTATAGTGTTGTAACAATAAACATTTTGCATTTTAGTTTATCCGAAGAAACAATATGTAGTGTACTTTTCTGCAAGAAAAAGTTTTCTGGAACTTCGTTTAACAAAACAGTTAGTAACATAATGTTAGTAAAACTCTTTAATGCAAAAGTTAATGTTTAATGTTGTAACAATAAAAATTCTGTATTCTAGTATATAAGACTCATGCCAGAATAAGTGTTTTTGCTTTGCTCTCATGCCAGAAAAAGAAGAAACTCGTATCCACGAAGTGAAATTACTCGAGTTGCTACTCGCCAAATTTCACAAGTTTCGTGGATACGAGTTTCTTCTTTTTCTGGCATGAGAGCAAAGCAAAAACACTTATTCTGGCATGAGTCTTATATACTAGAATACAGAATTTTTATTGTTACAACATTAAACATTAACTTTTGCATTAAAGTGTTTTACCAACATTATGTTACTAACTGTTTTGTTAAACGAAGTTCCAGAAAACTTTTTCTTGCAGAAAAGTACACTACATATTGTTTCTTCGGATAAACTAAAATGAAGAATGTTTATTGCTACAACACTATACAGATAAAATTTTGCACTAAAAATTTTCTTTTACTAACATTATGTTACTAACTGTTTTGTTAAACGTAGTTCCAGAAAACTTTTCTTGCAGACAATTACACCACATATTGTTTCTAACGTTACTGATAAACTAGAATGCAGAATGTTTATTGTTAGAACATTAAACATTAACTTTTGCACTAAAAGTGTTTTACTAACATTGTTACTAACTCTTCTGTTAAACGAAGTTCCAGAAAACTTTTCTTGCAGACAATTACACCACATATTGTTTCTAACGATTCTGATAAACTAGAATGCAGAATGTCTATAGTTAGAACATTAAACATTAACTTTTGCACTAAAAAATTTTTTATTAACATTATGTTACTAACTCTTTTGTTAAACTGTATTTCAGAAACTTTTCTTGAGAAAATTATGCTACATATTGTTTCTTCGGATAAACTAAAATGCAAAATGTTTATTGTTACAACACTATACAGATAAAATTTTGCACTAAATATTTTACTAACATATTTTGTTACAAACTTTTTGTTAAAATGTATTTCAGAAACTTTTCTTGCAGACAATTACACCACATTTTGTTTCTAACGATTCTGATAAACTAGAATGTAGAATGTTTATTGTTACAACGTTAACATTAACTTTTTGCACTAAAAATTTTTATTAACATATCTTGTTTTCTGTTAAACTAAATTCCAGAAACTTTTCTTGAGAAAATTACACTATATATTTTTTAACTTTTCTGATAAACTAAAAATAAATAAACTTATCGGTAACTTTTTTGTTACAACACTATACAAATAAATTTTGCACTAAAAATGTTTTACTAACATTTCGTTACAAACCTTTATTTTGTGTTGTTAAACTAAATTCCAGAAACTTTTCTTGCAGAAAATTGACATTATTTTTTTTCTAACTTCTGAGAAACTAAAATGTAAAAACGTTTTGGTTACAATATACATTAACTTTTGCACTAAAAATTTTATTAACATATTTTTTTTTACCAACTTTTTCTGTTAAACTGAATTTCAGAAACATTTCTCTTGCAGGGGAATACATTACATATTGTTTCTTCGGATAAACTAAGATGCAAAAAAAATTTCCTTTCATTGAAAATGTATTATAGGAACTTTTAAATAGTATGAATACAAACATTTACTTATATAGATAATAAAAAAACAAACTTTATACTTAAATATGAAACTAAAATATCAAAAAGTAATCATAACAATTGCACTTACAATTGGAATCCAATTTTGAACAATTGAGATAGTTAACATCTAAACCTCCACTGCTAAAGACTTAGAAATAATTGATTTGCTCAATTATAATTTATATGATGTAACGTAGTCTTCACAGTAATAACTAGTTGGTTCATAAGCTAAAAATTTACTGATTTAAATGTGCAACTGATGGATGTAATTTAGTAGTGGATAAACAAAATAAGTTCATAAAATGCTGAATAGCTTATATCACGTATTAGGACCTTGGAAAACAAAACATATAGCCAAAATACATATCAGTATGATTACTTTTCAGCTATATAGTCAAAACAATTATATATCGTTAAAATAATATTCAGGCATATCTTTAAAAAATGTATCAAAATACCACTAAATGTCTTCAAATACGTGTCTAACTACATTACTTGTGAATAGCGTGCAAATTTTTAACTGGATATGTCAAATAAAATTATAGAAAATTTTAAAAATCTTTATCAAATATTTTAGTTTAATAACTAAATATGATTTCAATTGTCTCTCTAAATTCACGAATCTCTTATTTCCTTACACATTCTCCTTCTACAAATTTTCATCATGATTCTGTTTCACCCTTCCTCTGTAACTTAAAACATGCTCATATCACAATACTGTAAGGTTTCCATAGTCGTCTAGCTACACAAAACTTTTCAACTATCTTCTAGTAATTAAAATAATATACCAATCAGTACAATATCAAATAATTAAAACTAACTGTATAAACAAAATGCTTTGCATGTTCATGTTTATAATAAAAAAAACGAAAATACAATTAATGTATGTGAGACTAAAAAACTATTAGGACGTAAAAGTAAATAATTTAAATCATCCACCGTCTGTGCTTCTAACGTTTTTCAGTGTTGCCAACTGATAGATCATTTTCCTATCGCTGTAGAAAAAAAAATTGTAACGTTCAGCTTAAATATAAAAGTGTAACTTTCATATGTATTCAAATGATATCAATCATCTCCTGAACGAAGGTCTCCATCATTTTCTTCTACATGTTTCCATCAGCTGATCTCCATTCATTTGTACAGTTTCTGCTAAACGGCAGGTTATATCTATACATTTTGTATTCGATTGTCTTCTATGTACATCGCTTCTTATCTCTAGAAAATCCAATGTATGTTATTTCTCGTCCATCTTCTATCTGTTCTAGGTATGTGACCCACCAGTTCCGTTTCTGCTTTATTGCAGAGTATGTCACATCCTACATAGCATAAGTTTGCGCTTCACTTGCACTAGACTTGCGGAACTTTAAAAAGTTTTCTGATCTCTAAGTTAGCAGCAAGCGAGCATCTGCAAGATTCTAACAATCTGTCAGTTACATACTAGTAGCCAACTTGCATTAAAAGTTGTGAATTGCTGATTTACACACAGTTGGGGCCATTTTCGTTTCGCTTGCTATTCTTCACTTCCTTCTTAGAAGTCTTACGATCGATCATAGTATAGCCGGAAATTCCTCAATATCAAATTTAAAAACACAATTATATTTCAAACAAAACAACTTAAATGCAATATGTTTTGTTAAAAATATTAAGCAGTCATTTATTAGGGCTAAGTCTCGATTTTGTTTGAAGTATAGCAAATATAATTATAGTAATAATTATATAAATACAAAATAGATTGCAGCACACTTCCTAATGCAATTTTTTGTCACAAAAATCACAAACTTCCAAAAAGAAACTTATGAAACATTACTTAAAAATACGTTATTTTTACGTAGCATAAATGTCAAGTATACTGCGTAAAGCTTTCGTTATATCTAAAATGCAACCCATCCTAACTCTTAATAGACTGTGTGTAGGCCAATTAAAGGGTATGCTTTATCCAGTGCTATCTTAAAACAAGCCATTTCTCATTTACTTGTTTTTATACAGTAGATATTGTTACCGAATTAAAACTATTATCCTTATTGTAACAACAAGGCGTCTCAGTAACTCAGTCACGGTAATTCCTAATAGGTCGGTTAAGCCAATAGTTGTTATTACCTGAGCTGCCTCGTATCTGACGGCAAACACGGCACTAGTGTACAGGAAATTTGCGGACGACCTACAGAATTTCAAAGCTAGTAAATCTTGTCATAAACTTAAATACTATAATCAATATATAAGGCTAGTTCCAATAATAAGTACATTAATCACACTATTAGATGTCGTTGCGTGCACTGCCGAATAAACGTTTATCTCTTATATTCCGTAACAAAAAAGTGTCGCTACCTACCTTGATTAGATGACTACAAGTTGTCTCTGACGTACACTTCCTGTTATTACATATATATCTCCTCTTACTAGTCACTTCTCATACAAAGTCGCTCGGCGAGAAACAAATATGATTTCTATATTTAAAAAGTGCCTTTAAACCATGCAATCATCGTGATTAATATTAGACAACTTATTATTCTCGGATCATTTTAGCACACTGCAGTACGCAGTATTAGTGTACTGTGTACTAATTTCATACACAGAATTTCAATAAAGAGAATTCTTCGTTAACTAATACCGTATCATGTTCTAATTACTTTTACATTATCCCCATCTAAAAATTCTTGATCTAAAAATCTATGACCTAATGCCTCAATAAAATAGTATGGTTATGTCTCATACGAAATGTCTTTCTTTCATTCGAAGAAACATTATGTCTGTTTCCCTCTACCACTATTATTTCTTCCCTTCATAAATTACTTATAAGTATTCGCTTTCATCCGTCTACTTTACCCTAAACCCTAGATATATAATACTAGCAAAACAAAATTATCTCACTGATAATGTTAGAATAAAAACGTCCCAGCCTGTATGTCTCATACGCACGTAAAATTACATTCTTGGTGCTAATTCTTATTCTCCATACTGTCTAATATATTCCGATAAATTAATGGCTAGCTTGGGCGCTTTTCGTACACGTAGGCCCAAGTTCAATTCTCTGTGCTTCTTTCATATAAACCATAGTAATCGTTTTACTTTTTAAACTAGTTTCCCATCTTTCATAGCCAAGAAGTGCAAACCTAAGGCGTTAAAGTAAAATAACATATGCTCTATACCTACAAAAGGCGCTTGTCCGGTATTCAATTAATGAAACTGAAACGTGACTTTGAGCAAAATAACATTTTCAAGTACTCTCCTCCCATTTACAACACAAAACTCCTATCTATTAATTTACGACCGCTGTAAATCACGAGGTGAATATACCGTATTTTAGTTTACGTAACAGTTTTAAACACGAATAAATCTTCTTTGTGGGTAAGTGGTTAGCGTACGCGCCTTTGGCGTGGGGAATAAATTTCCTGCTGAAGCTCAAGGATTCTGATTCCACGTTAATCAGTAGGTCCATGTCTCACATAACTATGGTGCTAAAAAGGGACACTAAACTCCAAATCAAATACGATTATTTGTACCTTCAAGGAACAATAAGAAAAAATCTAAATTTTCTCATAAAATGATTACAAAAGTATCACATACCAAGCTTTATTCAGCTCCTGCATTTCACAAAGTTAACTTTTTTTCCAGGTGCGCCTCAAAATGAAAAAAGTTGGGAACCACTGACATATGCTAACAAATATAAAAATATTATTCGTCATCAAAATTCAAACTTATGTTCAGTTCAATATTACTAAAGATAAAAACAAGCAAAATTCAAAGCAGGTGTAGGCTACCCAGTTCCTTTCCCCTACTGTAAATGTTAATACCAGACACAAAAAATAATACAAATTAATACTATATTACATAAGTAATCAGTTTCACCCATCATTTAATGGTCTTTTCATGTAACACTAACTTCTTATATTCTGAAGATATGCTAAAATTCTATGAGCAAGAAAATAATCGCATATTTATTATGAAATTTATCTGTCTGTGTGTCTATGCATCTATTCTTTTAATATGTAAAATAATAACTACGCCTCGTCCTGACGGAGAGGTCCAAACAATCCAAAATTCCTTGCTATTTGTTTATTGTGTTTTGCTTTCGGCGCGGTAGATCCTGATTCGATTCCCGGCAACGTCACAGGTTGTGTTCAATTTTAGTGCCATATAAGTAAAAACTCCATCGAACAAAAGATTTAGCGTACGGTTTTCCACGTGGGAGAGCCCTGGTTCAAATCCAAGTGCAATGACCAATATTAAATCCCTGTAGCCTCCATATTACATTACACTATACATTAGTTAATTTATAATTCCATAAAAATACACCGAGTCATATGGTTTTCGATGCCGGAAAATCCGCAATCAATTCCCGATAAAAACAAACACTTCCGTCCCCCTTATACTCCCAACAATTACAAGTGTTTACGTGTATTTCATTTCCAATGTCCCTTCTCATATGAAAAAAAAGAAAACAAACATAAAACAAGAAAAAAACAAAGCCAGTGCTTACAGATAAATTCTTCTTCTCTGTTAACTTCTATAAAATACAATTCACCAACTCAAACGCATCGTGCACTTTTATTTCTTCAAATGTAACCACTTGATTTGCATCAAAGTTTGTATACCAACCAAAATAAATCCAGAAAGTTCTACCAAATTCTAAAACCTTCTCACTCTCCTTAACTCATATATTACATCCTCTGTGTCGCCCAACCTCCCCCTGCGGGCACTTATGTTAAAACAGATGGCGGTCTCTTTTCTTAAAGAACCCTTGCCGCGTTCCATGTTTCGTTCTGAATTAATTTTCCTGTCACGTTGCAGTGTTTACCTGTTTACCCAAACAATTAATCTTTAAAGGATTCCGTTTCCGTTTCAAAAAGTCTTTTAAAATCAAACGGTTGACATTAATTATACTCAACTAAAATGTCCACTATACCCAAAACTAAATTAACATTATTTTCTCACTTAAACTCAAAACAATTTATTTTCAGTAACTAACGTTGTTTTATTTAAATTTGTCGCTATAATTCAAAGCACTACAAAGTCTGCCCATTCAATCCATCTAATGTCACACCCTCATTACAAATGTATTTACTTATCACTTTATAAAGACCAAATGCAAAAATCATTATATATGGGCGAACTCCGTTTAGACATTCAAAATGTTACAAAATACACAAGAAATAATTAATCAACATGAAGTACAAACACAGCCGACCGTTTCCTTTAATTTTATATTTAAACCTTTATCAAAAAAAAATAATTCATCCTGTCACTTTAACATGCTCTACAAAGGAACGCATATAAAAAAGTGGACAAAAAATATGTAGGTCGTTATTACGTACGCAAAATAATGAAACTACAGTCCGGTACAGCATGCGTAATTACATGTCAGTAATTGTTCCTAAAGTACCGGTAAAAAAGCAGTAATAATTCAATTACAATTGAACCTTTGTACTTCAATGAGAGTACTTAGAGTAATCAAAATATTCATTACTTCAACGACAGTATGTACCAAAAGTGTAAGTACTTTCAAGGTCAAAAATGGTCCATGGATGGGTATAACTCTACTGAGGTGCTTGATAAGGCTAAAATTCTTATGCGTGATTAACTCCTTAATACAATGCTGTGTAAATAAGAAATTATCAGTGTACTTTGGCATGTATTCCTTAATTCTTATCGGCTTAGAGCTAGTAAAAAAATACAACAATTAATCGGGGGAAGCAGTATTTTGTGTTGTGTACCAAGGTTTAAAGAAAAACTAGTAAAACTTTTAAAGCTGTGTTAACAAAAATTTTGCCATGGCGTACCATTTATAAACCGTGGATTTACTTCTCCCTATAATAAGACGAAGGTATCAAAGTCATATAGCATTGAGATAATACAACGGTTTTAGGTGGGTCCTTGGGATTGAATAAAGTTTTGTTACCAAATGTAAAAATCATAAGTATTAATTTATCAATGATTATCAAAGAATTGCTATACTTCCTGTTCATATGCAACTACAATACTATTTGAGAGTGCTTCCTGCCGAAGAAATCTACCTAGCACGCATAACGCTCTCACCTTGTTCTTGATCGTTAGCCTAATAGAAACTATTTAATCCAAAGAGTTGTGTTCTTACGGATACAATATTTATAGAAATTCTCCTGTCTGTTAAAACTCGAGGCTATCAAGTATCCATTTAATTAGCGTTCTCGCTGCTTACTAGCGCTTACTAGGGCTTGAGACCTTTCCAGTATAATGGCTGATCTAATGTGATTACACAAGTGCTTTGTTTACTTTTCATGCACGTATTTACCGTTTGCGAGAAAGCAGAATATATAGTATTAGTACATGATGTTCAAATATTGAAGAAATAGAGGCACTACACTTCTTATATGATAAGGAGAGGTGTGTACCTCACCATTACACAATCGTTGAGGTGAAACTTTCACAAGATGAATAGCTATCCAAAGGTTGTTTGAGAATAGGATATCGAGACGCGAGAAACGATTGAAGATTGGATTAAATCTTCCGAGTAAGACTGCAATGACACACCAAGAACATGAGTGTATTGCATTAGAGGGAATGTGGATGTCAGAATGAGGAAATGTAATACGATATTCTTATCAAGACAATGCTACTGTGATATAAGATTACTTTTTCATTCAAAAACTTGAATATGAAGAAGTTTCACCTAGGGATATCAGAAATCAATGATTTTCTGCTGTATAAAGTTGTGGCATTTAGTTACTAATCAATGCATAGAGTGAGTTTATATAAAAAGATTGTTTGAATAGCCCACAGTTTGGTTGCTTTGTGATGACCAGTGTTATTAAGTTGGTACCTAACACAGACTAACTGTACCGTAAATGTTTTCCACCTAACCGTCTACGGGAAGGTCTCAAAAGAACCTAAAGCCTACAGACGATTTAGTGCTTCTATTTTTGTAAAGTAATTTACTTGGTGATCTAGGATTGCTCTGGTCAATGGTTATGGATATGCTCGTATACATACAAGGTCAAATGTTCAGTGTTAGTGATAGATATCAGTAAACATCGTAAGCCTCAACTGCTGGCGATTAGTCGGGTACACTTTGTGGAGTAGCTTTCTGCTCTTGAGAACATAAGTTAGAGTCGATGGACAGGACACGCAATCTCTATTCACGTCAGCGAGATAGTGTTGAATTTAATAAATAAGATTACAGAAATACTTGTTGTTGATCATTCCGTCTTAGATAGGATAGGTGTCAAAAAGCTAATACAGTTGGTGCACTAATCTTCAAAAAAGGGATGCTTATCAGAATTCTCCTCACCGGTGAGATAACGTTTAGAAAATCTAGAAATTCTAATCCTCCAGTAAGCTTAATAAGAGTGTGCGATATGGCAGTGAAAATAGCGCTTAACATAATTTTATACGTACTTAAAGCAGATTTGTGTTGGCATTTTCTCCACATCATTGCGTGTAGAAGGACTCTTCCTTCTAGGTGTGTGTTTTAAAACTCAAGACGATAGAGTTTGAAATATTCAGAGCAGTCGAATTGTTTGAGAATAGGAAATCGAGACGCGAGATGCGAGTGACGATTTGATTAAATCTTCCGATTAAGACATTGACTCATCAAGAAAATGAGTGAATTCCATTAAAGGGAAGAGGAATTCAAAATGACGAAATGTGATACAATATTCTTATCAAGACAATGCTACCGTGATAGATTACTTTTTCAATCGAGAACTAGGATATGAAAGTTTTCAAGAGACTTCTGAATCAAATGCCTTATTCTGATCTATCAGATGTGTGGCACTAAGTTACTAATCAAAGCATACAGTGAGCTTATATGGAAGGATTATTGGTTAGCCCACTGTTTAGTTGCTTCGTGATGGTCAGTGTTACTAAGTTGGTGACGAACACCGGACTGACTATACCGTAAATATTTTCCACCTAACGGTCTAAGGGAAGATCTCAAAAGAACCTAAAATCGATCTTTTATTTGTCTCATCGATCACATCACCGGTCTCAGACCTAAAGTAAGGCTGCCTCGATGGTTAAAATATAATGGGTTTCATAGAAAGTTTGTCATTATGCAATCGTGAAAATAATGTTAATGATAGACCGGAACCTAGTGAATCCTACACAACTCTGTGTGTAAGCCCTAGTGCGCAGCAAGGACGCTAAGTGGCCATGGAGAGAGCCGAAAAAAAATCATTTTTGGGGTAATATCTGCAACGATCAAATTTAATTCTGCCAATGAAGCCACGACAATTCAATCACAGTCCATGAAGAGCTTGGAGAACAAACTAGAGGGACCAAAACTTACAAACAGATTTCGAAGGAATAAAGGTATCTGTATATGGACAACAGTAGTACAAGAAACTAGGAACTGGAAATCTATAGCTGTTGTTCGGTGTGATTCAGATCTTTTAAGCAACATCCTAGAATACTTGAGCAGTTGCTGATTCTCTTGTAGCCACATACAAGTAGAACTGAAAGGAAATGCGACAAAATTAATAAATTTAAAGAAATTTTAGCATCATTAAAAGATTGCTTTCATTCTTTTCATGATGCAACAGGCTGTGACACGAATTCAGCTATACTGAGGACTGAATAGTTTGCAGGCTAAAAGTTCCTTCATAAAGAGGAGTGCTGAAAGTTAGACAGAGTCTTCAACCAACCAAATGTGAATCCTGACAAAGTGGTGCCGTTAGAAATTACTTATTCGCCTGTATGAAGATAGAAGAAACGCCTCCCTGGTGTAAGCCATATCAGATATAACAAGAAAGTAGTACAAAGCTTCAGTATGGCCACTTTTCCCATTACTAACACAGCAGCTGTGCAGCATTCAATTCGGAAGTACCTCCAATTCCATGAGCGAAATTCTCTTAATATGAACCCAATCGAAAGAGGTGGTTTGTGAAAGAGGATATGCAAATTCCAAGGACTTACACAGCTAGCATCAGCTCCAGCCGGATAATCTTACTTACATGTAGATAAAAAGTAACTGCAAGATAGGATTGTGAACGAGCCACACGTTAGTGTAAAAGAGCCGAAATGAAGTATTCAAGCGAACTCTGCATTCTGCCAAGGGAGCTCGTATACGAATAGCAAATCGGAACACAATCTGATATAGATGATAACGTACAACAGCTGTAAAAAATAAATATATCATTGACAACGGGTAATTGTTGATCCAATGAGATATGATTATTATTTTGTGATATCGTCCCCGCCTTATAGACCTAAAAAAATGGAGATGAAGTCGATCTTGATGAAACTTTAAATGAAGGTGTAAGGACAAGGTAAAAAATGATGAAGGAGGTTTATTGCTTTGTTTACTAATTTTGGAATCATTTAACACGAGCTGCTTTGGAATTATTTAACACGAGCAAATCCAAAGCCGTTGAACAGAGCCATCCTATATCACCAAGTAAATTCCTCCACAAAAATAGATGCACCAAATCGTCTGTAGAATTCTGCTTAGGTGTTCGCTGCATATAGCGGTATATCATTGCTAGCCTAGTGTGCATTTTTAGTAGAGCCGTTAACATTGACAAGAAAGTAGAAATACACAGATAATGCCTAGATCTATATTTCACTGTTTTCAGAAAACATAGTATTATTAAGATACCGAAACGTTCAGATAACATTTTACTAAGAACAGATGCCGAGATACTTCTGGTTGTCTTATCACAACGAATGCAAGCAGTTAGCATGCACAACTACTAACCATACATAGTAATATTTGATAAGAAGCATAGAGAGCAAGCCAGCGCCCACAAATCGTCTGTAGAATTCTGCATAGATGATCGCTGCATACAGCGGAATATTATGACAAACGGGATAGAGTACATTCCTCGCACAGTCCTGCTAAGAGCCGTTAACATAGGCAAGAAGTTAGATGAAAGACTGAGATAGATCAGACTGTTTTCAGAGAACATTGTGTGACGAAGGTACAGAAACAGTCAGTTATTTTGCTAAGAGCGTAGTGAGATTAGGATTTTTCAATTGCTACTTACACGCTAATTATAAAATTTGTTGGAAAATTATTTTCATTTGCCAAAAGATTTAAGATTTATCTACAGGGCTGCCGACTGTGGTTTTCTGTAGAAATAATGTATTACTATTGGTAGATAAAATAAAAATAAAAGTAGATGTCGATATCCGCCATGATACTTGCATTAGAACGAGTGGAATCTGTTTGCATGCAGTACAACCTACGAGAGCAAGCAGATTGAGATGGGATAAGTGCAGCAGCGCATATTGTTCTAAGGACTTTCAAATTCAAAATATTCGAGTTTAAACCCAGTGACATACGGAACAAGAAGCCTTTGGCTGAGAAGGAATGAATATTACGGTGACCTCATAAGGTGTAGTAAAGAGAAAGCGCGTTAAAATGATAGACAATTTGGTAGGTCTCTTGCGATAGGACAAGCATCGCCGAGCTTGTAAAGCTTTTTATAAAATGCATCCACTACGTCAGTAATAGTCTTAAAATCCGAACATTAGCAGAGATGTAACTTGACTTCAGTGTAATAGTATTCTACAATTTCTTAAAAGAGGTATTAATAAGACATTATATCGATCTCTAAGTGATGAGGCGATTAAAGATATAATTTTGAGGATGGACGGGAATGTTCTATTTTTAATTAGTGCAACAGGCGCGCTAATAAATCGAGGGGTCTATTTCGAGGGGTCCGGTAAGGCTAAACGGCTTATGCCGGCTTATGTTCTTCTTACAATGCTGTGAAATTTAGTAGTCAGCAGTTGACATCGGCATCTATTAATTGATTCCTATTGGCTTACAGCTAGTAAAGGAATCCAAAAATGAGTCCCAAGCCGTAAGATCCTGTGTTGTGTACCTAGGTCTTAAAAACGAAGCAGTAGTGCTTTTAGAGCTCCTTAACTATCATTATACAATGGCGTAGCATTGAAAAAATCGTGGATTTACTTCTCCCTTTAATAAGACGAGAGCGGTTTTTTTAAGTGTGCCCTTGGGATTGAAGAATGTTGGGATACCAAATGTAAAAAAAATTAATATTAATTTAACAATTATAATCAAGTAATTGCAATACTTCCCGTTAAAATGCAACTATTCTACAGTGCTACCTGCTGAAGAAATCTACCTAGCACCCATAACTCTCTCACCTGGTTTTTGATCGATAGCCTCATAGTAACTGTTTAATCCAAAGAATTTTGTTCTTAAGGATATATTATTTAAAGAAAGTCTCCTGTGAGTTAACACTCGAGGTTATCAAATATGCATTTAATTAGCGTCCTGCTCCTCACTAGGGTTTACATACACAGTTGTGTAGGATTCACTAGGTTCCGGTCTATCGTTAATAATATTTTCTTGATTGTATTCTGTAAAACTTGCTATGGAAGAAATTAATTTCAAACCTCTAAAGCAGCCTTATTTTGGGTCTGAGACCGGTGAACTGATTGATAAGCCAAATAAAGAATCGATTTTAAGTTCTTTTAAGATCTTTTCGTACACGGTCAGGAGGAAATCATTTTCGGTATAGTCAGTCCTGTGTTCTCTACCCACTTAGTAACACTGGTCATCAGAAAGCAACGAAACTGTGGGCTAATGAAATAAGCTTCTCATATAAACTCGCTGTATGCTTTGATTTCTTAAGTGATTGATTTGATTGATAAGTAACTGAGACAAATTTCAGAAAGCAGAAAAAGTCATTTATTCTGAAGTCTCTTGGTGAAAATTCTCCATATCCAAGCTCTAGAATGATATCACGGTAGAATTGTCTTGATAAGAATATCGTATCACTTTTCGTCATTCTGACTTCCTCTTCCACTCTTATGCTATACACTAATGTTCTTGGTGTGTGAATGCTGTCTTACTCGGAAGATTTATACTAATACTAATACTATACATTCTACACTTCTGCATACAGTAAATAAATGCAAGAAAAGTGTACAAAGCACATGCGTTATGACATTAGTTCTTTTTGGTGTGTTTTGAGGAATGAACGAGTTCAGCTAGTCGATATGTAATTTACAAACGCTCCTTTCTTTCAATTTTAAGTATGTCAGTAACTAACGATTGGGAAGAATGCAATACATCTTCCAAAGACTCTGTTGGACTTATTGAATAGCCTCACTTTTCAATTGTTATTATCTGATTTTTTGATACAATTCCGTTCTTACATTTTATACTAAGCGATGACTAACAAGATGCTTTTTCATGTTCTAAATCCTTTTTTGGTACTACTTAATGAGCTCTTATGAGTGGTAAATGATAGAAACATTACGATAATTGCGTTTTCTCACTTGTATTTAAATGCGTGAGAAGGTAATGTTGATTTTAGTCTATTTCCAGTTTCCAACTCTTGTTTCGCCCTATTAAATAGAGCAGCTTTTCAACCGTAAATATCCAACAATTTATGTCAACTCAGTTAATTCATTTTATTCTTAAAAATTCTGGTATTTAAAAGTGAGTGCATTCACTAAAGAGAATGGAGTGTTTTGAAACTTGGGTAGAACCTTGCTGATGTGATGATTACTTACCGAGATGAATGAGAGTTAGTTAAAAGAACGGAATTGTCGTTCATTGTCTTTTCATATTTTAATAGAAAGTAGGTCTACTTAGCTGTTTGCTTAGCTTAGCCAGGAGAGCTGTTTGAAAGATGAAGCACACTTCTGAGGATCATTACTTAATCATGTATGTTAGAATAAAATAAAAGAATCAAATACTCGTAAATTATCAAATAGTTATAAATGAAGAGGGGCGAGTACTGCAAAAGGTGTGTATGTTATATTACACCAAATCATACTTATCGTTAGTTTGTAACAAATTTTAGATAAAACGATAGATAGCAATTGTCGTAAACTGTCATGTATTTATAATTGAAAAACTAGATAATTCAGTAGTGCGAAACAAGTGATCAGAATATGAAATAGAATTTTGCTGATCGCTAGTTGCTGGGATACTTAAAAATAAAACGAAACAACGAAGCACTCATAAATTGTCATATATTTACATTAGAAAAGGGAGTCGTTTGCGTATGGGAAAAATGTTTTTTTGTGTGTATAAAGCAGACTCTTGATGATCCTTTTTTAAATCGTTTTAGAATAAAATAAATTATAGAATTAACGTAAATTATCGGAGATATAGTATTAAAAATTAGTCATTCTCTAAAGTGAATGGTGTGTTTGAATTCTGATACAGAAATTTGGCGATCGCTATCTGAAGGCATAATTAAGAATAAAGTAAAAATAACACAATACTCAGATTTTTAAAATTGAAATGTGAGTTTATTCAATACCTCCAAAAGAGTATTTAGAAGCTGAAGTATTTTCTTGCTGATCGTTTAGTTACTGACATATCTAAAATTAACATGAGAGAAAGGATAAGGTAAATTAACGAATATTTAAGATTAAAAAGGTTCTTTACTCATAGGGCGTGAGCTGTGTTTTGGTATGTAAAAAAAACTTTTCATGATAGTCACTGAAACCTTTTAAAGTTAAATGAAATAATACAACTGTCGTAGATTCTCTGATATTTACTATTAAAGGCGATTCTATGTAGTATAGTAAAGAAGTGTAGAGGTAGACTCCTGCTAATCGTTACTTACTAACATATATAGTAGAAAATGAAAGATCGGAACAGTCGTAAATACCAAGACATTTTCAAGTGAAAAGTGATTCCATTCTGTAGGATAAAAGTATTGTTTCCAAGCCGAATTAACTCTTGCTGATCGTTAGTTACTGAAATATTTTAGAATAAAATGAAAGAATGGAGTTATCGTGAAATGCCAGGTACAATTAAAAAGTGAGAAAAAAACGGTATTGTCGTTATTTCACAGATATGTAATATTGTAAGTGGACTCCTTTTACTAGAGAGTAATAAGAGTTTAAAAGACGAAGCACATTCTTGCTGATCGTTCGTTAACATATTTGTGAACAAAATCGGAGATCGGTATTGTCTTAAATTGAAAAGAGAATTGTCTTAAAATGTTAGATATTTATAATTGAAAAGTGAGGTGATTTATTATTGCGAAGAGACTATATCAAAAGTGAACCAGACTCTTGCTATCCATTAGTTAGTGAAATAATTAAATATAAAATAAAAGAGAGGAAGCGTCGTAAATTTTCAGAGATTTTAAATATGAATATTTTTCCATTCAATAGGTAGAAACTAGTGGTTGGAAGTAGAAGTAAACTCTTGCTGACGGTTATTACATATTTAAATATAAAACGAAAGAGCGGGATTGTCGGACATTGTCAGATATTTACAATTGTTAAAAGAGTTAACTGTGCTAAATTGTGAGATATAATTAATGAAATTGAGTCCGTTGAGTTGGGCGAACGTTCAGCTTGGAACATGTAGCAGACTCTTCCTGATGGTTAATCGCTGAAATATACAAAAAGAAAAAAATATAACGTTATTTTCGTTTATTGTCGTTCATTGTTAGCGTGTTAGAATAGAAAACTTTTTCCATTTCTTTTGGGCAAAAGGAACAATACATCTGCGGATATGAAAGTGACTCTCATTGTCGTTTTACTGACTTATATACGTACAAGAAAAACAACGGAATAGGGTAAATTGTGAGATAATTACAACTGAAAATTGAGTTCACTGAACATCTCGAAAAGACTTTAAAACCTCACTCAGACTTTCGCAGATCGTTAATTGCTGACATATTGAAGCATAAATGAAAAAACGAATCTGCATAATTTGTCAGAAAATAACAATAAGGCGTAGAGAGTGGAAGATGAGGGAGACTTTTGTGATCATGATGTACTCACGGATGTAAGAATAATGTGATGGAACGGATTTGAATGAAATTGTCTGATAACTAGAATTGAAAACGGACTCTACTCAGTAGGGCGAAAGGAATGTTGGAAGATGAAGCAAATTACTAGTGATCGATATCTACAGACACATTTAAGAATGGAATTGTATTGTTTTTAACGTATTTGCAAATGTAAATAGAGAATATCCGATAAAGCGAAACGCGAGTTTGTCACGTTCGTTAGTTACTGACATCTTTACGAATAAAATGGAAGATCGGAATTATTGTGAATTGTGATATTTACAACTAATAGGTGTTGAGGTTTGAGGGCATTGAAAGGCTTGAAGAACGTGGGAATGTAAAATCGACACTTGCAGACATATTTGATAATATAATGATACCACATACGTTTTTTAAAATGTATAAAATTATAACTGAATGTAGAGTTGATTCAGTAGGAGGGAACGAGGGTTTGAACTATGTGGGAAGCTGTAAATTCGTTAGCTACCGACATATTTAAAAATGAGAGAATGGAACTGTTTCAAATTGTCTGGTATTTACTAATAAATGAAATCTCATTCAGCAGAGTGAAGGTAATCTTTCGAAGTTTATGTGATGCTTACTGCTTGAATTCGTTCTAATAAGAGAACAACACTTATCTCGACATCTATCTTAATAATATATCTGAATGTGTATGTAACTTGGTAATGAAATATTCTCTGATAACAGTCTAAAGTTATCTAAGCACATATATGTGTTTTTCGACTTTCCTCTTGCCAATGTTAACAGCTCAGCTGGAGTGTGCAAGGCAAGTACTCTAGGCAGTTTGCAGTGGTATTCCGCTATATGCAGCGTTTATCTATGCAGAATTCTACAGACGATTTGGTGCTTATATTTTCGTAAATAAAGGAGGGGTGGCGAAAAGGGCCAAAATCGGCCCCCGCGGGAGGACGTTTTTAAAGTAGCTGTTCGGACTGAATTTGGCCTATATGAGCAATCTATAAGATATAAAACGTCAAAAAATAATAAGCATTTTCATACAGTGCAGAGTGGTTTATAGGAAAATATTTGTGGAAGGAGACTTGTTGCAAGAAAATCCTTGAAAAGGGGTTGTTTTTCGACATTTACTAAGTTATTACGCATATAGCGCAACGGAGTACGAAAATGATTTTTAAGTATGTTGTGTAGGAGTGGATAAGCGTTAACATTTGCAAAAATGGCCACAGTACTCCACAGCGCTCATAGTGAAAATGAAACCCATCCCCTTGGGAAGAACAACGATGCCTCTATTATCACAGCGCATATGTGACAACATGCATAGGGTTTAAGACGTTGGCTTAATGAGGATGATGTCATCACCGTAGATAGAGGATTCAGAGACAGTGTGAATCATTTGGAAGACTTGAATCTAATTGTAAAGATGCCACATTTCCTACAGAAATAAAGTCAATATACTACACAAGAGGCTAATGAGTCGAGATTAGTTACATCAGTGATATGGGTAGTAGAAGCCTCAAATGGTTTACTAAAAACTTTTCTAGCACTAGGCCACGTCATGCCCAATTCTCAAGTGCCATACATAGGAGACTATGTCAAAATTGTAAGTAGCATCTGCAATGCATTTAGGCCTCCTCGAATAATGGAAGATGATGGAAGTGCAAAAATAATTGGAGAAAGAATGTTAGCATTGCACTTCCATCCCAATGAGTTGCAACAGCGGGTGACTGCAGAGAAGTGGTTAAGAAAAAGGGTTATTTGGCAAGAAATGACTGCTGACACTTTGACAGACTTCCCTCGTTTAACACTTGAAGAACTTAAACAACTGACCTTGGGCATATATCAGCTGAAACTGGCGACCTCTTATACAGCTTAACATACAGATGAACTAGGCCTTTACAAGTAGTTCTCACACAGAGAATGTTCAGATGAATAAGAGTTTAAATTCAGAGCCGACACACATCGTCCAAGATACACACTCTATGGATACAGTATAATATAGCTACAGTTGGATCTTGGTATTGCCAGTGTAAAGTTGGTGCACGTGTTGTTGGATGCTGTGCTCACATTGCTTCTGTGTTGTGGTTTCTTGGTTACTATCGACACCTTCATTACCAACAAGAAAGACACTCCGCACATTATCAAGATTTTATACAAGATGCTGCAGTTGACTGGTCTGATGATGACAAAGCAGGAGACTTAGATTGACAGGAAAGCGAAAATAGAGCCATGTGTCTCTCTACATGTTGTGTTACGGCACTGAGTGGTCTGTGAAGAACAAACTAATAAAATGACTATTATGATATTGTCATTCTGTAGTAGGCCTATATCACGAAGTTCTAATAGGGGATACCACAAATAGTGTTTTGACAACATAAAAAAAGGAAACGTTTTGTCTTTTTAATATTGATTTTGTTTCGTTTTCATCAGTAATGTTAGTTTCTTGTCCATGTTACCTACAATATAATACGATTGTGCATTTTTTTTCTTAACAAATGGTGCTGTGTAAAACCTTAATTGCAAAATATATTTGGTTAACATTATGTTTTTCATACTTATCTGCTCTAGTACTACCATTATAGCATAAATGAATTGAAAAATCAAGGGGGCCGATTTTGGCCCTTTTCGCCACTCCTCCTTTACTTGGTGATCTAGAGCGGCTCTAGTCAACGGCCATGGATATGCTCGCATACATACCAGGCCAAATGACAGTGAAGTTTAGTGTTAGATATGAGTACACTTCGCAAGACTGAACACTGTTGATTAATCGGGTACATTTTGTGGATTAGCTTTCTGCTCTTTAGAAGATACCTTTGAGTATGTGGAAAGATACGCAATCTCTATTCACGTCAGCGATATAAGGTAGTGTAAAATTTGATAAATAAGATTAGAGATCTTCTTCTTGTTGATCAATCCGTCTCAGATATGAAATGTGTCTAAAAGCTAATACAGTTGGTGCACTAATCTGGTACAGAGGGGAAGCTTAGTAGAACTTTACTTACCGGTGAGAAAACGTTGATAATATTGAGAAATTCAAATCTTCCAATAAGTTTAATATGACTGTGCGATATGGCAGTCTGTAGTACAAGAGGAACCGTGCGAGTGAAAAAGACTTTAAGGTTTTGCAGCTTGAAGATTAGTGTGATAGATACGTTATCAATAATACAACTTGATGAAATGAGTCAAGGTTGCAAAACACGCATGGAATTTTTTTTTAAGATGAAAGATTATACTTGAAGGATTTTTAATTATACTTGAAAGGTGAAATTTCTAATCGGTGCAAAGGTCGAATCAGTTTGCATGCAGTACAACCGACGAGAGCGGGCGGGATGAAATGGGAAAAGTTCGGGAGGTCATATTGTTAGGACTTGCAAATTCGAAATATTCGAGTTTAAACTTAGTGACGTGCGGAACAAGAAGTATTTAGCTGAGAAAGAATGAATGTCGTGGTGAGCTCATAAGGTATAGTAAAGAGAAAGCGAATTATTTGATTGACAAGTTGATAGGTTACTTGCGATAGGACAGACATCCCCGAGATTGTGAACCTTATTGTAATCTGCATCCACAACAATAGAAATCGCCTTAAAATAACAACATTAGCAGGGATGCTAATTTAAGCAGAGATGATACTTGACTTCTTTATAATATTATTTTACAATGTCTGAAGACAAATATTAATCGATTTTTAAGTGATGCGGTGATTAAAGAACTAATTTTTGAGATGGACGGAGTTTTATTAATGGTTAAGAGTGCAACAGGTGTGCCAATAATTCGAGGGTTCTATTTCGAGGTGCTTGATAAGGCTAAAATTCTTATGCGTGATTAACTCCTTAATACAAAGCTGTGTAAATAAGAAATTATCAGTGTACTTTGGCATGTATTCCTTAATTCTTATCGGCTTAGAGCTAGTAAAAAAATACAACAATTAATCGGGGGAAGCAGTATTTTGTGTTGTGTACCTAGGTTTAAAGGCAAAGTAGTAATGCTCTTAAAGCTGTTTTAACAAAAATTGTGCAATGGCGTACCATTTATAAACCGTGGATTTACTTCTCCCTATAATAAGACGAAGGTATCAAAGTCATATAGCATTGAGATAATACAACGGTTTTAGGTGGGCCCTTGGGATTGAATAAAGTTTTGTTACCAAATGTAAAAATCATAAGTATTAATTTATCAATGATTATCAAAGAATTGCTATACTTCCTGTTCATATGCAACTACAATACTATTTGAGAGTGCTTCCTGCTGAAGAAATCTACCTAGCACGCATAACGCTCTCACCTTGTTCTTGATCGTTAGCCTAATAGAAACTATTTAATCCAAAGAGTTGTGTTCTTACGGATACAATATTTATAGAAATTCTCCTGTCTGTTAAAACTCGAGGCTATCAAATATCCATTTAATTAGCGTTCTCGCTGCTTACTAGGGCTTACATACAGAGCTGTGTAGTATTCACTAGGCTTTGGTCTATCATTAATTAAATTTTCACGATTGCATAATGATAAAAACTTGATATGGAACCCATTATATTCTAACTTCCGAAGCAGCCTTACTTTGGTTCTGAAACAGGTGATCTGATCGATGAGACAAATATAGAATCGATTTTAGTTTTTTTTGAGATCTTCCCTTAGACGGTTAGTTGGAAAATATTAACGGTAGTCCTGTGTTCGCTACCAAATTAGTAACACTGGTCATCACAAAGCAACCAAACTGTGGGCTAATCAAATAATCTTTTCATATAATCTCATTGTCTGCTTTGTTAAGTACTCTCATTGTATGCTTTGATTAATAATCTCATTGTATGCTTTGATTAGTACAACCAGGTGTGACAGTTATGGGTGCTAAGTAGATTTCTTCAGCAGGTATCAATCTCAAATAATATTGTAGTTGTGTATAAACGGGAAGTATAGGAATTGATTGATTATCATTGATAAATTAATGCTTGTTTTCTACATTTGGTATCCCAACACTTTTCAATTGCAAGGGCCCACCTAAAAAAAAAACGCTGTTAGTTCCCAAAGCTATACGTGTGTGATACCCCCGTCTTATTAAAGGGTGAAGTAAATCCACGATTTTTTTTTACAAAGTACGCCATTGTATAATGTGAGTTATAGAGCTCTAAAAGCACTGTTGCATCGTCTTAGGACCTAGGTACACAACAGAAAACCTTACGGCTTCGGATTCATTGTTGACTTCCTTTACTAGCTTTAAGCCATTAGGAATTAAGGAATAGATGCCGATGTCCACTCCTGACTTCGAATTTCACACCATTGTAATAAGAACATAGCCCGGCCAAATCCGTTTACCCTTCTGCTAACCTCCATATGAAACCCTCGAATTATTGGCGTTCTTGTTGCACTCTAAACCGCTAATAATATATCGAACTCTTCCTTGCATCCTTAAAATTATTTCTTTAATCACCGCATGACAGAGATGGATATGATCTTTTATTAATATCTCTATTCAGACAATGTAGAATACTATTAGAATGAAGTCAACTGACGTCTCTGCTAATGTTCCCATTTTAAGACGATTTCTGACATAGTGGATGCATATTACAAAAAGCTTCACAAGCTCGGGGATGCTTATCCTATCGCAAGTTACCCATCGATCATTTAACGCGATTTTTCTTTACTATACCTTATGCTCAATGTGATATTCATTCTTTCTTAGCTAAAGACTTCCTGTTCCGCACGTCACTGGTTTCAAACTCGAATATTTCGAATGAGGAAGTCCTAAGGACATATGTTCTGCCGTACTTTTCCCATTTCAACCCACGCTCTTTCGTCGGTTGTGCTTCATGCAAACTGATATCTTCATGTAGTAATACCATAATTTCTGCAGAAAGCCACATTCGGCAGCATTGTAGATATGCCATATGAAAGTAATTTTCAAGATTTTTTAGTTTATTACAGGGTGTAAGTTGTAATTGAAAAATCCTAATCTTACAACGCTAATTAAAAAATATCACAATGGCTGGTTAGTTGTAGTGAATGCTAACTGCTTGCATTTGTTTTGAAAAGAGAACAACACGTATTTCGACTTATCCTCAGTAAAATATCAGAATGTTTCTGTAACTTGGTAATACAATGCTCTTTGAAAACAGTCTGATGTATAGATCTAAGCTCATATCTGTGTGTTTCGACTTTCTTCGACCAATGTTAACGGACTGTGCAAGGAATGTACTTTAGGCAGTTTTCCATGATATTCCGCTTTTTGCAGCGATGATGTATGCAGAATACTACAGACGATTTGGTGCCTATTTTTGTAAAGGAATATACTTTGTTTTCTAGGATGTTTCTGGTCAACGACCATACATATGCTCGCATACATACCAGGCCAATGTACAGTCTGCTTCAGTGTTAGAGACGAGTAAACTTCGTAAGCCTCATTGCTGTCGATTAATCGGTTACGTTTTGTAGAGTTCCTTTCTGCTCTTGAGAAAATTTACGTCAACGATATAAGGTAGTGTTGAATTTAATAAATAAGATTACAGAAATACTTCTGGTTGATCGTTCCGTCTCAGATATGAAACGTGTGAAAAAGCTAATACAGTTAGTGCACTAATCTGGTACAGAGGGGATGCTTACCAGAACTTTACTCACCGGTGAGAAAACGTTTAGAAGATCGAGAAATTGAAATTCTCCAGTAAGCTTAATAAGAGTGTGCGATATGGCAGTCTGTAGTGCAAGTTGAACCGTGCGAGTCAAAGGGACTTTAGTTTGTATAGCCTGAAGATTAGTGTGATAGACATGTAGCGTTATCAATATAGCATTTTAACGAAGTGAGTCAAAGTTGCAAAAGACGCATCTGAATTTTTTTATAGACCCAAGTTTAACTCTCAGGCTAATCGAAAGTTAATAGCAGTATCTATTACTTTCTTTGGTCACCGGGACGAGCAAGTACTCGAACACTATTACTAAGGGAGAAAATTCAGAGCTTCTACTCCAAGATGTGCAAAGAGAGCCTAGGAAGTTTAATATCTCTCAGGTGTGCTAAGTGAAAATCTCGAAATGTTACCTGACTACAAAAAAATTCTGCCAATTGATAAATTTGTTGATGTATGTGTTCTGCACCTGTTCTACCATGCCTGTATAACTTTTGTACCGCGAATCACTGCTTTAAACCGCTAGCTTTATAAATTTATCGTCCGGTCTTGTCTCACAGGCCAAGACAAGCGGGCCTGTGTCTACAAGGTAATCACGTACCTAATAACCTAAAAATCTCCTAATCGAGTTTCAGGCCAATAATCTGCCTGTGAATCGTAATAAGCTTACGACCTAATAAGTGTAAAAACTGTTAGGGAAAATTGTTAAGCTTTCTAGGCCTTCTGTCTGAAAAGCAGCTTGGAATAGTCGCAAATGAACAAGGTGCTGTGCAGTAAGGATTGATTATCCTTGTGTCGTATTAAACCTAGGTCAATAAGTATAAACCAACTGGAATCGACGTGTCGTAGAACTTTCATTCTTACGCCCTCTAGGATAAAAATGTACAAGGAGTCTTTGCATGTATGGAATATCCAAACATTCTTCTTTATTAAGAGTGTTAAACTTTACTTACTTGTAGGAGAGTCGAAAACTAAACGGCAGTTACACAATTTTAAATGTCCTTGCAGATGGCTGAATCCTCGGAGTCAATCATCTGCTGTTGAACATCTTAACATATAAACAATCAAACAATAAACAATTGTTATTAACGTACAATTGATGATAGTTTGGTATGCGAATGTGATATCTCAATGAATTGGTTTTTGGTCAATATCTTAAACGTGTGCTGCTACGGTTTCGTTTTCTCTTCGGGTACCAAGCAGCTCGTGTTAAAGGATTCCAAAATAACTGAACAGAAGAATACACCAGAATGTTTTATAGCTTTTCTTTACACCTTCATTTAAAGTTTCATCAAGATCGTCTTCATGTCCATTTTTTTAGGTCTATAAGGCGGGGACGATATCACAAAATAATAATCATAACTGATTGGATCAACAATAAATCCATTGTCAATGACATATTGCTTTTTTACAGCTGTTGTTCGTTAACATCTATAACAGATTATCTTCCGATCTGCCATTTCTACATGAATTCTTTTGGCAGAATGCACAAAACCTTGGATACTTCATATCGGCTCTTTTACACAAACATGTGGCTAGTTCACAATCCTATCTTGCAGTCACTTTTTATCTACAGGTAAGTATGATTATTCGGCTGGAGCTGATGGTAGGTGTGTGGGTCAACAGACGAACGTCTTTCGATTGGGTTTAGGCTTAGACCATTTCGCTCCTGAAGTTCGAGGTACCTCCGAATAAAATGCTGCACAGCTGCTGTGTTACTAATGGGAAAAGTGGCCATATTGCAGCTTTCTAAAGCCGAGGATGTATTCGAAACTTCAATCTGGTATTCCTCTCTTACCTGGCTCTCTTCTAATTTCTTTAAATTAAATCTCTTCGTTTTCGCACATTCAATATTACCTTTATTCAACGATAATCTTTCCCGTATTATCGCTACTACCAGGTAGTGATCAGTGTCACAATCAGCCCTTCTAAACGACCGGACGTCAATTATGCTAGATTGTCTTCTTCTATCTACTAAAACGTGATCAATTTGATTATGTGTTTTTCCGTCTGGTGATGTCCAAGTGTATTTATGAACGTCGCGATGTGGGAATTTTGTGCTCTATAGAAGAACGTTGGTGTATCCTGTACAGTATGACAACTTTAGTGAAAAACCTGAATGGCCATGCCTACTCAAGATCATTGAGAACGCAGTTCTAGACCTTGCACGGGGGACTCTACATGCGGTTATGATAATTAAAACTCACACGTAGAAGGAAGACTTCTTCTACACGCAGTGGTGTAGACGAAAAATGTCAAGTAAAATCTGCTTTAAGTACAGTACGTATATAAATAATGTTAAAGGCTATTTTCAACTTATATCTTAAGAATATATATTACAATTAGACACGGAAAGTGATAAAAGATTAAAAAAGACATTTGCAAAGTATTTCAACGATCGAATTTAAATCTGCCAAAGAAGCAACGACAATTAAATCACGGTTCTTGAGATACTTGGAGATTAATACTATACGGCTTCAAATGATGCAAGAAGTTTTCGAAGGATAAAGGTAGCTGTATATGGACAGGAATAATGGAAGAAATTACAGACGGGATATAGATCATTAGTATGATATGGAAAGGTTATTTGATTAGCCTACAGACGATTTAGTGCTTCTATTTTTGTAAAGTAATTTACTTGGTGATCTAGGATTGCTCTGGTCAATGGTTATGGATATGCTCGTATACATACAAGGTCAAATGTTCAGTGTTAGTGATAGATATCAGTAAACTTCGTAAGCCTCAACTGCTGGCGATTAGTCGGGTACACTTTGTGGAGTAGCTTTCTGCTCTTGAGAACATAAGTTAGAGTCGATGGACAGGACACGCAATCTCTATTCACGTCAGCGAGATAATGTAGTGTTGAATTTAATAAATAAGATTACAGAAATACTTGTTGTTGATCATTCCGTCTTAGATAGGATAGGTGTCAAAAAGCTAATACAGTTGGTGCACTAATCTGCAAAAGAGGGATGCTTATCAGAATTTTCCTCACCGGTGAGATAACGTTTAGAAAATCTAGAAATTCTAATCCTCCAGTAAGCTTAATAAGAGTTTGCGATATGGCAGTGAAAATAGCGCTTAACATAATTTTATACGTACTTAAAGCAGATTTGTGTTGGCATTTTCTCCACATCATTGCGTGTAGAAGGACTCTTCCTTCTAGGTGTGTCTTTTAAAACTCAAGACGATAGAGTTTGAAATATTCAGAGCAGTCGAATTGTTTGAGAATAGGAAATCGAGACGCGAGATGCGAGTGACGATTTGATTAAATCTTCCGATTAAGACATTGACTCATCAAGAAAATGAGTGAATTCCATTAAAGGGAAGAGGAATTCAAAATGACGAAATGTGATACAATATTCTTATCAAGACAATGCTACCGTGATAGATTACTTTTTCAATCGAGAACTAGGATATGAAAGTTTTCAAGAGACTTCTGAAACAAATGCCTTATTCTGATCTATCAGATGTGTGGCACTAAGTTACTAATCAAAGCATACAGTGAGCTTATATGGAAGGATTATTGGTTAGCCCACTGTTTAGTTGCTTCGTGATGGTCAGTGTTACTAAGTTGGTAACGAACACCGGACTGACTATACCGTAAATATTTTCCACCTAACGGTCTAAGGGAAGATCTCAAAAGAACCTAAAATCGATCTTTTATTTGTCTCATCGATCACATCACCGGTCTCAGACCTAAAGTAAGGCTGCCTCGATGGTTAAAATATAATGGGTTTCATAGAAAGTTTGTCATTATGCAATCGTGAAAATAATGTTAATGATAGACCGGAACCTAGTGAATCCTACACAACTCTGTGTGTAAGCCCTAGTGCGCAGCAAGGACGCTAAGTGGCCATGGAGAGAGCCGAAAAAAATCATTCTTGGGGTAATATCTGCAACGATCAAATTTAATTCTGCCAATGAAGCCACGACAATTCAATCACAGTCCTTGAAGAACTTGGAGAACAAACTAGAGGGACCAAAACTTACAAACAGATTTCGAAGGAATAAAGGTATCTGTATATGGACAACAGTAGTACAAGAAACTAAGAACTGGAAATCTATAGCTGTTGTTCGGTGTGATTCAGATCTTTTAAGCAACATCCTAGAATACTTGAGCAGTTGCTGATTCTCTTGTAGCCACATACAAGTAGAACTGAAAGGAAATGCGACAAAATTAATAAATTTAAAGAAATTTTAGCATCATTAAAAGATTGCTTTCATTCTTTTCATGATACAACAGGCTGTGACACGAATTCAGCTATACAGAGGACTGAATAGTTTGCAGCCTAAAAGTTCCTTCACAAAGAAGAGTGCTGAAAGTTAGACAGAGTCTTCAACCAACCAAATGTGAATCCTGACAAAGTGGTGCCGTTAGAAATTATTTATTCGCCTGTATGAAGATAGAAAAAACTCCTCCCTGGTGTAAGCCATATCAGATATAACAAGAAAGTAGTACAAAGCTTCACTATGGCCACTTTTCACATAACTAACACAGCAGCTGTGCAGCATTCAATTCGGAAGTACCTCCAATTCCATGAACGAAATTCTCTTAATATGAACCCAATCGAAAGAGGTGGTTTGTGAAAGAGGATATGCAAATTCCAAGGACTTACACAGCTAGAATCAGCTCCAGCCGGATAATCTTACTTACATGTAGATAAAAAGTAACTGCAAGATAGGATTGTGAACGAGCCACACGTTAGTGTAATAGAGCCGAAATGAAGTATTCAAGCGAACTCTGCATTCTGCCAAGGGAGCTCGTATACGAATGCCAAATCGGAACTCAATCTGATATAGATGAAAACGTACAACAGCTGTAAAAAATAAATATGTCATTGACAACGGGTAATTGTTGATCCAATGAGATATGATTATTATTTTGAGATATCGTCCCCGCCTTATAGACCTAAAAAAATGGAGACGAGAGCTTTGGGAACAATCAGCGGTTTTTTTAAGTGTGCCCTTCGGATTGAAGAATGTTGGGATACCAAATGTAAAAAAAAAAATAATACTAATTTAACAATTATAATCAAGTAATTGCAATACTTCCCGTTAAAGTGCAACTATTCTACAGTGCTACCTGCTGAAGAAATCTATTTAGCACCCATAACTCTCTCATCTGGTTTTTGATCGATAGCCTCATAGTAACTGTTTAATCCAAAGAATTTTGTTCTTAAGGATATATTATTTAAAGATAGTCTCCTGTGAGTTAACACTCGAGGTTATCAAATATGCATTTAATTAGCGTCCTGCTCCTCACTAGGGTTTACATACACAGTTGTGTAGGATTCACTAGGTTCCGGTCTATCGTTAATAATATTTTCTTGATTGTATTCTGTAAAACTTGCTATGGAAGAAATTAATTTCAAACCTCTAAAGCAGCCTTACTTTGGGTCTGAGACCGGTGAACTGATTGATAAGCCAAATAAAGAATCGATTTTAAGTTCTTTTAAGATATTTTCGTACACGGTCAGGAGGAAATCATTTACGGTATAGTCAGTCCTGTGTTCTCTACCCACTTAGTAACACTGGTCATCAGAAAGCAACGAAACTGTGGGCTAATGAAATAAGCTTCTCATATAAACTCGCTGTATGCTTTGATTTCTAAGTGATTGATTTGATTGATAAGTAACTGAAACAAATTTCAAAAAGCAGAAAAAGTCATTTATTCAGAAGTCTCTTGGTGAAAATTCTCCATATCCAAGCTCTCATATCAGGTAGAATTGTCTTGATAAGAATATCGTATCACTTTTCGTCATTCTGACATCCTCTTCCACTCTTATGCTATACACTAATGTTCTTGGTGTGTGAATGCTGTCTTACTCGGAAGATTTATACTAATACTAATACTATACATTCTACACTTCTGCATACAGTAAATAAATGCAAGAAAAGTGTACAAAGCACATGCGTTATGACATTAGTTCTTTTTGGTGTGTTTTGAGCAATGAACGAGTTCAGCTAGTCGATATGTAATTTACAAACGCTCCTTTCTTTCAATTTTAAGTATGTCAGTAACTAACGATTGGGAAGAATGTGGTACATCTTCCAAAGACTCTGTTGGACTTATTGAATAGCCTCACTTTTCAATTGTTATTATCTGATTTTTTGATACAATTCCGTTCTTACATTTTATACTAAGCGATGACTAACAAGATGCTTTTTCATGTTCTAAATCCTTTTTTGGTACTACTTAATGAGCTCTTATGAGTGGTAAATGATAGAAACATTACGATAATTGCGTTTTCTCACTTGTATTTAAATGCGTGAGAAGGTAATGTTGATTTTAGTCTATTTCCAGTTTCCAACTCTTGTTTCGCCCTATTAAATAGAGCAGCTTTTCAACCGTAAATATCCAACAATTTATGTCAACTCAGTTAATTCATTTTATTCTTAAAAATTCTGGTATTTAAAAGTGAGTGCATTCACTAAAGAGAATGGAGTGTTTTGAAACTTGGGTAGAACCTTGCTGATGTGATGGTTACTTACCGAGATGAATGAGAGTTAGTTAAAAGAACGGAATTGTCGTTCATTCTCTTTTCATATTTACAATAGAAAGTAGGTCTACTTAGCTGTTTACTTAGCTTAGCCAGGAGAGCTGTTTGGAAGATGAAGCACACTTCTGAGGATCATTACTTAATCATGTATGTTAGAATAAAATAAAAGAATCAAATACTCGTAAATTATCAAATAGTTATAAATGAAGAGGGGCGAGTACTGCAAAAGGTGTGTATGTTATATTACACCAAATCTTGCTTATCGTTAGTTTGTAACAAATTTTAGATAAAACGATAGATCGCAATTGTCGTAAACTGTCATGTATTTATAACTGAAAAACTAGATAATTCAGTAGTGCGAAACAAGTGATCAGAATATGAAATAGAATTTTGCTGATCGCTAGTTGCTGGGATACTTAAAAATAAAACGAAACAACGAAGCACTCATAAATTGTCATATATTTACATTAGAAAAGGGAGTCGTTTGCGTATGGGAAATATGTGTGTTTTTTTTTTTTTGTGTATAAAGCAGACTCTTGATGATTTTTTTTTTTAAATCAACTGTTTTAGAATAAAATAAATTATAGAATTAACGTAAATTATCGGAGATATAGTATTAAAAATTAGTCATTCTCTAAAGTGAATGGTGTGTTTGAATTCTGATACAGAAATTTGGCGATCGCTATCTGAAGGCATAATTAAGAATAAAGTAAAAATAACACAATACTCAGATTTTTAAAATTGAAATATGAGTTTATTCAATACCTCCAAACGAGTATTTAGAAGCTGAAGTATTTTCTTGCTGATCGTTTAGTTACTGACATATTTAAAAATAACATGAGAGAAAGGATAAGGTAAATTAACGAATATTTAAGATTAAAAAGGTTCTTTACTAATAGGGCGTGAGCTGTGTTTTGGTATGTAAAAAAAACTTTTCATGATAGTCACTGAAACCTTTTAAAGTTAAATGAAATAATATAACTGTCGTAGATTCTCAGATATTTAATATTAAAGCCGATTCTATGTAGTATAGTAAAGAAGTGTAGAGGTAGACTCCTGCTAATCGTTAGTTACTGACATATATAGTAGAAAATGAAAGATCGGAACAGTCGTAAATACCAAGACATTTTCAAGTGAAAAGTGATTCCATTCTGTAGGATAAAAGTATTGTTTCCAAGCCGAATTAACTCTTGCTGATCGTTAGTTACTGAAATATTTTAGAATAAAATGAAAGAATGGAGTTATCGTGAAATGCCAGGTACAATTAAAAAGTGAGAAAAAAACGGTATTGTCGTTATTTCACAGATATGTAATATTGTAAGTGGACTCCTTTTACTAGAGCGTAATAAGAGTTTAGAAAACGAAGCACATTCTTGCTGATCGTTCGTTAACATATTTGTGAACAAAATGGGAGATCGGTATTGTCTTAAATTGAAAAGAGAATTGTCTTAAAATGTTAGATATTTATAATTGAAAAGTGAGGTGATTTATTATTGCGAAGAGACTATATCAAAAGTGAACCAGACTCTTGCTAACCATTAGTTAGTGAAATAATTAAATATAAAATAAAAGAGAGGAAGCGTCTTAAATTTTCAGAGATTTTAAATATGAAATTTTTCCATTCAATAGGTAGAAACTAGTGGTTGGAAGTAGAAGTAAACTTTTGCTGACGGTTATCCACATATTTAAATATAAAACGAAAGAGCGGGATTGTCGGACATTGTCAGATATTTACAATTGTTAAAAGAGTTAACTGTGCTTAATTGTGAGATATAATTAATGAAATTGAGTCCGTTGAGTTGGGCGAACGTTCAGCTTGCAACATGTAGCAGACTCTTCCTGATGGTTAATCACTGAAATATACAAAAAGAAAAAAATATAACGTTATTTTCGTTTATTGTCGTTCATTGTTAGCGTTAGAATAGAAAACTTTTTCCATTTCTTTTGGGAAAAGGAACAATACATCTGCGGATATGAAAGTGACTCTCATTGTCGTTTTACTGACTTATATACGTACAAGAAAACCAACGGAATAGGGTAAATTGTGAGATAATTACAACTGAAAGTTGAGTTCACTGAACATCTCGAAACGACTTTAAAACCTCACTCAGACTTTCGCAGATCGTTAATTGCTGACATATTGAAGCTTAAATGAAAAAACGAATCGGCATAATTTGTCAGAAAATAACAATAAGGCGTAGAGAGAGGAAGATGAGGGAGACTTTTGTGATCATGATGTACTCACGGATGTAAGAATAATGTGATGGAACGGATTTGAATGAAATTGTCTGATAACTAGAATTGAAAACGGACTCTACTCAGTAGGGCGAAAGGAATGTTGGAAGATGAAGCAAATTACTAGTGATCGATATCTACAGACACATTTAAGAATGGAATTGTATTGTTTTTAACGTATTTGCAAATGTAAATAGAGAATATCCGATAAAGCGAAACGCGAGTTTGTCACGTTCGTTAGTTACTGACATCTTTAAGAATAAAATGGAAGATCGGAATTATTGTGAATTGTGATATTTACAACTAAAAGGTGTTGAGGTTTGAGGGCATTGAAAGGCTTGAAGAACGTGGGAATGTAAAATCGACACTTGCAGACATATTTGATAATATAATGATACCACATACGTTTTTTAAAATGTATAAAATTATAACTGAATGTAGAGTTGATTCAGTAGGAGGGAACGAGGGTTTGAACTATGTGGGAAGCTGTAAATTCGTTAGCTACCGACATATTTAAAAATGAGAGAATGGAACTGTTTCAAATTGTCTGGTATTTACTAATAAATGAAATCTCATTCAACAGAGTGAAGGTAATCTTTCGAAGTTTATGTGATGCTTACTGCTTGAATTCGTTCTAATAAGAGAACAACACTTATCTCGACATCTCCTCTTAATAATATATCTGAATGTGTATGTAACTTGGTAATGAAATATTCTCTGATAACAGTCTAAAGTTATCTAAGCACATATATGTGTTTTTCGACTTTCTTCTTGCCAATGTTAACAGCTCAGCTGGAGTGTGCAAGGCAAGTACTCTAGGCAGTTTGCAGTGATATTCCGCTATATGCAGCGTTCATCTATGCAGAATTCTACAGACGATTTGGTGCTTATATTTTCGTAAATAAATTTACTTGGTGATCTAGAGCGGCTCTGGTCAACGGCCATGGATATGCTCGCATACATACCAGGCCAAATGACAGTGAAGTTTAGTGTTAGATATGAGTACACTTCGTAAGACTGAACACTGTTGATTAATCGGGTACATTTTGTGGATTAGCTTTCTGCTCTTTAGAAGATACCTTTGAGTATGTGGAAAGACACGCAATCTCTATTCACGTCAGCGAGATAAGGTAGTGTAAAATTTGATAAATAAGTTTAGAGATCTTCTTCTTGTTGATCAATCCGTCTCAGATATGAAATGTGTCTAAAAGCTAATACAGTTGGTGCACTAATCTGCTACAGAGGGGAAGCTTAGTAGAACTTTACTTACCGGTGAGAAAACGTTGATAATATTGAGAAATTCTAATCCTCCAATAAGTTTAATATGACTGTGCGATATGGCAGTTTGTAGTACAAGAGAAACCGTGCGAGTGAAAAAGTCTTTAAGGTTTTGCAGCTTGAAGATTAGTGTGATAGATACGTTATCAATAATACAACTTGATGAAATGAGTCAAGGTTGCAAAAGACGCATTTAATTTTTTTTTAAGATGGAAGATTATACTTGAAAGGATTTTAAATTATACTTGAAAGGTGAAATTTCTAATCGGTGCAAAGGTCGAATCAGTTTGCATGCAGTACAACCGACGAGAGCGGGCGGGATGAAATGGGAAAAGTTCGGGAGGTCATATTGTTAGGACTTGCAAATTCGAAATATTCGAGTTTAAACTTAGTGACGTGCGGAACAACAAGTATTTAGCTGAGAAAGAATGAATGTCGTGGTGAGCTCATAAGGTATAGTAAAGAGAAAGCGAATTATTTGATTGACAAGTTGATAGGTTACTTGCGAAAGGACAGGCATCCCCGAGATTGTGAACCTTATTGTAATCTGCATCCACAACAATAGAAATCGCCTTAAAATAACAACATTAGCAGGGATGCTAATTTAAGCAGAGATGATACTTGACTTCTTTATAATATTATTTTACAATGTCTGAAGACAAATATTATTCGATTTTTAAGTGATGCGGTGATTAAAGAACTAATTTTTGAGATGGACGGAGTTTTATTAATGGTTAAGAGTGCAACAGGTGTGCCAATAATTCGAGGGTTCTATTTCGAGGTGCTTGGTATGTCTAAAATTCTTATGCGTGATTAACTCCTTAATACAATGCTGTGTAAATAAGAAATTATCAGTGGACTTTGGCATGTATTCCTTAATTCTTATCGGCTTAGAGCTAGTAAAAAAATACAACAATTAATCGGGGGAAGCAGTATTTTGTGTTGTGTACCAAGGTTTAAAGAAAAACTAGTAAAACTTTTAAAGCTGTGTTAACAAAAATTTTGCAATGGCGTACCATTTATAAACCGTGGATTTACTTCTCCCTATAATAAGACGAAGGTATCAAAGTCATATAGCATTGAGATAATACAACGGTTTTAGGTGGGCCCTTGGGATTGAATAAAGTTTTGTTACCAAATGTAAAAATCATAAGTATTAATTTATCAATGATTATCAAAGAATTGCTATACTTCCTGTTCATATGCAACTACAATACTATTTGAGAGTGCTTCCTGCTGAAGAAATCTACCTAGCACGCATAACGCTCTCACCTTGTTCTTGATCGTTAGCCTAATAGAAACTATTTAATCCAAAGAGTTGTGTTCTTACGGATACAATATTTATAGAAATTCTCCTGTCTGTTAAAACTCGAGGCTATCAAGTATCCATTTAATTAGCGTTCTCGCTGCTTACTATCGTTTAACATAATTGATATACGTACTGTACTTAACGCAGATTTTACTTTCCATTTTTCGTCTACACCATTGCGGGTAGAAGAACTCTTAGTTCTACGTGTGGGTTTTAAATCTCAGTACAACAAAGAACTGCTATATAAGCGCAATCGAATTGGAATTCTTGTGCGATGAGATATTATCACACAAGGAAGATGGCATTAGCTGAACGTGCCCCTGAGATGACAAAGTGTCTCGTCAAAATTACTTTAAAACTTCTGTTATCGTAACAGTTTTTTGGAATGATTTATTAATCTTGCTAACGTTGTGTCTGACGTTGAGTTAATCCTCCAGCAAATTTCGTGTCCGTAAGGTGAAGGTTTCTTGAGTTGTTGATTTCTTTAATCTTCTGATGCCGTATTTGCGTCCAGGGCTTCCATCTTCTGATACCGTATTTGCCTCCAGGGCTTCCATCTTATGATACCGTATTTGCCTCCAGAGCTTCCATCTGAGTATAGTGATGTGCAAATTTTTCATAGAAAAGATGACCAGCAGCGTGGGAAAACGGAAGCTTTAATTTAATAGCCTTCAAATAAGGTTTCTAGCACCCTGTTCAATCTAGTCCTTTCGGATGAATTGCAATACAATTAGGACCTTCTCTATATGCTGCAGCCAAAGTTTACCGTTTGGATAAGGTCAGCGCCTTAATTTTGAGGTTTTCTAATATGGTTTTTACATGCAATTACATTTTCTTGTAAATGTTGCATATTCATTTCCTCATCCAGAAAATGTTCAATAACATCCAAGATCCTAGATTTAGTCATCTCCTCCGAGGGTTGTAAATGTTTTCTTAAACACATGTAAGAGTCGCGAGCAAAGTCTAGAAGTTAGATTTCAATGATGTTGAGTAGGCATAATGTTGAAATAGTGTACAGGATACTGAAAGCTCTTCTATACCATTTCCTGATGTAATGTATCCAATCATGCTTAGAAATTACTCCTCCAAAGGGTAACCTTTGGACAGTTCAGAAATTTCATGAGCTGTAGGTACGATTTGAGATCTTTTCATTATGATGGCTGATCTAATGTGCTTTGTTCACTTTTCTTGTACTTATTTACTGTATGCGGAAGAGTAGAATATCAAGTATTAGTACATGATTTTGAAATATTGAAGAAATAGAGGCAATACACTGCTTATATGAAAAGGATAGGTGTGTATCTCAGCATTACACAATCCTTCTGGCGAAGCTCTCACAAGATGAAAAGCTATCCAAAAAGTGTTTGAGAACAGGAAATCGAGACGCGAGATGTGAGTGAGGATGAAGACAACATTGACACACCAAAAAAATGAGTGTATAGCATTAGAGTGAAAGTCGGTGTCAGAATGTAGAACCGAGATACTATATTTTTTCGAGAAAAAGCTACCGTGAAATATAATTACTTTTTCATTCAAGGACTTGGATGTGGAGAATTTTAAAAAAGAGACATGTGAAATAAAAGACTTATCCTTCTCTATGAAATTTGTGGCACTTAATTACTAATCAAAGCATACAGTGAGCTTATATGGAAAGATTATTTGATTAGCCCACTGTTTGGTTGTTTTGTGATGTGGAGTGTTACTAAGTTGTTAGCGAACAGTGAACAGACTATACCTTTAATATCTTCCACCTAACCGTCTAAGGGAAGACCTCAAAATAACCTAAAATTGATTTTTTATTTGTTTCATCGATCAGATCACTGGTCTCAGACCCAAAGTACGGTTCATTCGGAGGTTAGATATAATGGGTTTCATAGCAGGTTTTTTCAATATACAATCGGGAAAATATAAATAATGATAGGCCGGAAACTAGTGAATCCTACACAATTCTATGTAAGTTCTAGTGAGCAGCAATGACGCTAATTAAATGCTTATTTCATAGTCTCGTGTGTTAACACACAGGAAACTTTTTTTAATAAATCCGTAAGAACACAACTTTTTGGATTAAACCGTTTCTATCAGGCTAACGATCAAGAACAGGGTGAGAGCGATAGGATGTTAAGTAGATTTCTTCAGGAGGAAGCACTCTCAAATGGTAAATTAAGGTTTAAAAATGGAAAGTATAGCAATTGCTTGATTATCATTGATAAATTAATACTTATGTATTTTACGTTTGGTATAACAACATTTTTGATCCCCACGGGCCCACCTAAAACCGCTGTATATTCTCAATTCTATATGACTGTGACACCCTCGTCTTATTAAAGGGAAACTTAAATCCACATTTTTTCAAATGGTACGCCATTGTATAATGTGAGTTAAGTAGCTATAAAAGCACTATTGCATCGTTTTACGACCTTGGTACACAACACAAGATCTTATGGTTTCGGATTCATTGTTGACTTCCTTTATAAGCTTTAAGCCATTGGGAATTAAGGATATCCACTGCTGACTTCTAAATTTCACAGCGTTGTAAGAAGGACATAACCCGGCATAATCCGTTTAGCCTTACCGGTAACCTCCATAGGAAACCCTCGTATTATTGGCGCGCTTGTTGCACTCGAAACCACTAATTAAAATCGAACATCTGCTTGCATCCTCAAAATTATTTCTCTAATCACCACATTACTTAGAGATCGATATAATCTCTTATCAATATCTCTTTTTAGACTTTGTATAATACTATTAGAATGAAGTCAAGTTACATCTCTGCTATCGTTCTCATTTTAAGACGATTTCTGACGTAGTGGATGCATATTACAAAAAGCTTCACAAGCTCGCGAATGCTTATTCTATCACAAGTGCCCATCAACTTGTCCATCATTTAACACGCTTTCTCTTTACTATACCTTATGCTCACCGTGATATTCACTCTTTCTCAGCTAAAGATTTCTTGTTCCACACGTCAGAGGACTTAGTCTCGAATTTTTCGAATTTTCAAGTTCTAGGATAATATCAGCTGTCGTACTTTTCCAATTTTAACGCAAGTTGTCTCGTAGGTTAAACTGCATGCAAAGTGATTCAACTCGTTCTAATGCAAGTATCATGGCGGATCTCGACATCTACTTTTATTGTCTTTTTATCTAAAGGCATTATGTTATTTGCAATTAGTAATACCATTATTTCTGCAGGTAGCCTTAGTCGGCAGCCTTGTAGAAAACCCTTAAATCTTTTGCCATATGAAAGTAATTTTTCAACAGATTTTAGTCAATTACAGCGTGTAACTTGCAATTAAAAAATCGTAATCTCACTACGCTTCTATGTCTGGTTGATTGTACTGCATGCTAACTGATTACATTCTTTTTGATAACAGAAAAAAACGTATCTCGACATTTACTCTTAATAGAATATTTTAATGTTTCTGCAACTTAGTAATACAATGTTCTCAAAAAAAAAGGTGAAGTAACTAACTAAGTAGACTTGTGTGCTTCGACTTCTACTACTAATTACTACTATTATTACTACTACTACTACTTCTGTTAATATAACTGCAACGACTTCGCTTCAGAGTTGACATGTCTGGTGGTACATACTTTACAATCTAAGTACAGAAAATTCAAAGAAATACTAGTTATTATATCAGTCTACGTAGAATGTGAGCAGATGCTTGATGACGGGCAACGGTGGCTCAGTAGGTAAAGCAGTCACATCTGGTGCTAGAGGTCGTCGGATCGATCCCTCCTCGTGTTATGTGAGCTTTGTGGTAAACAAACACCGTAAGAGTGGGAGTTTTCGGATTAGCCCGTTTAAGTTCACTGTCCTCATTCTACCAATTCTTGAGCCGTAATTTCCTAAAGTACATACGAGAAAGTAGGGACTTGGAATTTTTTTTTCCTTCAAAACTATCCTTTATTCAACATATTAAAACTATTTCCTAATAAGGCTACAAAAATTTTGGATATACTATTTATTGTTAGTAAAGATTTCAAAAATGACCAAACTTTAATTGTACTGTATTAAGCATACATCAGATCGAAATTAGAAAATTGTAGTAATATATGGAACCCTAATATACAGAAATACTGATTCTTGAATGAGCGTACTCAAAATAATTTTTTATGGCTACTTACACTTAAGAAAACAAACTTTTACACGAAATTTGAAAGCTACATTAAATTCGTAGAAAATTTGAAACATTAGAACTAAGGAAAGAAATATTGATTTATTACTTTTACACAAACTGTTTCATGGCAAAATAGACTATTCCGAACTTAACTACCAAATATGTATCCACGTACCATCCACTAAATTGCGCACTACTTCGAAAAATACACTTTTTTTGACAGCTAAAACAAACGTCTTAAGCAGATCTCCCATATGGAGAATTAGTACAACCTATAAATTAGTTAAAGAAGATCCCAACCTTGATGTACTGCCAATGGGTGTAAGTAGTTTTAAGAATTCTATTATTTATGTAAGCCGAATTAATTATTATTAATAGCTTTATTACGCTAAATAATCTTAATAACGTATATACTAAGTAATACTGTAATTAGGCCTGTGCTTGATGTCAATAAAGCAGTAAACCAATTTCTCCGTCCCTGAGCTAAATAGCTTGTAGTACTAAAAGCTCTTTCAGTAGACACACTAGAAGCAGGGATGACGAAATACTTACGTGCTAATTTACACAAATGAGAATGCTTGTTCTTGTTGCTTCAACCACTGCAGTATACCTAGTTCTCTTACACATGATCACATGTTGTGAAACCAAATATAAAAAACATGAGTATTAGTTTATGAATGATAATGAAGCAATTGCTGTACTTCTCGTTTATATGCAACTACAATACTATTTGAGAGAGCTTCCGGCTGAAGAAATCTACCAAGGACGCAAAACGCTCTCACGTTGTTCTTGGTCGTTAACATAATAAAAACTGTTTAATCCACAGATTTGTGTTCTTACGGATAATATATTTATAGGAAACTAGCAGCGTTCAACCCGCTTCGCTGCGGTCACCCCGGAACGCAATAAACTTTGTTACTTAGATAATTTTTACTTTTTCGCTTTCAAGTGATATGATAAAAACCATAGAAGATTGCAGTAAATCTTAACATTATATCGCCTGTCATTTATGTTAACCCGCCCCGCTTCGCTGCGGTCATCCCGGTGCTGGCATATTGTAAAAGTGTCTGTAAAAATAAGCAAATCAATTAAAAAATTTTAAACAGAAGATTCAAGCTATTTTCCGCTGTATATCGCCTGTCATTTATGTTAACCCGCCGATCCTCACGGTCATGCGGGTTGCATATAAATACGTTTATTTTTACCTATGATGAACTAATAACAAAGGATTTGTACGTTATGGACACCTGAATGGTCAATTATCTCAAGACACTGGTAATTAAAAATTAAAGTGATATGATAAAAACCATCTAGGGTCCAAATCCTAATAACCCCCCAAAAATGAAAGAAATTGGTTCAGCCGTATTAGCGTGATGAGCGGACAAAATTTTGTACGTTCTCTTTTATATATATAGATCTCCTGTGTTAATACTCGAGGCTATCAAGTATCCACTTAATTAACATCCTTCTGCTTACTAGGGCTTACATACAGAGCTGTGTAGCATTCACTAGGTCCGGTCTATCAGTAATAATATTTTCACAAATGCATAATGATAAAAACTTGATATGGAACCCATTATATTCTAACTTCCGAAGCAGCCTTACTTTGGGACTGACACCGGTGATCTGATCGATGAGACAAATATAGAATCGATTTTAGGTTCTTTTGAGATGTTCTTTTAGACGGTTAGGTAAAAAATATTTACGGTAGTCCTGTTTTCACTAATAAAGTAGTAACACTGGTCATCACAAAGGAACCAAACTGTGGGCTAATCAAATAATCTCTACATATAATCTCATTGTATGCTTTGATTAGTAACTGTAGAATTAATTTCGTAGCATTTCATTTCAGCTCTGCTTGTACGAAACCTTAAAAGAATCAGTAGCTGCTCATGAAGTCTTCTAGTAAGAGTCTTAGAAACTCTGAATCAGATTCATCAACAGCTACAGATTTCCCGTTTGTAGTTTCTTCCACTATTCTTGTCCATATAAAGCCATTGACACACCAAGAACATGAGTGTATAGCATTAGAGGTGAAGAAGATGTCAGAATGACGAAATGTGATACAATATTCTTATTAACACAATTCTATTGTGATATCATTCTGGAACTTGGATATGGAGAATTTTCAACAAGAGATGCCTGAAATGACTTTTTCTGCTCTGTGAAATGGGTCTCAGATACTAATCAAAGCATACAGTGAGTTTATATGAAAGGCTTATTTAATTAACTCACAGTTTCGTTGCTTTCTGATGACCAGTGTTACTAAGTTGGTGGCGAACACAGGACTGACAATACCGTAAATATTTTCCACCTGACCATGTAAGAAAAGCTACAGATGGCTTTGCTCCTTCGAAAATTATTTGCATCATTGGAAGCCATTTAGTATTAATATCCAAGTTTCTCAAGAACTGTGATGGACTTGTCGTGGCTTCAATGGCAGATTGAAATACGATCGTTATTTAATTTCTATCCATAAATGTATCCATAAAGTATAAGGTGAAAATACAGTTTAAGATAAATTGTATATGTACTTAACGCAGATTTGAGTAGCCATTTTTGTCCACACCATTGCGCGTAGAATGAATCTTCCTTCTACGTGTGGGTTTTAAAACAGAGGTCGATAGAAACTCTGCAATATTCACCGCAGTCGAATTCACATTTTTGCGCATTGAGATATTATCACACAAAGAAGGTGGCATTAGCTTATCATGTCGATCTGATGATAAACTGATGCCCACAAAAAGCCCTTTAAGACTTCTGTAACAGTATTTGGGAATGAAAAATTAATCTTTGTAACATTGTGTGTGACGTTCAGTTAAACCCCGAGAAAATTTCTTGGCCTTCATTAAGCATTGTTAGTTAATTATATCACTTGCATTTTCGCTCAAGAAGGCGTCTTTTTCTGCGAATTGTTAATGTTCCTTGAGTTGTTAATTTCTTGTAATCCTCTGACACCGTATTTTCTTCAGGGTTGAGTATAGTGATGCGCAAATTTTTCATAGAAAGGATGACCTGCTGCTAGAGAAAATGTATGCATTAGTTTAATGGAATACAATACAGGCCTGACTATACCGTAAATATTTTAAACGTAACCGTCTAAGGGAAGATCTCAAAGGAAACTAAATTCGAATCTTTATTTGTCTCATCAGTCAGATCACTTGTCTCAGACCCAAAGTAAGGTCGCTTCGGGGTTAGAATATAATGGGTTCGATAGCAAGATTTTTATTATGCAATCGTGAAAATATTATTAATGATAGAACTGAACCTAGTGAATACTACACAACTCTGTAAGAACACAACTCTTTGGATTAAACAGTTTCTATCAGGCTAACGATCAAGATCAAGGTGAGAGCGTTATGACTGCTAAGTAGTTTTCTTCAGCAGGAAGCACTCTCAAATATTATTATAGTTGCATATAAAGAGGAAGTATAGCAATTGCTTGATAATCATTGATAAATTTATACTTATGTTTTTTACAATTGGTATCACAAAATTTTACAATCCCATGGGCCCACCTGAAACAAACCACTGTACCTTCCCAATACTATATGATTGTGATACCCTTGTCTTATTAAAGGGAGAAATAAATCCACGGTTTTTTAAATGGTACGCCATTGTATAATGTCGGTTAAGTAGCTCTGAAAGCACGACTGCTTCATTTTTAAGATTCATTTTAAATATTTTTATGAGCTCTAAGCCAATACGAATTAAGGAATACATGTTGATGACCACTGCTGATTTCTAAATTTCACTTCCTTAATTCCTATTGGCCTAGATCTAGTAAAGAAATTCAGCTTACCAGAATTTACTTACCGGTGAGAAAACGTTGAGAAGTTTTGAAATTCAAACCCTCCAATAAGCTTAATAAGAGTATTCGATAAGGCACTCTGTGCTGCAAGATTGGAGCAGAAGCCCTGAATATTTTCCTTTAGTAATGGTGTTCGAGTTCTTGCTCGTCTCGATGCCTAAAGAAAGTAACAGATACTCCTATTAACTTTCCATTACCCTGAAAGTTAAACTTGCGTCTCTAAAAATTTCGAGGCGTCTTTTATAACCTTGACCCACTTCATCAAGATGCTATACGGATAACGTTACGTATCTATACCACTAATCTTCAGGCTATAGAACCTTAAACTTTTCAGACTGGCACGGTTTATCTTGCACTACAGACAACCATCAGAGCCCTGCAAACCCAGACCCAAAGACGGCCCGGCCCGACCCGAATATTTCTGAATTCTGTGCCCGGCTTGACCCGGCCCGGCCCGAATCTCGAGCCGGGCTCTTACCGGGCCGGGCACAATCCGGGCTCAGCACTGTAAAAGACGGATCGGAAACTAATGTTGGCAGCCTGTGTTAATCGTAATGGGTTTGAGAAAGTCTTTATTGAAGACTCTAAAGATCTGTACTTCTACTACTATTATTATTATTACTACTTTTACTATTATTATTATTATTATTATTATTATTATTATTATTATTATTATTATTATTATTATTATTATTATTTATTATTATTATTATTATTATTATTATTATTATTATTATTATTCCTACTTCTACTACTATAACTGCTACGACTTCGCGTCAGAGTTGACATGTCTGATGGTACATACTTTACAACCCAACTTCAGAAAAAATCGACTAGTTATTATGGCCAGTCTCCGTACAATGCGTGCAGATGTTTGACGAGGGGCAATGGTGGCTCAGTATGTAAAGCATTCACATCTGGTGCTGGAGGTCGTCCGATCGATCCCTCCTCGTGTTATGTGAGCTTTGTGATGGAGAAACATCGTGAGCGTGGGAGTTTTTGGATTAGCCCGATTTTGTCCACTGTCTTCATTCTACCAATTCATCAATCATCATCCATACTTTTTGAGCTGTAATTGCCTATAGAACACATGAGAAAGTCATGTCCTTGACCTACTATTTAGAATTTGTTCCGCTACCATTAGACCACGGAGGCCGAAACCATGAACTGGCGTGTTCATAAGATTAGCGCAATTTGTAGTAATGTTCAATTAGCACGGCAGATTCCAAATCATATTACATGTTCCTGTATTCTTTATAATTCAATGCTACAATAATAATAACAAAAAAAAATGATGAAATAAATCACCCGGACCCCAGGATCGATGAAATGTTCCTGGAACGGTTCGTAACAAGTAAATAATAGAGCTTATGACTGATTGCAAGGCAGTAAATAAATACAAAATCCACACATATCATTGTTGAACGAAAAATACATCAAAAGTCCCCTGAATGAAAAATGTATAGATATCAGCTATCAAAACTACGTTTAGAAGATCGAGAAACTCAAATCCTCCAATAAGCTTAATAAGAGTGTGCGATATGGCACTCTGTAGTGCAAGATGAACCGTGCGAGTCAGAAAGATTTTAAGGTTATATAGCCTTAAGATTAGTGTGATATCAATCTAGTGTAGCGTTATCAATATAGCAGCTTGATGAAGTGAGTCAAGGTTCCAAAAGACGCCCCGAAAATTTTTATACACACAAGTTTAACTTTCAGGCTAATCGAAAGTTAATAGCAGTATGGCCATGTCAACTTAAGGTCATTGAGAACTCATTTCTAGACATTGGTCGGCGACCTTTCCATGTGGTTATAAAGACATTTACAAACGTCCGAAGGGATGACAAAATCTAAGATCTGCGATCTTAATCGACAATGTCTGGATGATGAAATCAATATGCAACATTTACAAGAAAATGAAACTGCATGAAAAAAACCACATGGAGGAAATCTAAAAATTAAGACGGTGACCTTTTCCGAACTGGTAAACTTTGGTTAAAGTACAGAAGGTCAGAATCGTTTTGATATTCTTCCAAAGGGACTAGAGCGAACACGGGACTAGAAATTTGATTTGTACGTAATTAAATTAATGCTTCCGTTTTCTCACGCAGCTAGTTATCGTTTCTATGCTAAATTTGCACATCACTATACTCAGCAGTTGGAAACCTTGGAAACACCTATGGTATCAGTGCATTACATGAAAATAACAGTTTAAGGAACATTCACAATTCGCAGAATAAGTGGCCTTCTTGAGCGAAAGTCCAAGTGATATGATTATCGAACAGTGCTTAAGGAAGGGCACGAAATTTTCTTTGGGATTAACTCAACGTGAGATCCAACGTTAGCTAGATTATTCCTTCAATCCCAAATATTGTTACGATAAGTTCTACAGGACTTTTGTGGGCATCAGTTTATCATCAGAACGACACGTTGAACTAATGCCACTTTCCTTGTGTGATAATGTCTCAATGAGCAGAATGTTAATTCAACTGCGGTGAATATTGTAGAGTCTCTATTGTCTTGTGTTTTAAAACCCACACGTAGAAAGAAGAGTCCTTCTACACGCAATGGTGTGGACTAAAAATGGCAACTCTAATCTGCGTTAAGTAAGTATATAATTTATCCTAAACTCTATTTCCACCTTATATTTGATGGATATAAATTACAATTGTGGATATAAATTAAAATGCGATTGTACATAATTTTCCATTGAAGCGACGACAATTGAATCACAGTTCTTGAGAAACCTGGAGATCAATACTACACGGTTTTCGAAGGAGCAAAGGGTGTCTTATATGGACAAGAGTAATAGAAGAAACTAGAGACGGGAAATCCGGATTCTGCTGATTGGTGTGATTCAGATCTTTTAAGAATCTTGGTAGAAGACTTCATGAGCAGTTTCTTATTCTCTTATAGCCACATACAAGCAGAACTGCAAGGAAATTCTACGAAATTATTAAATTTATTGAAACTTTAGCGTCATTAAAAGATTGCTTTCACTTTTTTTATGATACAGCAGGCTTTGACACGACCTCAGCTATACTCAGGAGTGAATAATTGGCTGCCTTCAAGTTCCATCAAAAAGATAAAAAAATACTACAGATAGTCAGTGTCTTCAATCAATTAAATGTGAATCCTGACAAATGATTAGGTTAGACATTTCTTTATTCACCTGTATGGACACGGAAAAATGTCTCCCTGGCATAAGCCATATCACATATATCAGGAAGTAGTTAGAAAGCTGCAATATGGCCACTTGTCTCATTAATAACACAGCAGCTGTGCAGCATTCTATTCGGAAGTACCTCCAACTTCAGGAGCAAAATGGTCTAAGCCTAAACCCAATCGAAAGACGTTGGTCTGTTGACCCACACACCTACCATCAGCTCCAGCCGGATAATCTTACTTACCTGTAGATACGAGTGACTGCAAGATAGGATTGTGAACGAGCCACATGTTCATGTAAAAGAGCCGATATGAAGTATTCAAGGTTTTGTGCATTCTGCCAAGTGAATTCATGTAGAAATGGCAGATCGGAAGATAATATGATATAGATGTTAACGAACAACAGCTGTAAAAAAACCAATATGTCATTTACAATGGATTAATTGTTGATCCAATCAGGTATGATTATTATTTTGTAATATCGTCCCTGCCTTATAGACCTAAAAAAAAATGGACATGATGACGATCTTGATTAAACATTAAATGAAGGTGTAAGGAAAAGCTATAAAACATGAAGGTAGTGTATTCTTCTGTTAGTAATTTGGATTCTTTTAACACGAGCTGCTTTGGTACCCGAAGAGAAAACGAAAGCGTAGCAGCACACGTTTAAGATATCGACCAAAAACTAATTCATTTAGATATCACATTCGAGTAGTAAACTATCATTCAATTGTAAGTTAATAACAATTTTTTATTGTATGATTGTTTATATGTTAAGATGTTCAACAGCAGATGATTGACTCCGAGGATTCTGCCATCTGCAAGGACACTAAAGATTGTGTAACTGCCGTTTAGTTTTCGACTCTACTACAAGGAAGTAAAGTTTAACACTCTTAATAAAGAACAATGTTTGGATATTCCATACATGCAAAGTCTCCGTGTACATTTTTATCCAAAAGGGCGTAAGAATGAAAGCTCTACTACACGTCGATTCCAGTTGGTTTATACTTATTGACCTAGGTTTTATACGATACAACCTATCCTTATTGCACAGCATCTTGTTCATTTGCGACTATTCCAAGCTGCTTTTCAGACAGAAGGCCTAGAAAGCTTAACAATTTTCCGTAACAGTTATTACACTTATGGTCGTAAGCTTATTAGGATTCACTGGCAGATTATTGGCCTGAAACACGATTAGAAGATTTTTAGGTTATTAGGTACGTGATTACCCTGTAGACACAGGCCCGCTTCCCTTGGTCTGTGAGACAAGACCGGACGATGAATTTATATAGCTAGCGGTTTAAATCAGTGATTCGCGATACAAAAAAGTTATACAGGCCTGGTTGAACAGGTGTAGAACACAGACATCAACAAATTTATCAATTGATAGAATTTTTTTTGTAGTCAGTTAACATTAGGAGATTTTTACTTAGTACACCTGAAAGATATAAAACTTTCTAGGCTCACTTTCCACATCTTGGAGTAGAAGCCCTGAATTTTTCCCTTAGTAATAGTGTTCGAGTACCTGCTCGTCCCGGTGGCCAAAGAAAGTAATAGATACTGCTATTAACTTTCGATTAGCCTGAGAGTTAAACTTGCGTCTATAAAAAAATTTAGATGCGTCTTTTGCAACTTTGACTCACTTCGTTATCACAAGAAGCGTTACGTCGCTTTATCGTTGACTCACAAGATGCTATATCGATAACTCTACGTAACTATCACACTAATCAAGAATTTCTGTAATCATATTTATTAAATTCAACACTACCTCATTTAGCTGACGTGAATAGTGCTTGTGTTTCCTGTCCATCGACTCAAAGGTATCTTCTCAAGAGCAGAAAGCTATTCCACAAAATGTACCCAATTAAACACCAGCAGTTCAGGTTTACGAAGTGTACGGTAATACCTACGTAAATCCAACCGCTGTTCGTTCCCAAACGTACAGGTCTGTGATACTCTCGTTTTATAAAGGCAGAAGTAAATTGATGGTTTTTTAAATTATACGCCATTGTATAATCTGACTTAAGGAGCTCTAACAGCACTACTGCTTCGTTTTCAGTTCCTTGGTACACATCACAATATCCTACGGCTTCTGATTCATTGTTGAATTTTTTTACTAGCTGTAAGCCAATATGAATTAAGTAATAGATGCCGATGTCCACTGCTGACTTCTACATTACTGGATTGTAAGGAGAACATAAGCCGTTTTAGCGATACCCGAGAACGCAAAATGAAACTCTCAAATTATTTACGCACCTGTTGCACTCTAAACCACTAATTAAAAATCAAACATCCCCGTCCATCCTCATAATTATTTCTTTAATCACCGCATCACTTAGAGATCGATTTAATCTCCTATTAGTATCTATTTTCAGAAATTGTAGAACACTATTACAATGAAGTCAAGAGACATCTCTGCTAATGTTCTCATTTTAAGGCGATTTCTGACGTAGTGAATGCATATTACAAAAAGGTCCACAAGCTCGGAGATGCTTGTCTTATCGTAAGTGGTCCATCTTCTTAAAGCGCTGTCTCTTTACTATACCTTATGAGCTCACCGTGATATTCATTTTTTCTCATTCAAGTTCCGCATGTCACTGGGTTTAAAGTCGAATATTTTGAATTTGCAAGTCCTAACAAAAATATGATCTGCCGTACTTTTCCCATTTCAATCCGCCCGCTCTCGTCGGTGTACTGCAAGCAAACTGATTCGAAAGATTCTAATGAAAGTATTATGGCCGATCTCTACATCTACTGTTATTATCTTTTTATCTAAATGAATCCTGATATCTACAATTAGTAATACCATTGTTTCTGCTGAAAATCACAGCAAGCAGGCTTGTAGAAAAACCTTAAATCTTTTTCCATATGAAATTAGTTTTTCAACAAATTTTAGAATATTACACCGTGCAAGATGAAATTGACAAATTATGATCTCACTACGCGTTTATCAGATATTACTATGTGTGGTTGGTTGTAGTGCATAACTGCTTGCTTTCGTTTTGATAAAACAACAACACGTATCTCGATATCTTCTTTTAGCTAAATATCTGAATGTTTCTGCAGCTTCGTAAAACAGTGCTCTCTGAAAAATGTCTGAAGTATAGATCTAAGAACATATCTGTGTGTTTCATCGTACTTCTTGCTAATATTAATGGCTCTTAGCTGCACTGTACAAGGAATGTACTCTAGGCAGATTGCCATAATATTCCACTATATGAAGCGATCACCTATGCAGAATTCTACGGAATTTTGGTGATTCTATTTTTGTAAAGGATTTACTTGGTGATCTAGGATGGCTCTCGTTTACTGTCATGGATATGCTCGCATACCTACCAGGGCTAATGATACTCTGGTTCAGTGTTAGAGATGAGTACACTTCGTAAACCTGAACTGCTGGTGTTTAAATGGGTACATTTTGTGGAATAGCTTTCTGCTCTTGAGAAGATACCTTTGAGTCGATGGATAGGACATGCAAACTCTACTCACGTCAGTGAAATGAGGTAGTGTTGAATTTAATAAATAAGGTTACAGAAATTCTTCTTGTTGACCATTCCGTCTCAGATATGAAAGGTGTCAAAAACTAATATAGTTTGTGCATTAATTTGTTACAGAGGGGAATTTTACCAGAATTTTACACACCCGTGAGAAAACGCTTAGAAGGTCGAGAAATTCAAATGCTCCAATAAGCTTAATAAGAGTGTGCGATTTGGCAGTCTGTAGTGCAAGATGAACCGCGCGAGTCAGAAAGGCTTTAAGGTTATATAGCCTGAAGATTAGTGTGATAGAAACGTAGCGTTCTCTATATTGCAGCTTGATGAAGTGAGTCAAGTTCGCAAAAGACGCCTCGGAATTTTTTATATACGGAAGTTTATCTTTCAGGCTATATAACTAGCAGTATCTATACCTTCCTTTGGGCACCGGGACGAGAAAGTACTCGAACACTATTACTAAGGGAGCCTAGGAAGTTTTATATGTTTCAGGTGTTCTTATTTCAAACTCTCCTAATGAAACCTAAGTACAAAATAAAATTATGTCAATTGATAATTTTGTTGATGTTTGTGTTCTACACCTGTTCTACCTGGCCTGTATAGCTACTTTGTATCGCGAATCAGTGCTTTAAACTTCTAACTTTATAAATTCATTTTCCGGATTTTCTCACAAGCCAAGAGGAGCGTGCCTGGGTTTACAAGGTAATCACCTACCTCATTACCTAGAAATCTGCTATTAGAGTTTAATACCAATAACCTGCATTTGATTCTTTTACAAGCTTACGACCATGAGTGTAATCTAACTTTTACGGAAAGTTGTTAAGCTTTGTGGCCTTCTGATTGTACAAGAGACGGTTACATTTTCCGAACTGTTAACTTTGGCTGCAGTTAAACCTGAAAGATATAAAACTTCCTAGGCTCACTTTCTACATCTTGGAGCAGAATCAATGAATTTTCTTTTTTAGTAATAGTGTTCGAGTACTTCCTCTTCTCGGTGCCTAAAGAAAGCAATAGATACTGTTATTAACTTTCGATTAAAGTTAAACTAGGGTGTATAAAATGTTTCAAGGCGTCTTTTGCAACCTTGACTCACTTCATCAAGCTGCAAAAATGAGAACGCAACTTATCGATCACACTAATCTTCAGGCTATAGAACCATAAAGTCTTTCTGACTCGCACGGATCATTTTGCACTACAGATTGCCATACGCACACTCTTATTACGCTTATTGCAGGATTTGAATTTCTCGATCTTCTAAACGTTTTCTCACCGGTGAGTAAAATTGTGCTAACCTTTCTCTCTGTAGCAGATTAGTTCACCAATTGTATTAGCTTTTTGACACCTTTCATATATGAGACGGAATGATTAAGAAGAAGAATTTCTGTAATCTTATTTATTAAATTCAACACTACCTCATTTAGCTGCCTTGAATAGACTTTGCGTGTCCTGTCCATCGACTCAAAAGTGTCTTTTTAAGAGCAGAAAGCTACACCGCAAAATGCACCCGATTAATCTCCAGCAGTTGAGGCTTACGAAGTGTACTCATCTCTAACACTGAACCAGACTGTCGTTTTGCCTGGTATGTATAGCAGCATATCCATCTGTGGTGACCAGAGCCATCCTTGATCACCAAGTAAATTCCTTCACAAAAATTGAAGCATCAAATCGTCTGTAGAATTCTGCATAGATGATCGCTGCATATAGCGGAATTTCATGGCAAACTGCCTACTGTACATTCGTTGCACAGTCCAGCTAAGAGCCGTTAACATTGGTAAGAAGAAAGTCGAAGCACACTGATATGTGCATAGATCGTTACTTCAGACTTTTTTCAGAGAACAATGTATTACCAAGTTACAGAAACATTCAAATATTCTGTTAAGATAAGATGTCAAGATACGTGTTGTTCTGTTATCAAAAGGAATGTAATCAGTTAGCATGCACTACAATGAACCAGATATAGAAGCGTAGTGAGATTAGGATTTCTCAATTGCAACTTACACGCAGTAATTGACTAAAATCTGTTGAGAAAATCTTTTCATATGTTAAAAGATTTAAGGTTTATCTACAAGGCTGCCGACTGTGGCTTTCTGCAGAAATAATGGTATTACTAATTGTAGATATCAGGATGCATTTAGATAAAAAGATAATAACAGCAGATTTCGAGATTCGCCATGATACTTGCATTAGAACGACTGGAATAAGTTTGCCGGAAGTACAACAATAAGTGAGCATGCGGGTTGAAATGGGAAAAGTACAGGAACTCATATTGTTCTTTGGACTTGCAAATTCGAAATATTCTAGTTTAAACCCTGTGACGTGCGGAACAAGAAGTCTTTAGCTGAGAAAGAATGAATATCACGGTAAGCTGATAAGGTATAGTAAAGAGAAAGAGCGTTAAAATGATGGTCAACTGATGGGTAACTAGCGAATAATTTTGAGGATGGACGGGAATCTTCGATTTTTAATTAGTGGTTTAGGGTGCAACAGGCGTGCCAATAATTCGAGGATCCTATTTGAGGTGCCCGGTAAGGCTAAATGTCTTCTGCTGGCTTATGTCATTATTAGAATGCTGTGAAATTTAGAAATCAGCAGGGGACATTAGCATGTATTCATTAATTCTTAATGGCTTAGAGCTAGTAAAGAAATTCAATAATGAATCGGCCGCAGAATCTTCTGTTCTGTATGTAGGTTATAAAAACGAAGCAGTAGTGCTTTTAAAGCTACTTAACTCATTTTACAAATGTGTACCTTTTTAAAAAACCGTGGAATTACTTCTCCCTTTAATAAGACGAGGGTATCACAGTCATATAGTAATGGCAATGAACAGCGGTTGTGGTACCAAATGTAAAAAACATAAGAATAAATTTATCAATGATAATCAAGCACCTGCTATACATCCTGTTTAAATGCAAATACAATAATATTTGAGTGCGCTTTCTTTTAAAGAAATCTACTTAGTAGTCATAACGCTCTCACTTTGTTCTTGATCGTTAGCCTGATAGAAGCTTTTTAATACAAGGAGTTGTGTTCTTATGGATATATTATTTAAAGAAATTCTCCTTGTGTTAACACTCAAGGCTATCAAATATCAATTTAATTATTATTCTTGCTGCTCACTAGGTCTTACATACAGAGTTGTGAAGGATTCACTAGGTTCCGGTCTATCATTAATAATATTTTCACGATTGCATAATAGTCTTGGGGCCAGACCATTCCTGTTGGAGAAGTTGCGTATACGGCATTTCTCTTTTGGAATAGTTTGTATGGTAGTAGTGGACTATTTATGGGTTGGTTACGTGATCGGAATAGTGCGCAATTGATTCCAATATGGCCGACCAGCCAAAGTGCAACGTTTGTGAATAAAAGCACATATCTCCTATACTAATAGTCCAGTTTTCATGATTTAAAAACCAAATGACGTAGAAGGTAGCAGACTATAATAAATTATCTAAAGTGTTTGACTAATCATTGAAATAAACACATATAAAAAATAATTGTATATTAAAATTTGCATTTTTTATGATGGGCATAACTCATAGTTTTAAACATGGCAAGTAAATAACTGGAATGATTGAAGAACACGTTTTTTAACATAACTGGGTATTAAAATATCTTTCATTTGACACATAAATCATTAAGATCGGTTAAGAAACAAAGAAGATACAACGAATAACTTGTGAGCATACATGGGATTTGTTGGAGAAAGTTGAGTATACGGCATTTCTCTTTTCGGATAATTTATGTGCTATTGATGGACTAATTATGGGTTCTCCACATGGACGGGATAGTGCACGATTTGTATTAAGGAATAAATAGACTCCGTAGGTTTTTGAAGAATTTCATAAGTTCAAAGTTCTAATGACAATCTTTTGTCTGAAACTTATAGTTTTTAATTATGTAGTAACTACTGTTATAGTTTCAGAAATAATACGTAGTGTACATAGTACCAATAATAATATTACAGTAACATAATCAACAAAAAAAAAAACAAAAAAATAAATATAATTTTGGATGTTACAAAAGAATTACATAATACAATGTTATTATACGAACTTCCTCATTTGGTACTACAGATTGCATGCTAGTTATATGAATTATCACAACCATTCAGATCGCATTCACAGAATTTCTAGCATGAAATCACTACTAAACGACACTTGCAGACAGTGCTTTTGGCACATTTCTTGCATGTGCAGGGTACAGGAAAATCCGGCGGAAGTTTTTCTTCTACTACAGATGATAACCAATCACCGCCTTCTTCTACGAAACCATAGTTCGCTGGATTAAGTGGTGTGTAATTCTGAAGTATATTGTACCAACGATGACTTTGAAGATACGCTCTTTTTATGTGTAAGTGTGTTGATGATGATGGTGGGAGCTTTGTGAAATCAATACGTTTCATTCTGTGATATTGCGTAACTCTGAGTTCATCCAGTGTGGTATAGTTTGCTTTTATGGTGCTTGCAAGGTATGAGTCAGCTTGTTGAACCTTTACATTGTTTAACTCATTCTTCCCTAAATGTTCCAAAAGTTGAGGTGACTCCTTCGGGCGTTTAGCAGCAACGTGTTTTGTCGAAAATTTGCTTGTGCTATCGCATCCAGACAACGCATGAACAGCTGGCCAAACGTTGATAAAAGGTTCTGGAAATTAGTCAATAAGTGTGTGAACTGGTAGATATCTGGTTGTTGACCCTGTGCCACACAGAACCCACATTTCAAGATTATCTCTCGTCTTAAATTCCAAGGAATAAAAGTGCGTTGCACATACAAATGAATCAGCATCGGATGACGCAAGTACAACGCGTGTCATTTCCGATGTCCTGATGGCGTGATGCACATGTAAAACAAGTCTTTCATCTGCTTCTTCAAGATGTGATGTTAAATCCGCTATATCAGTAGACTCGCCATTCAAAATGCGTACACTCTTTTTCCCCTTGATTCCAAGACCGCTTATGTAGATGGAAATATTGTGCTGCGAACCATGTTTTATAATTTATTGAGCAAAGAACTGTTGAGAATTGTACCTGTTGTGTGTAGACGCCCAAAACGAATTCATGTCTTTTGGTAGAGGTGTTTCCATGTTAGATATAGTAATTTCAATAGGATCACAAGCCATTCTTCTTCTTCTCTCTGACGACTTTATACTTCCTTCCAAGTAAACATCCATAACAATATCTACCCTCACAGATCCTTTTGATAAATGGAATATTCTTTGAAACATGCTCTTTACTAGATCTCCAAAGGTTTGCAATAACTTTCCACCGGCTGCTGCTACCGTCCTAGCATGAAGCATGAAGTCAATTATGGTGGCGGTTGGAAGAGTCGACCCGGGAAGTTGCTTCAGTACCATTCCATCAGGTAAATCTTTCTCAAGCTCACAAACCATATCTGACCTATGAGATTTACGGAGAAATTCATCTCTCATCAAGTAAAAAGGACTAGATGTGAGTTCCCAACATAGCAGGCGATCGATTGAATAGCCTCTTTCACGTGCTATATCTACAAGTCGCAAGGCGTCAATGGTTTCCTTCTGAACATCAACTGATTTCTTTGGATCTGAATGAAACACATTGTTCTTCATTCGGTGTAAGGGTGAAAGCAGTTTCTTTGTTTTCTCAACGAAAACATCTTTCCTAAATTCCTGGTATTTTTCTCTACTATATCAGCACATTCTAGCTTAAATTTCTTTTCTTCTTCAGTGAAACGAGGACCTGTAATGATGTTCTGAATTCCATCATCGGATAAGGCAAATTGGTTGCCCCTTTCAGCGATGAATTTCACAAGTCTTGTCACCTGTTTTTCATTATGAACTGTTTGTGTTTTTGAATACCCATGGTGAGTCACGCATTCATCATAGAATTGCATCCGACATAAAGTAAGAAAAAGATGTTTCATTGCAATCTTTTCATGTTGAATGAGATTTCTTTGCGCTACAGATTCTTTTCTGCGGGTTATTCCAATGATTCCACTGGGGCCTTTTGCAGCTTTGTTCTACACCTGCTCTAATGCCTGATCCATAGCGACACTACAGAAATGTCTTTTAGTTTGCTGAACAACGAAATACCCTCGTAAAAAGTCTTCATACAAGTTTGGATGCTCTTCAGCAAATTTAAGACTGTGTTCAAAGTGAGTACTTCCCCACCTCATATAATTCATCTTTCCAAAGCAAAAAATAATATTATAATAATAATAATAATAATAATAATAATAATAATAATAATAATAATAATGGTAGCGCTCTGCGGAAAGCGGACACATGCAGTTCCCAATTAGCTTTCCTGTCGCTACGAATCAAGTCTCGTAAAATAGGAAACAAGTTTTGAACGAATTCGTTCCAATACTTGAACATTTTTGATCTCCCACATCCTTCGTTAAGAAATAAATTAAAGTCTGTATTAAGTTGTTGAATGAGAAAGTGAAGTTGCCCAACTTCAAACTGAATTGTATCAACCTTTCCTTCTTTCAACACTTTCTGCAATACGTGAAAACGATCAATCAAGTCTGTGTATTTCCTGGAGTCACAGGTCTAGTCACAGGTCTAGTCATGCACTCCCCGAGCATAATGAGAACCACTAAGAGCAATTTCTGCAACATTTGGACCAAATATATCAACCTCAATGAGAGTCTCCTTGATCCCACTTCCACGCAAATAGTTTTCAAAACATGACATGATGACTTTGGAAATATGAAAAGATCCTAGACCTAGAAATATATTTTAAAACCGTTCTGGACCACAATTGAATTTCCTTTGCCAATCGATATACTCCCTCATCACACCAAAGTGAGCCTGAAGTTTGACCAACTTGAGAAAGAACATCCTGGAAATTAACCATGGTAGTATACACAGCTAATACATCTGTCGATGAATAAAGTAATAGAGCCACCGGGGCTGCCTTAGTCATATGAAGTACTTTAACGCTGAGCAGCGAATTGAAAGCACTGCAAGAAGGAACACACACTTCCCTCCATTCCAAATGATGTAGAAAAGAAATATCTGAAATGATACAAAACAGAAAAAAGGTATTATAAACAACCAATTCACTATAATTCAATAATACATATGCAAGCAAGTGACGTAACTCCAAACAAAATCTATCCGCAAAAGGTTAAAATTTGAGCCAACACCAAAAGAGAACGCATATCATCTCGATCACGTGACAAACCCATAATTAGTATATCAACACCACACAAATTATCCGAAAATAGAAAAGCCGTATACGCAACTTTCTCCAACAGATCCCATGTATGCTCACAAGTTATTCGTGGTATCTTCTTTGTTTCTTAACCGATCTTAATGATTTATATGTCAAATGAAAGATATTTTTACACCGTTTTAGGTTACAAAACGTGTTCCTCGACCATTCCAGCTATTTACTTGTCATGTTTAATAAATATGAGTTATACCCATTATAAAAAATGAAAATTATAATATACAATTATTTTTATAGGTGTTTACTTCAATGATTAGTCAAGCAATTTAGATACTTTGTTATAATCTGTTACCTTCTACGTCATTTGGTTTTTAACTCATGAAGATTGGACTATTAGTTTAGGAGATATGTGCTTTTTTTTTTACAAACGTTGTACTTTGGCTGGTCGGCCATATTGGCGGCCATATTGGAAGCAATTGCGCACTATCCCGATCTCGTGACCAACCCATAAATAGTCCACTACTACCATACAAACTATTCCAAAAGAGAAATGCCGTATCCGCAACTTTTCCAACAGGATGAATGTATGGCCCCAAGACTATAATGAAAAAACTTGCTATGAAACTCATTTATATTCTAACCTCCGAAGCAAACTCACTTTGGATCTGAGACCGGTGATCTGATCGATGAGACAAATAAAGAATCGATTTTAGGTTCTTTTGAGATCCTGTGTTCGCTACCAACTTAATAACACTAATCATCACAAGGCAACCAAACTGTGGGCTAATCAAATAATCTTTCCATATCATACTAATGATCTATATCCCGTCTGAAATTTCTTCCATTATTCCTGTCCATATACTGCTACCTTTATCCTTCGAAAACTTCTTGCATTATTTGAAGACCTATAATATTAATCTCCAAGTTTCTCAAGAACCGTGATTTAATTGTCGTTCTTCAATGACAGACTTAAATTTGATCGTTGGAATACTTCCCGAATGTCTTTTTTAATCTTTCGTCACTTTCCGTGTCTAATTGTAATATATATCCTTAAGATATAAGTTGAAAATAGCCCTTAACATTATTTATATACGTACTGTAGTTAAAGCAGATTTTACTTGACATTTTTCGTCTACACCACTGCGTGTAGAAGAACTCTTCTTTCTACGTGTGAGTTTTAATTCTCAGTACAACAAAGACTCGTTTACATTGAGCGCAGTCGAACTGACATTCTTGTGCAATGAGATATTATCACACATGGAAGGTGGCACTAGCTCAACGTGCCGCTGAGAGAACAAAGTGTCTCCTCAAAAGTACTTTAGAACTTTTGTTATCGTGACAGTAGTTCGGAATGATTTATTTATCTTGCTAACGTTATATCTGACGTTGAGTTAATCCTTCAGAAAATTTCGTGGCCTTCATTAAGCACTGATCGATTGTCATATCAATTGGAACTTCGCTCAAAAAGACATCTTGTTCAGCGAATTATGAAGGTTCCTTGAGTTGTTAATTTCTAGCAATCATCTGACACCGTAATTGCCTCCAGGGCTTTTATCTGTTGAGTATAGTGATGTGCAAATTTTTCATAGAAAAGATGACAAGCTGCTTGAGAAAACGGAACCATTAATTTAATAGCATTCATATAAAGTTTCAGTTTCCTGTTCAATCTAGTCCCTTTGGATGAATTGCAATACGATTATGACCTTCTCTATATACACCTGCCAAAGTTTGCCGGTTCGGATAGTCACCGTCTTAATTTTTAGGTTCCCTAGTATGGTTTTTGTCATGCAGTTTCATTTTCTTGTAAATGTCAAATATTGATTTCCTCATCCAGACATTGTTTAATAAGATCCAAGATCGTAGATTTAGGCATCTCCTCCGAGGATTGTAAATTTTTCCATAAACACATGTAAGCGTAGCCAAGCTAAGTCTAGAAGTGAGTTCTCAAAGATGTTGAGTAGGCATGGACATACAGAATTTTCACTAATGTTGTCATTGCGTGCAGCATACCAGAAAGTTCTATACCATATCCTGACGTAATGTATCCAATCATGCCTAGAAATTACTGAAGTGGAAACCTCCTAAGGGCGGTACAACTTTGGACACTTCAAAAATTTCTTTAGCTGCAGGTACGATCTGACACCTTTGCACTATAATGGCTTATCTAATGTGATTACACAAGTTGTTTGTTCACTTTTCTTGCACATATTTACTGCATGCGAAAGAGTAGAATATATAGTATTATACTTGATGTTCAAATATTGAAAAAATAAAGAGGCACTACACTGCTTATATGAAAAGGAGAGGCGTGTACCTCACCATTACACAATCGTTTAGGCGAAACTTTCACAAGATGAATAGCTATCCAAGGGTTGTTTAAGAATAGAAAATCGAGACACGAGACGCGAGTGAAGATTTGATTAAATCTTCCGAGTAAGACAGCATTGACACACCAAGAACATGACTGTATATCGTTAGAGGCAAGGAGGATGTCAGAATGACGAAATGTGATACGATATTCTTATGAAGACAAAGCTACAGTGAACTCATTCAAGAACTTAGATATGGAGAATTTTCAAGAGACGTACATTCCTAGCACAGTCCAGTTAAGAGCCATTAACATTGGCAAGAAGTAATATGAAACACACAGACGTGTTCTTAGATCTATACTTCAGACAGTTTTCAGAGAGCATTGTTTTACGAAGCTGCAGAAACATTCAGATATTTAGCTATAAGAAGATATCGAGATTCGTGTTGTTGTTTTATCAAAACGAATGCAAGCAGTTAGCATGCACTACAACCAACCAGACATAGTAATATTTGATAAAAGAGTAGTGAGATCATAATTTGTCATTTTCATCTTACACGGTGTAATAATCTAAAATTTGTTGTAAAATTGATTTCATATGGCAAAAGATTTAAGATTTATCTACAAGCCTGCTTGCTGTGATTTTCAGCAGAAACAATGGTATTACTAATTGTAGATATCATGATGCATTTAGAGAAAAAGATAATAACAGTAAATGTAGAGATTGGTCATAATAATTTCATTACAATGTTTCGAATTTAGCTTGCATGCAGTACAACCGACGAGAGCGGGCGGATTGAAATGGGAAAAGTACGGCAGATCGTATTGTTCTTAGGACTTGCAAAATCGAAATATTCGAGTTAAACCCAGTGACGTGGGAAACAAGAATGAGAAAAAATGAATATCACGGTGAGCTCATAAGGTATAGTAAAGAGAACACGTTTTATAAAGATGGACTAGTTGATGGGTCACTTACGATAAGACAAGCATCCCCGAGCTTGTGGACCTCTTTTAATATGCATCCACTACGTCAGAAATTGCCTTAAAATGAGAACATTACCAGAGCTCTTGACTTCATTGTAATAGTGTTCTACAATTTCTGAAAAAAGATATTAATAGGAGATTAAATTGATTTCTAAGTGATGCGGTGATTAAAGAAGTAATTTTGAGGATGGACGGGGAAGTTTGATTTTTAATTAGTGGTTTAGAGTGCAACAGGCGCGTAAATAATTCGAGAGTTCCATTTTGCGTTGTCCGGTATTTCTAAACGGCTTAGGCCGGCTATTGTTCTTCTTACAATGCAGTAATGTAGAAGTAAGCAGTGGACAACGGCATCTATTACTGTATTCATATTGGCTTACAGCTAGTAAAAAAATTCAACAATGAATCAGAAGCCGTAGGATATTGTGATGTGTACCAAGGTACTAAAAACGAAGCAGTAGTGCTTTTAGAGCTTCTTAAGTCAGATTATACAATGGCGTATAATATAAAAAATCATGGATTTACTTCTGCCTTTAATAAGACACATACCTGTACCTTTGGGAGCGAACAGCGGTTGGTTTTAAGTGGAGGAGTCAAATTCAAAACAGCTAATCATATCTTTAATACAATCGTTAGTGCTTCGTTAGTGCTTCCTAGAGCAGTGACACTTAACACTAGTGTTGCAATAGTTAGGATACTAGAAGCAAATAAAAATTTTGAAGGACAAACGTGAAGTTTGGTTCCCAGGAAGCACTAACAATCAAACCTAGTGCAATTGATAGTACATTGTTGGTGGTCCTAGATAACACTAAGAGTGGAAGAGAATGTGAACAATTAGTTTTTATTCACACATACTCTCTCTTCCACTCTTCTCCAAAACCCATTCCAGAGTTTGGAGCTCTTAAAATTAGCTCTAAGTAGGAGTATTAATAACCACCGAGCCCCCAGAACCATCGTAGATCCGCCTCTCGAGAAGAGAATGCGTGAATAAACACATTATTCCCATTCAGTTTGCACATCTCTACAAACAAACATTATTTTCATTCATTTCCATCTACTACTGCATCATACTAAACTTTAACGCCTTTTTATGTTAAAAAATAACTATTCATTTTTCAATAATTCACCATGAATAGAATCAACTAGAGGTGTTTTTGTAACGAAGAAAAAACATGAACTGTGGAATATATTTCAACAAACTGTCGAGGGTTGATTACCTGAAACCGCGGTAGCCAGAATTAGCCCAGGGTAGGGGACTTATATTAAGAAAATGAAATTATCAGGTAAACGCATAAGTTTTTTAGTCTTGTAGCTCTTAGTTCGTATGAAAGTACTAATAGAAATATGGCCAATGAATTATGACTATTTTGTAGAGCATTCTACTTTAATATCGCAGGAAATTCATCTTCCGGCTTGCTTGGTTGTGAAAAGTTATAGAGTGTATTTGTATACTGTGTAAAGTATGTGTACTGTCGCTGATTTGTGATAACAATCATAAACAGAAGTAAAAGGTAAATTACCGTAATAGTTTTCCCTTAATAGTTTTGTATTGAAGGGGAAACGGAAAACCTACTTTTATCTTAACATTTTCTTTCTTAAAATTTCTATTCGGGTTCACGTTCTTCCCCCTTAACATTGAATACGGAAATGGACAACTTGATTGTTGTTTCCAATATATTTCAAGCATCACTTCTCGGACATAGGCCTGTGTTATGTCGATAACGCTATCGTCGATATCTATATTGTCATATACTAACATTCGATATCGCAAATATATAGACATGGATATATCATTCTACCTTTTTTTATATTTATATTCGGGGGGACGACGAGATATAAGGAGCCCCTAAGACTTGATGAAGGAGCCCCCAGGATAAAGAAATTAAAGTTATTTTTTACAATCATTATATCTTGATTACCACAAATTGCAATGTAAATACATCCACTTGCAAATTTGCAATATTATATGATATAATATCTTAGACGCCAGAACGTTTCTGTACACTGAAAATAAGAAACAAAGCACCACGTCCAAAAGCAAGTGTTACTAACTTTGAACTAGAATTTATCATAAGAAAGTTTTTTTATTTTTCTCTTATTTGCAGTTTGCCACACTGATAAATTTCTGACAAAATTGAGGTTTAGTTCAACGCCTTTCGAAGTTGCAACCAACACAACCGCCAAATTGTTGGGTTGCCTGATTTTTTAGGAAAAGGAGAATTGCGGGTGGTAATACACTTTTGGAGTCGTGTATACATATCACCGTTGAGTTGATACATTTATAATTATTGAAGTATGCCTTCTTCGTTTTTATTTGGTTTGTGTATATTGAATAATTAGTAGAACACCGTATGGTATTAAATTTCGTATGTTGCTGGTAACCCTGTTAACAAATTGTATTTAACGTAGGAGATGTCTGCTAGGTTAGAGGACAAAAGGAATCTCTATAGAAGAATGATTCAAGGTAAAGGTTAATCAGCAACAGTTACTTCACTTCACATAAATTAATTACTCCCCATTAGTTAACTGTAAAGACACTTACATTGTTTTAATTACAGTCTTCTTAGCATTTTCATCTTCGTATACAACTTTGAATCATGAAGCCTAAAGTTCACAAATAAATAATACTATTGTAAAAGGTCAATTAACCTTGTTCCAAAACCCGTAAACACCATTTTACATACTCAACAAACAGAATTAAACATACTAAAGTTAGCAAAAGATTGTAGTTAATTTTTATCGTATAGTAAAACAATGCAGAAGAAAAAATAATAAAATGAAAGTTTATATATGAACCAAAGAAAAAAGATTACATTTTGATACGAAAAAATAAGAAACATAATGAAATTCATCTCCCGAAACAGAACTAATAGGGAAACAAAGGAAATAATTACGGTTTGCTACAAATCCTAACAATGCACTATGGATTGCACTAGATTTTGTTGTTAGTGCTTTCTGGGGAACTAACGTGAAGTTAGCTCGTTTTTTCCCTTTTTTCCATAGCACCCAAACTAATGAAGCATTAGTGTTCGGATTTGGTGCTCTAAGAAGTAGTTAACGATTGCACAGGAAGTGATCATTAGTGCTTTTTAATTTGGCGGAAGTTTAACTCAACGAAATATTCCCAATGTTTTTCTTACGTAACATTCGTCACTAATAATGAAGCACTAACGAAACTATTAGTGTTTTGTAGGACCAGCAAAAATGTACTATGACTTGCACTAGGTTTGATTGTTAGTGCTTTCTGGGGGGATGTTTTTTTGCTTCTAGTGTCCTATTGTTAAGCCTATTGAAATCCTTTAACACGAGCTGCTTTGGTACCCGAAGAGAAAACGAAACCGTAGCAGCACACGTTTAAGATATTGACCAAAAACCAATTCATTGAGATATCACATTCGCGTACCAAACTATCATTCAATTGTACGTTAATAACAATTGTTTATTGTTTGATTGTTTATATGTTAAGATGTTCAACAGCAGATGATTGACTCCGAGGATTCTGCCATCTGCAAGGACACTTAAAATTGTGTAACTGCCGTTTAGTTTTCGACTCTCCTACAAGGAAGTAGTTTAACACTCTTAATAAAGAAGGTTTGGATATTCCATACATGCAAAGACTCCGTGTACATTTTTAACCTAGAGGGCGTAAGAATGAAAGTTCTACGACACGTCGATTCCAGTTGGTTTATACTTATTGACCTAGGTTTAATACGACACAAGGATAATCAATACTTACTGCACAGCACCTTGTTCATTTGCGACTATTAGAAGCTACTTTTCAAACAGAAGGCCTAGAAAGCTTAACAATTTTCCCTAAAAGTTTTTACACTTATTAGGTCGTAAGCTTATTAGGATTCACAGGCAGATTATTGGCCTGAAACTCGATTAGGAGATTTTTAGGTTATTAGGAACGTGATTACCTTGTAGACACAGGCCCGGACGGACGATAAATTTATAAAGCTAGCGGTTTAAAGCAGTGATTCGCGATACAAAAGTTATACAGGCCTGGTAGAACAGGTGCAGAACACATACATCAACAAATTTATCAATTGGCAGAATTTTTTTTGTAGTCAAGTAACATTTGGAGATGTTCACTTAGTACACCTGAAAGATATTATACTTCCTAGGCTGTCTTCGCACATCTTGGAGTAGAAGCTCTGAATTTTCTTCCTTAGTAATAGTGTTCGAGTACTTGCTCGTCCCGATGGCCAAACAAAGAAATAGATACAGCTATTAACTTTCGAAGAGCCTGAGAGTTAAACTTGCGTCTATAAAAAAATTCAGATGCGTCTTTTGCAACTTTGACTCAATTCATTAAAATGCTATATTGATAACGCTACATTTCTATCACACTGATCTTCTGGCTATACAAACTAAAGTCCCTTTGACTCGCACGGTTCAACTTGCACTACAGACTGCCATATCGCACACTCTTATTAAGCTTACTGGAGGATTTCAATTTCTCGATCTTCTAAACGTTTTCTCACCGGTGAGTAAAGTTCTGGTAAGCATCCCCTCTGTAGCATATGAGTGCACTAACTGTATTGGCTTTTTCACACGTTTCATATCAGAGACGGAACGATCAACAAGAAGTATTTCTGTAATCTTATTTATTAAATTCAACACTACCTTATATCGTTGACGTGAATAGAGCTTGCGTGTCTTTCCACATACTCAAAAATTCCTTCTCAAGAGCAGAAAGGAACTGTACAAAACGTAACCGATTAATCGACAGCAGTTGAGGCTTACGAAGTTTACTCGTCTCTAACACTGAAGCAGACTGTACATTTGTCTGGTATGTATGCGAGCATATGTATGGTCGTTGACCAGAAACATCCTAGAAAACCAAGTATATTCCTTTACAAAAATAGAGGCACCATATCGTCTGTAGTATTCTGCATACATCATCGTTGCAAAAAGCGGAATATCATGGCAAACTGCCTAAAGTACATTCCTTGCACAGTCCAGCTATAAGCCGTTAACATTGGCCGAAGAAAGTCGAAACACACAGATATGAGCTTAGATCTTAGATCTTAGACTGTTTGCAAAGAGCATTGTATTACCAAGTTACAGAAACATTCTGATATTTTACTGAGGATAAGTCGAAATACGTGTTGTTCTCCTTTCAAAACGAATTCAAGCAAATAGCATTAACTACAACTAACCAGACATTGTAATATTTTTTAAGAAGCGTAGTAAGATTAGGATTTTTGAATTACAACTTACACCCTGTAATAAAGTAAAAAATCTTGAAAATTACTTTCATATGGCATATCTACAATGCTGCCGAATGTGGCTTTCTGCAGAAATTATGGTATTACTACATGAAGATATCAGTTTGCATGCAGTACAACCGACCAGAGAGCCTGGGTTGAAATGGGAAAAGTACAGCAGAACATATTGTCCTTGGGACTTCCTAATTCAAAATATTCGAGTTTAAAACCAGTGACGAGCGGAACAGCAAATCTTTAGCTAAGAAGGATTGAATATCATGGTGTGCATATGGTATAGTAAAGAAAAAGCGCGTTAAATGATTTATAAGTTGATGGGTAACTTGCGATAGGATAATAATCCCCGAGCTTGTGAAGCCTTTTGTAATATGCATACACCAAGTCAGAAATCGTCTTAAAATAAGAACATTAGCAGATACGTCAGTTGACTTCATTCTAATAGTATTCTACATTGTCTGAATAGAGATATTAATAAAAGATTATATCCATCTCTAACTGATGCGGTGATTAAAGATATAATTTTAGGATGCAAGGAAAAGTTCGACATTTTATTAGCGGTTTAGAGCGCAAAAAGAACGCCAATAATTCGAGGGTTTCATATGGAGGTTAGCGCAAGGGTAAACGGATTTGGCCGGACTATGTTCTTATTACAAAGGTGTGAAATTAGAAGTCAGGAGTGGACATCGGCTTCTATTCCTGAATTCCTAAGGGCTTAAAGCTAGTAAAGGAACTCAACAATGAATCCGAAGCCGTAAAATCTTCTGTTGTGTACCTAGGTCCTAAGACGATGCAATAGTGCTTTTAGACCTCTTTAACTCACATTATACAATGGCGTACTTTGTAAAAAAAATCGTTGATTTACTTCACCCTTTGGTATCACACACGTATAGCTTTGGGAACTAACAGCGGTTTTTTTTTAGTTGGGCCCTTGCAATTGAAAAGTGTTGGGATACCAAATATAAAAAACAAGTATTAATTTATCAATGATAATCAATCAATTCCGATACTTCCCGTTTATATACAACTACAATATTATTTGAGAGATATACCTGCTGAAGAAATCTACTTAGCACACATAACTGTCTCACCTGGTTGTACTAATCAAAGCATACAATGAGATTACTAATCAAAGCATACAATGAGAGTACTTATCAAAGCAGACAATGAGATTATATGAAAAGATTATTTGATTAGCCCACAGTTTGGTTGCTTTGTGATGACCAGTGTTACTAATTTGGTAGCGAACACAGGACTACCGTTAATATTTTCCACCTAACCGTCTAAGGGAATATCTCAAAAAAGCTAAAATCGATTCTATATTTGTCTCATCGATCAGATCACCTGTCTCACTCCCAAAGTAAGGCTGCTTCGGAATTTAGAATATAATGGGTTCCATTCAAGTTTTTATCATTATGCAATCGTGAAAATATAATTAATGATAGACCAAAGCCTAGTGAATACTACACAGCTCTGTATGTAAGCCCTAGTAAGCAGCAAGGACGCTAATTAAATGGATACTTGATAGCCTCGAGTTTTAACACACAGGAGAATTTCTATAAATATTGTATCCGTAAGAACACAACTCTTTGGATTAATTAGTTTCAATTAGGCTAACGATCAAGAAGGTGAGAGCGTTATGCGTGCTAGGTAGTTTTCTTCAGCAGGGCGCACTCTCAAATAGTATTGTAGTTGCATATAAACAGGAAGTATAGCAATTCCATGATAATCATTGATAAATTAATACATATGATTTTTACATTTGGTATCAAAACTTTTTTCAATCCCAAGGACCCACCTAAAACCGTTGCATTATCTCAATGATATGTGACTTTGATACCTTCGTCTTATTATAGGGAGAAGTAAATCCACGGTTTATAAATGGTACGCCATTGCAAAATTTTTGTTAAAGCAGCTTTAAAAGCATTACTACTTTGTTTTTGAACCTAGGTACACAACAGAAAATACTGCTTCCCCCGATTAATTGTTGTATTTCTTTACTAGCTCTAAGCCGATAGGAATTAAGGAATACATGCCAATGTTCACTGATAATTTCTTATTTACACAGCATTGTATGAAGGAGTTAATCAGGCGTAAGAATTTTAGCCTTACCAAGCACCTCGAAATAGAACCCTGGAATTATTGGCACACCTGTTGCACTCTTAACCATTAATCAAACTCCGTCCATCTCAAAAATTATTTCTTTAATCACCGCATCACTTAAAAATCGAATAATATTTGTCTTCAGACATTGTAAAATAATATTATAAAGAAGTCAAGTATCATCTCTGCTTAAATTAGTATCCTTGCTAATATTGTTATTTTAAGGCGATTTCTATTGTTGTGGATGCAGATTACAAAAAGCTTCACAATCTCGGGGATGCCTGTCCTTTCGCAAGTAACCTCTCAACTTGTCCATCAAATAATACGCTTTCTCCTGACTATACCTTATGAGCTCACCTCGACATTCATTCTTTCTCAGCTAAATACTTCTTGTTCCGCACGTCACCAACTTTAAACTCGAATATTTCGAATTTGCAAGTCCTAACAATATGACCTCCCGTACTTTTCCCATTTCATCCCGCCCGCTCTCGTCGGTTGTACTGCATGCAAACTGATTCGACCTTAGCACCGAATAGAAATTTCACCTTTCAAATATAATTTAAAATCCTTTCAAGTATAATCTACCATCTTAAACAAAAAATCCATGCGTCTTTTGCAACCTTGACTCATTTCATCAAGTTGTATTATTGATATCGTATCTATCACACTAATCTTCAAGCTGTAAAACCTTAAAGTCTTTTTCACTCGCACGGTTCCTCTTGTACTACAGACTGCCATATCGCACAGTCATATTAAACTTATTGGAGGATTAGAATTTCTCAATATTATCAGCGTTTTCTCACCAGTAAGTAAAGTTCTAGTAAGCTTCCCCTCTGTAGCAGATTAGTGCACCAACTGTATTACCTTTTAAACAGCTTTCATATCTGAGACAGACTGATCAACAAGAAGAATATTTCTAACCTTATCTATTAAATTAAACACTACCTTATCACGCTGACGTGAATACATACTCAATGGTATCTTCTAAAGAGCAGAAAGATAATCCACAAAATGTACCCGATTAATCAACAGTGTTGAGTCTTACGAAGTGTACTCATATCTAACACTAAACCTCACTGTCATTTGGCCTGGTATGTATGCGAGCATATCCATGGCCGTTGACCAGAGCCGCTCTAGATCACCAAGTAAATTCATTTACGAAAATATAAACACCAAATCGTCTGTAGAATTCTGCATAGATGAACGCTGCATATAGCGGAATATCATGGCAAACTGCCTAGAGTACAATCCTTGCACACTCCAGCTGAGCTGTTAACATTGGCAAGAAGAAAGTCGAAAAACACATATATGTGCTTACATAACTAGACTGTTTTCAGAGAATATTGCATTACCAAGTTACTAACACATTCAGATATATTATTAAGAGGAGGTATCGAGATAAGTTTTGCTTTCTTATTAGAACGAATTCAAGCAGTAAACATCACATAAACTTCGAAAGATTCCCTTCACTCTGCTGAATGAGATTACATTTATTAGTAAATATCAGTCAATTTAAAACAGTTCCTTTCTCTCATTTTTAAATATGTCGGTAGCTAACGAATTTACAGCTTCTCGCATAGTTCAAACACTCGTTCCCTCCTACTGAATCAACTCTACTTTCAGTTATAATTTTTTACATTTTAAAAAACGTATGTGGTTTCATTATATTATCAAATATGTCTGCAAGTGTCGATTTTACATTCCCACGTTCTTCAAGCCTTCAATGCCTTCAACTCTCAACACCTTTTAGTTGTAAATAACACAATTCACAACAATTCCGATCTTCCATTTTATTCTTAAAGATGTCAGTAACTAAGGAACGTGACAAACTCGCGTTTCGCTTTATCGGATATTCTCTATTTACATTTGCAAATATGTTAAAAACAATACAATTCCATTCTTAAATGTGTCTGTAGATATCGATCACTAGTAATTTGCTTCATCGTCCAACATTCCTTTCGCCCTACTGTGTAGAGTCCGTTTTCAATTCTAGTTATCAGACAATTTCATTCAAATCCGTTCCATCACATTATTCTTACATCCGTGAGTACATCATGATCACAAAAGTCTCCCTCATCTTCCACTCTCTACGCCTTATTGTTATTTTCTGACAAATTATGCCGATTCGTTTTTTCATTTTATGCTTCAATATGTCAGTAATTAACGATCTGCGAAAGTCTGAGTGAGGTTTTAAAGTCGTTTCGAGATGTTGAGTGGACTCAACTTTGAGTTGTAATTATCTCACAATTTACCCTATTCCGTTGTTTTTCTTGTACGTATACAAGTCAGTAAAACGACAATGAGTGTCACTTTCATATCTGCAGATGAAATGTTCCTTTGGCCCAAATGAAATGGAACAAGTTTTTTATTCTAACACGCTAACAATGAACGACAATAAACGAAAATAACGTTCTATATTTTTCTTTTTGTATATTTCAGTGATTAACCATCAAGAAGAGTCTGCTACATGTTCCAAGCTCAACGTTCGCCCAACTAAACGGACTCAATTTCATTAATTATATCTCACAATTTAGCACAGTTAACTCTTTTAACAATTGTAAATATCTGACAATGTCCGACAATCCCGCTCTTTCATTTATATTTAATATGTGGATAACCGTCAGCAAGAGTTTACTTCTACTTCCAACCACTAGTTTCTACCTATTGAATGGAAAAATTCTCTTTTCAATTTAAGACAATACCGATCTCCCATTTTGTTCACAAATATGTTAACGAACGATCAGCAAGAATGTGCTTCGTTTTCTAAACTCTTATTACGCTCTACTAAAAGGAGTCCCCTTACAATATTACATATCTGTGAAATAACGACAATTCCGTTTTGTTCTCACTTTTTAATTGTACCTGGCATTTCACGACAACTCCTTTCTTTCATTTTATTCTAAAATATTTCAGTAACTAACGATCAGCAAGAGTTAATTCGGCTTGGAAACAATACTTTCATCCTACAGAATGGAAACACTTTCCACTTGATAATGTCTTGGTATTTACGACTGTTCCGATCATTCATTTTCTACTATATATGTCAGTAACAAACGATTAGAAGGAGTCTACCTCTACACGTCTTTACTATACTACATAGAATCGGCTTTAATAGTAAATATCTGAGAATCTACGACAGTTATATTATTTCATTTAACCTAAAAGGTTTCAGTGACTATCATGAAAAGTTTTTTTTTACATACCAAAACAGCTCACGCCCTATGAGTAAAGAACCTTTTGAATCATAAATATTCGTCAATTTACCTCATCCTTTCTCTCATGTTATTTTTAAATATGTCAGTAACTAAACGATCATAAAGAAAATACTTCAGCTTCTAAATACTCGTTTGGAGGTATTGAATAAACTCATATTTCAATTTTAAAATCTGAGTATTGTGTTATTTTTACTTTATTCTTAATTATGCCTTCAGGTAGCGATCGCCAAATTTCTGTATCAGAATTCAAACACACCATTCACTTTAGAGAATGACTAATTTTTAATACTACATATCCGATAATTTACGTGAATTCTATAATTTAGTTTATTCTAAAACAGTTGATTTAAAAAAAGGATCATCAAGAGTGCTTTATATAAAAAAAAAAAAAACACCTTTCCCACACGCAAACGACTCCCTTTTCTAATGTAAATATATGACAATTTATGAGTGCTTCGTTGTTTAGTTTTATTTTTAAGTATCCCACCAACTAGCGTTCAGCAAAATTCTATTTCATATTCTGATCACTTGTTTCGCACTACTGATTTATCTAGTTTCCAATTATAAATACATGACAGTTTACGACAATTGCGATCTATCGTTTTATCTAAAATTTGTTACAAACTAACGATAAGCAAGATTTGGTGTTATATAACATACACACCTTTCGCAGTACTAGCCCCTCTTCATTGATAACTATTTGATAATTTACAAGTATTTGATTCTTTTATTTTATTCCAACATACATGATTAAGTAATGATCCTCAGAAGTGTGCTTCATCTTCCAAACAGCTCTCCTGGCTAAGCTAAGCAAACAGCTAAGTAGACCTACTTTCTATTGTAAATATGAAAAGAGAATGAACGACAATTCCGTTCTTTTAACTAACTCTTATTCATCTCGGTAAGTAACCTTCACATCAGCAAGGTTCTACCCAAGTTTCAAATCACTCCATTGTCCTTAGTGTATGCACTCACTTTTAAATTCCAGAATTTTTAAGAATAAAATGAATTAACTGAATTGACATAAATTGTTAGATATTTACGGTTGAAAAGCTGCTCTATTTAATAGGGCGAAACAAGAGTTGGAAACTGGAAATAGACTAAAAACATCATGACCTTCTCACGCATTTAAATACAAGTGAGAAAACGCAATTATCGTAATGTTTCTATCATTTACCACTCATAAGAGCTCATTAAGTAGTACCAAAGAAGTGTTTAGAACATGAAAAAGCATCTTGTTAGTCATCGCTTAGTATAAAATGTAAGAACGGAATTGTATCAAGAAATCAGATAATAACAATTGAAAAGTGAGGCTATTCAATAAGTCCAACAGAGTCTTTGGAAGATGTACCACATTCTTCCCAATCGTTAGTTACTGATATACTTAAAATTGAAAGAATGGAGCGTCTGTAAATTACATATCGACTAGCTGAACTTTTTCATTGCTCAAAACACACCAAAAAGAACTAATGTCATAATGCATTTGCTTTGTTCACTTTTCTTGCATTTATTTACTGTATGCAGAAGTGTAGAATATATAGTATTAGTATTAGTGTAAATCTTCCGTGTAAGACAGTATTCACACGCCAAGAACATTAGTGTATAGCATAAGAGGGGAAGAGGATGTCAGAATGACGAAATGTGATAATATATTCTTATCAAGAGAATTCTACCGTGCTAGGCTGGATTGGATACATTATCTCAGGAAATGGTATTGGGAGAACTTTGGGGTATCCTGTACACTATGACAACATTAGTAAAAATGTTGAATAGTCATGCCAAATCAAGATCATTGAGAACTCTATCAATCAATTCTCCTGAACTCTATCTCTCTATCTATCAACTCATTCTACCAATTCATCCATAATAATCCATACGTTTTGATCCGTAATTGCTTATAGAACATATTAGAATTTGTTCCGTTACCATTAGACCACGGAGGCCGAAACCATGAACTGGCGTGGTCATAAGAGTAACGCAATTTGTAGTAATGTTCAATTAGCACGGCAGATACGAATCATGTTACATGTTCCTGTATTCTTTATAATTCGATCCTACAATAATAATAACAAAATAAATCACCCGGACCTCAGGATCGATTATGTGTTCCTGGAGCGGTTCGTAAGAAGTATATAAGAGAGGATATGACGGAATGCGAGGCAGTAAATAAATACAAAATCCACGCATATCATTTTTGAACGAAAGATACATCTAAAGTCCCCTGAGTGAGAAATGTATAAATATCAGCTATCAAAAATACATTTAAAAGATTGAGAAATTCAAATCCTCCAATAAGCTTAATAAGAGTGTGCGAGATGGCAGTCTGTAGTGCAACATGAACCGTGCGAGTCAGAAAGACTTCAAGGTTCTATAGCCTTAAGATTAGTGTGATAGATACGTAGCGTTATCAATATAGCAGCTTGATGAAGTGAGTCAAGGTTGCAAAAGACGTCCCGAAAGTTTTTATACACACAAGTTTAACTTTCAGGCTAATCGAAAGTTAATAGCAGTATCTATTGATATCTTCGGGCACCGAGACGACGAAGTACTCGAACACTATTACTAAGAAAGAAAATTCATTGATTATGCTCCAAGATATGGAAAGTTAGCCTAGGAAGTTTTATATCTTTCAGCTTTAACTGCAGCCAAAGTTAACGGTTCGGAAAATATAAACGTCTTAATTTTGAGATTTCCTAAAATGGTTTTTGAGATTCCCTAAGATTCCCTAAGAGGTTGGTCTGTTGACCCACACACCTACCATCAGCTCCAGCCGGATAATCTTACTTACCTGTAGATAAAAAGTGACTGCAAGATAGATTTGTGAACGTGCCACATGTTCGTGTAAAAGAGGCGATATTTAGTATTCAAGGTGTTGTGAATTCTGCGAAGAAAATTCACGTAGAAATGGCAGTTCGGAAGATAATCTGATATGGATGATAACAAACAACAGCTGTTAGAAACCGATATGCCAAAGAGAACGGATTAATTGTTGATCCAATCAGTGATGATTATTATTTTGTGATATCGTCCCCGCCTTATAGATCTAAAAAAATGGACATGAAAACGATCTTGATGATACTTTAAATGAAGGTGTAAGGAAAAGCTATAAAACATGAAGGTGATATATTCTTCTGTTTAGTTATTTTGTAATCTTTTAAACGATCTGCTTTGGAACCCGAAGACAAAACGAAACCGTAGCAGGAAACGTTTAAGTTATCGACCAAAAACCTATTCATTTAGATATCACATTCGAGTACTAAAGTATCATTCAATTGTATGTTAATAACAATTGTTTATTGTTTGACTATTTATATGTTATGATGTTCAACACAGATGATTCAATTCGAGGATTCTGTCATCTGCAAGGTCACTTAAAATTGTGTAACTGGCGTTTAGTTTTCGACTCTCCTACAAGGAAGTAATGTTTAACACTTTTAATAATGAACAATGTTTGGATATTCCATACATATAGACTCCATGTACATTTTTATCCAGAGGGCGTAAGAATGAAAGCTCTACTACACGTCGATTCCAGTTGGTTTCAACTTATTGACCTAGGTTTTATACGACATAAGGATAATTAATTCTTAGTGCACAGCACCTTGTTCATTTGCGACTATTCCAAGCTGCTTTTCAGACAGAAGGCCTAGAAAGCTTAACAATTTTCCGTAACAATTATATTAGACTTATTGTCGTAAGCTTATTACCGGCCATGGATATGTTCGCAAACATACCAGGCAAATGACAGTCTGGGTCAGTGTTAGAGATGAGTACACTTCGGAAGCCTCAAATGCTAGCGATTAATCATGTACATTTTGTGGAAAAGTTTTCTGCTCTCGAGAGGACTACTTTCAGTCGGTGAAAGGACACGCAAGCTCTATTAACAAATGTGAGATGAGCTAGTGTTGAATTTTATAAATAAGATTAGAGAAATTCTTCTTGTTGATCATTTCCTCTCAGATATGAAAGGTATCGAAATCTGATACAGTTGGTGTACTAGTCTGCTACAGAGCGGATGCTTACCAGAATTTACTGGTGAGGAAACGTTGAGAAGATTGAGATATTCAAATCCTCGAATAAGCTTAATAAGACCGTGCGATAAGGCACTCTGCGTTACAAGATTAACCATGCGAGCCAGAAAGACTTTAAGATTCTATAGCCTAAAGATTAGTGTGAGAGATACGTAGCGTTATCAATAGGATTTTGATAAGTCAAGGTTGCTAAAGACACCTCGACATTTTTTCTTAAAGCAAGTATAACTTTCAGGATAATCAAAAATTTATCGCAGTCTGTATTACTTTCTTTGGCCACTGAGACGAGCAAGTTCTCGAACACTATTCCCAAGGGTGGATATTCAGGGCTTGTGGCTCAAGATATGGGATGTGAGCCTAGAAATTGTTATATCTTTAAGGAGTACTTGACTAAAAATCTCCCAATGTAACCTAAGTAACAAAAAAATCTATCACCTGATAATTTGTTGATGTCTCTATCCTCACCTCTTCTACCAAGCCTGTAGAACTTCTTTGTATCGCGAATCAGTGCTTTGCACCGCTAGCTTTATTAATTCATCGGCCGGACTTGTCTCACAGGCTAAGTGAAGCGGGCCTTGTTCTACAAGATAATCACGCACCTATTTTCCTAAGAATCCCCTACTAGATTTTCAGGCCATTAACCTGCATTTGAATCCTTTACAAGTCTACAACCATAAGTCTAGTTTAACTGTTACAGAAAATTGTTAAGCTTCGTATGCTTCCATCTCAAAAGTAGCTTGGTACAGTTGCAAAGGAAAATGGTGCTTAGCAGTAAGGATTGATAATCCTTATGTCGTATAAAACCTAGGGCAATAAGTTGAAACCAACTGTGAAAGACGTGTTGTAGAGCTTTCATTCTTACGACCAGTTTAGATAAAAATGTTCATGGAGTCTTTGCATGTACGGAAAATCCAAACTACGCACAAAGAAGTGAACCGCTGTCCAATCAAATCGTTATTCATGCAATCGATCAAGTACCAGTCAGACGGAGCAGTGTCTAGTGAATATCGCTGGTGGAGTAACACTTTCCATCCGACATTTTCCAAATAGGTTTTGACCGGTTTTGTGACATGTGGTCGAGCGTTATCATCTTGATAAATAAGTTTATTATGCCTCTTATTCCATTCTGGTCGTTTTCAGGCCAGAGCTTGCTTCAAACGCATTAATTGTTGTCGATAGCGGTGTCCATTAATAGTTTCACCAAGTTTCAGAAGTTCATAGTACACCACACGTTCAAATCCCACCATATATTCAGCATAACTTTTGCACAATGAATATCTCGTTTCGGTTGTGAAGGACCTGGTTCACCTTGCTTCACCCAGGCCTTTTTTCGTTTAGGATTCTCGTAATGAATCCACTTCTCATCACCAGTTACAATTCGATGCAAAAATCCCTTCCTTTTCTGTCTTTGAAGCAGCAATTCGCAAACGGTTTTTCTTCTTTCAACGTCTTTCTTTTCAATTCATTTGAAACCCAATAAGACATCTTTTGAATCATTCCTATGGCTTTGAGACGTTTGGAAACTGTTGTTTTCTCAACTCCAAATGCTTCTGCAAATTCGTCCTGCGTTTGACACGAATCTTGATCAAACAATGCTCTCAATTCTTCATCTTCAAATTCTTTTGGCTGTCCAAATTGCTTTTGGTCTTCCAAACTGAAATCACCACCTTTAAACCGTGCAAACCACTTCTGACAGGTTCGCCCAGCTAGAGCATGGTCAACAAACACTTCCACTAAAATATGATGACTTGCGGTAGCACTTTTCTTCATGTTAAAGCAATGAAGAATAACTCCCCGCAAAAACACTTTATCAGGCACAAAATGCGCCACTTTCATTGAAGAATAAAATGTTGTTGTTTCCGCTTCAAGCAACTGACATATACTAAACAAGATGCCCAATGACAGTAGTTTTCAACGCATGTTTGGATCAACGAAACTATGGGACAATAAGCTAGTTACGCCATCTTTTGTAAAACCGCACGAATTAATTCCTAGACCAAACAATTTCAAAGCACGATTGGATACATTGTCTAGATATGCTGGAGAAGAACTTAGGTGTATCCTGTATACTATGACAACTTTAGTGAAAATGCTTCTCACACAAGATCATTAAGAACTCACTTCTAGACTTTGTTCGGGGACCTCTAGATGGGGTTAAGAAGACACTCACAACCGTCGGAGGAGATGACAAAATCTAGGATCTGCGATCTTATTCAGCAACGTCTGGATGAGGAAATCTATATGCAACATTTACAATCAAATGAAACTGCATGACAAAAACCATATTAGGAAATATCAAAATTAAGACGGTGACATTTTCAAACCGTTAATTTTGTCTGCTGTATAAAGGTATGAGAAGATTACAAGAAATTAACAACACAAGGAACATTTACATTTAGCAGAAAAAGAGGCGTTTTTGAGAAAAGTTCCAAGTGATATTTTAAGCGAACAGTGCTCAAGGATAGCCACCAATTTTTCTGGAGGATTAACTCAATATGAGACACGACGTTAGCAAAATTAATCCTTTATTCCCAAATACTGTTACGATAAAAAAAAAGTTCTACAGTACTTTTGTGGACACCAGCTTATCATCCGAGCGACAGGTTGAGATAATGCCACCTTCGTTGTGTGATAATGTCTCAATGCGCAAGAATGTTAATCCCACTGCGATGAATATTGCAGTCTCTCTTGTCTTGTGTTTTAAAACCCACTTGTAGAAGGATGAGTCCTTCTACACGCAATGGTGTGGACTAAAAATGGCCAGTTAAGTACGTATATAAATTTTGTTAAGCTCTATTTTCACCTAATATTTTATGGGCATAAATTACAATTAGACCGGAAAAGTGTCGAAAGACAAAATTAGCTTTCGGGGAATATCTGAAAGATGGAAATTAATTTTGCCGTTGAAGCTATGACAATTCAATCACGGTCCTTGAGAATCATGTAGATAAAGTTAGTTATTTAAGTTAACGAACAATAACCAATTCATTTAGATATCACATTCGGGTACTACAGTATCATTTAATTGTACGTTTATAAAAATTTTTATTGTTTGATTGTTTATATGTAAAGATGCTCAACTGCAGATGACAGACTCTATGGATTCTGCGATCTGCAAGGATACTAACATTGTGTAACTACCGTTTAGTTTTCGAATCTCCTAAAATAAAGTTTAACTCTCTTAATATAGAACGATGTTTCAATATGCGATACATGGAAAGACTCCATGTACATTTTTATCCAAGAGGGGCGAAAGAATGAAACCTCAACTACATTTCGATCCCTGTTAATTTCAACTTATTATCTAGGTTTTATACGAAATAAGGACAATCAATGCTTACAGCTAACCACCTTGATGCTTTGCGACTGTACCAAGCTGCTTTTCAGTGAGAAAACCACGAAGCTTAACAATAACCCGTTACACATATGGTCCTATACTAGTAAAGAATTCACATGCAGGTTTTTAGCCTGAAACTCTAATACGTGTTTTTTAGGTAATTAGGTACGAGTTTACTTTGTAGACCCAGGCCCGCTTCTCTTAGCCTGTAAGACAAGTCCGCCGATGAATTTATAAAGCTAGCGGTTTAAAAAACTGTTTCGCGATACTAAGTAGTTGAACAGGCCTCGTAGAACAGGTGTAGAACAGGGACATTCTCAAATTATGAATTGACAAAATTTTTTTCTACGCAGGTTACGTAAGCAGAATTTCAGTTAATTGCACCTAAAATATATAAATATTCCCAGGCTCACTTCCCACATCTTGGAGCAGAAGCTCTTAATTTTCTCCCTTAATAATTGTGTTCGAGTACTTGCTAGTGTCATTGCCCAAAGAAAGTAATAGATACTTCTATTAACTTTCGATTAGCCTGAAAGTTAACTTGCGTCTATAAAAAATTTCAAGGCGTTTTTAGCAATCTTACACTTCATCAGGATCCTATATTTATAACGCTACTTATCTATCACACTAATCTTCAGGCTATAGAACCTTAGAGTCTTTCTGACTCGCACGATTTATCTTGCACTACAGAGGGTATGTCGCACAATCTTAATAAGCTTATTGGAGGAATTGAATTTCTCGATCTTCTAAACATTTTCTCACCGATTAGTGAAGTTCTACTAAGTTCCCCTCTGTAGCAAATGAGTGCACCAACTGTATTAGCTTTTTGACACCTTTAATATCTGAGACGGAATGATCAACAAGAAGTATTTCTGTAATCTTAATTATTAAATTAGCACTAATTATCTCGCTGACATGAATAGAACTTGGTTCTCCTGTCCATCGACTCAAAGGTATCTTATCAAAATCAGAAAGCTACTCCACAAAATGTACCCGATTAATCGCCAGCAGTTAATAGTTACGAAGTGTACTGATCTTTAACACAGAACCAGACTGTCCATTGGCCTGGTATGTATGAGAGAATATCTATGGCCGTTGACCTGAGCCATCCAAGAATTACAAGTAAATTCTTTTACAAAAATAGGGGCACCAATTCGTCTGTAAAATTCTGCATAGATGATCGCTTCATATAGCGGAATAGCATGGCAGATTGCTTAGAGCACATTCCTAACACAGTCCAGCTAAGAGCCGTTAATATTGGCCAGAAGAAAGTCGAAACACACAGATATGTGCTTAGATCTATACTTCAGACTGTTTTCAGATAACATTGTAATAGTAAGTTACAAAAACATTCAAATATTTTACAAAGAAGATATGTCGAGATACGTGTTGTTCTCTTTTCAAACGAATGCAAAAAAATTAGCATGCACTACAACTAACAAGTCATTGTAATATTTGAAAACAAACGTAGTCGGAAAAGAATTTTTCAATTGCAACACACCCTGTAATTGATTAAAATCTGTTGAAAAATAATTTTCATATGACATGTGGCTGCCGAATGTGGCTTTCCGCAGAAATAATAATATTACTAATCGTAGATATCAGTTCGCATGCAATACAATCAACGAGAGAATGTGAGTTGAAGTGGGAAAAATACGGCAGCACATATTGTCCTTAGGACTTGCAAATTCAAAATATTCGAGTTTAAACCCCGTGACGTACTGAACAGGAAGTCATTAACTGAGAAAGACAGTATATCACGGTGAGCTCATAAGGTATAGTAAAGAGAAAGCGCGTTAAAATGATGGACAAGTTGATGGGTCACTTGCGATAGAACAAGCAACCCCGAGCTTGTGAAGCTTTTTGTAATATGCATATACTACGTCAGAAATCACCTTAAAAAGAAACATTAGCAGAGATGTCACTTGACTTCATAGTAATAGTATTCGACAATGTATGGAAAAAGATAATAAAAAGAGATTATATCAAACACTTAGTAATGCGGTATTAAAGAAATAATTTTGAAATGGAGGGGTATGTTTGATTTTTAATTAGAGATTTAGGGTGGAATAGGTGTGCCAATAATTCGAGGGTTCTCTTTCGAGGTGTCCGGTAAAACTAAAGGGCTTATGGCGGCTTATGTCTTTCTAAAAGTATTTTGAAATTTAGAAAGCAGTGGACGTCGCCATGTATTCCTTAATTCCTATTGGCTAACAGTTAGCAAGTAAATTCAACAATGAATCGGAAGCCGCAGTATCTTGTGTTGTATATCTAGGGCTTAAAAAGGAAGCATTAATGCTCTTAGAGGTACTTAACTCACATTATACAATGGCTAACCACTTAAAAAAGCTTGGACTTACTTCTCCCTTTAATGAGACGAGGATAACAATGTCATATAGTTTTGGGAACGTACAGCGGTTTTTTTTAGTAGGGCGCTTTTGATAAATATGTTGATTCCAAATGTAAAAAACATACTTATTAATTGTAGATTGATATTGCTATACTTCGCTTATATATGCAACTAAAATGCTATTTGAGATTTCTTCCTGCTGAAAAATCTACTTAGCACCCATAACGCCATACCTTATTCTTGATCGTTAGCTTGATAGTAACTGTTTACTTCAAAGAGTTGTGTTCATACGGATATAATGTTTAAAGAAAGTCTCCTGTGTGTTAACAATCGAGGCTATGAAATATTCATTTAAATATAGCCCTTTCTGCTCACTGAGGCGTACATACAGAGTAGTGTAGTATTCACTAGGTTCGGGTCTATCATTAATAATATTTTCACGATTGCATACTGAAAAACTAGTTATGGAACCCACTAGATTCCAACCTCCGAAGGAGCGTTACTTTTGGTCTGAGACTGGTGATCTGATCGTTGAGACAAATAAAGAATCGATTTTAGGCTCTTTTGAGATCTTCCCTTAGACGGTTAGTTGGAAAATATATTACGGTGTAGTCAGTCCTGTATTCGCTACCAACTTAATAACACTGTTCATCATCAGGCAACCAAACTGTGGGCTAATCAAATAATCTTTCCATATCATATAAATGATCTATATACCGTCTGTAATTTCTTCCATTATTCCTGTCCATATACAGCTACCTTTATCCTTCGAAAACTTCTTGCTTCATTTGAAGCCGTCTAGTATTGATCTCCAATATTTTAAAGAACCGTGATTCAATTGTCGTTGCTTCAATGGCAGACTTAAATTCGATCGCTGGAATACTTCCCGGATGTTTTTTTTTTTTTTTTAATCTTTTGTCACTTTCCGTGTCAAATTGTAATATATATCCTTAAGATATAAGTTGAAAATATTGCTTAACATAATTTTATACGTACTGTACATAAGCAGATATTACTTGACATTTTTCGTCTACACCAGTGTGTGTACAAGAACTCTTCCTTCTACGTGTGAGTTTTAATTCTCTCTACAACAAAGACTCTGCTATATTGAGCGCAGTCCAATCAGTCTTGTGCAATGAGATATTATCACACATGGAAGGTGGCATTAGCTCAACGTGCCGCTGATATTTTAAAGTGTCTCGTCAAAAGTACTTAAGAACTTTTGTTATCGTAACAGTATTTTGAAATGATTTATTAATCTTGATAACGTTATGTCTGACGTTGAGGTAATCCTCAGAAAATTTCGTGGCCTTCATTAAGCACTGTTCGATTATCATGTGAATTGGAACTTCGCTCAAAAAGACATCTTTTTCTGCGAATTATGAAGGTTCTTTGAGTTGTTAATTTTAGCAATCATCTGATACCGTATTTGCCTCCAGGGCTTCCATCAGTTGAGTATAGAGATGTGCAAATTTTTCATAGAAAAAATGACCGGCTGCTTGGAAAAACGGAAGCATTATTTTAATAGCCTTCAAATAAAGTTTCTAGTTTCCTGTTCAATCTAGTCCCTTTGGATGAATTGCAATACGATTATGACCTTCTCTATTAACACTAGCCAAAGTTTGCAGGTTCGGATAAGGTCACTGTCTTAATTTTTAGGTTCCGTAAATTGTTTTTGTCATGCAGTTTCATTTTCTTGTATATGTTGGATATTGATTTCCTCATCCAGACGTTGTTGAATAAGATCCAGGATCCCAGATTTAGGCATCTCCTCCGAGGATTGTAAATGTTTCCACAAACACATGTTAGCGTCGCCGAGCTAAGTCTAGAAGTGAGTTCTCAATGATGTTGAGTAGGCATGGACATTCAGAATTTTCACTAATGTTCTCATAGTGTACAGTATACCCGAAAGTTCTTCTATACCATATCCTGACATAATGTATCCAATCATGCCAAGATATTACTGAAGTGGAAATCTAAGGGCGGTACATGTTAGAACAGTTGAAAAATTTCTTCATCTGCAGGTACGATTTGAGACCTTTCCAGTATAATGGCTGATCTAATGTGATTACACAAATTGTTTGTTCACTTTTCTTGCACATATTTTTTATATGCGAGACAGTAGAATATATAGTATTAGTACTTGATGTTGAAATAATGAAGAAATAAAGTACAATGCTTATATGAAAAGGAGAGGCGTGTGTCTCAACATTACACAATCGTTGAGGCGAAAATTTCACAAGATGAATAGCTATCCAAAGGTTGTTTGAATAGGAAATCGAGACACGAGATGCGAGTGTAGATTTGATTAAATCTTTCGAGTAAGACAGCAATGACACACCAAGATCATTATTGTATATCGTTAGAGGGAAGGAGATTGTCAGAATGAAGAAATGTGACACGATATTCTTTTCAAGACAATGCTACAGTGATTTTATTCAAGAACTTGGATATGGAGAAGTTTCAAGAGACCTAAAATTAATAAGTTTTTGTGCTCTATGAAATATGTGGCACTTAGGTACTAATCGAGGCATACAGTGAGCTTTATGAAATGGTTGCTTTGTGATGACCAGTGTTACTATGTTGGTAGCGAACACAGGGATGACTATACCCTAAATATTTTCTACCTAACCGTGTAAGAGAAGATCTCAAAAGAACCTAAAATCCACTCTTTTTTTCGCTCATCGATCAGATAACCGGTCTCAGGCCCAAAGTAATACTGCTCCTTTGAGGTTAGAATATAATGGGATCCTTAGCATGTTTTACTGAATACAATGGGGAAAATATAATTAATTATAAACCGGAACGTAGTGAATCCTACACAAATTTGTATGTAAACCCTAGTGAGCATCAAGGACACTAATTAAACACCTATTTAATAGCCTCGGGTGTTAACACACAGGAGACTTTCTATAAATAAAATATCCGTAAGAACACAATTCGTTGATTAAACAGTTTTCATCAGGCTAAAGATCAAGAACCTGGTGAAAGCGTTATGGGTGTCAGAATAACAATCAAGAAACAGGTGAGAGCGATATGAGTCCTAAGTAGATATCTTCAGCAGAAGCAGTCTCAAATAATTTTCTGTTGAATATAGAGGGGAAGTATAGCTATTGCATGAATATCATTGATAAATTAATACGTTTTTTACAATTGGTATATCAACAATTTCAATTCCAAAAACCCACCTAAAAATAACCGCTGTTCGTTCCCAAAAGTTATACGTCTGTTATACCCTCGTCTTAAAAAAGGAGAAGTAAATGCACGGTTTTTTACATGGTATGCCATTGTATAATTTGAGTTAGAGAGCTCTAAAAGCACTATTGCTTCGTCTTAACACCTAGGTACACTCCACAAGATTGTACGGCTTCGGATTCATTGTTGACTTCCTTTACTAGCTTTAAGACATTAGGAATTAAATAATCGATGCCGATGTCCACTGCTGACTTCTAAATTTCACAGCATTTTAAAAAGGACGTAACTCGGCATAATCCGTTTAGCCTTACCGTTAAACTCAATACGGAACCCTCGAATAATTGGCGAGCTTCTTGCACTCTAAACCACTTATTAAATATCGAACATCCTCTTGGATCCTCAAAATTATTTTTTTAATCACCGCATCACTTGGAGATCTGTATAATCTCTCATTAATATCTCTTTTCAGACATTGTAGAATATTATTACAATGAAGTCAAGTGACATATCTGCTAATGTTCCCATTTTAAGGCGATTTCTGACGTTGTGGATGCATATTACAGAAAGCTTCACACGCTCGGGGATGCTTATCCTATCGCAAGTGACCCATCATTTTGCGCATCTTTTCAACGCGCTTTCTCAGCATTATACCTTATGAGCTCACAGTGATATTCATCCTTTCTCAGCTAAAGATTTCTTGTTCCGCACGTCACAGGGTTTAAACTCGAATATTTCGAATTAGCAAATCCTAAGAACAATATGAGCTGCTGTACTTTTTCCTTTTCAACCCGCCCGCTCAGATCGGTTGTACTGCATGCAAACTCATTCCACACGTTCTAATGCAAGTATCATGGCGGATCTCGACATCTACTGTTATTATCTTTTTATCTAAATGCATCCTGATATCTACAATTAGTAATACCATTATTTCAGCAGATAACCACAGTCGGCAGCCTGGTAGATGAACCGTGAAGCTTTTACCATATGAAAGTAATTTTTTATCAGATTTAAGTCAATTACAGCATGGAAGTTGCAATTGAAAGATCCTAATTTCACTGCGCTTCTTATCAAATATATACTATGGCTCGTTGATTGTAGTGCATGCTAATTGATTGCATTCTTTTTTGATAAGAGAACAACACGTATCTCGACATTTCCTCTTACTATAATATATGAATGTTTCTGTATCTTGGTAATACAATGTTAACTTAAAACAGGCTGAAGTAAAGATCTATGCACATATGAGTGTGCTTCGACTTTCTTCTTGTTAATGTTACGGCTCCTGGTAGGACTGTGCAACGAATGTACTATAGACAGTTTGAAATGATATTCCGCTAAATGCAGCGATCATCTATGCAGAATTCTACAGACGATTTGGTGGCTCTATTTTTGTAAAAAAATTTTACTTGAAGATCTCGCATGGCTCTGGTCAACGGCCATGGATATGCTCGCATACATACCAGGCCAAAATACAGTCTGGTTCAGTGTTAGAGATGACTACACTTCGTAAGCCTCAAATGCAGCGATTAATCGGGTACATTTTGTGGTGTAGCTTTCTGCTCATGAGAAGTTACCTTTGAGTCCATGGACAGGACACGCAAATTCTATTCACGTCAGTCAAACGAGGTAGTGTTGAAATTAATAAATATAATTACAGAAATTCTTCTTGTTGATCATTTCGTCTCAGATATAAAATGTGTCAAAAACCTAATACAGTTGGTGAACTATTCTGCTACAGACGGGATGCTTAGCAGAACTTTACTCAACGGAGAGAAAACGTTTAGAAGATCGAGAAAATCAAATTCTCCATTAAGCTCATTTAAAGTGTGCGACATGGCACTTTGTAGTGCAAAATGAAGCGTGGGAGTCACAAAGACTTTAATGTTCTATAGATTAGTATGATAGATACGTTGCGTTCTCAATACAGACACTTGATGAAGTGAGTCAAAGTTGCAAAAGACGCCCCGACATTTTTTATACACGCAAGTTAAACTTTCAGGCTAAGCGAAAGTTAATAGCAGTATCTATTACTTTCTCAGGGCATCGGGACTATTCCTATGGAAGAAAATTGAGGGCTACTGCTCTAAGTTGTAAAAATTGAGCCTAGGAATATTTATATCTTTCAGGTGTACTTAACTGAAAATCTCCCAATGTGACCTACATATCAAAACAAATTCTGTCAATTGATAATTTTTTTGATATCTGACTTCTACACCTGTTCTACAAAGCCTTTATAACTACTTTGTATCGCGAATCAGTTCTTTAAATCGCTAGCTTTATAAATTCATCGGCCGGGCATGTCTCACAGCCAAGATTAGCGGGCCTGGGTCTACAAGGTAATCTTGTACTTAATTACCTAAAAAAATGCTAATAAAGTTTCGTGAAAATAACCTGCATGTGATTCTTTTACAAGCTTACGACCATAAGTATAATATAACTGTTACGGAAAACTATTTTGCTTCGTGGCCTTTCACTGAAATCCAGCATGGTACAGTCGCAAATGAACAAGATTCTGAGCAGTGCACATTGATTGTCTCTAAGTCGTATAAAACCTAGGGCATTAAGTTGAAAGTAACAGGGATCGACGTGTACTAGTGCTTTCACTATTACGGCACCTCTTGGATAAAAATGTACATGGAATCTTTGCTTCTAACGCATACCAAACATCGTTTTTTATTATCGTAAACCTTTGCTTTTCTTTTAGGAGATTTGGAAACTAAACGGTACCTAACGATACCTAAACAGTCAAACAATAAACAATTGTTATAAACGTCAATTGAATGGTACTGTGGTATGCGAATGTTAAATCTAAATGAATTGGTTTAACTCGTTAGGTTTGTCCCGCTAAAGTTTTTATTCCACCTCGGGTACCAAAGCCGCTCATGTTAAAAGATCCCAAAATATTTAACCTTCATGTTTTATTCCTTGCTTTTATACCTTCTTTTAGATTCACATCAACATCGTCTTCATCTCCATTTTGTTAGGTCTATAAGGCATGGACGATATTACAAAATACTAATCATAACTCATTGGATCAACAACTAAGCCGTTGTCAATGACGGCTTCAATGGACGGCGTCAATGGACGTTCTTACAGATGTTGTTCGTTATCATCTATATCATATTATTTTCCGATCTTCCATTTCTACATGAACTCCCTTGGCAGAATGCATAAAATATTGAATACTTCATATCGGCTCTTTTACACTAACATGTGGTTCGTTCACAATCCTATCTTACAGTCAATTTTTATCTACAGGTAAGTAAGATTATGCCGTTGCAGCTGATGGTAGCTATGTGGGTCCCTGGAATTCGCATATCCTCTTTCACATACAATCTGTTTCGATTGAGTTCATGCTTAGGCATATTCGTTCCTGGAACTGGGTTGATTGCTGGACTGCTGCTGTGTTAGTAACGGGAAAAGTGAAATATTGAAGGTTTGTAACTACTTCCTTGTTATATCTGATATGGCTTATACCAGGGAGGGCATTTTGCCATCTTCATACAGGCGAATAAGGAATTTTTAACGTTACCACTTTGTCAGGATACACATTTGGTTGGTTGAAGACTGTTTAACTTTCACAATTCTTCTAATTGAAGGAACTTGAAGGCTGCAAACTATTCACACCTGAGTATAGCTGAGGTCGTGTCACAGCCTGTTTCATCATGTAAAATGTGAACCCCGAGAAAATTTCGTGCCCATAATTAAGCACTATTCGATAATCATATCACTTGGAACTTCGCTCAAGAAGGCCTCTTTTTCTGCGAATTTTGAATGTTCCTTGAGTTGATATTTTTTTGTATACAATGATACCGTATTTGCCTTCAGGGCTTCCATCTGGTGTGTATCATGATGTGCAAATTTTTTATACAAAAAATAACCAGCTGCGTGAGAAAAGCGGAAACATTAATTTTATTGCCTTCAAATGAAGGTTGTAGTCCCCTCTTCAATCTAGTCCCTTTGGATGATTTGGAATACGATTATGACTTTCTTTATATGCTGCAAGCCAGCTCTGCTTGTACGTGGCCTTAAAAGAATCAGTGGCTTCTCATGAAGTCTTCTAGTAAGAGTCTTTGAAAACGATCCAGACCCATCAACAGCTACAGATTTCCCGTTTGTAGTTTCTTCCACTTTTCTAGTTTCTTCCACTATAAAGCCATTGACACACCAAGATCATTTCTGTATAGCATTAGAGGTGAAGAGGATGTCAGAATGACGAAATGTGATACAATATTCTCATCAAGACAATTCTACCGTGATATCATTCTGGAACTAGGATGTGGAGAATATCCAACAAGAGACTTCTGAAATTATAACTTTTTCTGTTCTGTGAAATGTCTTTGTTATTAATCAAAGAATACTGTGTGTTTATATGCAAAGCTTATTTGATTAGCCCACTGTTTCGTTGCTTTCTGATGACCAGTGTTACTAAGTTGATAGCGAAACACAGGACTGACTGTACCGTAAATATTTTCCACCTGACCGTGTACGAGAAGCTACACCCGGCTTCGCTCCTTCGAAAATTATTTGCATGATTGGAAGCCGTCTAGTATTGATCTCCAAGTTTCTCAAGAACTGTGATGGAATTGTCGTGGCTTCAATGGCAGAATCAAATACGATCGTAATTTAATTTATATCCATAGAATATAAGGTAAAAATAGAGTTTAACATAAATTATATATGTACTTGAGTTGCAGAATTGAGTTGCCATTGCGTGTAGAAGGACTCTTACTTCTACGTGTGGGTTTTAAAACACAAGACATTACAGACTCTGCATATTCAATTCAGTCGAATTGACATTCTTGTGAATTGAGATAGTATCACACAAAGAAGGTGGCATTAGCTTAACATGTCGATCTGATGAAAAACTGATGTCCACAAAAGTCCTTTAAATCTTCTGTAACAGTATTTGGGAATGAAAAATTAATCTTGGTAACATTGTGTCTGCAGTTCTGTTAATCTCCGAAAAAATTTCTTGGCCTTCATTAAGCACTGTTCGATAATATATATCACTTGGATCTTCACTCAAGAAGGCGTCTTTTTCTGCGAATTCTGAATGTTCCTTGAGTTGTTAATTTCTTGTAATCCTCTGATACTTTATTTGCCTTCAGGGTTGAGAATAGTGATGTGAAAATTTTTCATAGAAAAGATAACCTGCGTGAGAAAACGGATGCATTAGTTTAATGGAATACAAATGATGTTTCTAGTCCCCTGTTTAATCTAGTCCCTTTGGATGAATTGCACTATGAATAGACCTCTATATTCTGCAGCCAATGTTAACGGTTCGGAAAATGTCACCATCTTAATTTTGACATTTCCTAATATGTTTTTTCACATGCACTTTCATTTTCTTGTAAATGTTGCACATCGATTTTGTAATCCAGACATTGTTAAATAAAATAGCATATAGTAGATTTTCTCATTTCCTGCAAGGATTGTAAGTGTTTTCATTACCGCATGTAAAGATCCCGGAGGAAAGTCTAGAAGTGTGTTCTCAATGATCTTGAGTAGACATGGCCATTCAGCATATTCACTAAATTTGTCATAGTGTACAGGATACACCAAAGTCTTCTATACCATTTCCTGACAATGCAGGGTCAATCCATTTCAAATCACCCAAAAAAAAATAAAATTGTTGCTTAACATTATTGATTTGCCCGATTTTTTTCATATGAGTTCTCTATGGGTAGACAATAAAAGAAAACCATTTGAAAAAATTTTACAAGTCATAGTTTTATATCGGCAGCTATTTTCAAAATGGCGATTGGTTGAAATTTAGTAAAAAATAAGGTTTGCGGAAAGTTAAATTGCCAAGCTATTTTTCAAGATATCAGAATAATTAAAACACCAATGTGTTCAGCATGAAATGAACTTCAAGTTAAGATTAAATTAATGGTAATTTTGTGCAAGAAAGTCAGTCAAACTTGTTATGCAAAAACTGAGAAGACAATCATCAATCGGCACTCTTGAAGACCTTAAGGATTTATGAAGGAAAAGAGACGCACCACTAATACTTTATTTCTGTGTTGAATACTTATATAACTACCTCCCAAAGAGAATTTAGCTATGAGAATGCTGTCCGTTTTTTTCTAGAGCTTTTTCTAGGGCCTGTAACTAAAAAGGGACTGAATGAAAACAAGTGAAAATTTGACAGAATGTTCTTTGTACAAATAGTAATATCTCACAAAAAAAGTATGACTGAGACTCAACTACATTTAGAGATATACAGCATTGAATTTCAGTTAAAAACGCCACCCTCTTTCTCGCTCGTGCAGCGCTAAGTTAGCAAACAAGGACTTTATTAAATCATTACATTAACAAATAGCTTATATTTGAAATTTAAAACACGATACTCATTCATAAGGCCTAATTTTAAGTTAAAATAATTTGTTAACCAGAAAAATAATGGTACATTTCCAAATAAAAATAGCAGTAAGTTAAAACGCTTATGTTAAAGAAAAAGTATTTTATTACATCTGTTGTATATATATGCATTGATATAAAATGTACGCGTACTGTAAAAATATATATGCATTTAGTTTCATATTTATAAAATATTTAATTAATGTTATTAAATACATTACAGATGAAATAGAAGAGGAGTAGACTGAAGTCACAACTCTGCAATTGTCTATACAGCCTGCATGTTCTTACATGTCTCTGCAAGTAGAGACATGAACTCCACCCCACCCCCGCCTCACATTCATTGCTTGGACACAGGTGAAGTTCAGTTGGTGATAGTTCTTTGACAAGTGATCATGTACTGTTAATGTGTTTTAAACTTGGATTGCTATTGCTATGAAGTGAAGTACCTTAATGAAAATTAAATATGAGTTGTTTTGTGGGTGAACTAATAAGTGAACAGTGCCATAAACAGCATTACAAGAAAGAAGTGCTTCAAGAATTAATTCGGGTGAGTGACTTGCCAGCTGAAGAACAATGTTTGCTAAAATTAAGACTTTCCAATGAAATTACTAATATTTGCCATTACCACAAAGATAAATATTTAGACAAAGACAACCACATTTTTGGGAAAAAATGTTGTGATCCATTTGGTTGCCACAAAAAACCAGTTAAAAATGGTTTGCGTAAAATACGTATGGATCACCTTTCCAAGAGTAAAAATGTAGATATCAACTTAATTCCTGGACAAGCTCTATGTCCAACCTGTGCAACAAAAATATTTGTTGAGAAACCAATTGAAGAGGAGGGGGATAGTGTTGAAAATGACCATGATTTTCGTCCTAAGCCTTTTGAATTAGTTGATGATAGCCCTTTGCATAAAGTAGAATCCATTTGTGAAAGTTTGGAATTGTCTCCTTTGTGCAAAATAAGGAAGCTTAACACAGAACAGCGACTATCAGCTTTACAAAGAAAAACTGACAAAATTACAAGTGCTGTTAAGCGAAAACTGGAAGATTCTTTCCATTGTGATTTAGACGCCCCAAGTCAAAGTACTACAGATAATGTAGAGAGTGAGTATGATATACTTATTACCAAACTAAAAGACAAATTTAAAGTTTCTAATAAAGATGATAAAATTAAGATATTTAGTCTCTTGCCACAATCATGGTCAAAGCTAAAAATAATTGAGGAATTTGGTACATCTGAATACATGGTGAAGTTAACTAGACAGCTAACAAAGGAACAAGGTATTTTACCACATCTTTCAAAAATAAAAGGCAACGAAATTAGTGATGTTAAAAATTGTGTTGCAGAATTTTACGAGGATGATGAAAATAATCGCCTATGTCCTGGTAAAAAAGAGAGTGTGTCAACTGTAATCTACAATGTTAAGGTGCATAAGCAGAAAAGATTAATTCTTCTCTCACTCAATGAGCTCTATAGCCTCTACAAACAGAAATACCCTGATCACAAGATTGGTCGCTCTATGTTTTGTGCTCTGAGACCAAAGTGGTGCATACTTCCCGGTTCCTCAGGTACACATAGTGTGTGCGTTTGTAAGCACCATCAAAACACAAAGCTCATGATCAAAGGAGCAAAACTGAATGCAAATTATAAAGACCTTATCTCTTGCATGGTTTGTGACATTGAGAATGAACAATGCATGCTCGACTCCTGTGAAAAATGTCCTGGACCAGAAATCCTACTTTATACCTTACAAAGTGAACTTGACTCAATGGCTGACGAGGTAGTTTTTAAACAGTGGGTACAAACCGATAGAGCTGAGCTCATAACACAAGTAATGCCCAGTGAGGAGTTTTTACATTCTCTTATTGATAAGCTTGTGCTTTTAAAATCCCATCACTATATTTCAAAATCCCAAGCTCGACACTTCAAGGAAACAAAAGAACGCCTGACAGAAACCCGTTGTTTAGTAGTCGGTGACTTTGCCGAAAACTATACATTTACCGTACAGGATGAAATTCAAAGTTTTCACTGGACTAATACTCAAGCGACTCTCCATCCCTTTGTCGTCTACTTCAAAAAGGACGACAAAGTATGTTGCAAATCTATTTGTGTGATTAGTGACCATCGTGATCACAATACCACAACTGTGTACACTTTTCAACATCACCTAATCAGGGAAATAAAGAGAATAATACCTAATGTTGAAACAGTAATTTACTTTAGCGATGGGGCAAACAGCCATTACAAAAATAAGAAAAACATCATTAATGTCTGCCAACACGAAAATGATTTTGGTTTAAACGCAGAGTGGAATTTCTTTGCCTCATCACACGGGAAGAATTCTTGCGATGGTATTGGGGGTACCACAAAACGAATAGTTACACGAGCTTCACTACAAAGACCTTACACTGAACACATTCTGACTCCACAAGATATGTTCAAATATTGTCGAGATAACATTACTGGAATTCAATACCTATTTGTATCTTCATCTGACATTGAGCAAATGGAAACAAAACTTTCTGAGAGATTTGAATGTTGTCTACCAGTGAAAGGAACCAGGAGCTATCACAGATACGTCCCCATAAGTGATAATCAAATGAGATGTTATGCAACTTCTACATGCTCAAGTTTTGATGACCATCAAACTTCAATACAATTTACAACTGTAACGTCTTTTAAGAAGGATGACTATCTTGCATGTATATATGATGACAAGTGGTGGCTTGGCAAAATTGAAGACAAAAGCCAAGACAATAATGATGTATTGGTACATTTCTTTCACCCTTCTGGACCAAGAATTGCGTTTCAACTTTCCAAAAGTGATACTGCCTGGGTGCCTGCTAAGAAAATAGTGCGAAAGGTGACTCCATTGGAACTAACAACTGTGTCTGGTAGAACACATAACATAGATGAAAAACTATGTACTGAAATATCATCTTTATTTAATTCACTGATGAAAATTACAGCTAACAAGTAATTGCAACCAAACTTTTATATCTAACAAGTAAGTGCTCATACAACATTACTGTGTGTACTGTAAGCAAGTGTATTACAACATCTGTATCGGAAAGTTAAGTTTAATAATTATTACATATTGTTCTCACTGCCTATTTTCATCCACAGTAAAAATCTTTGATTAATTATTCTATCTAATGATTACAATATATTTTGAACAATGTCAGTTGTATTTCAAGCCCTTAATTGCTACTTTCACACCGCTCGAGCGTGAAAGAGGGTGGCGTTTTTAACTGAAATTCAATGCTGTATATCTCTAAATGTAGTTGAGTCTCAGTCATACTTTTTTTGTGAGATATTACTATTTGTACAAAGAACATTCTGTCAAATTTTCACTTGTTTTCATTCAGTCCCTATTTAGTTACAGGCCCTAGAAAATTGATATTTAAAGGCTTTCGGCCATTTTTGAAAAGCTCTAGAAAAAAACGGACAGCATTCTCAGAGCTAAATCCTCTTTGGGAGGTAGTTATATAAGTATTCAACACAGAAATAAAGTATTAGTGGTGTCTTTTTTCCTTCATGAATCCTTAAGGTCTTCAAGAGTGCCGATTGATGATTGTCTTCACAGTTTTTGCATAACAAGTTTGACTGACTTTCTTGCACAAAATTACCATTAATTTAATCTTAACTTGAAGTTCAATTCATGCTGAACACATTGGTGTTTTAATTATTCTAATATCTTGAAAAATAGCTTGGCAATTTAACTTTCCGCAAAACTTATTTTTTACTAAATTTCAACCAATCGCCATTTTGAAAATAGCTGCCAAAATAAAACTATGACGTAAACTTTTTTCAAATGTTTTTTTTTATATTGTCTCCCCATAGAGAACACATAATACAAATATCAGGCAAATAAAAAAAGTTGAGCAACATTGCCTGGGTGATTTGAAATGGAATGACCCTGTATTCAACCGTGACAAGAAATTACTTAACACGAAAACCACCTTTAGGCGGTACAACATTGGACAGTTCAGAAATTTTTTTAGCTGAAGTACTATTTGAACACCTTTCCAGTATAATATCTGATGTAATATCATAACGGATGTGCTTTGTTCACTCTTCTTGAAGTTATTTACTGTATGCAGAAGAATAGAATATATAGCATTAGTACTTGAAGTTGAAATTTTGAAAAAATACAGAGGGACTACACTGTTTATTTCAAAGGAGAGGTGTGTATCTCACCATCACACAATCGTTGTAGCGAAGCTTCGAAAGATGAATAGCAATATAAAAGTTGTTTGAGAATAGGATATCGAGACGCGAGATACGACTAAAGATTTGATTAAATCTTCCGAGTAAGACTGCATTGACACACCAAGAACATGAGTGTATTGCATTAGAGGGAATGTGGATGTCAGAATGAGGAAATGTGATACGATATTCTTATCAAGACAATGCTACCGAGATATAAGATTACTTTTTCATTCAAAAACTTGAATATGAAGAATTTTCATCTAGGGATATCAGAAATCAATGACTTTTTCTGCTGTATAAAGTTGTGGTATTTAGTTACTAATCAATGCATAGAGTGAGTTTATATGAAAAGATTGTTTGATTAGCCCACAGTTTGGTTGCTTTGTGATGACCAGTGTTATTAAGTTGGTACCTAACACAGCACTAACTGTACCGTAAATGTTTTCCACCTAACCGTCTACGGGATGATCTCAAAAGAACCTAAAATCGATTCTATAATTGTCTCAATAATCAGATCACCGGTCTCAGACACAAACTAACGCTGCTTCTCAGCTATTAAATTGATGCTTCCGTTTCCTCAAGCAGCTGATCATCTTTTCTGTGAAAAACCTCACATCACTATACTCAACCTCACATCAAGATGTCTTTTTGAGCGAAGTTCCAATTGATATAACAATCGATCAGTTCTTAATGATCGCCACAAAATTTTCTGGAGAATTAACTTAACGTCACATATAACGTTAGCAAGATAAATAAATCATTCCAAACTACTGTCACGATAACAAAAATTCTCAAGTACTTTTGAGGAGGATTTGTCATCTCAGCGGCACGTTGAGCTAATGCCACTTTCCATGTGTGATAATATGTCATTGCACAAGAATTATGCACACACCAAGTACAGTCGAGTGTTTACAGTTCGACTGCACTAAATGTAAAATAGTCTTTGTTGTACTGAGAATTAATACTCACACTTAGAAGGAAGAGTTCTTCTAAAGGCAGTGGTGTAGACGAAAAATGTCAAGTAAAATCTGCTTTAAGTACAGTACGTATATAAATAATGTTAAAGGCTATTTTCAACTTATATCTTAAGAATATATATTACAATTAGACACGGAAAGTGACAAAAGATTAAAAAAGACATTCGCAAAGTATTCCAACGATCGAATTTAAGTCTGCCAAAGAAGCAACGACAATTAAATCGCGGCTCTTGAGATACTTGGAGATTAATACTATACGGCTTCAAATGATGCAAGAAGTTTTCGAAGGATAAAGGTAGCTGTATATGGACAGGAATAATGGAAGAAATAACAGACGGGATATAGATCATTAGTATGATATGGAAAGGTTATTTGATTAGCCTACAGACGATTTAGTGCTTCTATTTTTGTAAAGTAATTTACTTGGTGATCTAGGATTGCTCTGGTCAATGGTTATGGATATGCTCGTATACATACAAGGTCAAATGTTCAGTGTTAGTGATAGATATCAGTAAACTTCGTAAGCCTCAACTGCTGGCGATTAGTCGGGTACACTTTATGGAGTAGCTTTGTGCTCTTGAGAACATAAGTTAGAGTCGATGGACAGGACACGCAATCTCTATTCACGTCAGCGAGATAATGTAGTGTTGAATTTAATAAATAAGATTACAGAAATACTTGTTGTTGATCATTCCGTCTTAGATAGGATAGGTGTCAAAAACTAATACAGTTGGTGCACTAATCTGCAAAAGAGGGATGCTTATCAGAATTTTACTCACCGGTGAGATAACGTTTAGAAAATCTAGAAATTCTAATCCTCCAGTAAGCTTAATAAGAGTTTGCGATATGGCAGTGAAAATAGCGCTTAACATAATTTTATACGTACTTAAAACAGATTTGTGTTGGCATTTTCTCCACATCATTGTAGAAGGACTCTTCCTTCTAGGTGTGTGTTTTAAAACTCAAGACGATAGAGTTTGAAATATTCAGAGCAGTCGAATTGAGATTCTTGTTCATTGAGATATTATCACACAAGGAAGGTGGCATTATCTCAACGTGTGCCCACTGATGTACACAATAATTCTGTAGAACTTCTGTTATCGTAACAGTATTTGGGAAACAGGGATTATCTTGCTAACGTTGTGTCTGACGTTGAGTTAATCCCCCAGAAAATTTTGTGGCCTTCGTAAGCACTGTTCGATAAACATATCACTTGGAACTTCTCCAAAGGAAGCTTCTTTTTCTGCGAATTGTGAATGTTCCTTGAGTTGTTAATTTCTTGTAATCCTATGTTACCGTATTTGCCTCCATAGCTTCCATCAGCTGAGTATAGTAATGTGCAAATTTGGCATAGAAGAGATGACCAGCTGTGTGAGAAAACGGAAGCATTAATTTAATTGCCTAAAAATGAAGATTCTAGTCCCCTGTTCAATCTACTCTCTTTGGATGAATTAGAATACGATTATGACCTTTTCTACGAGGGCGCCGGACTGCGTCACGGGGTCGCCTGAGAACATCTTGATAGGACACCTTTCTCACTGTTTGTCCTTCCGGTGCGTACTCGTGATGCAAAATTCCCCAGCCATTGAAGAAAACAGTCAGCAACACCTTGATTTTGCTTCGCACTTGCCGCGCTTTCTTCGGCCATGGAGAATCAGGATGCTTCCATTGAGACGATTTTTGTTTTGTTTCTGGGCCGCACCCGTACACCCATGACTCATCTCCAGCTATCACGGAATTCAGATACCCAGGATCAGTGTTGGTGGTGTCCAGAAGGTCCTGTGCAACGTTAAAACGGGTGTCTTTTTGTTCCTGAGACAACTTGCATACAAATTTAGCAGCCACTTGTTTCATGTTCAAATCTTCACGCAAAATGCATGTGCAGAATCTTAACTCACTCCAACATCTTCTGCAATCTCTCGCACTGTCAAACGGCGATCTGCCATCACTAAATTTCGCACCCGCTCAACAACAGCTGCATTCCGAGCAGTTTGGGGCCTGCTGCTACGCTGCTCACTCTCGACTGATGTGCGGCCATCTTAGAATCGGTTGAACCATTCTTTAATTTGTGTTACACCCATCGCATCTACTCCAAACACCTGCTGAATCTTACGAATAGTTTCGCTTTCAGAATCACCCAGCCTTTGACAGATATTGATGCAGTATCTTTGCTCAATTCGCTCAGTCATCTTGCGAGAAACACTAAATCCGACGAACACTACCAACAGCACCTCACTTCGTGACCACCAGCTCACGACTGGCACACGCGAACGTGGTGAAAAATTTCGAGAATGCGAATTAAGGTTCCTCCTTCCACCGTGCACAGTGGCGCCGCCTGAGAATCACTACTTTGCGTGGAAAAAATAAAGGTTGGATACTTTTTAGACAGGCCTCCTATATACTGCTGTCAAAGTTTACGGTTCCGAAAATGTCATCAACTTAATTTTGAGATTACCTAATATGTTTTATCACATGCAGTTTCATTTTCTTGTAAATGTTGCATATTGATTACGTCATCCAGACATTGTTCGGTAAGATCGAAGATCCTAGATTTTGTCATCTCCTCCGACAGTTGTAAATGTTGTAAATGTAAATGTCCTCCTCCGACAGTTGTAATAACCACATGTAAAAGTCCCGGAGCAAAGTCTAGATAGAGTTCTCAATGATCTTGATTTGGCATGGCTAATCAACATTTTCACTAATGTTGTCATAGTGTACAGGATACCCCCTGTACACTATACCATTTCCTGAGATAATGTATCCAATCCTGCCTAGAAGCATCCTAAAGGCGGTACAACTTTGGACCGTTAAGAAATATCATTTGCTGCAGGTTCGATTTGAACACCTTTCCAGTATAATAGCTGATCTAATGTCATAACCCATGTGCTCTGTTCTCTTTTCTTGCACTTATTTACTGTATGCGCAAGGGTAGAATATATAGTATTAGTATTTGATGTTGAAATATTGAAGAAATAAAGAGGCAATACACTGCTTATATGCAGAGGAGAGGTGTGTATCTCAGCATTACACAATCGTTGTGGCGAAGCTTTCACAAGATGAATAACTATTCAAACGTTGTTTGAGAATAGGAAATCGAGACGCGAGATGCGAGTGACGATTTGATTAAATCTTCCGATTAAGACAGCATTGACTCATCAAGAAAATGAGTGTATTCCATTAAAGGGAAGAGGAATTCAAAATGACGAAATGTGATACAATATTCTTATCAAGAGAATGCTACCGTGATAGATTACTTTTTCAATCGAGAACTAGGATATGAAAGTTTTCAAGAGACTTCTGAAACAAATGCCTGATTCTGATCTATCAGATGTGTGGCACTAAGTTACTAATCAAAGTATACAGTGAGCTTATATGAAGGGATTATTGGTTAGCCCACTGTTTAGTAGCTTCGTGATGGTCAGTGTTACTAAGTTGGTGACGAACACCGGACTGACTATACCGTAAATATTTTCCACCTAACGGTCTAAGGGAAGATCTCAAAAGAACCTAAAATCGATGTTTTATTTGTCTCATCGATCACATCACCGGTCTCAGACCTAAATAAAGTAAGGCTGCCTCGATGGTTAAAATATAATGGGTATCATAGAAAGTTTGTCATTATGCAATCGTGAAAATAATGTTAATGATAGACCGGAACCTAGTGAATCCTACACAACTCTGTGTGTAAGCCCTAGTGCGCAGCAAGGACGCTAAGTGGCCATGGAGAGAGCCGAAAAAAAATCATTTTGGGGGTAATATGTGCAACGATCAAATTTAATTCTGCCAATGAAGCCACGACAATTCAATCAGAGTCCTTGAAGAACTTGGAGAACAAACTAGAGGGACCAAAACTTACAAACAGATTTCGAAGGAATAAAGGTGTCTGTATATGGACATCAGTAGTACAAGAAACTAGGAACTGGAAATCTATAGCTGTTGTTCGGTGTGATTCAGATCTTTTAAGCAACTTCCTAGAATACTTGAGCAGTTGCTGATACTCTTGTAGCCACATACAAGTAGAACTGAAAGGAAATGCGACAAAATTAATAAATTTAAAGAAATTTTAGCGTCATTAAAAGATTGCTTTCATTCTTTTCATGATGCAACAGGCTGTGAGACGAATTCAGCTTTACTGAGGACTGAATAGTTTGCAGCCTAAAAGTTCCTTCATAAAGAAGAGTGCTGAAAGTTAGACAGAGTCTTCAACCAACCAAATGTGAATCCTGACAAAGTGGTGCCGTTAGAAATTACTTATTCGCCTGTATGAAGATAGAAAAAACGCCTCCCTGGTGTAAGCCATATCAGATATAACAAGAAAGTAGTACAAAGCTTCAGAATGGCCACTTTTCCCATTACTAACACAGCAGCTGTGCAGCATTCAATTCGGAAGTACCTCATTTTCCATGAGCGAAGTTCTCTTAATATGAATCCAATCGAAAGAGGTGGTTTGTGAAAGAGGATATGCAAATTCCAAGGACTTACACAGCTAGCATCAGCTTCAGCCGGATAATCTTACTTACATGTAGATCAAAAGTAACTGCAAGATAGGATTGTGAACGAGCCACACGTTAGTGTAAAAGAGCCGAAATGAAGTATTCAAGCGAACTCTGCATTCTGCCAAGGGTGCTCGTATACGAATGGCAAATCGGAACACAATCTTATATAGATGATAACGTACAACAGCTGTAAAAAATAAATATGTCATTGACAACGGGTAATTGTTGATCCAATGAGTTATGATTATTATTTTGTGATATCGTCCCCGCCTTATAGACTTAAAAAAATGGAGATGAAGTCGAACTTGATGAAACTTTAAATGAAGGTATAAGGACAAGGTAAAAAATGATGAAGGAGGTTTATTGCTTAGTTTACTAATTTTGAAATCATTTAACACGAGCTGCTTTGGAATTATTTAACACGAGCATATCCAAAGCCGTTGACCAGAGCCATCCTAAATCACCAAGTAAATTCCTCCACAAAAATAGATGCACCAAATCGTCTGTAGAATTCTGCTTAGGTGTTCGCTGCATATAGCGGTATATCATGGCTAGCCTAGTGTGCATTTTCAGTAGAGCCGTTAACATTGGCAAGAAAGTAAAAAATACACAGATATGTGCCTAGATCTATATTTCAGATTGTTTTCAGAAAACATAGTATTATTATGATACCGAAACGTTCAGATAACATTTTACTAAGAGGAGATGCCGAGATACTTGTGGTTGTCTTATCACAACGAATGCAAGCAGTTAGCATGCACAACTACTAACCATACATAGTTATATTTGATAAGAAGCATAGAGAGCAAGCCAGAACCCACAAATCGTCTGTAGAATTCCGCATAGATGATCGCTGCATATAGCGGAATATTATGACAAATGGGATAGAGTACATTCCTGGCACAGTCCTGCTAAGAGCCGTTAACATTGGCAAGAAGTTAGATGAAAGACTGAGATAGATCAGACTGTTTTCAGAGAACATTGTGTGACGAAGGTACAGAAACAGTCAGTTATTTTGCTAAGAGCGTAGTGAGATTAGGATTTTTCAATTGCTACTTACACGCTAAATATAAAATTTGTTGGAAAATTATTTTCATTTGCCAAAAGATTTAAGATTTATCTACAGGGCTGCCGACTGTGGTTTTCTGCAGAAATAATGTATTACTATTGGTAGATAAAATAAAAATAAAAGTAGATGTCGATATCCGCCATGATACTTGCATTAGAACGAGTGGAATCTGTTTGCATGCAGTACAACCTACGAGAGCAAGCAGATTGAGATGGGATAAGTGCAGCAGCTCATATTGTTCTAAGGACTTGCAAATTCAAAATATTCGAGTTTAAACCCAGTGACATACGGAACAAGAAGCCTTTGGCTGAGAAGGAATGAATATCACGGTGAGCTCATAAGGTGTAGTAAAGAGAAAGCGCGTTAAAATCATAGACAATTTGGTAGGTGTCTTGCGATAGGACAAGCATCGCCGAGCTTGTAAAGCTTTTTATAAAATGCATCCACTACGTCAGTAAAAGTCTTAAAATCCGAACATTAGCAGAGATGTGACTTGACTTCAGTGTAATAGTATTCTACAATTTCTTAAAAGTGATATTAAAAAGACATTATATCGATCTCTAAGTGATGAGGTGATTAAAGATATAATTTTGAGGATGGACGGGAATGTTCTATTTTTAATTAGTGCAACAGGCGCGCTAATAAATCGAGCGGTCTCTTTCGAGGGGTCCGGTAAGGCTAAACGGCTTATGCCGGCTTATGTTCTTCTTACAATGCTGTGAAATTTAGTAGTCAGCAGTTGACATCGGCATCTATTAATTGATTCCTATTGGCTTACAGCTAGTAAAGGAATCCAAAAATGAATCCAAAGCCGTATGATCCTGTGTTGTGTACCTAGGTCTTAAAAACGAAGCAGTAGTGCTTTTAGAGCTCCTTAACTATCATTATACGATGGCGTAGCAATGAAAAAATCGTGGATTTACTTCTCCCTTTAATAAGACGAGGGTATGACAGACGTACAGCTTTGGGAACAATCAGCGGTTTTTTTAAGTGTGCCCTTGGGATTGAAGAATGTTGGGATACCAAATGTAAAAAAAATTAATATTAATTTAACAATTATAATCAACTAATAGCAATAATTCCCGTTAAAATGCAACTATTCTACAGTGCTACCTGCTGAAGAAATCTACCTAGCACCCATAACGCTCTCACCTGGTTTTTGATCGATAGCCTCATAGTAACTGTTAATCCAAAGAATTTTGTTCTTAAGGATATATTATTTAAAGAAAGTCTCCTGTGAGTTAACACTTGAGGTTATCAAATATACATTTAATTAGCGTCCTGCTCCTCACTAGGGTTTACATACACAGTTGTGGAGGATTCACTAGGTTCCGGTCTATCGTTAATAATATTTTCTTGATTGTATTCTGTAAAACTTGCTATGAAAGAAATTAATTTCAAACCTCAAAAGCAGCCTTACTTTGGGTCTGAGACCGGTGAACTGATTGATGAGCCAAATAAAGAATCGATTTTCAGTTCTTTTGAGATCTTTTCGTACACGGCCAGGAGGAAATCATTTACGGTATAGTCAGTCCTGTGTTCTCTACCCACTTAGTAACACTGGTCATCAGAAAGCAACGAAACTGTGGGCTAATGAAATAAGCTTCTCATATAAACTCGCTGTATGCTTAGATTTCTAAGTGATTGATTTGATTGATAAGTAACTGAGACAAATTTCAAAAAGCAGAAAAAGTCATTTATTCAGAAGTCTCTTGGTGAAAATTCTCCATATCCAAGGTCTAGAATGATATCACGGTAGAATTGTCTTGATAAGAATATCGTATCACTTTTCGTCATTCTGACATCCTCTTCCACTCTTATGCTATACACTAATGTTCTTGGTGCGTGAATGCTGTCTTACTCGGAAGATTTATACTAATACTAATACTATACATTCTACACTTCTGCATACAGTAAATAAATGCAAGAAAAGTGTACAAAGCACATGCGTTATGACATTAGTTCTTTTTGGTGTGTTTTGAGCAATGAACGAGTTCAGCTAGTCGATATGTAATTTACAAACGCTCCTTTCTTTCAATTTTAAGTATGTCAGTAACTAACGATTGGGAAGAATGTGGTACATCTTCCAAAGACTCTGTTGGACTTATTGAATAGCCTCACTTTTCAATTGTTATTATCTGATTTTCTGATACAATTCCGTTCTTAAATTTTATACTAAGCGATGACTAACAAGATGCTTTTTCATGTTCTAAATCCTTTTTTGGTACTACTTAATGAGCTCTTATGAGTGGTAAATGATAGAAACATTACGATAATTGCGTTTTCTCACTTGTATTGAAATGCGTGAGAAGGTAATGTTGATTTTAGTCTATTTCCAGTTTCCAACTCTTGTTTCGCCCTCTTAAATAGAGCAGCTTTTCAACCGTAAATATCTAACAATTTATGTCAATACAGTTAATTCATTTTATTCTTAAAAATTCTGGAATTTAAAAATGAGTGCATTCACTAAAAAGAATGGAGTGTTTTGAAACTTGGGTAGAACCTTGCTGATGTGATGGTTACTTACCGAGATAAATGAGAGTTAATAAAAAGAACGGAATTGTCGTTCATTCTCTTTTCATATTTTAATAGAAAGTAGGTCTACTTAGCTGTTTGCTTAGTTTAGCCAGGAGAGCTGTTTGGAAGATGAAGCACACTTCTGAGGATCATTACTTAATCATGTATGTTAGAATAAAATAAAAGAATCAAATACTAGTAAATTATCAAATAGTTATAAATGAAGAGGGGCGAGTACTGCAAAAGGTGTGTATGTTATATTACACCAAATCATGCTTATCGTTAGTTTGTAACAAATTTTAGATAAAACGATAGATCGCAATTGTCGTAAACTGTCATGTATTTATAATTGAAAAACTAGATAATTTAGTAGTGCGAAACAAGTGATCAGAATATGAAATAGAATTTTGCTGATCGCTAGTTGCTGGGATACTTAAAAATAAAACGAAACAACGAAGCACTCATAAATTGTCATATATTTACATTAGAAAAGGGAGTCGTTTGCGTGTGGGAAAGGTGTTTTTTTTTTTTTTTATAAAGCAGACTCTTGATGATCCTTTTTTAAAATCAACTGTTTTAGAATAAAATAAATTATAGAATTAACGTAAATTATCGGAGATATAGTATTAAAAATTAGTCATTCTCTAAAGTGAATGGTGTGTTTGAATTCTGATACAGAAATTTGGCGATCGCTACCTGAAGGCATAATTAAGAATAAAGTAAAAATAACACAATACTCAGATTTTTAAAATTGAAATATGAGTTTATTCAATACCTCCAAACGAGTATTTAGAAGCTGAAGTATTTTCTTGCTGATCGTTTAGTTACTGACATATTTAAAAATAACATGAGAGAAAGGATAAGGTAAATTAACGAATATTTAAGATTAAAAAGGATCTTTACTCATAGGGCGTGAGCTTTGTTTTGGTATGTAAAAAAAACTTTTCATGATAGTCACTGAAACCTTTTAAAGTTAAATAAAATAATATAACTGTCGTAGATTCTCAGATATTTACTATTAAAGCCGATTCTATGTAGTATAGTAAAAACGTGTAGAGGTAGACTCCTGCTAATCGTTTGTTACTGACATATATAGTAGAAAATGAAAGATCAGAATAGTCGTAAATACCAAGACATTTTCAAGTGAAAAGTGATTCCATTTTGTAGGATAAAAGTATTGTTTCCAAGCCGAATTAACTCTTGCTGATCGTTAGTTACTGAAATATTTTAGAATAAAATGAAAGAATGGAGTTATCGTGAAATGCCAGGTACAATTAAAAAGTGAGAATAAAACGGTATTGTGGTTATTTCACAGATATGTAATATTGTAAATGGACTCCTTTTACTAGAGCGTAATAAGAGTTTAGAAGACGAAGCACATTCTTGCTGATCGTTCGTTAACATATTTGTGAACAAAATTGGAGATCGGTATTGTCTTAAATTGAAAAGAGAATTGTCTTAAAATGTTAGATATTTATAATTGAAAAGTGACGTGATTTATTATTGCGAAGAGACTATATCAAAAGTGAACCAGACTCTTGCTAACCATTAGTTAGTGAAATAATTAAATATAAAATAAAAGAGAGGAAGCGTCGTTAATTTTCAGAGATTTTAAATATGAAAATTTTTCCATTCAATAGGTAGAAACTAGTGGTTGGAAGTAGAAGTAAACTCTTGCTGACGTTTATCCACATATTTAAATATAAAACGAAAGAGCAGGATTGTCGCACATTGTCAGATATTTACAATTGTTAAAAGAGTTAACTGTGCTAAATTGTGAGATATAATTAATGAAATTGAATCCGTTAAGTTGGGGGAACGTTCAGCTTGGAACATGTGGCAGACTCTTCCTGATGGTTAATCACTGAAATATACAAAACGGAAAAAATATAACGTTATTTTCGTTTATTGTCGTTCATTGTTAGCGTGTTAGAATAGAAAACTTGTTCCATTTCTTTTGGGCAAAAGGAACAATACATCTGCGGATATGAAAGTGACACTCATTGTCGTTTTATTGACTTATATACGTACAAGAAAAACAACGGAATAGGGTAAATTGTGAGATAATTACAACTGAATGTTGAGTCCACTCAACATCTCGAAACGACTTTAAAACCTCACTCAGACTTTCGCAGGTCGTTAATTGCTGACATATTGAAGCATAAATGAAAAAACGAATCGGCATAATTTGTCAGAAAATAACAATAAGGCGTAGAGAGTGGAAGATGAGGCAGACTTTTGTGATCATGATTTACTCACGGAAAAAAAAATAATGTGATGGAGCGGATTTTACTGAAATTGTCTGATAACTATAATTGAAAACGGACTCTACTCAGTAGGGCGAAAGGAATGTTGGAAGATGAAGCAAATTAATAGTGATCGATATCTACAGACACATTTAAGAATGGAATTGTATTGTTGTTAACATATTTGCAAATGTAAATAGAGAATATCCGATAAAGCGAAACGCGAGTTTCTCACGTTCGTTAGTTACTGACATCTTTAAGAATAAAATGGAAGATCGTAATTGTTGTGAATTGTGATATTTACAACTAAAAGGTGTTGAGGTTTGAGGGCATTGAAAGGCTTGAAGAACGTGGGAATGTAATATCGACAGTTGCAAACATATTGATAATATAATGATACCACATACGTTTTTTAAAATGTATAAAATTATAACTGAATGTAGAGTTGATTCAGTAGGAGGGAACTAGTGTTTGAACTATGTGGGAAGCTGTAAATTCGTTAGCTACCGACATATTTAAAAATGAGAGAAAGGAACTGTTTCAAATTGTCTGGTATTTACTAATAAATGAAATCTCATTCAGCAGAGTGAAGGGAATCTTTCGAAGTTTATGTGATACTTATGCTTGAATTCATTCTAATAAGAGAACAACACTTATCTCGACATCTCCTCTTAATAATATATCTGAATGTGTATGTAACTTGGTAATGCAATTTTCTCTGAAAACAGTCTAAAGTTATCTAAGCACATATATGTGTTTTTCGACTTTCTTCTTGCCAATGTTAACAGCTCAGCTGGAGTGTGCAAGGCAAGTACTCTAGGCAGTTTGCAGTGATATTCCGCTATATGCAGCGTTCATCTATGCTGAATTCTACAGACGATTTGGTGCTTATATTTTCGTAAATAAATTTACTTGGTGATCTAAAGCGGCTCTGGTCAAAGACCATGGATATGCTCGCATACATACCAGGCCAAATGACAGTGAAGTTTGGTGTTAGATATGAGTACACTTCGTAAGACTGAACACTGTTGATTAATCGGGTACATTTTGTGGGTTAGCTTTCTGCTCTTTAGAAGATACCTTTGAGTATGTGGAAAGACACGCAATCTCTATTCACGTCAGCGAGATAAGGTAGTGTAAAATTTGACAAATAAGATTAGAGATATTCTTATTGTTGATCAATCCGTCTCAGATATGAAATGTGTCTAAAAGCTAATACAGTTGGTGCACTAATCTGCTACATAGGTTAAGCTTAGTAGAACTTTACTTACCGGTGAGAAAACGTTGATAATATTGAGAAATTCAAATCCTCCAATAAGTTTAATATGACTGTGCGATATGGCAGTTTGTAGTAGAAGAGGAACCGTGCGAGTGAAAAAGACTTTAAGGTTTTGCAGCTTGAAGATTAGAGTGATAATCTTGCAAAGGTGGAATCAGTTTGCATGCAGTACAACCGACGAGAGCGGGCGTGATGAAATGGGAAAAGTTCGGGAGGTCATATTGTTAGGACTTGCAAATTCGAAAAATTCGAGTTTAAACTTAGTGACGTGCGGAACAAGAAGTATTTAGCTGAGAAAGAATGAATGTCGTGGTGAGCTCATAAGGTATAGTAAAGAGAAAGCGAATTATTTGATTGACAAGTTGATAGGTTACTTGCGAAAGGACAGGCATCCCCGAGATTGCGAACCTTATTGTAATCTGCATCCACAACAATAGAAATCGCCAAAAATAACAACATTAGCAGGGATGCTAATTTAAGCAGAGATGATACTTGACTTCTTTATGATATTATTTTTCAATGTCTGAAGACAAATATTATTCGATTTTTAAGTGATGCGGTGATTAAAGAAATAATTTTTGAGGTGGACGGAGTTTTATTAATGGTTAAGAGTGCAACAGGTGTGCCAATAATTCGAGGGTTCTATTTCCAGGTGCTTGGTAAGGCTAAAATTCTTATGCGTGACTAACTCCTTAATACAATGCTGTGTAAATAACAAATTATCAGTGGACTTTGGCATGTATTCCTTAATTCTTATCGGCTTAGAGCTAGTAAAAAATACAACAATTAATTGGGGGAAGCAGTATTTTCTTTTGTGTACCTAGGTTTAAAGACAAAGTAGTAATGCTTTTAAAGCTGTTTTAACAAAAATTTTGCAATGGCGTACCATTTATAAACCGTGGATTTACTTTACCCTATAATAAGACGTAGGTATCAAAGTCATATTGCATTGAGATAATACAACGGTTTTAGGTGGGCCATTGGGATTGAATAAAGTTTTGTTACCAAATGTAAAAATCATAAGTATTAATTTATCAATGATTATCAAAGAATTGCTATACTTCCTGTTCATATGCAACTACAATACTATTTGAGAGTGCTTCCTGCTGAAAAAATCTACCTAGCACGCATAACGCTCTCACCTTGTTCTTCATCGTTAGCCTAATAGAAACTATTTAATCCAAAGAGTTGTGTTCTTACGGATACAATATTTATAGAAATTCTCCTCTCTGTTAAAACTCGAGGCTATCATGTATCCATTTAATTAGCGCCCTTGCTGCTTACTAGGGCTTACATACAGAGCTGTGTAGTATTCACTAGGCTTTGGTCTATCATTAATTAAATTTTCACGATTGCATAAAGATAAAAACTTGATATGGAACCCATTATATTCTAACTTCGGAAGCAGCCTTACTTTGGTTCTGAGACAGGTGATCTGATCGATGAGACAAATATAGAATCGATTTTAGGTTTTTTTTAGATCTTCCCTTAGACCGTTATGTGGAAAATATTAACGGTAGTCCTGTGTTCGCTACCGAATTAGTAACACTGGTCATCACAAAGCAACCAAACTGTGGGCTAATCAAATAATCTTTTCATATAATCTCATTGTCTGCTTTGTTAAGTACTCTCATTGTATGCTTTGATTAATAATCTCATTGTATGCTTTGATTAGTACAACCAGGTGTGACAGTTATGGGTGCTAAGTAGATTTCTTCAGCAGGTATCAATCTCAAATAATATTGTAGTTGTATATAAACGGGAAGTATCGGAATTGATTGATTATCATTGATAAATTAATGCTTGTTTTCTACATTTGGTATCCCAACACTTTTCAATTGCAAGGGCCCACCTAAAAAAAAAACGCTGTTAGTTCCCGAAGCTGTGTGTGATACCCCCGTCTTATTAATGGGTGAAGTAAATCCACGATTTTTTTTCAAAGTACGCTATTGTATAATGTGAGTTATAGAGCTCTAAAAGCACTGTTGCATCGTCTTAGGACCTAGGTACATAACAGAAAATCTTACGGCTTCGGATTCATTGTTGAGTTTCTTTACTAGCTTTAAGCCATTAGGAATTAATGAATAGATGCCGATGTCCACTCCTGACATCGAATTTCACACCATTGTAATAAGAACATAGGCCGGCCAAATCCGTTTACCCTTGTGCTAACCTCCATATGAAACCCTCGTATTATTGGCGTTCTTGTTGCACTCTAAACCGCTAATAAAATATCGAACTTTTCCTTGCATCCTTAAAATTATTTCTTTAATCACCGCATGACTTAGAGATGGATATAATCTTTTATTAATATCTCTATTCAGACAATGTAGAATACTATTAGAATGAAGTCAACTGTCGTCTCTGCTAATGTTCTCATTTTAAGACGATTTCTGACATAGTGGATGCATATTAAAAAAGCATCACAAGCTCGGGGATGCTTATCCTATCGCAAGTTACCCATCAACTTATCGATCATTTAACGCGATTTTTCTTTACTATACCTTATGCTCACTTTGATATTCATTCTTTCTTAGCTAAAGACTTCCTGTTCCGCACGTCACTGGTTTTAAACTCGAATATTTCGAATTAGGAAGTCCTAAGGACATATGTTCTGCCGTACTTTTCCGATTTCAACCCACGCTGTTTCGTCGCTTGTACTTCATGCAAACTGATATCTTCATGTAGTAATACCATAATTTCTGCAGAAAGCCACATTCGGCAGCATTGTAGATATGCCATATGAAAGTAATTTTCAAGATTTTTTAGTTTATTACAGGGTGTAAGTTGTAATTGAAAAATCCTAATCTTACTACGCTAATTAAAAAATATTACAATGTCTGGTTAGTTGTAGTGAATGCTAACTGCTTGCATTTGTTTTGAAAAGAGAACTACACGTATTTCGACTTATCCTCAGTAAAATATCAGAATGTTTCTGTAACTTGGTAATACAATGCTCTTTGAAAACAGTCTGAAGTATAGATCTAAGCTCATATCTGTGTGTTTCGACTTTCTTCGACCAATGTTAACGGCTTATAGCTGGACTGTGCAAGGAATGTACTTTAGGCAGTTTTCCATGATATTCCGCTTTTTGCAGCGATGATGTATGCAGAATACTACAGACGATTTTGTGCCTATTTTTGTAAAGGAATATCCTTTGTTTTCTAGGATGTTTCTGGTCAACGACCATACATATGCTCGCATACATACCAGGCCAATGCACAGTCTGCTTCAGTGTTAGAGACGAGTAAACTTCGTAAGCCTCATTGCTGTCGATTAATCGGTTACGTTTTGTAGAGTTCCTTTCTGGTCTTGAGAAAATTTACGTCAACGATATAAGCTAGTGTTGAATTTAATAAATAAGATTACAGAAATACTTCTTGTTGGTCATTCCATCTCAGATATGAAAGGTGTCAAAAAACTAATACAGTTTGTGCACTAAGTTGAACCGTGCGAGTCAAAGGGGCTTTAGTTTGTATAGCCTGAAGATTAGTGTGATAGACATGTAGCGTTATCAATATAGCATTTTAACGAAGTGAGTCAAAGTTGCAAAAGACGCATCTGAATTTTTTTATAGACCCAAGTTTAACTTTCAGGCTAATCGAAAGTTAATAGCAGTATCTATTACTTTGTTTGGCCATCGGGACGAGCAAGTACTCGAACACTATTATTAAGGGAGAAAATTCAGAGCTTCTACTCCAAGATGTGCAAAGAGAGCCTAGGAAGTTTAATATCTCTCAGGTGTCTTAATTGAAAATCTCGAAATGTTACCTGACTACAAAAAAATTCTGCCAATTGATAAATTTGTTGATGTATGTGTTCTGCACCTGTTCTACCATGCCTGTATAACTTTTGTACCGCGAATCACTGCTTTAAACCGCTAGCTTTATAAATTTATCGTCCGGTCTTGTCTCACAGGCCAAGACAAGCGGGCCTGTGTCTACAAGGTAATCACGTACCTAATAACCTAAAAATCTCCTAATCGAGTTTCAGGCCAATAATCATGTCTGTGAATCGTAATAAGCTTACGACCTAATAATTGTAAAAACAGTTAGGGAAAATTGTTAAGCTTTCTAGGCTTTCTGTCTGAAAAGCAGCTTGGAATAGTCGCAAATCAACAAGGTGCTGTGCAGTAAGGATTGATTATCCTTGTGTCGTATTAAACCTAGGTCAATAAGTATAAACCAACTGAAATCGACGTGTCGTAGAACTTTCATTCTTATGCCCTCTAGGATAAAAATGTACAAGGAGTCACTGCATGTATGGAATATCCAAACATTCTTCTTTATTAAGAGTGTTAAACTTTACTTCCTTGTAGGAGAGTCGAAAACTAAACGCCAGTTACACAATTTTAAATGTCCTTGCAGGTGGCAGAATCCTCGGAGTCAATCATCTGCTGTTGAACATCTTAACATATAAACAATCAAACAATAAACAATTGTTATTAACGTACAATTGAATGATAGTTTGGTACTCGAATGTGATATCTCAATGAATTGGTTTTTGGTCAATATCTTAAACGTGTGCTGCTACGGTTTCGTTTTCTCTTCGGGTACCAAGCAGCTCGTGTTAAAGGATTCCAAAATAACTGAACGTGTTTGGGAAACTGACTCTTTATTAAAGACTGCAATGTACTGGAAATACTATTACTATTACTACTTATACTACTACTACTGTTACTACTTCTACTATTACTACTACGACCACTGCTAATACTACTACAACTACTATGATTTCGCGTCAGAGTTGTCATGTCTGGTGGTACCGAATTTAACTTCTAAGTACAGAATAAAATGGAGAAATGCCAGTTATTATGGCCGGTCAGCGTAGAATGTGAAAAGATGCTTGAACTACGAGGGAGAACAGTGGTTCAGTAGAAAAAAACACCCACATCTGGTGCTAGACGTCGTCAGATCAATCCCTACTCATGCTATGTGAGCTTTGTTGTGGACAAACATCGTGTGCGGGGGAATTTCTGGGGTGGTCCTGCTTCCTCCAATTGTTTTCTTTTCACCAATTCATCCCATCATCATCCATATAGCCTGAGCCGTAGTTTGCTAAAGAACATATGATAAAGTCAAGTACTTGACCTAGTAAGTAGAATTTGGTACGCTACAATTGGACCACGGAAGGCAAAACCATGAACTGGCGTGCTCATAAGATCAGTGCAATTTGTAGTAATGTTCAATTAGCAAGGCAAATAACGACTGGTGTTACATGTTCATGTATTGTTTATAGTATGATGCTACAAATATAACAAAATATAATGATCGAATAAATCACCAAGTCGCCAGGGTCGTTTAGGTGTTTCTGGAACGGCGGGTCAGTGGTTGAGCGTTCACCTCTGGTGTATGGGGTCCCTGGTTTCATCCGAGCTCTCGCCAAGTGAACTTTGTGGTGGACAATTACCTTGGGGGGGATCGCCACGTTCTCCTCTTACCCTCCACTTTATTTATTCCTCTATTTCATTTATTTCTCATCACCATCGTCTCCTTTAGGCTACCAAAATTGTGTAAATTAGCGCGTCAGTATCTCGTCATCCCTCCTTCTAGTGCGTCTACTTAAAGAGCTTTTAGTACTCATGAACAGAGAAATACTCTAAAGCTTGAATCTATTGACTCTGTTTCCGATCTTTTCGATGCGTACAAGGACATACAGTAAAGCGATGTTCATTTTGTACTATTGGTTTCTTAGGAAACCGTATATTTTCATTTTCTTAATATCAACTATCCCTTCTATTATATGTGATGTTAAGGCCATCTTAAAGATCTCAAACCATCTTAGGTAATCCCAAAACCATCTTAGGGAATCTCAAAATTAAGAGGGTTACATATTCCGAACCGTTAACTTCGGCTGCAGTAAAACCTGAAAGATATATACAACTTCCTTTTTACATCTTGGAGCAGTATCAATGAATTTTCTTTCTTAGTAAGAGTGTTCGAGTACTTCCTCGTCTCGGTGCCCAAATAAAGTAATAGATACTGCTATTAACTTTCGATTAGCCTGAAAGTTAAATTTGCGTGTATAAAATATTTCGGGGCGTCTTTTACAACCTTGACTCACTTCATCAAGCTGCTATATTCATAAAGCTACACTATAATGATATCACACTAATTTTAAGGCTTTCTGACTCGCACGGTTCATCTTGCACTACAGACTGCCATATCGCACACTCTTATTAAGCTTATTGGAGGATTTGAATTTCTCGATCTTCTAAACGTATTTTTGATAGCTGATAATTATGCATTTTTCATTCAGGGGACTTTTGATGTATTTTTCGTTCAACAATGATATGTGTGGATTTTGTTTTTATTTACTGCCTCGCATCCAGTCATAAGCTCTATTATTTACTTGTTACGAACCGTTCCAGGAACACTTCATCGATCCTGGGGTCCGAGTGATTTATTTCATCATTGTTTTTTGTTAATATTGTACCATCGAATTATAAAGAATATAGGAACAAGTAATATGATTGGAATCTGCCGTGCTAATTGAACATTACTGCAAATTGCGCCAATCTTATCAACACGCCAGTTTTTGGTTTCGGCCTCCGCGGTCTAATGGTAGCGGAACATATTCTAATTAGTAGGTCAAGTACTTCTCACTTGACTTCTTCATATTTTCTTTAGGCAATTACGGCTAAAACGTATAGATGATGATCTATTATTTTGGAGAATGAAGACAGTGATAAAAAACGGGCTAATCTAAAAACTCGCATGCTAACGATGTTTGTCCACCACAAAGGTCACATAACACGAGGAGGGATCGATCCGACAACCTCTAGAATAGATGTGAATGCTTTACGTACTGAGCCACCATTGCCCCTCGTCAAGCATCTGTTAGCATTCTACGAAGACTGGCCATAATTACTAGTATTTCTTTGATTTTTTCTGTAATTAGATTCTAAGTATGTACCACCAGTTATGTCAACTCTGACGCGAAGTCGTAGCAGTTGTAGTAGTAGAAATAGTAATAATAATAATAATAATAATAATAATAATAATAATAATAATAATAATAATAATAATAATAGCAGTAACAGTAGTAGTCTTGAATAAAGAGTTAATTTCCCAAACACATTACGATTAACACAGGCTGCCAACATTAGTATCCGATCCGTCTTTTTTACATTGATCGGCCCGTTTCGGCCCGAGATTCGGGCCGGGGACAGAATTCAGAACCATTCGGGTCGGGCCGGGCCGTCTTCTAGCCTGTGTTTGCAGGGCTCTGATGGTAGTCTGTAGAGCAAGATAAGCCGTGCGATTCAGACAGACTTTAAGGTTCTAAGGTTAAGGCCTGAAGATTAGTGTGATAGATACGTAATATTATCCATATAGCATCCTTATAGTCAAGGTTGCAAAAGACGCCTCGAAATTTTTTATAGAGGCTAGTTTAACTTTCAGGCTAATCGAAAGTTACTAACAGTATCTATTACTTTCTTTGGCATCGAGACGAGAAAGAACTCGAACACTATTACTCAGGCAGAAAATTCAGGGCTACTGCTCCAATCTTGCATCACAGAGTGCCTTATCGAACACTCTTATTAAGCTTATAGGAGGATTTGAATTTCTAAAATTCTCAACGTTTTCTCACCGGTAAGTAAATTCTGGTAAGCTGAATATCTTTACTAGCTCTAGGCCAATAGGGATTAAGGAATAAATGGCGACGTAAATTTCTAATTTCTAAATTTCACAGCATGTTTAGATAGAATTAAGCTGCCATAAGCTTTTCAGCCTTACCGGACACCTTGAAAGAGAACCCTCGAATTATTGGCACGCCTGTTGCACCCTAAACTACTAAGGTATAGTAAAGAGAAAGCGCTTTAAAATGATGTTTAAGTTAATGGGAAACTTGCGATATGACAGGCATCCCCGAGCTGGTGAAGCTTTTTCTGTTATGCAAATACAACGTCAGAAATCGCCTTAAAATGAGAACATTAACAGAAATGTCACAAGACTTCAATGGAATAGTATTGTACAATGTATGAAAGAATATAATAATATGAGATTAATTCGATCTCTAAGTGATGCGGTGATTAAAGAAATAATTTTGAGGATGGACGGGAATCTTCGATTTTTAATTAGTGGTTTAGGATGCAACAGGCGTTCCAATAAATCGAGGGTCCAATTTTGAAGTGTCTGGTAAGGCTAAACGGCTTATGCCGGTTTGTGTCCGTCTTACAATCCTGTGAAAATCAGAAATCAGCAGTGGACATCAGCATGTATTCCTTAATTCGTATTGGCTTAGAGCTAATACAAAATTCAACAATGAATCTTAAAAACGAGCTACTTAACTGATATTACACAATGGCGTACAATTTAAAAAACCGTGGATATACTTCTCCCTTTAATAAGACAAGGGTATCACAATCCTATAGTATTGGGAAGGTACAGCGGTTTGTTTTAGGTGGGCCTTTGGTATTGAAAAATTTTGTGATACCAATTAAAAAAACAAAAGTATAAATTTATCAATGATTATCAAGTAATTGCTATACTTCCTGTTTATAAGCAACTATAATACTATTTCAGAGTGCTTCCTGCTGAAGAAATCTACTTAGTAGTCATAACGCTCTCACCTTGTTCTTGATCGTTAGCCTGATAGAAACTGTTTAATTCAAAGAGTTGTGTTCTTAGTTAGTTGGTTAGGATTCACTAGGTTCCGGTCTATCATTAGTAATATTTTCACGATTGCATAATGAAATAACCTGCTATCGAACTCATTATATTCTAACCCCCGAAGAAACCTTACTTTGTGACTGAGACCGGTGATCTGATTGATGAGGCAAGTAAAGAATCGATTTTAGTATCCTTTGAGATCTTCCCTTAGATGGTTAGGTGGAAATTATTGACGGTATAGTCAGGCCTGTGTTCGCTACCAACTTAGTAACACTGGTAATCACAAAGGAACCAAACTGTGGGTTAATCAAATATCTTTTCTAACCAACTAACTCTATGGCCTATGGAACCCGGAGGTTCAGTGCCGCGTTCACAAAAGCTCTCCACTGACTTCTACCCTTAGCTAATTGCATCCAGTTTCTACTTTGTATTTCTATCTCTGCGAGATCCATCTTAATAATGTCCTCCCAACTGCGCCTAGGTCTTCCTAATGGTCGTTTTCCTATGGGTCTACCAGTCAAGACTTTGAAAGCGTTTCTACATGACCCGCCCACCTAAGCCTCCTATACTTGACGACCCTAACAATGTTGGGTAAACCGTATAAACTATGTAGTTCCTCGTTATGAAGCTTCCGCCATTCCCCATTCTCGTTCCTCTTGGGTCCGAATAATTTTCTCTGGATCCTGTTATCAAATACTTTCAGTCTATGTTCTTCCCTTAGAGTAAGCGACCATGTTTCGCAACCTTACAGAACAACAGACATGATTATCGTTTTATATATTTTAAGCTTCAAATTCCTCCACAGAATTCGCGACGACAAGAGATTTTGAACCGAATAGTAACACGAATTCCCTGCTTTTAGTCGACATTTAATTTCTTAGTGAATATGATTTTCGTCTGTTAATATTGATCCTTAATATTTGAAAGTATCCACTTTATCAAAAGCATTATTTAATATTTTAACGCCTCCACAATTTGCCGTATTACGGTACCGACCCACTTCCATGTATTTAGTTTTCTCTGAATTTACTTCTAAACCCGTGTCCCTGCAAGCGTTTAATAAGATCTCTGCATTTATTTCTACTGTTCTCTTATCATCCCCTATTAAATTTACATCATCAGCATATGCCATAACCTGGTGAATGCCGTTCAACTCTAGGCCCTGGTTGCTATCTTTGATTTTCCTTATGGCGTATTCCAGCACAAAGTTAAATAATAATGGCGACAACGCATCTCCTTGTTTCAGGCCATTTTCGACGTGGAAGCTCGTGGACAAAAATTTTCCTACCCGGACTTTACTATGGGATTCACTTAAACATATCTTAATTAATCTAATTAGCTTTCTTGTTGTTCCAAGTTCTGTAAGAACGTTGTATAATGTTTCTCTCCTAACCGAGTCGTAAGCCTTTCTAAATTAAATAAATAATTAATGTACCGGGGTATTCTATTCCCACTTCTTTTCGAGTATTTGGCGAATGGTAAATATTTGGTCCATAGTTGATCGATTTCGTCTAAATCCGCACTGATAATCTCCAATAATTTCATCTGCGTATGGGGTCAATCTTGCTAACAGAATATTTGAAAGGATTTTATTGGATGTTGACAGAAGAGAAATGCCTCGATAATTATTACAGTCTGTTTTGTCGCCTTTCTTGTGAATGGGAACAATGATTGATTCTTTCCACTCTTGTGGCAATTCTTCCTTGTTCCAGATAAGGAGAATGAGTTTGTGTATTTTGTTCCACAATTTTTCGCCTCCAGCTAAAATTAACTCAGCCGGAATTTCATCTACACCCGGAGATTTGTGTTTCTTCAATTTCTTTATAGCGGCTTCCACTTCTATTCGATTGGGTTCTGGAAAATAAAGTTCTGCGGTGTGTATCTCCTTTTCTCCACGCACATTAGTTTTTGGCTGCGTGTTCAGCAAATCGTCAAAGAAATCTTTCCATCTATTTAAGAGGCTATTCGTATCGGTGAGAACTATTCTGTCAGATTTCTTTAATATATAAGCACGACTTTGATAGCCTTTCTTAAATTCGCTGATCCCCTTATACATGTCCCGAATATTTTTATTTTTACTATTATCTTCAAGTTCCTCAATTTTAGCTTTCAAAAAATCCCGCCTGTTATCTGCGAAATTTTGTGTAGTTGTTTCATTCGGATTTTGTGGCCACCGTAATTTTGCCTGTTTTCTCTTCTCTGCTAGTTTAATGCATTCTTGGTCTAACCATGGTTTGTTCCTACGTATTTCCGAGTGTCCCAATTTTTCTATTGCTGAACTTTTAATGCTATCTCTAATTTCAATCCAAGTATCCTCAACACTAGTGCACTCCGAATCTTCTAGAGCCGAGAATATATTCGAAACTTCAATCTGGTATTCCTCTCTTACCTGGCTCTCTTCTAATTTCTTTAAATTAAATCTCTTCGTCACATCACATATTACCTTTATTCAACGATAATGTCTCCCGTATTATCGCTACTACCAGGTAGTGATCAGTGTCACAATCCGCCCTTCTAAACGTCCGGACGTCAATTATGCTGGATTGTCTTCTTCTATCTACTAAAACGTGATCAATTTGATTATGTGTTTTTCCGTCTGGTGATGTCCAAGTGTATTTATGAACGTCGCGATGTGGGAATTTGGTGCTCTATAGAAGAACGTTGGTGTATCCTGTACAGTATGACAACTTTAGTGAAAAAGCTGAATGGCCATGCCTACTCAAGATAATTGAGAAGGCTGTTCTAGACCTTGCACGGGGGACTCTACATGCGGTTATGAAGACATTTGCAACCGTCGGGGGTGGTGACAAATTCTAGGATCAGCGATCTTATTCAACAACGTTTGGATGACAAAATCAATATGCAACATTTACAAGAAAATGAAACTGCATGACCAAAACCATATTAGAAAATCCAAAATTAAGACGATGACATTTTTCGAGCCTTTAACTTGGGCTGCAGTATATAGAAAAGGTCATAATCATTTGAAGGCAATTAAATTAATGCTTCCGTTTTCTCCCGCAGCTGGTTACCTTTTCTATAAAAAAAATTGCTCATCACTATACTCAGATGGAAGCCCTGGAGGCAAATACGGTATCAGAGAATTACAAGAAATTAACAACTCAAGGAACATTCACAATTAGCAGAAAAGGAGTTCTTCTTGAGCGAAGTTCCAACTGATATGATTATCGATCAGTTTTTAATGAAGGCCATGAAATTTTCTCGGGGATTAACTAAACGTGAGACACAACGTTAGGAAAATTAATCCTTGATTCCCAAATACTGTTACGATAACAGAAGATCTACAGGTCTTTTGTGGGCATCAGTTTATCATCAGAACGACCCAAGCTAATACTACCTTCAGTGATAGTCTCAATGCGCAAGAATGTCAATTCGTCTGCAGTGAATATTGCAGTCTTTCTTGTCTTGTGTTTTAAAACCCACACGCAGAAGGAAGAGATAACTCAAATCTGGCTAAAAATGGCAACTCAAATCTGCGCTAAGTACGTCTCTATTTTCACCATATATTTTATGGATATAAATTACAATTAGACACGGAAAGTCCCGAAACAGAAAAAAGACCTTTCGGGAAATATCTGCAACGATCGAATTTAATTCAGCCATTGAAGCCACGATAGTTTAATCACCGTCCTTGATAAACTCGGAGATCAATACTAGACGACTTCAAATGATGTAAACTAGTTTCGGAGGAGTAAAGGTAGCTGTATATGTACAACAGAAATGGAAGAAACTAGAAATGGGAAATCTATAGCTGTTGATTGGTCTCATTCAGATCTTTTATGAAACTCGGTAGAAGACTTCATGAGCAGTTGCTGATTCCTTTAAAGACACATACAAGCAGAACCGAAAGGAATGCTACGAAATTATTGAACGTAGTGCTACGAAATCATTAAACTTAAAGTAACTTTTGCGTCATTAAAAGCGTGCTTTCACTTTTTTCATGTAGCAACAGGCCTCAGCTATACTCGGGAGAGAATAGTTGCCAGCCCTCAAGATCCTTCAAAAAGAAAAAAAAATTGTGCAAGGTAGTCAGTCTTCAACCACCAAATCTCAATCCTGAAAGAATGGTCAAGATTAGACATTCCTTATTTGCCTGTGTGGAGAAGGAAACATGTCCCTCCTGGTATAAACCTTATCAGGAGTAGTTACAAAGTTTCAATATGTCCCCTTTTTCCATTACGTCAGGTGAGCACCATTCATTCGGAAATAGCTCCAAGTCCACGAGCGAAATGGTCAAAGCATGAACCCAATGGAATGAGGTCGGTGTGTGAAAGAGAATATGCGAATTCCAGGACCCACACAGCTACCATCGGCTCAAGCCGGATAGCTAACTTACCTGTAGATAAAAAGTGACTGCTACATAGGATTGTGAACGAACCACATGTAAGTGTAAAAGGGCCAATAAGAAGTCTTCAAGGTTTTCTATATTTTGCCAATATAGTTCATTTACAAATGGCAGATCGGAAGACAATCTGATTTAAATGCTGAGGAACAACAGTTGTAAAAAAACTATATGTCATTGACAACGGCTTTATTGTTGATCCAATCAGTTATGATTATTTCGTAAATACGTCCCCGCTTGATAGACCTAAAAAAATGGACACGAAGGCGATCTTGATGAAACTTTAAATGAAATGCTAAGGAATAGGAAAAAAATGATGAAGGTGGTTACTATTTAGTTTACATATTTTGGATACTTTAACACGGGCTGCTTTTGTACCCGAAGAAAAACGAATCTGTACCAGTACCCATTTAAGTTAACGAGCAAAAACCAATTCATTTACATATCACATTCGCATACTACAGTATCATTCAATTGTACGTTTTTAACAATTGTTTATAGTTTAATTGTTCATATTTTAGGATGTTCAACTGCAGATGATTGACTCCGAGGATTCTGCCATCTGCAAAGGCACTTGAAATTATGTAACTGCCTTTAGTTTTCGACTCTCCTACAAGGAAATAAATTATAACACTTAATAAAGAGCGAAGTTTGGATTTTCCGTACATGGATTTTCCGGTCGAAAGAATGAAAGCTCTACCACACGTCTTTCACAGTTGGTTTCAACTTATTGCCCGAGGTTGTATACGATATAAGTATTATCAATCCTTACTGCTAAGCACCATTTTCCTTTGCGACTGTATCAAGCTACTTTTCAGATGGAAGCCCACGAAGCTTAAAAATTTTCTGTAACAGTTAAACTAGTTTTATGGTCGTAGACTTGTAAAGGATTCAAATGCAGGTTATTGGCCTGAAAATCTAGTAGGGGATTCTTAGGAAAATAGGTGCGTGATTATCTTTGTAGAACAAGGCCTGCTTCACTTAGCCTCTGAGACAAGTCCGGCCGATGAATTAATAAAGTTTGCGGTGCAAAGCACTGATTTGAGATACAAAGAAGTTCTACAGGCTTGGTAGAAGAGGTGTGGATAGAGACATCAACAAATTATGAGGTGACAGATTTTTTTGTTACTTAGGTTACATTGGGCGATTTTTAGTAAAGTACTCCATCAGATATAACAATTTCTAGGCTCACATCCCATATCTTGAGCCACAAGCCCTGAATATCCACCCTTGGGAATAGTGTTCGAAAACTTGCTCGTCTCAGTGGCCAAAGAAAGTAATACAGACTGCGATAAATTTTTGATTATCCTGAAAGTTAAACTTGCTTTAGGAAAAAATATCGAGGAGTCTTTAGCAAACTTGACTTATCAAAATCCTATTGATAACGCTACGTATCTCTCACACTAATCTTTAGGCTATAGAATCTTAAAGTCTTTCTGGCTCGCATGGTTAATCTTGTAACACAGAGTGCCTTATCGCACGGTCTTAATAAGCTTATTCTAGGATTTGAATATCTCAATCTTCTCAACGTTTCCTCACCGGTAAATTCTGGTAAGCATCCGCTCTGTAGCAGACTAGAACACCAACTGTATCAGATTTCGATACCTTTCATATCTGAGAGGAAATGATCAACAAGAAGAATTTCTCTAATCTTATTTATTAAATACAACACTAGGTCATCTCGCATTTGTGAAAGAGCTTGCATGTCCTTTCACCGGCTGATAGTAGTCCTCTCAAGAGCAGAAAACTTCTCCACAAAATGTACATGATTAATCGCTAGCATTTGAGGCTTCCGAAGTGTACTCATCTCTAACACTGACCCAGAGTGTCATTTCCCTGGTATGTTTGGGAACTTATCCATGTCCGTTAATAAGCTTACGACAGCAAGTCTAATATAACTGTTACGGAAAATTGTTAAGCTTTCTAGGCCTTCTGTCTGACCTTCTGTCGTATAAAACCTTAGTCAATAAGTTGAAACCAACTGGAATCGACGTGTAGTAGAGCTTTCATTCTTACGCTCTCTTGGATAAAAATGTACATGGAATCTTTGCATGTATGGAATATCCAAACATTGTTCTTTATTAAGAGTGTTAAACTTTACTTCCTTGTAGGAGAGTCGAAAACTAAACGCCAGTTACACAATTTTAAGTGACCTTGCAGATGGTAGAATCCTCGAAGTCAATCATCTGCTGTTGAACATCTTAACATATAAACAATCAAACAATAAACAATTGTTATTAACGTACAATTGAATGATAGTTTGGTACGCGAATGTGATATCTCAATGAATTTGTTTTTGGTCAATATCTTAAACGTGTGCTGCTACGGTTTCGTTTTCTCTTCGGGTACCAAAGCAGCTCGTGTTAAAGGATTCCAAAATAACTGAACAGAAGAATACACCAGAAAGTTTTATAGCTTTTCTTTACACCATTTAAAGTTTCTTCAAGATCGTCTTCATGTCCATTTTTTTAGGTCTATAAGGCGGGGACGATATCACAAATTAATAATCATCACTGATTGGATCAACAATTAAGCAGTTGTCTTTGGCATTTTGGTATGTATGTATGAATGTATGAATGTATGTATGATTGTATGTATTTAGTACTCGAATGTGATATCTAAATGAATAGGTTTTTGGTCGATAAGTTAAACGTTTCCTGCTACGGTTTCGTTTTGTCTTCGGGTTCCAAAGCAGATCGTTTGAAAGATTACAAAATAACTAAACAGAAGAATATATCACCTTCATGTTTTATAGCTTTTCCTTACACCTTCATTGAAAGTTTCATCAAGATCGTTTTCACGTCCATTTTTTTGGGTCTTTAAGGCGGGGACGATATCACAATATATTAATCATCACTGATTGGATCAACAATTAATCCGTTGTCTTTGGCATATTGGTATCTAGCAGCTGTTGTTTCTTATCATCCATATCAGATTAACTTCCGATCTGCCATTTCTACATGAATTTTGTTTCGCAGAATTAACAAAACCTTGAATACTATATATCGCCTCTTTTACACGAACTTGTGGCACGTTCACAATCCTATCTTGCAGTCACTTTTTATCTACAGCTAAGTAAGATTATCCGGCTGCAGCTGATGGTAGGTGTGTGGGTCAACAGACCAACCTCTTAGGAAATCTTAGGGAATCTCAAAAAACATTTTAGGGAATCTCAAAATTAAGACGTTTAAATTTTCCGAACCTTTAATTTTGGCCGCAGTTAAAGCTGAAAGATATAAAACTTCCTAGGCTAACTTTCCATATCTTGAGCAGAATCAATGAATTTTCTTTCTTAGTAATAGTGTTCGAGTACTTCGTCGTCTCGGTTCCCAAAGATATCAATAGATACTGCTATTAACTTTCGATTAGCCTGAAAGTTAAACTTGTGTGTATAAAAACTTTCGGGACGTCTTATGCAACCTTGACTCACTTCATCAACCTGCTATATTGATAACGCTACGTATCTATCACACTAATCTTAAGGCTATAGTACCTTGAAGTCTTGCTCACTCGCACGGTTCATCTTGCACTACAGACTGCCATATCGCACACTCTTTTTAAGCTTATTGGAGGATTTGATTTTCTCGATCTTCTAAACGTATTTTTGATAGCTGATATTTATACATTTTTCACTCAATGGACTTTTGATGTATTTCTCGTTCAACAAAGATATGTGTGGATTTCGTATTTATTTACTGCCTCGCATTCCGTCATAAGCACTGTTATATACTTCTTACGAATTGTTCCAGGAACACTTCATCGATCCTGAGGTCCGGGTGATTTATTTCCTCATTTTTTTTGTTATTATTATTGTAGCATCGAATTATAAAGAATACAGGAACATGTAATATGATTTGGTATCTGCCGTGCTAATTGAACATTACTACAAATTGCGCTAATCTTATGAACACGCCAGTTCATGGTTTCGGCCTCCGTGGTCCACCTAACCGTCTAAGGGAAGGTCTCAAAAGAACCTAAAATCGATTTTTTATTTGTCTTATCGATCAGACCAACGGTCTCAGACACAAAGTAAGGCTGCTTCGATGGTCAAAATATAATGGGTATCATAGAAAGTTTGTCATTATGCAATCGTGAAAATAATGTTAATGATAGACCGGAACCTTGTGAATCATACACAACTCTGTGTGTAAGCCCTAGTGCGCAGCAAGGACGCTAAGTGGCCACGGAAATGCAGAAAAAAAAAATTTCGGGTAATATCTGCTACGATCAAATTTAATTCAGCCAATGAAGCCACGACAATTCAATCACAGTCCTTGAGGAACTTGGAGATCAAACTAGAGGGAACAAAATTTACTAAGATTTTTCGAAGGAATAAAGGAAGCTGTATATGGACAACAGTAGTAGAAGTAACTAGAAACGGGTAATCTATAGCTGTGTTTCGGTGTGATTCAAATCTTTTAAGCAACTAACTAGAAGACTTGATGAGCAGTTGCTGATTCTCTTGTAGCCACATACAAGCAGAACCGAAAGGAAATGCTACAAAATTAAAAAAATTAAAGAAATTTTAGCGTCTTGATTGCTTTCGATCAATTTAGAAATCTAGATTGCTTTCACCTTTTTCATGATGCAACAGGCTCTGACACGAACTCAGCTATACTGAGGACTGAATAGTATGCAGCCTAAAAGTTCCTTGAAAAAGAAGAGAGCTGAAAGTTAGAAAGAGTCTTCAACCAACCAAATGTGTATACTGACAAAGTGGTTCCGTTAGAAATTATTTATTCGCATGTATGGAGATGGAAAAAACCCCTCCCTGGTATAAGCCATATCAGATATATCAATAAAGTAGTACAAAGCTTCGTATGGCTACTTTTCCCATTACTATCACAGCAGCTGTGCAGCATTCAATTCGGAAGTACCTCCAATTCCATGAGCTAAATTGTCTTAATTTGAACCCAATCGAAAGAGGTGGTTTGTGAAAGAGGATATGCAAATTCCAAGGAAATACACAGCTACCATCAGCTCCAACAGTACAATCTTACTTACTTGTAGATAAAAAGTAACTGCAAGATAGGATTGTGAACGAGCCACACGTTAGTGTAAAAGAGCCGATATGAAGTATTCAAGCGAAATCTGCATTCTGCCAAGGGAGCTCGTGTACAAATGGCAAATCGGAACACAATCTGATATAGATGATAACGTATAACAGCTGTCAAAAATAAATATGTCATTGACAATGGTTAATTGTTGATCCAATCAGTTATGATTATTATTTTGTGATATCGTCCCCGCCTTATACACCTAAAAAAATGGAGATGAAGTCGATCTTGATGAAACTTTAAATAAAGGTGTAAGGACAAGGTAAAAAAATGATGGTGGTATATTGTTTAGTTTTTCATATTTTGGAATCATTTAACACGAGCTGCTCTGGAATCATTTAACACGAGCACATCCACAGCCGTTGACCGGAGCCATCCTTGATCACCAAGTAAATTCCTCTACCAAAATAAATGCAACAAATCGTCTGTAGAATTCTGCTTAGGTGTTCGCTGCATATAATGGTATATCATGGCTAGCCTAGTGTGCATTTTTAGTAGAGCCGTTAACATTGGAAAGAAAGTCGAAGTACACAGATATGTGCCTAGAACTAGTTTTCAGACTGTTTTCAGAAAACATAGTATTACTAAGATACCGAAACGTTCAGATAACATTTTACTAAGAGAAGATGCCGAGATACTTGTTGTTGTCTTATCACAACGAATGCAAGCTGTTAGCATGCACAACTACTAACCATACATAGTAATAATTGATAAGAAGCGTAGAGAGCAAGCCAGCGCCCACAAATCGTCTGGAGAATTCTACATAGATCATCGCAGCATATAGCGGAATATTATAGAAAGCGGCCTGGAGTACATTCCTCGCACAGTCCTACTAAGAGCCGTTAACATTGGAAAGAAGTTACATGAAAGACTGAGATAGATCATCTAACATCTTGATCTATACTTCAGACTGTTTTCAGAGAATATTGTATGACGAAGATACAGAAACAGTCAGATATTTTACTAAGAGCGTAGTGAAATTAGGATTTTTCAATTGCTACTTAAACGCTAATTATAAAATTTGTTGGAAAATTATTTTCATTTGCAAATGATTTAAGATTTCTGCAGAAATAATATATTACTATTTGTAGATAATATAAAAATAAGAGTAGATGTCGAGATCCGCCATGATACTTACATTAGTACGTGTGGAATCAGTTTGCATGCAGTACAACCGACATGCAGTAGATGTCGAGAGCAGGAGAATTGAGATGGGATAATTGCGGCAGCTCATATTGCTCTTAGGATTTGCAAATTCGAAATATTCGAGTTTAAACCCAGTGACGTGCGGAAGAAGAAGCCTTTGGCTGAGTAAGAATGAATATCGCGGTGAGCTCATAATATGTAGTAAAGAGAAAGCGCGTTAAAATGATTAACAAGTTGGTGGGTCTCTTGCGATAGGACAAGCATCGCCAAGCTTGTTAAGCTTTTTGTAAAATACATCCACTACGTCAGTAATAGTCTTCAAATCAGAATATTAGCAGTGATGTAACTTGACTTCAGTGTAATAGTATTCAACAATTTCTGAAAAGAGATATTAATAAGACACTATATCGATCTCTAAGTGATGCGGTGATTAAAGAAATAATTTTGAGGATGGACGGGGAAGTTCTATTTCTAATTAGTGGGACAGGGTGTAACAGGCAAGCCAATAAATAGGTGGTCTATTTCGATTCTAAATCGGTGGTCTTATGCCGGCTTATGTTCTTCATACAATGCTGTTTAATTTTGTAGTCAGCAGTTAACATCGGCCCCTATTACTTGATTCCTATTGACTCACAGCTAGTAAAGAAATACAAAAATGAATCCAAAGCCGTAAGATCTTTGCTGTGTACCTAGATCTTAAAAACGAAGCAGTAGTGCTTTTAGAGCTCCTTAACACTCATTATACAATGGTGTAGCATTTAAAAAATCGTGGATTTACTTCTCCCTTTAATAAGACGAGGGTATGACAGACGTATAGCTTTGAGAACTATCAGCGGTTTTTTTTTAGGTGTGCTCTTAAAATTGAAAAATGTTGGGATACCAAATATAAAAAAAAATTAATATTAATTTAACAATTATAATCAAGTAACTGTTATACTTCCCGTTAAAATGCAACTATATACTATTCTAGATTGCTACCTGCTGAAGAAATCTACCTAGCACCCATAACGCTTTCACCTGGTTTTTGATCGATAGCCTCATAGTAACTGTTTAATCATAAGAATTTTTTTCTTAAGGATATATTATTTAATGAAAGTCTCCTGTGAGTTAACACTCGAGGCTAACAAATATGCATTTAATTAGCGTCCTTGCTGCTTACTAGGGCTTACATACAGAGTTGTGTAGGATTCACTAGGTTCCGTTCTATCTTTAATAATATTTTTCCGATTGTATTCTGTAAAACTTGCTATGGAACCAATTATATTCAAACCTCCAAAGCAGCCTTACTTTGGGTCTGAGACCGGTGAACTGATTGATGAGCCAAATAAAGAATCGATTTTCAGTTCTTTTGAGATCTTTTCGTACACGGTCAGGAGGAAAACATTTACGGTATAGTCAGTCCTGTGTTCTCTACCAACTTAGTAAATCTGGTCATCAGAAAGCAACGAAACTGTGGGCTAATGAAATAGGCTTCTCATATAAACTCACTGTATCCTTTGATTTCTAAGTGATTGATTTGATTGATAAGAAACTAAGTGAGACAAATTTCAAAAAGCAGAAGAAGTCATTTATTCAGAAGTCTGTTGGTGAAAATTCTCCTTATCCAAGTTCTAGAATGATATGACGGTAGAATTCTCTTGATAAGAATATCGTATCACATTTCGTCATTCTGACATCCTCTTCCCCTCTTATGCTATACACTAATGTTCTTGGTGTGTGAATACTGTCTTACACGGAAGATTTATACTAATACTAATACTATATATTCTACACTTCTGCATACAGTAAATAAATGCAAGAAAAATGAACAAAGCACATGCATTATGACATTAGTTCTTTTTGGTGTGTCTTGAGCAATGAAAAAGTTCAGCTAGTCGATATGTAGTTACAAACGCCCCTTTCTTTCTATTTTAAGTATGTCAGTAACTAACGATTAGGAAGAATGTGGTCATCTTCCAAAACTCCGTTTGGCTTATTGAATAGCCTCAATTTTCAATTGTTATACTTTTTCATACAATTCCGTTCTTACATTTTATACTAACAGATGCTTTTTCATGTTCTAACATTCCTTTGGTAATATTTAATGAGTTCTTATGAGTGGTAAATGATAGAAACATTACTATAATTGCGTTTTCTCACTTGTATTTAAATGCGTGAGAAGATAATGTTGATTTTAGAGTATTTCCAGTTTCCAACTCTTGTTTCGCCCAATTAAATAGAGCAGCTTTTCAACCGTTTATATCTAACAATTTATGGCAATTCAGTTAGTTCATTTTATTCTTAAAAATTTTGAAATTTAAAAGTGAGTCATTCACTCAGGAGAATGTAGTGTTTCGAAACTTGAGTAGAACCGTGCTGATGGTTACTTACCGAGATGAATAAGAGTTAGTTAAAAGAACGGAATTCTCGTTCATTCTCTTTTCATATTTACAATAGAGAGTAGGTCTACTTAGTATGGCCAAGAGAGCTGTTTGGAAGATGAAGCACACTTCTGAAGATCATTACTTAATCGCGTATGTTAGAATAAAATAAAGAATCAAATACTCGTAAATTATCAAATAGTTAAAAATGAAGATCGGCGAGTACTGCGAAAGGTGTGTATGTTATATAACACCAAATCTTGCTTATCGTTAGTTTGTAACAAATTTTAGATAAAACTATAGATCGCAATTGTCGTAAACTGTCATGTATTTATAATTGAAAACTAGATAATTCAGTACTGCGAAACAAGTGATCAGAATATGAAATAGAATTTGCTGATCGCTAGTTGCCTGGATACTTAAAACGAAACAACGAAGCACTCAAAAATTATCATATATTTACATTAGAAAAGCGAGTCGTTTGCGTATGGGAAAGATGTGTTTTGGTGTATAAAGCAGACTCTTGAAGATCCTTTGTTAAATCAACTGTTTTAGAATAAAATAAATTATAAAATTCACGTAAATTATCGGATATGTAGTATTAAAAAAATTAGTTCATTCTCTAAAGTGAATGGTGTGTTTGAATTCTGATATAGAAATTTGGCGATCGCTAGCTGAAGGCATAATTAAAAATAAAGTAAAAATAACACATTACTCAGTTATTTAAAATTGAAATAAGAGTTTATTCAATACCTCCAAGCGAGTATTTAGAAGCTGAAGTATTTTCTTGCTGATCGTTTAGTTACTGACATATTTAAAAATAACATGAGAGAAAGGATAGGGTAAATTAACGAATATTTAAGATTGAAAACGTTCTTTACTCATAGGGCGTGAGCTGTGTTTTGGTATGTAAAAAAAACTATTCATGATAGTCACTGAAACCTTTTAGGTTAAATGAAATATTATAACTGTCGTAGATTCTAAGATATTTACTACAAAAGGCGATTCTATGTTGTATAGTAAAGACGTGTAGAGGTATACTCCTGCTAATCGTTAGTTACTGACATATATAGTAGTAAAAGAAAGATCGTAATAGTCGAAAATACCAAGACATTATCAAGTGAAAAGTGATTCCATTCTGTAGAATGAAAGTATTGTTTCCAAGCCGAATTAACTCTTGCTGATCGTTAGTTACTGAAATATTATAGAATAAAATGAAAGAATGTAGTGGTTGTGAAATGCCAGGTACAATTAAAATGTGAGAAAAAAAACGGTATTTTCGTTATTTCACAGATATGTAATATTGTAAGGGGACTCCTTTTAGTAGAGCGTAATAAGAGTTTAGAAGACGAAGCACACTCTCGCTGATCGTTCGTTAACATATTTGTGAACAAAATGGGAGGTCATTATTGTCTTAAATTGAAAAGAGAATTGTCTTAAAATGTTAGATATTTATAATTGAAAAGTGAGGTGATTTTTTATTGCGAAGAGACTATATCAAAAGTGAACCAGACTCTTGCTAACCATTAGTTAGTAAAATAATTAAGTATAAAATAAGAGAAACGAAACGTCGTAAATTTTCAGAGATTTTAAATATGAAAATTTTCCATTCAATAGGTCGAAACTAGTGGTTGGAAGTAGAAATAAACTCTTGCTGACGGTAATTCACATATTTATTCATAAAAAGAAAGAGCGGGATTGTCGGGCATTGTGAGATATTTACAATTGTTAAATGAGTTAACTGTACTAAATTGTGTGATATAATTAATGAAATTGATTCCATTGAGCTGGACGAACGTTTAGCTTGGATCATGTAGCTCTTCTTGATGGTTAATCACTGAAATATACAAAAAGAAAAGATAGAACTATATTTTCGTTTATTGTCGTTCATTGTTAGCGTGTTAGAATAGAGAACTTGTTCCATTTCATATGGGCAAAAGGAACATTTCATATGCGGATATGAAAGTGACACTCATTGTCGTTTTCTGACTTATATAAGTACAAGAAAAACAACGGAATAGGGTAGATTGTGAGATATTTACAACTGAAAGTTGAGTCCACTCAACATCTTGAAACAACTTTAAAACCTCACGCAGACTTTCGCAGATCGTTAGTTACTAACATATTGAAGCATAAAATGAAAAAACGAATCGGCATAATTTGTCTGATTTAACAGTAAGGCGAACAGAGAGAGTTTTTGGAAGATGAAGCAGACTTTGTGATCAAGATGTACTCACGGATGTAAGAATAATGTGATGGTACGGATTTGACTGAAATTGTCTGATAACTAGATTAGAAAACGGACTCTACTCTGTAGGGCGAAAGGAATGTTGGAAGATGAACCAGATTACTAGTGACCGATATCTACAGACACATTTAAGAATGGAATTGTATTGTTTTTATCATATTTGCCAATGTAAATAGAGAATATCAATAAATCGAAACGCTAGGTTGTCACGTTCGTTAGTTACTGACATTTTTAAGATTAAATGGAAGATCGGAATTGTCGTGAATTGTGATATTTACAACTAAAAGGTGTTGACGGTTGAGGGCATTAAAAGGCTTGAGGAACGTGGGAATGTAAAAGTATTCAGCATAGTAAAAGGAATCTTTCGAAGTTTATGTGCATGCTAACTGCTTGCTTTCGTTCTGATAAGAGTACAACACTTATCTCGACATCTCCTCTTAATAATATAACTGAATGTGTCTCTAACTTGGTAATGCAATATTCTCTGAAAACAGTCTAAAGTTATGATCTAAGCACATATAAGTGTTTTTTGACTTTCTCCTTGCCAATGTTAACAGCTTTTAGCTGGACTGTGCTAGAAATGTACTCTAGGCAGTTTGCCATGATATTCTGCTATATTCAGCGTTCATCTATGAAGAATTCTACACACGATTTGGTGCTTATATTTTCGTAAATGAATTTACTTGGTGATCTAGAACCGCTCTGGTCAACGGCCATGGATGTGCTCGCATACATACCAGGCCAAACGACAGTGTGGTTTAGTGTTAGATATGAGTACACTTCGTAAGACAACTGCTGGTGATTAATCGCGTACATTTTGTGGATTAGCTTTCTGCTCTTTAGAAGATACCTTTCAGTATGTGGAAAGACACGCAAACTCTATTCACGTCAGCGAGATAAGGTAGTGTTTAATTTAATAAATAAGATTAGAGATATTCTTCTTGTTGATTAATCGGTCTCAGATATGAAAGGTGTCTAAAAGATAATACAGTTGGTGCACTAATCTGCTACAGAGGGGAAGCTTACAAGAACTTTACTTGCCGGTGAGAAAACGTTGAGAATATTGAGAAATTCAAATCTTCCAATAAGTTTATAATGACTGTGCGTTATGGTAGTCTGTAGTACAAGAGGAACCGTGCGTGTGAGAAAGACTTTAAGTTTTTATAGCTTAAAGATTAGTGTGATAGATACGTTATCAATAAAGCAACTTGATGAAATGAGTCAAGGTTGCAAAAGACGCGTGGAATTTTTTTTTAAATGGAAATTTATACTTGAAAGGATTTTAAATTATACTTGAAAGGTGAAATTTCTAATCGGTGCAAAGGTCGAATCAGTTTGCATGCAATACAACCGACGAGAGCGGGCGGGATGAAATGGGAAAAGTACGGTAGGTCATATTGTCGTTAGGACCATCAAATTTGAAATATTCCAGTTTAAATTTAGTGACGTGTGGAACAAGAAGTATTTAGCTGAGAAAGATTGAATATCGAGTCGAGATCATATGTTATAGTAAAGAGAAAGCGCATTATTTTATGTACAATTTGATAGGTCAGTTGCGAAAGTACATGCATCCCCGAGATTGTGAAGCTTTTTGTAATCTGCATCCACAACAATAGAAATCGCCTTAAAATAACATCAGCAGAGATACTAATTTAAGCAGAGATGATACTTGACTTTTTTATATTATTATTTTACAATATGTGAAGACCAATATTATTCGATCTTTAAGTGATGCGGTGATTAAAGTCATAATTTTGTGGATGGAAGTTAGATTTTGTTTAATAGTTTAGAATGAAACATGTGTGCCAATAATTCGAGGGTTCTATTTCTAGGTGCTTGGTAAGGCTAAACTTCTTATGCCGGTTTAACTCTTTCATACATAGCTGTGTAATTAAGAAATTATCAGTGGACATTGGCATGTAATCCTTAATTCCTATCGGCTTAGAGCTAGTAAGGAAATTCAACAATTAATTGGGGGAAGCAATGCTTTTAAAGCAGCCTTACTAACTTTATGCAATGGCGTACCGTTTATAAACCGTGGATTTACTTCTCTCTATAATAAGTCGAAGGTATCAAAGTCATATAGCATTGAGATAATACAGCGGTTTTAGGTGGGCCCTGTGGATTGAAAAATGTTGTGATACCAAATGTAAAAATCATAAGTATTTATTTATCAATGATTATCAAGGAATTGCTATACTTCCTGTTTATATGCAACTACAATACTATTTGAGAGTGCTTCCTGCTGAAGAAATCTACCTAGCACGCATAACGCTCTCTCCTTGTTCTTGATCGTTAGTCTAATAGAAACTAACGATCAATTGCTAAGGCCCACCTAAAAAAAAAAACCGCTGTTAGTTCCCAAAGCTATACGTGTGTGATACCCCCGGCTTATTAAAGGTTGAAGTAAATCAACGATTTTTTTACAAAGTACGCCATTGTATAATGTGAGTTAAAAAGCTCTAAAAGAACTATTCCATCGTTTTAGGACCTAGGTACACAACACAAGATCTCACGGCTTCGGATTCATTGTTGACTTCCTTCACTAGCTTTAAGCCATTAGGAATTAAGGAATAGATGGCGATGTCCACTCCTGACTTCGAATTTCACACCGTTGTAATAAGGACATAGCCCGGGAAATCCGTTTAGCCTTGCGCTAACCTCCATATGATACCCTCAAATTATTGGCGCTCTTGCGGCACTCTAAAGCACCAATATAATGTCGAACATTTCATTGCATCCTCAAAAATTTTTCTTTAATCACCGCATCACTTGGAGATCGATACAATCTTTTATTAATATCTCTATTCAGACAATGTAGAATACTATTAGAATAAAGTCAAGTGACGTCTCTGACAATGTTCTCATTTTAAGACGACTTCTAAAGTAGTGGACGCATATTACAAAAAGCTTCACAAGCTCGTGGATGCTTATCCTATCGCAAGTTACCCATCAACTTATCGATCATTTAACGCGCTTTTTCTTCACTATACCTTATGCTCACCGTGATATTCAAAATTTGTTAGCTAAAGACTTCCTGTTCCGCACGTCATTGGTTTTAAACTCTAATATTTCGAATAAGCAACTCCTAAGGACAATATGTTCTGCCGTACTTTTTACATCTCAACCCACGCTCTCTCGTCAGTTGTACTGCATGAAAACTCATATCTTCATGTAGTAATACCGGCAGCATTGTAGATATGCCCTATGAAAATAATTTTTCAAAATTTTTTAGTTTATTATAGGGTGTAAGTTGTAATTAAAAAATCCTATTCTTACTATGCTTCTTCTCAAATATTACAATGTCTAGTTAGTTGTAGTGAATGCTAACTGCTTGCATTCGTTTTGGAAAGAGAACAACACGTATCTCGACATATCCTCTTAGTAAAATATCAGAATGTTTCTGTAACTTGGTAATACAATCCTCTTTGAAACGGTCTGAAGTATAGATCTAAGCTGTCTGTTTGACCTTCTTCTGGCCAATGTTAACGGCTTATAGCTGGACTGTGCAAGGAATGTACTCTAGGCAGTTTTCCATGATATTCCGTTTTTTGCAGCGATGATGTATGCAGAATACTACATACGATTTGGTGCCTCTATTTTTGTAAAGTAATATACTTGGTTTTCTAGGATGTTTCTGGTCAACGACCATACATATGCTCGCATACATACCAGGCCAATGTACAGTCTGCTTCAGTGTTAAAGACGAGTACAATTCGTAAGCCTCAACTGCTGTCGGTTAATTGGTACAATTTGTGGAGTAGCTTTCTGCTTTTGTGAAGATACCTTTGAGTCGATGGACAGGTCACACTAGCTGTATTCAAGTCAGCGAGATGAGGTGGTGAAGAATTTAATATATAAGATTACACAAATACTTCTTGTTGATCATTCCATCTCAGATATGAAAGGTGTCAAAAAACTAATACAGTTTGTGCACTAATCTGCTACAGAGGGTAAGCATACCAGAAGTTAACTCATCGGAGAGAAAACGTTTAGAAGATGAAAAATTCAAATCCTCCAATAAGCTTAATAAGATTGTTCGATATGCCCTCTGTAGTGCAGGATGAACCGTGCGAGTCAGAAAGACTTTAAGGTTTTATAGCCTGATGATTAGTGTGATAGATACGTAGCGTTATCAATATAGCATCTTGATGAAGTGAGTTAAGGTTGCAAAAGACGCCTTGAAGTTTTTTATAGACGCAAGTTAACTTTCAGGCTAATAGAAAGGTAATAGATGTATCTATTGCTTTCTTTGGGCACTGAGACTACCAAGTACTCGAACACTAGTACTAAGGGAGAAAATTGATGGCTTCTGCTCCAAGATGTAGGAAGTGAGCCAAAAGTTTTGTATCTTTTATGTGCACTTTACTTAAAATATGCTAACGTAACTTAAGTACAAAAAAATTATGTGAATTGATAATTTGTTGATGTTTCTGTTCTACACCTGTTCTACGAGGACTGTTTAACTTCTTTGTATCGCGAAACAGTCCTTGAAATCGCTAGCTTTATAATTTTGTCGGCCGGACTTGTCTCTCAGGCCAAGAGAAGCTGGCCTGGGTCTACAAGGTAAACACGTCACTAATTACCTAAAAACTCCTATTAGAGTTTCAGGCCTCTAACCTGCATGTGAATCATTTACTAGCTTACCACCATATGTGTAACAACTTTTACGGATTATTGTTAAGCTTCGTGGCCTTCTGACAAAAGCAGCTTGGTACATCGCAAAGGAACAAGGTGCTTAGCAGTAAGCATTGATTGTCCTTATGTCTAATAAAATCTAGAGGAATACGTTGAAACCAACAGGGATCGACGTGTAGTAGAGCTTTCATTCTGACGCTCCCTCTTGGATAAAAATGTACATGGAGTCTTTCCATGTACCGCATATCGAAACATCGTTCTATATTAAGAGAGATAAACTTTGCTTTATTTTAGGAGATTGGAAAACTAAACGGTATTTACACAATCCTTAGTGTCCTTGCAGATGGCAGAATCCTTGGAGTCTATCATCTGCTGTTGAACATCTTAACATAAAAAAAATGAAACAATAAACAATTGTTATAAATGTCAATTGAAAGATTCTGTAGTATGCGAATGTTATATCTAAATGACTTGGTTTAGCTCGTTAACTTGTGAGTGTGCTGCTACGGTTTCATTTTATCTTCTGGTAACAAAGCAGATCTTTTAAAGGATTCCAAAATATGTAAACAGAACAATAAACCACCACCATGTTTTATACCTTGTCCTTACACCTTCATTAAAAATTTCATCAATATCGTGTCCATGAGCATTTTGTTAGGTCTATAAGGCGGGGACGGTATTACAAAGTAATAATCATAATAGATTAGATCATCATTTAAGCCGTTGTCAAAGATATAGTGGTTTTCTGCTGCTGCTGTTCGTCATCATCTAAATCAGATTGTCTTCTGCTCTGCCAGTTGTAAATGAACCCCCTTGGCATAATGCAGAATACCTTGAATACTTCATATCCCTTCTTTTACACTTACATGTTTCTCGTTCAGATTCCTATCTTGCTAACATTTCTTATCTGCAGGTAAGTAAGCTTATCCGGCTGGAGGCGATGGTAGCTGAGTGGATGCTTGATTTCGCATATCCTCTTTCACACACCAACCTCAATCGATTGGGTTTTTGCTTAGACTATTTCCCACCTGGACTTTGGGCCACTTCCAAATTGAATGGTTCTAACCTGCCGTGGTAGTAGGGGAAAAGTGGCCATATTAGAGCTTTGCAACTACTTCCTTTTTATACCTGTAGGGTTACACCAGGAAGGACATGTTTCCTTCTCCATACATGGGAATAAGAAATGTGTAATTTTGAGCATTTTGTTAGGATTGAGATTTGACTCCTAACTCCGTTTAAGACCGACTGATTTGTAAAGTTCTTTTTTTCTTTTTTTCTTTCTGAAGGATCTTGAAGGCTTGCAACTATTGTCTCCTGAGTATTGCTGAGCTCGTGTCACAGTCTGTTGGATCATAAAAAAGTTAAAGCAAACTTTTAATGACGCTAAGTTTCTTGGAGTTTAATGATTTTGTAGCATTTCCTTTCGGTTCTGTTTGTATGTGGCATTAAAAGAATCAGCAACTGCACATTAAGTTTTCTACCAAAATTCTTAAAAGATCTGAATCACACCCATCATTAATTACAGATACCCCGTTTCTAGTTTCTCCTATTACTGATGTCAATTTACAGCTTTCTTTGCTCCTTCGAAACTCTTTGTATCATTTCAAGAAGTCTAGTATTGATCTCCAAGATTCTCAAGGACCATGAGCGAATTGCCAGCTTCAAAGGCACAATTAATTTCAATCGTTGAGATATTTCCCGAAACATATTTTTGTCAGTCGGCTCTTTCCGTGTCTAATTGTAATTTATGCCAATAAAATGCTAGGTGAAAATAGCGCTTAACATAATTCATTAACGTACTTAACGCAGATTTGACTGGCAATTTTTGTTCCACACCATTGCGTTTATAAGGGCTCTTCCTTCTACGTGTGGGTTTTATTACACAACAGAACAGAGTCTCTGCAATATTCACCGTTGTCAAATTGACATTCTTGCGCATTGAGATATTATCATAGAAGGAAGGTGGCATTAGCTTAACGTATCGCCCTGAGGATAAACTGATGACACCAAAAATCCTGTAGAACATCTCTTATAGTAACAGTATTTGGGAATGAAGCATTAATCTTGCTAACGTTGAGTTAATCCCCCAGAAAATTTCGTGGCCTTCTTTAAGCACTATTCGATAATCATATCACTTGGAACTCCGCTAAAAAGCCCTCTTTTTCTGCTAATTGTGAATGTTCCTTGTGTTGTTAATTTCTAGTAATCTTCTGATAGCATATATTGCAGCCAAAGTTAACATTCGGAAAATTTCACCGACTTAGTTTTTGAGATTTCCTAATATGGTTTTTGTCATGCAGTTTCATTTTGTAGTAAATGTTGCATATAGATGTCATCATCCAGACACTGTTGCATAAGATCGCAGATCCTTGATTTTGTCATCTTCTCTGATAGTTGTAAATGTCTTCATAACCCCGAGCAAAGTCTAGAAGTGAGTTCTCAATGATCTTGAGTAGGCATGGCCATTCAGCATTTTCAGTAAAATTTTCATAGTGTACAGGATACACCAAAGTTCTTCTATACCATTTAATGATTTAATGTATCGTGCTTCTTAATTACTTAACTGCAAAACTTCTAAAAGCGTTACAACACTGCACCGTTCAAAAATTTCTTCAGCTGTGGTACGATATGAACACCTTTCCAGTATAATGGCTGATGTCATAACGCATGTGCTTTTTTTCTATTTTCTTGCAGTTTTTTACTGTATGCAGAAGAGTATTTGGTATTAGGACTTGATATTGAAATATTGATGAAATATTGAACAAATTCAAAGGAACCACACTGCTTATATCAAAAGAACAGGTATGGATCTCACCATTATACAATCGTTGTAGCGAAGCTTTCACAAGATGAAGAACTATCCAAAGGTTGTTTGAGAATAAGAAGTCGAGACGGCATTGACACCAAGAACATGAGTGTACAGCATTAAAGGGAAAGTGAATGTCACAGTGAAGAAATTTGATACGATATTCTTATAAAGAGATTGCTACCGTGATATAATATAACTTTTACATTCCAGAACTTGGTTATAGAGAATTTTCATCAACAGACATCTGAAATAAATGACCTTTTCTTGTTTATGAAATGTGCGGAACTTAGTTACTAATTAAAGCATACAATGAGATTATATGAAGAGATTATTTGATTAGCTCACATTTGGGTAGCTTTGTGATGACCAGTGCTAATAATTTGGTAGCGAAAACAGGACTACCGTAAATATTTTTTACCTAACCATAGAAGAGAAGATCTCAAAAGAACCAAAATCGATTCTATATTTGTCTCATCTCATCAGATCACCGGTTTCAGTCCCAAAGTAAGGCTGCTTCGGAAGATAGTATATAATGGGTTCCATATCAAGTTTTTATCATTATGCATTTGTTAAAATATTATTAATGATAAACCGGAATCCAATATAGTGAATCCTACACAGCTCTGTATGTAAGCCCTAGTAAGCAGAAGGATGCTAATCAAGAGGATAGTTAATAGCATCGAGTATTAACACAGGAGATTTTCTATAAATATTGGACCGTAAGAACACAAATCTTTGGATTAAAAAGCTTTTATTAGGTTAACGATCAAGAACAAGGTGAGAGCATTTTGCGTCCTAGGTAGATTTCTTCAGCCGGAAGCAGTCTTAAAAAGTATTGTAGTTACATATAAACGGGAAGTATAGCAATTGCTTCATTATCATTGATAATTTAATACTTATTTTTTTACATTTGGGATCACATGTCATCATGCGTAAGAGAACTAGGTATACTGCAGTGGTTGAAGCAACAAGAACAAACATTCTCATAATTGTGTAAATAAGCACGCCAGTATCTCGTCATCCCTGCTTCTAGTGCGTCTACTGAAAGAGCTTTTAGTACTACAGGTTATATAGCTCAGAAACGGAGAAATTGGTTTACTGCTTTATTGACATCAAGCACAGGCCTAATTACAGTGTTACTTCGTATATACGTTATTAAGATTATATAGGGTAATAAAACTATTAGTAATAATTACATTCGGCTTACATAAATAATAGAATTCTTAAAACTACTTAAACCCTTTGCCAGTACATTAAGGTTGGAATCTTCTTTAACTAACTTGTAGGTTGCACTAATTCTGCATATAGGAGATCTGCTTAAGACGTTTGTTTTTGCTGTCAAAAAAAGTGTATTTTTGAAGCAGTGCGCAATTTAGTAGATGGTACTTGGATACATATTTGGTAGTTAAGTTCGGGATAGTCTATTTTGCCATAAAAGAGCTTGTGTAAAAGTGATAAATCAATATTTCTTCTTAGTTCTAATGTTTCAAATTTAAAATTTTCAACAAATTTATTGTAGCTTTCAAATTTCGGGTAGAATTTTGTTTTCTTAAGTGTAAGAATCCATAAGAACTTATTTTGAGTATGCTCGATCAAGAATGAGTATTTTTGTATATTAGGGTTCCATATATTACTACAATTTTCTAATTTCGACCTGATGTATGCATAATACAGTACAATTAAAGTTTGGTGATTTTGGAAATCTTTACTAACAATAAATAGTATATCCAAAATTTTTGTATTGTTATTAGGAAATAGTTTCAATATGTTGAATAAAGGATAGTTTTGAAAGAAAAAAAACTGCCAAGTCCCGACTTTCTCGTATGTACTTTATGAAATTACGGCTCAAGAATTGGTGGAATGAAGACAGTAGACGAAAACGGGCTAATCTGAAAACTCCCACTTTCACGGTGTCTGTTTACCACAAAGCTCACATAACACGAGAAGGGATCGATCCGACGACCTCTAGCACCAGAGGAGAGTGCTTTACTTACTGAGCCACCGTTGCCCTCGTCAAGCATCTGTTCGCATTCTACGCAGACTAATTATAATAACTTGTATTTCTTTGATTTTTTCTGTACTTAGATTGTAAAGTATGTACCACCAGACATGTCAACTCTGAAGCGAAGTCGTAGGAGTTATAGTAGCAGAAGTAGTACTAATAGTATGAGTAATAATAATAATAATAATAGCAGTAGTAGTAAAAATAAGAGTAGTAGCAATTAAGTATTTTACAGTTTTCAATAAAGAGTTAATTACAGAAACAAATTACACTGGCTGCCAACATTAGTTTCCGATCCGTCTTTCACTGAGTTTGGGAAGAACCGAGCCGGCCCGGTTCGGTCCAATATGTTCCCCGCCCCGTTCGACCCGAAAGGAACCCGGCCCGGTTAGAGCCCGGCTCGAGATTCGGTTCGGGAGGGCGTTGCCGGGTTGTTCCGCACAAACAATTCAGATTCATCCGCCTTTAAACCCACTGACATCCAGAATAAAAAGTCTTTAGCTGAGAAAGAATGAATATGACGGTGAGTTCATAAGGTATAGTAAACAGAAAGCGATTTAAAATAATGGACAATTTGATGGGTCACTTGCGATAGAAGAGACATCTCCGAGCTGGTGAACCTTTATGTAATATGCATCTGCAACGTTAGAAATCAATTTAAAATGAGTACATTAGCTGAGACGTCACTTGCCTTCATTGTAATAGTATTCTACAATGTCTGAAAAGAAATATTAATAAGAGAAGCGATGGTTAGAGAAATAATTTTGAGGATCGACGGGGATGTTCAATTATTAATTAGTGGTTTGGAGTACCACAGGCGTGCCAAGAATACGAGGGATCTAGTTCGAGGAATCCGGTAAGGCTCAACGGATTATTCCGGCTTATGTCCGGCGACGTAATGCGATTTAATGTAATGTAATGCATAATGTAATGCATATTGTAATGTGATGCCTCCTTATGTCCTTAACACGGTAGCAGACGTGTCCTTGGCCATGTCTACTTATCATCATTGAGAACTCATTTGTAGACTTTGGTCGGCAACCTTTCCATGTCTTATAAAGACATTTACAACCGTCGGAAGAGACGACAAAATCTTAATCGACAATGTCTGGATGATGAAATCAATATGCAACATTTACAAGAAAATGAAATTGCAAGACAAAAACTATATGGAGGAAATCTAAAAATTAAGACGGTGACCTTTTCCGAAATGGTAAACTTTGGTTGAAGTACAGAAGGTCAGAATCGTATTGATATTCTTCCAAAGGGACTAGATCGAACACGGGACTAGAAATTTGATTTGTACGTAATTAAATTAATGCTTCCGTTTTCTCACGCATCTAGTTATCCTTTCTATGCAAAATTTGCACATCACTATACTCAGCAGTTGGAAACCTTGGAAACACCTACGGTATCAGTGGATTACAAGAAATTAATAACTTAAGGAACATTTACAATTCGCAGAATAAGTGGCCTTTTTGAGCGAAAGTCCAAGTGATATGATTATCGAACATTGCTTAACGAAGGGCACAAAATTTTCTTTGGGATTAACTCAACGTGGGACCCAACGTTAGCGACGGTCATAATTCACCTGATTTTTGTCCATTACAGCATGTGATTTGCAATTGACAAATCCTAATCTCACTACGCTTCTTATCAAATATTATTATGTATGGTTAGTTGTAGTGCATTTAGACTGTTTTTTTTTAATCTTTCGTCATTTTCCGTGTCTCATTGTAATACACTCTGTAAAGAAAAAATAGCGACACTTCCTCGGATATGGTTTTCGCAACATACATTAATCAATATTATTTTTTACATGAATTCCTGATAATATTACAATGCATATTCCTAATAAGCAGTTCATTCTTAATACCTGCGCCAGAGGTTCACGCTTTTGATATGAATTTAATGAATTTATATGCATATATAAGTAGCTATGTTTGTTTTGAGCAAAATCGTTTATATTGAGAGTTATATATAAAACTGAAAAAGATCAACAACAATAGCAGAAAACAAGAAATGGAATTTCTTAAAGATAAGACATATTGTGTGCAAACATCGGGTAGTACAATACACCAAACTAGTATTTTGTATGTGCACTATGGGCTTTCTGCAGTGCAGCGAATCATCGGAGCCCTTTGGTGACAAGGCTATTGCAAAATGCAACCTCGATTTCACTGAATAACACCCGGATTATCTGTTCCTTGAATTCCATTCTATCTGAGATAGTTGTCTATTAAATCTTCTGCTCATATTGATCCACAAATTTTCAACTGGAATCATGTCACGTGAGTTTGTAGACCACATGAGTCTCTAAATAGTCATATTCTTGAACCACGGATTAACGATTTTCGCTCTGTGACATGAAGAATTATCGTCCTGAAGAAGGAAGTAGTCCAAATTTTCTTCAGAAAATTCATCTTTAGTTGTTGTAAGAACTTTACGTACTAGAATTTGAAGATATTTTCTTGCATCAAACGATCCTTTACATATATCCGTCGTTCTAACGTCTTTAACAGTGAACCAAGCCAATACCATCACTCAGTAACTGAATTTTTCTTTACAGAGTGTATATATCCATAAGATATATGTTGAAAATATCGTTTTACATGATTGATATACGTACTGTACTTAACGCAGATTTTACTTGCCATTTTTCGTCTACACCATTGCGGGTAGAAGAACTCTTTGTTCTACATGTGGGTTTTAAATCTCAGTACAACAAAGACTCTGCTATATAAGCGCAATCGAATGGGAATTCTTGTGCAATGAGATATTATCACACAAGGAAGCTCAACGTGCCCCTGAGATGACAAAGTGTCTCGTCAAAATTACTTTAAAACTTCTGTTATCGTAACAGTTTTTTGGAATGATCTATTAATCTTGCTAACGTTGTGTCTGACGTTGAGTTAATCCTCCAGCAAATTTCGTGTCCGTATGGTGAAGGTTTCTTGTGTTGTTGATTTCTTTAATCTTCTGATGCCGTATTTGCGTCCAGGGCTTCCATCTTCTGATAGCGAATTTGCCTCCAGGGCTTCCATCTTATGATACCGTATGTGCCTCCAGAGCTTCCATCTGAGTATAGTGATGTGCAAATTTTTCATAGAAAAGATGACCAGCAGCGTGGGAAAACGGAAGCATTAATTTAATAGCCTTCAAATAAGGTTTCTAGCACCCTGTTCAATCTAGTCGCTTTGGATGAATTGCAATACAATTAGGACCTTCTCTATATACTGCAGCCAAAGTTTACCGTTTGGATTAGGTCAGCGCCTTAATTTTGAGGTTTTCTAATATGGTTTTTACATGCAATAACATTTTCTTGTAAATGTTGCATATTCATTTCCTCATCCAGACAATGTTCAATAAGATCCAAGATCCTAGATTTAGTCATCTCCTCCGAGGGTTGTAAATGTTTTCTTAAACACGTAAGAGTCGCGAGCAAAGTCTAGAAGTTAGATTTCAATGATGTTGAGTAGGCATAATGTGAAATAGTGTACAGGATACCCGAAAGTTCTATACCATTTCCTGATGTAATGTATCCAATCATGCTTAGAAATTACTCCTCCTAAGGGTAACCTTTGGACAGTTCAGATATTTCATGAGCTGTAGGTACGATTTGAGATCTTTCCAGTATGATGGCTGATCTAATGTGATTACACAAGTGCTTTGTTCACTTTTGTTGTACTTATTTACTGTATGCGGAAGAGTAGAATATTAAGTATTAGTACATGATTTTGAAATATTGAAGAAATAAAGAGGCAATACACTGCTTATGTGGAAAGGAGAGGTGTGTATCTTAGCATTACACAATCGTTCTGGCGAAGCTCACACAAGATGAAAAGCTATCCAAAAAGTGTTTGAGAACATGAAATCGAGACGCGAGATGTGAGTGAGGATGAAGACAACATTGACACACCAAAAAAATGAGTGTATAGCATTAGGGTGAAAGTCGGTGTCAGAATGTAGAACCGAGATACTATATTTTTTCGAGACAAAGCTACCGTGAAATAAGATTACTTTTTCATTCAAGGACTTGGATATGGAGAATTTTAAAAAAGAGACATGTGAAATAAAAGACTTATCCTTCTCTATGAAATTTGTGGCACTTAATTACTAATCAAAGCATACAGTGAGCTTATTGGAAAGATTATTTGATTAGCCCACTGTTTGGTTGTTGTGTGATGTGGAGTGTTACTAAGTTGTTAGCAAACAGTGAACAGACTATACCCTTAATATTTTCCACCTAACCGTCTAAGGGAAGACCTCAAAATAACCTAAAATTGATTTTTTATTTGTTTCATCAATCAGATCACTGGTCTCAGACCCAAAGTACGGTTCCTTCGGAGGTTAGATATAATGGGTTTCATAACAGTTTTTTCAATATACAATCGGGAAGATATAAATAATGATAGGCTGGAAACTAGTGAATCCTACACAATTCTATGTAAGTTCTAGTGAGCAGCAATGACGCTAATTAAATGCTTATTTCATAGTCTCGTGTGTTAACACACAGGAAACTTTGTTTAATAAATCCGTAAGAACACAACTTTTTGGATTAAACCGTTTCTATCAGGCTAACAATCAAGAACAAGGTGAGAGCGATAAGGATGTTAAGTAGATTTCTTCAGGAGGAAGCACTCTCAAATGGTAAATTAAGGTTTAAAAATGGGAAGTATAGCAATTGCTTGATTATCATTGATAAATTAATACTTATGTATTTTACGTTTGGTATCACAACATTTTTGATCCCCACGGGCCCACCTAAAACCGCTGTATATTCTCAATTCTATATGACTGTGACACCCTCGTCTTATTAAAGGGAAACTTAAATCCACATTTTTTAAAATGGTACGCCATTGTATAATGTGAGTTAAGTAGCTATAAAAGCACTATTGCATCGTTTTACGACCTTGGTACACAACACAAGATCTTATGGTTTCGGATTCATTGTTGACTTCCTTTATAAGCTTTAAGCCATTGGGAATTAAGGAATAGATGCCGATGTCCACTGCTGACTTCTAAATTTCACAGCGTTGTAAGAAGGACATAACCCGGCATAATCCGTTTAGCCTTACCGGTAACCTGCATAGGAGACCCTCGTATTATTGGAGCGCTTGTTGCACTCGAAACCATTAATTAAAATCGAACATCTCCTTGCATCCTCAAAATTATTTCTCTAATCACCACATCACTTAGAGATCGATATAATCTCTTATCAATATCTCTTTTTAGACTTTGTATAATACTATTAGAATGAAGTCAAGTTACATCTCTGCTATCGTTCTAATTTTAAGATGATCTCTGACGTAGTGGATGCATATTACAAAAAGCTTCACAAGCTCGCGGATGCTATTCTATCACAAGTACCCATCAACTTGTCCATCATTTAACACGCTTTCTCTTTACTATACCTTATGCTCACCGTGATATTCACTCTTTCTCAGCTAAAGATTTCTTGTTCCACACGACAGAGGACTTAGTATCGAATTATTCGAATTTTCAAGTTCTAGGACAATATCAGCTGTCGTACTTTTACAATTTTAACGCAAGTTGTGTCGTAGGTTAAACTGCATGCAAAGTGATTCAACTCGTTCTAATGCAAGTATCATGGCGGATCTCGACATCTACATTTATTGTCTTTTTATTTAAAATCAAATATTATCTGCAATTAGTAATACCATTATTTCTGTAGGTAGCCTTAGTCGGCAGCCTTGTAGATAACCCTTAAATCTTTTGCCATATGAAAGTAATTTTTCAACAGATTTTAGTCAATTACAGTGTGTAAGTTGCAATTGAAAAATCGTAATCTCACTACGCTTCTATGTCTGGTTGATTGTACTGCATGCTAACTGATTACATTCTTTTTGATAACAGAAAAAAACGTATCTCGACATTTACTCTTAATAGAATATTTTAATGTTTCTGCAATTTAGTAATACAATGTTCTCTAAAAAAAAAAGTTGAAGTAACTAACTAAGTAGACTTGTGTGCTTCGACTTCTACTACTAATTACTACTATTTTTACTACTACTACTACTTCTGTTAATATAACTGCAACGACCTCGCTTCAGAGTTGACATGTCTGGTGGTACATACTTTACAATCTAAGTACAGAAAAGATCAAAGAAATACTAGTTATTATAATCAGTCTACGTAGAATGTGAACAGATGCTTGACGACGCGCAACGGTGGCTCAGTAGGTAAAGCAGTCACATCTGGTGCTAGAGGTCGTCGGATCGATCCCTCCTCGTGTTATGTGAGCTTTGTGGTAAACAAACACCGTAAGAGTGGGAGTTTTCGGATTAGCCCGTTTAAATCCCCTGTCTTCATTCTACCAATTCTTGAGCCGTAATTTCCTAAAGTACATACGAGAAAGTCGGGACTTGGGAGTTTTTTTTCCTTCGAAACTATCCTTTATTCAACATATTGAAACTATTGCCTAATAACACTACAAAAATTTTGGATATACTATTTATTGTTAGTAAAGATTTCCAAAATGACCAAACTTTATTGTACTGTAATATGCATACATCAGGTCGAAATTAAAAAATTGTAGTAATATATGGAACCCTAATATACAGAAATACTCATTCTTGATTGAGCGTACTCAAAATAAGTTTTTATGGCTACTTACACTTAAGAAAACAAAATTTTACACGAAATTTGAAAGCTACATTAAATTCGTAGAAAATTTGAAACATTAGAACTAAGGAAAGAAATATTGATTTATTACTTTTACACAAACTATTTCATGGCAAAATAGACTATTCCGAACTTAACAACCAAATATGTAGCTACGTACCATCCACTAAATTGCGCACTGCTTCGAAAAATACACTTTTTTAACAGCAAAAACAAACGTCTTAAGCAGATCTAATATATGGAGAATTAGTGCAACCTATAAATTAGTTAAAGAAGATCCCAACCTTGATGTACTGCCAATGGGTGTAAGTAGTTTTAAGAATTCTATTATTTATGTAAGCCGAATTTAATTATTATTAATAGCTTTATTACCTTAAATAATCTTAATAACGTCTATACTAAGTAATACTGTAATTAGGCCTGTGCTTGATGTCAATAAAGCAGTAAATCAATTTCTCCGTTCCTGAGCTAAATAGCCTGTAGTACTAAAAGCTCTTTCAGTAGACACACTAGAAGCAGGGATGACGAAATACTTACGTGCTAATTTACTCAAATGGGAATGCTTGTTCTTGTTGCTTCAACCAATGCAGTATATCTAGTTCTCTTACACATGATGACATGTTGTGAAACCAAATGTAAAAACATAAGTATTAATTTATCAATGATAATGAAGCAATTGCTATACTTCCCGTTTATATACATCTACAATACTATTTGAGAGAGCTTCCGGCTGAAGAAATCTACCAAGGACGCAAAACGCTCTCACGTTGTTCTTGATCGTTAACATTATAAAAACTGTTTAATCCAAAGATTTGTGTTCTTACGGATAATATATTTATAAAAAATGTCCAGTGTTAATACTTACATACAGAGCTGTGTAGGATTCACTAGGTCCGGTCTATCATTAATAATATTTTCAAAAATGCATAATGATAAAAACTTGATATGGAACCCATTATATTCTAACTTCCGAAGCAGCCTTACTTTGGGACTGAGACCGGTGATCTGATCAATGAGACAAATATAGAATCGATTTTAGGTTCTTTTGAGATGTTCTTTTAGACGGTTAGGTAATAAATATTTACGGTAGCCCTGTTTTCGCTAATAAATTAGTAACACTGGTCATAAGAAAGGAATCAAATGATCTGTGTTCTAATCAAATAATCTCTTTATATAATCTCATTGTATGCTTTGATTAGTAACTACGTCCCACACATTTCATAGACAAGAAAAGGTCATTTATTTCAGATGTCTGTTGATGAAAATTTTCTATAACCAAGTTCTGGAATGTCAAAGTTATATTATATCACGGTAGCAATCTCTTCATAAGAATATCGTATCAAATTTCTTCACTGTGACATTCACATTCCCTTTAATGCTATACACTCATGTTCTTGGTGTGTCAATGCCGTCTCGACTTCTTATTCTCAAACAACATTTGGACAGTTCTTCATCTTGTGAAAGCTTCGCTACAACGATTGTGTAATGGTGAGATCCACACGTGTTCTTTTGATATAAGCAATGTGGTTCCTCTGAATTTTTTCAATATTTCTTCAATATTTCAATATTTCAATATCAAGTACTAATATTAAATACTCTTCTGCAAACAGTAAAAAACTGCCAGAAAATACAAAAAAGCACATGCGTTAAGATATTACATCAGCCATTATACTGGATAGTTGTTCAAATCGTTCCACAGATCAAGAAACTTCTGAACGGCGCAGTGTTGTAACGCTTTTAGGAGTTTTGCAGTTAAGTAATTACGAAGCACGATTGGATACATTAAATCAGGAAATGGTATAGAAGAACTTTGGTGTATCCTGTACACTATGAAAAATTTACTGAATATGCTGATGGCCATGCCTACTCAAGATCATTGAGAACTCACTTCTAAACTTTGCTCGGGGTTATGAAGACATTTACAACCGTCAGAGAAGATGACAAAATCTAGGATCTGCGATCTTATACAACAACGTCTGGATGAGGAAATCTATATGCAACTATTACTACAAAATAAAACTGCATGACAAAAACCATATTAGGAAATTTCAAAATTAAAACGGTGAAATTTTCCGAATGGTTAACTTTGGCTGCAGTATACGCTATCAGAAGATTACAAGATATTAACAACACAAAAACATTAAAATTAGCAGGAAAAGAGGCCGTTTTGAGCGAAGTTCCAAGTGATATGATTATCGAATAGTGCTTATTGAAGGCAACGAAATTTTCTGGTTGATTAACTCAATCTCAGACACAACGTTAGCAAGATTAATGCTTCATTCCCAAATACTGTTGCGATAACAGAAGTTCTACACGATTTTTGGTGTCATCAGTTTATCCTCAGGGCGATACGTTAAGCTAAAGCCACCTTCCTTGTGTGATAATATCTCAATGCTTAAGAATGTCAATTTGACAACGGTGAATATTGCAGAGACTCTGTTCTGTTGTGTAATAAAACCCACACGTAGAAGGAAGAGCCCTTATACACGCAATGGTGTGGACTAAAAATGGCCAATCAAATCTGCGTTAAGAACGTATATAATTTATGCTAAGCGCTATTTTCACCTAACATTTTATTGGCATAAATTACAATTAGACACGGAAAGAGCCGAAACACAAAAATAGGTTTCAGGGAATATCTCAACGATTGAAAGTAATTGTGCTTTTGAAGCTGACAATTTGCTCACGGTCCTTGAGAATTTTGGAGATCAATACTAGACTGCTTGAAATGATGCAAAGACTTTTCGAAGGAGCAAAGAAAACTGTAAATTGACAACAGTAATAGGAGAAACTAGAAACGGGGTATCTGTAGCTGTTGATGGGTGTGATTCAGATCTTACAAGAATCTTGGTAGAAGACTTCATGAGCAGTTGCCGATTCTTTTAATGCCACATACAAGCAGAACCGAAAGGAAATGCAACGAATTCATTAAATTTTAAGAAACTTAGCGTCATTAAAAGTTTGCTTTAACTTTTTTGATGCAACAGGCTGTGACACGAGCTCAGCAATACTCAGGAGACAATACTTGCAAGCCTTCAAGATCCTTCAAAAAGAAAAAAGAACTGTACAAGTCAGTCAGAGTCTTAAACGGAGTTAGGAGTCAAATCTCAATCCTAACAAAATATTCATATAAAACAAAAGGACAATCATAGACATAAGGTTATAGATCTAAGCTCATATCTTTGTTTGGACTTTCTTCCTGCCAATGTTAAAGGCTGTTAGCTGGACTATGCAAGAAAAGTACTCTAGGCAGTTTGTCATTTTATTTCGCTATTGCAGCGATCATCTATTAAAAATTTTACAGTCGATTTAGTGCTTAAATAAACTAAAAAATAACACCCTATAATAAACTAAATAATCTTGAAAAATTACTTTCATATGGAATATCTACAATGTTGCCGAATGTGGCTTTCTGCAGATATTATGTTATTACTACATGAAGATATCTGTTTGCATGCAGTACAACCGACGAGAGAGCGTGGGTTGAAATGGAAAAAGTACGGCAAAACATTGTCTTTAGGACTTGCTTATTCGAAATATTCGAGTTTAAAACCAGTGACTTGCCGAACAGGAAGTCTTTAGCTAAGAAAGCATGAATAACACGGTGAGCATAAGGTATAGTAAAGAAAAAGCGCGTTAAATGATCGATAACTTGATGGGTAACTTGCGATAGGATAAGCATCCCCGAGCTTATGAAGCTTTTTGTAATATACATCCACTACGTCAGAAATCGTCTTAAAATGAGAACATTAGCAGAGACATCAGTTTACTTCTTTCTAATAATATTCTACATTGTCTGAATAGAGATATTAATAAAAGATTATATCGATCTCTAAATGATGCGGTGATTAAAGAAATAATTTTGAGGATGCAAGGGATTCATCGACATTTTATCGGTGGTTTAAAGTTCAAGAGCGCCAATAATTCGAGGGTTTCATATGGAGGTTAGCGCAAGGCTAAACGGATTTTGTCGGGCTATGTCCTTATTACAACGGTGTGAAACTCGAAGTCAGGAGTTGACATCGGCATCTATTCCTTAACTCCTAATGGTTTAAAGCTAGTAAAGGAAGTAACAATGAATCCGAAGCCGTAAGATCTTGTGTTGTGTACCTAGGTCCTAAGACGATGCAATAGTGCTTTTAAAGCTCTTTAACTCACTTTATATAATGGCGTACTATGTATAAAAATCGTGGATTTAATTCACCCTTTAATAAAACGAGGGTATCACACACGTATAGCTTTGGGAACTTACAGCGGTTTTTTTTTGGGGGGGGGGGCCTTGCAATTGAAAAATGTTGGGATACCAAATGTAGAAAACAAGTATTAATTTATCAATGATAATCAAGCAATTGCTATACTTCCCGTTTATATACAACTACAATATTATTTGAGAGCGATACTTGCTGAAGAAATCTACTTAACACCCATAACGGTCTCACCTGGTTCGACTAATCAAGGTATACAATGAGATTACTAATCAAATAATACAATGAGAGTACTAATCAAAGCAGACAATGAGATTATATGAAAAGATTGTTTGATTAGCCCACAGTTTGGTTGGTTTGTGATGACCAATGTAACTAATTTGGTAGCGAACACAGGATTACCGTTAATATTTTCCACCTAACCGTCTCAGGGAAGATCTCAAAAAAACCTAAAATCGATTCTATATATGTCTCATCGATCAGATCACCGGTCTCAGACCGAAAGTAAGGCTGCTTCGGAAGTTGGGATATAATGGGTTCCATATCAAGTTTTTATCATTATGCAATTGTGAAAATATTATTAATGATAAACCAAAACCTAGTGAATACTACACAGCTCTGTATGTAAGTCCTAGTAAGCAGCAAGGACTTGAATTAAATGGATAAATGATAGCCTCGAGTTTTAACACACAGAATTTCTATAAATATTGTATCCGTAAGAACACAACTCTTTGGATTATTTAGTTTCTATTAGGCTACGATCAAGAACAAGGTGAGAGCGTTATGCGTGCTAGGTATATTTCTTCAGAAGGAAGAACTCTCAAATAGTATTGTAGTTACATATAAACAGGAAGTATGGCAATTCCTTGATAATCATTGAGAAATAAATACTTATGATTTTTACATTTGGTATCACAACAAAAATCAATCCCAAGGGCCCACCTAAAACCGCTGTATTATCTCAATGCCATATGACTTTCATACCTTCGTCTTATTATCAGGAGAAGTAAATCCACGGTATATAAATGGTACGCCAATGCATAATGTGAGGAGGCAGCTTTAAAAGCATTACCACTTTGATTTTAAAGCTAGGTAGACAACACAAAATACTGCTTCCCCCGATTAATTTTTGAATTTCTTTACTAGCTCTAAGCCGATAGGAATTAAAAAATACATGCCAATGTCCACTGATAATTTCTTAATTACACAGCATTGTATGAAGGTGTTAATCAGGCATCAGCCTTACCGAGCACCTCGAATTAGAACCCTTGAATTATTGGCACACATGTTGCACTCTAAACCATTAATCAAACTCCGTCCATCTCAAAATTATTTCTTTAATAACCGCCTCACTTGTTATTATTCGATTAATAAGAAGATCGAATAATATTTTTCTTCAGACATTGTAAAATAATATTATAAAGAAGTTAAATATCATCTCTGCTTAAATTAGTATCTCTGCTAATATTATTTTAAAGCGATTTCTATTGTTGTGGATGCAGATTACAAAAAGCTTCACAATCTCGGGGCTGCCTCTCCTTTCGTAAGTGACCTAACAACTTGTCCATCAAATAATTCGCTTTCTCTTTACTTTACCTTATGAGGTCGACTCGATATTCATTCTTTCTCAGCTAAATACTTCTTGTTCCGCACGTCACTAAGTTTAAACTCGAATATTTCGAATTTGCAAGTCCTAACGACAATATGACCTACCGTACTTTTCCCATTTCATCCCGCCCGCTCTCGTCGGTTGTATTGCATGCAAACTGATTCGACCTTTGCACCGATTAGAAATTTCACCTTTCAAGTATAATTTAAAATCTTTCAAGTATGAACTTCCATCTTAAAAAATATTCCATGCGTCTTTTGCAACCTTGACTCATTTCAATAAGTTGCTTTATTGATAACGTATCTATCACAGTAATCTTCAAGCTATAAAACCTTAAAGTCTTCTTCACTCGCACGGTTCCTTTTGTACTACAGACTGCCATATCACACAGTCATATTAAATTTATTGGAGGATTTGAATTTCTCAATATTCTCAACGTTTTCTCACCGGTAAGTAATGTTCTAGAAAGCTTCCCCTCTGTAGCAGATTAGTGCACCAACTGTATTATCTTTTAGACAGCTTTCATATCTGAGACGGATTGATCAACAAGAAGAATATCTCTAATCTTATTTATTAAATTAAACACTATCTTATCTCGCTGACGTGAATAGAGTTTGCGTGTCTTTCCACATACTCAATGGTATCTTCTAAAGAGCAGAAAGCTAATCCACAAAATGTACACGATTAATCACCAGCAATTAAGTCTACCGAAGTGTACTCATATCTAACACTAAACCTGTCATTTGGCCTGGTACGAGAGCCGCTCTAGATCATCAAGTATATCCAACGAAAATATAAGGACCAAATCGTTTGTAGAATCTGCATAGATGAACACTGCATATAGCGGAATATCATGGCAAACTGCCTAAAGCACATTCCTTGCACAATCTAGCTAAGAGCTGTTAACATTGGCAAGAAGAAAGTCGAAAAATACTTATATGTGCTTAGATCTTAACTTTAGACTGTTTTTAGAGAATATTGCATTACCAAGTTACAGACACATTCAGATATATTATTAAGCGGAGATTTCGAGATAAGTGTTGTTCTCTTATCAGAACGAATGCAAGCAGTTAGCATGCACATAAACTGCGAAAGATTCCTTTTACTATGCTGAATGAAATAACTATTATTAGTAAATATAAGAGAATTTAAAACAGTTCCTTTCTCTCATTTTTAAATATGTGAGTAACTAACGAATTTACAGCTAACGAATAAGTCAGTAAAACGACATGAGTGTAACTTTCATATCGGCATATGAAATGTTCCTTTTGCCCAAATGAAATGGAACAAGTTTTCTATTCTAACACTCTAACAATGAACGACAATAAACGAAAATAACGTTCTATTTTTTTCTTTTTGTATATTTTAGTAATTAACCATCAAGAAGAGTCTGCTACATGTTCCAAGCTCAACGTTCGCCCAACGCAACGGACTCACTTTCATTAATTATATCACACAATTCAGTACAGTTAACTCTTTTAACAATTGTAAATATCTCACAATGTCCGACAATCCCGCTTTTTCGTTTTATGTTTAAATATGTGGATAACCGTCAGCAAGAGTTTATTTCTACATCCAACCACTAGTTTCGACCTATTGAATGGAAAAATTTTCATATTTAAAATCTCTGAAAAGTTACGACGATTCTTTTCTTTTATTTTATACTTAATTATTTCACTAACTAATGGTTATAAAGAGTCTGGTTCACTTTTGATATAGTCTCTTCGCAATAATAAATCACAAAACTTTTCAATTATAAATATCTAACATTTTAAGACAATTCTCTTTTCAATTTAAGACAATACCGATCTCCCATTTTGTTCACAAATATGTTAACGAACGATCAGCAAGAGTGTGCTTCGTCTTGTAAAATCTTATTACGCTCTACTAAAAGGAGTCCCCTTACAATATTACATACCTGGCATTTCACGACCATTCTTTCATTTTATTCTAAAATTTTTCAGTAACTAACGATCAGCGATTAATTCGGATTGGAAATAATACTTTCATCCTACAGAATGGAATCACATTTCACTTGATAATGTCTTGGTATTTTCGACTATTACGATCTTTCATTTTAAACTATATATGTCAGTAGCTAACGGTTAGCAGGAGTATACCTCTACACCTCTTTACTATACTACATAGAATCGGCTTTAATAGTAAATATCTCAGAATCTACGACAGTTATTTCATTTAACCTAAAAGATTTCAGTGACCATCATGAAAAGTTTTTTTTTACATTCCAAAACACAACTCACGCCCTATGTGTAAAAAACCTTTTCAATCTTAAATATTCGTCAACTTACATTATCCTTTCTCTCATGTTATTTTTAAATATGTTACTAACAAAACGATTAGCAAGAAAATACTTCAGCTTCTAAATACTCGTTTGGAGGTATTGAATAACTCAAATTTCAATTTTAAATACCTAAGTATTGTGTTATTTTTACTTTATTTTTAATTATGCCTTCAGCTAGCAATTGCCAAATTTCTGTATCAGAATTCAAACACACCATTCACTTTAGAGAATGAACTCATTTTTAATACTACATATCCGATAATTTACGTGAATTCTATAATTTATTTTATTCTAAAACAGTTGATTTAACAAAGGATCATGAAGAGTCTACAATATACACCAAAACACACCTTTCCCATACGCAAACGACTCCCTTTTCTAATGTAAATATGTGATAATTTATGAGTGCTTCGTTGTTTCTTTTTATTTTTAAGTATCCCAGCAACTAGCGATCAGCAAAACTCTATTTCATATTCTGATCAATTGTTTCGCACTACTGAATTATCTAATTTTTCAATTATATATACATGACAGTTTACGACAATTGCGATCTATCGTTTTATGTAAAATTTGTTACAAACTAACGATAAGCAAGATTTGGTGATATATAACATACACACCTTTCGCAGTACTCGCCCCTCTTCATTTATAACTATTTGATAATTTACGAGTATTTGAATCTTTTAGTTTATTTTAACATACATGATTAAGTAATGATCTTCAGAAATGTGCTTCATCTTCCAAACAGCTCTCTTGGCCATACTAAGTAGCCCTACTTTCAGTTGTAAATATGAAAAGACAATGAACGACAATTCCGTTCTTTTAACTAACTCTTATTCATCTCGGTAAGTAACCATCAGCAAGGTTCTACCCAAGTTTCGAAACACTCCATTCTCCTTAGTGAATGCACTCACTTTTAAATTCCAGAATTTTTAAGAATAAAATGAATTAACTGAATTCCCACAAATTGTTTATTTACGGTTGAAAATCTGCTCTATTTAATAGGGCGAAACAAGAGTTGGAAAATGGAAACTGTTGGAAACAGTTGGAAACTGCAGCCCGGCCGATGAATTTATAAAGGTAGCGCTTTAAAGAACTGATTCGCGATACAAAGTAGTTATACAGGGATCTAAAAAATTATAAATTGACAGAATTTGTTTTGATATGTAGGTCACATTGGAAGATTTCCAGTATACACCTGAAAGATGTAAAAATTCCTAGGCTCAAAAAAGAATGCAATCAGTTAGTATGCACTACAATAAACGATACATAATATTTGATAAGAAGCACAGTGAGATTAGGATTTTTCAATTGCAACTTACACGCTGTAATTGACTAAAATGTGTTGAGAAATTTCTTCATATGGCAAAAATTTAAGGTTTATCTATAAGGCTGCCGAAAGTGGCTTTCTGCACAAATAATGGTATTACTAATTGTAGATATCAGGATGCATTTAGAATAAAAGATAATAACAGTAAATGTCGAGATCCGCCATGATACTTGCATTAGAACGTGTGGAATGAGTTTGCATGCAGTACAACCGATCTGAGCGGGCGGGTTGAAAAGGGAAAAGTACAGCAGCTCATATTGTTCTTAGGATTTGCTAATTCGAAATATTCGAAACCCTGTGACGTGCGGAACAAGAATTCTTTAGCTGAGAAAGAATGAATATCACAGTGAGCTCATAAGGTATAGTGCAGAGAAGCCGCGCTGAAAAAATGCACAAGTTGATGGGTCACTGCGTACGATAAGCATCCCCGAGCTTGTGAAGCTTTATGTAATACGCATCCACTACGTCAGAAATCGCCTTAAAATGGGAACAGTATTCTACAATTTCTGAAAAGAGATATTAATAAGACATTATATCGATCTCTAAGTGATGAGGTGATTAAAGAAATAATTTTGAAAATGGACGAGGATGTTCTATTTTTAATTAGTGGGTCGGAGTGCAACAGGCTGGCAATAATTCAAGGGGTCTATTTCGAGGGGTCTGTTAAGGCAAAACGGCTTATGTCTTACTGTCTTAAAGCTAGTAAAGGTATCCAACAATGAATCCGAAGCCGTAAGAACTTGTGTTGTGCACCTAGGTCTTAAAAACAAAGTAGTAGTGCTTTTAGAGCACCTTAACTCACATTATACAATGGCGTAGCATTTAAAACCGTGGATTTACTTCTCCCTTTAATAAGACGAGGGTATGACAGACCTGTAGCTTTGGGAACGATCAGGGGTTTTTTTAGGTGGGCCCTTGGGATTGATAGATGTTAAGATACCTAATGTAAAAAAATTAATAATTTATCAATTATAATCAAGTAATAGCTATACTTGCCGTTTATATGCAACTATAATACTATTCTAGAGTGCTACCTGATGAAGAAATCTACCCATAACGCTCTCACCTGGTTCTTGATCGTTATCCTCATAGTAACTGTTAATCCAAACAATTGTGTTCTTAAGGACAAATTATTAGAGGAAAGTCTCCTGTGAGTTAACACTTGAGGCTATCAAATATGCATTTAATTAGCGTCCTTGATGCTCACTAGGGCTTACATACAGAGTTGTGTAGGATTCACTAGGTTCCGGTCTATCGTTAATAATATTTTCCCGATTGTATTTTCCTAAACTTGCTATGGAACCAATTATATTCTAACCTCCAAAGCAGCCTTACTTTGGGTCTGAGACCTGTGAACTGATGATGATCAAATAAAGAATCGATTTTAATTTCTTTTGAGATCTTTTCGTACAGTCAGGTGGATTATATTTACGGTCTAGTCAGTCCTGTGTTCACTACCAACTTAGTAACACTGGTCATCAGAAAGCAACGAAACTGTGGGCTAATGAAATAAGCTTCTCACTGTATGCTTTGATTAGTACCTAAGTGAGACATTTCAAAAAGCAGAAAAAATCATTTATTCTGAAATCTCTTGGTGAAAATTCTCCATATCCATGTTCCAGAATGATATCTCGATAGAATATTCTTGTTAAGAATATTGTATCAAATTTCGTCATTTTGACATCCTCTTCCCCTCCTGTGCTATACACTAATGTTCTTGGTGTGTGAATGCTGTCTTACTCGGAAGATTTAAACTAATACTAATATTATATATTCTACACTTCTGCATACAGTAAATAAATGCAAGAAGAGTGAACAAAGCACATGCGTTATGACATTGGTTCTTTTTGGTGTGATTTGTGCAATAAACAGGTTCAGCTAGTCGATATATAATTTACAAACGCTCCTTTCTTTCAATTTTAAGTATGTCAGTAACTAACGATTAGGGAGAATGTGGTACATATTCCAAACTCTACGTTGGGCTTATTAAATAGCCTCACTTTTCAATTAATCTAATCTGACTTTTTGATACAATTCCGTTGTTACATTTTATACTAACCGATGATTAACAAGATGCTTTTTCATGTTCAAAACACTCCTTTAGTATTACTTAACGAGCTCTTTTGAGTGGTAAATGATAGAAACATTACAATAATTGCGTTTTATCACTTGTATTTAAATGCGTGAAAAGATAATGTTGATTTTAGCCTATTCTAGTTTCCAACTCTTTTTCGCCCTATTAAAACAGCAGCGTTTCAACCGTAAAAATTTAACAATTTATGAGAATTCAGTTGATTCATTTTATTCTTAAAATTTTTGGAATTTAAAAGTGAGTGCATTCACTAAGGAGAATGGAGTGTTTTAAAACATGAGTAGAACCTTGCTGATGGTTACTTACCGAGATGAATAAGAGTTAGTTAAAAGAACGGAATTGTCGTTCTTTCTCTTTTCATATTTACAACAGAAAGTAGGTTACTTAGTATGGCGAAGAGAGCTGTTTGGAAGATGAAGCACACTTCTGAAGTTCATTGCTTAATCATGTATGTTAGAATAAAATGAAATAACTAAATAGTCGTATATTATCAAATAGTTATAAATGAAGAGGGGCGAGTACTGCGAAAGGTGTGTGTGTTATATAACACGAAATCTTGCTTATCGTTAGTTTGTAACAAATTTTTGATAAAACAAGAAACCACAATTGTCGTAAACTGTCATGTATTTATAATTGAAAAACTAGATAACTCAGTAGTGTAAAACATGTGATCAGAATATGAAATAGAATTTTTCTGATCGCTAGTATCTGGGAAACTTAAAGATAAAACGAAAGAACGAAGCACTCATAAATTGTCATATTTTCACATTAGAATAGAGAGTCGTTTGCGTATGGGAAAGGTGTGTTTTGGTGTATAAAGCTGACTCTTGATGATTCTTTGTTAAATCAACTGTTTTAGAATAAAATAAATTATAGAATTCACGTAAATTATCGGATACGTAGTATTAAAAAGTCTGTATTACTTACTTTGGCTACCGAGACGAGCAAGTTCTCGAACACTATTCCCAAGGGTGGATATTCAGCACTTGTGGCTCAAGATATTGGATGTGAGCCTAGAAAGTTTTATATCTTTCAGGAGTACTTGACTGAAAATCTCCCTATATAATCAAAGTACCAAAAAAATCTGTCACCTGATAATTTTGTTGATGTCTCTGTTCCACACCTCTTCTACCAAGCCTGTAGAACTTCTTTGTATCGCGAATCAGTGCTTTGCACCGCTACCTTTATTAATTCATCGGCCGGACTTGTCTCACAGGCTAAGTGAACCGGGCCTTGTTCTACAAGATAATAAGGCACCTATTTTCCTAAGAATCCCCTACTAGAATTTCAGGCCAATAACTTTCATTTTAATCCTTTACAAGCCTACGACCATAAGTCTAGTTTAACTGTTACAGAAAATTATTAAGCTTCGTGGGCTTCCATCTGAAAAATAGCTTCGTACAGTCGCAAAGGAAAATGGTGCTTAGCAGTAAGGATGGATAATCCTTAAGTCGTATAAAATCTAGGGCAATAAGTTGAAACCAACTCTGAAAGACGTGTAGTAGAGCTTTCATTCTTACGACCCAGTCTTAGATAAAAATGTTCATGGAGTCTTTCCATGTACGGAAAATCCAAACTTCGTTCTTTATTAAGAGTGTTAAAATTTACTTCCTTGTAGGAGAGTCGAAAAATAAACGGCAGTTAGATAATTTGCCCTTGCCTTGCAGAAGGCAGAATCCGGGGAGTCAATCATCTGCAGTGGAACATCCTAAAATATGGACTATAAACAATAAACAATTGTTATAAACGTGCAATTGAATGATACTGTAGTATGCGAATGTGATATGTAAATGAATTGGTTTTTGCTCATTAACTTAAAAGTCTCCTGCTACAGTTTCGTTTTCTCGGGTACAAAAGCAGCTCGTGTTAAAGGATTCCAAAATATGTGATCTAAATAATAAACCACCTTCATCATTTTTTCCCTAGTCCTTAGCTTTTCATGTAAAGTTCATCAAGATCGACTTCGTGACCATTTTTTTAGGTCTATCAGCCGTGGACTTATTTACGAAACAATAATCATAACTGATTGGTTCAACAATTAAGCCGTTGTCAATGACACATTGGTTTGCTACAACTGCTGTTCTTCAGCATCTAAATCAGATTGTCTTCCGATCTGTCATTTTTAAAGAACTATGTTAGCAATATATAGAAAACCTTGAAGACTTCTTATTGGCCCTTTTATACTTACATGTGGTTCGTTCACAATCATATGTAGCAGTCACTTTTTATCTACAGGTAAGTTAGCTATCTGGCTTGAGCCGATGGTAGCTGTGTGGGTGTTGGAATTCGCATATTCTCTTTCATATACCAACCTCAATCCATTGGGTTCGTGCTTTGACAATTTCGCTCGTGGACTTTGAGCTAATTCGTGGACTTTGAGCATTGAAGGGCTTGAGGAACGTCGGAATGTAAAATCGACACTTGCTAAACTCTTGCAGACATATTTGATAATATAATGAAACCACATACGTTTTTTAAAATGTAAAAAATTAAAACTGAAAGTAGAGTTGATTCAGTAGGAGGAAAAGAGTGTTTGAACTATGTGGCAAGCTGTAAATTCGTTAGCTACTGACATATTTAAAAATGAGAGAAAGCAACTGTTTTAACTGTCTGATATTTACTAATAAAAGTTATCTCATTCAGCAGAGTAAAAGGAATCTTTCGAAGTTTATGTGCATGCTAACTGCTTGCATTCGTTATGATAAGAGAACAACACTTATCACGTCATCTCCTCTTAATAATATATCTGAATGTGTCTGTAACTTGGTAATGCAATATTCTCTGAAAACAGTCTAAAGTTAAGATCGAAGCACATATATGTGTTTTTCGACTTTCTTCTTGCCAATGTTAACAGCTCTTAGCTGGACTGTGCAAGGAATGTACTCTAGGCAGTTTGCTATGATATTCCGCTATATGCAGCGTTCATCTATGCAGAATTCTACAGACGATTTGGTGCTTATATTTTTGTGAAGCGGCTCTGGTCAACGGCCATGGCTATGCTCGCACACATACCAGGCCAAATGACAGTGAGGTTCAGTGTTAGCTATGAGTACACTTCGTAAGACTCAACTGCTGGTGATTAATCGCGTACATTTTGTGGATTAGCTTTCTGCTCTATAGAAGATACCTTTGAGTATGTGGAAAGACACGCAAACTCTATTCACGTCAGCGAGATAAGGTAGTGTTTAATTTAATAAATAAAATTAGTGATATTCTTCTTGTTGATCAATCCGTCTTAGATATGAAAGGTGTTTAAAAGCTAATACAGTTGGTGCACTAATCTGCTACAGAGGGGAAGCTTACTAGAACTTAACTTACCGGTGAGAAAACGTTGAGAATATTGAGAAATTCAAATCCTCCAATAAGTTTAATATGGCTGTGCGATATGGCAGTCTGTAGTACAAGAGGAACCGTGCGAGTGAAAAAGACTTTAAGGTTTTATAGCTTGAAGATTAGTGTGATAGATACGTTATCAATAAAGCAACTTGATGAAATTAGTCAAGGTTGCAAAAGACGCATGGAATATTTTTCAAGATGGAAGTTTATAGTTGAAAGGATTTTAAATTATACTCGAAAGGTGAAATTTCTAATCGGTGCAAAGGTCGAATCAGTTGGCATGCAATACAACCGACGAGAGCAGGCGGGATGAAATGGGAAATGTACGGTAGGTCATATTGTCGTTAGGACTTGCAAATTCGAAATATTCGAGTTTAAACTTAGTGACGTGCGGAACAAGAAATATTTATCTGAGAAAGAATGAATATCGAGTCGAGCTCATAAGGTATAATAAAGAGAAAGCGAATTATTTGATGGACAAGTTGTTAGGTAACTTGCGAAAGGACAGGCAGCCCCGAGATTGTGAAGCTTTTTGTAATCTGCATCCACAACAATAGAAATCGCCTTAAAATAATATTAGCAGAGATACTAATTTAAGCAGAGATGATATTTAACTTCTTTATAATATTATTTTACAATGTCTGAAGACAAATATTATTCGATCTTTAAGTGATGCGGTGATTAAAGAAATAATTTTGAGATGGACGGAATTTGATTAATGGTTTAGAGTGCCACAGGTGTGCCAATAATTCGAGGGTTCTAATTCGAGGTGCTCGGTAAGGCTGAATCCTGATTAACTCCTTCATACAATGCTGCGTAATTAAGAAATTATCAGTGGACATTGGCATGTATTCCTTAATTCCTATCGGCTTAGAGCTAGTAAAGAAATTCAACAATTAATCGGGGGAAGCAGTATTTTGTGTTGTCTACCTAGGTTTAAAAACAAAGTAGCAATGCTTTTAAAGCTGCCTCGTCACATTATGCAACGGCGTACCATTTATAAACCGTGGATTTTCTCCTTATAATAAGACGAAGGTATCAAAGTCATATAGCATTGAGATAATACAGCGGTTTTAGGTTGGCCCTTGGGATTGAATTTGTTGTGATACCAAATGTAAAAATCATAAATATTTATTTATCAATGTTTATCAAGGAATTGATATACTTCTGGTTTATATGCAACTGCAATACTATTTGAGAGTGCTTCCTTTTGAAGAAATCTACCTAGCACGCATAACGCTCTCACCTTGTTCTTCATCGTTAATCTTTGAGAAACAGTTTAATCCAAAGAGTTGTCTTCTTACGGATACAATATTTAAAGAAATTCTCCTGTGTGTTAAAAGTCGAGGCTATCAAGTATCCATTTAATTAAAGTCCTTGCTGCTTACTAGGACTTACATACAGAGCTGTGTAGTATTCAATAGGTTCTGGTCTATCATTAATAATATTTTCACAATTGCATAATGATAAAAACTTGATATGGAACCCATTATATTCCAACTTCCGAAGCAGCCTTACTTTGCGTCTGAGACCGGTGATCTGATCGATGAGACATATATAGAATCGATTTTAGGTTTTTTTGAGATCTTCTTTTAGATGTTTAGGTGGAAAATATTAACGATATTGAAGTATCGTTCTTTATTAAGAGAGTTAAACTTTGCTTCTTTTTAGGAGATTCGAAAACTAAACGGTATTTACACAATCTTTAGTGTCCTTGCAGATGGCAGAATCCTTGGAGAATCATCTGCTTTTGAACATCTTAACATAAAAACAATCAGAGAATAAACAATTGTAATAAACGTCAATTGAAAGATTCTGTAGTATGCGAATGTTGTATATAATGAATTGGATTAGCTCGTTAACTTGTGAGTGTCCTGCTATGGTTTCATTCTGTCTTCGGGTAGCAAATCAGCTCTTTTAACGGATTCCAAAATATGTAAACAGAACAATAAACCACCACCATGTTTTATACCTTGTCCTTACACCTTCATTAAAATTACATCAAGATCGTCTTCATGTCCATTTTGTAAGGTCTATAAGGCGGGGACGGTATTACAAAGTAATAATCATAATAGATTAGATCATCATTTAAGCCGTTGTCAATGACATATCGGCTTTCTACAGCTGTTGTTCGTTATCATCTAAAACATGTCTTCTGATCTGCCATTTGTAAATGAACCCCCTTGGCAGAATGCAAAATACCTTGAATACTTCATATCCCCTCTTTTACACTTACATGTGTCTCGTTCACATTTCTATCTTGGAAACACTTCTTATCTACAGGTAAGTAAGCTTATCCGGCTGGAGCCGATGGTAGCTTTGTGGATGCTTGATTTCAAATATCCTCTCTCACAGAGCAACCTCAATCGATTGGGTTTTAGCTTAGACCATTTCCCACCTGGACTTTGGGCTACTTCCGAATTGAATGGTGCTAACCTGCCGTTGTAGTAGGGGAGAAGTGGCCATATTAAAGCTTTGCAACTACTTTTTCTTTATACCTGTAGGGTTACACCAGGAAGGACATGTTTCCTTCTCCATACAGGGGAATAAGAAATGTGTAATCTTGAACATATTGTTAGGATTGAGATTTGACTCCTAACTCCGTTTAAGACTCTGACTGACTTTTACAGTTCTTTTTTCTTTTTGAAGGATCTCGAAGGCTTGCAACTATTGTCTCCTGAGTATTGCTGAGCTCGTGTCACAGCCTGATGCATCATAAGAGTTAAAGCAAATTTTTAATGACGCTAAGTTTCTTGAAATTTAATGATTTCGTAGCATTTCCTTTCGGTTCTCCTTGTATGTGGCATTAAAAGAATCGGCAACTGCTCATGAAGTCTTCTACCAAGATTCGTAAAAAATCTGAATCACACCTATCAACAGCTACAGATACCCTGTTTCTAGTTTCTCCTATTACTGTTGTCAATATACAGTTACCCTTGCTCCCTCGAAAACTCTTTGCATCATTTGGAGCAGTCAAGTATTGATCTCCAAAATTCTCAAGGACCGTGAGCGAATTGTCAGCTTCTAATACACAATTAATTTCGATCGTTGTGATATTCCCCGAAACCTATTTTTGTCTTTCGGCTCTTTCCATCTAATTTTATTTATGCCCTTAAAATATTAGGTGAAAATAGCGCTTAACATAATTTATATACGTACTTAACGCAGATTTGACTGGCTTATTTTAGTCCACACCATTGCGTGTATAAGGGCTCTTCCTTCTACGTGTGGGTTTTAATACACAACACAACAGAGCCTCTGCAATATTCACCGTTGTCAAATTGACATTCTTGCACATTGAGATATTATCATCCAAGGAAGGTGGAATTAGCTTATCTTGTCGCCCTGAGGATAAACTGATGCCAACAAAAGTCCTGTAGAACTTCTGTTATCGTATCAGCATTTGGGAATTAAGGATTAATTTTGCTAACGTTGTGTCTCATATTAAGTTAATGGTCCAGAAAATATCGAGGGTTCTATTTCAAAGTGTCCGGTAAGGCTAAAAAGCTTATGGCAGCATAATTCTATCTAAAAATGCTGTGAAATTTAGAAATCAGCAGTTTACGTCGCCATTTATCCTTAGTCCCTAATGGAGCTTGTAAGGAAATTCAGCTTACCAGAATTTATTTACCAGTGAGAAAACGTTGAGAAGTTTAGAAATTCAAATCCTCCTATAAGCTTAATAAGAGAGTTCGATGGTGGTTCGAGTGTGGTGCAAGATTGGAGCTGAAGCCCTGAATTTTCTCCCTTAGTAATGGTGTTCGAGTTCTTTCTCGTATCGATGCGCAAAGAAAGTAATAGATACTGCTATTAACTTCGATTAGCCTGAAAGTTTAACTTGCCTCTATAAAAAATTTCGAGGCGTCTTTTGCAACCTTGACTCACTTCATCAAGATTCTATATGGATAACGTTATGTATCCATCACCTAATCTTCAGGTTATAGAACCTTAAAGTCTTTCTGACTCGCACGGTTTATCTTGCACTACAGACTACCATCAGAGCCATGCAAACCCGTACTAGAAGACGGTTTCGCCCGACCCGAATGGTTCTGAATTCTTTGCCCGGCTCGACCCTGCCCAGCACGAATCTCGAGCCGGTCTCTACCCGGGCCAGCACATTCCGGCCTAAACGGGCCGAGCAATGTAAAAGACGGATTGGATACTAATGTTGGCAGCCTGTGTTAATCGTAGTGTGTTTGGGAAATTAACTCTTTATTCAAGACTACTACTGTTACTGCTATTACTATTATTATTATTATTATTATTATTATTATTATTATTATTATTATTATTATATTATTATTATTATTATTATTATTATTATTATTATTATTATTATTATTATTATTATTATTATTATTATTACTACTACTACTAGTACTTCTACTACTACAACTGCTACGACTTCGCGTCAAAGTTGACATGTCTGGTGGTACATACTTTACAATCTAAGTACAGAAAAAATCGAAGAAATACTTTTATTATTGCCAGTCTCCGTACAATGCGAGCAGATGCTTGACGAGGGGCAATGGTGGGTCAGTACGTAAAGCATTCACATCTGGTGCTAGAGGTCGTCGGATCGATCCATCCACGTGTTATGTGAGCTTTGTGATGGACAAACATCGTGAGCGTGGGAGTATTTGTATTAGCCCGTTTTCGTCCACTGTCTTCATTCTACCAATTCATAGATCATCATCCATACGTTTTGAGCCGTAATTGCCTATAGAACATAAGAAAAAGTCAAGTCCTTGACCTACTAATTAGAATTTGTTCCGCTACCGTTAGACCACGGATGCCGAAACCATGAACTGGCGTGTTCATAAGATTAGCGCAATTTTTAGTAATGTTCAATTAGCACGGCAGATTCCAAATCATATTACATGTTCTTGTATTCATTATAATTCGATGCTACAATAATAATACAGTAACAAAAAACAATGATGAAATAAATCACCCGGACCCCAGGATCAATGAAGTCTTTTTGGAACGGTTCGCAACCAATAAATAATAGAGTTTATGACGGAATGCGAGGCAGTAAATACAAACAAAATCAACACATATCATTGTTGAACGAAAAATACCTCAGAAGTCCCCTGAATGAATAATGTATTGATATTAGCTTACAAAAATACCTTTAGAAGATCGAGAAATTCAAATCCTCCAATAAGCTTAATAAGAGTGTGCGATATGGCAGTCTGTAGTGTAAAATGAACCGTCCGACTGAGAAAGACTTTAAGGTTCTATAGCCTGAAGATTAGTGTGATAGATATGTTGCGTTCTCAATATAGCAGCTTGATGAAGTGGGTCAAAGTTGCAAAAGACGCCCCGAAATGTTTTATACACTCAAGTTTAACTTTCAGGCTAATCGAAATTTAATAGCAGTATCTATGACTTTATTTGGGCACCGAGACGATAAAATACTCGAACACTATTACTAAGAAAGAAAATTCATTGATTCTGCTCCAAGATATAGAAAGTGAGCCTAGGAAGTTTTCTATCTTTCAGGTTTAACTGCAGCCAAAGTTAACGGTTCGGAAAATGTAACCCTCTTAATTTTGATATTCCCTAAAATGGTTTTTGAGATTCCCTAAGATGGTTTGAGATCCCTAAGATTGTCTTAACATCCCTTAAAATAGAAGGGATAGTTGATATTAAGAAAATGAAAATATAAGGTTTCCAAAGAAACCAATGATCCAAATGAACATCGCTTTTCTGTATGTCCTTGTACCCATCGAATAGCACGGAAACAGAGTCAACAGTTTCAGGCATTAGAGCATTTCTCCGTTCCTGAGTGCTAAAAGCTCTTTCAGTAGACGCACTAGAAGCAGGGATGACGAGATCCTGACGCGCTAATTTATACAATTTTGGTAATGTTTGTTCTTGTAGCTTCCACCACAGGAGTATATCTAGTTCTTTTACACATGATGACATGTTGAGGTAGATGTCTACTTCATCATAAAATTCACCAGAGACTGAATGTCTATCTTCCCAATCCATTAGTTTATTCTTCTTGGTAGGTGGTTGCAAGTTATGCCAACTAGCCTAAAGGAGACGATGGTGATGAGAAATAAATGAAATAGTGGAATAAATAAAATGGACTTATAGAGGAGAACGTCGCGAACCCCCACACGGTGTTTGTCCACCACAAAGTTCACTTGGCGAGAGCTCGGATCAAACCAGGGACCCCATACACCACAGGTGAACGCTCAACAACTGAGCCGCCGTTCCAGGACAACCTAAACGACCCTGGCGACTTGTTGATTTATTTGATCATTATATTTTGTTATACTTGTAGCATCATACTATAAACAATACATGAACATGTAACACCATTTGATATTTGCCTTGTTAATTGAACATTACTACAAATTGCATTGATCTTATGAGCACGCCAGTTCATGGTTTTGCCTTCCGTGGTCCAATTATAGCGTACCAAATTCTTCTTACTAGGTCAAGTACTTGACTTTATCATTCGTTCTTTAGGAAACTACGGCTCAGGCTATATGGATGATGATGGGATGAATTGGTGGAAAGAAAACAGTGGGAAGAAGCAGGACCACCCCAGAAACTCCCCCGCACACGATGTTTGTCCACAACAAAGCTCACATAGCATGAGTAGGGATTGATCCGACGTCGTCTAGAACCAGATGTGTGTATTTTTTTCTACTGAGCCACTGTTCACCCTCGCAGATCAAGCATCGGTTACATTCTACGCTGACCGGCCATAATAACTATCAATTCTCCATTTTATTCTGTACTTAGAAGGTAAATAAGGTACCACCGGACATGTCAACTCTGACGCAAAGTCATAGTAGTTGTACCAGTATTAGCAGTGGTCGTAGTAGAAATAGTAGAAGTAGTAATAGTAGTAGTAGTATAAGTAGTAGAAGTAATAGTATTACCAGTACATTGCAGTCTTTATTAAAATGTAAGTTTCCCTTTACTCGGCCCCTGCAGGTCTCTGACTACCATATCGCACACTCTTATTAAGCTTGTTGCAGGTTTTGAATTTCTCGATTTTCTAAACGTTTTCTCACCGGTGAGTGAAGTTCTGGTATGCTAAACCACTGTAGCAGATTAGTGCACCAACTTTATTAGCTTTTTGAATATCTGAGACGGATTGATCAGCAACAAGTATTTCTGTAATCTTATTTATAAAATTCAACACTACCTTATCTCGCTGACGTGAATAGAGCTTGCGTGTTCTGTCCATCGAGTCAAAGCTATCTTCTCAAGAGCAGAAAGCTAGTCCACAAAATGTACCAGATTACTCGCCAGTAGTTGAGGCTTACGAAGTGTATTAATCTCTTAAACTGAAGCAGACTGTGCATTGCCATGGTATGTATGCGAGCATATCCATAACCGATGACCAGAACAATCCCAGATCACCAAGTAAATTACTTTATTAAAATAGAAGCACTAAATGACTGTAAAATTCTGCATAGATGATCGCTTCATATAGCGGAATAACATGGCAAACTGCCTAGAGTATATTCCTTGCACAGTCCAGCTAACAGCCGTTAACATTGGCAAGAAGAAAGTCCAAACAAAGATATGAGCTTAGATCTATAACCTTATGTCTATGATTGTCTTTATGTCGTATAAAAGCTGGAGCAATAATTTGAAACCAACAGGGATCGACGTGCAGCAGAGCTTTCATTTTTATGCTCCCTCTTCGATAAAAATGAACATGCAGTTATTCCATGTACCACATATCGAAACATCGTTAAAAGAGTAAAACTTTGTTTCTTTTAGGAAATTCGAAAATTAAACGTTAGTGACACAATGTTTAGTGTCCTTGCAGATGGCAGAATCCTTGGAGTCTATCATCTGCTGTTGAACATCTTAACATAAAAACAATCAGAGAATAAACAATTGTAATAAACGTCAATTGAAAAGTACTGTAGTATGCGAATGTTATATCAAAAAAAATTGGTTTAACTCTTTAACTTGTGTGTCCTCCTACGGTTTCATTTTGTCTTCGGGTAACAAAGCAGCTCTTTTAAAGGATTCCGAAATATGTAAACAGTACAATAAAACACCACAATGTTTTATACTTTGTCCTTACACCTTCATTTAAAATTTCATCAAGATCGTCTTCATGTCCAATTTGTTAGGTCTATAAGGCGGGGACGGTATTACAAAGTAATAATCATAATGGATTGGATCACCTTTTAAGCCCTTGTCATGATATATTGGTTTTCTAACAATGTTGTTCGTCATCAATATATCAGACTATATCAGATTGTCTTCCGATCTGCATTTGTAAAAGAACTCCCTTGCAGAATGCAGAATACCTGGAATACTTCATACCCCTCTTTTACACTTACATGTGTCTCGTTCACAATCCTATCTTGTAAAAACTTTTTATCTACAGGTAAGTTAGCTTATCCGGCTGCAGCCGATGGTAGCTGTGTGGATGCTGGATTTCGCATATCCTCTTTCATACACCAACCTCAATCGATTAGGTTCTTGCATGGAACATTTCCCGTCTAGACTAGAAGATACTTCCGAATTGTATGGTGCACACCTGTTGGGGATAAAGTGGCCAAATTGAAGCTTTGCAACCACTTCGTTGTTATACCTGATAGGCTTATACCAGGAAGGACATGTTTCCTTCTCCATACATGGGAATAAGAAATGTGTAATCTTGAACATTTTGTTAGGATATAGATTTGACTCCTAACTCACAGGCTCCTAACTCACAGTTGAAGACTCTGACTAACTTGCACAGTTCTTTTTCTTTTTGAAGGATCTTAAAGGCTTGAACTCTCTTGAGTATAGCTGAGGTAGTGTCACAGCCTTTTGCATCATAAAAAAAGTGAAAGCAAACCTTTGATGTCGCTAAGTTTCTTGAAGTTTAATGATTTTGTAGCATTTTCTTTCGGTTCTGTTCGTATGTGCCATTAAAAGAATCAGCAACTGCACATTAAGTTTTCTACCAAGATTCTTAAAAGATCTGAATCACACCCATCATTAATTACAGATACCCCGTTTCTAGTTTCTCCTATTACTGTTGTCAATTTACAGTTTTCTTTGCTCCTTCGAAAACTCTTTGCATCATGGAGGGATCGATCCGACGACCTCTAGCACCAGATGTGAATGCTTTACGTACTGAGCCACCATTGCCCCTCGTCAAGCATCTGCTCGCATTGTACGGAGACTGGCCATAATAAAGGTATTTCTTCGATTTTTTCTGTACTTAGATTGTAAAGTATGTACCACCAGACAAGTCAACTCTGACGCGAGGTCGTAGCAGTTGTAGTAGAAGAAGTAGTAATAGTAGTAGTGATAATTATAATAATAATAATAATAATAATAATAATAATAATAATAATAATAATAATAATAATAATAATAATAATAATAATAGTAATAGCAGTGACAGTAGTAGTCTTGAATAAAGAGTTACTTTCCCAAACACATTACGATTAACACAGGCTGCCAACATTAGTATCCGATCCGTCTTTTACATTGATCGGCCCGTTTCGGCCCAGAATGTGCCCGGCCCGGTTAGAGCCCGGCTTGAGACTCGTGCTGGTCCGGGTCGAGCCGGGCACAGATTTAGGGAACCATTCGGGTTGGTCCAGGCCGTCTTCTAGTCCGGGTTTGCAGGGCTCTGATGGTAGTCTGTAGTGCAAGATACACCGTGCGAGTCAGAAAGACTTTAAGGTTCTAAAGCCTGAAGATTAGGTGATGGATACATAACGTTATCCATATAGCATCTTGATGAAGTGAGTCAAGGTTGCAAAAGACGCCTCGAAATTTTTTATAGAGGCAAGTTAAACTTTCAGGCTAATCGAAAGTTAATAGCAGTATCTATTACTTTCTTTGGGCATCCATACAAGAAAAAACTCGAACACTATTACTAAGGGAGAAAATTCAGGGCTTCTGCTCCAATCTTGCACCACAGAGTGCCTTATCGAACTCTCTTATTAAGCTTATAGGAGGATTTGAATTTCTAAACTTCTCAATTTTTTCTCACCGGTAAGTAAATTCTGGTAAGCTGTATTTCTTTACTAGCTCTAGGCCAATAGGGACTAAGGATAAATGGCGACGTAAACTGCTGATTTCTAAATTTTACAGCATTTTTAGATAGAATTAAGCTCCCATAAGCTTTTTTACCTTACCGGACACCTTGAAATAGAACCCTCGAATTTTTCTGGACCATTAACTTAATATGAGACACAACGTTAGCAAAATTAATCCTTAATTCCCAAATGCTGTTAAGATAACAGAAGTTTTACAGGACTTTTGGTGGCATCAGTTTATCCTCAGGGCGACAAGATAAGCTAATTCCACCTTCCTTAGATCATAATATCTCAATGTGCAAGAATGTCGATTTGACAACGGTGAATATTGCAGAGGCTCTGTTGTGTTTTGTATTAAAACCCACAAGTAGATGGAAGAGCCCTTATACATGCAATGATGTGGACTAAATTAGCCATTCAAATCTGCGTTAAGTACGTATATAAATTATGTTAAGCTCTATTTTCAACTATCTTATGGGCATAAATTACAATTAGACACGGAAAGAGCCGAAACACAAAAATAGGTTTCGGGGAATATCTCAACGATCGAAATTAATTGTGCCTTTGAAGCTATGACAATTCGCTCACGGTCCTTGAGAATCTTGGTGATCAATACTAGACTGCTCCAAATGATGCAAAGAGTTTTCGAAGGAGCATAGGTAACTGTAAATTGCAACAGTAATAGGAGAATCTTGAAACGGGGTATCTTTAGCTGTTGATGGGTGTGATTCAGATTTTTTAAGAATCTTGGTAGAAGACTTCATGAGCAGTTGCCGATTCTTTTAATGCCACATACAAGTTGAATCGAAAGGAAATGCTACGAAATCATTAAATTTCAAGAAACTTAGCGTCATTAAAAATTTGCTTTAACTTTTTTATGCGGCAACAGGCTGTGACATGAGCTCAGCAATACTCAGGAGACAATAGTTGCAAGTCTTCAAGATCCTTCAAAAAGAAAAAAAGAACTCTACAAATCAGTCAGTCTTAAACGGTGTTAGGAGTCAAATCTCAATCCTAACAAAATGTTCAAGATTACACATTTCTTATTCCTCTGTTTGGAGAAGGAAACATGTCCTTCCTGGTGTATCCCTACAGATATAAAAAGGAAGTAGTTGCAATGCTTTAATATGACCACTTTTCCCCTACTACCACGGCAGGTTAGCACTATTCAATTCGGAAGTAGCCCAAAGTCCAGGTGGGAAATGGTCTAAGCAAAAACCCAATCGATTGAGGTTAGTGTGTGAAAGAGGATATGCGAAATCAAGTATCCACTCAGCTACCATCGCCTCCAGCCGGATAAGCTTACTTACATGTAGATAAGAAGTGTTTGCAAGATAGGAATGTGAACGAGACACATGTAAGTGTAAAAGAGGGGATATGAAGTATTCAAGGTATTCTGCATTCTGCCAAGGGGGTTCATTTGCAAATGGCAGATCAGAAAACAACCTGATTTAGATCATAAGGAACAAAAGCTGTAGAAAACCAATATGTCTTTGACAACGGCTTAAATGATGATTTGATCTATTATGATTATTACTTTGTAATACCGTCCCCGCCTTATAGACCTAACAAAATGCATATGGACACGATATTGATGAAATTTTTAGTGAACGTGTATGGACAAGGTATAAAACATGGTGGTGGTTTATTGTTCTGTTTACATATTTTGGAATTCTTTAAAAGAGCTGCTTTGTTACCACAAGACAAAATGAAACCGTAGCAACACACTCACAAGTTAACGAGCTAAACCAAGTCATTTAGATATAACATTCGCATACTACAGAATCTTTCAATTGACATTTATAACAATTGTTTTTGTTTCAATTTTTTTATGTTAAGATGTTCAACAGCAGATGATAAACTCCAAGGATTCTGCCATCTGCAAGGACACTAAGATTGTGTAACAACCGTTTAGTTTTCGAATCTCCTAAAATAAAGCAAAGTTTAACTCTCTTAATATAGAACGATGTTTCGATATGCGTTACATGGAAAGACTCCACCTACATTTTTATCCAAGAGGGAGCGTAAGAATGAAAGCTCTATTACACGTCGATCGCTGTTGTTTTCAACGTATTCCTCAAGGTTTTATACGATATAAGGACAATCAATGCTTACTGCTAAGCACCTTGTTCCTTTGCGATGTACCAAGCTGCTTTTGTCAGAAGGCCACGAAGCTTAACAATAATCCGTAAAAGTTATGTTACACATATGGTCGTAAGCTAGTAAATGATTCACATGCAGGTTATTGGCCTGAAACTCTAATAGGAGTTTTTTAGGTAATTAGTGACGTGTTTACCTTGTAGATCCAGGCCCGCTTCTCTTGGCCTGTGTGAGAAGTCCAGCCGACAAAATTATAAAGCTAGCGATTTCAAGGACTGTTTCGCGATACAAAGAAGTTAAACAGGCCTCGTAGAACAGGTGTAGAACAAAAAACATCAACAAATTATCAATTCACATAATTTTTATGTACTTAAGTTACGTTAGCAGATTTCAAGTAAAATGCACATAAAAGATATAAAACTTTTGGCTCACTTCCTACAACTTGGAGCAGAAGCCATCAATTTTCTCCCTTGTACTAGTGTTCCAGTACTTGCTAGTCTCAGTGCCCAAAGAAAGCAATAGAGACATCTATTACCTTTTAATTAGCCTGAAAGTTAACTTGCGTATATAAAAAATTTCAAGGTGTCTTTTGCAACCTTAACTCACTTCATCAAGATGCTATATTGATAACGCTACGTTTCTATCACACTAATCATCAGGCTATAAAACCTTAAAGTCTTTCTGACTCGCACTGTTCATCTTGCACTACAGAGGGCATATCGAAAAATCTTATTATGCTTATTGGAGGATTTGATTATTCGGTCTTCTAAAAGTTTTCCCTGCGATGAGTTCTGGTATGCTTACCCTCTGTAGCAGATTATTGCACCAACTGTATTAGCTTTTTGACACCTTGCATATCTGAGATGGAATGATCAACAATAAGTATTTCTGTAATCTTATATATTAAATTCTTCACTACCTCATTTCGCTGACTTGAATACAGCTTGTGTGTCCTGTCCATCGACTCAAAGGTATCTTCTCAAAAGCAGAAAGCTACTCCACAAATTGTACCCGATTAACCGACAGCAGTTGAGGCTTACGAAGTGTCTTCGTCTCTAACACTGAAGCAGGCTGTCCATTGGCCTGGTATGTATGCGAGCATATGTATGGCCGTTGACTAAAAACATCCTAGAACACCAAGTATATTCCTTTACAAAAATAGAGGCACCAAATCGTCTGTAGTATTCTGCACACATCATCTCTGCAAAAAGCTGAATATCATGGCAAACTGCCTAGAGTACAATCCTTGCATAGTCCAGCCGTTAACATTGGCCAGAAGAGAGTCGAAACACACAGCTTAGATCTATACTTCAGACTGTTTTAAAGACCATTGTATTACCAAGTTACAGAAACATTCTGATATTTTACTAAGAGGATATGTCGAGATACGTGTTGTTCTCTTTTCAAAACGAATGCAAGCAGTTAGCATACACTACAACTAACCAGACATTGTAATATTTGATAAGAAGCGTAGTAAGATTAGGATTTTTCAATTACAACTTACACCCTATAATAAACTAAAAAATCTTGAAAAATTACTTTCATATGGCATATCTACAATGCTGCCGAATGTGGCTTTCTGCAGAAATTATGGTATTACTTCATGAAGTTATCAGTTTGCTTGCAGTACAAACGACGAGAGAGCGTGGGTTGAAATGAAAATAGTACGGCAGAACATATTGTCCTTAGGACTTGCTTAATCTAAATATACGAGTTTAAAACCAATAACGTGCGGAACAGCAAATCTTTAGCTAAGAGAGAATCAATATCACGGTGAGCATAAGGAATAGCAAAGAAAAAGCGCGTTAAATGATCGATAAGCTGATGGGTAACTTGCGATAGGATAAGCATCCCCGAGCTTGTGAAGCTTTTTGTAATATGCCTCCATTACGTCAGAAGTCGTCTTAAAATGAGAACATTAGGAGACACGTCAGTTGACTTCATTCTATTAAAATTCTACATTTTATGAATAGAGATATTAAAAGAGGATTATGTCGATCTCTAAGTGATGCGGTGATTAAAGAAATAATTTTGAGGATGCAAGGGAATGTTCGACATTTTATTGGTGTTTTAGAGTGCAACAAGAGCGCCAATAATTCGAGGGTTTCATATGGAGGTTAGCGCAAGGCTAAACGGATTTGCCGGGCTATGTCCTTATTACAACGGTGTGAAATTCGAAGTCAGGGGTGGACATCGGCATCTATTCCTTAATTCTTAATGGCTTAAAGCTAGTGAAGTAAGTCAACAATGAATCCAAAGCCGTGAGATCTTGTGTTGTGTACCTAGGTCCTAAAACGACGTAATAGTGCTTTTAGAGCTCTTTAACTCACATTATACAATTGCGTACTTTGAAAAAAATCGCGGATTTACTTCCAGCGGTTTTTTTTAGGTGGGCCCTTGCAATTGAAAAATGTTGGGATACCAAATGTAAAAAGCAAGTATTAATTTATCAATGATAAACAAGCAATTGCTATTCTTCCCGTTTATAACAACTACAATATTATTTGAGAGTGATACCTGCTGAAGAAATCTACTTGACACCCATAACGGTCTCACCTGGTTCTACTAATCAAAGCATACAATGAGATTACTAATCAAAGCATACAATGAGAGTACTAATCAAAGCATAGAATAAGATTAAATGAAAAGATTATTTGATTAGCCCACAGTTTGGTTGCTTTGTGATGACCAGTGTTACTAATTTGCTAGCGAACACAGGACTACCGTTAATATTTTCCGCCTAACAGTCTAAGGGAAGATCTCAAAAAAACCTAAAATCGATTCTATATATGTCTCATCGATCAGATCACCGGTCTCAGACCCAAAGTAAGGCTGCTTCGGAAGTTTGAATATAATGGGTTCCATATCAAGTTTTTATCATTATGCAATTGTGAAAATATTATTAATGATAGACCAAAACCTAGTGAATACTACACAGCTCTGTATGTAAGCCGTAGTAAGCAGCAAGGACTTTAATTAAATAGATACTTGATAGCATCGAGTGTTAACACACAGGTGAATTTCTATAAATATTGTATCCGTAAGAAGACAACTCTTTGTATTAAATAGTTTCTATTAGGCTAACGATCTAGAACAAGGAGAGAGCATTATGCGTGCTAGGTAGATTTTTTCAGCAGGAAGCACTCCCAAATAGTATTGTAGTTGCATATAAACAGGAAGTATAGCAATTCCTTTATAATCATTGATAAATAAATACTTATGATTTTTACATTTTTTATCACTACATTTTTCAATCCCAAGGGCCCAACTAAAACCGCTGTATTATCTGAATGCTATATGACTTTGATACCTTCGCCTTATTATAGGGAGAGTTAATCCACGCTTTATAAATGGTACGCCATTGCATAATGTGAGTAAGGCTGCTTTAAAAGCATTACTACTTTGCTTTTAAACCTTGGTACACAACACAAAATACTGCTTCCCCCAATTAATTGTAGAATTTTTTTACTAGCTCTAAGCCGATAGCAATTAAGGAATACATGCCAATGTCCACTGATAATTTCTTAATTACACAGCATTGTATGAAAGAGTTAAACCGGCATAAGAAGTTTAGCCTTACCAAGCACCTCGAAATAGAACCCTCGAATTATTGGCACACTTGTTGCACTCTAAACCATTAATCAAAATGGAACTTCTCCGTCTATCCTCAAAATTATTTCTTTAATCACCGCATCACTTAAAGATCGAATAATATTTGTCTTCAGACATTGTAAAATAATATTATAAAGAAGTCAAGTATCATCTCTGCTTAAATTAGTATCTCTGCTGATGTTATTTTAAGGCGATTTCTATTGTTGTGGATGCAGATTACCAAAAGCTTCATTACCTCGGTGATGCCTGTCCTTTCACAAGTGACCTAACAACTTGTCCATCAAATAATTCGCTTTCTCTTTACTATACCTTATGAGGTCGACTCGATATTCATTCTTTCTCAGCTATATTCATACTTCTTGTTCCTCACTTCACTAAGTTTAAACTCGAATATTTCGAATTTGCAAGTCCTAACGACAATATGACCTACCGTACTTTACCCATTCCCATCCCGCCCGCTCTCGTCGGTTGTATTGCATGCAAACTGATTCGACCTTTGCACCGATTAGAAATTTCACCTTTCAAGTATAATTTAAAATCCTTTCTAGTATGAACTTCAATTTTAAAAAAAATTCCATGCGTCTTTTGGAACCTTGACTCATTTCATCAAGTTGCTTTATTGACAACGTATCTATCACACTAATCTTCAAGCTATAAAATCTTAAAGTCTTTTTCAGTCGCACGGTTCTTCTTGTACTACAGACTACCATATCGCACAGTCATATTAAACTTATTGGAGGATTTGAATTTCTCAATTTTCTCAACGTTTTCTCACCGGTAAGTAAAGTTCTTGTAAGCTTCCACTCTGTAGCAGATTAGTGCACCAACTGTATTATCTTTTAGACACCCTTCATATCTGAGACCGATTAATCAACAAGAAGAATATCTCTAGTCGTATTTATTAAATTAAGCACTACCTTACCTCGCTGACGTGAATAGCGTTTCGTGACTTTCCAGATACTGAAAGGTTTCTTATAAGAGCAGAAAATTAATCCACAAAATGTACGCGATTAATCACCAACAGTTGAGTCTTACGAAGTGTACTCATTACTAACACTAAACCTCACTGTCATTTGGCCTGGTATGTATGAGATTATATCCATGGCCTTTGACCAGATCCGCTCTAGATCACCAAGTAAATTCATTTACGAAAAGATAAGCACCAAATCGTCTGTAGAATTCTGCATAGATGAACGCTGCATATAGCGTAATATCAGCTAAGCTAAGTCCAGCTAAGAGCTGTTAACATTGGCAAGAAGAAAGTCGAAAAACATTTATATGTGCTTAGATCTTAACTTTAGACTGTTTTCAGAGAATATTGCATTACCAAGTTAGAGACACATTCAGTTATATTACTAAGAGGAGATGTCGAGATAAGTGTTCTCTTATCTTCCATTTTATTCTTAAAGATAACGAACGTGACAACCTCGCGTTTAGCTTTATCGGATATTCTATATTTACATTGGCAAATATGTTAAAAACAATACAATTCCATTCTTAAATGTGTCTGTAGATATCGGTCACTAGTAATCTGCTTCATCTTCCAACATTCCTTTCGCCCTACTGAGTAGAGTCCGTTTTCTATTCTAGTTATCAGACAATTTCAGTCAAATCCGTTCCATCACATTATTCTTACATCCGCGAGTACATCTTGATCACCAAGTCTGGTTCATCTTCCAAAAACACTTTCTGTTCGCCTTACTGTTAATTCAGACAATTTATGCAAATTCGTTTTATCATTTTATGCTTCAATATGTTAGTAACTAACGATCTGCGAAAGTCTGCGTGAGGTTTTAAAGTCGTTTCGAGATGTTGAGTGGACTCAACTTTCAGTAGTAAATATCTCTCAATTTACCCTATTCCGTTGATTTTCTTGTACGTATATAAGTCAGTAAAATGACAATGAGTGTCACTTTCATATCCGCAGATGAAATGTTCCTTTTGCCCATATGAAATGGAACAAGTTTTTTATTCTAACACGCTAACAATGAAAGACAATAAACGTAAATAACGTTCTATTTTTTTTATTTTTGTATATTTCAGTGATTAACAATCAAGAAGAGTCAGCTACATGATCCAAGCTCAACGTTCGCCCAACTCGAAGGATTCAGTTTCATTAATTATATTACACAAATTATTACAGTTAACTCTTTTAACAATTGTAAATATCTGACAATGTCCGAAAATCCCGCTCTTTCGTTTTATATTAAATATGTGGATAACCGTCAGCAAGAGTTTACTTCTACTTCCAACCACTAGTTTCGACCTATTGAATAGAAAAATTTTCATATTTAAAATCTGAAAATTTACGATGTTTCCTTTCTTTTATTTTATACTTAATTATTTCACTAACTAATGGTTAGCAAGAGTCTGGTTCACTTTTGATATAGTCTCTTCGCAATAATAAATCACCTCACTTTTCAATTATAAATATCTAACATTTTAAAACAATTCTCTTTTCAATTTAAGACAATAACGACCTCCCATTTTGTTCACAAATATGTTAACGAACGATCAGCAAGAGAGTGCTTGGTCTTCTAAACTCTTATTACGCTCTACTAAAAGGAGTCCTCTTACAATATTAAATATCTGTGATATAACGAAAATACCGTTTTTTTTTCACTTTTTAATTGTACCTCGCATTTCACGACTACTCCATTTTTTCATTTTATTCTAAAATATTTCAGTAACTAACGATCAGCAAGAGTTAATTCGGCTTGGAAACAATACTTTCATCCTACAGAATGGAATCACTTTTCACTTGATAATGTCCTGGTATTTTCGACTATTCCGATCTTTCTTTTTCTACTATATATGTCAGTAACTAATGATTAGCAGGAGTATACCTCTACACGTCTTTACTATACTACTAAGAATCGGCTTTAATAGTAAATATCTGCGAATCTACGACAGTTATATTATTTCATTTAACCTAAAAGGTTTCACTGACTATCATGAATAGTTTTTTTACATACCAAAACACAGCACACGCTTTCTGAGTAAAGAACCTTTTCAATCTTAAATATTCGTCAATTTACCTTATCCTTTCTCTCATGTTATTTTTAAATATGTCAGTAACTAAACGATCAGCAAGAAAATACTTCAGGTTCTAAATTCTCGTTTGGTGGTATTGAATAAACTCTCATTTCAATTTTAAATATTTGAGTATTGTGTTATTTTTACTTTATTCTTAATTATGCCTTGAGCTAGCGATCCCCAAATTTCAGTATCAGAATTCAAACACACCATTCTCTTTGGAGAATGAACTAATTTTTTTAATACTACATATCCGATAATTTACGTGAATATTATAATATATTTTATTCTAAAACAGTTGATTTAATAAAGGATCATCAAGAGTCTGCTTTATACACCAAAACACACATTTCCCATACTCAAACGACTCGCTTTTCTAATGTAAATATATGATAATTTATAAGAGCTTCGTTGTTTCGTTTTATTTTTAAGTATCCCAGCAACTAGCGATCAGCAAAATTCTATTTCATATTCTGATCACTTGTTTCGCACTACTGAATTATCTAGTTTTTCAATTATAAATACATGACAGTTTACGACAATTGCGATCTATCGTTTTATCTAAAATTTGTTACAAACTAACGACAAGTAACATACACACCTTTCGCAGTACTCGCCCCTTTTCATTTATAACTATTTGATAATTTACGAGTATTTGATCCTTTATTATATTCTAACATACATGATTCAGTAATGATCTTCAGAAGTGTGCTTCATCTTCCAAACAGCTCTATTGGCCATACTAAGTAGACCTACTTTCTATTGTAAATATGAAAAGAGAATGAACGACAATTCCGTTCTTTTAACTAACTCTTATTCATCTCTGTAAGTAACCATCAGCAAGGTTCTACCCAAGTTTCGAAACACTCCATTCTCCTGAGTGAATGACTCACTTTTTAATTTCAGAATTTTTAAGAATAAAATGAATTAACTGAATTGCCATAAATTGTTAGATAAAAACGGTTGAAAAGCTGCTCTATAATAGGGCGAAACAAGAGTTGGAAACTGGAAATAGTCTAAAATCAACATTATCTTCTCACCCATTTAAATACAAGTGACAAAACGCAATTATCGTAATGTTTCTATCATTTACCACTTAAAAGAGCTCATTAAGTAATACCAAAGGAGTGTTTAGAACATGGAAAAGCATCTTGTTAGTCATCGGTTAGTATAAAATGTAAGAACGGAATTGTATGAAAAAGTCAGATAATAACAATTGAAAATTGAGGCTATTCAATAAGCCTAACGGAGTTTTGGAAGATGTACCTCATTCTTCCTAATCGTTAATTACTGACATACTTAAAATTGAAAGAAAGGGGTGTTTGTAAATTACATATCGACTAGCTGAACTCTTTCATTGCTCAAAACACACCAAAAAAAACTAATGTTATAATGCATTTGCTTTCTTCACTTTTCTCGCATTTAAATACTGTATGCAGAAGTGTAGAATATATAGTATTAATATTAGTATAAATCTTCCGTGTAAAACAGTATTCACACATCAAGAACATTAGTGTATAGCATAAGAGGGGAAGAGAATGTCATAATGACGAAATGTGATACGATATTCTTATCAAGAGAATTCTACCGTGATATCATTCTAGAACTTGGATATGGAGACTTTTCACCAACAGACTTCTGAATAAATGACTTCTTCTGCTTTTTGAAATGTGTCTTACTTAGTTATTTATCAGTCAAATCAATCACTTAGAAATCAAAGGATACAGTGTGTTTATATGAGAAGCCTATTTCATTAGCCCACAGTTTCGTTGCTTTCTGATGACCAGTGTAGTTGGTAGAGTTGGTAGAGAACACAGGTAGAGAATAACGTAAATGTTTTCCTCCTGACCGTGTACAAAAAGATCTCAAAAGAACTTAAATTCGTTTCTTTATTTGGCTCATCAATCATTTCTCCGGTCTCAGACCCAAAGTAAGGCTGCTTTGGAGGTTTAAATATAATTGGTTGCATAGCAAGTTTTACAGAATACCATCAAGAAAATATTATTAACGATATGCCGGAACCTAGTGAATCTTACACAACTCTGTATGTAAGCCCTAGTCAGCAGCAAGGACGCTAATTAAATGAATATTTGATAGCCTCGAGTGTTAACTCACAGGAGACTTTCTTTAAATAATATATTCTTAAGAACAATATTCAATGGACTAAACAGTTACTATGAGGCTATCGATCAAAAACCAGGTGAGAGCGTTATGGGTGCTAGGTAGATTTCTTCAGCAGATTGCACTCTAGAATAGTTGCATTTTAACGTGAAGTATAGCAGTTACTTGAATATAATTGTTGAATTATTATTAATTCTTATTACATTTGGTGTCCCAACATTTTTCAATCCCAAGGACACCTAAAACAAACCGCTGATTGTTCCCAAAGCTATACGTGTGCATACCCTCGTCTTATTAAAGGGAGAAGAAATCCACGATTTTTTAAATGCTACGCCACTGTATAATGATAGTTAAGGAGCTCTAAAAGCACTACTGCTTCGTTTTTAAGACCTAGGTACACAACACAAGATCTTACGGCTTTGGATTCATTTTGGATTCCTTTACTGGCTGTAAGCCAATAGAAATCAAGTAATAGGGGCCGATGTTAACTGCTGACTTCAAAATTTCACAGCATTGTATGAAGAAAAAAGCCGGCATAAGACCACCGATTTAGAATCGAAATAGAATTTGCAAGTCCTAAGAGCAATATGAGATGCCGCAGTTATCCCATCTCAATCCGCCTGCTCTCGTCGGTTGTACTGCATGCAAACTGATTCAACACGTTCTAATGTAAATATCATGGCGGTTCTCGACATCTACTCTTATTTTTATTTTATCTACAAATTGTAATACATTATTTCTGCAGAAATCATAAATCATTTTGGAAATAAAAATAATTTTCCAACAAATTTTATAATTAGCGTTTAAGTAACAATTGAAAAATCCTAATCTCACTACGCTCTTAGAAAAATATCTGACTGTTTCTGTATCTTCGTCATACAATGTTCTCTGAAAACAGTCTGAAGTATAGATCAAGAAGTTAGATGATCTATCTCAGTCTTTCATCTAACTTCTTTCCAATGTTAACGGCTTTTAGCAGGACTGTGCGAGGAATGTACTCCAAGGCCGTTTGCCACAATATTCCGCTATATGCAGCGATCATCTATGCAGAATTCTATATACTATTTGTAGGCGCTGGCTTGCTCTCTACGCTTCTTATCAATTATTACTATGTATGGTTAGTAGTTGTGCATGCTAACAGCTTGCATTCGTTGTGATAAGACAACAACAAGTATCTCGGCATCTTCTCTTAGTAAAATGTTATCTGAACGTTTCGGTATCTTAGTAATACTATGTTTTTTGAAAACAGTCTGAAAACTAGATCTAGGCACATATTTGTGTATTTCGACTTTCTTTCCAATGTTAACGGCTCTACTAAAAATGCACACTAGGCTAGCCATGATATACCGCTATATGCAACGAACACCTAAGCAGAATTCTACAGACGATTTGGTGCATCTATTTTTGTACAGGAATTTACTTGGTGATCTAGGATGGTTCCGGTCAAAGGCTGTGGATATGCTCGTGTTAAATGATTTTAAAGCAGCTCGTGTTAAATGATTTCAAAATATGTAAACTAAACAATAAACCACCGTTATCATTTTTTACCTTGTCCTTTACCTTACGTTTTTTACCTTCATTTAAAGTTTCATCAAGATCGACTTCATGTCAATTTTTTTAGGTCTATAAGGCGGGGACGATATCACAAAATAATAATCATAACTGATTGGATCAACAATTAACCGTTGTCAATGACATATATATTTTTTACAGCTGTTGTGCGTCATCAACTATATCAGATTGTGATCCGACCTTCCATTCGTACACGAGCTCCCTTGGCAGAATGCAGAGTTCGCTTGAATACTTCATATCGGCTCTTTTACACTAACGTGTGGCTCGTTCACAATCCTATCTTGCAGTTACTTTTTATTTACAGGTAAGTAAGATTATAGGATTGGAGCTGATGCTAGCTGTGTATTTCCTTGGAATTTTCATATCCTCTTTCACAAACCACCTCTTTCGATTGGGTTCATTTCAAGACAATTTCGCTCATGGAATTGGAGGTACTTCCGAATTGAATGCTGCACAGCTGCTGTGTTAGTAACGGGAAAAGTGGCCATACGAAGCTTTGTACTACTTTCTTGTTATATCTGATAAGGCTTATACCAGGGAGGGGGTTTTTCTATCTCCATACAGGCAAATAAGGAATTTCTAACGGAACCACTTTGTCAGGATTCACATTTGGTTGGTTGAAGACTCTTTCTAACTTTCAGCTCTTTTCTTTTTGAAGGAACTATTAGGCTGCAAACTATTCATTCCTCAGTAAAGCTGAATTCGTGTCACAGCCTGTTGCATCATGAAAAAAGTGAAAGCAATCTTTTAATGACGCTAAAATTTTTTAAAATTTATTAATTTTGTAGCATTTCCTTTCGGTTCTGCTTGTATGTGGATACAACAGAATCAGCAACTGCTCAACAAGTCTTTTAGTAAGTTGCTTAAAAGATCTGAATCACACCGAAACACAGCTATAGATTACCCGTTTGTAGTTTCTTCTACTACTGTTGTCCATATTCCTTCGAAAAATATTAGTATATTTTGGTCCCTCTAGTTTGACCTCAAAGTACCTCAAGGACTGTAATTGAGTTGTCGTGGCTTCATTGCCAGAATTAATTGATCGTTGCAGATAATACCCCAAAAATGTTTTTTTTTCTGCATTTTCCATGGCCACTTAGCGTCCTTGCTGCGCACTAGGGCTTACACACAGAGTTGTGTATGATTAACTAGGTTCCGGTTCTATCCGTAAGAACTCTTTGGATTAAATAGTTATTAGGCTAACGATCAAGAACAAGGTGAGAGCGTTATGCCTGCTAGAAAGATTTCTTCAGCAGAAAGCACTCTCAAATAGTATTGTAGTTGCATATAAACAGGAAGTATAGCAATTCCTTGATAATCTTTAATAAATTAATACTTATGAATTTTACATTTGGTATCACAACATTTTTCAATCCCAAGGGCCAACCAAAACCCGTTGTATTATCTCAATGCTACATGACTTTGATACCTTCGACTTATTATAGGGAGAAGTAAATCCACGGTTTATAAATGGTACGCCATTGCAAAATTTTTGGTAAAGCAGCTTTAAAAGAATTACTACTTTGTTATTAAACCTAGGTACACAACACAAAATACTCTAAGCCGATAGCAATTAAGGAATACATGCCAATGTCCACTGATAATTACTTATTTACATAGCATTGTATAAAGGAGTTAATCAGGCATAAATCAGGCATAAAGCACCTCGTAATAGAACTCTCGAATTATTGGCACACCTGTTGCACTCTTAACCATTAATCAAACCCCGTCCATCTCAAAAATTATATCTTTAATCACCGCATCACTTAAAAATCGAATAATATTGGTCTTCAGACATTGTAAAATAATATTATAAAGAAGTCAAGTATCATCTCTGCTTAAATTAGTATCTCTGCTAATGTTGTTACTTTAAGGCGATTTCTATTGTTGTGGATGTAGATTACAAAAAGCTTCACAATCTCGGGGATGCCTGTCCTTTCGCAAGTACCTATCAACTTGTCCATCAAGTAATTCGCTTTCTCCTTACTATACCTTATGAGCTCACCTCGACATTCATTATTTCTCAGCTAAATACTTCTTGTTCCGCACGTCACTAAGTTTAAACTTGAATATTTCGAATTTGCAAGTCCTAACAATATGACCTCCCGTACTTTTCCCATTTCATCCCGCCCGCTCTCGTCCGTTGTACTGCATCCAAACTGATTCGACCTTTGCACCGATTAAAAATTTTACCTTTCTAGTATAATTTAAAATCCCTTCAAGTATAATCTTCCATCTTAAAAGAAAAATCCATTCGTCTTTTGCAACCTTGACTCATTTCATCAAGTTGCTTTATTGATAACGTATGTATCACACTAATCTTCAAGCTGTAAAACCTTAAAGTCTTTTTCACTCGCACGGTTCCTCCTGTACTACAGACTGCCGTATCGCACAGTTATATTAAACTTATTGGAGGATTTGAATTTCTCAATATTATCAATGTTTTCTCACCGGTAAGTAAAGTTCTAGTAAGCTTCCCCTCTGTAACAGATTAGTGCACCAACTGTATTACCTTTTAGTGCGCATTGATTGTCTCTAAGTCGTATAAAACCTAGGGCATTAAGTTGAAAGTAACAGGGATCGACGTGTACTAGTGCTTTCACTATTACGGCACCTCTTGGATAAAAATGTACATGGAATCTTTGCTTCTACCGCATACCAAACATCGTTTTTTATTATCGTAAACCTTTGCTTTCCTTTTAGGAGATTTGGAAACTAAACGGTACCTAACGATACCTAAACAGTCAAACAATAAACAATTGTTATAAACGTCAATTGAATGGTACTGTGGTATGCGAATGTTAAATCTAAATGAATTGGTTTAACTCGTTAGGTTTGTCCCGCTAAAGTTTTTATTCCACCTCGGGTACCAAAGCCGCTGATGTTAAAAGATCCCAAAATATTTATCCTTCATGTTTTATTCCTTGCTTTTATTCCTTCTTTTAGATTCACATCAACATCGTCTTCATCTCCATTTTGTTAGGTCTATAAGGCATGCACGATATTACAAAATACTAATCATAACTCATTGGATCAACAACTAAGCCGTTGTCAATGACGGCTTCAATGGACGGCGTCAATGGACGTTCTTACAGCTGTTGTTCGTTATCATCTATATCATATTATTTTCCGATCTCCCATTTCTACATGAACTCCCTTGGCAGAATGCATAAAATATTGAATACTTCATATCGGCTCTTTTACACTAACATGTGGTTCGTTCACAATCCTATCTTACAGTCAATTTTTATCTACAGGTAAGTAAGATTATGCCGTTGCAGCTGATGGTAGCTATGTGGGTCCCTGGAATTCGCATATCCTCTTTCACATACAACCTGTATCGATTGAGTTCATGCTTAGGCATATTCGTTCCTGGAACTGGGTTGATTGCTGGACTACTGCTGTGTTAGTAACGGGAAAAGTGAAATATTGAAGGCTTGTAACTACTTCCTTGTTATATCTGATATGGCTTATACCAGGGAGGGCATTTTGCCATCTTCATACAGGCGAATAAGGAATTTTTAACGTTACCACTTTGTCAGGATACACATTTGGTTGGTTGAAGACTGTTTAACTTTCACAATTCTTCTAATTGAAGGAACTTGAAGGCTGCAAACTATTCACACCTGAGTATAGCTGAGGTCGTGTCACAGCCTGTTTCATCATGTAAAATGTGAACCCCGAGAAAATTTCGTGCTCATAATTAAGCACTATTCGATAATCATATCACTTGGAACTTCGCTCAAGAAGGCCTCTTTTTCTGCGAATTTTGAATGTTCCTTGAGTTGATATTTTCTTGTATACAATGATACCGTATTTGCCTTCAGGGCTTCCATCTGGTGTGTATCATGATGTGCAAATTTTTTATACAAAAAATAACCAGCTGCGTGAGAAAAACGGAAACATTAATTTTATTGCCTTCAAATGAAGGTTGTAGTCCCCTCTTCAATCTAGTCCCTTTGGATGATTTGGAATACGATTATGACTTTCTTTATATGCTGCAAGCCAGCTCTGCTTGTACGTGGCCTTAAAAGAATCAGTGGCTTCTCATGAAGTCTTCTAGTAAGAGTCTTTGAAAACGATCCAGACCCATCAACAGCTACAGATTTCCCGTTTGTAGTTTCTTCCACTTTTCTAGTTTCTTCCACTATAAAGCCATTGACACACCAAGATCATTTCTGTATAGCATTAGAGGTGAAGAGGATGTCAGAATGACGAAATGTGATACAATATTCTTATCAAGACAATTCTACCGTGATATCATTCTGGAACTAGGATGTGGAGAATATCCAACAAGAGACTTCTGAAATTATAACTTTTTCTGTTCTGTGAAATGTCTTTGTTATTAATCAAAGAATACTGTGTGTTTATATGCAAAGCTTATTTGATTAGCCCACTGTTTCGTTGCTTTCTGATGACCAGTGTTACTAAGTTGATAGCGAAACACAGGACTGACTGTACCGTAAATATTTTCCACCTGACCGTGTACGAGAAGCTACACCCGGCTTCGCTCCTTCGAAAATTATTTGCATGATTGGAAGCCGTCTAGTATTGATCTCCAAGTTTCTCAAGAACTGTGATGGAATTGTCGTGGCTTCAATGGCAGAATCAAATACGATCGTAATTTAATTTATATCCATAGAATATAAGGTAAAAATAGAGTTTAACATAAATTATATATGTACTTGACGCAGAATTGAGTTGCCATTGCGTGTAGAAGGACTCTTACTTCTACGTGTGGGTTTTAAAACACAAGACATTACAGACTCTGCATATTCAATTCAGTCGAATTGACATTCTTGTGAATTGAGATAGTATCACACAAAGAAGGTGGCATTAGCTTAACATGTCGATCTGATGAAAAACTGATGTCCACAAAAGTCCTTTAAATCTTCTGTAACAGTATTTGGGAATGAAAAATTAATCTTGGTAACATTGTGTCTGCAGTTCTGTTAATCTCCGAAAAAATTTCTTGGCCTTCATTAAGCACTGTTCGATAATATATATCACTTGGATCTTCACTCAAGAAGGCGTCTTTTTCTTCGAATTCTGAATGTTCCTTGAGTTGTTAATTTCTTGTAATCCTCTGATACTTTATTTGCCTTCAGGGTTGAGAATAGTGATGTGAAAATTTTTCATAGAAAAGATAACCGGCGTGAGAAAACGGATGCATTAGTTTAATGGAATACAAATGATGTTTCTAGTCCCCTGTTTAATCTAGTCCCTTTGGATGAATTGCACTATGAATAGACCTCTATATTCTGCAGCCAATGTTAACGGTTCGGAAAATGTCACCATCTTAATTTTGACATTTCCTAGTATGTTTTTTCACATGCACTTTCATTTTCTTGTAAATGTTGCACATCGATTTTGTAATCCAGACATTGTTAAATAAAATAGCATGTAGTAGATTTTCTCATTTCCTGCAAGGATTGTAAGTGTTTTCATTACCGCATGTAAAGATCCCGGAGGAAAGTCTAGAAGTGTGTTCTCAATGATCTTGAGTAGACATGGCCATTCAGCATATTCACTAAATTTGTCATAGTGTACAGGATACACCAAAGTCTTCTATACCATTTCCTGACAATGTAGGGTCAATCCATTTCAAATCACCCAAAAAAAAAATAAAAATTGTTGCTTAACATTATTGATTTGCCCGATTTTTTTCATATGTGTTCTCTATGGGTACACAATAAAAGAAAACCATTTGAAAAAATTTTACAAGTCATAGTTTTATATCGGCAGCTATTTTCAAAATGGCGATTGGTTGAAATTTAGTAAAAAATAAGGTTTGCGGAAAGTTAAATTGCCAAGCTATTTTTCAAGATATCAGAATAATTAAAACACCAATGTGTTCAGCATGAAATGAACTTCAAGTTAAGATTAAATTAATGGTAATTTTGTGCAAGAAAGTCAGTCAAACTTGTTATGCAAAAACTGTGAAGACAATCATCAATCGGCACTCTTGAAGACCTTAAGGATTCATGAAGGAAAAGAGACGCACCACTAATACTTTATTTCTGTGTTGAATACTTATATAACTACCTCCCAAAGAGAATTTAGCTCTGAGAATGCTGTCCGTTTTTTTCTAGAGCTTTTCAAAAATGGCCGAAAGCCCTTAAATATCAATTTTCTAGGGCCTGTAACTAAAAAGGGACTGAATGAAAACAAGTGAAAATTTGACAGAATGTTCTTTGTACAAATAGTAATATCTCACAAAAAAAGTATGACTGAGACTCAACTACATTTAGAGATATACAGCATTGAATTTCAGTTAAAAACGCCACCCTCTTTCTCGCTCGTGCAGCGCTAAGTTAGCAAACAAGGACTTTATTAAATCATTACATTAACAAATAACTTATATTTGAAATTTAAAACACGATACTCATTCATAAGGCCTAATTTTAAGTTAAAATAATTTGTTAACCAGAAAAATAATGGTACATTTCCAAATAAAAATAGCAGTAAGTTAAAACGCTTATGTTAAAGAAAAAGTATTTAATTACATCTGTTGTATATATATGCATTGATATAAAATGTACGCGTACTGTAAAAATATATATGCATTTAGTTTCATATTTATAAAATATTTAATTAATGTTATTAAATACATTACAGATGAAATAGAAGAGGAGTAGACTGAAGTCACAACTCTGCAATTGTCTATACAGCCTGCATGTTCTTACATGTCTCTGCAAGTAGAGACATGAACTCCACCCCACCCCCGCCTCACATTCATTGCTTGGACACAGGTGAAGTTCAGTTGGTGATAGTTCTTTGACAAGTGATCATGTACTGTTAATGTGTTTTAAACTTGGATTGCTATTGCTATGAAGTGAAGTACCTTAATGAAAATTAAATATGAGTTGTTTTGTGGGTGAACTAATAAGTGAACAGTGCCATAAACAGCATTACAAGAAAGAAGTGCTTCAAGAATTAATTCGGGTGAGTGACTTGCCAGCTGAAGAACAATGTTTGCTAAAATTAAGACTTTCCAATGAAATTACTAATATTTGCCATTACCACAAAGATAAATATTTAGACAAATACAACCACATTTTTGGGAAAAAATGTTGTGATCCATTTGGTTGCCACAAAAAACCAGTTAAAAATGGTTTGCGTAAAATACGTATGGATCACCTTTCCAAGAGTAAAAATGTAGATATCAACTTAATTCCTGGACAAGCTCTATGTCCAACCTGTGCAACAAAAATATTTGTTGAGAAACCAATTGAAGAGGAGGGGGATAGTGTTGAAAATGACCATGATTTTCGTCCTAAGCCTTTTGAATTAGTTGATGGTAGCCCTTTGCATAAAGTAGAATCCATTTGTGAAAGTTTGGAATTGTCTCCTTTGTGCAAAATAAGGAAGCTTAACACAGAACAGCGACTATCAGCTTTACAAAGAAAAACTGACAAAATTACAAGTGCTGTTAAGCGAAAACTGGAAGATTCTTTCCATTGTGATTTAGACGCCCCAAGTCAAAGTACTACAGATAATGTAGAGAGTGAGTATGATATACTTATTACCAAACTAAAAGACAAATTTAAAGTTTCTAATAAAGATGATAAAATTAAGATATTTAGTCTCTTGCCACAATCATGGTCAAAGCTAAAAATAATTGAGGAATTTGGTACATCTGAATACATGGTGAAGTTAACTAGACAGCTAACAAAGGAACAAGGTATTTTACCACATCTTTCAAAAATAAAAGGCAACGAAATTAGTGATGTTAAAAATTGTGTTGCAGAATTTTACGAGGATGATGAAAATAGTCGCCTATGTCCTGGTAAAAAAGAGAGTGTGTCAACTGTAATCTACAATGTTAAGGTGCATAAGCAGAAAAGATTAATTCTTCTCTCACTAATGAGCTCTATAGCCTCTACAAACAGAAATACCCTGATCACAAGATTGGTCGCTCTATGTTTTGTGCTCTGAGACCAAAGTGGTGCATACTTCCCGGTTCCTCAGGTACACATAGTGTGTGCGTTTGTAAGCACCATCAAAACACAAAGCTCATGATCAAAGGAGCAAAACTGAATGCAAATTATAAAGACCTTATCTCTTGCATGGTTTGTGACATTGAGAATGAACAATGCATGCTCGACTCCTGTGAAAAATGTCCTGGACCAGAAATCCTACTTTATACCTTACAAAGTGAACTTGACTCAATGGCTGACGAGGTAGTTTTTAAACAGTGGGTACAAACCGATAGAGCTGAGCTCATAACACAAGTAATGCCCAGTGAGGAGTTTTTACATTCTCTTATTGATAAGCTTGTGCTTTTAAAATCCCATCACTATATCTCAAAATCCCAAGCTCGACACTTCAAGGAAACAAAAGAACGCCTGACAGAAACCCTTTGTTTAGTAATCGGTGACTTTGCCGAAAACTATACATTTACCGTACAGGATGAAATTCAAAGTTTTCATTGGACTAATACTCAAGCAACTCTCCATCCCTTTGTCGTCTACTTCAAAAAGGACGACAAAGTATGTTGCAAATCTATTTGTGTGATTAGTGACCATCGTGATCACAATACCACAACTGTGTACACTTTTCAACATCACCTAATCAGGGAAATAAAGAGAATAATACCTAATGTTGAAACAGTAATTTACTTTAGCGATGGGGCAAGCAGCCATTACAAAAATAAGAAAAACATCATTAATGTCTGCCAACACGAAAATGATTTTGGTTTAAACGCAGAGTGGAATTTCTTTGCCTCATCACACGGGAAGAATTCTTGCGATGGTATTGGGGGTACCACAAAACGAATAGTTACACGAGCTTCACTACAAAGACCTTACACTGAACACATTCTGACTCCACAAGATATGTTCAAATATTGTCGAGATAACATTACTGGAATTCAATACCTATTTGTATCTTCATCTGACATTGAGCAAATGGAAACAAAACTTTCTGAGAGATTTGAATGTTGTCTACCAGTGAAAGGAACCAGGAGCTATCACAGATACGTCCCCATAAGTGATAATCAAATGAGATGTTATGTAACTTCTACATGCTCAAGTTTTGATGACCATCAAACTTCAATACTATTTACAACTGTAACGTCTTTTAAGAAGGATGACTATCTTGCATGTATATATGATGACAAGTGGTGGCTTGGCAAAATTGAAGACAAAAGCCAAGACAATAATGATGTATTGGTACATTTCTTTCACCCTTCTGGACCAAGAATTGCGTTTCAACTTTCCAAAAGTGATACTGCCTGGGTGCCTGCTAAGAAAATAGTGCGAAAGGTGACTCCATTGGAACTAACAACTGTGTCTGGTAGAACACATAACAGATGAAAAACTATGTACTGAAATATCATCTTTATTTAATTCACTGATGAAAATTACAGCTAACAAGTAATTGCAACCAAACTTTTATATCTAACAAGTAAGTGCTCATACAACATTACTGTGTGTACTGTAAGCAAGTGTATTACAACATCTGTATCGGAAAGTTAAGTTTAATAATTATTACATATTGTTCTCACTGCCTATTTTCATCCACAGTAAAAATCTTTGATTAATTATTCTATCTAATGATTACAATATATTTTGAACAATGTCAGTTGTATTTCAAGCCCTTAATTGCTACTTTCACACCGCTCGAGCGTGAAAGAGGGTGGCGTTTTTAACTGAAATTCAATGCTGTATATCTCTAAATGTAGTTGAGTCTCAGTCATACTTTTTTTGTGAGATATTACTATTTGTACAAAGAACATTCTGTCAAATTTTCACTTGTTTTCATTCAGTCCCTTTTTAGTTACAGGCCCTAGAAAATTGATATTTAAGGGCTTTCGGCCATTTTTGAAAAGCTCTAGAAAAAAACGGACAGCATTCTCAGAGCTAAATCCTCTTTGGGAGGTAGTTATATAAGTATTCAACACAGAAATAAAGTATTAGTGGTGAGTCTCTTTTCCTTCATGAATCCTTAAGGTCTTCAAGAGTGCCGATTGATGATTGTCTTCACAGTTTTTGCATAACAAGTTTGACTGACTTTCTTGCACAAAATTACCATTAATTTAATCTTAACTTGAAGTTCATTTCATGCTGAACACATTGGTGTTTTAATTATTCTGATATCTTGAAAAATAGCTTGGCAATTTAACTTTCCGCAAACCTTATTTTTTACTAAATTTCAACCAATCGCCATTTTGAAAATAGCTGCCAAAATAAAACTATGACTTGTAAAATTTTTTCAAATGTTTTTTTTATATTGTCTCCCCATAGAGAACACATAATACAAATATCAGGCAAATAAAAAAAGTTGAGCAACATTGCCTGGGTGATTTGAAATGGAATGACCCTGTATTCAACCGTGACAAGAAATTACTTAACACGAAAACCACCTTTAGGCGGTACAACATTGGACAGTTCAGAAATTTTTTTAGCTGAAGTACTATTTGAACACCTTTCAAGTATAATATCTAATGTAATATCATAACGGATGTGCTTTGTTCACTCTTCTTGAAGTTATTTACTGTATGCAGAAGAATAGAATATATAGCATTAGTACTTGAAGTTGAAATTTTGAAAAAATACAGAGGGACTACACTGTTTATTTCAAAGGAGAGGTGTGTATCTCACCATCACACAATCGTTGTAGCGAAGCTTCGAAAGATGAATAGCAATATAAAAGTTGTTTGAGAATAGGATATCGAGACGCGAGATACGATTGAAGATTTGATTAAATCTTCCGAGTAAGACTGCATTGACACACCAAGAACATGAGTGTATTGCATTAGAGGGAATGTGGATGTCAGAATGAGGAAATGTGATACGATATTCTTATCAAGACAATGCTACCGAGATATAAGATTACTTTTTCATTCAAAAACTTGAATATGAAGAATTTTCATCTAGGGATATCAGAAATCAATGACTTTTTCTGCTGTATAAAGTTGTGGCATTTAGTTACTAATCAATGCATAGAGTGAGTTTATATGAAAAGATTGTTTGATTAGCCCACAGTTTGGTTGCTTTGTTATGACCAGTGTTATTAAGTTGGTACCTAACACAGAACTAACTGTACCGTAAATGTTTTCCACCTAACCGTCTACGGGAAGATCTCAAAAGAACCTAAAATCGATTCTATAATTGTCTCAATAATCAGATCACCGGTCTCAGACCCAAACTAACGCTGCTTCTCAGCTATTAAATTGATGCTTCCGTTTCCTCAAGCAGCTGATCATCTTTTCTGTGAAAAACCTCACATCACTATACTCAACCTCACATCAAGATGTCTTTTTGAGCGAAGTTCCAATTGATATAACAATCGATCAGTTCTTAATGATCGCCACAAAATTTTCTGGAGAATTAACTTAACGTCACATATAACGTTAGCAAGATAAATAAATCATTCCAAACTACTGTCACGATAACAAAAATTCTCAAGTACTTTTGGGGAGGATTTGTCATCTCAGCGGCACGTTGAGCTAATGCCACTTTCCATGTGTGATAATATGTCATTGCACAACAATTATGCACACACCAAGTACAGTCGAGTGTTTACAGTTCGACTGCACTAAATGTAAAATAGTCTTTGTTGTACTGAGAATTAATACTCACACTTAGAAGGAAGAGTTCTTCTAAAGGCAGTGGTGTAGACGAAAAATGTCAAGTAAAATCTGCTTTAAGTACAGTACGTATATAAATAATGTTAAAGGCTATTTTCAACTTATATCTTAAGAATATATATTACAATTAGACACGGAAAGTGACAAAAGATTAAAAAAGACATTCGCAAAGTATTCCAACGATCGAATTTAAGTCTGCCAAAGAAGCAACGACAATTAAATCGCGGCTCTTGAGATACTTGGAGATTAATACTATACGGCTTCAAATGATGCAAGAAGTTTTCGAAGGATAAAGGTAGCTGTATATGGACAGGAATAATGGAAGAAATAACAGACGAGATATAGAACATTAGTATGATATGGAAAGGTTATTTGATTAGCCTACAGACGATTTAGTGCTTCTATTTTTGTAAAGTAATTTACTTGGTGATCTAGGATTGCTCTGGTCAATGGTTATGGATATGCTCGTATACATACAAGGTCAAATGTTCAGTGTTAGTGATAGATATCAGTAAACTTCGTAAGCCTCAACTGCTGGCGATTAGTCGGGTACACTTTATGGAGTAGCTTTGTGCTCTTGAGAACATAAGTTAGAGTCGATGGACAGGACACGCAATCTCTATTCACGTCAGCGAGATAATGTAGTGTTGAATTTAATAAATAAGATTACAGAAATACTTGTTGTTGATCATTCCGTCTTAGATAGGATAGGTGTCAAAAACTAATACAGTTGGTGCACTAATCTGCAAAAGAGGGATGCTTATCAGAATTTTACTCACCGGTGAGATAACGTTTAGAAAATCTAGAAATTCTAATCCTCCAGTAAGCTTAATAAGAGTTTGCGATATGGCAGTGAAAATAGCGCTTAACATAATTTTATACGTACTTAAAACAGATTTGTGTTGGCATTTTCTCCACATCATTGTAGAAGGACTCTTCCTTCTAGGTGTGTTTTAAAACTCAAGACGATAGAGTTTGAAATATTCAGAGCAGTCGAATTGAGATTCTTGTTCATTGAGATATTATCACACAAGGAAGTGCCCACTGATGCAACGTGTGCCCACTGATGTACACAATAATTCTGTAGAACTTCTGTTATCGTAACAGTATTTGGGAAACAGGGATTATCTTGCTAACGTTGTGTCTGACGTTGAGTTAATCCCCCAGAAAATTTTGTGGCCTTCGTAAGCACTGTTCGATAAACATATCACTTGGAACTTCTCCAAAGGAAGCTTCTTTTTCTGCGAATTGTGAATGTTCCTTGAGTTGTTAATTTCTTGTAATCCTATGTTACCGTATTTGCCTCCATAGCTTCCATCAGCTGAGTGTAGTAATGGGCAAATTTGGCATAGAAGAGATGACCAGCTGCGTGAGAAAACGGAAGCATTAATTTAATTGCCTAAAAATGAAGATTCTAGTCCCCTGTTCAATCTACTCCCTTTGATTGAATTAGAATACGATTATGACCTTTTCTACGAGGGCGCCGGACTGCGTCACGGGGTCGCCTGAGAACATCTTGATAGGACACCTTTCTCACTGTTTGTCCTTCCGGTGCGTACTCGTGATGCAAAATTCCCCAGCCATTGAAGAAAACAGTCAGCAACACCTTGATTTTGCTTCGCACTTGCCGCGCTTTCTTCGGCCATGGAGAATCAGGATGCTTCCATTGAGACGATTTTTGTTTTGTTTCTGGGCCGCACCCGTACACCCATGACTCATCTCCAGCTATCACGGAATTCAGATACCCAGGATCAGTGTTGGTGGTGTCCAGAAGGTCCTGTGCAACGTTAAAACGGGTGTCTTTTTGTTCCTGAGACAACTTGCATACAAATTTAGCAGCCACTTGTTTCATGTTCAAATCTTCACGCAAAATGCATGTGCAGAATCTTAACTCACTCCAACATCTTCTGCAATCTCCCGCACTGTCAAACGGCGATCTGCCATCACTAAATTTCGCACCCGCTCAACAACAGCTGCATTCCGAGCAGTTTGGGGCCTGCTGCTACGCTGCTCACTCTCGACTGATGTGCGGCCATCTTAGAATCGGTTGAACCATTCTTTAATTTGTGTTACACCCATCGCATCTACTCCAAACACCTGCTAAATCTTACGAATAGTTTCGCTTTCAGAATCACCCAGCCTTTGACAGATATTGATGCAGTATCTTTGCTCAATTCGTTCAGTCATCTTGCGAGAAACAATAAATCCGACGAACACTACCAACAGCACCTCACTTCGTGACCACCAGCTCACGACTGGCACACGCGATCGTGGTGAAAAATTTCGAGAATGCGAATTAAGGTTCCTCCTTCCACCGTGCACAGTGGCGCCGCCTGAGAATCACTACTTTGCGTGGAAAAAATAAAGGTTGGATACTTTTTAGACAGGCCTCGTATATACTGCTGCCAAAGTTTACGGTTCCGAAAATGTCATCAACTTAATTTTGAGATTTCCTAATATGTTTTATCACATGCAGTTTCATTTTCTTGTAAATGTTGCATATTGATTACGTCATCCAGACATTGTTCAGTAAGATCGAAGATCCTAGATTTTGTCATCTCCTCCGACAGTTGTATATGTTGTAAATGTAAATGTCCTCCTCCGACAGTTGTAATAACCACATGTAAAAGTCCCGGAGCAAAGTCTAGATAGAGTTCTCAATGACCTTGATTTGTCATGGCTAATCAACATTTTTACTAATGTTGTCATAGTGTACAGGATACCCCCAAGTTCTCCTATACCATTTCCTGAGATAATGTATCCAATCCTGCCTAGAAGCATCCTAAAGGCGTTACAACTTTGGACCGTTAAGAAATATCATTAGCTGCAGGTTCGATTTGAACACCTTTCCAGTATAATAGCTGATCTAATGTCATAACCCATGTGCTCTGTTCTCTTTTCTTGCACTTATTTACTGTATGCGCAAGAGTAGAATATATAGTATTAGTATTTGATGTTGAAATATTGAAGAAATAAAGAGGCAATACAATGCTTATATAAAGAGGAGAGGTGTGTATCTCAGCATTACACAATCGTTGTGGCGAAGCTTTCACAAGATGAATAACTATTCAAACGTTGTTTGAGAATAGGAAATCGAGACGCGAGATGCGAGTGACGATTTGATTAAATCTTCCGATTAAGACAGCATTGACTCATCAAGAAAATGAGAGTATTCCATTAAAGGGAAGAGGAATTCAAAATGACGAAATGTGATACAATATTCTTATCAAGACAATGCTACCGTGATAGATTACTTTTTAAATCGAGAACTAGGATATGAAAGTTTTCAAGAGACTTCAGAAACAAATGCCTGATTCTGATCTATCAGATGTGTGGCACTAAGTTACTAATCAAAGTATACAGTGAGCTTATATGGAAGGATTATTGGTTAGCCCACTGTTTAGTTGCTTCGTGATGGTCAGTGTTACTAAGTTGGTGACGAACACCGGACTGACTATACCGTAAATATTTTCCACCTAACGGTCTAAGGGAAGATCTCAAAAGAACCTAAAATCGATCTTTTATTTGTCTCATCGATCACATCACTGGTCTCAGACCTAAAGTAAGGCTGCCTCGATGGTCTCGATGGGTATCATAGAAAGTTTGTCATTATGCAATCGTGAAAATAATGTTAATGATAGACCGGAACATAGTGAAGTAAGGCTGCCTCGATGGCCTCGATGAGTATCATAGAAAGTTTGTCATTATGCAATCGTGAAAATAATGTTAATGATAGACCGGAACATAGTGAATCCTACACAACTCTGTGTGTAAGCCCTAGTGCGCAGCAAGGACGCTAAGTGGCCATGGAGAGAGCCGAAAAAAAGCATTTTTGGGGTAATATCTGCAACGATCAAATTTAATTCTGCCTATGAAGCCACGACAATTCAATCACAGTCCTTGAAGAACTTGGAGAACAAACTAGAGGGACCAAAACTTACAAACAGATTTCGACGGAATAAAGGTATCTGTATATGGACAACAGTAGTACAAGAAACTAGGAACTGGAAATCTATAGCTGTTGTTCGGTGTGATTCAGATCTTTTAAGCAACTTCCTAGAATACTTGAGCAGTTGCTGATTCTCTTGTAGCCACATACAAGTAGAACTGAAAGGAAATGCGACAAAATTAATAAATTTAAAGAAATTTTAGCGTCATTAAAAGATTGCTTTCATTCTTTTCATGATGCAACAGGCTGTGAGACGAATTCAGCTTTACTGAGGACTTAATAGTTTGCAGCCTAAAAGTTCCTTCATAAAGAAGAGTGCTGAAAGTTAGGCAGAGTCTTCAACCAACCAAATGTGAATCCTGACAAAGTGGTGCCGTTAGAAATTACTTATTCGCCTGTATGAAGATAGAAAAAACGCCTCCCTGGTGTAAGCCATATCAGATATAACAAGAAAGTAGTACAAAGCTTCAGTATGGCCACTTTTCCCATTACTAACACAGCAGCTGTGCAGCATTCAATTCGGAAGTACCTCCAATTCCATGAGTGAAGTTCTCTTAATATGAACCCAATCGAAAGAGGTGGTTTGTGAAAGAGGATATGCAAATTCCAAGGACTTACACAGCTAGCATCAGCTCCAGCCGGATAATCTTACTTACATGTAGATAAAAAGTAACTGCAAGATAGGATTGTGAACGAGCCACACGTTAGTGTAAAAGAGCCGAAATGAAGTATTCAAGCGAACTCTGCATTCTGCCAAGGGAGCTCGTATACGAATGGCAAATCGGAACACAATCTGATATAGATGATAACGTACAACAGCTGTAAAAAATAAATATGTCATTGACAACGGGTAATTGTTGATCCAATGAGTTATGATTATTATTTTGTGATATCGTCCCCGCCTTATAGACCTAAAAAAATGGAGATGAAGTCGAACTTGATGAAACTTTAAATGAAAGTATAAGGACAAGGTAAAAAATGATGAAGGAGGTTTATTGCTTAGTTTACTAATTTTGAAATCATTTAACACGAGCTGCTTTGGAATTATTTAACACGAGCATATCCAAAGCCGTTGACCAGAGCCATCCTAAATCACCAAGTAAATTCCTCCACAAAAATAGATGCACCAAATCGTCTGTAGAATTCTGCTTAGGTGTTCGCTGCATATAGCGGTATATCATGGCTAGCCTAGTGTGATTTTTAGTAGAGCAGTTAACATTGGCAAGAAAGTAAAAATACACAGATATGTGCCTAGATCTATATTTCAGATTGTTTTCAGAAAACATAGTATTATTATGATATCGAAACGTTCAGATAACATTTTACTAAGAGGAGATGCCGAGATACTTGTGGTTGTCTTATCACAACGAATGCAAGCAGTTAGCATGCACAACTACTAACCATACATAGTTATATTTGATAAGAAGCATAGAGAGCAAGCCAGAACCCACAAATCGTCTGTAGAATTCCGCATAGATGATCGCTGCATATAGCGGAATATTATGACAAATGGGATAGAGTACATTCCTCGCACAGTCCTGCTAAGAGCCGTTAACATTGGCAAGAAGTTAGATGAAAGACTGAGATAGATCAGACTGTTTTCAGAGAACATTGTGTGACGAAGGTACAGAAACAGTCAGTTATTTTGCTAAGAGCGTAGTGAGATTAGGATTTTTCAATTGCTACTTACACGCTAATTATAAAATTTGTTGGAAAATTATTTTCATTTGCCAAAAGATTTAAGATTTATCTACAGGGCTGCCGACTGTGGTTTTCTGCAGAAATAATGTATTACTATTGGTAGATAAAATAAAAATAAAAGTAGATGTCGATATCCGCCATGATACTTGCATTAGAACGAGTGGAATCTGTTTGCATGCAGTACAACCTAGGAGAGCAAGCAGATTGAGATGGGATAAGTGCAGCAGCTCATATTGTTCTAAGGACTTGCAAATTCAAAATATTCGAGTTTAAACCCAGTGACATACGGAACAAGAAGCCTTTGGCTGAGAAGGAATGAATATCACGGTGAGCTCATAAGGTGTAGTAAAGAGAAAGCGCGTTAAAATCATAGACAATTTGGTAGGTGTCTTGCGATAGGACAAGCATCGCCGAGCTTGTAAAGCTTTTTATAAAATGCATCCACTACGTCAGTAAAAGTCTTAAAATCCGAACATTAGCAGAGATGTGACTTGACTTCAGTGTAATAGTATTCTACAATTTCTTAAAAGAGATATTAAAAAGACATTATATCGATCTCTAAGTGATGAGGTGATTAAAGATATAATTTTGAGGATGGACGGGAATGTTCTATTTTTAATTAGTGCAACAGGCGCGCTAATAAATCGAGGGGTCTATTTCGAGGGGTCCGGTAAGGCTAAACGGCTTATGCCGGCTTATGTTCTTCTTACAATGCTGTGAAATTTAGTAGTCAGCAGTTGACATCGGCATCTATTAATTGATTCCTATTGGCTTACAGCTAGTAAAGGAATCCAAAAATGAATCCAAAGCCGTATGATCCTGTGTTGTGTACGTAGGTCTTAAAAACGAAGCAGTAGTGCTTTTAGAGCTCCTTAACTATCATTATACAATGGCGTAGCAATGAAAAAATCGTGAATTTACTTCTCCCTTTAATAAGACGAGAGTATGACAGACGTACAGCTTTGGGAACAATCAGCGGTTTTTTTAAGTGTGCCCTTGGGATTGAAGAATGTTGGGATACCAAATGTAAAAAAAATTAATATTAATTTAACAATTATAATCAACTAATAGCAATACTTCCCGTTAAAATGCAACTATTCTACAGTGCTACCTGCTGAAGAAATCTCTGTTTAATCCAAAGAATTCTGTTCTTAAGGATATATTATTTAAAGAAAGTCTCCTGTGAGTTAACACTCGAGGTTATCAAATATACATTTAATTAGCGTCCTGCTCCTCACTAGGGTTTACATACACAGTTGTGGAGGTTTCACTAGGTTCCGGTCTATCGTTAATAATATTTTCTTGATTGTATTCTGTAAAACTTGCTATGAAAGAAATTAATTTCAAACCTCAAAAGCAGCCTTACTTTGGGTTTGAGACCGGTGAACTGATTGATGAGCCAAATAAAGAATCGATTTTCAGTTCTTTTGAGATCTTTTCGTACACGGTCAGGAGGAAATCATTTACGGTATAGTCAGTCCTGTGTTCTCTACCCACTTAGTAACACTGGTCATCAGAAAGCAACGAAACTGTGGGCTAATGAAATAAGCTTCTCATATAAACTCGCTGTATGCTTAGATTTCTAAATGATTGATTTGATTGATAAGTAACTGAGACAAATTTCAAAAAGCAGAAAAAGTCATTTATTCAGAAGTCTCTTGGTGAAAATTCTCCATATCCAAGGTCTAGAATGATATCACGGTAGAATTGTCTTGATAAGAATATCGTATCACTTTTCGTCATTCTGACATCCTCTTCCACTCTTATGCTATACACTAATGTTCTTGGTGCGTGAATGCTGTCTTACTCGGAAGATTTATACTAATACTAATACTATACATTCTACACTTCTGCATACAGTAAATAAATGCAAGAAAACTGTACAAAGCACATGCGTTATGACATTAGTTCTTTTTGGTGTGTTTTGAGCAATGAACGAGTTCAGCTAGTCGATATGTAATTTAAAAAACGCTCCTTTCTTTCAATTTTAAGTATGTCTGTTGTTTTCAACGTATTCCTCCAGGTTTTATAAGATATAAGGACAATCAATGCTTACTGCTAAGCACCTTGTTCCTTTGCGATGTACCAAGCTGCTTTTGTCAGAAGGCCACGAAGCTTAACAATAATCCGTAAAAGTTATTTTACACATATGGTCGTAAGCTAGTAAATGATTCACATGCAGGTTATTGGCCTGAAACTCTAATAGGAGTTTTTTAGGTAATTAAGTGACGTGTTTACCTTGTAGATCCAGGCCCGCTTCTCTTGGCCTGTGTGTGAAGTCCAGCCGACAAAATTATAAAGCTAGCGATTTCAAGGACTGTTTCGCGATACAAAGAAGTTAAACAGGCCTCGTAGAACAGGTGTAGAACAAAAAACATCAACAAATTATCAATTCACATAATTTTTTATGTACTTAAGTTACGTTAGCAGATTTCAAGTAAAATGCACATAAAAGATATAAAACTTTTGGCTCACTTCCTACAACTTGGAGCAGAAGCCATCAATTTTCTCCCTTGTACTAGTGTTCCAGTACTTGCTAGTCTCAGTGCCCAAAGAAAGCAATAGAGACATCTATTACCTTTTAATTAGCCTGAAAGTTAACTTGCGTATATAAAAAATTTCAAGGTGTCTTTTGCAACCTTAACTCACTTCATCAAGATGCTATATTGATAACGCTACGTTTCTATCACACTAATCATCAGGCTATAAAACCTTAAAGTCTTTCTGACTCGCACTGTTCATCTTGCACTACAGAGGGCATATCGAAAAATCTTATTATGCTTATTGGAGGATTTGATTATTCGGTCTTCTAAAAGTTTTCCCTGCGATGAGTTCTGGTATGCTTACCCTCTGTAGCAGATTATTGCACCAACTGTATTAGCTTTTTGACACCTTGCATATCTGAGATGGAATGATCAACAATAAGTATTTCTGTAATCTTATATATTAAATTCTTCACTACCTCATTTCGCTGACTTGAATACAGCTTGTGTGTCCTGTCCATCGACTCAAAGGTATCTTCTCAAAAGCAGAAAGCTACTCCACAAATTGTACCCGATTAACCGACAGCAGTTGAGGCTTACGAAGTGTCTTCGTCTCTAACACTGAAGCAGGCTGTCCATTGGCCTGGTATGTATGCGAGCATATGTATGGCCGTTGACTAAAAACATCCTAGAACACCAAGTATATTCCTTTACAAAAATAGAGGCACCAAATCGTCTGTAGTATTCTGCACACATCATCTCTGCAAAAAGCTGAATATCATGGCAAACTGCCTAGAGTACAATCCTTGCATAGTCCAGCCGTTAACATTGGCCAGAAGAGAGTCGAAACACACAGCTTAGATCTATACTTCAGACTGTTTTAAAGACCATTGTATTACCAAGTTACAGAAACATTCTGATATTTTACTAAGAGGATATGTCGAGATACGTGTTGTTCTCTTTTCAAAACGAATGCAAGCAGTTAGCATACACTACAACTAACCAGACATTGTAATATTTGATAAGAAGCGTAGTAAGATTAGGATTTTTCAATTACAACTTACACCCTATAATAAACTAAAAAATCTTGAAAAATTACTTTCATATGGCATATCTACAATGCTGCCGAATGTGGCTTTCTGCAGAAATTATGGTATTACTTCATGAAGTTATCAGTTTGCTTGCAGTACAAACGACGAGAGAGCGTGGGTTGAAATGAAAATAGTACGGCAGAACATATTGTCCTTAGGACTTGCTTAATCTAAATATACGAGTTTAAAACCAATAACGTGCGGAACAGCAAATCTTTAGCTAAGAGAGAATCAATATCACGGTGAGCATAAGGAATAGCAAAGAAAAAGCGCGTTAAATGATCGATAAGCTGATGGGTAACTTGCGATAGGATAAGCATCCCCGAGCTTGTGAAGCTTTTTGTAATATGCCTCCATTACGTCAGAAGTCGTCTTAAAATGAGAACATTAGGAGACACGTCAGTTGACTTCATTCTATTAAAATTCTACATTTTATGAATAGAGATATTAAAAGAGGAATATGTCGATCTCTAAGTGATGCGGTGATTAAAGAAATAATTTTGAGGATGCAAGGGAATGTTCGACATTTTATTGGTGTTTTAGAGTGCAACAAGAGCGCCAATAATTCGAGGGTTTCATATGGAGGTTAGCGCAAGGCTAAACGGATTTGCCGGGCTATGTCCTTATTACAACGGTGTGAAATTCGAAGTCAGGGGTGGACATCGGCATCTATTCCTTAATTCTTAATGGCTTAAAGCTAGTGAAGTAAGTCAACAATGAATCCAAAGCCGTGAGATCTTGTGTTGTGTACCTAGGTCCTAAAACGACGTAATAGTGCTTTTAGAGCTCTTTAACTCACATTATACAATTGCGTACTTTGAAAAAAATCGCGGATTTACTTCCAGCGGTTTTTTTTAGGTGGGCCCTTGCAATTGAAAAATGTTGGGATACCAAATGTAAAAAGCAAGTATTAATTTATCAATGATAAACAAGCAATTGCTATTCTTCCCGTTTATAACAACTACAATATTATTTGAGAGTGATACCTGCTGAAGAAATCTACTTGACACCCATAACGGTCTCACCTGGTTCTACTAATCAAAGCATACAATGAGATTACTAATCAAAGCATACAATGAGAGTACTAATCAAAGCATAGAATAAGATTAAATGAAAAGATTATTTGATTAGCCCACAGTTTGGTTGCTTTGTGATGACCAGTGTTACTAATTTGCTAGCGAACACAGGACTACCGTTAATATTTTCCGCCTAACAGTCTAAGGGAAGATCTCAAAAAAACCTAAAATCGATTCTATATATGTCTCATCGATCAGATCACCGGTCTCAGACCCAAAGTAAGGCTGCTTCGGAAGTTTGAATATAATGGGTTCCATATCAAGTTTTTATCATTATGCAATTGTGAAAATATTATTAATGATAGACCAAAACCTAGTGAATACTACACAGCTCTGTATGTAAGCCGTAGTAAGCAGCAAGGACTTTAATTAAATAGATACTTGATAGCATCGAGTGTTAACACACAGGTGAATTTCTATAAATATTGTATCCGTAAGAAGACAACTCTTTGTATTAAATAGTTTCTATTAGGCTAACGATCTAGAACAAGGAGAGAGCATTATGCGTGCTAGGTAGATTTTTTCAGCAGGAAGCACTCCCAAATAGTATTGTAGTTGCATATAAACAGGAAGTATAGCAATTCCTTTATAATCATTGATAAATAAATACTTATGAATTTTACATTTGGTATCACAACATTTTTCAATCCCAAGGGCCAACCAAAACCCGTTGTATTATCTCAATGCTACATGACTTTGATACCTTCGACTTATTATAGGGAGAAGTAAATCCACGGTTTATAAATGGTACGCCATTGCAAAATTTTTGGTAAAGCAGCTTTAAAAGAATTACTACTTTGTTATTAAACCTAGGTACACAACACAAAATACTCTAAGCCGATAGCAATTAAGGAATACATGCCAATGTCCACTGATAATTACTTATTTACATAGCATTGTATAAAGGAGTTAATCAGGCATAAATCAGGCATAAAGCACCTCGTAATAGAACTCTCGAATTATTGGCACACCTGTTGCACTCTTAACCATTAATCAAACGTCCATCTCAAAAATTATATCTTTAATCACCGCATCACTTAAAAATCGAATAATATTGGTCTTCAGACATTGTAAAATAATATTATAAAGAAGTCAAGTATCATCTCTGCTTAAATTAGTATCTCTGCTAATGTTGTTACTTTAAGGCGATTTCTATTGTTGTGGATGCAGATTACAAAAAGCTTCACAATCTCGGGGATGCCTGTCCTTTCGCAAGTACCTATCAACTTGTCCATCAAGTAATTCGCTTTCTCCTTACTATACCTTATGAGCTCACCTCGACATTCATTATTTCTCAGCTAAATACTTCTTGTTCCGCACGTCACTAAGTTTAAACTTGAATATTTCGAATTTGCAAGTCCTAACAATATGACCTCCCGTACATTTCCCGCTCTCGTCCGTTGTACTGCATCCAAACTGATTCGACCTTTGCACCGATTAAAAATTTTACCTTTCTAGTATAATTTAAAATCCCTTCAAGTATAATCTTCCATCTTAAAAGAAAAATCCATTCGTCTTTTGCAACCTTGACTCATTTCATCAAGTTGCTTTATTGATAACGTATGTATCACACTAATCTTCAAGCTGTAAAACCTTAAAGTCTTTTTCACTCGCACGGTTCCTCCTGTACTACAGACTGCCGTATCGCACAGTTATATTAAACTTATTGGAGGATTTGAATTTCTCAATATTATCAATGTTTTCTCACCGGTAAGTAAAGTTCTAGTAAGCTTCCCCTCTGTAACAGATTAGTGCACCAACTGTATTACCTTTTAGTGCGCATTGATTGTCTCTAAGTCGTATAAAACCTAGGGCATTAAGTTGAAAGTAACAGGGATCGACGTGTACTAGTGCTTTCACTATTACGGCACCTCTTGGATAAAAATGTACATGGAATCTTTGCTTCTACCGCATACCAAACATCGTTTTTTATTATCGTAAACCTTTGCTTTCCTTTTAGGAGATTTGGAAACTAAACGGTACCTAACGATACCTAAACAGTCAAACAATAAACAATTGTTATAAACGTCAATTGAATGGTACTGTGGTATGCGAATGTTAAATCTAAATGAATTGGTTTAACTCGTTAGGTTTGTCCCGCTAAAGTTTTTATTCCACCTCGGGTACCAAAGCCGCTGATGTTAAAAGATCCCAAAATATTTATCCTTCATGTTTTATTCCTTGCTTTTATTCCTTCTTTTAGATTCACATCAACATCGTCTTCATCTCCATTTTGTTAGGTCTATAAGGCATGCACGATATTACAAAATACTAATCATAACTCATTGGATCAACAACTAAGCCGTTGTCAATGACGGCTTCAATGGACGGCGTCAATGGACGTTCTTACAGCTGTTGTTCGTTATCATCTATATCATATTATTTTCCGATCTCCCATTTCTACATGAACTCCCTTGGCAGAATGCATAAAATATTGAATACTTCATATCGGCTCTTTTACACTAACATGTGGTTCGTTCACAATCCTATCTTACAGTCAATTTTTATCTACAGGTAAGTAAGATTATGCCGTTGCAGCTGATGGTAGCTATGTGGGTCCCTGGAATTCGCATATCCTCTTTCACATACAACCTGTTTCGATTGAGTTCATGCTTAGGCATATTCGTTCCTGGAACTGGGTTGATTGCTGGACTACTGCTGTGTTAGTAACGGGAAAAGTGAAATATTGAAGGTTTGTAACTACTTCCTTGTTATATCTGATATGGCTTATACCAGGGAGGGCATTTTGCCATCTTCATACAGGCGAATAAGGAATTTTTAACGTTACCACTTTGTCAGGATACACATTTGGTTGGTTGAAGACTGTTTAACTTTCACAATTCTTCTAATTGAAGGAACTTGAAGGCTGCAAACTATTCACACCTGAGTATAGCTGAGGTCGTGTCACAGCCTGTTTCATCATGTAAAATGTGAACCCCGAGAAAATTTCGTGCTCATAATTAAGCACTATTCGATAATCATATCACTTGGAACTTCGCTCAAGAAGGCCTCTTTTTCTGCGAATTTTGAATGTTCCTTGAGTTGATATTTTCTTGTATACAATGATACCGTATTTGCCTTCAGGGCTTCCATCTGGTGTGTATCATGATGTGCAAATTTTTTATACAAAAAATAACCAGCTGCGTGAGAAAAACGGAAACATTAATTTTATTGCCTTCAAATGAAGGTTGTAGTCCCCTCTTCAATCTAGTCCCTTTGGATGATTTGGAATACGATTATGACTTTCTTTATATGCTGCAAGCCAGCTCTGCTTGTACGTGGCCTTAAAAGAATCAGTGGCTTCTCATGAAGTCTTCTAGTAAGAGTCTTTGAAAACGATCCAGACCCATCAACAGCTACAGATTTCCCGTTTGTAGTTTCTTCCACTTTTCTAGTTTCTTCCACTATAAAGCCATTGACACACCAAGATCATTTCTGTATAGCATTAGAGGTGAAGAGGATGTCAGAATGACGAAATGTGATACAATATTCTCATCAAGACAATTCTACCGTGATATCATTCTGGAACTAGGATGTGGAGAATATCCAACAAGAGACTTCTGAAATTATAACTTTTTCTGTTCTGTGAAATGTCTTTGTTATTAATCAAAGAATACTGTGTGTTTATATGCAAAGCTTATTTGATTAGCCCACTGTTTCGTTGCTTTCTGATGACCAGTGTTACTAAGTTGATAGCGAAACACAGGACTGACTGTACCGTAAATATTTTCCACCTGACCGTGTACGAGAAGCTACACCCGGCTTCGCTCCTTCGAAAATTATTTGCATCATTGGAAGCCGTCTAGTATTGATCTCCAAGTTTCTCAAGAACTGTGATGGAATTGTCGTGGCTTCAATGGCAGAATCAAATACGATCGTAATTTAATTTATATCCATAGAATATAAGGTAAAAATAGAGTTTAACATAAATTATATATGTACTTGACGCAGAATTGAGTTGCCATTGCGTGTAGAAGGACTCTTACTTCTACGTGTGGGTTTTAAAACACAAGACATTACAGACTCTGCATATTCAATTCAGTCGAATTGACATTCTTGTGAATTGAGATAGTATCACACAAAGAAGGTGGCATTAGCTTAACATGTCGATCTGATGAAAAACTGATGTCCACAAAAGTCCTTTAAATCTTCTGTAACAGTATTTGGGAATGAAAAATTAATCTTGGTAACATTGTGTCTGCAGTTCTGTTAATCTCCGAAAAAATTTCTTGGCCTTCATTAAGCACTGTTCGATAATATATATCACTTGGATCTTCACTCAAGAAGGCGTCTTTTTCTTCAAATTCTGAATGTTCCTTGAGTTGTTAATTTCTTGTAATCCTCTGATAGTTTATTTGCCTTCAGGGTTGAGAATAGTGATGTGAAAATTTTTCATAGAAAAGATAACCGGCGTGAGAAAACGGATGCATTAGTTTAATGGAATACAAATGATGTTTCTAGTCCCCTGTTTAATCTAGTCCCTTTGGATGAATTGCACTATGAATAGACCTCTATATTCTGCAGCCAATGTTAACGGTTCGGAAAATGTCACCATCTTAATTTTGACATTTCCTAGTATGTTTTTTCACATGCACTTTCATTTTCTTGTAAATGTTGCACATCGATTTTGTAATCCAGACATTGTTAAATAAAATAGCATGTAGTAGATTTTCTCATTTCCTGCAAGGATTGTGTTTTCATTACCGCATGTAAAGATCCCGGAGGAAAGTCTAGAAGTGTGTTCTCAATGATCTTGAGTAGACATGGCCATTCAGCATATTCACTAAATTTGTCATAGTGTACAGGATACACCAAAGTCTTCTATACCATTTCCTGACAATGTAGGGTCAATCCATTTCAAATCACCCAAAAAAAAAATAAAAATTGTTGCTTAACATTATTGATTTGCCCGATTTTTTTCATATGTGTTCTCTATGGGTACACAATAAAAGAAAACCATTTGAAAAAATTTTACAAGTCATAGTTTTATATCGGCAGCTATTTTCAAAATGGCGATTGGTTGAAATTTAGTAAAAAATAAGGTTTGCGGAAAGTTAAATTGCCAAGCTATTTTTCAAGATATCAGAATAATTAAAACACCAATGTGTTCAGCATGAAATGAACTTCAAGTTAAGATTAAATTAATGGTAATTTTGTGCAAGAAAGTCAGTCAAACTTGTTATGCAAAAACTGTGAAGACAATCATCAATCGGCACTCTTGAAGACCTTAAGGATTCATGAAGGAAAAGAGACGCACCACTAATACTTTATTTCTGTGTTGAATACTTATATAACTACCTCCCAAAGAGAATTTAGCTCTGAGAATACTGTCCGTTTTTTTCTAGAGCTTTTCAAAAATGGCCGAAAGCCCTTAAATATCAATTTTCTAGGGCCTGTAACTAAAAAGGGACTGAATGAAAACAAGTGAAAATTTGACAGAATGTTCTTTGTACAAATAGTAATATCTCACAAAAAAAGTATGACTGAGACTCAACTACATTTAGAGATATACAGCATTGAATTTCAGTTAAAAACGCCACCCTCTTTCTCGCTCGTGCAGCGCTAAGTTAGCAAACAAGGACTTTATTAAATCATTACATTAACAAATAGCTTATATTTGAAATTTAAAACACGATACTCATTCATAAGGCCTAATTTTAAGTTAAAATAATTTGTTAACCAGAAAAATAATGGTACATTTCCAAATAAAAATAGCAGTAAGTTAAAACGCTTATGTTAAAGAAAAAGTATTTAATTACATCTGTTGTATATATATGCATTGATATAAAATGTACGCGTACTGTAAAAATATATATGCATTTAGTTTCATATTTATAAAATATTTAATTAATGTTATTAAATACATTACAGATGAAATAGAAGAGGAGTAGACTGAAGTCACAACTCTGCAATTGTCTATACAGCCTGCATGTTCTTACATGTCTCTGCAAGTAGAGACATGAACTCCACCCCACCCCCGCCTCACATTCATTGCTTGGACACAGGTGAAGTTCAGTTGGTGATAGTTCTTTGACAAGTGATCATGTACTGTTAATGTGTTTTAAACTTGGATTGCTATTGCTATGAAGTGAAGTACCTTAATGAAAATTAAATATGAGTTGTTTTGTGGGTGAACTAATAAGTGAACAGTGCCATAAACAGCATTACAAGAAAGAAGTGCTTCAAGAATTAATTCGGGTGAGTGACTTGCCAGCTGAAGAACAATGTTTGCTAAAATTAAGACTTTCCAATGTAATTACTAATATTTGCCATTACCACAAAGATAAATATTTAGACAAATACAACCACATTTTTGGGAAAAAATGTTGTGATCCATTTGGTTGCCACAAAAAACCAGTTAAAAATGGTTTGCGTAAAATACGTATGGATCACCTTTCCAAGAGTAAAAATGTAGATATCAACTTAATTCCTGGACAAGCTCTATGTCCAACCTGTGCAACAAAAATATTTGTTGAGAAACCAATTGAAGAGGAGGGGGATAGTGTTGAAAATGACCATGATTTTCGTCCTAAGCCTTTTGAATTAGTTGATGGTAGCCCTTTGCATAAAGTAGAATCCATTTGTGAAAGTTTGGAATTGTCTCCTTTGTGCAAAATAAGGAAGCTTAACACAGAACAGCGACTATCAGCTTTACAAAGAAAAACTGACAAAATTACAAGTGCTGTTAAGCGAAAACTGGAAGATTCTTTCCATTGTGATTTAGACGCCCCAAGTCAAAGTACTACAGATAATGTAGAGAGTGAGTATGATATACTTATTACCAAACTAAAAGACAAATTTAAAGTTTCTAATAAAGATGATAAAATTAAGATATTTAGTCTCTTGCCACAATCATGGTCAAAGCTAAAAATAATTGAGGAATTTGGTACATCTGAATACATGGTGAAGTTAACTAGACAGCTAACAAAGGAACAAGGTATTTTACCACATCTTTCAAAAATAAAAGGCAACGAAATTAGTGATGTTAAAAATTGTGTTGCAGAATTTTACGAGGATGATGAAAATAGTCGCCTATGTCCTGGTAAAAAAGAGAGTGTGTCAACTGTAATCTACAATGTTAAGGTGCATAAGCAGAAAAGATTAATTCTTCTCTCACTAATGAGCTCTATAGCCTCTACAAACAGAAATACCCTGATCACAAGATTGGTCGCTCTATGTTTTGTGCTCTGAGACCAAAGTGGTGCATACTTCCCGGTTCCTCAGGTACACATAGTGTGTGCGTTTGTAAGCACCATCAAAACACAAAGCTCATGATCAAAGGAGCAAAACTGAATGCAAATTATAAAGACCTTATCTCTTGCATGGTTTGTGACATTGAGAATGAACAATGCATGCTCGACTCCTGTGAAAAATGTCCTGGACCAGAAATCCTACTTTATACCTTACAAAGTGAACTTGACTCAATGGCTGACGAGGTAGTTTTTAAACAGTGGGTACAAACCGATAGAGCTGAGCTCATAACACAAGTAATGCCCAGTGAGGAGTTTTTACATTCTCTTATTGATAAGCTTGTGCTTTTAAAATCCCATCACTATATCTCAAAATCCCAAGCTCGACACTTCAAGGAAACAAAAGAACGCCTGACAGAAACCCGTTGTTTAGTAATCGGTGACTTTGCCGAAAACTATACATTTACCGTACAGGATGAAATTCAAAGTTTTCATTGGACTAATACTCAAGCAACTCTCCATCCCTTTGTCGTCTACTTCAAAAAGGACGACAAAGTATGTTGCAAATCTATTTGTGTGATTAGTGACCATCGTGATCACAATACCACAACTGTGTACACTTTTCAACATCACCTAATCAGGGAAATAAAGAGAATAATACCTAATGTTGAAACAGTAATTTACTTTAGCGATGGGGCAAGCAGCCATTACAAAAATAAGAAAAACATCATTAATGTCTGCCAACACGAAAATGATTTTGGTTTAAACGCAGAGTGGAATTTCTTTGCCTCATCACACGGGAAGAATTCTTGCGATGGTATTGGGGGTACCACAAAACGAATAGTTACACGAGCTTCACTACAAAGACCTTACACTGAACACATTCTGACTCCACAAGATATGTTCAAATATTGTCGAGATAACATTACTGGAATTCAATACCTATTTGTATCTTCATCTGACATTGAGCAAATGGAAACAAAACTTTCTGAGAGATTTGAATGTTGTCTACCAGTGAAAGGAACCAGGAGCTATCACAGATACGTCCCCATAAGTGATAATCAAATGAGATGTTATGTAACTTCTACATGCTCAAGTTTTGATGACCATCAAACTTCAATACTATTTACAACTGTAACGTCTTTTAAGAAGGATGACTATCTTGCATGTATATATGATGACAAGTGGTGGCTTGGCAAAATTGAAGACAAAAGCCAAGACAATAATGATGTATTGGTACATTTCTTTCACCCTTCTGGACCAAGAATTGCGTTTCAACTTTCCAAAAGTGATACTGCCTGGGTGCCTGCTAAGAAAATAGTGCGAAAGGTGACTCCATTGGAACTAACAACTGTGTCTGGTAGAACACATAACAGATGAAAAACTATGTACTGAAATATCATCTTTATTTAATTCACTGATGAAAATTACAGCTAACAAGTAATTGCAACCAAACTTTTATATCTAACAAGTAAGTGCTCATACAACATTACTGTGTGTACTGTAAGCAAGTGTATTACAACATCTGTATCGGAAAGTTAAGTTTAATAATTATTACATATTGTTCTCACTGCCTATTTTCATCCACAGTAAAAATCTTTGATTAATTATTCTATCTAATGATTACAATATATTTTGAACAATGTCAGTTGTATTTCAAGCCCTTAATTGCTACTTTCACACCGCTCGAGCGTGAAAGAGGGTGGCGTTTTTAACTGAAATTCAATGCTGTATATCTCTAAATGTAGTTGAGTCTCAGTCATACTTTTTTTGTGAGATATTACTATTTGTACAAAGAACATTCTGTCAAATTTTCACTTGTTTTCATTCAGTCCCTTTTTAGTTACAGGCCCTAGAAAATTGATATTTAAGGGCTTTCGGCCATTTTTAAAAAGCTCTAGAAAAAAACGGACAGCATTCTCAGAGCTAAATCCTCTTTGGGAGGTAGTTATATAAGTATTCAACACAGAAATAAAGTATTAGTGGTGAGTCTCTTTTCCTTCATGAATCCTTAAGGTCTTCAAGAGTGCCGATTGATGATTGTCTTCACAGTTTTTGCATAACAAGTTTGACTGACTTTCTTGCACAAAATTACCATTAATTTAATCTTAACTTGAAGTTCATTTCATGCTGAACACATTGGTGTTTTAATTATTCTGATATCTTGAAAAATAGCTTGGCAATTTAACTTTCCGCAAACCTTATTTTTTACTAAATTTCAACCAATCGCCATTTTGAAAATAGCTGCCAAAATAAAACTATGACTTGTAAAATTTTTTCAAATGTTTTTTTTATATTGTCTCTCCATAGAGAACACATAATACAAATATCAGGCAAATAAAAAAAGTTGAGCAACATTGCCTGGGTGATTTGAAATGGAATGACCCTGTATTCAACCGTGACAAGAAATTACTTAACACGAAAACCACCTTTAGGCGGTACAACATTGGACAGTTCAGAAATTTTTTTAGCTGAAGTACTATTTGAACACCTTTCAAGTATAATATCTGATGTAATATCATAACGGATGTGCTTTGTTCACTCTTCTTGAAGTTATTTACTGTATGCAGAAGAATAGAATATATAGCATTAGTACTTGAAGTTGAAATTTTGAAAAAATACAGAGGGACTACACTGTTTATTTCAAAGGAGAGATGTGTATCTCACCATCACAAAATCGTTGTAGCGAAGCTTCGAAAGATGAATAGCAATATAAAAGTTGTTTGAGAATAGGATATCGAGACGCGAGATACAATTGAAGATTTGATTAAATCTTCCGAGTAAGACTCCATTGACACACCAAGAACATGAGTGTATAGCATTAGAGGGAATGTGGATGTCAGAATGAGGAAATGTGATACGATATTCTTATCAAGACAATGCTACCGAGATATAAGATTACTTTTTCATTCAAAAACTTGAATATGAAGAATTTTCATCTAGGGATATCAGAAATCAATGACTTTTTCTGCTGTATAAAGTTGTGGCATTTAGTTACTAATCAATGCATAGAGTGAGTTTATATGAAAAGATTGTTTGATTAGCCCACAGTTTGGTTGCTTTGTTATGACCAGTGTTATTAAGTTGGTACCTAACACAGAACTAACTGTACCGTAAATGTTTTCCACCTAACCGTCTACGGGAAGATCTCAAAAGAACCTAAAATCGATTCTATAATTGTCTCAATAATCAGATCACCGGTCTCAGACCCAAACTAACGCTGCTTCTCAGCTATTAAATTGATGCTTCCGTTTCCTCAAGCAGCTGATCATCTTTTCTGTGAAAAACCTCACATCACTATACTCAACCTCACATCAAGATGTCTTTTTGAGCGAAGTTCCAATTGATATAACAATCGATCAGTTCTTAATGATCGCCACAAAATTTTCTGGAGAATTAACTTAACGTCACATATAACGTTAGCAAGATAAATAAATCATTCCAAACTACTGTCACGATAACAAAAATTCTCAAGTACTTTTGAGGAGGATTTGTCATCTCAGCGGCACGTTGAGCTAATGCCACTTTCCATGTGTGATAATATGTCATTGCACAAGAATTATGCACACACCAAGTACAGTCGAGTGTTTACAGTTCGACTGCACTAAATGTAAAATAGTCTTTGTTGTACTGAGAATTAATACTCACACTTAGAAGGAAGAGTTCTTCTAAAGGCAGTGGTGTAGACGAAAAATGTCAAGTAAAATCTGCTTTAAGTACAGTACGTATATAAATAATGTTAAAGGCTATTTTCAACTTATATCTTAAGAATATATATTACAATTAGACACGGAAAGTGACAAAAGATTAAAAAAGACATTCGCAAAGTATTCCAACGATCGAATTTAAGTCTGCCAAAGAAGCAACGACAATTAAATCGCGGCTCTTGAGATACTTGGAGATTAATACTATACGGCTTCAAATGATGCAAGAAGTTTTCGAAGGATAAAGGTAGCTGTATATGGACAGGAATAATGGAAGAAATAACAGACGGGATATAGATCATTAGTATGATATTGAAAGGTTATTTGATTAGCCTACAGACGATTTAGTGCTTCTATTTTTGTAAAGTAATTTACTTGGTGATCTAGGATTGCTCTGGTCAATGGTTATGGATATGCTCGTATACATACAAGGTCAAATGTTCAGTGTTAGTGATAGATATCAGTAAACTTCGTAAGCCTCAACTGCTGGCGATTAGTCGGGTACACTTTATGGAGTAGCTTTGTGCTCTTGAGAAAATAAGTTAGAGTCGATGGACAGGACACGCAATCTCTATTCACGTCAGCGAGATAATGTAGTGTTGAATTTAATAAATAAGATTACAGAAATACTTGTTGTTGATCATTCTGTCTTAGATAGGATAGGTGTCAAAAACTAATACAGTTGGTGCACTAATCTGCAAAAGAGGGATGCTTATCAGAATTTTACTCACCGGTGAGATAACGTTTAGAAAATCTAGAAATTCTAATCCTCCAGTAAGCTTAATAAGAGTTTGCGATATGGCAGTGAAAATAGCGCTTAACATAATTTTATACGTACTTAAAACAGATTTGTGTTGGCATTTTCTCCACATCATTGTAGAAGGACTCTTCCTTCTAGGTGTGTTTTAAAACTCAAGACGATAGAGTTTGAAATATTCAGAGCAGTCGAATTGAGATTCTTGTTCATTGAGATATTATCACACAAGGAAGGTGGCATTATCTCAACGTGTGCCCACTGATGTACACAATAATTCTGTAGAACTTCTGTTATCGTAACAGTATTTGGGAAACAGGGATTATCTTGCTAACGTTGTGTCTGACGTTGAGTTAATCCCCCAGAAAATTTTGTGGCCTTCGTAAGCACTGTTCGATAAACATATCACTTGGAACTTCTCCAAAGGAAGCTTCTTTTTCTGCGAATTGTGAATGTTCCTTGAGTTGTTAATTTCTTGTAATCCTATGTTACCGTATTTGCCTCCATAGCTTCCATCAGCTGAGTATAGTAATGGGCAAATTTGGCATAGAAGAGATGACCAGCTGCGTGAGAAAACGGAAGCATTAATTTAATTGCCTAAAAATGAAGATTCTAGTCCCCTGTTCAATCTACTCCCTTTGATTGAATTAGAATACGATTATGACCTTTTCTACGAGGGCGCCGGACTGCGTCACGGGGTCGCCTGAGAACATCTTGATAGGACACCTTTCTCACTGTTTGTCCTTCCGGTGCGTACTCGTGATGCAAAATTCCCCAGCCATTGAAGAAAACAGTCAGCAACACCTTGATTTTGCTTCGCACTTGCCGCGCTTTCTTCGGCCATGGAGAATCAGGATGCTTCCATTGAGACGATTTTTGTTTTGTTTCTGGGCCGCACCCGTACACCCATGACTCATCTCCAGCTATCACGGAATTCAGATACCCAGGATCAGTGTTGGTGGTGTCCAGAAGGTCCTGTGCAACGTTAAAACGGGTGTCTTTTTGTTCCTGAGACAACTTGCATACAAATTTAGCAGCCACTTGTTTCATGTTCAAATCTTCACGCAAAATGCATGTGCAGAATCTTAACTCACTCCAACATCTTCTGCAATCTCCCGCACTGTCAAACGGCGATCTGCCATCACTAAATTTCGCACCCGCTCAACAACAGCTGCATTCCGAGCAGTTTGGGGCCTGCTGCTACGCTGCTCACTCTCGACTGATGTGCGGCCATCTTAGAATCGGTTGAACCATTCTTTAATTTGTGTTACACCCATCGCATCTACTCCAAACACCTGCTAAATCTTACGAATAGTTTCGCTTTCAGAATCACCCAGCCTTTGACAGATATTGATGCAGTATCTTTGCTCAATTCGTTCAGTCATCTTGCGAGAAACACTAAATCCGACGAACACTACCAACAGCACCTCACTTCGTGACCACCAGCTCACGACTGGCACACGCGATCGTGGTGAAAAATTTCGAGAATGCGAATTAAGGTTCCTCCTTCCACCGTGCACAGTGGCGCCGCCTGAGAATCACTACTTTGCGTGGAAAAAATAAAGGTTGGATACTTTTTAGACAGGCCTCGTATATACTGCTGCCAAAGTTTACGGTTCCGAAAATGTCATCAACTTAATTTTGAGATTTCCTAATATGTTTTATCACATGCAGTTTCATTTTCTTGTAAATGTTGCATATTGATTACGTCATCCAGACATTGTTCAGTAAGATCGAAGATCCTAGATTTTGTCATCTCCTCCGACAGTTGTATATGTTGTAAATGTAAATGTCCTCCTCCGACAGTTGTAATAACCACATGTAAAAGTCCCGGAGCAAAGTCTAGATAGAGTTCTCAATGACCTTGATTTGTCATGGCTAATCAACATTTTTACTAATGTTGTCATAGTGTACAGGATACCCCCAAGTTCTCCTATACCATTTCCTGAGATAATGTATCCAATCCTGCCTAGAAGCATCCTAAAGGCGTTACAACTTTGGACCGTTAAGAAATATCATTAGCTGCAGGTTCGATTTGAACACCTTTCCAGTATAATAGCTGATCTAATGTCATAACCCATGTGCTCTGTTCTCTTTTCTTGCACTTATTTACTGTATGCGCAAGAGTAGAATATATAGTATTAGTATTTGATGTTGAAATATTGAAGAAATAAAGAGGCAATACACTGCTTATATAAAGAGGAGAGGTGTGTATCTCAGCATTACACAATCGTTGTGGCGAAGCTTTCACAAGATGAATAACTATTCAAACGTTGTTTGAGAATAGGAAATCGAGACGCGAGATGCGAGTGACGATTTGATTAAATCTTCCGATTAAGACAGCATTGACTCATCAAGAAAATGAGAGTATTCCATTAAAGGGAAGAGGAATTCAAAATGACGAAATGTGATACAATATTCTTATCAAGACAATGCTACCGTGATAGATTACTTTTTCAATCGAGAACTAGGATATGAAAGTTTTCAAGAGACTTCAGAAACAAATGCCTGATTCTGATCTATCAGATGTGTGGCACTAAGTTACTAATCAAAGTATACAGTGAGCTTATATGGAAGGATTATTGGTTAGCCCACTGTTTAGTTGCTTCGTGATGGTCAGTGTTACTAAGTTGGTGACGAACACCGGACTGACTATACCGTAAATATTTTCCACCTAACGGTCTAAGGGAAGATCTCAAAAGAACCTAAAATCGATCTTTTATTTGTCTCATCGATCACATCACTGGTCTCAGACCTAAAGTAAGGCTGCCTCGATGGTCTCGATGGGTATCATAGAAAGTTTGTCATTATGCAATCGTGAAAATAATGTTAATGATAGACCGGAACATAGTGAAGTAAGGCTGCCTCGATGGCCTCGATGGGTATCATAGAAAGTTTGTCATTATGCAATCGTGAAAATAATGTTAATGATAGACCGGAACATAGTGAATCCTACACAACTCTGTGTGTAAGCCCTAGTGCGCAGCAAGGACGCTAAGTGGCCATGGAGAGAGCCGAAAAAAAGCATTTTTGGGGTAATATCTGCAACGATCAAATTTAATTCTGCCAATGAAGCCACGACAATTCAATCACAGTCCTTGAAGAACTTGGAGAACAAACTAGAGGGACCAAAACTTACAAACAGATTTCGACGGAATAAAGGTATCTGTATATGGACAACAGTAGTACAAGAAACTAGGAACTGGAAATCTATAGCTGTTGTTCGGTGTGATTCAGAACTTTTAAGCAACTTCCTAGAATACTTGAGCAGTTGCTGATTCTCTTGTAGCCACATACAAGTAGAACTGAAAGGAAATGCGACAAAATTAATAAATTTAAAGAAATTTTTGCGTCATTAAAAGATTGCTTTCATTCTTTTCATGATGCAACAGGCTATGAGACGAATTCAGCTTTACTGAGGACTGAATAGTTTGCAGCCTAAAAGTTCCTTCATAAAGAAGAGTGCTGAAAGTTAGGCAGAGTCTTCAACCAACCAAATGTGAATCCTGACAGAGTGGTGCCGTTAGAAATTACTTATTCGCCTGTATGAAGATAGAAAAAACGCCTCCCTGGTGTAAGCCATATCAGATATAACAAGAAAGTAGTACAAAGCTTCAGTATGGCCACTTTTCCCATTACTAACACAGCAGCTGTGCAGCATTCAATTCGGAAGTACCTCCAATTCCATGAGTGAAGTTCTCTTAATATGAACCCAATCGAAAGAGGTGGTTTGTGAAAGAGGATATGCAAATTCCAAGGACTTACACAGCTAGCATCAGCTCCAGCCGGATAATCTTACTTACATGTAGATAAAAAGTAACTGCAAGATAGGATTGTGAACGAGCCACACGTTAGTGTAAAAGAGCCGAAATGAAGTATTCAAGCGAACTCTGCATTCTGCCAAGGGAGCTCGTATACGAATGGCAAATCGGAACACAATCTGATATAGATGATAACGTACAACAGCTGTAAAAAATAAATGTCATTGACAATGGGTAATTGTTGATCCAATGAGTTATGATTATTATTTTGTGATATCGTCCCCGCCTTATAGACCTAAAAAAATGGAGATGAAGTCGAACTTGATGAAACTTTAAATGAAAGTATAAGGACAAGGTAAAAAATGATGAAGGAGGTTTATTGCTTAGTTTACTAATTTTGAAATCATTTAACACGAGCTGCTTTGGAATTATTTAACACGAGCATATCCAAAGCCGTTGACCAGAGCCATCCTAAATCACCAAGTAAATTCCTCCACAAAAATAGATGCACCAAATCGTCTGTAGAATTCTGCTTAGGTGTTCGCTGCATATAGCGGTATATCATGGCTAGCCTAGTGTGATTTTTAGTAGAGCAGTTAACATTGGCAAGAAAGTAAAAATACACAGATATGTGCCTAGATCTATATTTCAGATTGTTTTCAGAAAACATAGTATTATTATGATATCGAAACGTTCAGATAACATTTTACTAAGAGGAGATGCCGAGATACTTGTGGTTGTCTTATCACAACGAATGCAAGCAGTTAGCATGCACAACTACTAACCATACATAGTTATATTTCATAAGAAGCATAGAGAGCAAGCCAGAACCCACAAATCGTCTGTAGAATTCCGCATAGATGATCGCTGCATATAGCGGAATATTATGACAAATGGGATAGAGTACATTCCTGGCACAGTCCTGCTAAGAGCCGTTAACATTGGCAAGAAGTTAGATGAAAGACTGAGATAGATCAGACTGTTTTCAGAGAACATTGTGTGACGAAGGTACAGAAACAGTCAGATATTTTGCTAAGAGCGTAGTGAGATTAGGATTTTTCAATTGCTACTAACACGCTAATTATAAAATTTGTTGGAAAATTATTTTCATTTGCCAAAAGATTTAAGATTTATCTACAGGGCTGCCGACTGTGGTTTTCTGCAGAAATAATGTATTACTATTGGTAGATAAAATAAAAATAAAAGTAGATGTCGATATCCGCCATGATACTTGCATTAGAACGAGTGGAATCTGTTTGCATGCAGTACAACCTAGGAGAGCAAGCAGATTGAGATGGGATAAGTGCAGCAGCTCATATTGTTCTAAGGACTTGCAAATTCAAAATATTCGATTTTAAACCCAGTGACATACGGAACAAGAAGCCTTTGGCTGAGAAGGAATGAATATCACGGTGAGCTCATAAGGTGTAGTAAAGAGAAAGCGCGTTAAAATCATAGACAATTTGGTAGGTGTCTTGCGATAGGACAAGCATCGCCGAGCTTGTAAAGCTTTTTATAAAATGCATCCACTACGTCAGTAAAAGTCTTAAAATCCGAACATTAGCAGAGATGTGACTTGACTTCAGTGTAATAGTATTCTACAATTTCTTAAAAGTGATATTAAAAAGACATTATATCGATCTCTAAGTGATGAGGTGATTAAAGATATAATTTTGAGGATGGACGGGAATGTTCTATTTTTAATTAGTGCAACAGGCGCGCTAATAAATCGAGGGGTCTATTTCGAGGGGTCCGGTAAGGCTAAACGGCTTATGCCGGCTTATGTTCTTCTTACAATGCTGTGAAATTTAGTAGTCAGCAGTTGACATCGGCATCTATTAATTGATTCCTATTGGCTTACAGCTAGTAAAGGAATCCAAAAATGAATCCAAAGCCGTATGTTCCTGTGTTGTGTACCTAGGTCTTAAAAACGAAGCAGTAGTGCTTTTAGAGCTCCTTAACTATCATTATACAATGGCGTAGCAATGAAAAAATCGTGAATTTACTTCTCCCTTTAATAAGACGAGAGTATGACAGACGTACAGCTTTGGGAACAATCAGCGGTTTTTTTAAGTGTGCCCTTGGGATTGAAGAATGTTGGGATACCAAATGTAAAAAAAATTAATATTAATTTAACAATTATAATCAACTAATAGCAATAATTCCCGTTAAAATGCAACTATTCTACAGTGCTACCTGCTGAAGAAATCTACCTAGCACCCATAACGCTCTCACCTGGTTTTTGATCGATAGCCTCATAGTAACTGTTTAATCCAAAGAATTCTGTTCTTAAGGATATATTATTTAAAGAAAGTCTCCTGTGAGTTAACACTCGAGGTTATCAAATATACATTTAATTAGCGTCCTGCTCCTCACTAGGGTTTACATACACAGTTGTGGAGGTTTCACTAGGTTCCGGTCTATCGTTAATAATATTTTCTTGATTGTATTCTGTAAAACTTGCTATGAAAGAAATTAATTTCAAACCTCAAAAGCAGCCTTACTTTGGGTTTGAGACCGGTGAACTGATTGATGAGCCAAATAAAGAATCGATTTTCAGTTCTTTTGAGATCTTTTCGTACACGGTCAGGAGGAAATCATTTACGGTATAGTCAGTCCTGTGTTCTCTACCCACTTAGTAACACTGGTCATCAGAAAGCAACGAAACTGTGGGCTAATGAAATAAGCTTCTCATATAAACTCGCTGTATGCTTAGATTTCTAAGTGATTGATTTGATTGATAAGTAACTGAGACAAATTTCAAAAAGCAGAAAAAGTCATTTATTCAGAAGTCTCTTGGTGAAAATTCTCCATATCCAAGGTCTAGAATGATATCACGGTAGAATTGTCTTGATAAGAATATCGTATCACTTTTCGTCATTCTGACATCCTCTTCCACTCTTATGCTATACACTAATGTTCTTGGTGCGTGAATGCTGTCTTAAACGGAAGATTTATACTAATACTAATACTATACATTCTACACTGCTGCATACAGTAAATAAATGCAAGAAAACTGTACAAAGCACATGCGTTATGACATTAGTTCTTTTTGGTGTGTTTTGAGCAATGAACGAGTTCAGCTAGTCGATATGTAATTTAAAAAACGCTCCTTTCTTTCAATTTTAAGTATGTCAGTAACTAACGATTGGGAAGAATGTGGTACATCTTCCAAAGACTCTGTTGGACTTATTGAATAGCCTCACTTTTCAATTGTTATTATCTGATTTTCTGATACAATTGCGTTCTTAAATTTTATACTAAGCGATGACTAACAAGATGCTTTTTCATGTTCTAAATCCTTTTTTGGTTCTACTTAATGAGCTCTTATGAGTGGTAAATGATAGAAACTTTACGATAATTGCGTTTTCTCACTTGTATTGAAACGCGTGATAAGGTAATGTTGATTTTAGTCTATTTCCAGTTTCCAACTCTTGTTTCGCCCTATTAAATAGAGCAGCTTTTCAACCGTAAATATCTAACAATTTATGTCAATTCAGTTAATTCAATTTATTCTTAAAAATTCTGGAATTTAAATGTGAGTGCATTCACTAAAAAGAATGGAGTGTTTTGAAACTTGGGTAGAACCTTGCTGATGTGATGGTTACTTACCGAGATAAATGAGAGTTAATTAAAAGAACGGAATTGTCGTCCATTCTCTTTTCATATTTTAATAGAAAGTAGGTCTACTTAGCTGTTTGCTTAACTTAGCCAGGAGAGCTGTTTGAAAGATGAAACACACTTCTGAGGATCATTACTTAATCATGTATGTTAGAATAAAGTAAAAGAATCAAATACTCGTAAATTATCAAATAATTATAAATGAAGAGGGGCGAGTACTGCAAAAGGTGTGTATGTTGTATTACACCAAATCTTGCTTATCGTTAGTTTGTAACAAATTTTAGATAAAACGATAGATCGCAATTGTCGTAAACTGTCATGTATTTATAATTGAAAAACTAGATAATTCAGTAGTGCGAAACAAGTGATCAGAATATGAAATAGAATTTTGCTGATCGCTAGTTGCTGGGATACTTAAAAATAAAACTAAACAACCAAGCACTCATAAATTGTCATATATTTACATTAGAAAAGGGAGTCGTTTGCGTGTGGGAAAGGTGTTTTTTTTTTTTTTTTTTTTATAAAGCAGACTCTTGATGATCCTTATTTTAAATCAACTGTTTTAGAATAAAATAAATTATAGAATTAACGTAAATTATCGGAGATAGAGTATTAAAAATTAGTCATTCTCTAAAGTGAATGGTGTGTTTGAATTCTGATACAGAAATTTGGCGATCGCTACCTGAAGGCATAATTAAGAATAAAGTAAAAATAACACAATACTCAGATTTTTAAAATTGAAATGTGAGTTTATTCAATACCTCCAAACGAGTATTTAGAAGCTGAAGTATTTTCTTGCTGATCGTTTAGTTACTGACATATTTAAAAATAACATGAGAGAAAGGATAAGGTAAATTAACGAATATTTAAGATTAAAAAGGATCTTTACTCATAGGGCGTGAGCTTTGTTTTGGTATGTAAAAAAAAACTTTTCATGATAGTCACTGAAACCTTTTAAAGTTAAATAAAATAATATAACTGTCGTAGATTCTCAGATATTTACTATTAAAGCCGATTCTATGTAGTATAGTAAAGACGTGTAGAGGTAGACTCCTGCTAATCGTTTGTTACTGACATATATAGTAGAAAATGAAAGATCAGAATAGTCGTAAATACCAAGACATTTTCAAGTGAAAATTGATTCCATTCTGTAAGATAAAAGTATTGTTTCCAAGCCGAATTAACTCTTGCTGATCGTTAGTTACTGAAATATTTTAGAATAAAATGAAAGAATGGAGTTATCGTGAAATGCCAGGTACAATTAAAAAGTGAGAATAAAACGGTATTGTGGTTATTTCACAGATATGTAATATTGTAAATGGACTCCTTTTACTAGAGCGTAATAAGAGTTTAGAAGACGAAGCACATTCTTGCTGATCTTTCGTTAACATATTTGTGAACAAAATTGGAGATCGGTATTGTCTTAAATTGAAAAGAGAATTGTCTTAAAATGTTAGATATTTATAATTGAAAAGTGACGTGATTTATTATTGCGAAGAGACTATATCAAAAGTGAACCAGACTCTTGCTAACCATTAGTTAGTGAAATAATTAAATATAAAATAAAAGAGAGGAAGCGTCGTTAATTTAAGAGATTTTAAATATGAAAATTTTTCCATTCAATAGGTAGAAACTAGTGGTTGGAAGTAGAAGTAAACTCTTGCTGACGGTTATCCACATATTTAAATATAAAACGAAAGAGCAGGATTGTCGGACATTGTCAGATATTTACAATTGTTAAAAGAGTTAACTGTGCTAAATTGAGAGATATAATTAATGAAATTGAGTCCGTTGAGTTGGGCGAACGTTCAGCTTGGAACATGTGGCAGACTCTTCCTGATGGTTAATCACTGAAATATACAAAAGGAAAAAAATATAACGTTATTTTCGTTTATTGTCGTTCATTGTTAGCGTGTTAGAATAGAAAACTTGTTCCATTTCTTTTGGGCAAAAGGAACAATACATCTGCGGATATGAAAGTGACACTCATTGTCGTTTTATTGACTTATATACGTACAAGAAAAACAACGGAATAGGGTAAATTGTGAGATAATTACAACTCAATGTTGAGTCCACTCAACATCTCGAAACGACTTTAAAACCTCACTCAGACTTTCGCAGATCGTTAATTGCTAACATATTGAAGCATAAATGAAAAAACGAATCGGCATAATTTGTCAGAAAATAACAATAAGGCGTAGAGAATGGAAGATGAGGCAGACTTTTGTGATCATGATTTACTCACGGAAAAAAAAAGTAATGTGATGGAGCGGATTTTACTGAAATTGTCTGATAACTAGAATTGAAAACGGACTACTCAGTAGGGCGAAAGGAATGTTGGAAGATAAAGCAAATTAATAGTGATCGATATCTACAGACACATTTAAGAATGGAATTGTATTGTTGTTAACATATTTGCAAATGTAAATAGAGAATATCCGATAAAGCGAAACGCGAGTTTCTCACGTTCGTTAGTTACTGACATCTTTAAGAATAAAATGGAAGATCGTAATTGTTATGAATTGTGATATTTACAACTAAAAGGTGTTGAGGTTTGAGTGCATTGAAAGGCTTGAAGAACGTGGGAATGTATAATCGACACTTGCAAACATATTGATAATATAATGATACCACATACGTTTTTTAAAATGTATAAAATTATAACTGAATGTAGAGTTGATTCAGTAGGAGGGAACGAGTGTTTGAACTATGTGGTAAGCTGTAAATTCGTTAGCTACCGACATATTTAAAAATGAGAGAAAGGAACTGTTTCAAATTGTCTGGTATTTACTAATAAATGAAATCTCATTCAGCAGAGTGAAGGGAATCTTTCGAAGTTTATGTGATACTTATGCTTGAATTCATTCTAATAAGAGAACAACACTTATCTCGACATCTCCTCTTAATAATATATCTGAATGTGTATGTAACTTAGTAATGCAATTTTCTCTTAAAACAGTCTAAAGTTATCTAAGCACATATATGTGTTTTTCGACTTTCTCCTTGCCAATGTTAACAGCTCAGCTGGAGAGTGCAAGGCAAGTACTCTAGGCAGTTTGCAGTGATATTCCGCTATATGCAGCGTTCATCTATCCAGAAATCTACAGACGATTTGGTGCTTATATTTTCGTAAATAAATTTACTTGGTGATCTAGAGCGGCTCTGGTCAAAGACCATGGATATGCTCGCATACATACCAGGCCAAATGACAGTGAAGTTTGGTGTTAGATATGAGTACACTTCGTAAGACTGAACACTGTTGATTAATCGGGTACATTTTGTGGGTTAGCTTTCTGCTCTTTAGAAGATACCTTTGAGTATGTGGAAAGACACGCAATCTCTATTCACGTCAGCGAGATAAGGTAGTGTAAAATTTGACAAATAAGATTAGAGATATTCTTCTTGTCGATCAATCCGTCTCAGATATGAAATGTGTCTAAAAGCTAATACAGTTGGTGCACTAAACTGCTACATAGGTTAAGCTTAGTAGAACTTTACTTACCGGTGAGAAAACGTTGATAATATTGAGAAATTCTAATCCTCCAATAAGTTTAATATGACTGTGCGATATGGCAGTTTGTAGTAGAAGAGGAACCGTGCGAGTGAAAAAGAAATTGTTTTGCAGCTTGAAGATTAGTGTGATAATCTTGCAAAGGTCGAATCAGTTTGCATGCAGTACAACCGACGAGAGCGGGCGTGATGAAATGGGAAAAGTTCGGGAGGTCATATTGTTAGGACTTGCAAATTCGAAAAATTCGAGTTTAAACTTAGTGACGTGCGGAACAAGAAGTATTTAGCTGAGAAAGAATGAATGTCGTGGTGAGCTCATAAGGTATAGTAAAGAGAAAGCGAATTATTTGATTGACAAGTTGATAGGTTACTTGCGAAAGGACAGGCATCCCCGAGATTGCGAACCTTATTGTAATCTGCATCCACAACAATAGAAATCGCCAAAAATAACAACATTAGCAGGGATGCTAATTTATGCAGAGATGATACTTGACTTCTTTATAATATTATTTTTCAATGTCTGAAGACAAATATTATTCGATTTTTAAGTGATGCGGTGATTAAAGAAATAATTTTTGAGATGGACGGAGTTTTATTAATGGTTAAGAGTGCAACATGTGTGCCAATAATTCGAGGGTTCTATTTCCAGGTGCTTGGTAACGCTAAAATTCTTATGCGTGACTAACTCCTTAATACAATGCTGTGTAAATAACAAATTATCAGTGGACTTTGGCATGTATTCCTTAATTCTTATCGGCTTAGAGCTAGTAAAAAATACAACAATTAATTGGGGGAAGCAGTATTTTGTGTTGTGTACCTAGGTTTAAAGACAAAGTAGTAATGCTTTTAAAGCTGTTTTAACAAAAATTTTGCAATGGCGTACCATTTATAAACCGTGGATTTACTTTTCCCTATAATAAGACGAAGGTACCAAAGTCATATAGCATTGAGATAATACAACTGTTTTAGGTGGGCCCTTGGGATTGAATAAAGTTTTGTTACCAAATGTAAAAATCATAAGTATTAATTTATCAATGATTATCAAAGAATTGCTATACTTCCTGTTCATACGCAACTACAATACTATTTGAGAGTGCTTCCTGCTGAAGAAATCTACCTAGCACGCATAACGCTCTCACCTTGTTCTTGATTGTTAGCCTAATAGAAACTATTTAATCCAAAGAGTTGTGTTCTTACGGATACAATATTTATAGAAATTCTCCTGTCTGTTAAAACTCGAGGCTATCATGTATCCATTTAATTAGCGCCCTTGCTGCTTACTGGGGCTTACATACAGAGCTGTGTAGTATTCACTAGGCTTTGGTCTATCATTAATTAAATTTTCACGATTGCATAATGATAAAAACTTGATATGGAACCCATTATATTCTAACTTCCGAAGCAGCCTTACTTTGGTTCTGAGACCTTAGCCTTACTTTGGTTTAGGTGATCTGATCGATGAGACAAATATAGAATCGATTTTAGGTTTTTTTTTAGATCTTCCCTTAGACGGTTATGTGGAAAATATTAACGGTAGTCCTGTGTTCGCTACCAAATTAGTAACACTGGTCATCACAAAGCAACCAAACTGTGGGCTAATCAAATAATCTTTTCATATAATCTCATTGTCTGCTTTGTTAAGTACTCTCATTGTATGCTTTGATTAATAATCTCATTGTATGCTTTGATTAGTACAACCAGGTGTGACAGTTATGGGTGCTAAGTAGATTTGTTCAGCAGGTATCAATCTAAAATAATATTGTAGTTGTATATAAACGGGAAGTATCGGAATTGATTGATTATCATTGATAAATTAATGCTTGTTTTCAACATTTGGTATCCCAACACTTTTCAATTGCAAGGGCCAACCTAAAAAAAAAACGCTGTTAGTTCCCAAAGCTGTGTGTGATACCCCCGTCTTATTAATGGGTGAAGTAAATCCACGATTTTTTTTACAAAGTACGCTATTGTATAATGAGAGTTATAGAGCTCTAAAAGCACTGTTGCATCGTCTTAGAACCTTGGTACATAACAGAAAATCTTACGGCTTCGGATTCATTGTTGAGTTTCTTTACTAGCTTTAAGCCATTAGGAATTAATGAATAGATGCCGATGTCCACTCCTGACATCGAATTTCACACCATTGTAATAAGAACATAGCCCGGTCAAATCCGTTTACCCTTGTGCTAACCTCCATATGAAACCCTCGTATTATTGGCGTTCTTGTTGCACTCTAAACCGCTAATAAAATATCGAACTTTTCCTTGCATCCTTAAAATTATTTCTTTAATCACCGCATGACTTAGAGATGGATATAATCTTTTATTAATATCTCTATTCAGACAATGTAGAATACTATTAGAATGAAGTCAACTGACGTCTCTGCTAATGTTCCCATTTTAAGACGATTTCTGACATAGTGGATGCATATTAAAAAAGCTTCACAAGCTCGGGGAGTCTTATCCTATCGCAAGTTACCCATCAACTTATCGATCATTTAACGCGATTTTTCTTTGCTATACCTTATGCTCACTGTAATATTCATTCTTTCTTAGCTAAAGACTTCCTGTTCCGCACGTCACTGGTTTTAAACTCGAATATTTCGAATTAGGAAGTCCTAAGGACATATGTTCTGCCGTACTTTTCCGATTTCAACCCACGCTGTTTCGTCGCTTGTACTTCATGCAAACTGATATCTTCATGTTTAATACCATAATTTCTGCAGAAAGCCACATTCGGCAGCATTGTAGATATGCCATATGAAAGTAATTTTCAAGATTTTTTAGTTTATTACAGGGTGTAAGTTGTAATTGAAAAATCCTAATCTTACTACGCTAATTAAAAAATATTACAATGTCTGGTTAGTTGTAGTGAATGCTAACTGCTTGCATTTGTTTTGAAAAGAGAACTACACGTATTTCGACTTATCCTCAGTAAAATATCAGAATGTTTTTGTAACTTGGTAATACAATGCTCTTTGAAAACAGTCTGAAGTATAGATCTAAGCTCATATCTGTGTGTTTCGACTTTCTTCGACCAATGTTAACGGCTTATAGCTGGACTGTGCAAGGAATGTACTTTAGGCAGTTTTGCATGATATTCCACTTTTTGCAGCGATGATGTATGCAGAATACTACAGACGATTTTGTGCCTATTTTTGTAAAGGAATATACTTTGTTTTCTAGGATGTTTTTGGTCTACGACCATACATATGCTCGCATACATACCAGGCCAATGTACAGTCTGCTTCAGTGTTAGAGACGAGTAAACTTCGTAAGCCTCATTGCTGTCGATTAATCGGTTACGTTTTGTAGAGTTCCTTTCTGGTCTTGAGAAAATTTACGTCAACGATATAAGCTAGTGTTTAATTTAATAAATAAGATTACAGAAATACTTCTGGTTGATCGTTCCGTCTCAGATATGAAACGTGTGAAAAAGCTAATACAGTTAGTGCACTAATCTGGTACAGAGGGGATGCTTACCAGAACTTTACTCACCGGTGAGAAAACGTTTAGAAGATCGAGAAATTGAAATCCTCCAGTAAGCTTAGTAAGAGTGTGCGATATGGCAGTCTGTAGTGCAAGTTGAACCGTGCGAGTCAAAGGAACTTTAGTTTGTATAGCCTGAAGATTAGTGTGATAGACATGTAGCGTTATCAATATAGCATTTTAACGAAGTGAGTCAAAGTTTCAAAAGACGCATCTGAATTTTTTTATAGACCCAAGTTTAACTTTCAGGCTAATCGAAAGTTAATAGCAGTATCTATTACTTTGTTTGGCCATCGGGACGAGCAAGTACTCGAACACTATTATTAAGGGAGAAAATTCAGAGCTTCTACTCCAAGATGTGCAAAGAGAGCCTAGGAAGTTTAATATCTCTTAGGTGTGCTAATTGAAAATCTCGAAATGTTACCTGACTACAAAAAAATTCTGCCAATTGATAAATTTGTTGATGTATGTGTTCTGCACCTGTTCTACCATGCCTGTATAACTTTTGTACCGCGAATCACTGCTTTAAACCGCTAGCTTTATAAATTTATCATCCGGTCTTGTCTCACAGGCCAAGACAAGCGGGCCTGTGTCTACAAGGTAATCACGTACCTAATAACCTAAAAATCTCCTAATCGAGTTTCAGGCCAATAATCTGCCTGTGAATCGTAATAAGCTTACGACCTAATAATTGTAAAAATAGTTAGGGAAAAATGTTAAGCTTTCTAGGCTTTCTGTCTGAAAAGCAGCTTGGAATAGTCGCAAATCAACAAGGTGCTGTGCAGTAAGGATTGATTATCCTTGTGTCGTATTAAACCTAGGTCAATAAGTATAAACCAACTGAAATCGACGTGTCGTAGAACTTTCATTCTTACGCCCTCTAGGATAAAAATGTACAAGGAGTCACTGCATGTATGGAATATCCAAACATTCTTCTTTATTAAGAGTGTTAAACTTTACTTCCTTGTAGGAGAGTCGAAAACTAAACGCCAGTTACACAATTTTAAATGTCCTTGCAGATGGCAGAATCCTCGGAGTCAATCATCTGCTGTTGAACATCTTAACATATAAATAATCAAACAATAAACAATTGTTATTAACGTACAATTGAATGATAGTTTGGTACTCGAATGTGATATCTCAATGAATTGGTTTTTGGTCAATATCTTAAACGTGTGCTGCTACAGTTTCGTTTTCTCTTCGGGTACCAAGCAGCTCGTGTTAAAGGATTCCAAAATAACTGAACGTGTTTGGGAAACTGACTCTTTATTAAAGACTGCAATGTACTGGAAATACTATTACTATTACTACTTATACTACTACTACTGTTACTACTTCACTATTACTACTACGACCACTGCTAATACTACTACAACTACTATGATTTCGCGTCAGAGTTGTCATGTCTGGTGGTACCGAATTTAACTTCTAAGTACAGAATAAAATGGAGAAATGCCAGTTATTATGGCCGGTCAGCGTAGAATGTGAAAAGATGCTTGCACTACGAGGGAGAACAGTGGTTCAGTAGAAAAAAACACCCACATCTGGTGCTAGACGTCGTCGGATCAATCCCTACTCATGCTATGTGAGCTTTGTTGTGGACAAACATCGTGTGCTGGGGAATTTCTGGGGTGGTCCTGCTTCCTCCAATTGTTTTCTTTTCACCAATTCATCCCATCATCATCCATATAGCCTGAGCCGTAGTTTGCTAAAGAACATATGATAAAGTCAAGTACTTGACCTAGTAAGTAGAATTTGGTACGCTACAATTGGACCACGGAAGGCAAAACCATGAACTGGCGTGCTCATAAGATCAGTGCAATTTGTAGTAATGTTCAATTAGCAAGACAAATATCGACTGGTGTTACATGTTCATGTATTGTTTATAGTATGATGCTACAAATATAACAAAATATAATGATCGAATAAATCACCAAGTCGCCAGGGTCGTTTAGGTGTTTCTGGAACGGCGGGTCAGTGGTTGAGCGTTCACCTCTGGTGTATGGGGTCCCTGGTTTCATCCGAGCTCTCGCCAAGTGAATTTTGTGGTGGACAATTACCTTGGGGGGGTTCGCCACGTTCTCCTCTTACTCTCCACTTTATTTATTCCTCTATTTCATTTATTTCTCATCACCATCGTCTTCTTTAGGCTACCAAAATTGTGTAAATTAGCGCGTCAGTATCTCGTCATCCCTGCTTCTAGTGCGTCTACTTAAAGAGCTTTTAGTACTCATGAACAGAGAAATACTCTAAAGCTTGAATCTATTGACTCTGTTTCCGATCTTTTCGATGCGTACAAGGACATACAGTAAAGCGATGTTCATTTTGTACTATTGGTTTCTTAGGAAACCGTATATTTTCATTTTCTTAATATCAACTATCCCTTCTATTATATGTGATGTTAAGGCCATCTTAGGGATATCAAACCATCTTAGGTAATCTCAAAAACCATCTTAGGGAATCTCAAAATTAAGAGGGTTACATATTCCGAACCGTTAACTTCGGCTGCAGTAAAACCTGAAAGATATATACAACTTCCTTTTTACATCTTGGAGCAGTATCAATGAATTTTCTTTCTTAGTAAGAGTGTTCGAGTACTTCCTCGTCTCGGTGCCCAAATAAAGTAATAGATACTGCTATTAATTTTCGATTAGCCTGAAGGTTAAACTTGCGTGTATAAAATATTTCGGGGCGTCTTTTACAACCTTGACTCACTTCATCAAGCTGCTATATTCATAAAGCTACACTATAATGATATCACACTAATTTTAAGGCTTTCTGACTCGCACGGTTCATCTTGCACTACAGACTGCCATATCGCACACTCTTATTAAGCTTATTGGAGGATTTGAATTTCTCGATCTTCTAAACGTTAACAGAAATGTCACGAGACTTCATTGGAATAGTATTGTACAATGTATGAAAGAATATAATAATATGAGATTAATTCGATCTCTAAGTGATGCGGTGATTAAAGAAATAATTTTGAGGATGGACGGGAATCTTCGATTTTTAATTAGTGGTTTAGGATGCAACAGGCGTTCCAATAAATCGAGGGTCCAATTTTGAAGTGTCTGGTAAGGCTAAACGGCTTATGCCGGTTTGTGTCCGTCTTACAATCTTGTGAAAATCAGAAATCAGCAGTGGACATCAGCATGTATTCCTTAATTCGTATTGGCTTAGAGCTAATACAAAATTCAACAATGAATCTTAAAAACGAGCTACTTAACTGATATTACACAATGGCGTACAATTTAAAAAACCGTGGATTTACTTCTCCCTTTAATAAGACAAGGGTATCACAATCCTATAGTATTGGGAAGGTACAGCGGTTTGTTTTAGGTGGGCCTTTGGTATTGAAAAATTTTGTGATACCAATTAAAAAAACAAAAGTATAAATTTATCAATGATTATCAAGTAATTGCTATACTTCCTGTTTATAAGCAACTATAATACTATTTCAGAGTGCTTCCTGCTGAAGAAATCTACTTAGTAGTCATAACGCTCTCACCTTGTTCTTGATCGTTAGCCTGATAGAAACTGTTTAATTCAAAGAGTTGTGTTCTTAGTTAGTTGTGTAGGATTCACTAGGTTCCGGTCTATCATTAGTAATATTTTCACGATTGCCTAATGAAATAACCTGAAAGTTAAACTTGCGTGTATAAAATATTTCGGGGCGTCTTTTACAACCTTGACTCACTTCATCAAGCTGCTATATTCATAAAGCTACACTATAATGATATCACACTAATTTTAAGGCTTTCTGACTCGCACGGTTCATCTTCGATAGAACTCATTCCTTCTATCGAAGTATTTATAGTTGCTTATAAACAGGAAGTATAGCAATTACTTGATAATCATTGATAAATTTATACTTTTGTTTTTTTAATTGGTATCACAAAATTTTTCAATACCAAAGGCCCACCTAAAACAAACCGCTGTACCTTCCCAATACTATAGGATTGTGATACCCTTGTCTTATTAAAGGGAGAAGTAAATCCACGGTTTTTTAAATTGTACGCCATTGTGTAATATCAGTTAAGTAGCTCGTTTTTAAGATTCATTGTTGAATTTTGTATTAGCTCTAAGCCAATACGAATTAAGGAATAAGCATCGATAGAACTCATTATATTCTAACCCCCGAAGAAACCTTACTTTGTGACTGAGACCGGTGATCTGATTGATGAGGCAAGTAAAGAATCGATTTTAGTATCCTTTGAGATCTTCCCTTAGATGGTTAGGTGGAAATTATTGACGGTATAGTCTGGCCTGTGTTCGCTACCAACTTAGTAACACTAGTAATCACAAAGGAACCAAACTGTGGGTTAATCAAATATCTTTTCTAACCAACTAACTCTATGGCCTATGGAACCCGGAGGTTCAGTGCCGCGTTCACAAAAGCTCTCCACTGACTTCTACCCTTAGCTAATTGCATCCAGTTTCTACTTTGTATTTCTATCTCTGCGAGATCCATCTTAATAATGTCCTCCCAACTGCGCCTAGGTCTTCCTAATGGTCGTTTTCCTATGGGTCTACCAGTCAAGACTTTGAAAGCGTTTCTACATGACCCGCCCACCTAAGCCTCCTATACTTGACGACCCTAACAATGTTGGGTAAACCGTATAAACTATGTAGTTCCTCGTTATGAAGCTTCCGCCATTCCCCATTCTCGTTCCTCTTGGGTCCGAATAATTTTCTCTGGATCCTGTTATCAAATACTTTCAGTCTATGTTCTTCCCTTAGAGTAAGCGACCATGTTTCGCAACCTTACAGAACAACAGACATGATTATCGTTTTATATATTTTAAGCTTCAAATTCCTCCACAGAATTCGCGACGACAAGAGATTTTGAACCGAATAGTAACACGAATTCCCTGCTTTTAGTCGACATTTAATTTCTTAGTGAATATGATTTTCGTCTGTTAATATTGATCCTAAATATTTGAAAGTATCCACTTTATCAAAAGCATTATTTAATATTTTAACGCCTCCACAATTTGCCGTATTACGGTACCGACCCACTTCCATGTATTTAGTTTTCTCTGAATTTACTTCTAAACCCGTGTCCCTGCAAGCGTTTAATAAGATCTCTGCATTTATTTCTACTGTTCTCTTATCATCCCCTATTAAATTTACATCATCAGCATATGCCATAACCTGGTGAATGCCGTTTAACTCTAGGCCCTGGTTGCTATCTTTGATTTTCCTTATGGCGTATTCCAGCACAAAGTTAAATAATAATGGCGACAAGGCATCTCCTTGTTTCAGGCCATTTTCGACGTGGAAGCTCGTGGACAAAAATTTTCCTACCCGGACTTTACTATGGGATTCACTTAAACATATCTTAATTAATCTAATTAGCTTTCTTGTTGTTCCAAGTTCTGTAAGAACGTTGTATAATGTTTCTCTCCTAACCGAGTCGTAAGCCTTTCTAAAATCAATAAATAGTTAATGTACCGGGGTATTCTATTCCCACTTCTTTTCGAGTATTTGGCGAATGGTAAATATTTGGTCCATAGTTGATCGATTTCGTCTAAATCCGCACTGATAATCTCCAATAATTTCATCTGCGTATGGGGTCAAACTTGCTAACAGAATATTTGAAAGGATTTTATTGGATGTTGACAGAAGAGAAATGCCTCGATAATTATTACAGTCTGTTTTGTCGCCTTTCTTGTGAATGGGAACAATGATTGATTCTTTCCACTCTTGTGGCAATTCTTCCTTGTTCCAGATAAGGAGAATGAGTATGTGTATTTTGTTCCACAATTTTTCGCCTCCAGCTAAAATTAACTCAGCCGGAATTTCATCTACACCCGGAGATTTGTGTTTCTTCAATTTCTTTATAGCGGCTTCCACTTCTATTCGATTGGGTTCTGGAAAATAAAGTTCTGCGGTGTGTATCTCCTTTTCTCCACGCACATTAGTTTTTGGCTGCGTGTTCAGCAAATCGTCAAAGAAATCTTTCCATCTATTTAAGAGGCTATTCGTATCGGTGAGAACTATTCTGTCAGATTTCTTTAATATATAAGCACGACTTTGATAGCCTTTCCTAAATTCGCTGATCCCCTTATACATGTCCCGAATATTTTTACTATTATCTTCAAGTTCCTCAATTTTAGCTTTCAAAAAATCCCGCCTGATATCTGCGAAATTTTGTGTAGTTGTTTCATTCGGATTTTGTGGCCACCGTAATTTTGCGTGTTTTCTCTTCTCTGCTAGTTTAATGCATTCTTGGTCGAACCATGGTTTGTTCCTACGTATTTCCGAGTGTCCCAATTTTTCTATTGCTGAACTTTTAATGCTATCTCTAATTTCAATCCAAGTATCCTCAACACTAGTGCACTCCGAATCTTCTAGAGCCGAGAATATTTTCGAAACTTCAATCTGGTATTCCTCTCTTACCTGGCTCTCTTCTAATTTCTTTAAATTAAATCTCTTCGTCACATTCACATATTACCTTTATTCAACGATAATGTCTCCCGTATTATCGCTACTACCAGGTAGTGAACAGTGTCACAATCAGCCCTTCTAAACGACCGGACGTAAATTATGCTGGATTGTCTTCTTCTATCTACTAAAACGTGATCAATTTGATTATGTGTTTTTCCGTCTGGTGATGTCCAAGTGTATTTATGAACGTCGCGATGTGGGAATTTGGTGCTCTATAGAAGAACGTTGGTGTATCCTGTACAGTATAACTTAAGTGAAAAAGCTGAATGGCCATGCCTACTCAAGATCATTGAGAAGGCAGTTCTAGACCTTGCACGGGGGACTCTACATGCGGTTATGAAGACATTTGCAACCGTCTATTTTATGGTGACAAATTCTAGGATCAGCGATCTTATTCAACAACGTTTGGATGACAAAATCAATATGCAACATTTACAAGAAAATGAAACTGCATGACCAAAACCATATTAGAAAATCCAAAATTAAGACGATGACATTTTTCGAGCCTTTAACTTGGGCTGCAGTATATAGAAAAGGTCATAATCATTTGAAGGCAATTAAATTAATGCTTCCGTTTTCTCCCGCAGCTGGTTACCTTTTCTATAAAAAAAAATTGCTCATCACTATACTCAGATGGAAGCCCTGGAGGCAAATACGGTATCAGAGAATTACAAGAAATTAACAACTCAAGGAACATTCACAATTAGCAGAAAAGGAGTTCTTCTTGAGCGAAGTTCCAACTGATATGATTATCGATCAGTTTTTAATGAAGGCCATGAAATTTTCTCGGGGATTAATTAAACGTGAGACACAACGTTAGGAAAATTAATCCTTGATTCCCAAATACTGTTACGATAACAGAAGATCTACAGGTCTTTTATGGGCATCAGTTTATCATCAGAACGACCCGAGCTAATACTACCTTCAGTGATAGTCTCAATGCGCAAGAATGTCAATTCGTCTGCAGTGAATATTGCAGTCTTTCTTGTCTTGTGTTTTAAAACCCACACGCAGAAGGAAGAGATAACTCAAATCTGACTAAAAATGGCAACTCAAATCTGCGCTAAGTACGTCTCTATTTTCACCATATATTTTATGGATATAAATTACAATTAGACACGGAAAGTGCCGAAACAGAAAAAAGACCTTTCGGGAAATATCTGCAACGATCGAATTTAATTCAGCCATTGAAGCCACGATAGTTCAATCACCGTCCTTGATAAACTCGGAGATCAATACTAGACGACTTCAAATGATGTAAACTAGTTTCGGAGGAGTAAAGGTAGCTGTATATGTACAACAGAAATGGAAGAAACTAGAAATGGGAAATCTATAGCTGTTGATGGTCTCATTCAGATCTTTTATGAAACTCGGTAGAAGACTTCATGAGCAGTTGCTGATTCCTTTAAAGACACATACAAGCAGAACCGAAAGGAATGCTACGAAATTATTGAACGTAGTGCTACGAAATCATTAAACTTAAAGTAACTTTTGCGTCATTAAAAGAGTGCTTTCACTTTTTTCATGATGCAACAGGCCTCAGCTATACTCGGGAGAGAATAGTTGCCAGCCCTCAAGATCCTTCAAAAAGAAAAAAAAAATGTGCAAGGTAGTCAGTCTTCAACCACCAAATCTCAATTCTGAAAGAATGTTCAAGATTAGACATTCCTTATTTGCCTGTGTGGAGAAGGAAACATGTCCCTCCTGGTATAAACCTTATCAGGAGTAGTTACAAAGTTTCAATATGTCCCCTTTTTCCATTACGTCAGGTGAGCACCATTCATTCGGAAGTAGCTCAAGTCCACGAGCGAAATGGTCAAAGCATGAACCCAATGGAATGAGGTCGGTGTGTGAAAGAGAATATGCGAATTCCAGGACCCACACAGCTACCATCGGCTCAAGCCGGATAGCTAACTTACCTGTAGTTAAAAAGTGACTGCTACATAGGATTGTGAACGAACCACATGTAAGTGTAAAAGGCCCAATAAAAAGTCTTCAAGGTTTTCTATATTTTGCCAATATAGTTCATTTACAAATGGCAGATCGGAAGACAATCTGATTTAAATGCTGAGGAACAACAGTTGTAAAAAAACTATATGTCATTGACAACGGCTTTATTTTTGATCCAATGTTATGATTATTTCGTAAATACGTCCCCGCTTGATAGACCTAAAAAAATGGACACGAAGGCGATCTTGATGAAACTTTAAATGAAATGCTAAGGAATAGGAAAAAAATGATGAAGGTGGTTACTAATTAGTTTACATATTTTGGATACTTTAACACGGGCTGCTTTTGTACCCGAAGAAAAACGAATCTGTACCAGTACCCATTTAAGTTAACGAGCAAAAACCAATTCATTTACATATCACATTCGCATACTACAGTATCATTCAATTGTACGTTTTTAATAATTGTTTATAGTTTAACTGTTCATATTTTAGGATGTTCAACTGCAGATGATTGACTCCGAGAATTCTGCCATCAGCAAAGGCACTTGAAATTATGTAACTGCCTTTAGTTTTCGACTCTCCTACAAGGAAATAAATTATAACACTTAATAAAGAGCGAAGTTTGGATTTTCCGTACATGGATTTTCCGGTCGAAAGAATGAAAGCTCTACCACACGTCTTTCACAGTTGGTTTCAATTTATTGCCCGAGGTTGTATACGATATAAGGATTATCAATCCTTACTGCTAAGCACCATTTTCCTTTGCGACTGTATCAAGCTACTTTTAAGATGGAAGCCCACGAAGCTTAAAAATTTTCTGTAACAGTTAAACTAGTTTTATGGTCGTAGACTTGTAAAGGATTCAAATGCAGGTTATTGGCCTGAAAATCTAGTAGGGGATTTTTAGGAAAATAGGTGCGTGATTATCTTTGTAGAACAAGGCCTGCTTCACTTAGCCTGTGAGACAAGTCCGGCCGATGAATTAATAAAGTTAGCGGTGCAAAGCACTGATTTGAGATACAAAGAAGTTCTACAGGCTTGGTAGAAGAGGTGTGGATAGAGACATCAACAAATTATGAGGTGACAGATTTTTTTGTTACTTAGGTTACATTGGGCGATTTTTAGTAAAGTACTCCATCAGATATAACAATTTCTAGGCTCACATCCCATATCTTGAGCCACAAGCCCTGAATATCCACCCTTGGGAATAGTGTTCGAAAACTTGCTCGTCTCAGTGGCCAAAGATAGTAATACAGACTGCGATAAATTTTTGATTATCCTGAAAGTTAAACTTGCTTTAGGAAAAAATATCGAGGAGTCTTTAGCAAACTTGATTATCAAAATCCTATTGATAACGCTACGTAAATCTCACACTAATCTTTAGGCTATAGAATCTTAAAGTCTTTCTGGCTCGCATGGTTAATCGTGTAACACAGAGTGCCTTATCGCACGGTCTTATTAAGCTTATTCGAGGATTTGAATATCTCAATCTTCTCAACGTTTCCTCACCGGTAAATTCTGGTAAGCATCCGCTCTGTAGCAGACTAGAACACCAACTGTATCAGATTTCGATACCTTTCATATCTGAGAGGAAATGATCAACAAGAAGAATTTCTCTAATCTTATTTATTAAATACAACTCTAGCTCATCTCGCATTTGTGAATAGAGCTTGCATGTCCTTTCACCGGCTGAAAGTAGTCCTCTCAAGAGCAGAAAACTTCTCCACAAAATGTACATGATTAATCTCTAGCATTTGAGGCTTCCGAAGTGTACTCATCTCTAACACTGACCCAGAGTGTCATTTCCCTGGTATGTTTGCGAACTTATCCATGTCCGTTAATAAGCTTACGACAGCAAGTCTAATATAACTGTTACGGAAAATTGTTAAGCTTTCTAGGCCTTCTGTCTGACCTTCTGTCGTATAAAACCTTAGTCAAGAAGTTGAAACCAACTGGAATCGACGTGTAGTAGAGCTTTCATTCTTACGCTCTCTTGGATAAAAATGTACATGGAATCTTGGCATGTATGGAATATCCAAACATTGTTCTTTATTAAGAGTGTTAAACTTTACTTCCTTGTAGGAGAGTCGAAAACTAAACGCCAGTTACACAATTTTAAGTGACCTTGCAGATGGTAGAATCCTCGAAGTCAATCATCTGCTGTTGAACATCTTAACATATAAACAATCAAACAATAAACAATTGTTATTAACGTACAATTGAATGATAGTTTGGTACGTGAATGTGATATCTCAATGAATTTGTTTTTGGTCAATATCTTAAACTTGTGCTGCTACGGTTTCGTTTTCTCTTCGGGTACCAAAGCAGATCGTGTTAAAGGATTCCAAAATAACTGAACAGAAGAATACACCAGAAAGTTTTATAGCTTTTCTTTACACCATTTAAAGTTTCTTCAAGATCGTCTTCATGTCCATTTTTTTAGGTCTATAAGGCGGGGACGATATCACAAATTAATAATCATCACTGATTGGATCAAAAATTAAGCAGTTGTCTTTGGCATTTTGGTATGTATGTATGAATGTATGAATGTATGTATGATTGTATGTATTTAGTACTCGAATGTGATATCTAAATGAATAGGTTTTTGGTCGATAAGTTAAACGTTTCCTGCTACGGTTTCGTTTTGTCTTCGGGTTCCAAAGCAGATCGTTTAAAAGATTACAAAATAACTAAACAGAAGAATATATCACCTTCATGTTTTATAGCTTTTCCTTACACCTTCATTGAAAGTTTCATCAAGATCGTTTTCACGTCCATTTTTTTGGGTCTTTAAGGCGGGGACGATATCACAATATATTAATCATCACTGATTGGATCAACAATTAATCCGTTGTCTTTGGCATATTGGTATCTAGCAGCTGTTGTTTCTTATCATCCATATCAGATTAACTTCCGATCTGCCATTTCTACATGAATTTTGTTTCGCAGAATTAACAAAACCTTGAATACTATATATCGCCTCTTTTACACGAACTTGTGGCACGTTCACAATCCTATCTTGCAGTCACTTTTTATCTACAGCTAAGTAAGATTATCCGGCTGCAGCTGATGGTAGGTGTGTGGGTCAACAGACCAACCTCTTAGGAAATCTTAGGGAATCTCAAAAAACATTTTAGGGAATCTCAAAATTAAGACGTTTAAATTTTCCGAACCTTTAATTTTGGCCGCAGTTAAAGCTGAAAGATATAAAACTTCCTAGGCTAACTTTCCATATCTTGAGCAGAATCAATGAATTTTCTTTCTTAGTAATAGTGTTCGAATACTTCGTCGTCTCGGTTCCCAAAGATATCAATAGATACTGCTATTAACTTTCGATTAGCCTGAAAGTTAAACTTGTGTGTATAAAAACTTTCGGGACGTCTTATGCAACCTTGACTCACTTCATCAACCTGCTATATTGATAACGCTACGTATCTATCACACTAATCTTAAGGCTATAGTACCTTGAAGTCTTTCTCACTCGCACGGTTCTTCTTGCACTACAGATTGCCATATCGCACACTCTTTTTAAGCTTATTGGAGGATTTGAATTTCTCGATCTTCTAAACGTATTTTTGATAGCTGATATTTATACATTTTTCACTCAATGGACTTTTGATGTATTTCTCGTTCAACAAAGATATGTGTGGATTTCGTATTTATTTACTGCCTCGCATTCCGTCATAAGCACAGTTATATACTTCTTACGAATTGTTCCAGGAACACTTCATCGATCCTGAGGTCCGGGTGATTTATTTCCACATTTTTTTTGTTATTATTATTGTAGCATCGAATTATAAAGAATACAGGAACATGTAATATGATTTGGTATCTGCCGTGCTAATTGAACATTACTACAAATTGCGCTAATCTTATGAACACGCCAGTTCATGGTTTCGGCCTCCGTGGTCTCATGGTAGCGGAACAAATTCTAATATGTTCTATAGGCAATTACGTATGAAAACGTATGGATGATGATGGATGAATTGGTAGAATGAGTTGATAGATAGAGAGATAGAGTTCAGGAGAATTGATAGATAGAGTTCTCAATGATCTTGATTTGGCATGACTATTCAACATTTTACTAATGTTGTCATAGTGTACAGGATACCCCAAAGTTCTCCCATACTATTTCCTGATATAATGTATCCAATCCTGCCTAGAATTTACTGTACTGGAACTATCCTGAAAGCGGTACAACTTTGGACCGCTAAGAAATATCATTAGCTGCAGGTTCGATTTGAACACCTTTCCAGTATAATGGCTGATCTAATGTCATAACACATGTGCTTTGTTCTCTTTGCTGCACTTATTTACTGTATGCGGAAGAGTAGAATATATAGTATTAGTACTTATGTTCAAATATTGAAGAAATAAAGAGGCAATACACTGCTTATATGAAAAGGAGAAGTGTGTATCTCAGCATTAGACAATCGCTGTGGCGAAGCTTTCACAAGATGAATAGCTATTCAAACGTTGTTTGAGAATAGGAAATCGAGACGCGAGATGCGAGTGAGAATTTGATTAAATCTTCCGAGTAAGACAGCAAGAAAATGAGTGTATTCCATTAAAGGGAAGAGAAATTCAAAATGACGATATGTGATACAATATTCTTATCAAGACAATGCTACCGTGATATCAGATTACTTTTTCAATCATGAACTTGGATATGAAAGTTTTCAAGAGACTTCTGAAACGAATGCCTTATTCTTATCTATCAGATGTGTGGCACTAAGTTACTAATCAAAGCATACAGTGAGCTTATATGGAGAGATTATTGGTTAGCCAACTGTTTGATTGCATTGTGATTGTCACTGTTACTAAGTTGGTGGCGAACACCGGACTGACTATACCGTAAATATTTTCCACCTAACCGTCTATTGGAAGGTCTCAAAAGAACCTAAAATCGATTTTTTATTTGTCTTATCGATCAGACCAACGGTCTCAGACACAAAGTAAGGCTGCTTCGAAGGTTAAAATATAATGGGTATCATAGAAAGTTTGTCATTATGCAATCGTGAAAATAATGTTAATGATAGACCGGAACCTTGTGAATCATACACAACTCTGTGTGTAAGCCCTAGTGCGCAGCAAGGACGCTAAGTGGCCACGGAAATGCAGAAAAAAAATTTTTTTTTGGGTAATATCTGCTACGATCAAATTTAATTCAGCCAATGAAGCCACCACAATTCAATCACAGTCCTTGAGGAACTTGGAGATCATACTAGAGGGAACAAAATTTACTAAGATTTTTCGAAGGAATAAAGGAAGCTGTATATGGACAACAGTAGTAGAAGTAACTAGAAACGGGTAATCTATAGCTGTGTTTCGGTGTGATTCAAATCTTTTAAGCAACTAACTAGAAGACTTGATGAGCAGTTGCTGATTCTCTTGTAGCCACATACAAGCAGAACCGAAAGGAAATGCTACAAAATTAATGCTACAAAAAAAAAAAAAGCGTCGTTGATTGCTTTCGATCAATTTAGAAATCTAGATTGCTTTCTCCTTTTTCATGATGCAACAGGCTCTGACACGAACTCAGCTATACTGAGGACTGAATAGTATGCAGCCTAAAAGTTCCTTGAAAAAGAAGAGAGCTGAAAGTTAGAAAGAGTCTTCAACCAACCAAATGTGTATCCTGACAAAGTGCTGCCGTTAGAAATTACTTATTCGCCTGTATGGAGATGGAAAAAACCCCTCCCTGGTATAAGCCATATCAGATATAACAATAAAGTAGTACAAAGCTTCGTATGGCCACTTTTCCCATTACTATCACAGCAGCTGTGCAGCATTCAATTCGGAAGTACCTTCAATTCCATGAGCTAATTTGTCTTAATTTGAACCCAATCGAAAGAGGTAGTTTGTGAAAGAGGATATGCAAATTCCAAGGAAATACACAGCTACCATTAGCTCCAACAGTACAATCTTACTTACTTGTAGATAAAAAGAAACTGCAAGATAGGATTGTGAACGAGCCACACGTTAGTGTAAAAGAGCCGATATGAAGTAATCAAGCGAAATCTGCATTCTGCCAAGGGAGCTCGTGTACGAATGGCAAATCGGAACACAATCTGATATAGATGATAACGTATAACAGCTGTCAAAAATAAATATGTCATTGACAATGGTTAATTGTTGATCCAATCAGTTATGATTATTATTTTGTGATATCGTCCCCGCCTTATACACCTAAAAAAATGGAGATGAAGTCGATCTTGATGAAACTTTAAATAAAGGTGTAAGGAATGGTAAATAAATGATGGTGGTTTATTGTTTAGTTTTTCATATTTTGGAATCATTTAACACGAGCTGCTCTGGAATCATTTAACACGAGCACATCCACAGCCGTTGACCGGAGCCATCCTTGATCACCAAGTAAATTCCTCTACCAAAATAGATGCAACAAATCGTCTGTAGAATTCTGCTTAGGTGTTCGCTGCATATAATGGTATATCATGGCTAGCCTAGTGTGCATTTTTAGTAGAGCCGTTAACATTGGAAAGAAAGTCGAAGTACACAGATATGTGCCTAGAACTAGTTTTCAGAATGTTTTCAGAAAACATAGTATTACTAAGATACCGAAACGTTCAGATAACATTTTACTAAGAGAAGATGCCGAGATACTTGTTGTTGTCTTATCACAACGAATGCAAGCTGTTAGCATGTACAACTACTAACCATACATAGTAATAATTGATAAGAAGCGTAGAGAGCAAGCCAGCGCCCACAAATCGTCTGGAGAATTCTACATAGATCATCGCAGCATATAGCGGAATATTATGGAAAGCGGCCTGGAGTACATTCCTCGCACAGTCCTACTAAGAGCCGTTAACATTGGAAAGAAGTTACATGAAAGACTGAGATAGATCATCTAACATCTTGATCTATACTTCAGACTGTTTTCAGAGAATATTGTATGACGAAGATACAGAAACAGTCAGATATTTTACTAAGAGCCGTAGTGAAATTAGGATTTTTCAATTGCTACTTAAACGCTAATTATAAAATTTGTTGGAAAATTATTTTCATTTGCAAATGATTTAAGATTTCTGCAGAAATAATGTATTACTATTTGTAGATAATATAAAAATAAGAGTAGATTTCGAGATCCGCCATGATACTTACATTAGAACGTGTGGAATCAGTTTGCATGCAGTACAACCGACATGCAGTAGATGTCGAGAGCAGGAGAATTGAGATGGGATAATTGCGGCAGCTCATATTGCTCTTAGGATTTGCAAATTCCAAATATTCGAGTTTAAACACAGTGACGTGCGGAAGAAGAAGCCTTTGGCTGAGTAAGAATGAATATCGCGGTGAGCTCATAATGTGTAGTAAAGAGAAAGCGCGTTAAAATGATTAACAAGTTGGTGGGTCTCTTGCGATAGGACAAGCATCGCCGAGCTTGTTAAGCTTTTTGTAAAATACATCCACTACGTCAGTAATAGTCTTAAAATCAGAATATTAGCAGTGATGTAACTTGACTTCAGTGTAATAGTATTCTACAATTTCTGAAAAGAGATATTAATAAGACACTATATCGATCTCTAAGTGATGCGGTGATTAAAGAAATAATTTTGAGGATGGACGGGGAAGTTCTATTTCTAATTAGTGGGACAGGGTGTAACAGGCAAGCCAATAAATCGGTGGTCTATTTCGATTCTAAATCGGTGGTCTTATGCCGGCTTATGTTCTTCATACAATGCTGTTTAATTTTGTAGTCAGCAGTTAACATCGGCCCCTATTACTTGATTAATATTGGCTCACAGCTAGTAAAGAAATACAAAAATGAATCCAAAGCCGTAAGATCTTTGCTGTGTACCTAGATCTTAAAAACGAAGCAGTAGTGCTTTTAGAGATCCTTAACACTCATTATACAATGGTGTAGCATTTAAAAAATCGTGGATTTACTTCTCCCTTTAATAAGACGTTGGTATGACAGACGTATAGCTTTGAGAACTATCAGCGGTTTTTTTTAGGTGTGCTCTTAAAATTGAAAAATGTTGGGATAGCAAATATAAAAAAAATTAATATTAATTTAACAATTATAATCAAGTAATTGCTATACTTCCCGTTAAAATGCAACTATATACTATTCTAGATTGCTACCTGCTGAAGAAATCTACCTAGCACCCATAACGCTTTCACCTGGTTTTTGATCGATAGCCTCATAGTAACTGTTTATTCCAAAGAATTTTTTTCTTAAGGATATATTATTTAATGAAAGTCTCCTGTGAGTTAACACTCGAGGCTAACAAATATGCATTTAATTAGCGTCCTTGCTGCTCACTAGGGCTTACATACAGAGTTGTGTAGGATTCACTAGGTTCCGGTCTATCGTTAATAATATTTTCCCGATTGTATTCTGTAAAACTTGCTATGGAACCAATTATATTTAAACCTCCAAAGCAGCCTTACTTTGGGTCTGAGACCGGAGAAATGATTGATGAGCCAAATAAAGAATCGATTTTAAGTTCTTTTGAGATCTTTTTGTACACGGTCAGGAGGAAAACATTTACGTTATTCTCTACCTGTGTTCTCTACCAACTTAGTAACACTGGTCATCAGAAAGCAACGAAACTGTGGCTAATGAAATAGGCTTCTCATATAAACTCACTGTATCCTTTGATTTCTAAGTGATTGATTTGACTGATAAATAACTAAGTAAGACACATTTCAAAAAGCAGAAGAAGTCATTTATTCAGAAGTCTGTTGGTGAAAATTCTCCATATCCAAGTTCTAGAATGATATGACGGTAGAATTCTCTTGATAAGAATATCGTATCACATTTCGTCATTCTGACATCCTCTTCCCCTCTTATGCTATACACTAATGTTCTTGGTGTGTGAATACTGTCTTACACGGAAGATTTATACTAATACTAATACTATATATTCTACACTTCTGCATACAGTAAATAAATGCAAGAAAAATGAACAAAGCACATGCATTATGACATTAGTTCTTTTTGGTGTGTCTTGAGCAATGAAAAAGTTCAGCTAGTCGATATGTAGTTACAAACGCCCCTTTCTTTCTATTTTAAGTATGTCAGTAACTAACGATTAGGAAGAATGTGGTCATCTTCCAAAACTCCGTTTGGCTTATTGAATAGCCTCAATTTTCAATTGTTATACTTTTTCATACAATTCCGTTCTTACATTTTATACTAACAGATGCTTTTTCATGTTCTAAACATTCCTTTGATAATATTTAATGAGCTCTTATGAGTGGTAAATGATAGAAACATTACTATAATTGCGTTTTCTCACTTGTATTTAAATGCGTGAGAAGATAATGTTGATTTTAGTGTATTTCCAGTTTCCAACTCTTGTTTCGCCCAATTAAATAGAGCAGCTTTTCAACTGTTTATATCTAACAATTTATGGCAATTCAGTTAGTTCATTTTATTCTTAAAAATTTTGAAATTTAAAAGTGAGTCATTCACTCAGGAGAATGTAGTGTTTCGAAACTTGAGTAGAACCGTGCTGATGGTTACTTACCGAGATGAATAAGAGTTAGTTAAAAGAACGGAATTCTCGTTCATTCTCTTTTCATATTTACAATAGAGAGTAGGTCTACTTAGTATGGCCAAGAGAGCTGTTAGGAAGATGAAGCACACTTCTGAAGATCATTACTTAATCGCGTATGTTAGAATAAAATAAAGAATCAAATACTCGTAAATTATCAAATAGTTATAAATGAAGAGGGGCGAGTACTGCGAAAGGTGTGTATGTTATATAACACCAAATCTTGCTTATCGTTAGTTTGTAACAAATTTTAGATAAAACTATAGATCGCAATTGTCGTAAACTGTCATGTATTTATAATTGAAAAACTAGATAATTCAGTAGTGCGAAACAAGTGATCAGAATATGAAATAGAATTTGCTGATCGCTAGTTGCCTGGATACTTAAAAATAAAACGAAACAACGAAGCACTCAAAAATTATCATATATTTACATTAGAAAAGCGAGTCGCTTGCGTATGGGAAAGATGTGTTTTGGTGTATAAAGCAGACTCTTGAAGATCCTTTATTAAATCAACTGTTTTAGAATAAAATAAATTATAAAATTCACGTAAATTATCGGATATGTAGTATTTAAAAAATTAGTTCATTCTCTAAAGTGAATGGTGTGTTTGAATTCTGATATAGAAATTTGGCGATCGCTAGCTGAAGGCATAATTAAAAATAAAGTAAAAATAACACATTACTCAGTTATTTAAAATTGAAATAAGAGTTTATTCAATACCTCCAAGCGAGTATTTAGAAGCTGAAGTATTTTCTTGCTGATCGTTTAGTTACTGACATATTTAAAAATAACATGAGAGAAAGGATGAGGTAAATTGACGAATATTTAAGATTGAAAACGTTCTTTACTCATAGGGCGTGAGCTGTGTTTTGGTATGTAAAAAAAACTATTCATGATAGTCACTGAAACCTTTTAGATTAAATGAAATAATATAACTGTCGTAGATTCTAAGATATTTACTACAAAAGGCGATTCTATGTTGTATAGTAAAGACGTGTAGAGGTATACTCCTGCTAATCGTTAGTTACTGACATATATAGTAGTAAAAGAAAGATCGTAATAGTCGAAAATAGCAAGACATTATCAAGTGAAAAGTGATTCCATTCTGTAGAATGAAAGTATTGTTTCCAAGCCGAATTAACTCTTGCTGATCGTTAGTTACTGAAATATTATAGAATAAAATGAAAGAATGTAGTGGTTGTGAAATGCCAGGTACAATTAAAATGTGAGAAAAAAAACGGTATTTTCGTTATTTCACAGATATGTAATATTGTAAGGGGACTCCTTTTAGTAGAGCGTAATAAGAGTTTAGAAGACGAAGCACACTCTTGCTGATCGTTCGTTCACATATTTGTGAACAAAATGGGAGGTCATTATTGTCTTAAATTGAAAAGAGAATTGTCTTAAAATGTTAGATATTTATAATTGAAAAGTGAGGTGTTTTATTATTGCGAAGAGACTATATCAAAAGTGAACCAGACTCTTGCTAACCATTAGTTAGTAAAATAATTAAGTATAAAATAAGAGAAAGGAAACGTCGTAAATTTTCACAGATTTTAAATATGAAAATTTTCCATTCAATAGGTCGAAACTAGTAGTTGGAAGTAGAAATAAACTCTTGCTGACGGTTATCCACATATTTATTCATAAAAAGAAAGAGCGGGATTGTCGGACATTGTGAGATATTTACAATTGTTAAATGAGTTAACTGTACTAAATTGTGTGATATAATTAATGAAATTGATTCCGTTGAGCTGGACGAACGATGAGCTTGGATCATGTAGCTCTTCTTGATGGTTAATCACTGAAATATACAAAAAGAAAAGATAGAACTATATTTTCGTTTATTGTCGTTCATTGTTAGCGTGTTAGAATAGAAAACTTGTTCCATTTCATATGGGCAAAAGGAACATTTCATATGCGGATATGAAAGTGAAACTCATTGTCGTTTTCTGACTTATATAAGTACAAGAAAAACAACGGAATAGGGTAAATTGTGAGATATTTACAACTGAAAGTTGAGTCCACTCAACATCTTGAAACGACTTTAAAACCTCACGCAGACTTTCGCAGATCGTTAGTTACTAACATATTGAAGCATAAAATGAAAAAACGAATCGGCATAATTTGTCAGAAATTAACAGTAAGGCGTAGAGAGTGTTTGAAAGATGAAGCAGACACTTTGTGATCAAGATGTACTCACGGATATAAGAATAATGTGATGGTACGGATTTGACTGAAATTGTCTGATAACTAGATTAGAAAACGGACTCTACTCAGTAGGGCGAAAGGAATGTTGGAAGATGAAGCAAATTACTATTGACCGATATCTACAGACACATTTAAGAATGGAATTGTATTGTTTTTATCATATTTGCCAATGTAAATAGAGAATATCAATAAATCGAAACGCTAGGTTGTCACTTTCGTTAGTTACTGACATCTTTAAGATTAAATGGAAGATCGGAATTGTCGTGAATTGTGATATTTACAACTAAAAGGTGTTGACGGTTGAGGGCATTAAAAGGCTTGAGGAAATTGGGAATGTAAAAGTATTCAGCATAGTAAAAGGAATCTTTCGAAGTTTATGTGCATGCTAACTGCTTGCTTTCGTTCTGATAAGAGTACAACACTTATCACGACATCTCCTCTTAATAATATAACTGAATGTGTCTCTAACTTGGTAATGCAATATTCTCTGAAAACAGTCTAAAGTTATGATCTAAGCCCATATAAGTTTTTTTTGACTTTCTCCTTGCCAATGTTATCAGCTTTTAGCTGGACTGTGCTAGGAATGTACTCTAGGCAGTTTGCCATGATATTCTGCTATATGCAGCGTTCATCTATGAAGAATTCTACACACGATTTGGTGCTTATATTTTCGTAAATGAATTTACTTGGTGATCTAGAACCGCTCTGGTCAACGGCCATGGATGTGCTCGCATACATACCAGGCCAAACGACAGTGAGGTTTAGTGTTAGATATGAGTACACTTCGTAAGACTCAACTGCTGGTGATTAATCGCGTACATTTTGTGGATTAGCTTTCTGCTCTTAGGAAGATACCTTTCAGTATGTGGAAAGACACGCAAACTCTATTCACGTCAGCGAGATGAGGTAGTATTTAATTTAATAAATAAGATTAGAGATATTCTTCTTGTTGATTAATCGGTCTCAGATATGAAAGGTGTCTAAAAGATAATACAGTTGGTGCACTAATCTGCTACAGAGGGGAAGCTTACAAGAACTTTACTTGCCGGTGAGAAAACGTTGAGAATATTGAGAAATTCAAATCTTCCAACAAGTTTATAATGACTGTGCGTTATGGTAGTCTGTAGTACAAGAGGAACCGTGCGAGTGAGAAAGACTTTAAGGTTTTATAGCTTAAAGATTAGTGTGATAGATACGTTATCAATAAAGCAACTTGATGAAATGAGTCAAGGTTGCAAAAGACGCGTGGAATTTTTTTTTAAATGGAAATTCATACTTGAAAGGATTTTAAATTATACTTGAAAGGTGAAATTTCTAATCGGTGCAAAGGTCGAATCAGTTTGCATGCAATACAACCGACGAGAGCGGGCGGGATGAAATGGGAAAAGTACGGTAGGTCATATTGTCGTTAGGACCATCAAATTTGAAATATTCCAGTTTAAACTTAGTGACGAGTGGAACAAGAAGTATTTAGCTGAGAAAGATTGAATATCGAGTCGAGATCATATGTTATAGTAAAGAGAAAGCGCATTATTTTATGTACAATTTGATAGGTCAGTTGCGAAAGTACATGCATCCCCGAGATTGTGAAGCTTTTTGTAATCTGCATCCACAACAATAGAAATCGCATTAAATTAACATCAGCAGAGATACTAATTTAATCAGAGATGATACTTGACTTTTTTATATTATTATTTTACAATGTGTGAAGACCAATATTATTCGATCTTTAAGTGATGCGGTGATTAAAGTCATAATTTTGTGGATGGACGGAGAAGTTAGATTTTGTTTAATAGTTTAGAATGCAACAGGTATGCCAATAATTCGAGGGTTCTATTTCTAGGTGCTTGGTAAGGCTAAACTTCTTATGCCGGTTTAACTCTTTCATACATAGCTGTGTAATTAAGAAATTATCAGTGGACATTGGCATGTAATCCTTAATTCCTATCGGCTTAGAGCTAGTAAGGAAATTCAACAATTAATTGGGGGAAGCAGTATTTTGTGTTGTGTACCTAGGTTTAAAAGCAAAGTAGTAACGCTTTTAAAGCAGCCTTACTAACATTAATCAATGGCGTACCATTTATAAACCGTGGATTTACTTCTCTCTATAATAAGGCGAAGGTATCAAAGTCATATAGCATAGAGATAATACAGCGGTTTTAGGTGGGCCCTGTGGATTGAAAAATGTTGTGATACCAAATGTAAAAATCATAAGTATTTATTTATCAATGATTATCAAGGAATTACTATACTTCCTGTTTATATGAAACTACAATAATATTTGAGAGTGCTTCCTGCTGAAGAAATCTACCTAGCACGCAAAACGCTCTCTCCTTGTTCTTGATCGTTAGTCTAATAGAAACTAACGATCAATTGCTAAGGCCCACCTAAAAAAAACCGCTGTTAGTTCCCAAAGCTATACGTGTGTGATACCCCCGGCTTATTAAAGGGTGAAGTAAATCCACGATTCTTTTACAAAGTACGCCATTGTATAATGTGAGTTAAAGAGCTCTAAAAGCACTATTCCATCGTTTTAGGACCTAGGTACACAACACAAGATCTCACGGCTTCGGATTCATTGTTGACTTCCTTCACTAGCTTTAAGCCATTAGGAATTAAGGAATAGATGGCGATGTCCACTCCTGACTTCGAATTTCACACCGTTGTAATAAGGACATAGGCCGGCAAATCTGTTTAGCCTTGCGCTAACCTCCATATGATACCCTCGAATTATTGGCGCTCTTGTGGCACTCTAAAGCACCAATAAAATGTCGAACATTTCATTGCATCCTCAAAAATATTTCTTTTATCACCGCATCACTTGGAGATCGATACAATCTTTTATTAATATCTCTATTCCGACAATGTTGAATACTATTAGAATAAAGTCAAGTGACGTCTCTGACAATGTTCTCATTTTAAGACGACTTCTGACGTAGTGGATGCATATTACAAAAGGCTTCACAAGCTCGTGGATGCTTATTCTATCGCTAGTTACCCATCAACTTATCGATCATTTAACGCGCTTTTTTTTACTATACCTTATGCTCACCGTGATATTCAAACTTTGTTAGCTAAAGACTTCCTGTTCCGCACGTCATTGGTTTTAAACTCGAATATTTCGAATAAGCAAGTCCTAAGGACAATATGTTCTGCCGTACTTTTTACATCTCAACCCACGCTCTCTCGTCAGTTGTACTGCATGCAAACTCATATCTTCATGTAGTAATACCATAATATCTGCAGAAAGCCACATTCGGCAGCATTGTAGATATGCCCTATGAAAATAATTTTTCAAAATTTTTTAGTTTATTATAGGGTGTAAGTTGTAATTAAAAAATCCTAATCTTACTATGCTTCTTCTCAAATATTACAATGTCTAGTTAGTTGTAGTGAATGCTAACTGCTTGCATTCGTTTTGGAAAGAGAACAACACGTATCTCGACACGTATCCTCTTAGTAAAATATCAGAATGTTTCTGTAACTTGGTAATACAATCCTCTTTGAAACGGTCTGAAGTATAGATCTAAGCTGTCTGTTTTACCTTCTTCTGGCCAATGTTAACGGCTTATAGCTGGACTGTGCAAGGAATGTACTCTAGGCAGTTTTCCATGATATTCCGTTTTTTGCAGCGATGATGTATGCAGAATACTACATACGATTTGGTGCCTCTATTTTTGTAAAGGAATATACTTGGTTTTCTAGGATGTTTCTGGTCAACGACCATACATATGCTCGCATACATACCAGGCCAATGTACAGTCTGATTCAGTGTTAAAGACGAGTACAATTCGTAAGCCTCAACTGCTGTCGGTTAATTGGTACAATTTGTGGAGTAGCTTTCTGCTTTTGTGAAGATACCTTTGAGTCGATGGACAGGTCACACAAGCTGTATTCAAGTCAGCGAGATGAGGTGGTGAAGAATTTAATATATAAGATTACACAAATACTTCTTGTTGATCATTCCATCTCAGATATGAAAGGTATGAAAAAACTAATACAGTTTGTGCACTAATCTGCTACAGAGGGTAAGCATACCAGAACTTAACTCATCGGAGAGAAAACGTTTAGAAGATGAAAAATTCAAATCCTCCAATAAGCTTAATAATAATAAGATTGTTCGATATCCCCTCTGTAGTGCAGGATGAACCGTGCGAGTCAGAAAGACTTTAAGGTTTTATAGCCTGATGATTAGTGTGATAGATACGTAGCGTTATCAATATAGCATCTTGATGAAGTGAGTTAAGGTTGCAAAAGACGCCTTGAAGTTTTTTATAGACGCAAGTTAACTTTCAGGCTAATAGAAAGGTAATAGATGTATCTATTGCTTTCTTTGGGCACTGAGACTACCAAGTACTCGAACACTAGTACTAAGGGAGAAAATTGATGGCTTCTGCTCCAAGATGTAGGAAGTGAGCCAAAAGTTTTATATCTTTTATGTGCACTTTACTTAAAATCTGCTAACGTAACTTAAGTACAAAAAAATTCTGTGAATTGATAATTTGTTGATGTTTCTGTTCTACACCTGTTCTACGAGGACTGTTTAACTTCTTTGTATCGCGAAACAGTCCTTGAAATCGCTAGCTTTATAATTTTGTCGGCCGGACTTGTCTCACAGGCCAAGAGAAGCTGGCCTGGGTCTACAAGGTAAACACGTCACTAATTACCTAAAAACTCCTATTAGAGTTTCAGGCCTCTAACCTGCATGTTTATCATTTACTAGCTTACCACCATATGTGTAACAACTTTTACGGATTATTGTTAAGCTTCGTGGCCTTCTGACAAAAGCAGCTTGGTACATCGCAAAGGAACAAGGTGCTTAGCAGTAAGCATTGATTGTCCTTATGTCTAATAAAATCTAGAGGAATACGTTGAAACCAACCGGGATCGACGTGTAGTAGAGCTTTCATTCTGACGCTATCTCTTGGATAAAAATGTACATGGAGTCTTTCCATGTACCGCATATCGAAACATCGTTCTATATTAAGAGAGTTAAACTTTGCTTTATTTTAGGAGATTCGAGAACTAAACGGTATTTACACAATCCTTAGTGTCCTTGCAGATGGCAGAATCCTTGGAGTCTATCATCTGCTGTTGAACATCTTAACATAAAAAAAATGAAACAATAAACAATTGTTATAAATGTCAATTGAAATATTCTGTAGTATGCGAATGTTATATCTAAATGACTTGGTTTAGCTCGTTAACTTGTGAGTGTGCTGCTACGGTTTCATTTTATCTTCTGGTAACAAAGCAGATCTTTTAAAGGATTCCAAAATATGTAAACAGAACAATAAACCACCACCATGTTTTATACCTTGTCCTTACACCTTCATTAAAAATTTCATCAATATCGTGTCCATGAGCATTTTGTTAAGTCTATAAGGCGGGGACGGTATTACAAAGTAATAATCATAATAGATTAGATCATCATTTAAGCCGTTGTCAAAGATATAGTGGTTTTCTGCTGCTGTTGTTCGTCATCATCTAAATCAGATTGTCTTCTGCTCTGCCAGTTGTAAATGAACCCCCTTGGCATAATGCAGAATACCTTGAATACCTTATATCCCTTCTTTTACACTTACATGTTTCTCGTTCACATTCCTATCTTGCTAACATTTCTTATCTGCAGGTAAGTAAGCTTATCCGGCTGGAGCCGATGGTAGCTGCGTAAATGCTTGATTTCGCATATCCTCTTTCACACACCAACCTCAATCGATTGGGTTTTTGCTTAGACTATTTCCCACCTGGACTTTGGGCTACTTCCAAATTGAATGGTTCTAACCTGCCGTGGTAATAGGGGAAAAGTGGCCATATTAGAGCTTTGCAACTACTTCCTTTTTATACCTGTAGGGTTACACCAGGAAGGACATGTTTCCTTCTCCATACATGGGAATATCATATGTGTAATTTTGAGCATTTTGTTAGGATTGAGATTTGACTCCTAACTCCGTTTAAGACCGACTGATTTGTAAAGTTCTTTTTTTCTTTTTTTCTTTCTGAAGGATCTTGAAGGCTTGCAACTATTGTCTCCTGAGTATTGCTGAGCTCGTGTCACAGTCTGTTGGATCATAAAAAAGTTAAAGCAAACTTTTAATGACGCTAAGTTTCTTGGAGTTTAATGATTTTGTAGCATTTCCTTTCGGTTCTGTTTGTATGTGGCATTAAAAGAATCAGCAACTGCACATTAAGTTTTCTACCAAAATTCTTAAAAGATCTGAATCACACCCATCATTAATTACAGATACCCCGTTTCTAGTTTCTCCTATTACTGATGTCAATTTACAGCTTTCTTTGCTCCTTCGAAAACTCTTTGTATCATTTCAAGCAGTCTAGTATTGATCTCCAAGATTCTCAAGGACCATGAGCGAATTGCCAGCTTCAAAGGCACAATTAATTTCAATCGTTGAGATATTTCCCGAAACATATTTTTGTCAGTCGGCTCTTTCCGTGTCTAATTGTAATTTATGCCAATAAAATGCTAGGTGAAAATAGCGCTTAACATAATTCATTAACGTACTTAACGCAGATTTGACTGGCAATTTTTGGTCCACACCATTGCGTGTATAAGGGCTCTTCCTTCTACGTGTGGGTTTTATTACACAACAGAACAGAGTCTCTGCAATATTCCCCGTTGTCAAATTGACATTCTTGCGCATTGAGATATTATCATACAAGGAAGGTGTCATTAGCTTAACGTATCGCCCTGAGGATAAACTGATGACACAAAATATCCTGTAGAACTTCTCTTATAGTAACAGTATTTGGGAATGAAGCATTAATCTTGCTAACGTTGCGTCTGACGTTGAGTTAATCCCCCAGAAAATTTCGTGGCCTTCTTTAAGCACTATTCGATAATCATATCACTTGGAACTCCGCTAAAAGCCCTCTTTTTCTGCTAATTGTGAATGTTCCTTGTGTTGTTAATTTCTAGTAATCTTCTGATAGCATATATTGCAGCCAAAGTTAACATTCGGAAAATTTCACCGACTTAGTTTTTGAGATTTCCTAATATGGTTTTTGTCATGCAGTTTCATTTTGTAGTAAATGTTGCATATAGATGTCATCATCCAGACACTGTTGCATAAGATCGCAGATCCTTGATTTTGTCATCTTCTCTGATAGTTGTAAATGTCTTCAAACCCCGAGCAAAGTCTAGAAGTGAGTTCTCAATGATCTTGAGTAGGCATGGCCATTCAGCATTTTCAGTAAAATTTTCATAGTGTACAGGATACACCAAAGTTCTTCTATACCATTTGATGATTTAATGTATCGTGCTTCGTAATTACTTAACTGCAAAACTTCTAAAAGCGTTACAACACTGCACCGTTCAAAAATTTCTTCAGCTGTGGTACGATATGAACACCTTTCCAGTATAATGGCTGATGTCATAACGCATGTGCTTTTTTTCTATTTTCTTGCAGTTTTTTACTGTATGCAGAAGAGTATTTGGTATTAAGACTTGATATTGAAATATTGATGAAATATTGAACAAATTCAAAGGAACCACACTGCTTATATCAAAAGAACAGGTATGGATCTCACCATTATACAATCGTTGTAGCCAAGCTTTCACAAGATGAAGAACTATCCAAAGGTTGTTTGAGAATAAGAAGTCGAGACGGCATTGACACCAAGAACATGAGTGTACAGCATTAAAGGGAAAGTGAATGTCACAGTGAAGAAATTTGATACGATATTCTTATGAAGAGATTGCTACCGTGATATAATATAACTTTTACATTCCAGAACTTGGTTATAGAGAATTTTCATCAACAGACATCTGAAATAAATGACCTTTTCTTGTCTATGAAATGTGCGGAACTTAGTTACTAATTAAAGCATACAATGAGATTATATGAAGAGATTATTTGATTAGCCCACATTTGGGTTGCTTTGTGATGACCAGTGCTAATAATTTGGTAGCGAAAACAGGACTACCGTAAATATTTTTTACCTAATCATAGAAGAGAAGATCTCAAAAGAACCAAAATCGATTCTATATTTGTCTCATCTCATCAGATCACCGGTTTCAGTCCCAAAGTAAGGCTGCTTCGGAAGTTAGTATATAATGGGTTCCATATCAAGTTTTTATCATTATGCATTTGTGAAAATATTATTAATGATAAACCGGAATCTAATATAGTGAATCCTACACAGCTCTGTATGTAAGCCCTAGTAAGCAGAAGGATGCTAATCAAGAGGATAGTTAATAGCATCGAGTATTAACACAGGAGATTTTCTATAAATATTAGATCCGTAAGAACACAAATCTTTGGATTAAAAAGCTTTTATTAGGTTAACGATCAAGAACAAGGTGAGAGCATTTTGCGTCCTAGGTAGATTTCTTCAGCCGGAAGCAGTCTTAAAAAGTATTGTAGTTACATATAAAAGGGAAGTATAGCAATTGTTTCATTATCATTGATAATTTAATACTTATTTTTTTACATTTGGGATCACATGTCATCATGCGTAAGAGAACTGGTATACTGCAGTGGTTGAAGCAACAAGAACAAACATTCTCATAATTGTGTAAATTAGCACGCCAGTATCTCGTCATCCCTGCTTCTAGTGCGTCTACTGAAAGAGCTTTTAGTACTACAGGCTATATAGCTCAGAAACGGAGAAATTGGTTTACTGCTTTATTGACATCAAGCACAGGGCTAATTACAGTGTTACTTCGTATATACGTTATTAAGATTATATAGGGTAATAAAACTATATGTAATAATTACATTCGGCTTACATAAATAATAGAATTCTTAAAACTACTTAAACCCTTTGCCAGTACATTAAGGTTGGAATCTTCTTTAACTAACTTGTAGGTTGCACTAATTCTGCATATAGGAGATCTGCTTAAGACGTTTGTTTTTGCTGTCAAAAAAAGTGTATTTTTGAAGCAGTGCGCAATTTAGTAGATGGTACGTGGATACATATTTGGTAGTTAAGTTCGGAATAGTCTATTTTGCCATAAAAGAGCTTGTGTAAAAGTGATAAATCAATATTTCTTCTTAGTTCTAATGTTTCAAATTTAAAATTTTCAACAAATTTATTGTAGCTTTCAAATTTCGGGTAGAATTTTGTTTTCTTAAGTGTAAGAATCCATAAGAACTTATTTTGAGTACGCTCGATCAAGAATGAGTATTTTTGTATATTAGGGTTCCATATATTACTACAATTTTCTAATTTCGACCTGATGTATGCATAATACAGAACAATTAAAGTTTGGTCATTTTGGAAATCTTTGCTAACAATAAATAGTATATCCAAAATTTTTGTAGTGTTATTAGGAAATAGTTTCAATATGTTGAATAAAGGATAGTTTTGAAAGAAAAAAAACTGCCAACTCCCGACTTTCTCGTATGTACTTTATGAAATTACGGCTCAAGAATTGGTGGAATGAAGACAGTAGACGAAAACGGGCTAATCTGAAAACTCCCACTTTCACGGTGTCTGTTTACCACAAAGCTCACATAACACGAGAAGGGATCGATCCGACGACCTCTAGCACCAGAGGAGAGTGCTTTACTTACTGAGCCACCGTTGCCCTCGTCAAGCATCTGTTCGCATTCTACGCAGACTAATTATAATAACTTGTATTTCTTTGATTTTTTCTGTACTTAGATTGTAAAGTATGTACCACCAGACATGTCAACTCTGAAGCGAAGTCGTAGCAGTTATAGTAGCAGAAGTAGTAGTAATAGTATGAGTAATAATAACAATAATAATAGCAGTAGTAGTAAAAATAAGAGTAGTAGCAATTAAGTATTTTACAGTTTTCAATAAAGAGTTAATTACAGAAACAAATTACACTGGCTGTCAACATTAGTTTCCGATCCGTCTTTCACTGAGTTTGGGAAGAACCGAGCCGGCCCGGTTCGGTCCAATATGTTCCCCGCCCCGTTCGACCCGAAAGGAACCCGGCCCGGTTAGATCCCGGCTCGAGATTCGGTTCGGGAGGGCGTTGCCGGGTCGTTCCGCACAAACAATTCAGATTCATCCGGATTGGGCCTAGGTTTGCTGGGCTCTGGTTTAAACCCACTGACATCCAGAATAAAAAGTCTTTAGCTGAGAAAGAATGAATATGACGGTGAGTTCATAAGGTATAGTAAACAGAAAGCGATTTAAAATAATGGACAATTTGATGGGTCACTTGCGATAGAAGAGACATCTCCGAGCTGGTGAACCTTTATGTAATATGCATCTGCAACGTCAGAAATCAATTTAAAATGAGTACATTAGCTGAGACGTCACTTGCCTTCATTGTAATAGTATTCTACAATGTCTGAAAAGAAATATTAATAAGAGAAGCGATGGTTAGGGAAATAATTTTGAGGATCGACGGGGATGTTCAATTATTAATTAGTGGTTTGGAGTACCACAGGCGTGCCAAGAATACGAGGGATCTATTTCGAGGAATCCGGTAAGGCTCAACGGCTTATGCCGGCTTATGTCCGGCGATGTAATGCGATTTAATGTAATGTAATGAATAATGTAATGCATATTGTAATGTGATGCCTCCTTATGTCCTTAACACGGTAGCGGACGTGTCCTTGGCCATGTCTACTTATCATCATTGAGAACTCATTTGTAGACTTTGGTCGGCAACCTTTCCATGTCTTATAAAGACATTTACAACCGTCGGAAGAGACGACAAAATCTTAATCGACAATGTCTGGATGATGAAATCAATATGCAACATTTACAAGAAAATGAAATTGCAAGACAAAAACTATATGGAGGAAATCTAAAAATTAAGACGGTGACCTTTTCCGAAATGGTAAACTTTGGTTGAAGTACAGAAGGTTAGAATCGTATTGATATTCTTCCAAAGGGACTAGATCGAACACGGGACTAGAAATTTGATTTGTACGTAATTAAATTAATGCTTCCGTTTTCTCACGCATCTAGTTATCCTTTCTATGCAAAATTTGCACATCACTATACTCAGCAGTTGGAAACCTTGGAAACACCTACGGTATCAGTGGATTACAAGAAATTAATAACTTAAGGAACATTTACAATTCGCAGAATAAGTGGCCTTTTTGAGCGAAAGTCCAAGTGATATGATTATCGAACATTGCTTAACGAAGGGCACAAAATTTTCTTTGGGATTAACTCAACGTGGGACCCAACGTTAGCGACGGTCATAATTCACCTGATTTTTGTCCATTACAGCATGTGATTTGCAATTGACAAATCCTAATCTCACTACGCTTTTTATCAAATATTATTATGTATGGTTAGTTGTAGCGCTATTAGACTGTTTTTTTTTAATCTTTCGTCATTTTCCGTGTCTCATTGTAATACACTCTGTAAAGAAAAAATAGCGACACTTCCTCGGATATGGTTTTCGCAACATACATTAATCAATATTATTTTTTACATGAATTCCTGATAATATTACAATGCATATTCCTAATAAGCAGTTCATTCTTAATACCTGCGCCAGAGGTTCACGCTTTTGATATGAATTTAATGAATTTATATGCATATAAAAGTAGCTATGTGTGTTTTGAGCAAAATCGTTTATATTGAGAGTTATATATAAAACTGAAAAAGATCAACAACAATAGCAGAAAACAAGAAATGGAATTTCTTAAAGATAAGACATATTGTGTGCAAACATCGAGTAGTACAATACACCAAACTAGTATTTTGTATGTGCACTATGGGCTTTCTGCAGTGCAGCGAATCATCGGAGCCCTTTGGTGACAAGGCTATTGCAAAATGCAACCTCGATTTCACTGAATAACACCCGGATTATCTGTTCCTTGAATTCCATTCTATCTGAGATAGTTGTCTATTTAATCTTCTGCTCATATTGATCCACAAATTTTCAACTGGAATCATGTCACGTGAGTTTGTAGACCACATGAGTCTCTAAATAGTCATATTCTTGAACCACGGATTAACGATTTTCGCTCTGTGACATGAAGAATTATCGTCCTGAAGAAGGAAGTAGTCCAAATTTTCTTCAGAAAATTCATCTTTAGTTGTTGTAAGAACTTTACGTACTAGAATTTGAAGATATTTTCTTGCATCAAACGATCCTTTACATATATCCGTCGTTCTGACGTCTTTAACAGTGAACCAAGCCAATACCATCACTCAGTAACTGAATATTTGCATCTCTTAAACAAAATCCTTGTCAAGTTCCTTGCTTGTTCGTATCCACAACTTCACACCACCATCGTTTCCTCTATTCTAAACTTCTTTTCAACGAAGAAAACGACGTGCTCCCAGTTGTCATAAGTCCAAGTTGCATATCGACTCACAAAACTACATGTTGAAGTCCTTTGTGTTTTGTCAGTTTCGACTTTCTACGCGGTTTCTTCTTTGTAATATCCTCTTCATACAGTCAAGACAATCCAGTTGTACGAGTAACTGCAGTTCCAAGATCATGTCAAACTACAGAAGCGATTTTTGGGGAAGTCACTCCGGAAATCGGCAGTGCTATTGATTTCATTTAGCGATCTGCTCTGGGTGATGCTTTCTTTTTTCTTTCACACTGTTGACGAATGGACGATTTGTTATGCTGTTTTCACTTGTGAATTACTCTTCCTGCCGTAGAATGATGGATTTTCAGTATTCCATCTATTCCCTTGGAAATTTGCCTTAGCTGCGCAAAGCAATAATTATGTCTTGTTCACATGGCAACAAGTCACATTTCTTGCCCATCTTAATTGTTTACAGTCCACATGTGGCAACAATATCACACACAAACAACGCTGCACAACAACAATTTTGCCACTTGACACTGTTCAAACAATGAGAAAGCAAAAAACAATCATAAAATGCTATTTACCTCAGCCTATACATCACAAATGCAGTGCAGAATTCTCATTACAATAATTTACGATACGCACTCAGTGTCATCTAGCGAAAATATTACTGATACACACAATTGGCAAGCGATGTCGTACACCACAGGTGTCACAGATAACGCAAATGAACTATCCCACTCTTCATTTCCTTCTATTCCTCTTCTAACGGGCTGCAACTATGGTTTTCTGTGTAAGTTAGCTTGAGAATTGAGGTGTCGCTATTTTTTTTTTACAGAGTGTATATATCCATAAGATATATGTTGAAAATATCGTTTAACATGATTGATATACGTACTGTACTTAACGCAGATTTTACTTGCCATTTTTCGTCTACACCATTGCGGGTAGAAGAACTTTTTGTTCTACGTGTGGGTTTTAAATCTCAGTACAACAAAGACTCTGCTATATAAGCGCAATCGAATGGGAATTCTTGTGCAATGAGATATTATCACACAAGGAAGCTCAACGTGCCCCTGAGATGACAAAGTGTCTCGTCAAAATTACTTTAAAACTTCTGTTATCGTAACAGTTTTTTGGAATGATCTATTAATCTTGCTAACGTTGTGTCTGACGTTCAGTTAATCCTCCAGCAAATTTCGTGTCCGTATGGTGTAGGTTTCTTGTGTTGTTGATTTCTTTAATCTTCTGATGCCGTATTTGCGTCCAGGGCTTCCATCTTCTGATAGCGAATTTGCCTCCAGGGCTTCCATCTTATGATACCGTATTTGCCTCCAGAGCTTCCATCTGAGTATAGTGATGTGCAAATTTTTCATAGAAAAGATGACCAGCAGCGTGGGAAAACGGAAGCATTAATTTAATAGCCTTCAAATAAGGTTTCTAGCACCCTGTTCAATCTAGTCCCTTTGGATGAATTGCAATACAATTAGGACCTTCTCTATATACTGCAGCCAAAGTTTACCGTTTGGATTAGGTCAGCGCCTTAATTTTGAGGTTTTCTAATATGGTTTTTACATGCAATAACATTTTCTTGTAAATGTTGCATATTCATTTCCTCATCCAGACAATGTTCAATAAGATCCAAGATCCTAGATTTAGTCATCTCCTCCGAGGGTTGTAAATGTTTTCTTAAACACGTAAGAGTCGCGAGCAAAGTCTAGAAGTTAGATTTCAATGATGTTGAGTAGGCATAATGTTGAAATAGTGTACAGGATACCCGAAAGTTCTTCTATACCATTTCCTGATGTAATGTATCCAATCATGCTTAGAAATTACTCCTCCTAAGGGTAACCTTTGGACAGTTCAGAAATTTCATGAGCTGTAGGTACGATTTGAGATCTTTCCAGTATGATGGCTGATCTAATGTGATTACACAAGTGCTTTGTTCACTTTTGTTGTACTTATTTACTGTATGCGGAAGAGTAGAATATTAAGTATTAGTACATGATTTTGAAATATTGAAGAAATAAAGAGGCAATACACTGCTTATATGAAAAGGAGAGGTGTGTATCTCAGCATTACACAATCGTTCTGGCGAAGCTCTCACAAGATGAGAAGCTATCCAAAAAGTGTTTGAGAACATGAAATCGAGACGCGAGATGTGAGTGAGGATGAAGACAACATTGACACACCAAAAAAATGAGTGTATAGCATTAGGGTGAAAGTCGGTGTCAGAATGTAGAACCGAGATACTATATTTTTTCGCGACAAAGCTACCGTGAAATAAGATTACTTTTTCATTCAAGGACTTGGATATGGAGAATTTTAAAAAAGAGACATGTGAAATAAAAGACTTATCCTTCTCTATGAAATTTGTGGCACTTAATTACTAATCAAAGCATACAGTGAGCTTATTGGAAAGATGATTTGATTAGCCCACTGTTTGGTTGTTGTGTGATGTGGAGTGTTCCTAAGTTGTTAGCGAACAGTGAACAGACTATACCTTTAATATTTTCCACCTAACCGTCTAAGGGAAGACCTCAAAATAACCTAAAATTGATTTTTTATTTGTTTCATCGATCAGATCACTGGTCTCAGACCCAAAGTACGGTTCCTTCGGAGGTTAGATATAATGGGTTTCATAGCAGGTTTTTTCAATATACAATCGGGAAGATATAAATAATGATAGGCCGGAAACTAGTGAATCCTACACAATTCTATGTAAGTTCTAGTGAGCAGCAATGACGCTAATTAAATGCTTATTTCATAGTCTCGTGTGTTAACACACAGGAAACTTTGTTTAATAAATCCGTAAGAACACAACTTTTTGGATTAAACCGTTTCTATCAGGCTAACAATCAAGAACAAGGTGAGAGCGATAAGGATGTTAAGTAGATTTCTTCAGGAGGAAGCACTCTCAAATGGTAAATTAAGGTTTAAAAATGGGAAGTATAGCAATTGCTTGATTATCATTGATAAATTAATACTTATGTATTTTACGTTTGGTATCACAACATTTTTGATCCCCACGGGCCCACCTAAAACCGCTGTATATTCTCAATTCTATGACTGTGACATCCTCGTCTTATTAAAGGGAAACTTAAATCCACATTTTTTAAAATGGTACGCCATTGTATAATGTGAGTTATGTAGCTATAAAAGCATTATTGCATCGTTTTACGACCTTGGTACACAACACAAGATCTTATGGTTTCGGATTCATTGTTGACTTCCTTTATAAGCTTTAAGCCATTGGGAATTAAGGAATAGATGCCGATGTCCACTGCTGACTTCTAAATTTCACAGCGTTGTAAGAAGGACATAACCCGGCATAATCCGTTTAGCCTTACCGGTAACCTGCATAGGAGACCCTCGTATTATTGGAGCGCTTGTTGCACTCGAAACCATTAATTAAAATCGAACTTCTCCTTGCATCCTCAAAATTATTTCTCTAATCACCACATCACTTAGAGATCGATATAATCTCTTATCAATATCTCTTTTTAGACTTTGTATAATACTATTAGAATGAAGTCAAGTTACATCTCTGCTATCGTTCTAATTTTAAGACGATCTCTGACGTAGTGGATGCATATTACAAAAAGCTTCACAAGCTCATGGATGCTTATTCTATCACAAGTACCCATCAACTTGTCCATCATTTAACACGCTTTCTCTTTACTATACCTTATGCTCACCGTGATATTCACTCTTTCTCAGCTAAAGATTTCTTGTTCCACACGTCAGAGGACTTAGTCTCGAATTTTTCGAATTTTCAAGTTCTAGGACAATATCAGCTGTCGTACTTTTACAATTTTAACGCAAGTTGTGTCGTAGGTTAAACTGCATGGAAAGTGATTCAACTCGTTCTAATGCAAGTATCATGGCGGATCTCGACATCTACATTTATTGTCTTTTTATTTAAAATCAAATATTATCTGCAATTAGTAATACCATTATTTCTGCAGGTAGCCTTAGTCGGCAGCCTTGTAGATAACCCTTAAATCTTTTGCCATATGAAAGTAATTTTTCAACAGATTTTAGTCAATTACAGTGTGTAAGTTGCAATTGAAAAATCCTAATCTCACTACGCTTCTATGTCTGGATGATTGTACTGCATGCTAACTGATTACATTCTTTTTGATAACAGAAAAAAACGTATCTCGACATTTACTCTTAATAGAATATTTTAATGTTTTTGCAATTTAGTAATACAATGTTCTCTAAAAAAAAAAAGTTGAAGTAACTAACTAAGTAGACTTGTGTGCTTCGACTTCTACTACTAATTACTACTCTTTTTACTACTACTACTACTTCTGTTAATATAACTGCAACGACCTCGCTTCAGAGTTGACATGTCTGGTGGTACATACTTTACAATCTAAGTACAGAAAGGATCAAAGAAATACTAGTTATTATAATCAGTCTACGTAGAATGTGAACAGATGCTTGACGACGCGCAACGGTGGCTCAGTAGGTAAAGCAGTCACATCTGGTGCTAGAGGTCGTCGGATCGATCCCTCCTTGTGTTATGTGAGCTTTGTGGTAAACAAACACCGTAAGAGTGGGAGTTTTCGGATTAGTCCGTTTAAATCCCCTGTCTTCATTCTACCAATTCTTGAGCCGAAATTTCCTAAAGTACATACGAGAAAGACGGGACTTGGGAGTTTTTTTTCCTTCGAAACTATCCTTTATTCAACATATTGAAACTATTGCCTAATAACACTACAAAAATTTTGGATATACTATTTATTGTTAGTAAAGATTTCCAAAATGACCAAACTTTATTGTACTGTATTATGCATACATCAGGTCGAAATTAAAAAATTGTAGTAATATATGGAACCCTAATATACAGAAATACTCATTCTTGATTGAGCGTACTCAAAATAAGTTTTTATGGCTACTTACACTTAAGAAAACAAAATTTTACACGAAATTTGAAAGCTACATGAAATTCGTAGAAAATTTGAAACATTAGAACTAAGGAAAGAAATATTGATTTATTACTTTTACACAAACTGTTTCATGGCAAAATAGACTATTCCGAACTTAACTACCAAATATGTATCCACGTACCATCCACTAAATTGCGCACTGCTTCGAAAAATACACTTTTTTAACAGCAAAAACAAACGTCTTAAGCAGATCTAATATATGGAGAATTAGTGCAACCTATAAATTAGTTAAAGAAGATCCCAACCTTGATGTACTGGCAATGGGTGTAAGTAGTTTTAAGAATTCTATTATTTATGTAAGCCGAATTTAATTATTATTAATAGCTTTATTACCCTAAATAATCTTAATAACGTATATACTAAGTAATACTGTAATTAGGCCTGTGCTTGATAAATCAATAAATCAATAAAGCAGTAAATCAATTTCTCCGTTCCTGAGCTAAATAGCCTGTAGTACTAAAAGCTCTTTCAGTAGACACACTAGAAGCAGGGATGACGAAATACTTACGTGCTAATTTACACAAATGAGAATGCTTGTTCTTGTTGCTTCAACCAATGCAGTATATCTAGTTCTCTTACACATGTTGTGAAACCAAATGTAAAAAACATAAGTATTAATTTATCAATGATAATGAAGCAATTGCTGTACTTCCCGTTTATATGCAACTACAATACTATTTGAGAGATCTTCCGGCTGAAGAAATCTACCAAGGACGCAAAACGCTCTCACGTTGTTCTTGATCGTTAACATAATAAAAACTGTTTAATCCACAGATTTGTGTTCTTACGGATAATATATTTATAGGAAATCTCCTGTGTTAATACTCGAGGCTATCAAGTATCCACTTAATTAACATCCTTCTGCTTACTAGGGCTTACATTCAGAGCTGTGTAGGATTCACTATATTGGATTCCGGTCTATCATTAATAATATTTTCACAAATGCATAATGATAAAAACTTGATATGGAACCCATTATATTCTAACTTCCGAAGCAGCCTTACTTTGGGACTGACACCGGTGATCTGATCGATGAGACAAATATAGAATCGATTTTAGGTTCTTTTGAGATGTTCTTTTAGACAGTTAGGTAAAAAATATTTACGGTAGTCCTGTTTTCGCTAATAAAGTAGTAACACTGGTCATCACAAAGGAACCTAACTGTGGGCTAATCAAATAACCTCTTCATATAATCTCATTGTATGCTTTGATTAGCAACTGTAGAATTAATTTCGTAGCATTTCATTTCAGCTCTGCTTGTACGAATCCGTAAAAGAATCAGTAGCTGCTCATGAACTCTTCTAGTAAGAGTCTTAGAAACTCTGAATCAGATTCATCAACAGCTACAGATTTCCTGTTTGATGTTTCTTCCACTATTCTTGTCCATATAAAGCCATTGACACACCAAGAACATGAGTGTATAGCATTAGAGGTGAAGAGGATGTCAGAATGACGAAATGTGATACAATATTCTTATTAACACAATTCTATTGTGATATCATTCTGGAACTTGGATATGGAGAATTTTACACAAGAGATGCCTGAAATGACTTTTTCTGCTCTGTGAAATGGGTCTCAGATACTAATCAAAGCATACAGTGAGTTTATATGAAAAGCTTATTTGATTAACTCACAGTTTCGTTGCTTTCTGATGACCAGTTTTACTAAGTTGATGGCGAACACAGGACTGACAATACCGTAAATATTTTCCACCTGACCATGTAAGAAAAGCTACAGATGGCTTTGCTCCTTCGAAAATTATTTGCATCATTGGAAGCCGTTTAGTATTAATATCCAAGTTTCTCAAGAACTGTGATGGACTTGTCGTGGCTTCAATGGCAGATTCAAATACGATCGTTATTTAATTTCTATCCATAATTGTATCCATAAAATATAACCTGAAAATACAGTTTAACATAAATTGTATATGTACTTGACGCAGATTTGTGTAGCCATTTTTGTCCACACCATTGCGCGTAGAAGGAATCTTCCTTCTACGTGTGGGTTTTAAAACAGAGGTCAATAGAGACTCTGCAATATTCACCGGAGTCGAATTCACATTCTTGCGCATTGAGATATTATCACACAAAGAAGGTGGCATTAGCTTATCATGTCGATCTGATGATAAACTGATGCCCACAAAAAGCCCTTTAAGACTTCTGTAACAGTATTTGGGAATGAAAATTTAATCTTGGTAACATTGTGTCTTACTTTCAGTTAAACCCCGAGAAAATTTCTTGGCCTTCATTAAGCATTGTTAGTTAATTATATCACTTGCATTTTCGCTCAAGAAGGCGTCTTTTTCTGCGAATTGTAATTGTTCCTTGAGTTGTTAATTTCTTGTAATCCTCTGATATCGTATTTTCTCAAGGGTTGAGTATAGTGATGTGCAAATTTTTCATAGAAAGGATGACCTGCTGCTAGAGAAAATGTATGCTTTAGTTTAATGGAATACAATACAGGTCTGACTATACCGTAAATATTTTGCACGTAATCGTCTAAAGGAAGATCTCAAAGGAAACTAAATTCGAATCTTTATTTGTCTCATCAGTCAGATCACGTGTCTCAGACCCAAAGTAAGGTTGCTTCGGGGTTAGAATATAATGGGTTCGTTAGCAAGATTTTTATTATGCAATGGTGAAAAGATTATTAATGATAGAACTGAACCTAGTGAATACTACACAACTCTGTAAGAACACAACTCTTTAGATTAAACAGTTTCTATCTGGCTAACGATCAAGATCAAGGTGAGAGCGTTATGACTGCTAAGTAGATTTCTTCAGCAGGAAGCACTCTCAAATATTATTATAGTTGCATATAAAGAGGAAGTATAGCAATTGCTTGATAATCATTGATAAATTTATACTTATGTTTTTTACAATTGGTATCACAAAATTTTTCAATCCCATGGGCCCACCTAAAACAAACCACTGTACCTTCCCAATACTATATGATTGTGATACCCTTGTCTTATTAAAGGGAGAAATAAATCCACGGTTTTTTAAATGGTACGCCATTGTATAATGTCGGTTAAGTAGCTCTGAAAGCACGACTCCTTCATTTTTAACATTCATTTTAAATATTTTTATTAGCTCTAAGCCAATACGAATTAAGGAATACATGTTGATGACCACTGCTGATTTCTAAATTTCAATTCCTTAATTCCTATTGGCCTAGAGCTAGTAAAGAAATTCAGCTTACCAGAATTTACTTACCGGTGAGAAAACGTTGAGAAGTTTTGAAATTCAAACCCTCCAATAAGCTTAATAAGAGTGTTCGATAAGGCACTCTGTGCTGCAAGATTGGAGCAGAAGCCCTGAATATTTTCCTTTAGTAATGGTGTTCGAGTTCTTGCTCGTCTCGATGCCTAAAGAAAGTAATAGATACTCCTATTAACTTTCCATTACCCTGAAAGTTAAACTTGCGTCTCTAAAAATTTCGAGGCGTCTTTTATAACCTTGACCCACTTCATCAAGATGCTATACGGATAACGTTACGTATCTATAACACTAATCTTCAGGCTATAGAACCTTAAACTTTTCAGACTGGCACGGTTTATCTTGCACTACAGACTACCATCAGAACCCTGCAAACCCAGACCCAAAGACGGCCCGGCCCGACCCGAATATTTCTGAATTCTGTGCTCGGCTTGACCCGGCCCGGCCCGAATCTCGAGCCGGGCTCTTACCGGGCCGGGCACAATCCGGGCTCAGCACTGTAAAAGACGGATCGGAAACTAATGTTGGCAGCCTGTGTTAATCGTAATGGGTTTGAGAAAGTCTTTATTGAAGACTCTAAAAATCTGTACTTCTACTACTATTATTATTATTACTACTCTTACTATTATTATTATTATTTTATTATTATTATTATTATTATTATTATTATTATTATTATTATTATTATTCCTACTTCTACTACTATAACTGCTACGACTTCGCGTCAGAGTTGACATGTCTGATGGTACATACTTTACAACCCAACTTCAGAAAAAATCGACTAGTTATTATGGCCAGTCTCCGTACAATGCGTGCAGGTGTTTGACGAGGGGCAATGGTGGCTCAGTATGTAAAGCAATCACATCTGGTGCTAGAGGTCGTCCGATCGAACCCTCCTCGTGTTATGTGAGCTTTGTGATGGACAAACATCGTGAGCGTGGGAGTTTCTGGATTAGCCCGATTTTGTCCACTGTCTTCATTCTACCAATTCATCCATCATCATCCATACTTTTTGAGCTGTAATTGCCTATAGAACACATGAGAAAGTCATGTCCTTGAAATACTAATTAGAATTTGTTCCGCTACCATTAGACCACGGAGGCCGAAACCATGAACTGGCGTGTTCATAAGATTAGCGCAATTTGTAGTAATGTTCAATTAGCACGGCAGATTCCAAATCATATTACATGTTCCTGTATTCTTTATAATTCAATGCTACGATGAAATAAATCACCTGGACCCCAGGATCGATGAAATGTTCCTGGAACGGTTCGTAACAAGTAAATAATACAGCTTATGACGCATTGCAATCCACACATATCATTGTTGAACGAAAAATACATCAAAAGTCCCCTGAATAAAAAATGTATAGAAATCAGCTAAAAATACGTTTAGAAGATCGAGAAATTCAAATCCTCCAATAAGCTTAATAAGAGTGTGCGATATGGCACTCTGTAGTGCAAGATGAACCGTGCGAGTCAGAAAGATTTTAAGGTTATATAGCCTTAAGATTAGTGTGATATCAATCTAGTGTAGCGTTATCAATATAGCAGCTTGATGAAGTGAGTCAAGGTTCCAAAAGACGCCCCGAAAATTTTTATTCACACAAGTTTAACTTTCAGGCTAATCGAAAGTTAATAGCAGTATCTATTGATATCTTTGGGCACCCAGACGACGAAGTACTCGAACACTATTACTAAGAAAGAAAATTCATTGATTCTGCTCCAAGATGTGGAAAGTTAGCCTAGGAAGTTTTATATGTTTCATGTTTAACTGCAGCCAAATTTAACGGTTCGGAAAATGTAACTGTAATTTAAGTTCGGTTCGTAAATTAAGAACTAATACTTAATATTCTATTCTTCTTCATACAGTAAATAACTGCAAGGAAATTGAACAATTCACATGCGTTATGATATTAGATCATCCATTATACTGGTAGGGTGTTCAAATCGTACTTCAGCTGCAGAAATTTCTGAACGGTCCAAAGTTGTACCCCATTTAGGAGGTTTGCAGTTAAGTAATTTCTAGGCACGATTGAATACACTATGTCAGGAAATGGTATAGAAGAACGTTGCTGTATCCTGTACAGTATGACAACTTTAGTGAAAAAGCTGAATGGCCATGCCTACTCAAGATCATTGAGAACGCAGTTCTAGACTTTGCACGGGGGACTCTACATGCATTTATGAAGACATTTGCAACCGTCCTCGGTGGTGACAAATTCTAGGATCAGCGATCTTATTCAACAACGTTTGGATGACAAAATCAACATGCAACATTTACAAGAAAATGAAACTAAATTACCAAAACCATATTAGGAAATCCAAAATTAGGACGATGACATTTTCCGAACCTTTAACTTTGGCTGCAGTATATAGAAAAGGTCATAATCATTTGAAGGCAATTAAATTAATGCTTCCGTTTTCTCACGCATCTGGTAATCTTTTCTGTGAAAAATTTGCACATCACTATACTCAGATGGAAGCCCTGGAGGAAAATACAGTATCAGAGAATTACAAGAAATTAACAACTCAAGGAACATTTACAATTAACGGAAAAGGAGTCCTTCTTGAGCGAAGTTCCAACTGATATGATTATCGATCAGTTCTTAATGAAGGCCACGAAATTTTCTCGGGGATTAACTAAACGTCAGACACAACGTTAGGAAAATTAATCCTTGATTCCCAAATACTGTTACGATAACAGAAGTTCTACAGCACTTTTGTGGGCCTCAGTTTATCATCAGAGCGACACGAGCTAATACTACCTTCCGTGATAGTCTCAATGCGCAAGAATATCAATTCGTCTGCAGTGAATATTGCAGTCTCTCTCGTCTTGTGTTTTAAAACCCACACGCAGAAGGAAGAGGCAACTCAAATCTGACTAAAAATGGCAACTCAAATCTGCGCTAAGTACGTCTCTATTTTCACCATATATTTTATGGATATAAATTACAATTAGACACGGAAAGTGCGAAGGAGAAAAAAGACCTTTCGGGAAATATCTGCAACGATCGAATTTAATTCAGCCATTGAAGCCACGATAGTTCAATCACCGTCCTTGATAAACTCGGAGATCAATACTAGACGACTTCAAATGATGTGAACTAGTTTCGGAGGAGTAAAGGTAGCTGTATATGTACAACAGAAATGGAAGAAACTAGAAATGGGAAATCTATGGCTGTTATTGGTCTCATTCAAATCTTTTATGAAACTCGGTAGAAGACTTCATGAGCAGTTGCTGATTCTTTTAAAGCCACATACACGCAGAACCGAAAGGAATGCTACGAAATTATTAAACGAAGTGCTACGAAATCATTAAACTTAAAGTAACTTTAGCGTCATTAAAAGAGTGCTTTCACTTTCTTCATGATGCAACAGGCCTCAGCTATACTCCGGAGAGAATAGTTGCCAGCCCTCAAGATCCTTCAAAAAGAAAACAAAATTGTGCAAGGTAGTCAAGTCAGTCTTCAACCAACAAAATCTCAATCCTGAAACAATGGTCAAGATTAGACATTTCTTATTTGCCTGTGTGGAGAAGGAAACATGTCCCTCCTGGTATAAGCAATATCAGGAGTAGTTACAAAGTTTCAATATGTCCACTTTTTCCATTACGGCAGGTGTGCACCATTCATTCGGAAGTAGCTCCAAGTCCACGTGTGAAATGGTAAAAGCATGACCCCAATGGAATGAGGCTGGTGTGTGAAAGAGGATATGCGAATTCCAAGACCCACACAGCTACCATTGGGTCAAGCCGGATAGCTAACTAACCTGTAGATAAAAAGTGACTGCTACATAGGATTGTGAACGAACCACATGTAAGTATAAAAGGGCCAATAAGAAGTCTTCAAGGTTTTCTACATTCTGCCAAGATAGTTCATTTACAAATGGCAGATCGGAAGACAATCTGATTTAGATGCTGACGAACAACAGTTGTAGAAAACCTATATGTCATTGACTACAGTTTAATTGTTCATTTAATCAGTTATGATTATTATTTCGTAAATACGTTCCCGCCTGATAGACCTAAAAAAATGGACACGAAAGCGATCTTGATGAAACTTTAAATGAAAAGCTAAGGAATAGGAAAAAATTATGAAAGCGGTTATTATTTATTTTACATATTTTGGAATCCTTTTACACGAGCTGCTTTTGTACCCGAAGAGAAAACCAAACTGTAGCAGGACACATTTAAGTTAACGAGCAAAAACCAATTCATTTACGTATCACATTCGCATACTACAGTATCATTCAATTGTACGTTTATAACAATTGTTTATTGTTTAATTGTTTATATTTTAGGATGTTCAACTGCAGATGATTGACTCCGAGGATTCTGCCATCTGCAAAGGCACTTGAAATTATGTAACTGCCGTTTAGTTTTCGACTCTCCTACAAGAAAGTAAATTTTAACACTCTTAATAAAGAACGAAGTTTGGATTTTCCGTACATGCAAAGACTCCATGAAAATTTTTATCTAAGACTGGGTCGTAAGAATCAAAGCTCTACTACACGTCTTTCACAGTTGATTTGAACTTATCCCCCTTGGTTTTATACGACATAAGGATTATCTGTCTGCTAAGCAATCCTTACTGCTAAGCACCATTTTCCTTTGCGACTGTACCAAGCTACTTTTCAGATGGAAGCCCACGAAGCTTAACAATTTTCTGTAACAGTTAAACTAGACTTATGTTCGTAAGCTTTTAAAGGTTTCAAATGCTGGATATTGGCCTGAAAATCTAGTAGGGGATTCTTAGGAAAATAGGTGCGTGATTATCTTGTAGAACAAGGCCCGCTTCACTTAGCCTCTGAGACAAGTCCGGCCGATGAATCAATAAAGCTAGCGGTGCAAAGCACTGATTCGCGATACACAGAAGTTCTACAGGCTTGGTAGAAAAGGTGTGGAATATGAATCAACAAATTATCATATGACAAATTTTTTTGTTACTTAGGTTACATTGGGAGATTTTTAGTAAAGTACTCCTGCAAGATATAACAATTTCTAGACTCACATCCCATATCTTGAGCCACAAGCCCTGAATATCCACCCTTGGGAATAGTGTTCGAGAACTTGCTTGTTTCGGTGGCCAAAGTAAGTAATACACACTGCGATAAATTTTTGATTATCCTGAAAGTTAAACTTGTTTTAAGAAAATATATCGAGGCGTCTTTAGCAACCTTGACTTATCAAAATCCTATATTGATAACGCTACGTATCTCTCACACTAATCTTTAGCGTATAGAATCTTAAAGTCTTTCTGGCTCGCATGGTTAATCGTGCAACACAGAGTGCCTTACTTATCGCACGGTCTTATTAAGCTTACTGGAGGATTTGAATATCTCAATCTTCTGAACGTTTCCTCACCGGTAAATTCTGGTAAGCATCCGCTCTGTAGAAGGCTAGTACACCAACTGTATCAGATTTCGATACCTTTCATATCTGAGAGGGAATGATCAACAAGAAGAATTTCTCTAATCTTATTTATTAAATTCAACACTAGCTCATCTCGCATTTGTGAATAGAGCTTGCGTGTCCTTTCACCGACTGAAAGTAGTCCTCTCAAGAGCAGAAAGCTTCTCTACAAAATGTACATGATTAATCGCTAGCATTTGAGGCTTCCGAAGTGTACTCATCTCTAACACTGACCCAGACTGTCATTTGCCTGGTATGCTTGCGAACATATCCATGGCCATTAAAAAGCTTACGACCATAAGTCCAATATAACTGTTACGCAGAATTGTAAAGCTTTCTAGGCCTTCTGTCTGCAAAAGCAGTTTGGATAGTCGCAAATGAACAAAGTGCTGTGCAGTAAGATTTAATTATCCTTATGTCGTATAAAACCTAGGTCAATAAGTTGAAACCAACTGGAATCGACGTGTAGTAGAGCTTTCATTCTTACGCTCTCTTGGATAAAAATGTACATGGAGTCTTTGCATGTATGGAATATCCAAACATTGTTCTTTATTAAGAGTGTTAAACTTTACTTCCTTGTAGGAGAGTCGAAAACTAAACGCCAGTTACACAATTTTAAGTGACCTTGCAGATGGCAGAATCCTCGAAGTCAATCATCTGCTGTTGAACATCTTAACATATAAACAATCAACACTAAACAATTGTATTAACGTACAATTGAATGATAGTTTAGTACGCGAATGTGATATCTAAATGAATAGGTTTTTGGTCGATAACTTAAACGTGTCCTGTTACGGTTTCGTTTTCTCTTCGGGTTCCAAAGCAGATCGTGTTCTAAGATTCCAAAATAACTAAACAGAAGAATATATCACCTTCATGTTTTATAGCTTTTCCTTACAGCTTCATTTAAGGTTTCAAGATCGTTTTCATGTCCATTTTTTTTGGGGTCTATAAGGCAGGGACGAAATCACAAAATAATAATCATAACTGATTGGATCAACAATTAATCCGTTGTCAATGGATTATTGGTTTTTTACAGCTGTTGTTTGTTATCATCCATATCAGATTAAGTTCCGATCTGCCATTTCTACATGAATTCTTTTCGCAGAATTCACAAAACCTTGAATACTTAATATAGCCTCTTTTACACGAACTTGTGGCACGTTCACAATCCCATCTTGCAGTCACTTTTTATCTACAGGTAAGTAAGATTATCCGGCTGGAGCTGATGGTAGGTGTGTGGGTCAAGGGAATCTTAGGGAATCTAAAAAAACAACTTAATTCTCTTAATTTTGAGATTCCCTAAGATGGTTTTTGACATTCCCTAAGATGGTGTGAGATCCCTAAGATGGCCTAAACATCACATATTATAGAAGGGATAGTTGATATTAAGAAAATGAAAATATAAGGTTTCCTAAGAAACCAATAGTGCAAAATGAACATCGCTTTACTGCATGTCCTTGTACGCATCGAATAGCACGGAAACAGAGTCAATAGTTTCAAGCTTTAGAGCATTTCTCCGTACCTGAGTACTAAAAGCTCTTTCAGTAGACGCACTAGAAGCAGGGATGACGAGATACTGACGCGCTAATTTACACAATTTTGGTAATGTTTGTTCTTGTAGCTCCCACCACAGGAGTATATCTAGTTCTCTTACACAAAATGACATGTTGAGGTAGATGTCTACTTCATCATTAAATTCACCAGAGACTGAATGTCTATCTTCCCAATCCATTAGTTTATTCTTCTTGGTAGGTGGTTCCAAGTTATGCCAACTAGCCTAAAGGAGATAATGGTGATGAGAAATAAATGAAATAGTGGAATAAATAAAGTTGAGGGAAAGAGGAGAACGTCGCGAACCCCCCACACGGTGTTTGTCCACCACAAAGTTCATTTGGCGAGAGCTCGGATCAAACCAGGGACCCCATACACCAGAGGTGAACGCTCAACCACTGAGCCGCCGTTCCAGGAACACCTAAACGACCCTGTCGACTTGGTGATTTATTGATCATTATATTTTGTTATAATTGTAGCATCATACTATAAACAATACATGAACATGTAACACCATTCGATATTTGCCTTGCTAATTGAACATTACTACAAATTGCACTGATCTTATGAGCACGCCAGTTCATGGTTGTGCCTTCCGTGGTCCAGTTGTAGCGTACCAAATTCTTATTACTAGGTCAAGTACTTGACTTTATCATATGTTCTTTAGCAAACTATGGCTCAGGCTATATGGATGATGATGGGATGAATTGGTGGAAAGAAAACAGTGGGAGGAAGCAGGACCACCCCAGAAATTCCCCCGCACATGATGTTTGTCCACAACAAAGCTCACATACCATGAGTAGCGATTGATCCGACGACATCTAGCACCACATGTGAGTGTTTTTTCTATTGAACCACTGTTCTCCCTTGTAGATCAAGCATCGGTTACATTCTACGCTGACCGGCCATAATATATAGCATTTCTCCATTTTATTCTGCACTTAGAAGGTAAATTCGGTACCACCAGACATGTCAACTCTGACGCGAAGTCATAGTACTTGTAGTAGTATAAGCAGTGGTCGTAGTAGTAATAGTAGAAGTAGAAATAGTAGTAGTAGTATAAGTAGTAATAGTAATAGTATTACCAGTACATCGCAGTCTTTAATAAAGAGTATGTTTCCGAAACACGTGACGATTAACATAGGCTGAGAGAGAGGCTGAGATTTTACACTTACATGTGTCTCGTTCACAATCCAATCTTGCAAAAATTTTTTATCTACAGATAAGTAAGCTTATCCGGCTAGAGCCGATGGTAGCTGTGTGGATGCTGGATTTCGCATATCCTCTTTCACACACCAACCTCAATCGATTTGGTTCTTGCTTAGTCCATTTCCCACCTAGACTTGGAGCTACTTCCGAATTGAATGGTGCACACCTGTCGTGTTAGTTGGGGAAAATGTAACCAAATTGAAGCTTTGCAACCACTTCCTTGTTATACCTGATAGGCTTATACCAGGAAGGACTTGTTTCCTTCTGCATACATGGGAATCAGAAATGTGTAATCTTGAACATTTTGTTAGGATATAGATTTGACTCCAAACTCACAGGTTTCTAACTCACAGTTGAAGACTCTCACTAACTTGCATAGTTTTTTTCTTTTTGAAGGATCTGAAAGGCTTGAACTCTCTTGGGTATAGCTGAGGTCGTGTCACAGCCTCTTGAATTATAAAAAAAAGTGAAAGCAAACTTTTGATGACGCTAAGTTTCTTGAAGTTTTATGATTTTGTAGCATTTGCTTTCGGTTCTGTTCGTATGTGGCATTAAAAGAACAGCAACTGCTCATTAAGTTTTCTACCAAGATTCTTAAAAGATCTGAATCACACCCATCAATAATTACAGATATCCCGTTTCTAGTTTCTCCTATTACTGTTGTCAATTTACAGTTTTCTTTGCTTCTTCGAAAACTTTGCATCATTTCAAGCTGTCTAGTATTGATCTCCAATATTCTCAAGGACCGTGAGCGAATTGTCAGCTTCAAAGGCACAATTAATTTCAATCGTTGAGATATTCCCCGAAACTTATATTTGGTATTCGGCTCTTTCCGTGTCTAATTGTAATTTATGCCCATAAAATATTCGGTGAAAATAGCGCTTAACATAATTTATATACGTACTTAACGCAGATTTGACTGGCCATTTTTAGTCCACACCATTGCGTGTATAAGGGCTCTTCCTTCTACGTGTGGGTTTTATTACACCACAGAACAGAGTCTCTGCAATATTCACCGTTGTCAAATTGACATTCTTGCGCATTGAGATATTATCACACAAGGAAGGTGGCATTAGCTTAACGAGTCGCCCTGAGGATAAACTGATGCCACCAAAAGTCCTGTAGAACATCTGTTATCGTAAGAGTATTTGGGAATGAAGCATTAATCTTGCTAACGTTGTGTCTGACGTTGAGTTAATCCCCAGCTAATACAGTTCACCAATTGTATTAGCTTTTTGACACCTTTCATATATGAGACGGAATGATTAAGAAGAAGAATTTCTGTAATCTTATTTATTAAATTCAACACTACCTCATTTAGCTGTCTTGAATAGTCTTTGCGTGTCCTGTCCATCGACTCAAAAGTGTCTTTTTAAGAGCAGAAAACTACACCACAAAATGTACCCGATTAATTGCCAGCAGTTGAGGCTTAGGAAGTGTACTCATCTCTAACACTGAACCAGACTGTCATTTTGCCTGGTATGTATGCGAGCATATCCATTTGCTTTGACCAGAGCCATCCTTGATCACCAAGTAAATTCCTTCACAAAAATTGAAGCATCAAATCGTCTGTAGAATTCTGCATAGATGATCGCTGCATATAGCGGAATTTCATGGCAAACTGCCTACAGTACATACGTTGCACAGTCCAGCTAAGAGCCGTTAACATTGGTAAGAAAAAGTCGAAGCATAGATCGTTACTTCAGACTTTTTTCAGAGAACAATGTATTACCAAGTTGCAAACATTCAAATATTCTGTTAAGATAACATGTCAAGATACGTGTTGTTCTGTTATCAAAAAGAATGTAATCAGTTAGCATGCACTACAATGAACCAGACATAGTAGCGTAGTGAGATTAGGATTTCTCAATTGCAACTTACACGCTGTAATTGATACCCTCGTCTTATTAAAGTAATTCCACGGTTTTTAAAGAAGGTACACACTTGTATAATGAGTTAAGTAGCTTTAAAAGCACTACTGCTTCGTTTTTCTAACCTACATACAGAACAGAAGATTCTGCGGCCGATTCATTATTGAATTTCTTTACTAGCTCTAAGCCATTAAGAATTAAGGAATACATGCTGATGTCCCCTGCTGATTTCTAAATTTCACAGCATTCTAATAATGACATAAGCCAGCAGAAGACGTTTAGCCTTACCGGGCACCTCGAAATAGGACCCTCGAATTATTGGCACGCCTGTTGCACCCTAAACCACTAATTAAAAATCGAAGATTCCCGTCCATCCTCAAAATTATTTGCTAGTTACCCATCAGTTGAACATCATTTTAACGCTCTTTCTCTTTACTATACCTTATCAGCTTACCGTGATATTCATTCTTTCTCAGCTAAAGATTTCTTGTTCCGCTCGTCACAGGGTTTAAACTCGAATATTTCGAATTAGCAAATCGTACGAACAATATGAGTTCCTGTACTTTTCCCTTTTCAACCCGCCCGCTCACATTGATTGTACTGCATGCAAACTCATTCCACACGTTCTAATGCAGGTATCATGGCGGATCTCGACATCTACTGTTATTATCTTTTTAACTAAATGCATCCTGATATCTACAATTAGTAATACCATTATTTCTGCAGAAAGACACGTTCGGCAGCCTTGTAGATGAACCGTAAAACTTTTGCCATATAAAAGAATTTTTAATCAGATTTTAGTCAATAACAGCGTGTAAGTTGCTATTAAAAAATCCTAATCTCACTGCGCTTCTTATCAAATATTACTATGTCTCGTTGATTGTAGTGCATGCTAACTGATTGCATTCTTTTTTGAGGCTAGGAAGTTTTATATCTTTCAGGTGTACTTAACTGAAAATCTCCCAACCTACATATCAAAACAAATTCAACAAATAAGAAAACAATACATATCCGACATTTCTTTTTCCTTTAATATATGAATGTTTCTGTATCTTGGTAACACAACATTCTCTGAAAACAGGCTGATGTAAAGATTCATACACATATCTGTGTGCTTCGACTTTCTTCTTGTCAATGTTACGTTTCTTAGTAGGACTGTGCAACGAATGTACTCCAGGCAGTTTGCAATGATATTCCGCTATATGCAGCGATCATCTATGCAGAATTCTACAGACAATTTGGTGCCTCTATTTTTGTATAAAAATTTACTTGAAGATCTCAGATGGCTCTGCTCAACGGCCATGGATATGCTCGCATACATACCAGGCCAAATGACAGTCTGTCTGGTTCAGTGTTAGAGATGACTACACTTCATAAGCCTCAAATGCTGCGATTATTCGGGTACGTTTTGTGGTGTAGCTTTCTGCTCATGAGAAGATACCTTTGAGTCCATGGACAGGACACGCAAACTCTATTCACGTCAGCTAAATGAGGTAGTGTTGAATTTAATAAATATGATTACAGATGCTTGTCTTATCGTAAGTGACCCATGAACTTGTCCATCTTTATAAAGCGCTTTCTCTTAACTGTACCTTATAAGCTCACCGTGATATTCATTTTTTTTCATTCTTGTTAAGCACGTCACTAGGTTTAAAGTCGAATATTTCGAATTTGCAAGTCCTAAAAACAATATGATCCGTCGTACTTTTCCCATTTCAACCCGCCCGCTCTCGTGGGTTCTACTGCAGGCAAACTGATTCGAAACTTATTTTAATGAACGTATTATGGCCGATCTCGACATCTACTGTTATTATCTTTTTTATCTAAATGCATCCTGATATCTACAATTAGTAATACCATTGTTTCTGCTGAAAATCGCAGCAAGCAAGCTTGTAGATAAATCTTAAATCTTTTGCCATATGAAATTAATTTTTCAACAAATTTTAGAATATTACACCGTGTAAGATGAAATTGACAAATTATGATCTCACTACGCTTTTATCAAATATTACTATGTCTGGTTGGTTGTAGTGCATGCTAACTGCTTGCATTCGTTTTGATAAAACAACAACACGTATCTCGATATCTTCTTATAGCTAAATATCTGAATGTTTCTGCAGCTTCTTAAACAGTGCTCTCTGAAAAATGTCTGAAGTATAGATCTAAGAACATATCTGTGTGTTTCATCTTACTTCTTGTCAATGTTAATGGCTCTTAGCTGGACTGTGCAACGAATGTACTCTAGTCAGGTTGCCAAATATATTCCGCTATATGAAGCGATCACCTACGCAGAATTCTACGGACGATTTGGTGATTCTATTTTTGTAAAGGAATTTACTTGGTGATCTAGGATGGCTCTCGTCCACTGTCATGGATATGCTCGCATACCTACCAGGCCTAATGATAGTCTGGTTCAGTGTTAGAGATTAGTACACTTCGTAAACCTGAACTGCTGGTGTTTAATCGGGTACATTTTGTGGAATAGCTTTCTGCTTTTGGGAAAATACCTTTGAGTCGAAGGACAGGACACGCAAGCTCTATTTACGTCAGTGAAATGAGGCAGTGTTGAATTTAATAAATAAGATTACAGAATTTCTTCTTGTTGTCCATTCCGTCTCAGATATGAAAGGTGTCATAAAGCTAATACAGTTGGTGAACTATTCTGCTACAGAGGGGATGGTTAGCAGAACTTTACTCAACGCAGAGAAAACGTTTAGAAGATCGAGAAATTCAAATCCTCCATTAAGCTCATTTAAAGTGTGCGATATGGCACTTTGTACTGCAAAATGAAGCGTGCGACTCACAATGACTTTAAGGTTCTATAGATTAGTATAATAGATATATTGCGTTCTCAATATAGACACTTGATGAAGTGAGTCAAAGTTGCAAAAGACGCCCCGACATTTTTTATACACGCAAGTTAAACTTTCAGGCTAAGCGAAAGCTAATAGCAGTATCTATTACTTAATTACCAAAAATATGCTATAAAGTTTCATGCCAACAACCTGCATGTGATTCTTTTACAAGCATACGACGATAAGTGTAATATGACTGTTATGGAAAACTATTTAGCTTCGTGGCCTTTTGACTGAAATCCAGCAAATGAACAAGATGCTCAGCAGTACGCATAGATTGTTCTTAAGTCGTATAAAACCTAGGGTAACAAGTTGAAAGCAACAGGGATCGACGTGTACTAGTGCTTTCATTTTTACACCCCCTCTTGGATAAAAATGTGCATGGAATCTTTGCTTGTACCGCATATCAAACAGCGTTTTTTATTATCGTAAAACTCTGCTTCTTTTTAGGAGATTTGAAAACTAAACGGTGCCTACACAGTTTTTAGTGTCCTTGCTGATGTCCGATTCATTGGAGTCAATCGTTTGCTGTAGAACATCTTAACATATAAACAATCAAACAATAAACAATTGTTATAAACGTCAATTGAATGGTACTGTGGTATGCGAATGTTATATCTAAATGAATTGGTTTAACTCGTTAGATTTGTCCTGCAAAGGTTTATCTCCTCCTCGGGCACCGTGTTAAAGGATCCCAAAATAAGTAACCTTCATGTTTTATTCCTTGTTTTTATACCTTCTTTTTTAGATTTACTTCAACACCGTCTTCATATCCATTTTGTTAGGTCTATAAGGCGGGGACGATATAAAAAAATAATAATCATAACTCATTGGATCAACAATTAAACCGTTGTAAATGACATATTGGTTTTTTACAGCTGTTGTTCGTTATCACCTATATCAGATTGTCTTCCGATCTCCCATTTCTACCTGAACTCCCTTGGCAGAATGCATAAAATATTGAATACTTCATATCGGCTCTTGTACACTAACATGTGGTTCGTTCACAATCCTATCTTGCAGTCACTTTTTATCTACAGGTAAGTAAGATTATCCGGTTGGAGCTGATGGTAGCTATGAGGGTCCCTCGAATTCGCATATCCTCTTTCACACACAACCTGTTTCGATTGAGTTCATGCTTAGACTATTTCGTTCCTGGAACTGGATTGATTGCTGGATAGCTGCTGTGTTAGTAATGGGAAAAGCGGCCATATTGAAGCCATGTAACTACTTCCTTCTTACATCTGATATGGCTTATTCCAGGGACGGCATTTTTCCTTCTCCATACAGGCGAATAAGAAATTCATAACGTTACCACTTTGTCAGGAATCACATTTGGTTGGTTGAAGACTCTGTCTAAAATTCACAATTCTTCTAATTGTTTGAGTATAGCTGAGGTCGTGACACAGCCTGTTGCATCATGAAAAAGTTAAAAGCAATGAGGATAGGTTCTCTTTAAATTTAATACATTCGAAGTATTTCCTTTCAGTTCTGTGATTCTGAAAATGTGAAAGGCTATGTGAAAATTAGCTATGTGAAAATGTGAAAATGGCTATGTGAAAAATAGCAACTGCTCATGAAGTCTTCTACCAAGATTTTTAATAGATCAGAATCACACCCATCAACAGCTACAGTTTTCCTGTTTCTAGTTTCTTCCATTTTTCTTCTTCATATACAGCTACCTTTCGTCCTTCGAAAACTGTTTGCATCATTTGAAGCCGTCTAGTATAGCTCTCCAAGTTTCTCAAGAACTGTGATTGAATTATCGCGGCTTCAATGGCAGCATAAATTCGATCATGGCAGATATTTTCAGAAACCTCTTTTTTCTCTTTCAGCACTTTCCATGTATAATTGTAATTTATATCCATAACATATAAGGTGAAAATAGTGTTTAACATGATTTATTTCGTACTTAACGCATAATTATATTGCCATTTTTAGTCCACACCATTGCGTGTAGAAGGCCCTTTCCTTCTACGTGTGGGCTTTAAAACACATAACAATAGAGACTCTGCTATATTCACCGCAGTCGAAATGACATTCTTGCGCATTGAGATATTACCACACAAGGAAGGTGGCATTAGCTCAACTTGTCTCTCTAATGATAAACTGATGCCCACAAAAGTTCCGTAGAACTTCTGTTATCGTAACAGTATTTGGGAATGAATAATTAATCTTGCTAACGTTGTGTCTGACGTTGAGTTAATTCCCGAGAAATTTTCGTGGCCTACATTAAGCATTGTTCGATAATCATATCACTTGGATCTTCGCTCAAGAAGGCCTCTTTTTCTGTGAATTGTAAATGTTCTTAGAGTTGTTAATTTCTTGTAATTCTCTGTTACCGTATTAGCTACCAGGGCTTCCATCTGCAGAGTATAGTGATGTGCAAATTTTTCATAGAAAAGATGACCAGCTGCGTGAGAAAACGGAAACAATAGTTTAATTAAACACAAATTATGTTCCTTTTCCCCTGTTCAATCTTGTTCGTTTGGAACGTACTAGAATTTGCCCCCCCCCCCACATTGAATCACTAATGATCTCTTCTAGTGGAATCGTTAGTGCTTAGTAGTTCTTAGAACACCAACTCCCAACATTAGTGCTATTATAGTTTGGACGCTAGAAGCAAAAAACTTTGGGGCGGGGCAACTTCACGATAGCACCCCCAGGAAGCACTAACTATTAAGTCTATTGCATTCGATAGTGCATCGTTAGTACTTCCGGAAAACACTAATAGTTTCGGTAGTGCTTCACAACTTTTTTGACTACGACTAGTTATATGACAGGAAATTCTCGTAAGGTATGCTTGGGGAATTTTTAATTGGCTCAAATTCCCGCCAAATTCAAAAGCGCCAATGACCTTTTTAGTGATATCGTTAGTGCTTAATAGTGCTTTTCAGAATACCAAGTCGAAACATTATTGCTGCAATAGTTTGGATGCTAGAAGAAAAAAACTTTTGGTGTGTAACTTCACGTTAAACCCCCAGGAAACACTAACTTTTAATCCTGGTTATCGTTAGTACATCGTTAGTGCTTCCAGGTAACAGTAATGGTTTGGTTTTGCTTTACTTTTATTGTGGATGTGCACACTTATATGTCAGACAGATGTCCAAACTCATGAGATTGTCGCTCACGACTTCGAAACTCACTCGACCTCAGCCTCACGAAGTGAGCGTGAGATAAGGCTGGTGTTGTGAGCGTGTGGTTTAGTGAGTGTGAGGTCAGACTAGTGATGCGAACGTGAGGTTGAGTGAGCGTGAGTTCAGGATGGTTATTTGACCATGAGGTCCGACAGGTGATGTAAGTGTGAGGTTGAGTGATCGTGAGGTCAGGCTGGTTCTTTGAGCGTGAGGTCAGACTGGTGATGTGAGCGTGAGGTTGTGTGAGCGTGAAGTCGAAACGAAGTTCAGGTCGAAGTGAGTTTTTGAGCGTGAGGTTGAGTGAGGTTAGGTCAAAGTGTCACCTCTGGTTACGAAACTTTCATAAACAAATGGAGAGTACATCACTGGGAAGAATTCCCGACAAAGTCAAAACAGCTAATGATATCTTTAATACAATCGTTAGTGCTTCGTTAGTGCTTCCAGAGGAATCACTCTTAACACTAGTGCTGAAATAGTTTGGACACTAGAAGAAAATAAAAACTGATGGACAAACGTGAAGTTAGCCCCCCAGAAAGCACTATCAATCAAACCTAGTGCAATTGATAGTACATTGTTGGTGGTCCTAGATAACACTAAGAGTTGAAGAGAATGTGAACAATTAGTTTTTATTCACACATACTCTCTCTTCCACTCCTCTCCAAAACCCATTCCAGAGTTTGGAGCTCTTAAATGTAGGTCTAAGTAGCAGTATTAATAACCACGAAACCCCCAGAAGTCCATTGTAGATCCGCCTCTCAATAGAGAATGCGTGAATAAACACTTATTATTCACATTCAGTTTGCACATCTCCAAAAACAAACATTATTTTCATTCACTTCAATCTACTACTGCATTCTACTGAACTGTAACGCCTTTTTATGTTTAAAAATAACTATTCATTTTCCAATAATTGTAAATGTATAAGTTCAGTAATTCACCATGATATAGTCAATTAGAAGTATTTTTGTAACGAAGAAAAAACATGAACTGTGGAATATCTTTCAACAAACTGCCGAGAGTTGATAACCTGAAACCGCGGTAGCCAGAATTACCCCATGGTAGGGGACTTATATTAAGAAAATGAAAATATCAGGTAAATGCAAAAGTATTAATTTATAAATGATAATCTAGCAATTGCTATACTTAACGTTTATATGCAACTACAATACTATTTGAGAGTGCTTCCTGCTGAAGAAATCTACTTAGCACCCATAACGCTCTCACCTTGTTCTTGATCTTTAGCCTGATAGAAACTGCTTAATCCAAAGAGCTGTGTTCTAACAGATATATTATTTAATGAAATTATCCTGTTTGTTAAAACCCGAGGCTGACAAATATGCACTTAATTACCGTCCCAGCAGCTCACTATGCTTTACATACAGAGTTGTGTAGGATTCACTAGGTTTCGGTCTATCATTTATGTTATTTTCACGATTGCATTATGAAAAATCTTGCTATGTAACCCATTCTTGTTATGTGTCCGAAGCAACCTTAATTTAGGTCTGATACGGGTGATCTGAACGATGAGACAATTATAGAATCGATTTTTGGCTCTTTTGAGATCTTCCCGTAGACGGTTAGGTGGAAAACATTTACGGTATATTCAGTCCTGTGTTAGGTACCAACTTAATAACACTTGTCATCAAAAAGCAATCAAACTGTGGGATAATCAAACAATCTTTTCATATAAGTTCACTGTATGCGTTGATTACTAAGTGCCACAACTTTATACAGCAGAAAAAGTAATTGATTTCTCATGTTCCTTGATGAAAATTCTTCATATTCAAGTTTTTGAATGAAAAAGTAATCTTATATCACGGTAGCATTTTCTTGATAAATATATCGTATCACATTTCTTCATTCTGACATCCACTTTCCCTCTAATGCAATACACTCCTGCTCTGGCGTGCATAAAAAATTTCGAGTCGTCTTTTGCAATTTTGACACTTCATCAAGCTGCTATATTGAGAACACAACGCAACGTACTCATCTCTAACACTGAACCAGACTGGTCATTTTGCCTGGTATGTATGCGAGCATATCCATCATCTCCGTTACCAGAGCCATCCTAGATCACCAAGTAAATTCTTTTACAAAAATAGAAGAATCAAATCGTCTGTGGAATTCTGCATAGATGATCACTGCATATAGTAGATTATCATGGCAAACTGCGTAGAGTACATTTTTTGCAGAGTCCAGCTAAGAGCCGTTAACATTGGTAAGAAGAAAGTCGAAGCACACTGATATGTGCATAGATCGTTACTTCAAACTTTTTTTCAGAGAACATTGTATTACCTAGTTGCAGTAAAATTGAAATATTCTATTGAGGGGAGATGTAGAGATATGTGTTGTTCTCTTATCAAAAAGAATGCAATCAGTTAGCATGCACTACAATCAACCAGACATACAAGCGTCGTGAGATTAGGATTTTTCTATTGTAACTTACAGGCTGTAATTAACTAAAATCTGTTGAAAAATTACTTTCATATGGCAAAAGATTTTAAGGTTTATCTACAAGGCTGTCGACTGTGGCTTTCTGCAGAAATGATGGTATTACTAATTGTAGATATCAGCATGCATTTAGATAAAAAGATAACAGTACGTGTCGAGATCCGCCATGATACTTGCATTAGAACGAGTGGAAACGTCATCCATGAAGTACAACCGAAGTGAAGCTTGCGGGTTGAAATGGGAAAAGTGCAGCAGCTCATATAATTCTTAGGACTTGCAAATTCGAAATATTCGAGTTTAAACCCTGTGACGTGTGGATCAAGAAATCTTTGACTGAGAAAGAATGAATATCAAGTTGATCAGAAGGTATAGGAAAGAGAAAGCGCGTTAAATGATGGATAAATTGATGGGTGACTTGCGATAGGATTAGCATCCCAGTGCTTGTGAAGCTTTTTGTAATATGCATCCACTACGTCAGAAATCGTCTTAAAATGAGAACGATAGCAGAGATGTTAATTAAGTTCATTGTAATAGTATTCTACAATGTCTGAAAAGAGATATTAATAATAGATTATATCGATCTCTAAGTGAAGCGGTGATTACAGAAATAATTTTGAGGATGCAAGGGGATGTTCGATTTTTAGTTAGTGGTTGAGAGTGCAACAACAGCACCAATAATTCGAGGGTTATAATATGAAGGTTACCGCAAGGATTCTTACAACGCTGTGAAATTTAGAAGTCAGCAGTGGACAACGGCAACTATTCCTTAATTCTTAATGGCTTAAAGCTAGTAAAGTCAACAATGAATCCTAAGCCGTAAGATCTCGTGTTGTGTACCTAGGTCTTACGACGATGCAATAGTGCTTTTAGAGCTCTTTAACTCAAAATATACAATGGCGTACTATGTAAAAAACCGTGGATTTACTTCTCTTTTTAATAAGACAGTGGTATCACACACATATAGCGTTGGGAAATAACAGCGGTTTCTTTTAGGTGGGCCCCTTGCAATTGAAAAATGTTGGGATACCAAATTAAAAAACAAGTATTAATTTATCAACGATAATCAAGCAATTGCTATACTTCCAGTTTATATACAACTACAATATTATTTGATAGTGCTACCTGGTGAAGGAATCTACTTAGCACCCATAACGGTCTCACGTGGTTCTACTAATCAAAGCATACAATTAGATTACTAATCAAAGCATTGAATGATATTACTAATCAAAGCATACAATGAGATTATGTGAAAAGATTATTCGATTAGCCCAGAGATTGGTTGCTTTGTGATGACCAGTGTTACTAATTTGGTAGAGAACACAGGACTACTGTTAATATTTTCCACCTAACCGTTTAAGGGAAGATCTCAAAAGAACCTAAAATCGATTCTATATTTGTTTCATCGATCAGATCACCGGTCTTAGACCCAAATATATGGCTGCTTCGGAAGTTAGAATGTAATGGGTTACATATCAAATTTTTATCTTTATGCAATCGTGAAAATATTATTAATGATAGACCGAAACCTAGTGAATACTATACCGCTCTGTATGTAAGCCCTAGTAAGCAGCAAAAACGCTAATTAAATGCATACTTGATAGCCTCGAGTTTTAACACACAGGAGAATTTCTATAAATATTGTATCCGTAAGAACGCAAATCTTTAAATTAAACAGTTCCTATTAGCTAACGATGAAGAACAAGGTAAGAGCGTTATGCGTGCTAGGTAGATTTCTTCAGGAGGAAGTACTCTCAAATAGTATTGTAGTTGCATATAACCGGGAAGTATAGCAATTGCTTGATAATCATTGATGAATTAATACATTTGGTATCACAACATTTTTCAATCCCAAGGACCCATCTAAAACCGCTGTATTATCTCAATGCTATATGACTGATACTTTCGACATATTATAGAGACAAGTAAATCCACGGTTTATAAATAGTACGCCACTGTATAATGTGAGTAAAGCAGCTTTAAAAGCTGCTTTGCTTTTAAACCTAGGTACACAACACAAAATATTGCGGCCTCTGATTAATTGTTGAATTTCTTTACAAGCTCTAAGCAGATAGGAATTAAGGAATACATGCCAATGTCCACTGATAATTTCTAAATTACACAGCATTGTAAGAAGGAGGTAATCCTGCATAAGCCGTTTAGCCTTACCAAGAACCTCAAAATAGAACCCCCGAATTATTGGCACACCTGTTGCACTTTAAAACATTAATTAAAAATCAAACATCCCCGTCCATCCTCAAAATTATTTCTTTAATTACCGCATCACTTAGAAATCGATTAATATTCGTCTTTAAAAATTGTTGAACACTATTATAATGAAGTCAAGTATCATCTCTGCTTCAATTAGAATCTCTGCTAATATTGTTATTTTAAGGCGATTTCTTTTGTTGTGGATGCAGATTACAAAAAGCTTCACAATCTCCGGGATGCCTGTCCTTTCGCAAGTGACCTATCAACTTGTCCATCAAATAATGCGGTTTCTCTTTACTATATCTTATGAGCTCACATCGATGTACATTCTCAGCTAAATATTTCTTGTTCGCCCGCTCTCGTCGGTTGTACTGCATGCAAACTGATTCCATCTCTGGACCGATTAGAAATTTCTTCAGTTGAGGTACGATTTGAACACCTTTCAAGTATAAACTTCCGTCTATAAAAAAACTAAATGCGTCTTTTGCAACCTTGACTGATTTCATCAAGTTGCTGTATTGATAACGTATCTATCACACTAATCATCAAGCTATAAAACCTTAAAGTCTTTTTCACTCGCACGGTTCCACAGACTGCCATATCGCACAGTCATATTAAACTTATTGGAGGATTTGAATTTCTCAATATTCTCAACGTTTTCTCACCGGTAAGTAAAGTTCTAGTAAGCTTCCTCTCTGTAGCAGATTAGTGCACTAACTGTATTAGTTTTTAGATACCTTTCATATCTGAGACTGAACGATCAACAAGAAGAATATCTCTAATCTTATTTATTAAATTAAACTACCTTATCTCGCTGACGTGAATAGACTTTCCGTGTTTTCCACATACTCAAAGGTATCTTCTAAAGAGCAGAAATCTACTCCACAAAATGTACCCGATTAATCGCCAGCAGTTGAGTCTTACGAAGTCTTACGAGTCTGACTGTCATTTGGCCTGGTATGTATGCGAGCATATCCATGGCCGATGACCACAACCATCCTAGATCACCAAGTAAATTCATTTACAAAAATATAAGCACCAAATCGTCTGTAGAATTCTGCATAGATGAACGTTGCATATAGCGAAATATCATGGCAAACTGCCTAGAGTACATTCCTTGCACAGTCCAGCTAAGAGCCGTTAACATTGATAAGAAGTAAGACGAAAAACATTTATATGTGCTTAGATCTTAACTTTACACTTTTTTCAAAGAGCATTGTATTACCAAGTTACAGAAACATTCTGATATTTTACTGAGGATAAGTCAAAATACGTGTTGTTCTCTTTTCAAAACGAATGCAGGCAGTTAGCATGCACGTAAACTTTGTAAGATTATTTTCAGTTTGTTGAATGTGATATCTTTTATTAGTAAATATCAGACAATTTAAAACAGTTCCTTTCTCTCATTTTTAAATATGTCAGTAGCTAACGAATTTACAGCTTGCCAAATAGTTCAAACACACGTTTCCTCCAACTGAATCAACTTTACTTTCAGTTATAATTTTTTACATTTTAAAAAACGTATGTGGTCTCATATTATCAAATATGTCTGCAAGAGTTTAGCAAGTGTCTATTTCACATTCCCTTGTTCCTCACACCTTTCAATGCCCTAAACCCTCAACACTTTTTGTTGTAAATATCACAATACACGACAATTCCGATCTTCCATTTTATTCTTAAAGATGTCAGTAACTAACGAACGTGACAGACTCGCGTTTGGCTTTATCGGATTTTCTCTTTACATTTGCAAATATGTTAAAACCAATACAATTCCATTCTTAAATGTGTCTGTAGATATCGATCACCAGTAATCTGCTTAATCTTCCAACATTCCTTTCGCCTACTGAGTAGAATCCGTTTTCAATTCTACTTATCAGACAATATCAGTCAATTCCGTTCTATCAGATTATTCTTTCATCCGTGAGTATATATTGATCACAAAGAGTCTGCTTCATCTTCCAAACACTCTCTACGCCTAATTGTTAATTTCTGACAAATAAAACTGATTCGTTTTTATCTTTTTATGCTTCAATATGACAGTAACTGACGATCTGCGAAAGTCTGCGTGAGGTTTTAGGGTCGTTTCGAGATGTCGACATGTTGAGTGGACTCAACTTTCAGTTGTAATTATCTCACAATTTACCCTATTCCGTTGTTTTTCTTGTACGTATATAAATCAGTAAAACGACAATGAGTGTCACTTTCATATCCGCAGATGAAATGTTCCTTTTGCTCAAATGAAATAGAACAAGTTTTCAATTGTAACACGCAAACAATGAACGACAATAAACGAAAATAACCTTCTATTTTTTTCTTTTTGTATATTCTAGTGATTAACCATCAAGAAGAGTCTGCTACATGTTCCAAGTTCAACGTCCGCCCAACTCAACGGACTCAATTTCATTAATTATATCACACAATTTAGTACAATAAATTGTTTTAACAATTGTAAATATCTGACAATGTCAGACAATACCGCTCTTTCGTTTTATGTTTAAATACGTGGATAAGGGTCAGCAAGAGTTTACTTCCACTTCCAGTCACTGCCTTCGACCTATTGAATGGAAAATTTTCATATTTAAAATCTCTGAAAATTTACGACGCTTCCTTTCTGTTATTTAACACTTAATTATTTCACTAACTAATGGTTAGCAAGAGTTTGGTTCATTTTTGATATAGCCTCTTCGCAATAATAAATCACCTCACTTTCTCATTTTTTAATTGTACCTGGCGTTTCACGACAACTCCATTCTTTCATTTTATTCTAAAATATGTCAGTAACTAAACGATCAGCAAGAAACTACTTTAGCTTCTAAATACTCGATTGGAGGTATTGAATAAACTCACATTTCAATTTTAAATATCTGAGTAATGTGTTATTTTTACTTAATTTAATTATGCCTTTAGTTAACGGTCGCCAAAAATCTGTATCAGAATTCAAACACACCATTCACTTTAGACATTGAACTAAATTTTAATACTACATATCCGATAATTTACGTGAATTCTATAATTTATTTTATTCTAAAACAGTTGATTTAACGAAGGATCATCAAGAGTCTCCTTTATACACCAAAACACATCTTTTCCATACGAAAACGACTCCCTTTTCTATTGTAAATTTATGACAAATTATGAGTGCTTCTTTGTTTCGTTTTAATTTTTAAGTATCTCAGATACAGGCGATCCGCAAAATTCTATTTCATATTCTGATCACTTGTTTCGCACTACTGAATTATCTAGTTTTTCAATTATAAATACATGACAGTTTACGACAATTGCGATCTATCGATTTATCTAAAAAATTTTACAAACTAACGATAAGCAAGATTTGGTGTTATATAACATACACACCTTTCGCAGTTCTCGCCCCTCTTCATTTATAACTATTTGATAATTTACGACTATTTGATTCTATCATTTTATTCTAACATACATGATTAAGTAATGAATTTCAGAAGTGTGCTTCATCTTCCAATCAGCTTTCTTGGCCATACAAAGTAGGCCTACTTTCTTTTGTAAATATGAAAAGGGAATGAACGACAATTCCGTTCTTTTAACGAACTCTTATTCATCTCGGTAAGTAACCATCACATCAGCAAGGTTCTACCCAAGTTTCAAAACACTCCATTGTCCTTAGTGAGTGCACTCACTTTTAAATTCCATAATTTTTTAGAATAAAATGAATAAACTCAATTGCCATAAATTGTTAGATATTTACGGTTGAAAAGCTGCTCTATTTAATAGGGCGAAACAAAATTGGAAGCTGGAAATAGACAAAAATCAACATTACCTTCTCACGCATTTAAATACAAGTGAGAAAACGCACTTATCGTATTGATTCTATCATTTACCACTTAAAAGAGCTCATTAAGTATTACCAAAGGAGTGTTTTGAACATGAAAAAGCCTCTTGTTAGTCATCGGTTAGTATAAAATGTAAGAACGGAATTGTATCAAATGTCAAATAATAACAATTGAAAAGTGAGGCTATTCAATAAGCCAAACGGAGTCTTTGGAAGATGTACCACATTCTTCCTAATCGTTAGTTACTGACATACTTAAAATTAAAAGAAAAGAGTGTTTGTAAATTACATATCGACTAGCTGAACTCGTTCATTGCTCAAAACACACCCAAAAGAACTAATGTCATAACGCATGTGCTTTGTACACCTTTCTTGCATTTATTTACTGTATGCAGAAGTGTAGAATATATAGTATTAGTATTAGTATAAATCTTCCGAGTAAGACAGCATTCACACACAGAACATTAGTGTAAAGCATAAGAGTGGAAGAGGATGTCAGAATGACGAAATGTGATACGATATTCTTATCAAGACAATTCTACCGTGATATCATTCTATACTTGGATATGGATAATTTTCACGAAGACAATTCTGAATAAAGTACTTTTTCTGTTTTTTGAAATGTGTCTTAGTTACTAATCAAAGCATACAGTGAGTTTTATGAGAAGCTGATTTCTTAGCCCACAGTTTCGTTGCTTTCTGATGACCAATGTTACCAAGTTGGTAGCGAACACAGGACTGACTATACCGTAAATATTTTCCACCTGACCGTGTACGAAAAATCTTAAAAGACCTTAAAATCGATTCTTTATTTGTCTCATCTATCAGTTCACCGGTCTCAGACCCAAAGTAAGGCTGCTTTGTAGGTAAGAATATAATTGGTTCCATAGAAAGTTTTACTATATACAATCGGTAAAATATTATTAACGATAGACCGGGACCTAGTGAATCCTACACAACTCTGTATGTAAGCCCTAGTGAGCTGCAAGGACGCTAATTAAATGCATATTTGATAGCCTCGAGTGTTAAATCACAGGAGACTTTCATTAAATAATATATCCTTAAGAAAAAAATTCTTTGGATTAAACAGTTACCAGGTGAGAGCGTCATGGTTGCTAAGTAGATTTCTTCAGGAGGTAGCACTCTAGAACAGTATGATAGTTGCATATAAACGGGAAGTATAGCAATTGCTTGATTATAATTGATAAATTAAAATTATCTTTTTTTACATTTGATATCCCAACATTTTTCAATCCCAAGGGCCCAGTTAAAAAAAAAAAAACGCTGATCGTTCCCAAAGCTATATATCTGTCATACCCTCGTCTTATTAAAGGGAGAAATAAATCCACGGTTTTTTAAATGCTACGCCATTGTATAATGAGAGTTATGGAGCTCTGAAAGCACTACCGTTTCGTTTTTAAGACCTTGGTACACAACAAGGGATCTTACGGCTTTGGATTCATTTTTGGATTTTTTAACTAGCTGTAAGCCAATAGAAATCAAGTAATAGATGCCGATTTCCACTGCTGACTACTACATTTTACAGCATTGTAAGAACATAAGCCGTTTAGCCTTACGTGACCCCTCGAAATAGACCCCTCGAATTATTGGAGCGGTTGTTGCATTCTGACCCTCTAATTAAAAATAGAACATCCCCGACCATCCTCAAAATTATTTCTTTAATCACCACATCACTTAGAGATCGATATAATCTCTTATTAATATCTCTTTTCATAAGTTGTAGAATACTATTACAATGAAGTCAAGTTACAACTCTCCTAATGTTCTCATTTTAAGACTATTTCTGACGTAGTGGATGAAGTTTACAATAAGCTTTACAACCTCAGCAATGCTTGTCCTAACGCAAGAGACCCACCAACTTGTCCATCATTTTAAAGCGCTTTCTCTCTACTACACCTTATGAGTTCACCATGATAATCCTTCTTTCTCAGCCAGAAACTTCTTGTTCCGCACGTCACTGGGTTTAAACTCGAATATTTCGAATTTGCAAGTCCTAACAACAGTATGAGCTGCCCCACTTATCCCATCTCAATCCGCCTGCTCTTGTCGGTTGTACTGCATGCAAACTGATTCCGCTCGTTCTAAAGCGGATCTCGACATCAGGGCGGATCTCGACATCTACTCTTATTATTATATTATCTACATATAGCAATACATTACTTCTGCAGAAAACCACAGTTGGCAGCCGTGTAGATAAATCTTAAATCTTTAGGCAAACGAAAATAATTTTCCAACAAATTTTAAATTTAGCGTGTAGGTAGTAATTTAAAAATCCTAATGTCACTACGCTCTTTGTAAAATATCTGACTGTTTCTGTACCTTCGTCATACAATGTTCTCTGAAAATAGTCTGAAGTATAGATCAAGAAGTTAGATGATCTACCTCAGTGTTTCATCTAACTTCTTTGCAATGTTAACGGCTCTTAGCTGGACTGTGCAAGGAATGTACTCTAGGCCGTTTCTAATAATATTCCGCTATATGCAGCGATCATCTATGCGGAATTCTACAGACGATTTGTGGGCGCTTGCTTGCTCTCTACGCTTCTTATCAAATATTACTATGTATGGTTAGTAGTAGTGCATGCTACCTGCTTGCGATCGTTATGATAAGACAACAACAAGTATCTCTACATCTCCTCTTAGTAAAATTTTATCTGAACGTTTCGGTATCTTAGTAATACTATGTATTCTGAAAACAGTCTGATATATAGATCTTGGCACATATCTGTGTATTTCGACTTTCTTGCCAATGTTAACGGCTCTACTAAAAAATGCACACCAGGCTAGCCATAATATTCCGTTATATGCAGCGAACACCTGAGCAGAATTCTACAGACGATTTGGTGCTTGTATTTTTGTAAAGGAATTTACTTATTGATCTAGGATGGCTCTGGTCAACGGCCGTGGATATGCTCGTGTTAAATGATTCCAAAGCAGCTCGTGTTAAATTGTTCCAAAAAAATTTACCTTGTCCTTACAGCTTCATTTAAAGTTTCATCAAGATCGTCTTCATCTCCATTTTTTTAGGTCTATAAGACGGGGACGATATCACAAAATAATAATCATAACTGATTGGATCAACAATTAACTATTGTCAATGACATATTTATTTTTTACAGCTCTTGTTCGTTATCATCTATATCAGAATGTCTTCCGACCTGCAATTCGTACACGAGCTCCCTTGGCAGAATGCAGAGATCGCTTGAATACTTCATATCGGCTCTTTTACACTAACGTTGGCTCGTTCACAATCCTATCTCTTGTTACTTTTTATCTACAGGTAAGTAAGATTATTCGGTTGATGATGGTAGCTGTGTAAATTTTTGGAATTCGCATATCCTCTTTCTCACACCACCTCTTTCGATTGTGTTCATACTCGAATTGGAGGTAATCCGAATCGCTCATGGAATTGGAGGTAATCCGAATTGAATGCTGCACAGCTGCTGTGTTAGTAATGGCATTACTGAAGCTTTTGTTACTACTTTTTTGTTATATCTGATATGGCTTATACCACGGAGGGCATTTTTCCATCTCCATACAGGCGAATAAGGAATTTCTAACGGCACCACTTTGTCAGGATTCATATTTGGTTCGTTGAAAACTCTAACTTTCAGAACTCTTCTTTTTGAAGGAACTTAAAAGCTGCAAACTATTCAGTCCTCAGTATAGCTGAGTTCGTGTCACAGCCTGTTGCATCATGAAAAAAGTGAAAGCAATCTTTTAATGACGCTAAAAATTTTTTTAAATTTGTTAATTTGGTAGCATTTTATTTCAGTTCTCCTTGTCCGTGGCTACAAGAGAATAAGCAACTGCTCATCAAGTCTTCTACCAAAGTAATTAAAAGATCTGAATCACACCCAACAACACCTACAGATTTCCCGTTTCTAGTTTCTTCTATTACTGTTGTCCATGTACAGCTACCTTTATTGCTTTGAAAACTGTTTGTAACTTTTCATCCCTCTAGTGTTATTCTCCAAATTCCTCAATGACTGTGATTGAATTGTCGTGGTTTCAAAAGCAGATTTAATTTGATCGTTGCAGATATTACCCCAAAGCTCTTTTTTCTCTTCGGCACTTTCCATGGCCAGTTAGCATCCTTGCTGCTCACTAGGGCAGAGGTGTGTAGGATTCACCAGGTTCAGGTCTATCATTAATAATATTTTCCTGATTCCTTAATAAACTTTCTATGAAACCAATTATATTCTAAACATCGAAGCAGAGTTACTATGGGTCTGAGAGCGGTGATCTGATTGATGAGACAAATAAAAAATCGACTTTAGGTTCTTTCGAGATCTTCCCTTAGACGGTTAGGTGGAAAATATTTACGGTATAGTCAGTCTGGTTTTCGCCACCAAATTACTAACATTGACCATCACAAAGCAACCAAACAGTGGTCTAACCAATAACTTTCCATATAAGCTCACTGAATGCTTTGATTAGTAACTTAGTGCCACACATTTGATAGATCAGAAAAATCATTTATTTCAGAACTCTCTTGATGAAAACTTTCATATCCAAGTTCTTGTTTGAAAAAGTAATCTGATATCATGGTAGCATTGTCTTGATAAGAATATTGTATCACATTTCGTCATCTGACATCCTCTTCCCTTTAATCGAATACACTCATTATCTTGGTGTGTGAATGATGTCTTACTGGGAAGATTTAAACAAATCCTCACAAGCATTTCGCGTCTCGATTTCATATTCTCACACAACGTCCGAATAGCTATACATCTTGTTAAAGCTTCGCCACAACGATTGTGTAATGCTGAGTTAAACACCTCTTCTTTTCATAAAAGCAGTTTATTGCCTCTTTATTTCTTCAATATTTCAATATCAAGTACTAATCATATATATTCTACCCTTCCGCATACAGTGAATAAGTGCAAGAAAAGAGAACAAAGCACATGCGTTATGACATTAGATCAGCCAGTACACTGGAAAGGTGTTCAACTCGGACCTGCAGCTAACGAAATTTCTTAACGGTCCAAAGTTGTACCGACTTTAGGAGGCTTCCAGTTAAGTAATTTCTAAGCAGGATTGGATAAATTATGTCAGGAAATTGTATCGGAGAACTTTTGGGTATCCTGTACACTATGACAACATTAGTAGAAATGTTGAATAGCCGTGCCTAATCAAGATCATTGAGAACTTTATCTAGAGTTTTCTCCGGGACCTTTACATGTGTTAATGAACACATTTAAAACCGTCGGAGGAGATGACAAAATCTAGGATCTGCGATCTTATTCAACAATGACTGGATGACGAAATCAATAAACAACATTTACAAGAAAATGAAACTGCATCTCAAAAACCATATTAGGAAATCTCCAAATTAAGTTGGAGACATTTTACGAACCGTAAAGTTTGGCTGCAGTATATAGGGAAGGTCATAATCGTATTCCAATTCATCCAAACGGAGTAGATTGAACAGGGGATTAGAAACTTTATTTGTAGGCAATTAAATTAATGCTTCCGTTTTCTCACGCAGCTGGTCATATCTTATATGCAAAATTTGCACATCGCTATACTCAACTGATGGAAGCTATGGAGGCAAATCCGGTAACAGAGGATTACAAGAAATTAACAACTCAAGGAACATTCACAATTCGTAAAAAGAGAGGCTTCCTTTAGAGAAGTTCCAAGTTATAAGATTATCGAACAGTGCTTAACGAAGACCACAAAATTTTCTGGGGGATTAACTCAACGTCAGACACAACGTTAGCAAGGTTAATACCTGATACCCAAATACTGTTACGATAACGGAAGTTCTACAGAATTTTTTTGGGCATCAGTTTTTCATCAGAGCGACACGTTGTGCTTATGCCATCTTCCTTGTGTGATAATATATCAATGCGCAAGAATCTCATTTCGACTGCTCTGAATACTTCAAACTCTATTGTCCTGAGTTTTAAAACACATACGTAGAAAGAAGAGTCCTTCTACACGCAATGGTGTGGACAAAAATGGCAACACAAATCTGCTTTAAGTACGTATAAAATTATGTTAGGCGCTTTTTTCACTGCAATAACGCACACTCTTTTTAAAATTACTGGAGAATTTGTATTTCTTGATTTTCTAAACGTTTTCTCACCGGTGAGTAAAATTCTACTAAGCGTTCCCTCTCTTGCAGATGAGTGCACCAACTGTATTAGTTTTTTGACACCTTTCCTATCTAAGACGGAATGATCAACGACAAGTATTTCTGTAATCTTATTTATTAAATTCAACACTACATTATTTCGCTGACGTGAATAGAGATTGCGGGTTCTGTCCATATACCCAACCTTATGTTCTCAAGAGGAGAAAGCTACTCCACAAAATGTACCCGGTTGATGGCCAGCAGTGTACTGATCTCTAACACTGAACCAACTATAATTTGACCTGGTATGTATGCGAGCATATCCATAACCGTTGACCAGAGCAATCCTAGTTCATGCTGTAATACACTATAAACTTTTGAAAAATTACTCTCATTTGACATATCTATAAGGCTGCCGATTGTTGATTTCTGCAGAAATAATGGTATTACTAAGTGTAGATATCACAATGCACTTAGATAAAAAGATAATAATAGTAAATGTCGAGATCCGCCATGATATTTGCATTAGGAAGAGTGGAATCAGTTTGCATGCAGTACAACCGACGAGAGCGGGCGGGTTGAATGGGAAAGTATGGCAGGTCATATTGTCGCTAGGACTTGCAAATTCGAAATATTCGAGTTTAAACTTAGTGACGGCCGGAAAAAGAGTCTTGAGCTGAGAGAGAATAAATATCATGGTGAGCACATAAGGTATAGTAAAGAGAAAGCGCGTTATTTGATGGACAAGTAGATAGATCACTTGCTAAAGAACACGTATCCCCGAGCTTGTGAGGCTTTTTGTAATCTGCATGCACAACGACACAAATCGCCTTAAAAGGAGAAGGCGATTTGTAGGCGGAGGCGGCGGCGGAGATACTAATTGAAGGCGAGATCTTCATGGTAATAGTATTCCACAATGTCTGACGACAGACATTAATCGATCTTTAAGGGTTGCGGTCAATAAATAAATAATTTTGAGGATGTACAGGGATGTTCGATTTTTAAATAGTGGTTTAGAGTGCAACAGGCGTGCCTTAATTCGAGGGTTTTATTTCTAGGTGCCCGGTAAGGCTAAACGGCTTATGCCGGAATAACTCCTTCTTACAGTGCAGTGTAATTTGAAATCATCAGTGGACATTGGCAGGTATTCTTTAAATTCTATTGGCTTAGAAATAGTAAAGAAATTCAACAATTAATCGGAGGCCGCAGTATTTTGTGTTGCGTACCTAGTTCTTAAAAACGAAGCACAGACGAGGGAATCACAGTCATATAGCTTTGAGAACGTACAGCGGTTTGTTTTAGTTGGGCCTTTGGTATTGAAAAATGTTGTGATACTAAATGTAAAAAACATAAGTATTAATTTATCAATGATAATCAAAGAAATGCTATACTTACCGTTTATATGCAGGTAGAATAATATTTGAAAGTTTTTCCTGCTGAAGAAATCTACTTTGCACGTATCACGCTCTAACCTTGTTCTTGATCGTTAGCCTGATAGAAACAGTTTAATCAAAAGAAATTCTCTAGTGTGTTTAAACTCGAGGCTATCAAGTATGCGTTTAATTAGCGTCCTTGCTGCTTACTAGGTCTTAAATTCAGGGCTGTGTAAGATTCACTAGGTTCTGGTCTATCATTAATAATATTTTTACGATTGCATAATGAAAAAAACCTGATATGGAACCCATTATATTCTAACATCCGAAGCAGCCTTACTTAGGGTCTGAGACCGGTCATCTAATCTATGAGACAAATAAGGAATCGATTTTAGGTTCTTTTGAGATCTTCCCTTAGACGGATAGTTGGAAAATATTTACGGTATAGTCAGTCCTGTGTTCGCTACCAACTTTATAACACTGTTCATCACAAGGCAACCAAACTGTGGGCTAATCAAATAATCTTTCCATATCATACTAATGATCTATATCCCGTCTTAATTTCTCCAATTATTCCTGTCCATATACAGCTACCTTTATCCTTCGAAACCTTCTTGCATCATTTGAAGCCGTCTAGTATTGATCTCCAAGTTTCTCAAGAAGCGTGATTGAATTGTCGTTGATTCAATGGCAGTCTTGAATTCAATCGTTGGAATACTTCCCGAATGTCTTTCTTAATCTTTCGTCATTTTCCGTGTCTAATTGTATATATATATCCTTAAGATATAAGTTGAAAATAGCGCTTAACATAATTTATATATGTAGTGTACTTAAAGCAGATTTTACTTGCCATTTTTCGTCTACACCTCTGCGTGTAGCAGAACTCTTCCTTCTAAGTGTGAGTTTTAATTTTCAGTACAACAAAGACTCGTTTACGTTGAGCGCAGTCGAATAGACATTATTCTGCAATGAGATATTATGACACATGGAAGGTGGCATTAGCTCAACGTGCCGCTGAGATGACAGAGTGTCTCCTCAAAAGTACTTTAGAACTTTTGTTATCGTGACAGTAGTTTGGAATGATTTATTAATCTTGCTAACGTTATATCTGACGTTGTTAATCCTCCAGAAAATTTCGTGGCCTTCATTAAGCACTGATCGATTGTCATATCAATTGGAACTTCGCTCAAAAAGACTTCTTTTTCAGCGAATTATGAAGGTTCCTTGAGTTGTTAATTTGTAGCAATCATCTGATACCGTATTTGCCTCCATTGCTTCTATCTGTTGATTATAGTGATGTGCAAATTGTTCATAGAAAAGATGACCAGCTGCTTGAGAAAACGGTAGCATTAATTTAATAGCCTTCAAATAAATTTTCTAGTTTCCTCTGCTACGACTTCGCTTCAGCGTTGACATATCTGGTGGTACATACTATACAATCCAAGTACAGAAAAATCAAAGAAATACTAGTTATTAAAATCAGTCTGCGTAGAATGCGAACAGATGCTTGACGAGGGGCAACGGTGGCTCAGTAGGTAAAGCACTCACATCTGGTGCTAGAAGAGGTCGTCGGATCAATCCCTCCACGTGTTATGTGAGCTTTGTGGTAAACAAACACCGTGAGAGTGGGAGTTTTCGGATTAGGCCGTTTTCGTCCACTTTCTTCATTCTACCAATTCTTGAGCCGTAATTTCCTAAAGTATATACGAGAAAGTCGGGACTTGGGAGTTTTTTTTCCTTCAAAACTATCCTTTATTCAACATTTCCAAATAAGGCTACAAAAATTTTGGATATACTATTTATTGTTAGTAAAGATTTCCAAAATGACCAAACTTTAATTGTACTGTAATATGCATACGTCAGGTCGAAATTAGGAAATTGTAGTAATATATTGAACCCTAATATACAGAAATACTCGTTCTTGATTGAGCGTACTCAAAATAAGTTTTTATGGCTACTTACACTGAAGAAAACAAAATTTTACACGAAATTTGAAAGCTACATTAAATTCGTAGAAAATTTGAAACATTAGAACTAAGGAAAGAAATATTGATTTATTACTTTTACAGAAACTCTTTCATGGCAAAATAGACTATTGCGAACTTAACTACCAAATATTTATCCACGTACCATCCACTAAATTGCACACTGCTCCGAAAAATACACTTTTTTTGACAGCAAAAACAAACGTCTTAAGCAGATCTTCTATATGGAGAATTAGTGCAACCTATAAAATAGTTAAAGAAGATCCCAACCTTGATGTACTGGCAATGGGTGTAAGTAGTTTTAAGAATTCTATTATTTATGTAAGCCGAATTTAATTATTATTAATAGCTTTATTACGCTAAATAATCTTAATAACGTATATACTAAGTAATACTATAATTAGGCCTGTGCTTGATGCCAATAAAGCAGTAAAAAATTTCTCCGTTCCTGAGCAAAATAGCCTGTAGTACTAAAAGCTCTTTCAGTAGACACACTAGAAGCAGGGATGACGAAATACTTACGTGCTAATTTACACAAATGAGAACGCTTGTTCTTGTTGCTTCAACCAATGCAGTATATGTAGTTCTCTTACACATGATGACATGTGAAACCAAATGTAAAAAATATAAATATTAATTTATCAATGATAATGAAGCAATTGCTATACTCCCCGTTTATATGCAACTACAATACTATTTGAGAGAGCTTCCGGCTGAAGAAATCTACCAAGGACGCAAAACGCTCCCACGTTGTTCTTGATCGTTAACATAATAAAAGCTTTTTAATCCAAAGATTTGTGTTCTTACGGATAATATATTTATAAAAAATGTCCAGTGTTAATACTCAAGGCTATCAAGTATCCACTTAATTAACATTTTTCTGCTTACTAGGGCTTACATACAGAGCTTTGTAGGATTCACTAGGTCCGGTCTATCATTAATAATATTTTCACAAATGCATAATGATAAAAACTTGATATGGAACCCATTATATTCTAACTTCCGAAGCAGCCTTACTTTGGGACTGAGACCGGTGATCTGATCGATGAGACAAATATAGAATCGATTTTAGGTTCTTTTGAGATGTTCTTTTAAACGGTAAGGTAATAAATATTTACGGTAGTCCTGTTTTCGCTAATAAATTAGTAACACTGGTCATAAGAAAGGAACCAAACTGTGGGCTAATCAAATAATCTTTTCATATAATCTCATTGTATGCTTTGATTAGTAGCTAAGTCCCACACATTTCATAGACAAGAAAAGGTCATTTATTTCAGATGTCTGTTGATGAAAATTTTCTATAACCAAGTTCTGGATTTAAAAGTTATATTATATCACGGTAGCAATCTCTTCATAAGAATATCGTATCACATTTCTTCACTGTGACATTCACTTTCCCTTTAATGCTATACACTCATGTTCTTGGTGTGTCAATGCCGTCTCGACTTCTTATTCTCAAACAACCTTTGCATAGTTCTTCATCTTGTGAAAGCTTCGCTACAACGATTGTGTAATGGTGTGATCCACACGTGTTCTTTTGATATAAGCAATGTGGTTCCTCTGAATTTTTTCAATATTTCTTCAATATTTCAATATTTCAATATTAAGTACTAATATTAAATACTCTTCTGCAAACAGTAAAAAACTGCCAGAAAATACAAAAAAGCACATACGTTAAGATATTACATCAGCCATTATACTGGATAGTTTTTCAAATCGTACCACAGCTCAAGAAATTTCTGAACGGCGCAGTGTTGTAACGCTTTTAGGAGTTTTTCAGTTAAGTAATTACGAAGCACGATTGGATACATTAAATCAGGAAATGGTATAGAAGAACTTTGGTGTATCCTGTACACTATGAAAAATTTACTGAATATGCTGATGGCCATGCCTACTCAAGATCATTGAGAACTCACTTCTAAACTTTGCTCGGGGTTATGAAGACATTTACAACCGTCAGAGAAGATGACATTATCTAGGATCTGCGATCTTATACAACAACGTCTGGATGAGGAAATCTATATGCAACTATTACCACAAAATAAAACTGCATGACAAAAACTGCAGGAAATTTCAAAATTAAAACGGTGAAATATTCCGAATGGTTAACTGGCTACAGTATACGCTATCAGAAGATTACAAGATATTAACAACACAAGAACATTCATAATTAGCAGGAAAAGAGGCCTTTTTGAGCGAAGTTCCAAGTGATATGATTATCGAATTGTGCTTATTGAAGGCACCGAAATTTTCTGGTTGATTAACTCAACGTCAGACACAACGTTAGCAAGATTAATGCTTCATTCCCAAATACTGTTACGATAACAGAAGTTCTACACGATTTTTGGTGTCATCAGTTTATCCTCAGGGCGATACGTTAAGCTAAAGCCACCTTCCTTGTGTGATAATATCTCAATGCGCAAGAATGTCAATTTGACAACGGTGAATATTGCAGAGACTCTGTTCTGTTGTGTAATAAAACCCACACGTAGAAGGAAGAGCCCTTATACACGCAATGGTGTGGACTAAAAATGGCCAATCAAATCTGCGTTAAGTACGTTAATGAATTATGTTAAGCGCTATTTTCATCTAACATTATATTGGCATAAATTACAATTAGACACGGAAAGAGCCGAAACACAAAAATAGGTTTCAGGGAATATCTCAACGATTGAAATTAATTGTGCCTTTGAAGCTGACAATTTGCTCACGGTCCTTGAGAATTTTGGAGATCAATACTAGACTGCTTGAAATGATGCAAAGACTTTTCGAAGGAGCAAAGAAAACTGTAAATTGACAACAGTAATAGGAGAAACTAGAAACGGGGTATCTGTAGCTGTTGATGGGTGTGATTCAGATCTTACAAGAATCTTGGTAGAAGACTTCATGAGCAGTTGCCGATTCTTTTAATGCCACATACAAGCAGAACCGAAAGGAAATGCAACGAATTCATTAAATTTTAAGAAACTTAGCGTCATTAAAAGTTTGCTTTAACTTTTTTGATGCAACAGGCTGTGACACGAGCTCAACAATACTCAGGAGACAATAGTTGCAAGCCTTCAAGATCCTTCAAAAAGAAAAAAAAACTGTACAAGTCAGTCAGAGTCTTAAACGGAGTTAGGAGTCAAATCTCAATTCTAACAAAATGTTCATATACAACATAAGGACAATCATAGACATTAGGCTATAGATCTAAGCTCATATCTTTGTTTGGATTTTCTTCCTGCCAATGTTAAAGGCTGTTAGCTGGACTGTGCAAGAAAAGTACTCTAGGCAGTTTGTCATTTTATTTGGCTATATGCAGCGATCATCTATTAAAAATTTTACAGTCGATTTAGTGCTTAAATAAACTAAAAAATAACACCCTATAATAAACTAAAAAATCTTGAAAAATTACTTTCATATGGAATATCTACAATGTAGCCGAATGTGGCTTTCTGCAGATATTATGTTATTACTACATGAAGATATCAGTTTGCATGCAGTACAACCGACGAGAGAGCGTGGGTTGAAATGGAAAAAGTACGGCAGAACATATTGTCTTTAGGACTTGCTAATTCGAAATATTCGTGTTTAAAACCAGTGAAGTGCCGAACAGGAAGTCTTTAGCTAAGAAAGAATGAATAACACGGTGAGCATAAGATATAGTAAAGAAAAAGCGCGTTAAATGATCGATAACTTGATGGGTAACTTGCGATAGGATAAGCATCCCCGAGCTTATGAAGCTTTTTGTAATATACATCCACTACGTCAGAAATCGTCTTAAAATGAGAACATTAGCAGAGACATCAGTTGACTTCATTTTAATAGTATTCTACATTGTCTGAATAGAGATATTAATAAAAGATTATATCGATCTCTAAGTGATGCGGTGATTAAAGAAATAATTTTGAGGATGCAAGGGATTCATCGACATTTTATCGGTGGTTTAAAGTTCAAGAGCGCCAATAATTCGAGGGTTTCATATGGAGGTTAGCGCAAGGCTAAACGGATTTTGCCGGACTATGTCCATATTACAACGGTGTGAAATTCGAAGTCAGGAGTGGACATCGGCATCTATTCCTTAACTCCTAATGGCTTAAAGCTAGTAAAGGAAGTAACAAAGAATCCGAAGCCGTAAGATCTTGTGTTGTGTACCTAGGTCTTAAGACGATGCAATAGTGCTTTTAAAGCTCTTTAACTCACTTTATATAATGGCGTACTATGTATAAAAATCGTGGATTTACTTCACCCTTTAATAAGACGAGGGTATCACACACGTATAGCTTTAGGAACTTACAGCGGTTTTTTTTTTTTTTTTTTTGGTGGGCCTTGCAATTGAAAAATGTTGGGATACCAAATGTAGAAAACAAGTATTAATTTATTAATGATAATCAAGCAATTGCTATACTTCCCGTTTATATACAACTACAATATTATTTGAGAGCGATACTTGCTGAAGAAATTTACTTAACACCCATAACGGTCTCACCTGGTTCGATTAATCAAGGTATACAATGAAATTACTAATCAAAGCATACAATGAGAGTACTAATCAAAGCAGACAATGAGATTATATGATAAGATTCTTTGATTAGCCCACAGTTTGGTTTCTTTGTGATGACCAATGTAACTAATTTGGTAGCGAACACAGGACTACCGTTAATATTTTCCACCTAACCGTCTAAGGGAAGATCTCAAAAAAACCTAAAATCGATTCTATATATGTCTCATCGATCAGATCACCGGTCTCGGACCGAAAGTAAGGCTGCTTCAAAGTTGGGATATAATGGGTTCCATATCAAGTGTTTATCATTATGCAATTGTGAAAATATTATTAATGATAAACCAAAACCTAGTGAATACTACACAGCTCTGTATGTAAGTCCTAGTAAGCAGCAAGGACTTGAATTAAATGGATACGTGATAGCCTCGAGTTTTAACACACAGAATTTCTATAAATATTATCCGTAAGAACACAACTCTTTGGATTATTCAGTTTCTATTAGGCTACGATCAAGAACAAGGTGAGAGCGTTATGCGTGCTAGGTGTATTTCTTCAGAAGGAAGAACTCTCAAATAGTATTGTAGTTGCATATAAACAGGAAGTATGGCAATTCCATGATAATCATTGAGAAATAAATACTTATGATTTTTACATTTGGTATCACAACAAATTCAATCCCAAGGGCCAACCTAAAACCGCTGTATTATCTCAATGCCATATGACTTTCATATAATCGTCTTATTATCAGGAGAAGTAAATCCACGGTATATAAATGGTACGCCATTGCATAATGTGAGTAGGCAGCTTTAAAAGCATTACTACTTTGATTTTAAAGCTAGGTAGACAACAGTAAATACTGCTTCCCCCGATTAATTTTTTAATTTCTTTACTAGCTCTAAGCCGATAGGAATTAAAAAATACATGCCAAAGTTCACTGATAATTTCTTAATTACACAGCATTGTATGAAGGAGTTAATCAGGCATCAGCCTTACCGAGCACCTCCAAAGAGAACCATCGAATTATTGGCACACATGTTGCACTCTAGACCATTAATCAAACTCCGTCCATCTCAAAATCATTTCTTTAATCACCGCATCACTTAAAGATCGAATAATATTTGTCTTCAGACATTGTAAAATAATATTATAAAGAAGTTAAATATCATCTCTGCTTAAATTAGTATCTCTGCTAATGTTATTATTTTAAGGCGATTTCTATTGTTGTGGATGCAGATTACAAAAAGCTTCACAATCTCGGGGCTGCCTCTCCTTTCGTAAGTGACCTAACAACTTGTCCATCAAATAATTCGCTTTCTCTTTACTATACCTTATGAGGTCGACTCGATATTCATTCTTTCTCAGCTAAATACTTCTTGTTCCGCACGTCACTAAGTTTAAACTCGAATATTTCGAATTTGCAAGTCCTAACGACAATATGACCTACCGTACTTTTCCCATTTCATCCCGCCCGCTCACGTCGGTTGTATTGCATGAAAACTGATTCGACCTTTGCACCGATTAATTTCACCTTTCAAGTATAATTTAAAATCTTTCAAGTATGAACTTCCATCTTAAAAAATATTCCACGCGTCTTTTGCAACCTTGACTCATTTCAATAAGTTGCTTTATTGATAACGTATCTATCACACTGATCTTCAAGCTATAAAACAAAGTCTTTTTCACTCGCACGGTTCCTTTTGTACTACCGACTGAAATATCACACAGTCATATTAAACTTATTTTAGGAAATGAATTTCTCAATATTCTCAACGTGTTCTCACCGGTAAGTAAAGTTCTACTAAGCTTCCCCTCTGTAGCAGATTAATGCACTAACTGTATTATCTTTTAGACAGCTTTCATATCTGAGACGGATTGATCACCAAGAAGAATATCTCTAATCTTATTTATTAAATTAAACACTACCTTATCTCGCTGACGTGAATAGAGTTTGCGTGTCTTTCCACATACTCAAAGGTATCTTCTAAAGAGCAGAAAACTAATCCACAAAATGTACACGATTAATCACCAGCAGTTAAGTCTGACGAAATGTACTCATATCTAACACTAAACCTGTCATTTGGCCTGGTACGAGAGCCGCTCTTGATCACCAAGTATATCCAACGAAAATATAAGGACCAAATCGTTTGTAGAATCTGCATAGATGAACACTGCATATAGCGGAATATCATAGCAAACTGCCTAAAGCACATTCCTTGCACAATCTAGCTAAGAGCTGTTAAATTGGCAACTTTAGACTGTTTTTAGAGAATATTGCATTACCAAGTTACAGACACATTCAGATATATTATTAAGCGGAGATGTCGAGATAAGTGTTGTTCTCTTATCAGAACGAATGCAAGCAGTTAGCAGGAACATAAACTTCGAAAGATTCCTTTTACTATGCTCAATGAGATAACTATTATTAGTAAATATCAGAGAATTTAAAACAGTTCCTTTCTCTGATTTTTAAATATGTGAGTAACTAACGATTTTACAGCTAACGAATAAGTCAGTAAAACGACAATGAGTGTAACTTTCATATCCGCATATGAAATGTTCCTTTTGCCCAAATGAAATGGAACAAGTTTACTATTCTAACACGCTAACAATGAACGACAATAAACGAAAATAACGTTTTATTTTTTTCTTTTTGTATATTTTAGTGATTAACCATCAAGAAGAGTCTGCTACATGTTCCAAGCTCAACGTTCGCCCAACTCAACGGACTCACTTTCATTAATTATATCACACAATTTAGTACAGTTAACTCTTTTAACAATTGTAAATATCTCACAATGTCCGACAATCCCGCTTTTTCGTTTTATGTTTAAATATGTGGATAACCGTCAGCAAGAGTTTATTTCTACATCCAACCACTAGTTTCGACCTATTGAATGGAAAAATTTTCATATTTAAAATCTCTGAAAATTTACGACGATTCTTTCCTTTTATTTTATACTTAATTATTTCACTAACTAATGGTTATAAAGAGTCTGGTTCACTTTTGATATAGTCTCTTCGCAATAATAAATCACCTCACTTTTCAATTATAAATATCTAACATTTTAAGACAATTCTCTTTTCAATTTAAGACAATACCGATCTCCCATTTTGTTCACAAATATGTTAACGAACGATCAGCAAGAGTGTTCTTGGTCTTCTAAAATCTTATTACGCTCTACTAAAAGGAGTCCCCTTACAATATTACATATCTGTGAAATAACTACAATACCGTTTTTTTCTCACTTTTTAATTGTACCTGGCATTTCACGACCACTCCATTCTTTCATTTTATTCTAAAATTTTTCAGTAACTAACGATCAGCGAGAGTTAATTCGGATTGGAAACAATACTTTCATCCTACAGAATGGAATCCCTTTTCACTTGATAATGTCTTGGTATTTTCGACTATTACGATCTTTCATTTTATACTATATATGTCAGTAACTAACGGTTAGCAGGAGTATACCTCTACACCTCTTTACTATACTACATAGAATCGGCTTTAATAGTAATTATCTGAGAATCTACGACAGTTATATTATTTCATTTAACCTAAAAGGTTTCAGTGACCATCATGAAAAGTTTTTTTTTTACATTCCAAAACACAGCTCACGCCCTATGTGTAAAAAACCTTTTCAATCTTAAATATTCGTCAACTTACATTATCCTTTCTCTCATGTTATTTTTAAATATGTTAGTAACTAAACCATCAGCAAGAAAATACTTCAGCTTCTAAATACTCGTTTGGAGGTATTGAAAAACTCAAATTTCAATTTTAAATATCTGAGTATTGTGTTATTTTTACTTTATTCTTAATTATGCCTTCAGCTAGCGATCGCCAAATTTCTGTATCACAATTCAAACACACCATTCACTTTAGAGAATGAACTCATTTTTAATACTACATATCCGATAATTTACGTGAATTCTATAATTTATTTTATTCTAAAACAGTTGATTTAACAAAGGATCATCAAGAGTCTACAATACACACCTTTTCCATACGCAAACGACTCCCTTTTCTAATGTAAATATGTGATAATTTATGAGTGCTTCGTTGTTTGTTTTTATTTTTAAGTATCCCAGCAACTAGCGATCAGCAAAATTCTATTTCATATTCTGATCACTTGTTTCGCACTACTGAATTATCTAATTTTTCAATTATAAATACATGACAGTTTACGACAATTGCGATCTATCGTTTTATCTAAAATTTGTTACAAACTAACGATAAGCAAGATTTGGTGTTATATAACATACACACCTTTCGCAGTACTCGCCCCTCTTCATTTATAACTATTTGATAATTTACGAGTATTTGTTTCTTTTATTTTATTCTAACATACATGATTAAGTAATGATCTTCAGAAATGTGCTTCATCTTCCAAACAGCTCTTTTGGCCATACTAAGTAGACCTACTTTCAGTTGTAAATATGAAAAGAGAATGAACGACAATTCCGTTCTTTTAACTAACTCTTATTCATCTCGGTAAGTAACCATCAGCAAGGTTCTACCCAAGTTTCGAAACACTCCATTCTCCTTAGTGAATGCACTCACTTTTAAATTCCAGAATTTTTAAGAATAAAATGAATTAACTGAATTCCCATAAATTGTTTATTTACGGTTGAAAATCTGCTCTATTTAATAGGGCGAAACAAGAGTTGGAAAATGGAAACTGTTGGAAACTGCAGCCCGGCCGATGAATTTATAAAGGTAGCGCTTTAAAGAACTGATTCGCGATACAAAGTAGTTATACAGAGATCTAAAAAATTATAAATTGACAGAATTTGTTTTGATATGTAGGTCACATTGGAAGATTTCCAGTTTACACCTGAAAGATATAAAAATTCCTGGGCTCAAAAAAGAATGCAATTAGTTAGCATGCACTACAATCAACGAGACATAATATTTGATAAGAAGCACAGTGAGTTTAGGATTTTTCAATTGCAACTTACACGCTGTAATTGACTAAAATGTGTTGAGAAATTCTCTTCATATGGCAAAAATTTAAGGTTTATCTATAAGGCTGCCGAAAGTGGCTTTCTGCACAAATAATGGTATTACTAATTGTAGATATCAGGATGCATTTAGAAAAAAAGATAATAACAGTAGATGTCGACATCCGCCATGATACTTGCATTATAACGTGTGGAATGTGTTTGCATGCAGTACAACCGATCTGAGCGGGCGGGTTGAAAAGGGAAAAGTACAGCAGCTCATATTCTTCTTAGGATTTGCTAATTCGAAATATTCGAAACCCTGTGACGTGCGGAACAAGAAACCTTTAGCTGAGAAAGAATGAATATCACAGTGAGCTCATAAGGTATAGTGCAGAGAAGGCGCGTTGAAAAAATGCACAAGTTGATGGGTCACTTCGATACGATAAGCATCCCCAAGCTTGTGAAGCTTTATTTAATACGCATCCACTACGTCAGATATCGCCTTAAAATGGGAACATTAGCTGATATGTAACTTGACTTCATTGTAATAGTATTCTACAATTTCTGAAAAGAGATATTAATAAGACATTATATCGATCTCTAAGTGATGACGTGATTAAAGAAATAATTTTGAGGATGGACGAGGATGTTCTATTTTTAATTAGTGGGTCGAAGTGCAACCGGCTGGCAATAATTCAAGGGGTCTATTTCGAGGGGTCTGTTAAGGCTAAACGGCTTATGTCTTACTGTCTTAAAGCTAGTAAAGGTATCCAACAATCAATCCGAAGCCGTAAGATCTTGTGTTGTGTACCTAGGTCTTAAAAACGAAGTAGTAGTGCTTTTAGAGCACCTTAACTCACATTATACAATGGCGTAGCATTTAAAAAACCGTGGATTTACTTGTCCCTTTAATAAGACGAGGGTATGACAGACCTATAGCTTTGGGAACGATCAGCGGTGTATTTAGGTGGGCCCTTGGGATTGATAGATGTTGAGATACTTAATGTAAAAAAATTAATAATTTATCAATTATAATCAAGTAATTGCTATACTTGCCGTTTATATGCAACTATAATACTATTCTAGAGTCCTACCTGCTGAAGAAATCTACCCATAACGCTCTCACCTGGTTCTTGATCGTTATCCTCATAGTAACTGTTAATCCAAACAATTGTGTTCTTAAGGACAAATTATTAGAGGAAAGTCTCCTTTGAGTTAACACTTGAGGCTATCAAATATGCATTTAATTAGCGTCCTTGATGCTCACTAGGGCTTACATACAGAGTTGTGTAGGATTCACTAGGTTCCGGTCTATCGTTAATAATATTTTCCCGATTGTATTTTCCTAAACTTGCTATGGAACCAATTATATTCTAACCTCCAAAGCAGCCTTACTTTGGGTCTGGCTAATGTTCTTGGTGTGTGAATGCTGTCTTACTCGGAAGATTTAAACTAATACTAATATTATATATTCTACACTTCTGCATACAGTAAATAAATGCAAGAAGAGTGAACAAAGCACATGCGTTATGACATTGGTTCTTTTTGGTGTGATTTGAGCAATGAACAGGTTCAGGTAGTCGATATGTAATTTACAAACGCTCCTTTCTTTCAATTTTAAGTATGTCAGTAACTAACGATTAGGGAGAATGTGGTACATATTCCAAAGTCTACGTTGGGCTTATTAAATAGCCTTACTTTTCAATTGTTATTATCTGACTTTTTGATACAATTCCGTTGTTACATTTTATACTAACCGATGATTAACAAGATGCTTTTTCATGTTCAAAACACTCCTTTAGTATTACTTAACGAGCTCTTTTGAGTGGTAAATGATAGAAACATTACAATAATTGCGTTTTATCACTTGTATTTAAATGCGTGAGAAGATAATGTTGATTTTAGCCTATTCTAGTTTCCAACTCTTTTTCGCCCTATTAAAACAGCAGCGTTTCAACCGTAAAAATTTAACAATTTTTGAGAATTCAGTTGATTCATTTTATTCTTAAAATTTTTGGAATTTAAGAGTGAGTGCATTCACTAAGGAGAATGGAGTGTTTTAAAACATGAGTAGAACCTTGTTGATGGTTACTTACCGAGATGAATAAGAGTTAGTTAAAAGAACGGAATTGTCGTTCTTTCTCTTTTCATATTTACAACAGAGAATAGGTTACTTAGTATGGCGAAGAGAGCTGTTTGGAAGATGAAGCACACTTCTGAAGTTCATTGCTTAATCATGTATGTTAGAATAAAATGAAATAACTAAATAGTCGTATATTATCAAATAGTTATAAATGAGGAGGGGCGAGTACTGCGAAAGGTGTGTGTGTTATATAACACGAAATCTTGCTTATCGTTAGTTTGTAACAAATTTTAGATAAAACGAGAAACCACAATTGTCGTAAACTGTCATGTATTTATAATTTAAAAACTAGATAACTCAGTAGTGTGAAACAAGTGATCAGAATATGAAATAGAATTTTTCTGATCGCTAGTATCTGGGAAACTTAAAGATAAAACGAAAGAACGAAGCACTCATAAATTGTCATATTTTTACATTAGAATAGAGAGTCGTTTGCGAATGGGAAAGGTGTGTTTTGGTGTATAAAGCTGACTCTTGATGATTCTTTGTTAAATCAACTGTTTTAGAATAAAATAAATTATAGAATTCACGTAAATTATCGGATACGTTGTATTAAAAAGTAGGTCATTCTCTAAAGTGATTGTTGTGTTTGAATTCTCATACAGAAATTTTGCCAAGCTAGCTGAAGGAATAATTAAGAATAAAGTAAAAATAAATGTAATATAAGTGTTACGGAAAATTGTTAAGCTTCGTGGCCTTCTGACTGAAAACAGTATGTTACAGTCGCAAAGGAAGAAGATGCTGAGCGGCACGTATTGATTGTCCTTATGTCGTATAAAACCTAAGTTAATAAGTTGAAAGCAACAGGAAAGCAACAGCAACAGGAAAGCAACGTGTAATAGTGCTTTTATTGGGTATAAATGGACATGGAGTCTTTGCATGTACCGCATAATGAAGCATCGTTCTTTATTAAGAGAGTTAAACTTTGCTTCTTTTTAGGAGGTTCTAAAACTAAACGGTAGCTACACAATTTTTAGTGTCGTTGCAGATGTCAAATTCCTTGGAATCATCGTTTGCTGTAGAACATCTTGATATATAAACAATCAAACAATAAACGATTGTTATAAATATCAATTGAACGGTACTGTAGTATGCGAAAGTTATATCAAAATGAATTGGTTTAGCTCGTCAAAATGAATTGGGTTTGTTTTGTTACGGTTTTATTTCCTCCTTGGGTACCAAAGCTGCTCGTGTTATAGAATCCCAAAATAACTAAACAGAAGAATACATCACCTTCATGTTTTATAGCTTTTCCTTACACTTTCATTTAAAGTTTCATCAAGATCGATTTTATGTCTATTTTTTTAGGTCTATAAGGCGGGGACATCACAAAATAATAATCATAACTGACTGGATCAACAATTAACCGTTGTCAATGACACATTTATTTTTAACAGCTGTTGTTCTTTATCTTCTATATCAGATTGTCTTCCGATTACCCATTCGTGCATGAACTCCCTTGGCTCAATGCAGAGTTGGCTTGAATACTTCATATCGCCTCTTTTACACTAACGTGTGGCTCGTTCAGAACCCTATCTTGCAGTCACTTTTTATCTACAGGTAAGATTATCCGGCTGGAGCTGATCTTAGCTGTGTAGGTCCACACACCAACCTCTTTCGATTCGGTTCATGCTTAAGCCATTTCGCTCCTGAAGTTGGAGGTAATTCCGAATTGAATGCTGCACAGCTACTGTGTTAGTAATTGGAAAAGTGGCCATATTGCAGCTTTCTAACTACTTCCTTGATTAATCTAATATGGTTTATACCAGGGAGGGCATTTTTCCATCTCCATACAGGTGTATAAGAAATGTCTAACCTTACCACTTTGTCACGATTTACATTTGATTGGTTGAAGGCTGCAAACTATTCAATCTTGAGTATAGCTGAGGTCGTGTCACAGCCTGTTGCGTCATGCAAACAGTGAAAGCAACCTTTTAATGACAATAAAGTTTCTTTAAATTTAATATTTTCGAAACATTTCCTTTCTGTTCTGTCATTGTGACTATGTGAAAGGCTATGTGAAAATGTGAAAATGGCTATGTGAAAATTAGCAACTGCTAACGAAGTCTTCTACCAAGATTCTTCATGGATCAGAATCAAACCCTTCAACAGCTACAGATTTCCTTTTACTAGTTTCTTCTAATACTGTTTTCCATATACAGATACTTTTTTCCTTCGAAAATTGTTTGCATTATTTGAAGCCGTCTAGTATAGCTCCCCAAGTTTCTCAAGAACTGTGATTAAATAGTCGTTGCTTGAATGGCAGATTTAAATTCGAGCGTGGCAGATATATCCAGAAAGCTCTTTTTCCTCCTTCGGCACTCTCCATGTCTAATTGTAATTTTTATCCATAACATATAAGGTGAAAATAGAGTTTCACATGATTTAATTCGTTCTTAACACAGAATTTAGTTGCCATTTTTAGTCCACACCATTGCGTGTAGAAGGAACTTCCTTCTACGTGATGGTTTTAAAACACAAGACAATAGAGACTCTGCATATTCACCTCAGTCGAATTGACATTCTTGCGCATTGAGAATTGACATCACGCAAAGAAGGTGGCATTAGCTTAACATGTCAATCTAATGATGATTTCGATTACGATTATGACCTTCTCTATATACTGCAGCCCATGTTCACGGTAATTTTAACAGTAACGGTTTTTAACTGAACATCTCCAATTTGTAACTTAAGTACAAAAAAAATTCTGTCAATTGGTAATTGTGTTTATGTCTATGTTGTACATCTGTTCTACCAGGCCTGCCAACTATACACTGCTGAGTATATCTGATGTCATGTCACAACATGTTGCATCAGAAAAAAAAGTTAAGCATTCTTTTAATGAGGCTTAAGTATCTTTAAATTTATTAATTTCGTAGCATTTCTTTTCAGCTCTGCTTGTACGAAGCCTTAAAAGAATCAGTAGCTCCTCATGAAGTCTTCTTCTAAGGAAACTCTGAATCAGATTCAACAGCTACAGATTTCCCGTTGGTAGTTTCTTCCACTATTCTTGTCGATATAAAGCCATTGACACACCAAGAAGATGTGTGTATAACATTAGAAGTGAAGAGGAAGTCAGAATGACGAAATGCGATACAATATTCTTATTAAGACAATTCTATCGTGATATCATTCTGGAACAAGGATATGGTGAATTTTCAACAAGAGATGTCTGAAATTATGTCTTTTTCTGCTCTGTGAAATGGGTCTGAGATACTAATCAAAGCATACAATGAGTTTATATGAAAAGCTTATTTGATTAACTCACAGTTTCGTTGCTTTCTGATGACCAGTGTTACTAAGTTGATGGCAAACACAGGACTGACAATACCGTAAATATTTTCCACCTGACAGTGTAAGAGAAGCTACAGCTGGCTTTGCTCCTTAGAAAACTATTTGCATCATTGGAAGCCGTCTAGTATTGATCTCTAAGTTTCACAAGAACTCTGATGGACTTGTCGTGGTTTCAATGGCAGATTTAAATACTCCATATTTAATTTCTATCCATAATTGTATCCATAAAATATAACGTGAAAATACTGTTTAACATAAATTATATATGTACTTAACGCAGATTTGAGTTGCCCTTTTTAATCCACACCATTGCGTGTAGAAGGAATCTTCCTTCTACGTGTGGGTTTCAAAACATAAGTCAATAGAGACTCTGCAATATTCACCGCAGTCGAATTCACATTCTGGCGCATTGAGATATTATCACACAAAGAAGGTGGCATTAGCTTAACATGTCGATCTGATGATAAACTGATGCCCATAAAAGTCCTTTAAGACTTCTGTAACAGTATTTGGAAATGAAAAATTAATCTTGGTAACATTGTGTCTTACGTTCAGTTAAACCTCGTGAAAATTTCTTGGCCTACATTAAGCATTGTTCGTTAATTATATCACTTGCATTTTCGCTCAAGAAGGCGTCTTTTTTCTGCGAATTGTTAATGTTCCTTGAGTTGTTAATTTCTTGTAATCCTCTTTTACCGTATTTCCTCCAGGTGCAATTGATGTGCAAATTTTTCATAGAAAGGATGACCTGCTGCTAAAGAAAATATATGCATTAGCTTAATGGAATTTAAATGTTGTTTCTAGTCCCCTGTTTAATCTAGTCCCTTTGGATGAATTGCATTACGATTATGGCCTCTATATTCTGCAGCCAATGTTAACGGTTCGGAAAAGGTCACCATCTTAATTTTGAGATTTCCTAATATGTTTTTTCACATGCACTTTCATTTTCATGTTAATGTTGCACATTGATTTTGTCATCCAGACATTGTTAAATAATATAGCAGATCGTAGATTTTGTCATTTCCTGCAAGGATTGTGTTTTCATTACCACAAGCAAAGATCCCGGAGGAAAGTCTAGAAGTGAGTTCTCAATGATCTTGAGTAGACATGGCCATTCAGCATTTTCACTAAATTTGTCATAATGTACAGGATACACCAACGTTCTTGTATACCATTTCCTGACAATGTATTCAATCGCGACTAGAAATTACTGAACACGAAAACCACTAAAGGCGGTACAACTTTGGACAGTTCAGAAATTTCTTCAGCTGAAGTACTATTTGAACACCTTTCAGTATAATATCTGATGTAATATCATAACGCATGTGCTTTGTTCAATTTTCTTGAAGTTATTTACTGTATGCAGAAGAGTAGAATATATAGTATTAGTAGTTGAAGTTGAAATATTAAAAAAAATACATAGGGACTGCACTGTTTATATCAAAGGAGACGTGTATATCTCACCATTACACAATCGTTGTAGCGAAGCTTCGAAAGATGAATAGCTATCCAAATTTTTTTTGAGAATAGGAGATCGAGACGAGAGAAACGATTGAAGATTTGATTAAATTTTCCGAGTAAGACTGCATTGACACGAAGAACATGAGTGTACTGCATTAGAGGGAAAGTGGATGTCAGAATGAAGAAATGTGATACGATATTCTTATCAAGACAATGCTACCGTGATATAAGATTACTTTTTCATTCAAAAACTTGAGTATGAAGAATTTTCATTTTAAAATTACATCAGAGATCAATGATTTTTCTGCTGTATAAAGTTGTGGCACTTAGTTACTAATCAACGCATACGGTGAGCTTAAATGAAAAGATTGTTTGATTAGCCCACAGTTTGGTTACTTTGTGATGACCAGTGTTATTAAGTTGGTACCTAACACAGGACTGACTATACCGTAAATGTTTTCCACCTAACCGTCTACGGGAAGATTTCAAAAGAACCTAAAATCGATTCTGTACTTGTCTCATCGATCAGATCACCGGTCTCATTGTCAGACCCAAATTAAGGCTGCTTCGGATACATAACAAAAATAGGTTACATAGCAAGATTTTTCATTATGCAATCGTGAAAATAATATTAATGATAGTCCGGAACCTAGTGAATCCTACACAACTCTGTATGTAAAGCATAGTGAGCACCTGGGACGGTTATAAAATGGTTATTTGTCAGCCTCGGGTGTTAACAAACAGGATAATTTCATTATAATATATCTGTTACAACACAACTCGTTGGATTAAACAGTTTCTATCAGGCTAAAGATCAAGAACAAGGTGAGAGCATTATGGGTGCTAAGTAGATTTCTTCAGCAGGAAGCACTCTCAAATAGTATTGTAGTTGCATATAAACATGAGTATAGCAATTGCTTGATTATCATTTAAAAATTAATACTTATGCATTTACCTGATATTTTCATTTTCTTAATATAAGTCCCCTACCCTGGGCTAATTCTGGCTACCGCGGTTTTAGGTAATCAACTGTGGATAGTTTGTTGAAAGATATTCCACAGCTCATGTTTTTTCTTCGTTACAAAAACACTTCTAGTTGTCTCTATTCATGGTGAATTACTGAACTTAAACATTTACAATTATTGAAAAATGAATAGTTATTTTTAAACATAAAAAGGCGTTACAGTTCAGGGGAATGCAGTAGTAGATTGAAGTGAATGAAAATAATGTTTGTTTGTTGTGATGTGCAAACTGAATGTGAATTTTAATAGCTCTAAGCTAATACGAATTAAGGTTTAAATGCTGATGCCCACTTCTGATTTCTTATTTTCACAGCATTTTAAGTAGGACATAAACCGGCATAAGCCTTTTAGCCTTACCGGACTCCTCGAAATAAAACTCTCAACTTATTGGACACCTGTTGAACCCTAAACCGTTAATTAAAAATCAAACATCCCCGTCCATCTTCTTAATTAATTTTTTAAACACCGCATCACTTAGGGATCGATTTAATTTCTAATTAATATCTGTTTTTAGATATTGTACAATGAAGTCAAGTGACTTCTCTGCTAAGTTTCTTATTTTATGGTGATTTCTGGTGTTGCAGATGCATATTAAAAAAAGCTACACAAGCGCGGGGATGCCTGCCCTATCGCGAGACCCTCCAACTTGTCCATCATTTTAACGCGCTTTCTCTTTACTACACCTTATGAGCTCACTGTGATATTCAGTCTTTCTCAGCTAAAGACTTCTTGCTCCACACGTCACTGATTTTAAACTCGAATATTTCGAATTTGCAAGTCTTAAGGACAATATAAGCTGCTGTACTTTACCCAATTCAACCCACCGTCTAACGTCGGTTGTACTGTAAGCAAACTGATTTTACTCGTTCGACTGGCAAGTATCATGCCGGACTTCTTCATATCATGATTTTATCTTTTTATCTAAATGCATTGTGTTATCTTTAATTACTATTACCATTATTTCTGGAGAAAACCACAGTCGGCAGCCTTGTAGATAAATCTTAATTCTTCTGCCATATGAAGGCCATAATTCATCATCAGATTTTAGTATAATACAGCATGTGAGTTGCAATTGAAAAATCCTAATCTCACTATGCTTCTTATCAAATATTACTATGTATGGTTGGTTGTAGTGCATGCTAATTGCTTGCATTAATTTGATAGCACAAAAACACGTATCTCGACATCTCCTCTTAGTAAAATGATATATGAACGTTTCGGTGTCTTATTTATTCTGTTTTCTGAAAAAAGTCTGACGTATAGACCTAAGCACATATAAGTTTATTTCGACTTACTTCTTGCTAATGTTAACGGCTCTATTAAGGAATATAATCTAGGCAGTTTCCCATGATATTCCGCTATATGCAGCGAACACCTAAACAGAATTCTACAGAAGATTTGGTGCTTCTATTTCTGTAAAGGACTTTAGTTGGTGATCTAGGATGCCTCTTGTCTACGGCCATTGCAATGTTCGCAAACATACCAGGCAAATGACAGTCTGGATCAGTGTTAGAGATGAGTACACTTCGGAAGCCTCAAATGCTGGCGATATATAATGTACATTTTGTAGAGTAGTTTTGTGCTATTGAGAGAACTACTTTCAGTCTGTGAAAGGACACGCAAGCTCTATTCACAAATGCGAGATGAGCTAGTGTTGAATTTAATAAATAAGATTACAGAAATTCTACTTGTTGATCATTCCGTCTCAGATAAGAAAGGTATCGAAAAGCTGATACAGTTGGTGTACTAGTCTTCTACAGAGCGGAAGCTTACCAGAATTTACTTACCGGTTAAAAAACGTTGAGAAAATTGAGAAATTCAAATCCTCCAATAAGCTTAATAAGACCGTGCGATAAGGCACTTTGTGGTGCAAGATTACCCATACGAGCCAGAAAGACTTCAAGATTCTATGGCCTAAAGATTAGTGTGAGAGATACGTAGCGTTATCAATATAGGATTTTGAAAAGTCAAGATTGCAAAAGACGCCTCGATATTTTTTATTAACGCAAGTTTAAATCTCAGACTAATCAAAAATTTTATCACAGTCTGTATTACTTTGGCCACCGAGACGAGCAAGTTCTCGAACACTATTCCCAAGGGTGGATATTCAGCACTTGTGGCTCAAGATATAGGATGTGAGCCTAGAAATTGTTATATCTTTCAGGAGTACTTGACTGAAAATCTCCCTATATAATCTAAGTACCAAAAAAATCTGTCACCTGATAATTTTGTTGATGTCTCTGTTCCACACCTCTTCTACAAAGCCTGTAGAACTTCTTTGTATCGCGAATCAGTGCTTTGCACCGCTACCTTTATTAATTCATCGGCCCGACTTGTCTCACAGGCTAAGTGAAGCGGGCCTTGTTCTACAAGATAATCAGGCACCTATTTTCCTAAGAATCCCCTACTAGATTTTCAGGCCAATAACTTTCATTTTAATCCTTTACAAGCCTACGACCATAAGTCAAGTTTAACTGTTACAGAAAATTGTTAAGTTTCGTGGGCTTCCATCTGAAAAATAGCTTGGTAGAGTCGCAAAGGAAAATGGTGCTTAGCAGTAAGGATTGATAATCCTTATGTCGTATAAAATCTAGGGCAATAAGTTGAAACCAACTCTGAAAGACGTGTAGTAGAGCTTTCATTCTTACGACCCAGTCTTAGATAAAAATGTTCATGGAGTCTTTGCATGTACGGAAAATCCAAACTTCGTTCTTTATTAAGAGTGTTAAAATTTACTTCCTTGTAGGAGAGTCGAAAAATAAACGGCAGTTAGATAATTTGCCCTTGCCTTGCAGAAGGCAGAATCCTGGGAGTCAATCATTTGCAGTTGAACATCCTAAAATATGGACAATAAACAATAAACAATTGTTATAAACGTACAATTGAATGATACTGTAGTATGCGAATGTGATATGTAAATGAATTGGTTTTTGCTCATTAACTTAAAAGTCTCCTGCTACAGTTTCATTTTCTCGGGTACAAAAGCAGCTCGTGTTAAAGGATTCCAAAATATGTAAACTAAATAATAAACCACCTTATCATTTTTTCCTTAGTCCTTAGCTTTTCATTTAAAGTTTCATCAAGATCGCCTTCGTGACCATTTTTTTTAGGTCTATCAGCCGTGGACTTATTTACGAAACAATAATCATAACTGATTGGTTCAACAATTAAGCCGTTGTCAATGACTCATTGGTTTGCTACAACTGTTGTTCTTCAGCATCTAAATCAGATTGTCTTCCGATCTGCCATTTTTAAAGAACTATGTTAGCAAAATATAGAAAACCTTGAAGACTTCTTATTGGCCCTTTTATACTTACATGTGGTTCGTTCACAATCCTATGTAGCAGTCACTTTTTATCTGCAAGTAAGTTAGCTATCTGGCTTGAGCCGATGGTAGCTGTGTGAGTCCTGGAATTCGCATATTCTCTTTCATATACCAACCTCATTCCATTGGGTTCATGCTTTGACAATTTCGCTCGTGGACTTTGAGCTACTTCCGAATGAATGGTGCACACCTGCCCTAATGGAAAAAGTGGACATATTGAAACTTTGTAACTACTCCTGATAAGGCTTATACCAGGAGGGACATGTTTCCTTCTCCACAAAGGCAAATAAGGAATGTCTAATCTTGACCATTGTTTCAGGATTGAGATTTGGTTGGTTGAAGACTGAGTACCTTCAGAAAATGAAAGATCGGAATAGTCGAAAATACCAAGACATTATCAAGTGAAAAGTGATTCCATTCTGTAGGATGAAAGTATTGTTTCCAAGCCGAATTAACTCTTGCTGATCGTTAGTTACTGAAATATTTTAGAATAAAATGAAAGAATGGAGTGGTCGTGAAATGCCAGGTACAATTAAAAAGTGAGAAAAAAACGGTATTTTCGTTATTTCACAGATATGTAATATTGTAAGGGGACTCATTTTTGTAGAGGAGTTTAGAAGAAGAAGCACACTCTTGCTGATCATTCGTTAACATATTTGTGAACAAATAGGGAGATCGGTATTGTCTTAAATTGAAAAGAGAATTGTCTTAAAATGTTAGATATTTATAATTGAGAAGTGAAGTGATTTATTATTGCGAAGAGACTATCAAAAGTGAACCAGACTCTTTCTTACCATTAGTTAGTGAAATAATAAAGTATAAAAGAAAAGAAAAGAAACGTCGTATTTTCAGAGATTTTAAATATGAAAATTTTTCCATTCAATAGGTCGAAACTAGTGGTTGGAACAAGAAGTAACCTCTTGCTGATGGTTATCCACATATTTAAACATAAAACGAAAAAGCGGGATTGTGGGACATTGTGAGATATTTACAATTGCAAAAAGAGTTAACTGTACTAAATTGTGTGATATAATTAATGAAATTGGTCCGTTGAGTTGGGCGAACTTTGAGCTTGGAACATGTAGCAGACTCTTCTTGATGGTTAGTCACTGAAATATACAAAAAGAAAAAAAAATAGAACGTTATTTTCGTTTATAGTCGTTCATTGTTAGCGTGTTATAATAAAAAACTTGTACCATTTCATTTGGGCAAAAGGAACATTTCATATGCGGATATGAAAGTGACACTCATAGTCGTTTTACTGACTTATTCGTTAGCTGCAAATTCGTTAGTTACTGACATATTTAAATTGAGAGAAAGGAACTGTTTTAAATTGTCTGATATTTACTAATAATAGTTATCTCATCCAGCATAGTAAAAGGAATCTTTCGAAGTTTATGTGCATGCTAACTGCTTGCATTCGTTCTGATAAGAGAACAATACTTATCTCGACATCTCCGCTTAATAATATATCTGAATGTGTCTGTAACTTGGTAATGCAATATTGTCTAAAAAACAGTCTAAAGTTAAAATCTAAGCACATATAAGTGTTTTTCGACTTTCTTCTTGCCAATGTTAACAGCTCTTAGCTGGATTGTGCAAGGAATGTACTCTAGGCAGTTTGCCATGATATTCCGCTATATGCAGCGTTCATCTATGCAGATTCTACAAACGATTTGGTGCTTATATTTTCGTAAATGAATTTACTTGGTGATCTAGAGCGGCTCTCGTACCAGGCCAAATGACAGTGAATTTCAGTGTTAGATATCAGTACACTTCGTAAGACTTAACTGCTGGTTATTAATCGTGTACATTTTGTGGATTAGCTTTCTGCTCTTTAGAAGATACCTTTGAGTATTTGGAAAGACACGCAAACTCTATTCACGTCAGCGAGATAAGGTAGTGTTTAGTTTAATAAATAAGATTAGACAAATTCTTCTTGTTGATCAGTCCGTCAGATATGAAAGGTGTCTTAAAGATAATACAGTTGGTGCACTAATCTGCTACAGAGGGGAAGCTTACTAGAAATTTACTTACCGGTGAGAAAACGTTGAGAATATTGAGAAATTCAAATCCTCCAATAAATTTAATATGACTGTGTGATATGGCAGTCTGTAGTACAAAAGGAACCGTGCGAGTGAAGAAGACTTTAAGGTTTTATAGCTTGAAGATTAGTGTGATAAATACGTTATCAATAAAGCAACTTATTGAAATGAGTCAAGGTTGCAAAAGACGCATGGAATATTTTTTAAAATGGAAGTTTATAGTTGAAAGGATTTTAAATTATACTCGAAAGGTGAAATTTCTAATCGGTGCAAAGATCGAAACAGTTTGCATGCAATACAACCGACGAGAGCAGGCGGGATGAAATGGGAAAAGTACGGTAGGTCAAATTGTCGTTAGGACTTGCATATTCGAAATATTCGTGTTTAAACTTAGTGACGTGCGGAACAAGAAATATTTATCTGAGAAAGAATGAATATCGAGTCGAGCTCATAAGGTATAATAAAGAGAAAGCGAATTATTTGATGGACAAGTTGTTAGATAACTTGCGAAAGGACAGGCAGCCCCGAGATTGTGAAGCTTTTTGTAATCTGTATCCACAACAATAGAAATCGCCTTAAAATAATAACATTAGCAGAGATACTAATTTAAGCAGAGATGATACTTGACTTCTTTATAATATTATTTTACAATGTCTGAAAACAAAATATTATTCGATCTTTAAGTGATGCGGTGATTAAAGAAATAATTTTGAGATGCACGGAATTTGATTAATGGTTTAGAGTGCAACATGTGTGCCAATAATTCAAGGGTTCTAATTCGACGTGCTCGGTAAGGCTGAATCCTGATTAACTCCTTCATACAATGCTGAGTAATTAAGAAATTATCAGTGGACATTGGCATGTATTCCTTAATTCCTATCGGCTTAGAGCTAGTAAAGAAATTCAACAATTAATCGGGGGAAGCAGTATTTTGTGTTGTCTACCTATGTGTAAAAACAAAGTAGCAATGCTTTTAAAGCTGCCTACTCACATTATGCAATGGCGTACCATTTATAAACCGTGGATTTATTCCTTATAATAAGGCGAAGGTATTAAAGTCATATAGCATTGAGATAATACAGCGGTTTTAGGTGGGCCCTTGGGATTGAATTTGTTGTGATACCAAATGTAAAAATCATAAGTATTTATTTATCAATGGTTATCAAGGAATTGCTATACTTCCTGTTTATATGCAACTACAATACTATTTGAGAGTGCTTCCTTCTGAAGAAATCTACCTAGCACGCATAACGCTCTCACCTTGTTCTTCATCGTTAGCCTAATAGAAACTATTTTATCCAAAGAGTTGTCTTCTTACGGATACAATATTTAAAGAAATTCTCCTGTGTGTTAAAAGTCGATGCTATCAAGTATCCATTTAATTAAAGTCCTTGCTGCTTACTAGGACTTACATTTGGTCTATCATTAATAATATTTTCACAATTGCATAATGATAAAAACTTGATATGGAACCCATTATATTCCAACTTCCGAAGCAGCCTTACTTTGGGTCTGAGACCGGTGATCTGATCGATGAGACATATATAGAATCGATTTTAGGTTTTTTTGAGATCTTCCCTTAGACGGTTAGGTGGAAAATATTAACGGTAGTCCTGTGTTCGCTACCAAATTAGTAACACTGGTCATCACAAAGCAACCAAACTGTGGGCTAATCAAATAATCTTTTCATATAATCTCATTGTCTGCTTTGATTAGTACTCTCATTGTGTGCTTTGATTAGTAATCTCATTGTATACTTTGATTAGTCGAACCAGGTAAGACCGTTATGAGTGTTAAGTTGATTTCTTCAACAAGTATCGCTCTCAAATAATATTGTAGTTGTATATAAACGGGAAGTATAGGAATTGCTTGATTATCATTGATAAATTAATACTTGTTTTCTACATTTGGTATCCCAACATTTTTCAATTGCAAGGGCCCACCTAAAAAAAACCGCTGTTAGTTCCCAAAGCTATACGTGTGTGATACCCTCGTCTTATTAAAGGGTGAAGTAAATCCACGATTTTTTTTTCAAAGTACGCCATTATAAAGTGTGAGTTAAAGAGCTTTAAAAGCACTATTGCATCGTCTTAGGACCAGGTAAACAACACAAGATCTTACGGTTTCGGATTCATTGTTACTTCCTTTACTAGCTTTAAGCCATTAGCAATTAAGGAATAGAGGCTGATGTCCACTCCTGACTTCGAATTTCACACCGTTGTAATAAGGACATAGCCCGGCAAAATCCGTTTAGCCTTGCGCTAACCTCAATATGAAACCCTCGATTATTGGCGCTCTTGTTGCACTCTAAACCACCAATAAAATGTCGATCAATATCTTGCATCCTCAAAATTATTTCTTTAATCACCGCAACACTTAGAGATGGATACATTCTTTTATTTATATCTCTATTCAGAAAATGTAGAATACTATTAGAATGAAGTCAACTGACGTCTCTGCTAATGTTCTCATTTTAAGACGATTTCTGACGTAGTGCATGTATATTACAAAAAGCTTCACAAGCTCGGGGATGCTTATCCTATCGCAAGTTACCCATCAACTTATCGATCATTTAACTCCCTTTTTCTTTAGTATACCTTATGCTCTCTTTGATATTCGTTCTTTCTTAGCTAAAAACTTCCTGTTCCGCACGTCACTGGAATATTTCGAATTATCAAGTCCTAAAGACAATATGTTCTGCCGTACTTTTTCCATTTCAACCCACGCTCTCTGGTCGGTTGTACTGCATGGAAACTGATATCTTCATGTAGTAATAACATAATATTTGCAGAAAGCCACATTCGGCAACATTGTAGATATGCCATATGAAAGTAATTTTTCAAGATTTTTTAGTTTATTATAGGGTGTAAGTTGTAATTGAAAAATCCTAATCTTACTACGCTTCTTATCAAATATTACAATGTCTGATTAGTTGTAGTGAATGCTAACTGCTCGCATTCGTTTTGAAAAGAGAACAACATGTATCTCGACATATCCTCTTAGTAAAATATCAGAATGTTTCTGTAACTTGGTAATACAATGGTCTTTGAAAACAGTCTGAAGTATAGATCTAAGCTAACATCTGTGTGTTTCGACTTTCTTCTGGCCAATTTTAACGGCTTATAGCTGGACTGTGCAAGGAATGTACTCTAGACAGTTTGCCATGATATTGCGCTTTTTGCAGCGGTGATGTATGCAGGATACTACAGACGATTTGGTGCCTCTAGTTTTTAAAGGAGTATACTTGGTTTTCTAGGATGTTTCTAGTCAACGGCCATACATATGCTAGCATACATACCAGGCCAATGTACAGTCTGCTTCAGTGTTAGAGACGAGTACACTTCGTAAGCCTCAACTGCTGTCGATTAATCGGGTACATTTTGTGGAGTTCCTTTCTGCTCTTGAGAAGATATCTTTGAATATGTGGAAAGACACGCAAGCTCTAATCACGTCAACGATATAAGATAGTGTTGAATTAAAAAATAAGATTACAGAATACTTCTTGCTGATCGTTCCGTCTCAGATATGAAACATGTGAAACAGCTAATACAGTTGGTGCAGTAATCTGCTACAGAGGGGAAGCATACCAGAACTTTACTCATCGGAGAGAAAACTTTTAGAAGATCGAAAAATCAAATCCTCCAATAAGCTTAATAAGATTGTGCGATATGCCCTCTGTAGTGCAAGATGAACCGTGCGAGTCAGAAATGGAAAGGTTTTATAGCCTGATGTATAGTGTGATTGATACGTAGGGTTATCAATATATCATCTTGATGAACTGAGTTAAGGTTGCAAAAGACGCCTCAAAATTTTTTACAGACGCAAGTTAACTTTCATTCTAATAGAAAGGTAATAGATGTATCTATTGCTTTCTTTGGGCACTGAGACTAGCAAGTACTGGAACACTATTACTAAGGGAGAAAATTGGTGGCTTCTGCTCCAAGATGTGGGAAGTGAGCCAAAAGTTTTATATCTCTTAGGTGCACTTAAAATCTGCTAACGTAACTTAAGTACATAAATAATTATGTGAATTGATAATTTGTTGTTGTCTCTGTTCTACACCTGTTCTACGAGGCCTGTTTAACTTCTTTGTATCGTGAAACAGTTCTTTAAAACGCTAGCTTTATAAATTCGTCGGCCGGACTTCTCTCAGAGGCCAAGAGAAGCGGGCCTTGGTCTACAAGGTAAACACGTTACTAATTACCTAAAAATCTCCTATTAGAGTTTCATTCCAATAACCTGCATGTGAATCATTTACTAGCTTACCACAATATGTGTAAAATAACTTTAACGGATTATTGTTAAGCTTCGTGGCCTCCTGACAAAAGCAGCTTGGTACTTCGCAAAGGAACAAGGTACTTAGCAGTAAGAATTGATTGTCCTTATGTCGTATTAAGCCTGGAGGAATACGTCGAAACTAACAGGGATCGACGTGTAGTAGAGCTTTCATTCTTACGTTCCCTCTTGGATAAAAATGTTACATGGAGTCTTTCCATGTACCGCATATCGAAACATCATTCTATATTCAGCTATTCATCTTGTGAAAGCTTCGGCAAAACGATTGTGTAATGCTGAGATAAAAAACCTCTTCTTCTGATATAAGCAGTGTAGTGCATTAGTATTCCTTTAATATTTCAACATCAAGTACTAATACCATATATTCTACTCTTTTGTATACAGTAAATAAAAGCAAGAAAAGTGTACAATCCACATGCATTATGATATTAGATTATCGATTTTAATGGTAAGGTGTCCAAATCGTACCACAGCTGAAGAAATTTCTGATCGGTCCAAAGTTGCACCCTCTTTAGGAGGTTTGCAGTTAAGTAATATCTAGGTTCGATTGAATGTAGAATGACAGGAAATGGGATACAAGAATGACAGGAAATGGGATAGTGTATCCTGTACACTATGACAACTTTAGTGAAAAAGCTGAATGGCCAAGCCTACTCAAGATCATTGAGAACTCACTTCTAGACTATGCTGGACGCCCGTTGGAGGAGATGACAATATCTAGGATCTGCGATCTTATTCAACAACCGAGGGTTGTAAATGTTTTCTTAAACACATGTAAGGGCCGCGAGCAAAGTCTAGAAGTTAGTTTTCAAATATGTTGAGTAGGCATGGACATTCAATTTTCTCACTAATGTTGAAATAGTGTACAGGATACCCGAAAGTTCTTCTATACCATTTCCTAATGTAATGTATCCAATCATGCTCAGAAATTACTTAAGTAGAAACCTCCTAAGGGTAGAACTTTGGACAGGTCAGAAATTTCTTGATTTGAGACCTTCCAGTACGATGGCTGATCTAATGTGATTACACAAGTGCTTTGTTCACTTTTCTTGAACTTATTTACTGTATGCTGAAGAGTAGAATATCAAGTATTAGTACATTATGTTGAAATATTGAAGAAATAAAGAGGCAATACACTGCTTATATGAAAAGGAGAGGTGTGTATCTCAGCATTACACAATCGTTCTGGCGAAGCTCTCAGAAGATGAATAGCTATCCAAAAAGTGTTTGTGAATAGGTAATCGAGACGCGGGATGCGAGTGAGGATGAAGACACACCAAAAAAATGGGTGTATAGCATTAGAGGGAAAGTCGATGTCAGAATGAAGAAACGAGATACGATATTCTTTTCGAGACAAAGCTACCGTGAAATAAGATTATTTTTTCATTGAAGGATTTGGATATGGGGAATTTTCAAAAAGAAACTTGAAATAAAAGACTTATCCTGCTCTATGAAATTTGTGGCACTTAATTACTAATCAAAGCATACAGTGAGTTTATATGGAAAGATTATTTGGTTAGCCCACTGTTTGGTTGCTTTGCTATGTCGAGTGTTACTAAGTTGGTAGCGAACACTGAACAGACTGACTATACCTTTAATATTATCCACCTAACCGTCTAAGGGAAGACCTCAAAATAACCTAAAACTGTTTCTTTATTTGTATCATCTATCAGATCACTGGTCTCAAACCCAAAGTACGGTTCCTTCGGAGTTAGATATAATGGGTTTCATAGCAAGATTTTTCAATATATAATCGGGAAAATATTAATAATGATAGGCCGGAAACTACTGAATCCTAAACAACTCTTTGTAAGTTCTAGTGAGCAGCAATGACGCTAATTATTGCATATTTCATAGTCTCGTGTGTTTGTTTAATAAATCAGTAAGAACACAACTTTTTGGATTAAAATGTTTCTATCAGGCTAACGATCAAGAACAAGGTGAGAGCGTTAAGGGTGTTAAGTAGATTTCCTCAGGAGGTAGCACTCTCGAATGGTAAATTAGTATTTTATAAATGGTAAGTATAGCAAATGCTTGATTATCATTGATAAATTAATACTTGTTTTTTACGTTTGGTATCAACATTTTTGATCCGCACGGGCCCACCTAAAAACGCTGTTTAATCACAATGCTATATGACGGTGACACCCGCGTCTTATTAAAGGGAAACTTAAATCCACAGTTTTTTAAATGGTACGCCATTGTATAATGTGAGTTAATTAGCTAAAAAAGCACTATTGCATCGTCTTAAGACATTGGTACACAACAAAACATCTTAAGGTATCGGAATCATTGTTGACTTCCTTTACTAGCCTTAAACCATTAGTAATTAAGAAATAGATGCCGATGTCCACTGCTGACTTCTAAATTTCAAAGTGTTGTAAGAAGTACATAACACGGCATTATCCGTTTAGCCTTACCGGTAACCTCCATAGGAAACCCTCGAATTATTGGCGCGCTTGTTGCACTCTAATCCCCTTGCATCCTCAAAATTATTTCTTTAATCACCATATCACTTAGAGATCGATATAATCTCTTATTAATATCTCTTTTTAGACATTGTAGAATACTATTAGCATCAAGTCAAGTTACATCTCAGCTATCGTTCTCATTTTAACACGATTTCTGATGTATTGGATGCATATTACAAAAAGCTTCACAAGCTAGCGGATGCTTATTCTATCCGATCAACTTGTCCATCATTTAACACGCTTTTTCTTTACTATACCTTATGCTCAGCGTGATATTCATTCTTTCTCAGCTAAAGATTTCTTGTTCCGCACGTCAGAGGGTTTAAAATCGTTTATTTTTGAATTTGCAAATTCTAAGTCAATATCTGCTGTCGTACTTTTCCCATTTTAACCCAAGTTCTCTCGTCGGTTTAACTGCATGCAAAGTGATTCCACTCGTTCTATGCAATTATCATGGCGGATCTCGACATCTACTTTGATTGTCTTTTTATCTAAAGGCATCCTGTTATCTACAATTAGTAATATCGTTATTTCTGCAGGAAGCCACAGTCGGCAGCCTTGTAGTAAACCTTAAATCTTTTCCCATACGAAAGTATTTTTTCAACAGATTTTAGTCAATTACAGCGTGTAAGTTGCAATTGAAAAATCCTAATTTCACTACGCTTCTATGTCTGGTTGATTGTACTGCATGCTAACTGATTACATTCTCTTTGATAACAGAAAAATACGTATCTCGACATTTCGTTTTAATAGAATATTTGAATGTTTCTGTAACTTGGTAATACAATGTTCCCTAAAAAAAAGGTTGAAGTGTATCAATGTACACATCAGTGTGCTTCGACTTTCTTCTAACCAATATTAACGGCTCTTAGCTGCTCTGTGCAACGAATGTACTGTAGGCTGTTTGCCATCATATTCCGCTATATGCAGCGATCATCTATGCAGAAATCTACAGACGATTTGATGCTTCTATTTTTGTGGAGGAGTTTACTTGGTGATCTAGGATGGCTCTGGTCAACGGAGATGGATGTGCTCGCATACATACCAGGCCAAATGACAGTCTGGTTCAATGTTACAGATGAGTACACTTCGTAAGACTCAACTGCTGGCGATTAATCGGGTACATTTTGTGGATTAGCTTTCTACTCTTCAAAAGATACCTTTGAGACGATGGACAGGACACGCAAACTCTATTCAAGTCAGCTAAATGAGGTAGTGTTGAATTTAATAGATAAATTTACAGAAATTCTTCTTGTTAATCATTCAGTCTCATACATGAAAGGTGCCAAAAAGTTATACAATTTTTGAACTAATCTGCTTCAGAGAGGAAGCTTAGCAGAACTTTACTCACCGATGAGAAAACGTTGAGAATATTGAGAAACTCAAATCCTCCAGTAAGTTCATGAAATGAGTTAAGGTTACAAAAGACGCATGGAATTTTTTTATAGATGGAAGTTTATACTTGAAAGGTGCTCAAATCGTACCTCAACTGAAGAAATATCTAATCGGTCCAAAGGCGAAATCAGTTTGCATGCAGTACAACCGACGAGAGCGGGCGGGTTGAAATGAGAAAAGTACGGGAGTTCATATTGTTCTTAGGATTTGCTAATTCGAAATATTCGAGTTAAAACCCTGTGACGTACGGAACAAGAAATCTTTAGCTGAGAAAGAATGAATGTTAGAGTGAGCTCATAAGGTATAGTGTAGAGAAAGCGCGTTGAAAAGATGCACAAGTTGATGGGTCACTTGCGATAGGATAAGCATCCTCGAGCTTGTGAAGCTTTTTGTAATATGCATCCACTACGTCAAAAATCGCCTTAAAATGATAACATTAGCAGAGATGTCACTTGACTTTTTTGTAATAGTATTCTACCTTGTGTGAAAAGAGGTATTAATATTAGATTAAATCGATCTCTAAGTGATGGGGTGATTAAAGAAATAATTTTGAGGATGGGCGTGGATGTTCGATATTTAATTAGAGGTTTAGAGTGCAAGAAGAGCGCCAATAATTCGAGGGTTCCGTATGGAGGTTACCGGTAAGGCTAAACGGATTATGCCGGATTACGTCATTCTTACAATGCTTGAAATTTAGAAGTTAGCAGTGAACATCGGCATCTATTCCTTAATTCCTGATGGCTTAAAGCTAGTAAAGTAAGTCAACAATGAATCCGAAGCCGTAAAATCTTGCGTTGTGGACCTAGGTGTTAAGACGAAGCAATAGTTATTTTAGAGCTCTCTAACTCACATTATACATTGGCATACCATTTAGAAAACCGTGGTTTTACTTCTGCCTTTATAAGACGAGGGTATCACAGACGTATAGTTTTGGGAACGAACAGCGGTTTCTTTTAGGTGGGCCCTTGGAATTGAAAAATGTTGGGATACCAAATGTAAAAAACGAAGTATTAATTTATCAATGATATTCAAGCAATAGCTATACTTCCCGTCTATATTCAACTAGAAAATTATTTGAGAGTGCTTCTGCTGAAGAAATCTACTTAGGACTCATATCGCTCTCACCGATTTCTTAATTGTTATTTTGACATCCATAACGCTTTCGCCTGGTTCTTGATCTTTAGCCTGCTGAAAACTGTTTAATCCAACAAATTGTGTTCTTACGGATATATTATTTATAGAAAGTCTCCTATGCGTTTACACTCGATGCTATTAAATAGGTATTTAATTAGCGTCCTTGATGCTAACTACGGTTTACATACTTATTTGTGTAAGATTCACTAGGTTCCGGTCTATCGTTAATTAAATTTTTTCGATTGTATTCTGTAAAACTTGCTATGGAACCCATTATATTCTAACCTCAAAGGAGCAGCTTTACTTAGGGCCTGAGACCGGTTATCTGATTGATGAGGGAAAAAAAGAATCGATTTTAGGTTCTTTTGAGATCTTCTCTAACACTGTTAGGTAGAAAATATTAACGGTATAGTCAGTCCTGTCTTGCTACCAACTTAGTAACACTGCTCATCAGAAAGCAACCTTTTCATAAAGCTCACTGTATGCTTTGATGAGTAAGTAAGTGCCACACATTTCATAGAACAGAAAATGTCATTAAATCGTACCTACAGCTGAAGAAATTTTTGAACTGTCCAAAGTTGTACCGCTTTTAAGAGGTTTCCACATCAATAATTTCTAGGCATGATTGGATACATTATGTTAGGAAATTCTATAGAGGAACATTCGGGTATCCTGTACACTATGAAACATTAGTGATAATTCTGAATGTCCATGCCTACTCAACATCATTGAGAACTTACTTCTAGTTTTAGCTCGGCGACGCTTTCATGTGTTTATGGAAACATTTACAATCCTCGGAGGAGATGCCTAAATCTAGGATCTTGGATCTTATTGAACAATGTCTGTTGAGGAAATCAGTATGCAACATTTACAAGAAAAAGAAACTGCATGACAAAAAAACGTATTAGGGAACCTAAAAATAAAGAATGTGATCTTATTCGAACCGGCAAACTTTGGCTAGTGTATATAGAGAAGGTCATAATCGTATTGCTGTTCATCAAAGCGACTGAACAGGAAACTAGAAAATTTATTTGTAGGCTATTAAATTAGTACTGTCGTTTTCACAAACAACTGGTCATCTTTTCTATGAAAAATATGCACATCACTATACTGATGGATGGAAGCCCTGGAGAAATATTTGAATGTTTCTGTAACTTGGTAATACAATGTTCTCTAAAAAAAGCTTGAAGTAACTATCTATGTACACATCAGTGTGCTTCGACTTTCTTCTAACCAATCTTAACGGCTCTTAGCTCCACTGTGCAACGAATGTAATGTAGGATGTTTGCCATGATATTCCAGCGATCATCTATGCAGAAATCTACAGACGATTTGATGCTTCTAATTTTGTGGAGGAATTTACTTGGTGATCTAGGATGGCTTAGGTCAACGGAGATGGATGTGCTCGTATACATAACAGGTCAAATTATAGTTGGTTCAGTGTTAGAGATCAGTACACTTCGTAAGCCTCAACTGCTGGCGATTAATCGGGTACATTTAGTGGAGTAGCTTTCTGCTCCTGAGAACATAAGTTTGAATCGATGGTCAGGACACGCAATATCTATTCACTTCAGCGAGATAATGTAGTGTTGAATTTAATAAATAAGATTACAGAAATACTTGTTGTTGATCATTCCGTCTTAGGATAGGTGTCAAAAAGCTAATACAGTTGGTGCACTCATCTGCAAGAGAGGGAAAGCGTAGTAGAACTTTACTCACAGGTGTGAAAACGTTTAGAAAATCTAGAAAATCAAATCCTCCAGTAAGCTTAATAAGAGTGTGCGTTATGGCAGTGAAAATAGCGCTAACATAATTTTATACGTACTTAAAGCAGATTTGTGTTGCCATTTTTGTCCACACCATTGCGTGAAGAAGGACTCTTCTTTCTACGTATGTGTTTTAAAACTCAGGACAACAGAGTTTGCATTATTCAGAGCAGTCGAATTGAGATTCTTGCGCATTGAGATATTATCCACAAGGAAGGTGGCATTAGCACAACGTGTCGCTCTGATGAAAACTGATGGCCAAAAAAATTCTGTAGAACTTCTGTTATTGTAACAGTATTTGGGAATCAGGGATTAATCTTGCTAACGTTCTGTCTGACGTTGTGTTAATCCCCCAGAAAATTTTGTGGTCTTCGCTAATCACTGTTCGATAATCTTATCACTTAGAACTTCTCAAAGGAAGCCTCTTTTTCTGAGAATTGTGAATGCTCCTTGAGTTGTTATTTTCTTGTAATCCTCTGATACCGTATTTGCCTCCATAGCTTCCGTCAGTTGAGTATAGTGATGTAGAAATTTTGCATAGAAGATATGACCAGCTGCGTGAGAAAACGGATGCAATAATTTAATTGCCTACAAATAAAGTTTCTATTCCCCTGTTTAATCTACTCCCTTTGGATGAATTGCAATACGATTATGACCTTCTCTATATACACTAGCCAAGGTTTGCAGGTTCGGAAAAGGTCACCGTCTTAATTTTTAGGTTCCGTAAATGGTTTTTGTCATGCAGTTTCATTTTCTTGCATATTGATTTCCTGATCCAGACATTGTTGAATAAGATCCAGGATCCCAGATTTAGGCATCTCCTATAAGGATTGTAAATGTTTCCATAAACACATGTTAGCGTCCCCGAGCTAAGTCTAGAAGTGAGTTCTCAATGATGTTCAGTAGGCATGGACATTCAGAATTTTCACTAATGTTCTCATAGTGTACAGTATACCCGAAAGTTCTTCTATACCATTTCCTGACATAATGTATCCAATCATGCCTAGAAATTACTGAAGTGGAAACCAAAGGGCGGTACATCTTAGAACAGTTGAATAATTTCTTCAGCTATAGGTACGATTTGAGAGCTTCGCAGTATAATGGCTGATCTAATGTGATTACTCAAATTGTTTGTTCACTTTTCTTGCACTTATTTATTGTATGCGAGACAGTAGAATATATAGTATTAGTACTTGATGTTGAAATAATGATGTAATAAAGTTGCACTACACTGCTTATATGAAAAGGAGAGGTGTGTGCCACACCATTACACAATCGTTGAGGCGAAAATTTCACAAGATGAATAGCTATCCAAAGGTTGTTTGAGAATAGGAAATCCTGACGCGAGTGAAGATTTGATTAAATTTTTCGAGTAAGACAGCATTGACACACCAAGAACATGAGTGTATATCGTTAGATGGAAGGAGGTTGTCAGAATGAAGAAATGTGATACGATATTCTTATCAAGACAACGGTACAGTGTTTTTATTCAAGAACTTGGATATGGATAATTTTCAAGAGACCTGAAATTAATAACTTTTTCTCCTCTATGAAATGTATGGCACTTAGTTACTAATCAAAGCATACAGTGAGCTTTACGAAAAGGTTGCTTTGTGATGACCAGTGTTACTAAGTTGGTAGCGAACACAGGGATGAATATACCGTAAATATTTACTACCTAACCGTGTAAGAAAAGATCTCAAAAGAACCTAAAATCCACTCTTTTTTTTTTGGTCATCCATCAGATAACCGGTCTCAGGCCCAAAGTAAGGCTGCTCCTTTGAGGTTAGAATATAATGGGTTCCTTAGCAAGTTTTACTGTATACAATCGGGAAAATATAATTAACGATAGACCGGAACCTAGTGAATCATACACAAATTTGTATGTAAACCCTAGGGAGCATCAAGGACGCTAATTAAACACCTATTTAATAGCCTCGGGTGTTAACACACAGGAGAGTATAAATAATATATAGTAATAATATATAATAATTTATATAAATAATATATCCGAAAGAACACAATTAGTTGGATTAAACAGTTTTCATCAGGCTAAAGATCAAGAACCTGGTGAAAGCGTTATGGGTGTCAGAATCACAATTAAGATATAGGTGAGAGCGATTTGGGTCCTAAGTAGATTTCTTCAGCAGAAGCACTCTCAAACAATTTTGGAGTTGAATATAGTGGGGAAGTATAGCTATTGCTTGAATATCATTGATAAATTAATACGTTTTTTACAATTGGTATATCAACATTATTCAATTCCAAGGACCCACCTAAAACAAACCTCTGTTCGTTCCCAAAGCTATACGTCTTTTATACCCTCGTCTTAAAAAAGGAGAAGTAAATCCACGGTTTTTTACATGGTATGCCATTGTATAATTTGAGTTAGAGAGCTCTAAAAGCACTATTGCTTCGTCTTAACACCTAGGTATACACCACAAGATTTCACGCTTCGGATTCATTGTTGACTTCCTTTACTAGCTTTAAGCCATTAGGAATTAAGTAATAGATGCCGTTGTCCACTGCTTACTCCTAAATTTCACAGCATTTTAAGAAGGACGTAAGTCGGCTTAATCTGTTTAGCCTTACCGTTAACCTCCATATGGAACCCACGAATAATTGGCGAGCTACTTGCACTCTAAACCACTTATTAAATATCGAACAGCCTCTTGGATCCTCAAAACTATTTTTGTAATCACCGCATCACTTAGAGATCTGTATAATCTCTTATTAATATCTCTTTTCAGGCATTGTATAATACTATTACAATGAAGTCAAGTGACATACCTGCTAATGCTCTCATTTTAAGGCGATTTCTGACGTAGTGGATGCATATTACAAAAAGCTTCACAAGCTCGAGGATGCTTATCCTATCGCAAGTGACTCATCAATTTGTGGATCTCTTCAACGCGCTTTCTCAGCACTGTACCTTATGAGCTCACACTGATATTCATTTTTACTCAGCTAAAGATTTCTTGTTCCGCACGTCGCAGGGTTTAAACTCGAATATTTCGAATTAGCAAATCGTAAGAACAATATGAGCTGCTGTACTTTTCCCTTTTCAACCCGCCCGCTCAGATCGGTTGTACTGCATGCAAACTCATTCCGCACGTTTTAAAGCAAGTATCATGGCGTATCTCGACATCTACAGTTATTATCTTTTTATCTAAATGCATCCTGATATCTACAATTAGTAATACCATTATTTGTGCAGAAAGCCACAGTCGGCAGCCTGGTAGATGAACAGTGAAACTTTTACCTAATGAAAGTAATTTTTTTTTCAGATTTAAGTCAATTCCAGCGTGTAACTTGCAATTGAAAAATATTAATCTCACTGCGCTTCTTATAAAATATATACTATGACTCGTTGATTGTAGTGCATGCTAACTGATTGCATTCTTTTTTGATAAGGGAACAACACGTATCTCGACATTTCTTCTTACTATAATATATGAATGTTTCTGAATCTTGGTTATACAATGTTCTCTGAAAACAGGCTGAAGTAAAGATCAATGCACATATCAGTTTGCTTCGACTTTCTTCTTGTTAATGTAACGGCTCCTACGTAGGACTGTGCAACGAATGTACTCTACACAGTTTGGAATGATATTCCGCTATATGCAGCGATCATCTATGCAGAATTCTACAGACGATTTGGTGCCTCTATTTTTGTAAAAAAAATTAACTTGAAGATGTCGGATGGCTCTGGTCAACGGCCATGGATATGCTCGCATACATAGCAGGCCAAATGACAGTCTGCTTCAGTGTTAGAGATGACAACACTTCGTAAGCCACAAATGCAGCGATTAATCGGGTACATTTTGTGGTGTAGCTTTCTGCTCATGAGAAGATACCTTTGAGTCCATGGACAGGACACGCAAATCTTATTCACGTCAGCCAAATGAGGTAGTGTTGAATTTAATAAATATGATTACAGAAATTCTTCTTGTTGATAATTCCGTCTCAGATATGAAATGGGTCAAAAACCTAATACAGTTGGTGAACTATTCTGCTACAGACGGGATGGTTAGCAGAAAAACTTTACTCAACGCAAAGAAAACGTTTAGAAGATCGAGAAATTCAAATTCTCCATTAAGCTCATTTAAAGTGTGCGATGTGGCACTTTGTATTGCAAAATGAAGCGTGCGAGTCACAAAGACTTTAAGGTTCTTCAGATTATTACGATAGATACGTTGCGTTCTCAATATAGACACTTGATGAAGTGAGTCAAAGTTGCAAAAGACGCGCCGACATTTTTTATACACGCAAGTTAAATTTTCAGGCTAAGGGAAAGTTAATAGCAGTATCTATTACTTTCTCTGGTCATCGGGACGAGCAAGTACTCGAACACTATTCCTATGGGAGAAAATTAAGGGCTTCTGCTCTAAGTTGTGGAAAGTGAGCCTAGGAAGACTTATATCTTTCAGTTGTACTTAACTGAAAATCTCCCAATGTGACCTACATATCAAAACAAATTCTGTGAATTGATAATTTTGTTGATGTCTGTGTTCTACACCTGTTCTACCAAGCTTGTATAACTAATTTGTATCGCGAATCAGTTCTTTAAACCGTTAGCTTTATAAATTCATCGTCCGGGCTTGTCTCACAGCCAAGAGTAGCGTGCCTGGGTATACAAGGTAATCTTGTACTTAATTACCTAAAAATATGCTAATAAAGCTTCATGACAATAACCTGCATGTGATTCTTTTACAAGCTTACGACCATAAGTATAATATAACTGTTAGGGAAAACTATTTTGCTTCGTGGCCTTTTGACTGAAATCCAGCATGGTACAGTCGCAAATGATCAAGATGCTGAGCAGTACGCATTGATTGTCTCTAAGTCGTATAAAACCTAGGGCAACAAGTTAAAAGCAAAAGGGATCGACGTGTACTAGTGCTTTCATTATTACGGCCCTTCTTGGATAAAAATGTACATGGAATCTTTGCTTGTAACGCATATCAAACCTCGTTTTTTATTATCGTAAAACTGCTTTTTTTTAGGAAATTTGAAAACTAAACGGTACCTAACGGTACTTAAAAAATCAAACAATAAACAATTGTTATAAACGTCAATTGAATGGTACTGTGGTATGCGAATGTTATATCTAAATGAATTGGTTTAACTCGTTAGATTTTTCCCGCTAAGGTTTCTATTCGTCCTAGGGTAACAAAGCCGCTCGTGTTAAAGGATCCCAAAATATTTAACCTTCATGTTTTATTCCTTGTTTTTATACCTTCTTTTAGATTTACATCAACATCGTCTTCATCTCCATTTTGTTAGGTCTGTAAGGCGTGGACGATATCACAAAATAATAATCATAACTCATTGGATCAACAACTAAGCCGTTGTCAATGACATATTGGTTTTTTAAAGCTATTGTTCGTTATCATCTATATCCCACTTCTACATGAACTCCCTTGGCAGAATACATAAAATATTGAATACTTCATAACGGCTCTTTTACACTAACATGTGGTTCGTTCACAATCCTATCTTGCAGTCACTTTTTATCTACAGGTAAGTAAGATTATCCGGTTGCAGCTGATGGTAGCTATGTGGGTCCCTGGAATTCGCATATCCTCTTTCACATACAACCTGTTTCGATTGAGTTCATGCTTAGACTATTTCTTTCCTGGAACTGGATTGATTGCTGGACAACTGCTGTGTTAGTAATGGGAAAAGTGAAATATTGAAGGTTTGTAACTACTTCCTTGTTATATCTGATATGGCTTATACCAGGGAGGGCATTTTGCCATCTTCATACAGGCGAATAAAGAATTTTTAACTTTACCACTTTGTCAGGATACACATTTGGTTGGTTGAAGACTCTGTCTAAATTTCAGAACTCTTCTTTTTGTAGGAACTTGAAGGCTGCAAACTATTCACTCCTGAGTATAGCTGAGGCCGTGTCACAGCCTGTTGCATCATGTAAAAAGTAAACCCCGAGAAAATTTCGTGCCCATAATTAAGCACTATTCGATAATCATATCACTTGGAACTTCGCTAAAGAAGTCCTCCTTTTCTGCGAATTTTGAATGTTCCTTGAGTTGTTATTTTCTTGTATACAATAATACCGTATTTGCCTTCAGGGCTTCCAAGTGGTGTGTATCATGATGGGCAAATTTTTTATACAAAAGATGACCAGCTGCGTGAGAAAACGGAAACATTAATTTAATTGCCTTCAAATGAAGGTTGTAGTCCCCTCTTCAATCTAGTCCCATTAGATGATTTGGAATACGATTATGACTTTCTCTATATACTGCGTTCCAGCTCTGCTTGTATGTGGTCTTAAAAGAATCAGTGGCTGCTCATGAAGTCTTCTAGTAAGAGTCTTTGAAAACGATTCAGACCCATCAACAACTACAGACTTCCCGTTTGTAGTTTCTTCCACTATTATTGTCCATATATAGCCATTCACACATCAAGATCGTTAGTGTATAGCATTAGAGGTGAAGAGGATGTCAGAATGACGAAATGTGATACAATATTCTTATCAAGAAATTTTTCTACCGTGATATCATCTGGAACTTGGATATGGAGAATATTCAACAAGAGACTTCTGAAATTATAACTTTTTCTGCTCTGTGAAATATGTGTCTGTTATAATCAAAGCATACTGTGTGTTTATATGAAAAGCTTATTTGAATAGCCCACAGTTTCGTTGCTTTCTGATGACCAGAGTTACAAAGTTGATAGCGAAACACAGGACTGACTATAACGTAAATATTATCCACCTGACCGTGTACGAGAAGCTACACCTGGCTTCGCTCCTTCGAAAATTATTTACATCATTGGAAGCCGTCTAGTATTGATCCCCAAGTTTCTCAAGAACTGTGATGGAATTGTCATGGCTTCAATGGCAGAATCAAACACGATCATAATTTAATTTATATCCATAAAATATAAGGTAAAAATAGAGTTTAACATAAATTATATATGTACTTAACGCAGAATTGAGTTGCCATTGCGTGTAGAAGGACTCTTACTTCTACGTGTGGGTTTTAAAACACAAGAAATTACAGACTCTGCATATTCAATCAGGTGAATTGACATTTTTGTGAATTGAAATATTATCACACAAAGAAGTTGGCATTAGCTTAGATGTCGATCTGATGAAAAACTGATGCCCACAAAAGTCCTTTAAATCTTCTGTAACAGTATTTGGGAATGAAAAATTAATCTTGGTAACATTGTGTCTGCCGTTCAGTTAAACCCCGAAAAAAATTTCTTGGCCTTCATTAAGCATTGTTCGATAATTATATCACTTGGATCTTCGCTCAAAATGGCGTCTTTTTCTGCGAATTGTAAATGTTCCTTGAGTTTTCAATTTCTTGTAACCCTCTGATACTTTATTTGCCTCCAGGATTGAGTATAGTGATATGAAAATTTTTCATAGAACAGATGACAACCTGCGTGAGAAAACGGATGCATTTGTTGAATGGAATACAAATGATGTTTCTAGTCCCCTGTTTAATCTAGTCCCTTTGGATGAAATGCATTACAATTAAACCTTTATATTCTGCAGCCAATGTTAACGGTTCGGGAAATGTCGCCATCTTAATTTTGAGATTTCGTAATATGTTTTTTCACATACACTTTCATTTTCTTGTAAATGTTGTGCATTGACTTTGTCATCCAGACATTGTTAAATAAAATAGCAGGTCGTAGATTTTGTCATTTCCTGCAAGGATTGTAAGTGTTTTCATTACCGCATGTATAGATCGCAGAGGAAAGTCTAGAAGTGAGTTCTCAATGATCTTGAGTAGATATGGCCATTTAGCATATTCACTATATTTGTCATAGCGTACAGGATACACCAAAGTTCTTCTATACCATTTCCTGACAATGTATTCAACCGTGACAAGAAATTACTTAACACGAAAACCACCTAAGGGCGGTACAACATTGGACAGTGCAGAAATTTCTTCAGCTGAAGTACTATTTGAACACTTTTCCAGTATAATATCTGATGTAATATCATAACGGATGTGCTTTGTTCAGTCTTCTTGAAATTATTAACTGTATGCAGAAGAGTAGAATATCTAGTATTAGTACTTGAAGTTGAAATTTTGAAAAAATACAGAGGGACTACACTGTTTATACCAAAGAAGAGGTGTGTATCTGACCATTTCACAATCGCTGTAGGGAAGCGTCGAAAGATGAATAGCTATCCAAATGTTGTATGAGAATAGGAAATCGAGACGCGAGATACGATTGAAGATTTGATTGAATCTTCCTAGTAAGACTGCATTGACACACCAAGAACATGAGTGTATTGCATTAGAGGGAATGTGGATGTCAGAATGAGGAAATGTGATACGATATTCTTATCAAGACAATGCTATCGTAATATAAGATTACTTTTTCATTCAAAAACTTGAATATGAAGAATTTCCATCAAGGGATATCAGATATCAATGACTTTTTCTGCTGTATAAAGTTGTGGCAATTAGTTACTAATCAATGCATACAGTGAGTTTATATGAAAAGATTGCTTGATTAGCCCACAGTTTGGTTGCTTTGTGATGACCAGTGTTATTAAGTTGGTACCTAACACAGAACTAACTGTACCGTAAATGTTTTCCACCTAACCGTCTACGGGAAGATCTCAAAAGAACCTAAAATCTATTCTGTAATTGTCTCATCAATTAGATCACCGATTAAATTAAGGCTGCTTCTAAGCTATTAAAATAATGCTTCCGTTTTCACAAGCAGCTGGTCATCTTTTCTATGAAAAATTTGCACATCACTATACTCAACAGATGGTAGCTCTGGAGGCAAATACCGTATCAGATGATTGCTAAAATTTAACAACTCAAGGAACCTTCATAATTCGCAGAAAAAGATGTCTTTTTGAGCCAAATTCCAATTGATATGACAATCGATCAGTTCTTAATGATGGCCACGAAATTTTCTGGAGAATTAACTCAACGTCAGATATAACGTTAGCAAGATAAATAAATCATTCCAAACTACTGTCACGATGACAAAAGTTCTAAAGTACTTTTGAGGAGACACTGTCTTCTCAGCGGCACGTTGAGCTAATGCCACTTTCCATGTGTGATAATATCTCATTGCACAAGAATGTCAGTTCGACTGGACTAAATGTAAACGAGTCTTTATTGTACTGAGAATTAAAGTTCACACGTAGAAGGAAGAGTTCTTCTACACGCAGTGGCGAGACGGAAAATTTCAAGTAAAATCTGCTTTAAGTACAGTAAGTATATAAATAATGTTAAGGGCTATTTTCAACTTATATCTTACGGATATATATTACAACTAGACACGGAAAGTGACAAAAGATTAAAAAAAGACATTCGGAAAGTATTCCAACGATCGAATTTAAGTCTGCCATTGATGCAACGACATTTAAACCACGGATCTTGAGATACTTGGAGATTAATACTATACGGCTTCAAATGATGCAAGAAGTTTTCGAAGGATAAAGGTAGCTTTATATGGACAGGGATAATGGAAGAAATAACAGACGGGATACAGATCATTAGTATGATATGGAAAGATTATTTGATTAGCCCACAGTTTGATTGCCTTGTGATGAACAGTGTTATTAAGTTGGTAGCAACACAGGACTGACTATACCGTCAATATTTTCCAACTACCCGTCTAAGGGAACATCTGAAAAAAACCTAAAATCAATTCTTTATTTGTCTCAACGATTAGATCACCAGTCTCGGACCAAAAGTAAAGCTCCTTCGGGGGTTGGAACGTAACGGGTTCCATAACAATTTTTTTCAGGTTGCAATCGTGAAAATATTATTAATGATTGACACGAACCTAGTGAATACTATACTACTCTGTACGTACGCCTTAGTGAGCAGCAAGGACTATAATTAAATGCATATTTTAATGCCCGGAGTGTTAACACAGGAGACTTTTTTTAAACAATATATCCGTAAGAACACAACTCCTTGGAGTAAACAGTTACCATCAAGCTAATGATCAAGAACAAAGTTTGGCGTTATGGGTGCTAACTAGATTTTTCTGCAGGAAGCAATCTCAAATAGTATTGTAGTTGTATATAAAAGCGAAGTATAGCAATAGCTTGAATATCATTGATAAATTAATAAGTATGTTTTTTACGGTTGGAATCACAACATAATTCAGTCCCAAGCGCCCACCTAAAAAAAACCGCTGTACGTTCCCAAAACTATATTACATTGATATCCTCGTCTCATTAAGGGGAGAAGTAAGTCCAAGGTTTTTTAAGTGCTTCGCCATTGTATAATGTGAGTTAAGTACCTCTAAGAGCATTATTGCTTCGTTTTTAAGACCTAGATATACAACACAAGATACTGCGGTTTCCGATTCATTGTTGAATTTCCTTACTAGCTGTTAGCCAATAGGAATTATGGAGTACATGGCGACGTCCACTGCCTTCTAAATTTCAAAATATTTTTAGAAAGACATAAGCCGCTATAAGCCATTTAGTTTTACCGAACACCTCGAAATAGAACCCTCGAATTATTGGCACAACTGTTGCACGCTAAACCCCTAGTAAAAATTAAAAACATACCTTTCCATCTTCAAAAACATTTTTTTAATCACCGCATCACTTAGTGATCGATTTAATCTCTTATTGTTATTTTTTTCATACATTGTGGAATACTATTACAATGAAGTCAAGTGACATCTCTGCTAATGTTATCTTTTTAAGGCGATTTCTGACGTAGTGGATGCATATTACAAAAAGCTTCCCAAGCTCGGGGTTGCCTGCTCTATCGCAAGTGACCCATCAACTTGTCCATTATTTTAACTCGCTTTCTCTTTACTATACCTTATGAACTCACCGAGATGTTCATTCTTTCTCAGCTAAAGACTTTTTATTCTGCAAGTCAGTGGGTTTAAACCACAGCCCAGCAAACCTAGGCCCAGTCCGGATGAATTTGAATTCTTAGCCCAGCACGACCCGGCCCGGCCCGCCCGGTCCGAATCTCGAGCCGGGCTCTAACCGGGACGGCCACCTTTTGGGTCGAACGGGGTGGGGAACATATTGGAGCGAACCGGGCCTGCTTGGCTCTGCCCGAACTCTGTGAAAGACGGATCGGAAACTAATGTTGGCAGCCTGTGTAATTTGTTTCTGTAATTAACTCTTTATTGAAAACTGTAAAGTACAGAATTGCTACTACTCTTATTATTATTACTACTTGTACTGCTTTATTTTTATTATTATTACTCACACTATTACTACTATTACTACTACTACTACTTCTGCTACTATACAGAAAAAATGAAAGAAATACTAGTTATTATAATCAGTCTACGTAGAATGCGAAAAGATGCTTGACGAGGGGCAGCGGTGGCTCAGTAGGTAAACCACTCACATCTGTTGCTAGAGGTCGCCGGATCGTTCCCTCCTTGTGTTATGTGAGCTTTGTGGTAAACAGACAACGTGAGAGTGGGAGTTTTCGGATTAGCCCGTTTTCGTCCACTGTCTTCATTCCACCAATTCTTGAGCCGTAATTTCCCAAAGTACATACGAAGAGTCGGGGCTTAGGAGTTTTTTTTCCTTTAAAACTATTCTTTATTAAACATATTGAAACTATTTGCAAATAAGGCTGCAACAATTTTGGATATACTATTTCTTGCCAGTAAAGATTTCCAAAATGACCAAACTTTGTACTGTATTATGCATACGTCAGGTCGAAATTAGAAAATTGTATTAATATATGGAACCCTAATATACAGAAATACTCATTCTTGATTGAGCGTACTTAAAATAATTTTTTAAGGCTTCTTACAATTAAGAAAACAAAATTCTACCCGAAATAGGAAAGCTACATTAAATTTGTTGAAAATTTTAAATTTGAAACATTAGAACTAAGGAGAAGAAATGTTGATTTATCACTTTCACACTAGCTCTTTTATGGGAAAATAGAATAACCCGAACTTAACTACCAAATATGTATCCACGTACCGTCCACTAAATTGCGCACTGCTTCGAGAAATACACTTTTTTTCACAGCAATAACAAACGTCTTAAGCAGATCTCCTATATGGAGAATTTGTGCAACCTACAAGTTAGTTAAAGAAGATTCCAACCTTGACGTTCTGGCAATGGGTCTAAGTAGTTTTAAGAATTCTATTATTTATGTAAACCGAATGTAATTATTAACAATAGTTTTATTACCCTACATAAACTTAATAACGTATATACTAAGTAACGCTGTAAATAGGTCCGTGCCTGATGTCAATAAAGAAATAAATCAATTTCTCCATTCCTGAGCTATATAGCCTGTAGTACTAAAAGCTCTTTCAGTAGACGCGCTAGAAGCAGGGATGACGAGATACTGACGTGCTAATTTACACAATTTTGTTAATGTTAGTTTTTGTTACTCAGCACTGCAGTATATCTAGTTCTCTTACACATGATGACATGTTGTGATACCAAATGTAAAAAACATAAGTATTAATTTATCAATGATAATGAAGCAATTGCTATACTTCCCGTTTATATGCAACTACAATACTATTTGAGAGTGCTTCCTGCTGAAGAAATCTACTTAGCTCCCATAACGCTCTCACCTTGTTCTTGATCGTTAGCCTAATAAAAACTGTTTAATCCAAAGATTTGTGTTCCTACGGATCCAATATTTATAGAAAATCTTCTGTGTTAATACTCGAGGCTATCAAGTATTCACTTGATTAGCATCCTTCTACTTACTAGGGCTTCCATACAGAGCTGTGTAGGATTCACTAGGTTCCGGTCTATTATTAATATATTTTCACGAATGCATAATGATAAAAACTTGATATGGTACCTATTATATTCTAACTTCCGAAGCAGTCTTACTTTGGGTCTGAGACCGGTGATCTGATCGATGAAACAAATATAGAATCGATTTTAGGTTCTTTTGAAACATTCCGTTAAACGGTTAGGTAAAAAATATTTACGGTAGTCCTGTGTTCGGTACCAAATTATGACACTCGTCATCACAAAGCAATCAAACTGTATGCTAATCAAATAATCTTTTCATATAATCTCTTTGTATGCTTTGACTAGTAACTATTTGCCACACATTTCATAGAGAAGAAAGGTAATTTATTTCAGATGTCTGTTGATTAAAATTCTCTATAACCAAGTTCCTGAGTGTAAAAGTAATATTATATCACTGTAGCATTCTCTTGTAAAGAATATCGTAATACATTTCTTCACTCTGATATCCACATTCCTTTTAATGCTATACACTCATGTTCTTGGTGTGTCAATGGCGTCTCGACTTCTTATTCTCAAACAACCTTTGGATAGTTATTCATCTTGTGAAAGCTTCGATACAACGATTGTGTAATGGTGAGTTTCACAACTCTTCATATGATATAAGCAGTGTGGTTCCTCGGAATTTCTTCAATATATCAACATCAAGTACTAATACTAAATACTCTTCTACATACAGTAAAAAACTGCAAGAAAATACAAAAAAAGACATGCGTTATCACATTACATCAGCCATTATACTGGAAAGGTGTTCAAATCGTACCACAGCTGAAGAAATTTCTGAACGGTGCAGTGTTGTAACGCTTTTAGGAGGTTAACAGTTAAGTAATTACAAGCACGATTGGATACATTAAGTCAGGGAATGGTAAAGAAGAACTTTGGTGTATCCTGTACTCTATGTCAAATTTACTGAAAATGCTAAATGGCCATGCCTACTCACGATCATTGAGTACTCACTTCTAGACTTTGCTCGGGGACCTCTACATGGAGTTATGAAGACATTTACATCCGTCAGAGTAGATGAAGGAATCTATGATCTACGATCTTATACAACAACGTCCTTAGGAGGAAATCTATATGCAACATTTACTACAAAATGAAAGTGCATGACAAAAACCATATTAGGAAATCTCAAAATTAAGACGGTGAAATTTTCCGAATGGTTAACTCTGGCTGCAGAATACGCTATGAGAGGATTACAAGAAATTAACAACAAAGGAACATTTACAATTAGCAGAAAAAGAGGCCTTTTTGAGCGAAGTTCCAAGTGATATGATTATCGAATAGTGCTTAATGAAGGCCACGAAATTTTCTGGGGAATTAACTCAACGTCAGACACAACTTTAGAATGATTAATGCTCCATTCCCAAATACTGTTACGATAACAGAAGTTGAACAGGACTTTTTGTGGCAACAGTTTATCCTCAGGGAGACACGTTTAACTAATGCCATCTTCCATGTGTGATAATGTATCTCAATGCGCAAGAATGTCAGATTGACAACGGTGAATATTGCAGAGACTCTGTTGTGTTGTGTAATAAAACCCACGTGTGGACTAAAAATGGCCAGTAAAATCAGCGTTAAGTAAGTTACGTATATAAATTATGTTAAGCGATATCTTCAACTAATATTTTATGGGCATAAATTACTATTAGAGACGGAAGGAGCCGAAAGAAAAAAATAGGTTTCGGAGATTATCTCAACGATCGATATTAATTGTGCCTTTGAAGCTTACAATTCGCTCACCTTCCTTGAGAATCTTGGAGATCAATACCGGACTGCTTCCAATGAGGCAAAGAGTTTTCGAAGGAGCAAAGAAAACTGTAAATTGACAACAGTAATAGGAGAAACTAGAAAAGGGGTATCTGTATTATTGATGGGTGTGAATCAGATCTTTTAAGAATCATGGTAGAAAACTTAATGAGCATTTGCTGATTCTTTTAATGCCACATACAAACAGAACCGAAAGGAAATGCTACGAAATCATTAAACTTCAAGAAACAGGCTGTGACTCGACCTCAGCTATACTCAAGAGAGCTCAAGCCTTTAAGATCCTTCAATAAGAAAAAGAACTGTGCAAGTTAGTCAGAGTCTTCAACTGTGAGTTAGGAGTCAAACCTATATCCTAACAAAATGTTCAAGATTACACATTTCTTAATCCCATGTATGGAGAAGGAAACATGTCCTTCCTGGTATAAGCCTATCAGGTATAAGAAGGAAGTGGTTGCAAAGCTTCAATATATCCACTTTTCCCCCTACTAACACGACAGGTTTGCACCATTCAATTTGGAAGTAGTTCCAAGTCTATTCGGGAAATATTCTAAGCAAGAACCCAATCGATTGAGATTGGTGCGTGAAAGAGGATATACGAAATCCAGCATCCACACAGCTACCATCGGCTCCAGCCGGATAGGCATACTTACCTGTAGATAAAAAGTTTTTGCAAGAGAGGATCGTGAACGAGACACATGTAAGTGTAAAAGAGGGGTATGAAGTATTCGAGGTATTCTGCATTCTGCCAAGGGAGTTCTATTACAAATGCAGATCGGAAGACAATCTGATATAGATGATGACGAACAACAGCTGTAGGAAACCAATATATCATTGACAACGCCTTAAATGGTGATCCAATCTATTATGATTATTACTTTGTAATACCGTCCCCGCCTTATAGACCTAACAAAATGGACATGAAGACGATCTTGATGAAATTTAAATGAAGGTGTAAGGACAAGGTATTAAACATGGCGTTGGTTTATTGTTCTGTTTACATATTTCGGAATCCTTTAAAAGAGCTGCTTTGTTACCCGAAGAAAAAATGAAACCGTAGGAGGACACTCACAAGTTAAAGAGTTAAACCAATTCATTTAGATATAACATTCGCATACTATAGTACTTTTCAATTGACGATTATAACAATTGTTTATTGTTCGATTGTTTATATATTAAAATGTTCAACAGCAGATGATAGCCTTCAAAGATTCTGCCATCTGCAAGAACACTAAACATTGGGTGATATCAATAAAACGGAGAAGTTACTCATTACGCCCAATTTTGAACTAGTTACTCGCATTGGTATCAATAAAAAGAGAACTGAGCACTAGTCGTGTCGGCTGACCTCGGAGAAGCCCCGCCCTTTTGAAGTAACCACACCTCTATTCTCGAGCCGAATAACTACTCCGCGTTTGATATCAATAAAAATCAAGACTCTTCTGTGATGCTAGTAACTTCTCCAAATTTGTGGAGCAAGCTAAATAGGTGACTCCGTGCAAAATATGGCAGAGTATATGATTGTTTTGCTATGTAGTAAAACTTATAAATTGCATAGAAATGTTGCAAATGGAGATTACAAAAAACATAGGTTCATGAAAGAAAATGTAAAGTAGTTAGCACAACATTTTTTAGGAGAATCAACGGAAATTTGGGGTGGTGCACTACGTAATGACGAAAAGATGCGGGTTTTCTTGCTTTACGTGAGTGATCCGGGATTCCAGGTCTGAATTGAATGTCAGAGGATTCTGTTGTGGCTGAAAGTACTGTGTCTATGACTACTACAAGTGTAATGGATGCGATTATTGCGAAATCTGAAAATTGATTGTTTCCGGAGGTGTGTGTAATATTCAAACAGCAAAGGCATAGTGGCAAGAACAATATACATTTCCGGGTGCTATCGGAGCACTTGACTAGAAACACGTGGCAATAAAGAAACCTAGTATTTTGGAGACGAATACGCTAATAGGAAGAGCTCCTTCGTGGCTAAGCGGATAGCGTACATGCCTTTGGCATGAGAGACCCGCGTTCGATTCCCGGCGGGAGTTCATATGGTTCGCATTCCAAGTTACTCAGTGGGTCCCGTCTCATATAGCCTCGCTACTGAAAAGGACATTAAACTCAAAATCAACTCAACTCAACGCTGATAGGAAGGGTGTATACATGAGAATGTATATTTTTTTATGCCAAGGTGAAAGGGGACATGTATGGTGTGGAAAACGCAATCAGATGGATGTGCTTTATGACGTGACTGGCTGGACTATTTAAAAAAGGAAACAAAAGGACCAAGTGTCTGATTTCGTTCTTAAAGCCAAACAATCTACAAAGACCTTGGACAACACGTGATATGCACTTGTCGTGCTAATCTTGATATTGCTGGATTCCAATCAACATCCATCAGTTCCAAGAAGTTCATTCCCGTGGTTTCAGTATTACTTTCTTATTTCCCGTTTTCTTTTTCAAATTAGTTTTTTTTTCTTAATGCTCGCTTAGATATTAAAGATTCTCTTTTGGATTTGTGTCTCATTTGTAGATGTATTTGATATTTCGTTGCATTTCACTGTAATTGCCTTCAAAGCTTCGGCTTTCCTTCGTTTACTTTCTGGTAACTGTGACTTTGAAAGTACCACTGGAACTTTTATAATATCCACAAATGCATTTTAATTGAAACTGTCGTTGCTACTTGTCCCTTCCATGGCGTTTAGGATATTACGCCATAAGTTAAAAACAACGAAATGACCACGCGACGGAAGGGAGAAATGAATAACTACTTCTTTTATTGATACGACTCAGTGCTACGTGCAGAGGAAGCGCGAGAAAACGTTCATAAATCTGGAGCAGACTAGACCTGAGTAGTGGCTTGTTTTATTGATACAAAATTGAGGGAGGAGATTACTCCAGGTGTAGTTACTCTGATTCTCGAGCAGGACTTCTCAGGAGTAGTTACTTATTTTTATTGATATCACCCATTGTGTAACTACCGTTTAGTTTTCGAATCTCCTAAAAGAAACAAAGTTTTACTCTCTTAATACAGAACGATTTTTCGATATGCGGTACATGGAAAGACTGCATGTACAATTTTATCCAAGAGGGAGCACAAGAATGAATGCTCTACTACACGTCGATCCCTGTTGGTTTCAACTTATTGCTCCAGATGTTATACAACATAAGGACAATCATAGACATAAGGTTATAGATCTAAGCTCATATCTTTGTTTCTAGTTTCTTCTTTCCAATGTTAACGGCTGTTAGCTGGACTGTGCAAGGAATGTACTCTATGCAGTTTGCCATGTTTTTCCGCTATATGCAGCGATCATCTATTCAGAATTTTTCAAACGATTTTGTGCTTCTATTTTTATAAAGTAATTTACTTGGTGATCTAGGATTGTTCTGGTCATCGGTTATGGATATGCTCGAATACATACCACGCCAATGGACAGTCTGCTTCAGTGTTAGAGATTAGTTCACTTCGAAAGCCTCAACTACTGGCTATTAATCTGGTAAAATTTGTGGACTATCTTTCTGCTCTTGAGAACATAGCTTTGACTCGATGGACAGAACACGCAAGCTCTATTCACTTCAGCGAGATAAGGTATTGTTGAACTTAATAAATAAGATTACAGATATACTTGTTGCTATATGGTATTCAGAGCCCTGCACGGGCCGAGCGCGCCCGGTTCGGCCCGTTGCCCGGCCCGGCCCGGCCCCACCCGGTCCGACCTGTTTCAAGTAATATCAAACTTGACCTGGCCCTAACCGGGCCGGGCCCATTTCGGGCAGAATCGGGCCGAACCGGGCTGGCAGATTTCGGGCCGGATACTGTAAAAATGGTTCGGAAATTAATGTTGTCAGCCTATTTGTTTTTTTAATGTCCTCCACTAGCTGTGTTTTGCCGTGTTTGTACGGTCTTACTGTCAGCCTATGTTAATCGTAACGTGTTTTTGAAACTTACTCTTTATTAAAGACTGCGATGTACTGGTAATACTAATACTATTACTACTTATACTACTACTACTATTACTACTTCTACTATTACTACTAAGACCACTGCTAATACAATTAGAACTACTATGACTTCGCGTCAGAGATGACATGTGTGGTGGTTAGGAAATTCTTTCTAAGTACAGAATATAATGGAGAAATGCTAGATATCTCCGTCAGCGTAGAATGTCAACCGATGATTGATCTACGAGAGAGAACAGTGGCTCAGTAGAAAAAAACACTCGCATGTGGTTCTAGGCGTCGTCGGATCAATCCCTACTCATGCTATGTGAGCTTTGTTGTGGACAAACATCGTGTGCTGGTGAATTTCTGGGGTGGTCCTGCTTCCTCCCACTGTTTTCCTTCCACCAATTCATCCCATCATCATCCATATTGCCCGAGCTGTAGTTTGCTAAAGAACATATGAAAAAGTCAAGTACTTGACCTAGTAAGTAGAATTTGGTACGCTACAATTGGACCACGGAAGGCAAAACCATGAACTGGCGTGCTCATAAGATCAGTGCAATTTGTAGTAATGTTCAATTAGCAAGGCAAATATCGAATGGTGTTACATGTTCATGTATGATGCTACAAATATAACAAAATACAATGATCAAATAAATCACCAAGTCGCCAGGGTCATCTACTTGTTCCTAGAACGGCGGCTCAGTGGTTGAGCGTTCACCTCTGGTGTATGGGGTCCTGGTCCATCTGAGCTCTCTCCAAGTGAACTTTGTGTTGGACAAACACCGTGTGGGTGGTTCGCGACGTTCTCCTCTTTCCCTCCACTTTATTTATTATACTATTTCATTTATTTCTCATCACCATCGTCTCCTTTAGGCTACTTGGCATAACTTGGAACCACCTACGAACAAGAATAAACTAACTGATTGGGAAGATAGACATTCAGTCTCTGGAGAATTTTATGATGAAGTAGACATCTACCTCAACATGTCATCATGTGTAAGAGTACTAGATATACTGCAGTGGTGGAAGCTACAAGAACAAACATTACCAAAATTGTGTAAATTAGCGCGTCAGTATCTCGTCATCCCTGCTTCTAGTGCGTCTACTGAAACAGCTTTTAGTACTCAGGAACGGAGAAACGCTCTAAAGCCTGAAACTGGACTCTGTTTCCGAGCCATTCGATACGTACAAGGACATACAGTAAAGCGATGTTCATTTTGCACTATTGGTTTCTTATGAAACCTTATATTTTCATTTTCTTAATATCAACTATCCCTTCTATATATGTGGCCATCTTAGGGATCTCAAACCATCACAAATTTAAACATAAAACGAAAGAGCGGGATTGTCGGACATTGTCAGATATTTACAATTGTTGAAAGAGTTAACTGTACTAAATTGTGATATAATTAATGAAATTGAGTCTGTTGAGTTGGGCGAACGTTGAGCTTGGAACATGTAGCAGACTCTTCTTGATGGTTAATCTCTTAAATATAAAAAAGAAAAAAATATAACGGTATTTTCGTTTATTGTCGTTCATTTTTAGCGTGTTAAATTAGAAAACTTGTTCCATTTCATATGGGCAAAAGGAACATTTCATCTGCGGAATGAAAGTGACACTGATTGTCGTTTTACTCACTTATATACGTACAAGAAAAACAACGGAATAGTGTAATTGTGAGATATTTACAATTGAAAGTTGAGTCCACTCAACATCTCGAAACGACTTTAAAACCTCACGCAGACTTTCGCAGATCGTTAGTTACTGACGTATTAAAGCATAAAATGAAAAAACGAATCGGCATAATTTGTCAGAAATTAACAATAAGGCGTAGAGAGTGTTTGCAAGATGAAGGAGACTTTGTGATCAATATGTACTCACGGATATAATAATAATGTGATGGAACGGATTTGACTGAAATTGTCTGATAACTAGAATTGAAAACGGACTCTACTCAGTAGGGCAAAAGGAATGTTGGAAGATGAAGCAGATTACTAGTGATCGATATCTACAGACACATTTAAGAATGGAATTGTATTGTTTTTAACATATTTGCAAATGTAAATAGAGAATATCCGATAAAGCGAAACGCCAGTTTGTCAAGTTCGTTAATTACTGACATATTTAAAAATAAAATGGAAGATCGGAATTGTCGTGAATTGTGACCTTTCCAGCTAAAAGGTGTTGAGGGTTGAGGCCATTGAAAGGCTTGAGGAACGTGGGAATGTAAAATCGACACTTGCTAAACTCTTGCAGATATATTTGATAATATAAAGAAACCACATACGTTTAACATGTAAAAAATTATAACTGAAAGTAGAGTTGATTCAGTAGGAGGAAACGAGTGTTTGAACTATGTGGCAAGCTGTAAATTCGTTAGCTACTGACATATTTAAAAATGAGAGAAAGGAACTGTTTTAAATTGTCTGATATTTCCTAATAAAGGTTATCTCATTCAGCAGAGTAAAAGGAATCTTTCGAAGTTTATGTGCATGCTAACTGCTTGCATTCGTTCTGATAAGAGAACAACACTTTTCTCGACATATCCTCTTAATAATATATCTGAATGTGTCTGTAACTTGGTAATGCAATATTCTCTGAAAACAGTCTAAAGTAAAGATCTAAGCACATATATGTGTTTTTCGACTTTCTTCTTGCCAATGTTACATTTTGTGGATTAGCTTTCTGCTCTTTAGAAGATACCTTTGAGTATGTGGAAAGACACGCAAACTCCTTTCACGTCAGCGAGATAAGGTAGTGTTTAATTTAATATTTAAGATTAGAGATATTCTTCTTGTTGATCAATCAGTCTCAGATACGAAAGGTGTCTAAAAGATAATACAGTTGGTGCACTAATCTGCTACAGAGAGGAAGCTTACCAGAACTTTACTTACCGGTGAGAAAACGTTGAGAATATTGAGAAATTCAAATCCTTCAATAAATTTAATATGACTGTGCGATATGGCAGTCTGTAGTACAAGAGGAACCGTGCGAGTGAAAAAGACTAAGGTTTTATAGCTTGAAGATTAGTGTGATAGATACGTTATCAATAAAGCAACTTGATGAAATGAGTCAAGGTTGCAAACGACGCACGGAATTTTTTATAGATGGAAGTTTATACTTGAAAGGATTTTAAATTATACTTGAAAGGTGTAATTTCTAATCGGTGCAAAGGTCGAATCAGTTTGAATGCTTTACAACCGACGAGAGCGGGCGGGATGAAATGGGAATAGTACGGGAGTTCATATTTTCGTTAGGACTTCAAAATATTCGACATATTCGAAATACTCGAGTTTAAACTTAGTGACGTGCGGAACAAGAAGTATTTAGTTGAGAAAGAATGAATATCGGGGTGAGCTTATAAGGTATAGTAAAGAGAGCGCACTATTTGATGGACAAGTTGATAGGTCACTTGCGAAAGGACAGGCATCCTCGAGATTGTGAAGCTTTATGTAATCTACATCCACAACAATAGAAATCGCCTAAAATAATATTAGCAGAGATACTAATTTAAGCAGAGGTGATACTTGACTTGTATATAATATTATTTTACAATGTTTGGAAACAAATATTAATCGGTCTATAAGTGATGCGGTGATTACAGAAATAATCTTGAGGATGGACGGAGAAGTTCGATTTTGATTAATGGTTTAGAGTGCAACAGGTGTGCCAATAATTTCGTGGTGCTTGGTTCTATTTCGTGGTGCTTGGTAAGACTAAACTTCTTATGCCGGATTAACTCCTTCATACAATGCTGTGCAATTAAGAAATTATCAGTGGACATCTGCATGTATTCTTTAATTCCTATCGGCTTAGAGCTAGTAAAGAAATTCAACAATTAATCGGGGGAAGCTGTATTTTGTGTTTTGTACCTAGGTTTAAAAACAAAGTAGTACAGCTGCTTTTAAAGCTGCTTTACTCACATTATGTAATGGCGTACCATTTATAAACCGTGGATTTACTTTTCCCTATAATAAGACGAAGGTATCAAAGTCATATAGCATTGAGATAATACAGCGGTTTTAGGTGGGCCATTGGGATTGAAAAATGTGATATCAAATGTAAAAAACATCAGTATTAATTTATCAATAATTATCAACGAATTCTCATACTTCCTGTTTTATGCAACTACAATACTATTTGAGAGTGCTTCCTGCTGAATCAATCTACCTAGCATGCATAACGCTCTCACCATGTTCTTGATCGTTAGCCTAATAGATCCAAAGAGTTGTGTTCTTACGGATAGAATATTTATTGAAATTCTCCTGTGTGTTAAAACTCGAGGCTATCAAGTATCCATTTAATTAGCGTCCTTGCTGCTTACTAGGGCTTACATTCAGAGCTGTGTAGCATTCACTTGTTTCGGTCTATCATTAATAATATTTTCACGATTGCATAATGATAAAAACTTAATATGGAACCCATTATATTCTAACTTACGAAATAGCCTTACTTTGGGTCTGAGACCGGTGATCTGATCGATAGGACAAATATACAATCGATATTAGATTTTTTTGAGATCTTCCCTTAGACGGTTAGGTGGAAAATATTAACGGTAGTCCTGTGTTCGCTACCAAATTAGTAACACTGGTCATCACAAAGCAACCAAACTGTGGCTAATCAAATAATCTTTTCATATAATCTCATTGTCTGCTTTGATTTGTACTCTTATTGTATGCATTGATTAGTACACTCTTCTAATCACTCCTGACTTCGAATTTCACACCGTTGTATAAGGACATAGTCCGGCGAAATCCGTTTAGCCTTTCGCTAACCGCCATATGAAACCCTCGAATTATTAGCGCTCTGGTTGCACTCTAAACCACTAATAAAATGTTGAACATTCCCTTGCATCCTCAAAATTATTTCTTTAATCACCGCATCACTTAGAGATCGATATAATCTTTTATTAATATGTCTATTCATACAATGTAGAATAATATTAGAATGAAGTGACGTCTTTGCTAATGTTCTCATTTTAAGACGATTTCTGACGTAGTGTATGCATATTACAAATAGGTTAACAAGATCGGGAATGCTTATCTTATCGCAAGTTACCCATCAACTTATCGATCATTTAACTCCCTTTTTCTTTACTATACCTTATGCTCAAAGTGATATTCATTCTTTCTTTGTTTAAGACTTCCTGTTTCGCACGTCACTGGTTTTAAACTCGAATATTTCAAATTAGAGGTCCTAAGGATAATATGTTCTGCCGTACTTTTCCCATTTCAACCCACGCTCTCTCGTCGGTTGTACTGCATGCAAACTGATATCTTCATGTAGTAATACCATAATTTCTACAGTAAGCCACATTCGGCAGCATTGTAGATATGCCATATGAAAGTAATTTTTCAAGCTTTTTTAGTTTATTGTAGGGTGTAAGTTGTAATTGATAAATCCCTATCTTACTACGCTTCTTATCAAATATTACAATGTTTGGTTAGTTGTAGTGAATGCTAACTGCTTGCATTCGTTTTGAAAAGAGAACAACACGTATCTCGAAATATCCTCTTAGTAAAAAATCAGAATGGTAATACATGCTCTTTGAAAACAGTCTGAAGTATACATCTAAGCTCATATCTGTGTTTCGACTTTTTTCTGGCCAATGTTAACGGCTTATAGCTGGACTGTGCAGGGAATGTACTCAGGCAGTTTGCCATCATATTCCGCTATATGCAGCGTACATCTATGCACAATTCTACAGACGATTTTGTGCTTATATTTTCGTAAATGAATTTACTTGGTGATCTAGAGCGGCTCTGGTCAACGGCCATGGATATGCTCGCATACATACCAGGCCAATGTACAGTCTGCTTCAGTGTTGGAGACGGGTACACTTCGTAAGCCTCAACTGCTGACGATTAATCGGGTACATTTTGTGGAGTAGATTCTGCTTTTGAGAAGATACGTTTGAGTCGATGAACAGGACACACAAGCTGTATTCAAGTCAGCGAGATGAAGAAGTGATGAATTTAATAAATAAGATTACACAAATACTTCTTGTTGAACATTCCGTCTCAGATATGAAACGTGTCAAAAACTCATGTGTCTTCATGTACATTTGTTAGGTCTATAACGCGGGGACGGTATTACAAAGTAATAATCATAATAGATTGGATCACCATTTAAACCGTTGTCATGATATATTGGTTTTCTACAGCTGTTGTTCGTCATCATCTATATCAGGTTGTTTTCCGATCTGCATTTGTAAAATAACTCCCTTGGCAGATTGCAGAATACCTGGAATACTTCATACCCTTCTTTTACACTTACATGTGTCTCGTTCACAATCCTCTCTTGCATTATCTTTTTATCTACAGGTAAGTAAGCTTATCCGGCTAAAGCCGATGGTAGCTGTGTGGATGCTGGATTACGCATATCCTCTTTCACACACCAACGTCAATCGATTGGGTTCTTGCTTAGACAATTTCCCACCTAAACTTGGAGCTACTTCCAAATTGAATGGTGCACACCTATCGTGTTAGTTGTGGAAAAAGTTGCCAAATTGAAGCTTTGAACCTTTTCCTTCTTATACCTGGTAGGCTTATACCAAGAAGGACATTTTCCTTCTCCATACATGGGAATAAGAAATGTGTAATCATGAACATTTTGTTAGGATATAGACTTGACTCCTAACTCACAGGCTCCTAACTCACAGTTGAAGACTCTGACTAACTTGCACAGTTCTTTTACTTTTTTAAGGATCTTAAAGGCTTGAGCTCTCTTGAGTATAGCTGAAGTCGTGTCACCGCCTGTTGCATTATATAAAAAAAGTTAAAGCAAACTTTTGATGACGCCAAGTTTCTTGAAGATTAATGATTTCGTAGCATTTTTTTAAGGTTCTGTTCGTATGTGGCATTAAAAGAATCAGCAACTGCTCATTAAGTTTTCTACCAAGATTCTTAAAAGAGCTGACTCACACCCATCAATAATTACAGATACCCCGTTTCTAGTTTCTCCTATTACTGTTGTCAATTTAAAGTTTTCTTTGCTCCTTCGAAAAGTCTTTGCATCATTTCAAGTAGTCTAGTATTGATCAAGATTCTCAAGGACCGTGAGCGAATTGTCAGCTTCAAAGGCACAATTAATTTCAATCGTTGAGGTATTCCCCGAAACCTATTTTTGTCTTTCGGCTCTTTCCGTGTGTAATTGTAATTTATGCCCATAAGATATTTGGTGAAAATGGCTCTTAACATAATTTATATACGTAATTAACACAGATTTGACTGGCCATTTTTAGTCCACACCATTGCGTGTATAAGGGCTCTTCCTTCCACGTGTGGGTTTTATTACACAACAAAACAGAGTCTCTGCAATATTCACCGTTGTCAAATTGACATTCTTGCGCATTCAGATATTATCACACAGGGAAGGTGGCATTAGCTTGACGTGTCATTCTGAGGATAAACTGATGCCACCAAAAATACTCTAGAACTTCTGTTATCGGAACAGTATTTGGGAATGAAGCATTAATCTTGCTAACGTTGTGTCTAACGTTGAGTTAATCCCCCAGAATATTTCGTGGCCTTCATTAAGCACTATTCGATATTCATATCACTTGGAACTTCGCTCAAAAAAGCCTCTTTTCCTGCTAAATGTAAATGTTCCTTGTGTTAATTTCTTGTAATCTTCTGATAGCGTATACTGCAGCTAATACTAGCGTATACTCTTTCCTAATATGGTTTTTGTGATGCAGTTTCATTTTGTAGTAAATGTTGCATATAGATTTCCTCATCCAGACGTTGTATAAGATCGCAGATCCTAGATTTTGTCATCTTCTCTGACGGTTGTAAATGTCTTCATATCCCTATGTAGAGGTCCCCGAGCAAAGTCTAGAAGTGAGTTCTCAATGATCCTGAGTAGTCATGGCCACTCAGCAGTTTCACTAAAGTTGTCATAGTGTACAGGAAACATTAAAGTTTTCTATACCATTTCCTGACTTAATGTATCCAATCGTGCTTCGTTATTACTTAACTGCAAACCTAATAAAAAGCGTTAAAACACTGCACCGTTAAAAAATTTCTTCAGGTGTGGTACGATTTGAACACCTTTCCAGTATAATAGCTGACGTAATGTAATAACGCATGTGCTTTATTCTATTTTCTTGCAGTTTTCTACTGTATACAGAAGAGTATTCAGTATTAGTACTTGATATTGAAATATTGAAGAAATATTGAAGAAATTCAGAGAAACCACACTGCTTATATCAAAAGAAGAGGTGTGAATGTCATAATTACACAATCGTTGTAGCGAAGCTTTCACAAGATGAATAACTATATAAAGGTTTGTTTGAGAATAAGAAGTCGAGAGTGCATTGACACACCAAGAACATGAGTGTATAGCATTAAAAGGAAAGTGAATGCCACAGTGAAAAAATGTGATACTATATTATTATCAAGAGAATGCTAACGTGATATAATATTACTTTTACATTCAAGAACTTGGCTATAGAGAATTTTCATCGACAAACATCTGAAATAAATGACTTTTTCTTCTCTATGAAATGTGTGGCACTTAGTTACTAATCAAAGCATACAATGAGATTATATGAAAAGACTATTTTATTAGCCCACAGTTTGGTTGCTTTGTGATGACCAGTGTTACTAATTTGGTAGCGAAAACAGGAGAACCGTAAATATTTTTTACCTAACCGTCTAAGGGAAGATCTCAAAAGAATCTAAAGTCGATTCTATATTTGTCTCATCGTTCACATCACCGGTCTCAGTCCCAAAGTAAGGCTGCTCCGGAAGTTAGAATATAATAGATTCCATTACAAGTTTTTATCATTATGCATTTGTGAAAATATTATTAATGATAGACCGGAATCGATTATAGTGAATTTTACACAGCTCTGTATGTAAGCCCTAGTAAGCAGAAGGATACTAATCAAGTGGATAGTTGATAGCATCGAGTATTAACACAGGAGATTTTCTATAAATATTGGATCCGTAAGAACACAAATCTTTGGATTAACAGTTTTTATTTGGTTAACGATCAAGAACAAGATGAGAGCGTTTTGCGTCCTAGGTAGATTTCTTCAGCCGGAAGCATTGTTAAATTGTATTGTAGTTACTTATAAACGGGAAGTATAGCAATTGCTTCATTATCATTGATAAATTATTACTTATGTTTTTTACATTTGGTATCACAACATGTCATCGTGTGTAAGAGAACTAGATATACTGCAGTGGTTGAAGCAATAAGAACAAACATTCCCAAAATTGTGTACATTAGCACGTCAGTATCTCGTCATCCCTGCTTATAGTGCGTTTGTGAAAGAGCTTTTAGTACTACAGGCTATATAGCTGAGGAACGGAGAAATTGGTTTACTGCTTTATTGACATCAAGCACAGGCCTAATTACAGTGTTACTTAGTATATAAGTTATTAAGATTATATAGGGTAATAAAACTATTGGTAATAATAACATTCGGCTTACATAAATACACCCATTGAACTACATACACCCATTGCGAGTACATCAAGGTTGGAATCTTCTTTAACTAACTTGTAGGTTGCACTAATTCTCCATATAGGAGATCTCCTTAAGACGTTTGTTTTTGCTGTCAAAAAAGCGTAATTTTCGAAGCAGTACGCTATTTCTTGGATGGTACGTGAATACATATTTGATAGTTAAGTCCGGGATAGTCTATTATGCCATGAAAGAGCTTGTGTAAAAGTGATAAATCAATATTTCTCCTCCTTAGTTCTAATGTTTCAATTTTTAAATTTTCAACAAATTTAATGTAGCTTTCACATTTCAGGTATAATTTTGTTTTCTTAAGTGTAAGAAGCCTTAAAAACTTATTTTGAGTACGCTCAATCAAGAATGAGTATTTCTGTATATTAGGGTTCCATATATTAGTACAATTTTCTAATTTCGACCTGACGTGTTCATAATACAGTAGAATTAAAGTTTGGTCATTTTGGAAATCTTTACTGATAATAAATAGTATATCCAAAATTGTTGTTGCCTTATTTAAAAGTAGTTTCAATATGTTGAATAAAGGATAGTTTTGAAGGAAAAAATAAGCTCCTAAGTCCCGACTTTCTCGTATGTACTTTAGGAAATTACGGCTCAAGAATTGGTGGAATGAAGACAGTGGACGAAAACGGGCTAATCCGAAAACTCCCACTCTCACTGTGTTTGTATACCACAAAGCTCACATAACACGAGGAGGGATCGATCCGACGACCTCTAGCACCAGATGTGAGTGATTTACCTACTAAGCCACCGCTGCCCCTCGTCAAGCATCTGTTCGCATTCTACGCAGACTGATTATAATAAGTAGTATTCTTTTATTTTTTCTGTACTTAGATTGTAAAGTATGTACCACCTGACATGTCAACTCTGAAGCGAAGTCGTATCAGTTATAGTAGCAGAAGTAGTAGTAGTAGTTGTAATAGTAGTAATAGTATTAGTAATAATAATAATAATAATAGCAGTAGCAGTAGTAGTAATAATAAGAGTAGCAGCAATTCAGAACTTTACAGTTTTCAATAAAGAGTTAATTTCAGAAACACATTACACAGGCTGCCAACATTAGTTTCCAATCCGTCTTTCACAGAGTTTGGGCAGAGCCGGTCCGGTCCGGTTGGTCCCAATGTGTTCCCGGCTCGGTTCGACCTGAAATGTGCCCGGCCCGGTTCGGCCCGAAAGGTGCCCGGCCCGATTGTGCCCGGCCCGGTTAGAGCAAGCTCGAGATTCCGAGCGGGCGGGCGGGCCAGGTCGTGCCGGGCAAAAAATCCAGATCCACCCGGACATGGCCTAGGTTTGCTGGGCTCTGGTTTAAACACACTGACATGCGGAATAAAAAGTCTTTAGCTGAGAAAGAATGAATATCACGGTGAGTTCAAAAGGTATAGTAAAGAGAAAGCAAGTTAAAATAATGGACAAGTTGATGGGTCATTTGCGATAGAGCAGGCATCCCCGAGCTGGTGAACCTTTATGTAATATGCATCTGCAACGTCAGAAATCAATTTAAAATGAGTACATTAGCAGAGATGTCAGTTGACTTCGTTGTAATAGCATTCTACAATGTCTGAAAAGAAATATTAATAAGAGAACCGAAGGTTAGAGAAATAATTTTGAGGATCGACGGGGATGTTCAATTATTAATTAGTGGTTTAGAGTACAACAGGCGTGCTAATAATTCGAGGGATCAATTTCGAGGTGTCCGGTAAGGTTATGCCGGCTTATGTCCGGCGATGTAACGCGATTTAATGTAATGTAATGCATAATGTAATGCATATTGTAATGTGATGCCTGCTTACGTGTCCTTGGCCATGTCTACTTAAGATCATTGAGAACTCATTTCATTGAGACTTTGGTCAGCGACCTTTCCATTTAGTTATAAAGACAATTAACACCGTTGGAGGGGATGACAAAATCTAAAATCTGTTATTTTAATCGACAATGTCTGGATGATGAAATCAATATGCAACATTTACAAGAAAATGAAACTGCATGACAAAAACTATATGGAGGAAGTCTAAAAATTAAGATGGTGACTTTTCCAAACTGGTAAACTTTGGTTACGGTACAGAAGGTCAGAATCGTATTGATATTCTTCCAAAGGGACTAGATCGAACACGGGACTAGAAATATGATTTGTACGTAATTAAATTAATGCTACCGTTTTCTCACCCAGGTAGCTATCGTTTCTATGCAAAATTTGCACATCACTATACTCAGCAGTTGGAAACCTTGGAAACACCTACGGTATCAGTGGATTACAAGAAATTACAAATTAAGGAACATTCACAATTCGCAGAATAAGTGGCCTTCTTGAGCGAAAGTCCAAGTGATATGATTATCGAACAGTGCTTAAGGAAGGGCACGAAATTATCTTTGGGATTAACTAAACGTGAGACCCAACGTTAGCAAGATTAATCCTTCAATCCCAAATACTGTTACAATAATTTCTACAGGACTTTTGTGGGCATTAGTTTATCATCAGTGCGACACGTTGAGCTAATGGCACCTTCCTTGTGTGAAGGCGCAAGAATGTCAATGCGCAATGCGCAAGAATGTCAATTCAACTGCGGTGAATATTGCAGAGTCTCTATTGTCAAGTGTTTTAAAACCCACACGTAGAAAGAAGAGTCCTTCTACACGCAATGGTGTGGACTAAAAATTTCAAATCAAATCTGCTTTAAGTACGTATATAATTTATGCTAAACTCTATTTCCACCTTATATTTGATGGGTATAAATTACAATTTTGGATATAAATTAAATTACGATTGTAATTAATTCTGCCATTGAAGCCACGACATTTGAAACACAGTTCTTGAGAAACCTGGAGATCAATACTAGACGGCTTTCGAAGGAGCAAAGGCAGTTGTTTATGGACAAGAGTAATAGAAGAAACTAGAAACTGGAAATCTGGATTCTGCTGGTTGGTGTGATTCAGATCTTTTAAGAATATTGATAGAAGACTTCATGAGAAGTTTCTGATTCTCTTATCCCACATACAAGCAGAACTGAAAGGAAATTCTACGAAATTATTAAATTTATTGAAACTTTAGCGTCATTAAAATATTGCTTTCACTTTTTTCATTATGCAGCAGGCTTTCACACGACATCAGCTATACTCAGGAGTGAATAGTTGGCTGCCGTCAAGTTCCATCAAAAAGAAAAAGAATTCTACAGATAGTCAGTGTCTTCAATCAATTAAATGTGAATCCTGACAAATGAGTAGGTTAGACATTTCTTTATTCACCTGTATGGAGAGGGAAAAATGTCTCCCTGGCATAAGCTATATCAGTTATATCGAGGAAGATGTTAGAAATCTGCAATATGGCCACTTTTCCCATTAGTAACACAGCAGCTGTGCAGCATTCTATTCGGAAGTACCTCCAACTTCAGGAGCGAAATGGTCTAAGCCTAAACTCAATCGAAAGACGTTGGTCTGTTGACCCACACACCTACCATCAGCTCCAGCCGGATAATCTTACTTACCTGTAGATAAAAAGTGACTGCAAGATAAGATTGTGAACAAGCCACATGTTCATGTAAAAGAGCCGATATGAAGTATTCAAGGTTTTGTGCATTCAGCGAAGAGAATTCATGTAGAAATGGCAGATCGGAAGATAACATGATATAGATGTTAACGAACAACAGCTGTAAAAAAACCAATAAGTCATTGTCAATGGATTAATTGTTGGTCCAATCAGTCATGATTATTATTTTGTGATATCGTCCCCGCCTTATAGACCTAAAAAAATGGACATGAAGACGATCTTGATAAAACTTTAAATGAAGGTGTAAGGAAAAGCTAGAAAACATGAAGGTTGTGTATTTTTCTGTTTAGTTATTTTGGAATTTTTTAACACGAGCTGCTTTGGTACCCGAAGAGAAAACGAAAGCGTAGCAGCACACGTTTAAGATATCGACCAAAAACTAATTCATTTAGATATCACATTCGCGTATTAAAGTATCATTCAATAGTAAGTTAATAATAATTATTTATTGTTTGATTGTTTATATGTTAAGAGGTTCAACAGCAGATGATTGACTCCGAGGATTCTGCCATCTGCAAGGACACTTAAAATTGTTTAACTCCCGTTTAGTTTTCGACTCTCCTACAAGGAAGTATAGTTTAACACTTTTAATAAAGAAGAATGCTTGGATATTCGATACATGCAAAGACTCCGTGTACATTTTTATCAAAGAGGGCGTAAAAATGAAAGCTCTACTACACGTCGATTCCAGTTGGTTTATACTGACTGACCTAGTTTTTATACGACACAAGGATAATCAATCTTTATTGCACAGCACCTTGTTCATTTCCGACTATTCCAAGCTGCTTTTCAGACAGAAGGCCTAGAAAGCTTAACAATTTTCCGTAACAGTGATTATACTTATGGTCGAAAGCTTATTAGGATTCACAGGCAGATTATTGGCGTGAAACTCGATTAGGAGATCTCTAGGTTATTGGGTACGTGATTACCCTGTAGACACAGACCCGCCTCCCTTGGCCTGTGAGACAAGTCCAGACGATGAATTTATAAAGCTAGAAGCTCTCTTTCCACATCTTGGAGTAGAAGCCCTGAATTTTTCCCTTAGTAATAGTGTTCGAGTACTTGCTCGTCCGTGTGGCCAAAGAAAGTAATTGATACTGCTATTAACTTTCGATTAGCCTGAGATTTAAACTTGCATCTATAAAAAAAAAAGATGCCTCTTTTGCAACTTTGACTCACTTCGTTAAGATGCTATATTGATAACGTTACGTATCTATCACACTAATCAAGAATTTTTGTAATCATATTTATTAAATTCAACACTACCTCATTTAGCTGACGTGAATAGAGCTTGCGTGTCCTGTCCATCGACTCAAAGGTTTCTTCTCAAGAGCAGAAAGCTATTCCTCAAAATGTACCCGATTAAACACCAGCAGTTCAGGTTTACGAAGTGTACTCATCTCTAACACTGAACCAGACTATCATTAGGCCTGGTAGGTATGCGAGCATATCCATCACCGTGGACGAGAGCCATCCTAGATCACCAAGTAATTTCCTTTACAAAAATAGGAGCACCAAATTGTCTGTAGAATTCTGCAAAGATAATAGCTGCATACACTGGAATATCATGGCAAACTGCCTAGAGTACATTCATTGCACAGTCCAACTAAGAGCAGTTAACAAGTCGAAAGCAGAAGATAGTCGAAAAACACACATGTGCTTGGATCTAATCTTCAGACTGTTTTCAGAGAACATAACATTACCAAGTTATAGAAAGATTCAGATATTTTATTAAGAGAAAATGTCGAGATACCTGTTGTTCACTTATCATAACGAATGCAAGCAGTTAGCATGCACTACAACCAACCATACATAGTAATATTTGATATGAAGCGTACTGAGATTAGGATTTTTCAAATGCATCTTACACGCTGTAATAGTCTAAAATTTGCTTTAAAAATTAATTTTTCATGGCAAAAGATTTAAGGTATATCTACACGGTTGCCGACTGTGGTTTTCTGCAGAAATTATGGTATTACTAATTGTAGATATCAGGATGCAATTAGATAAAAAGATAATAACAGTACATGTCGAGATCCGCCATGATACTTGTATTAGAACGAGCGGAATCAATTTGCATGCAGTACAACCGACGAGAGAGCGTGCGTTGAAAAGGGAAAAGTACGACAGTTCATATTGTCCTTGGAAAATGCTTATTCGAAATATTCGAGTTTAAAACTAGTGACGTGGAGAACAAGAAGTCTTTGGCTTAGAAAGACTGAAAATCACGGTGTGCTCATAAGGTATAGTAAAGAGAAAGCGCGTTAAAATGGTGGACAAGTTAATGGGTCACTTGCGATTGGGCACACATCCCCAGCTTGTAAAGCTTTTTCTATTATTCATCTGCAACACCAGAAATCAAATTAAATAGAGAACTTTAGCAGAAATTCATTCTAATAGCATTCTACAGTGTATCAAAAAGACAATAATTAGAGTTTAAATCAAACTCTAAGTGATGTGGTGAGTAAAAATATAATATTGAGGATGGACGGGGATTTTCGATTTTTAATTAGTGGTTCAGGGTGCAACAGGCGTTCCAATAATTCGACTGTTCTATTTCGAGGTGACAGGTAAGGCTAAAGTGCCTATGGAGGCCCATCTCAGTCTAAAAATTTTGTGAAATTTAGAAACCAGCAATTGACGTCGCCATGTAATGCTTAATTCCTATTGGCTTAGAGCTAGTAAACAAATTCAACAATGAATCGGAGGCCGCACTTTCTTGTGTTACGTACCTATGTCTTAGCGAATCAGCAGTGCTTTCAGAGCAACTTAACTATCATTATACAATGGCGTACCAATTAAAAAACCGAGGATTTACTTCTCCGTTTAATAAGACGAAGGTATCACAATCATATCGCTTTGGAATCGTACAGCGGTTTGTTTTAGGTGGGCCCTTGCGATGGAAAAATGTTGTGATACCAAATGAAAAAACATTAGTAGTTATTTATCAATGATAATTATGCAATTGCTATACTTCCCGTTTATATGCAACTACAATACTATTTGAGAGTGCTTCCTGCTGAAGAAATCTACTTAGCTCCCATAACGCTCTCACATTGTTCTTTATCGTGAGCCTGATGGAAACTGTTAATCTAAAGATTTGTGTTCTTACGGATACAATATTTATAGAAAAACTCCTGTGTGTTAAGTATGCATTTAATTAGCGTCCTTCAGCTTATAAGGGCTTACATACAGAGCTGTGTAGTATTCACTCGGTTCCGGACTATCATTAAAATTATTTTCTCGATTGCATAATTATAAATCTTGATATGGAACCCATTATATTCTAACTTTCGAAGCAGCCTTACTTTTGTAGTGTGACCGGAGATCTGATCGATAAGACAATGATAGAATCGATTTTAGGCTATTTTGAGCTTTTCCCTTAGACGGTTAGGTAAAAAATATTTACGGTAGTAATTTGTTCGCTACCAAATTAGTAACACTGGTCACCACAAAGCAACCAAACTTTGGGCTAATCAAATAATCTCTTCATATAAACTCTCTGTATGCTTTGATTAGTAACTAAGTGCCACACAATTCATAGAGAGGAAAAGGTCATTTTTTTCAGATATCTGTTGATGAAAATTCTCTATATCCAACTTCTTGAATGTAAAAGTAATGTTATATCACGGTAGCATTGTCGTGATAAGAATATCGTATCACATTTCTTCACTCTGACATCCACTTTCCGTCTGATGCTATACTCTCATGTTCTTGGTGTATCAATGCTGTCTACTCGGAAGATTTAATCAAGTCTTCACTCGCGTGTCACGACTGGATTTCTTATTCTGAAACAAGCTTTAGATAGCTATTTATCTTGTGAAAGCTTTGGCAAAACGATTGTGTAATGCTGGGATTCACACCTCTTTTGATATAAGCAGTGTACTGCATCAGTATTTCTTTAATATTTCAACATCAAGTACTAATACTATATATTCTACTCTTCTGCATACAGTAAATAACTGCAAGAAAAGTGTACAATCCACATGCGTTATGATATTAGATCATCCATTATACTGGTAAAGTGTTCAAATCGTACCTCAGCTGAAGAAATTTCTGAACGGTCCAAAGTTGCATCCTATTTAGGAGGTTTGCATTAAGTAATATCTAGGCTCGATTGAATGCACAATGATAGGAAATGGGATACAAGAACGTTGGAGTATCCTGTACACTATGACAATTTTAGTGAAAAAGCTGAATGGCCTAGCCTACTCAACATCATTGAGAACTCACTTCTAGACTTTGCTCGGCGCACTCTGCATGTGGTTATGAAGACACTGCAACCGTCGGAGGAGATGACAATATCTAGAATCTGCGATCTTATTCATCAACGTCTGGATTACATAATCAATATGCAATATTTACAAGAAAAAGAAATTGCTTGACCAAACCCATATTAGGAAATTTCAAAATAAGGACGGTGATATTTTCCGAACCTTTAACTTTTCTGCAGTATATAGAGAAAGTTATAATCGTATTCCAATCGTAAGTGACTAGATTGATCAGGGGAGAAGAACCTCATTTGATAGCAATTAAATTAATGCTTCTTTCTTCTCATCTTTTCTATGAAAATTAACAACTCACGGAAGATTCACAATTCGCAGAAAAAGAGTCCTTCTTGAGGGAAGTTCCAATTGATATGATTATCGAACAGTGCTTAATTAAGGGCACGAAAATTTCTCGGGGATTAACTCAACGTCAGACACAACGTTAGCGAAATTAATGCTTGATTCCCAAGTACTGTTACGCTAAATATTTGCGCGTCTGTTGCACTCTAACCACTAATTAAAAAAAAAAAACTCCACTTCCATCCTCAAAATTATTTTATAATTACCACATCACTTAGAGATCGATTTAGTTTTTATTAAATATCTCTTTTCAGAAATTGCAGAACAATTTTACAAAGAGTCAAGTGACATCTGTGTTATTTTTCTCAATTTGAGGAGGTTTCTCAGGTATTGGATGTATATTACAAAAAGGTTCACAAGCCTGTGTTTTCTTGTCCTATCGTAAGTAACCCATCAACTTGTCCATCATTTCAACGGTCGTTCTCTTTACTATACCGCTCACCGTGATATTCATTCTTTCTCAGCTAAAGACTTCTTTTTTCGCACGTCACAGGGTTTAAACACGACTATATCGAATTTGCAAGTCCTAAGAGGAATATGAGCTGCCGTACTTTCCCCATTTCAACCCGCTCGTTCTCGTCTTTTGTACTGCATGCAAACCGTTTCCACTCGTTCTACTGCAAGTATCATTGCGGTTCTAGACACGTTCTGTTATTATCTTTTTATCTAAATGAATCCTGATATCTACAATTAGTAATTCCATTATTTCCGCAGAAACCCATAGTCGGCAACCTTGTAGATAAATGTTCGTTCTTCTGCTATACGAAGGTCATAATTCACCTGATTTTAGTCTATTACAGCATGTGATTTGCAAATGAAAAATCCTAATCTCACTACCCTTCTTATCAAATATTACTATGTAAGGTTAGTTGTAATGCATGTAGCCTTTTTTTTTTTTAATCTTTCGTCATTTTTCGTGTCTCATTGTAATATATATCCTTAAGATATATGTTGAAAATATCGTTTAACATAATTTATATACGTACTGTACTTAACGCAGATTTTACTTGCCATTTTTCGTCTACATCATTGCGGGTAGAAGAACTCTTAGTTCTACGTATGGGTTTTAAATCTCAGTACAACAAAGACTCCGCTATAACAAAGACATTCTTGTGCAATAAGATATTATCACACAAGGAAAATGGGATTAGCTCAACGTGCCCCTGAGATGACAAAGTGTCTCGTCAAAATTACTTTAGAACTTCTGTTATCGTAACAGTTTTTTGGAATGATTTTTTAATCTTGCTAACGTTGTGTCTGACGTTGAGTTAATCCTCCAGCAAATTTCGTGGCCGTATTGTGAAGGTTCCTTGAGTTGTTAATTTCTTTAATCTTCTGATACCGTATTTGCGTCCATGGCTTCCATCCTCTGATACCGTATTTGCCTCCAGGGCTTCCATCTTCTGATACCGTATTTGCCACCAGGGCTTCCATCTGAGAATAGTGATGTGCAAATTTTTCATAGAAAAGGTGACCAGCTGCGTGAGAAAAGGGAAGCATTAATTTAATAGCCTTCAAATAAAGTTTCTAGTCCCCTCTTCAATATAGTCCCTTTGGATGAATTGCAATACGATTAGGACCTTCTCTATGTACTGCAGCCAAAGTCTACCGTTCGGATAAGGTCAGCGCCTTAATTTTGAGGTTTCCTAATATGGTTTTTGTCATGCAATTACGTTTTCTTGTAAATGTTGCATATTCATTTCTTCATCCAGACAATGTTCAATAACATCCAAGATTCTAGATTTAGTCATCTCCTCCGAGGGTTGTAAATGTTTTCTTAAACACATGTAAGGGTCGCGAGCAAAGTCTAGAAGTTAGTTTTGAATGATGTTCAGTAGGCATGGACATTCAATTTTCTCACTAATGTTGAAATAGTGTACAGGATACCGCAAAGTTCTTCTATACCATTTCCTGATGTAATGCATCCAATCATGCTTAGAAATTACTTAAGTAGAAACCTCCTAAGGGTAGAACTTTGGACAAGTCAGAAATTTCTTGAGCTGCATGTACGTTTTGAGACCTTTCCATTATGATGGCTGATCTAATGTGATTACACAAGTGCTTTGTTCACTTTTCTTGTACTTATTTACTGTATGCGGAAGAGTAGAATATTAAGTATTAGTACATGATGTTGAAATATTGAAGAAATAAAGAGGCAATACACTGCTTATATGAAAAGGAGAGGTGTGTATCTCAGCATTAAACAATCGTTCTGGCGAAGCTCTCACAAGATGAATAGCTATCCAAAAAGTGTTTGTGAATAGGAAATCGAGACGCGAGATGCGAGTGAGGATGAAGACAACATTGACACACCATAAAAATGGGTGTATAGCATTAGAGGGAAAGTCGATGTCAGAATGAAGACACGAGATACGATATTCTTTTCGAGACAAAGCTACCGTGAAATAAGTTTACTTTTACATTTAAGGACTTGGATATGGAGAATTTTCAAAAAGAGACTTGTGAAATAATAGACTTATCCTGCTCTATGAAATTTGTGGCACTTAATTACTAATCAAAGCATACAGTGAGCTTATATGGAAAGATTATTTGGTTAGCCCACTGTTTGGTTGCTTTGTTATGTCGAGTGTTACTAAGTTGGTAGCGAACAGTGAACAGACTATACCTTTTAATATTTTCCACCTAACCGTCCAAGGGAAGACCTCAAAATAACCTAAAATTGATTCTTTATTTGTTTCATCGATCAGATCACTGGTCTCAGACCCAAAGTGCGGTTCCTTAGGAGGTTAGATATAATGGGTTTCATAGCAAGTTTTTTCAATATACAATCGGGAAAATATTAATAATGATAGGCCGGAAACTAGTGAATCCTACACAACTCTTTGTAAGTTCTAGTGAGCAGCAATGACGTGTGAGCATAGTCTCGTGTGTTAATACACAGGAAACTTTGTTTATAAATCTTTGTTTGATTAAACCGTTTCTATCAGGCTAACGATCAAGAACAAGGTGAGAGCGTTAAGGGTGTTAAGTAGATTTCTTCATTTTTGATCCGCACGGGCCCACCTAAAACCGCTGTATAATCACAATGCTATATGACGGTGACACCCTCGTCTTATTAAAAAGAAACTAAATCCACAGTTTTTTTAAATGGTACGCCATTGTATAATGTGAGTTAAGTAGCTATAAAAGCACTATTGCATCGTCTTAAGACTTTGGTACACAACAAAAGATCTTACGATTTCGGATTCATTGTTGACTTCCTTTACTAACTTTAAGCCTTTAGGAATTAGGGAATAGATGCCGATGTCCACTGCTGACTTCTAAATTTAACAGCGTTGTAAGAAGGACATAACCCGACATTATCCGTTTAGCCTTACCGGTAACCACCATAGGAAACCCTCGAATTATTGGCGCGCTTGTTGCACTCTAAACCGGTTCGAATAAGGTCACCGTCTTAATTTTTAGGTTCTCTAATATGGTTTCTCTCATGCAGTTTCATTTTCTTGTAAATATCAATTATTGATTTCCTCATCCAACATTGTTCAATTAGAACTAATATCATAGATTTAGGCATCTCCTCCAAGGATTGTAACTGTTTCCATAAACACATGTAAGCGTCGCCAAGCTAAGTCTAGAAGTGAGTTCTCAATGATGTTGAGTAGGCATGAAATTTCAGAATTTTCACTAACGTTGTCATAGTGTGTAGCATACCCGAAAGTTCCTCTATACCATATCCTGACATAATGTATCCAATCATGCCTAGAAATTACTGAAGTGGAAACCACCTAAGGGCGGTACAACTTTGGACAGTTCAAAAATTTCTTCAGCTGCAGGTACAATTTGAGACCTTTGCAGTATAATGGCTTATCTAATGTGATTACACAAGTTTTTTGTTCACTTATGTTGCACATATTTATAGTATGCGAAAGAGTAGAATATATAGTATTAGTACTTGATGTTCAAATATTGAAGAAATAAAGAGGCACTACACTGCTTATAGGAAAAGGAGAGGCGTGTACCTCAAAATTACACAATCGTTGAGGAGAAACTTTCACGAGATGAATAGCTATCCAAAGGTTGTTTGAAAATATGAAATCGAGACACGAGATGCGAGTGAAGATTTGATAAAATCTTCCGAGTAAGACAGCATTGACACACCAAGAACATGACTGTATAGCGTTAGAGGGAAGTAGGATGTCAGAATGACGAAATGTGATACGATATGCTACAGTGATCTCATTCAAGAACTTGGATATGGACAATTTTCAAGAGACCTGAAATTAATAACTTTTTCTGCTCTATGTAATGTGTGGCACTTAGTTACTAATCAAAGCATACAGTGAGCTTTATGAAAAGGTTGCTTTGTGATGACCAGTGATACTAAGTTGGTAGCGAACACAGGACTGACTAAAGCGTAAATAGTTTCTACCTAACCGTGTAAGAGAAGATCTCAAAAGAACCTAAAATTCACTCTTTCTTTCGCTCATCGATCAGATAACCGGTCTCAGGCCCAAAGTAGGGCTGCTCCTTTGAGGTTAGAATATAATGGGTTCCATAGCATTTTTTACTGGATACAATCGGGAAAATATGATTAATGATAAACCGGAACCTAGTGAATCCTACATAAATATGTATCTAACCTTCGTGAGCATCAAGGACGCTAATTAAACACCTATTTAATAGCCTCGGGTGTTAACAGGAATTTTCCTATAAATAATATATCCGTAAGAACACAATTCGTTGGATTAAACAGTTTTCATCAGGCTATCGATCAAAAACCAGGTGAGAGCGTTATGGGTGCTAGGTAGATTTCTTCAGCCGGTAGCACTATAGAATAGTTGCATTTTAACGGGAAGGATAGCAATTACTTGATTATAATTGTTAAATTAATATTAATTTTTTTTTACATTTGGTATCCCAACATTCTTCAATCCCAAGGGCACACTTAAAACAACCGCTGATTGTTCGTAAAGCTATACGTCTGTCATACCCTCGTCTTATTAAAGGGAGAAGTAAATCCACGATTTTTTAAATGCTACGCCATTGTATAATGATAGTTAAGGAGCTCTAAAAGCACTACTGCTTCGTTTTTAAGACTTAGGTACACAACACAAGATCTTACGGCTTTGGATTTATTTTTGGATTCTTTTACTAGCTGTAAGCCAATAGGAATCAAGTAATAGGTACCGATGTCAATTGCTGACTACTAAATTTCACAGCATTGTAAGAATTGAATTTCCATCGTTCAAATATTCCCCGAAAGCTATTTTCGTCTTTCGGCACTTTTCGTATCTAATTGTATTTTTTGCCCATAAAATATTAGGTAAAAATAGCGCTTAACATAATTTATATACGTACTTATATGCCATTGACTGGCGATTTGTAGTCCACACCATTGCGTATAGAAGGATTCATCCTTCTACTAGTGGGTTTTAAAACACAAGACAAGAGATACTCTGCAATATTCACCGCAGTGGAATTGACACTTGCGCATTGAGACATTATCACACAAGGAAGATGGCATTATCTCAATCTGTAGCTCTGATGATAAGCTGATCTGTCTGATAAAGTATTGTAGAACTTTTTTCATCGTAACAGTATTTGGGAATCAAGGATTAATTTTGCTAACGATGTGTCTCATATTGAGTTAATCCTCCAGAAAAATTTCTGACTATCGTTAAGCACTGTTCGATTACCATATCACTGGGAACTTTGCTCAAAAACGTCTCTTTTTCTGCTAAATGTGAATGTTCCTTGTGTTGTTAATTTCTTGTAATCTTCTCATACCTTTACACAGCAGCCAAAATTAATGGTTCGGAAAATGCCACCGTCTTAATTTTGAGATTTCCTAATATGTTTTTGTCATGCAGTTTCATTTGGTTGTAAATGTTGCAAACAGATTTCCTCATCCAGAGGTTGAAGAATAAGATCGCAGATCCTAAATTTTTTCAATTCCTCCGACGGTTGTAAGTGTCTTCATAACCCCATGTAGAGGTCCCCGAGCTAAGTCTAGAAGTGAGTTCTCAATGATCTTGAGTTGGCATGGCCATTCAGCATTTTCAGTAAAGTTATCATAGTGTACAGGATAAAACAAAGTTCTTCTCCAGCATATCCTGACTTAATGTATCCAATCGTGCTTAGAAATTACTTATATGCAAACCTCCTAAATAGGATGCAACTATGGACAGTTCACAAATTTCATCAGCTGTGGTACGATTTGAACACCATTCCAGTACAATGGCTGATCTAATGTCATAACGCAAGTGATTTTTTCTATTTTCTTACAATTTTTTACTGTATGCAGAAGACTAGAATATTTACTATTAGTACTTGTTTTGAAAAATTGAAGAAATTCAGAGGAACCATACTGCTTATATCAAACGCAGAGGTGTGTATCTCACCATTACACAATCGTTGTGGCGGGGCTTTCACAAGATGAATCACTATCCAAAGGTTGTTTGAGAAAAAAATCGAGACGCGAGTGAAGACTTGATTAAATCTTCCGAGTAAGACAGCATTGATACACCAAGAACATGAGTGTATAGCATTAGAGATAAAGTGGATGTCAGAGTGAAGAAATGTGATACGATATTCTTATCAAGACAATGCCACCGTCATATAAGATTAATTTTACATTCAAGAACTTGGATATGGAGAATTTTCATCTACAGACATCTGAAATAAATGACATTTTCTTCTCTATGAAATGTGTGGCACTTGGTTACTAATCAAAGCATACGAGATTATATAAAAAGATTATTTGATTAGCCCACTGTTTTGTTGCTTTGTGATGACCAGTGTTACTAATTTGGTAGCGAACACGGGACTACCGTAATTATTTTTGGTTGGTCAACCGGTCAAATTATAGTTGGTTCAGTGTTAGATATCAATACACTTGGTATGCCTCAACTGCTGGCGATTAATCGGGTACATTTTGTGGTGTATCTTTCTGCTCTTGGTAACATAAGTTTGAGTCGAGGGACAGGACACGCAATATCTATTCTTGTCAGCGAGATAATGTAGTGTTGAATTTAATAAATAAGATTACAGAAATACTTGTTATTGATCATTCCCTCTTAGATATGAAAGGTGTGAAAAAGCTAATACAGTTGGTGCACTAATCTGCAAGAGAGGGAAGCTTAGCAGAACTTTACTCACCGGTGAGATAACGTTTAGTAAATCTAGAAATTCAAATTTTCCAATAAGCTTAATAAGAGTGTGCGATATGGCAGTGAAAATAGCGCTTAACATAATATTATACGTACTTAAAGCAGATTTGTGTTGCCATTTTTGTCCACATCATTGCATGTAGAAGGACTATTCCTTATTGGTGTGTGTTTTAAAACTCAAGACGATAGAGTTTGAAATGTTCAGAGAAGTCGAATTGAGAATCTTGCGCATTGAGATATTATCACACAAGGAAGGTGGCATTAGCTCTACGTGTAGCTCTGATGAAAAACTGATACCCACAAAAATTCTGTAGAACTTCTGTTATCGTAACAGTATTTGGGAATCAGGGATTAATCTTGCTAACGTTGTGACTGACGTTGAGTTAATCCCCCAGAAAATTTTGTGGCCTTCGTTAAGCACTGTTCGATAACCATATCACTTGGAACTTCTCTAAAGGAAGATTCTTTTTCTGCGAATTGTGAATGTTCCTTGAGTGGTAATTTTCTTGTAATCCTCTGATACCGTATTTGCCTCCATAGCTTCCATTAGCTGAGTATAGTAATGTGAAAATTTTGCATAGAAGAGATGACCAGCTGCGTGAGAAAACGAAAGCATTTATTTAATTGCCTACAAATGAAGTTTCTAGTCTCCTGTTGAATCTACTCCCTTTGGATGAATTGGAATACGATTATGACCTTTTACTCCACCCAAAGTTTACGGTCCGGAATATGTCACCAACTTAATTTTGAGGTTTCCTAATACGTTTTATCACATGCAGTTTCATTTTCTTCTAAATGTTGCATATTGATTACGTCATCCAGAGATTGTTAAATAAAATCGCAGATCCTAGATTTTGTTATCTCCTCCGACGGTTGTAAATGTCTTCATAACCACATGTAAAGGTCCCGGAGCAAAGTCTAGGTAGATTTCTCAATGATCCTGTTTTGGCATGGTTATTCAACGTTTCTACTAATGTTGTCATAGTCTACAGTATACCCCAAAGTTCTATACCATTTCCTGAGATAATGTATGCAATCCTGCCTAGAAATTACTTAACTGGAAGCCTCCTATAGCGGTTCAACTTTGGACCGTTAAAATATATTATTAGCTGCAGGTTCGATTTGAACACATTTCCAGTATAATGGCTAATCTAATGTCATAACCCATGTGGTTTGTTCTCTTTTCTTGCACTTATTTACTGTATGCGGAAGAGTAGAATATATTGGATTAGTACTTGATGTTGAAATATTGAAGAAATAAAGAGGCAATACAATGCTTATATGAAAAGGAGAGTTGTGTATCTCAGCATTACACAATCGTTGTGGCGAAGCTTTCACAAGATGATTAGCTATTCAAACGTTGTTTGAGAATAGGAAATCGAGACACGAGATGCTAGTGAGGGTTTGATTAAATCTTCCGAGTAAGACAGCATTGACTCTTGAAGAAAATGAGTGTATTGTTTAGTTTACACATTTTGGAATCATTTAACACAAGCTGCTTTGCAATCATATAGCGGAATATTATGACAAACGGGCTAGAGTACATTCGACGCACAGACCTGCTAAGAGCCGTTAACATTGGCAAGAAGTTTGAGATAGATCATCTAACTTCTTGATCTATACTTCAGACTGTTTTCAGAGAACATTGTATGACGAAGGTACAGAAACAGTCAAATATTTTACTAAGAGCGTAGTGAGATTAGGATTTTTCAATTGCTACTTACACGCTAATTATCAAATTTGTTGGAAAATTATTTTCATTTGCCAAAAGATTTAAGATTTATCTACAGGGCTGCCGACTGGGGTTTTCTGCAGAAATAATGTATTACTATTTGTAGATAAATTAAAAATAAGAGTAGATGTCGAGATCAGCCATGATACTTGTATTAGAACGAGTGGAATCAGTTTGCATGGAAACAAAGGACAAGAGCAAGCGGATTCAGATGGGATAGGTGCGGCAGCTCATATTGTTCTTAGGACTTGCAAATTCGAAAAATTCGAGTTTAAACCCAGTGGCATGCGGAACAAGAAGCCTTTGGCTGAGAAAGAATGAATATCACGGTGAGCTCATAAGGTGAAGTAAAGAGCAGATCGTAGATTTTGTCATTTCCTGCAAGGATTGTAAGTGTTTTCATTACCACATGTAAAGATCCCGGAGGAAAGTCTAGAAATGAGTTCTCAATGATCTTGAGTAGACATGGCCATTTAGCATTTTCACTAAATTTGTCATAGTGTACAGGATGCACCAAAGTTCTATACCATTTCCTGACAATGTATTCAATCGTGACTAGAAATTACTTAACTCGAAAACCACAAACGGCGGTACAACTATGGACAGTTCAGAAATATTTCAGCTGAAGTACTATTTGAACACCTTTCCAGTATAATATCTCATGTAATACCAAGCAAGAGTTAATTCGGCTGGGAAACAATACTTTCATCCTACAGAATGGAATCACTTTTCACTTGATAATGTATTGGTATTTACGACTATTCCGATCTTTCATTTTCTGCTATATATGTCAGTAACTAACGATTAGCAGGAGCCTACCTCTACACGTCTTTACTATACTACATAGATACGGCTTTAATAGTAAATATCTGAGAATCTACGACAGTTATATTATTTCATTTAACCTAAAAGGTTTCAGTGACAATCCTGATAAGTTTTTTTTTACATACCAAAACACAGCTCACGCCCTATCAGTAAAGAATCTTTTCAATCTTAAATATTTGTCAATTTACCTCATCCTTTCTCTCGTTATTTTTAAATATGTCAGTAACTAAACGATCAGCAAGAAAATACTTCAGCTTCTAAATACTCGTTTGGAAGTATTGAATAAACTCACATTTCAATTTTAAAAATCTGAGTATTGTGTTATTTTTACTTTATTCTTAATTATGCCTTCAGCTAGCGATCGCCAAATTTCTGTATCAGAATTCAAACACACCATTCACTTTAGAGAATGAACTAATTTTTAATACTACATATCCGATAATTTACGTGAATTCTATAATTTATTTTATTCTAAAACAGTTGATTTAACAAAGGATCATCAAGAGTCTGGTTTATACACCAAAACACACCTTTCCCATACGCAAACGACTCCCTTTTCTAATGTAAATATATGAAAATTTATGAGTGCTTCGTTGTTTCGTTTTATTTTTAAGTATCCCAGCAACTAGCGATTAGCAAAATTCTATTTCATATCCTGATGACTTGTTTCGCACTACTGAATTGTCTAGTTTTTAAATTATAATGACAATTGTGACAATTGCGATCTATCGTTTTTTCTAAAATTTGTTACAAACTAACGATAAGCAAGATTTCGTGTTATATAGCATACACACCTTTCGCAGTACTCGCACCTCTTCATTTATAACTATTTGATAATTTACGAGTATTTGATTCTTTTATTTTATTCTAACATACATGATTAAGTAATGATCTTCAGAAGTGATCTTCATCTTCCAAACAGCTCTCCTGGCTAAGCTAAGCAAACAGCTAAGTAGACCTACTTTTTATTGTAAATATGAAAAGAGAATGAACTACAATTCCGTTCTTATAACTAACTCTTATTCATCTCGGTAAGTAACCATCACATCAGCATGGTTCTACCCAAGTTTCGAAACACTCCATTCTCCTTAGTAAATGCACTCACCTTTAAATTCCAGAATTTTTAAGAATAAAATGAATTAACTAAATTCCCATAAATTGTTAGATATTTACGGTTGAAAAGCTGCTCTATTTAATAAAGCGAAACAAAAGTTGGAAATTGGAAATAGACTAAAATCAACCTCATCTTCTCACGCATTTAAATACATTGAGAAAACGCAATTATCGTAATGTTTCTATCATTTGCAACTCATCAGAGCTCATTAAGTAATACCAAAGGAGTGTTTAGAACATGAGAAAGCATCTTGTTAGTCATCGGTTAGTATAAAATGTAAGAATGGAATTGTATCAAAAAGTCAGATAATAACAATTGAAAAGTGAGGCATTCAATAAGCCCAACGGAGTCTTTGGATGATGTACCACTTTCTTCCTAATCGTTAGGTACTGACATACTTAAAATTGAAAGAAAGGAGCGTTTGTAAATTACATATCGACTAGCTGAACTTCTTCATTGCTCAAAAACACTTCAAAAAAAACTAATGTCATAACGCATGTGCTTTGTTCACTTTTCTTGCATTTATTTACTGTATGCAGAAGTGTAGAATGTATAGTATTAGAATCTTCCGAGTAAGACAGCATTCACACACCAAGAACATTAGTGTATAACATAAGAGGGGAAGAGGATGTCAGAATAACGAAATGTGATACGATATTCTTATCAAGACAATTCTAAAGTGATATCATTCTAGAGCTTGGATATGGATAATTTTCACCAAGAGACTTCTGAATAAATGACTTTTTCTTTTTTTTGAAATGTGTCTCACATTTCAATCAAATCAATCACTAGAAATCAAAGCATACAGTGAGTTTATATGAGAAGCTTATTTCATTAGCCCACAGTTTCGTTGCTTTCTGATGACCAGTGTTACTAAGTTGGTAGAAAACACAGGTAGAGAATAACGTAAATGTTTTCCTCCTGACCGTGTACGAAAAGATCTCAAAAGAACTTAAAATCGATTCTTTATTTGCCTCATCAATCAGTTCTCCGGTCTCAGACCCAAAGTAAGGCTGCTTTGGAGGTTTAAATATAATTGGTTCCATAGCAAGTTTTACAGAATACCATCAAGAAAATATTATTAACGATAGACCGGAACCTAGTGAATCCTACACAACTCTGTATGTAAGCCCTAGTCAGCAGCAAGAACGCTATATAAATGCATATTTGATAGCCTCGAGTGTTAACTCACAGGAGACTTTCTTTCAATAATATATCCTTAAGAACAATATTCATTGGACTAAACAGTTACTATGAGGCTATCGATCAAAAACCAGGTGAGAGCGTTATGGGTGCTAGGTAGATTTCTTCAGCAGATAGCACTCTAGAATAGTTGCAATTTAACGTGAAGTATAGTAGTTAATTGAATATAATTGTTGAATTAATATTAATTCTTTTTACATTTGGTGTCCCAACATTTTTCAATCGCAAGGCCACACCTAAAAAAAACCGCTGATTGTTCCCAAAGCTATACGTCTGTCAAACCCTCGTCTTATTAAAGGGAGAAGTTAATCCACAATTTTTTAAATGCTAGGCCATTGTATAATGATAGTTAAGGAGCTCTAAAAGCGCTACTCCTTCGTTTTTAAGACCTAGACAGAAGATCTTACGGCTTTGGATTCATTTTTGGATTCCTTTACTAGCTGTAAGCCAATAGGAATCAAGTAATAGGGGCCGATGTCAACTGCTGACTACTAAATTTCACAGCATTGTAAGAAGAACATAAGCCGGCATAAGCCGTTTAGCCTTACTGGACCCCTCGAAATAGACCCCTCTTATATTAGCGCGCCTGTTGCAGTAATTAAAAATAGATCATCCCAGTCCATCCTCAAAATTATTTCTTTAATCACCTCATCACTTAGAGATCGATATAATGTCCTATTAATAACTCTTTTCAGAAATTCTAGAATACTATTACAATGAAGTCAAGTTACATCTCTGCTAATTGTCTGATTTTAAGACTATTACTGACGTAGTGGATGCATTTTACAAAAAGCTTTACAAGCTCGGCGATTCTTGTCCTATCGCAAGAGACCTACCAAATTGTCTATCATTTCAACGCGCTTTCTCTTTACTTCACCTTATGAGCTCACCGTGATTTTCATTCTTTCTCAGCCAAAGGCTTCTTGTTCCGCATGTCACTGGGTTTAAACTCGAATATTTCGAATTTGCAAGTCCTAATAACAATATGAGCTGCCGCACTTATCCCATCTGAATCCGCTTGCTCTCGTTGTTTGTTTGAATGCAAACTGATTCCACTCGTTCTAATACAAGTATCATGGCTGATCTCGACATCTACTCTTATTTTTAATTTATCTACAAATAGTAATACATTATTTCTGCAGAAAACCCCAGTCGGCAGCCCTGTAGATAAATCTTAAATCTTTTGGCAAATGAAAATAATTTTCAACAAATTTTATTATTAGCGTGTAAGTAGAAATTGAAAAATCCTAATCTCACTACGCTCTTAGTAAAATATTTGACTGTTTCTGTACCTTCGTCATACAATGTTCTCCGAAAACAGTCTGAAGTATAGATCAAGAAGTTAGATGATCTATCTCAAACTTCTTGCCAATGTTAACGGCTCTTAGCAGGACTGTGCGTCGAATGTACTCTAGCCCGTTTGTCATAATATTCCGCTATATGCAGCTATCATCTATTCAGAATTCTGCAGACGATTTGTGGGCGCTGGCTTGCTCTGTACGCTTCTTATCAAATATTACTATGTATGGTTAGTAGTTGTGCATGCTAACTGCTTGCATTCGTTATAATAAGACAACAACAAGTATCTCGGCATCTCCTCTTAGTAAAATGTTATCTGAATGTTTCGGTATCTTAGTAATACTATGTTTTCTGAAAACAATCTGAAATATAGATCTAGGCACATATCTGTCTATTTCGACTTTCTTGCCAATGTTAGAGGCGCTACTAAAAAATGCACTTTAGGCTAGCCATGATATTCCGCTAAATGAAGCAAACTCCTAAGCAGAATTCTACAGACGATTTGCTGCTTGTATTTTTGTAGAGGTATTTACTTGGTGATCTAGGATGGCTCTGTTCAACGGCCGTGGATATGCTCGTATAAAATGATTGCAAAGCAGCTCGTGTTAAATGATTCCAAAATGTGTAAACTAAACAAGAAACCAGCATCATTTTTTACCTTGTCCTTACACCTTCATTTAAAGTTTCATATAGATCGAATTCATCTCCTTTTTTTTTTAGGTCTATAAGGCGGGTACGATATCACAAAATAATAATCATAACTGATTGGATCAACAATTAACCGTTGTCAATGACTTATTTATTTTTTACAGCTGTTGTACGTTATCATCTATATCAGATTGTGTTCCGACCTGCCATTCGTACACGAGCTCCCTTGGCAGAATGCAGAGTTCGCTTTAATACTACATATCGGCTCTTTTGCACTAACGTGTGACTCGTTCACAATCCTTACTTGCAGTCTCTTTTTATCTACAGGTAAGTAAGATTATCCGGTTGTAGCTGATGCTAGCTGTGTAAGTCCTTGGAATTTGCATATCCTCTTTCACAAACTACCTCTTTCGATTGGGTTCTAATTAAGACAATTTCCCTCATGGAATTGGAGGTACTTCCGAATTTAATGCTTCACAGCTGCTATGTCAGTAAAGGGAAAAGTGGCCATACTGAAGCTTTGTTACTACTTTCTAGTTATATCTGATATGACTTATACCAGGGAGGGATTTTTTCAATCTCCATACAGGCGAATAAGGAATTTCTAACGGCACCACTTTGTCAGGATTCACATTTGTTTGGTTGAAGACTCTGTCTAACTTTTAGCACTCTTCTTTTTGAAGCAACTTTTAGGCTGCAAACTATTCAGTCCTCACTATCACGGTAGCATTGACTTGATAAGAATATTGTATCACATTTCGTCATTCTGAATTCTTCTTTCCTTTAATCGAATACACTCATTTTCTTCATGAGTCAATGCTGTCTTACTCGGAAGATTTAATCAAACCCTCACTAGCATCTCGTGTCTCGATTTCCTATTCTCAAACAACGTTTGAATAGCTAATCATCTTGTGAAAGCTTCGCCACAACGATTGTGTAATGCTGAAATACACAACTCTCCTTTTCATATAAGCATTGCATTGCCTCTTTATTTCTTCAATATTTCAACATCAAGTACTAATACTATAAATTCTACTCTTCCGCATACAGTAAATTAGTGCAAGAAAAGAGAACAAAGCACATGGGTTATGACATTAGATTAGCCATTATACTGGAAATGTGTTCAAATCGATATATTTTAACGGTCCAAAGTTGTACCGCTTTAGGAGGCTTCCAGTTAAGTAATTTCTAGGCAGGATTGCATACATTATCTCAGGAAATGGTATAGGAGAACTTTGGGGTATACTGTAGACTATGACAACATTAGATAAAACGTTGAATAGCCATGCCAAATCAGGATCATTGAGAAATCTACCTAGACTTTGCTCCGGGACCTTTACATGTGGTTATGAAGACATTTACAACCGTCGGAGGAGATAACAAAATCTAGGATCTGCGATTTTATTTAACAATCTCTGGATGACGTAATCAATATGCAACATTTAGAAGAAAATGAAACTGCATGTGATAAAACGTATTAGGAAACCTCAAAATTAAGTTGGTGACATATTCCGGACCGTAAACTTTGGGTGGAGTAAAAGGTCATAATCGTATTCCAATTCATCCAAAGGGAGTAGATTCAACAGGAGACTAGAAACTTCATTTGTAGGCAATTAAATAAATGCTTTCGTTTTCTCACGCAGCTGGTCATCTCTTCTATGCAAAATTTTCACATTACTATACTCAGCTAATGGAAGCTATGGAGGCAAATACGGTATCAGAGGATTACAAGAAAATTACCACTCAAGGAACATTCACAATTCGCAGAAAAAGAATCTTCCTTTAGAGAAGTTCCAAGTGATATGGTTATCGAACAGTGCTTAACGAAGGCCACAAAATTTTCTGGGGGATTAACTCAACGTCAGTCACAACGTTAGCTAGATTAATCCCTGATTCCCAAATACTGTTACGATAACAGAAGTTCTACAGAATTTTTGTGGGTATCAGTTTTTCATCAGAGCTACACGTAGAGCTAATGCCACCTTCCTTGTGTGATAATATCTCAATGCGCAAGATTCTCAATTCGACTGCTCTGAACATTTCAAACTCTATCGTCTTGAGTTTTAAAACACACACGAATAAGGAATAGTCCTTCTACATGCAGTGATGTGGACAAAAATGGCAACACAAATCTGCTTTAAGTACGTATAATATTATGTTAAGCGCTATTTTCACTGCCATATCGCACACTCTTATTAAGCTTATTGGAAAATTTGAATTTCTATATTTTCTAAACGTTATCTCACCGGTGAGTAAAGTTCTGCTAAGCTTCCCTCTCTTGCAGATTAGTGCACCAACTGTATTAGCTTTTTCACACCTTTCATATCTAAGAGGGAATGATCAATAACAAGTATTTCTGTAATCTTATTTATTAAATTCAACACTACATTATCTCGCTGACAAGAATAGATATTGCGTGTCCTGTCCCTCGACTCAAACTTATGTTACCAAGAGCAGAAAGATACACCACAAAATGTACCCGATTAATCGCCAGCAGTTGAGGCATACCAAGTGTATTGATATCTAACACTGAACCAACTATAATTTGACCGGTTGACCAACCAAAAATAATTACGGTAGTCCCGTGTTCGCTACCAAATTAGTAACACTGGTCATCACAAAGCAACAAAACAGTGGGCTAATCAAATAATCTTTTTATATAATCTCGTATGCTTTGATTAGTAACCAAGTGCCACACATTTCATAGAGAAGAAAATGTCATTTATTTCAGATGTCTGTAGATGAAAATTCTCCATATCCAAGTTCTTGAATGTAAAATTAATCTTATATGACGGTGGCATTGTCTTGATAAGAATATCGTATCACATTTCTTCACTCTGACATCCACTTTATCTCTAATGCTATACACTCATGTTCTTGGTGTATCAATGCTGTCTTACTCGGAAGATTTAATCAAGTCTTCACTCGCGTCTCGATTTTTTTTTCTCAAACAACCTTTGGATAGTGATTCATCTTGTGAAAGCCCCGCCACAACGATTGTGTAATGGTGAGATACACACCTCTGCGTTTGATATAAGCAGTGTGGTTCCTCTGAATTTCTTCAATTTTTAAAACGAGTTCTAATAGTAAATATTCTAGTCTTCTGCATACAGTAAAAGATTGTAAGAAAATAGAAAAAAGCACATGCGTTATGACATTAGATCAGCCATTGTACTGGAATGGTGTTCAAATCGTACCACAGCTGATGAAATTTGTGAACTGTCCATAGTTGCATCCTATTTAGGAGGTTTGCATATAAGTAATTTCTAAGCACGATTAGATACATCAAGTCAGGATATGCTGGAGAAGAACTTTGTTTTATCCATAGTCAGTCAGATAGTCAGAAATTTTTCTGGAGGATTAACTCAATATGAGACACATCGTTAGCAAAATTAATCCTTCATTCCCAAATACTGTTACGATGAAAAAAGTTCTACAATACTTTATCAGACAGATCAGCTTATCATCAGAGCTACAGATTGAGATAATGCCATCTTCCTTGTGTGATAATGTCTCAATGCGCAAGTGTCAATTCCACTGCGGTGAATATTGCAGAGTTTCTCTTGTCTTGTGTTTTAAAACCCACTAGTAGAAGGATGAATCCTTCTATACGCAATGGTGTGGACTACAAATCGCCAGTCAATGGCATATAAGTACGTATATAAATTATGTTAAGCGCTATTTTTACCTAATATTTTATGGGCAAAAATTACAATTAGATACGAAAAGTGCCGAAAGACGAAAATAGCTTTCGGGGAATATTTGAACGATGGAAATTCAATTCTTACAATGCTGTGAAATTTAGTAGTCAGCAATTGACATCGGTACCTATTAGTTGATTCCTATTGGCTTACAGCTAGTATAGGAATCCAAAAATAAATCCAAAGCCGTAAGATCTTGTGTTGTGTACCTAGGTCTTAAAAACGAAGCAGTAGTGCTTTTAGAGCTCCTTAACTATCATTATACAATGGCGTAGCATTTAAAAAATCGTGGATTTACTTCTCCCTTTAATAAGACGAGTGTATGACAGACGTATAGCTTTGGGAACAATCAGCGGTTGTTTTAAGTGTGCCCTTGGGATTGAAGAATTTTGGGATACCAAATGTAAAAAAAATTAATATTAATTTAAAAATTATAATCAAGTAATTGCTATCCTTCCCGTTAAAATGCAACTATTCTATAGTGCTACCTGCTGAAGAAATCTACCTAGCACCCATAACGCTCTCACCTGGTTTTTGATCGATAGCCTGATGAAAACTGTTTAATCCAACGAATTGTGTTCTTACGGATATATTATTTATAGAAATTCTCCTGTTAACACCCGAGGCTATTAAATAGGTGTTTAATTAGCGTCCTTGATGCTCACTAAGGTTAGATACATATTTATGTAGGATTCACTAGGTTCCGGTTTATCATTAATCATATTTTCCCGATTGTATCCAGTAAAAAATGCTATGGAACCCATTATATTCTAACCTCAAAGGAGCAACCTTACTTTGGGCCTGAGACCGGTTATCTGATCGATGAGCGAAAGAAAGAGTGAATTTTAGGTTCTTTTGAGATCTTCTCTTACACGGTTAGGTAGAAACTATTTACGGTATAGTCAGTCCTGTGTTCGCTACCAACTTAGTATCACTGGTCATCACAAAGCAACCTTTTCATAAAGCTCACTGTATGCTTTGATTAGTAACTAAGTGCCACACATTACATAGAGCAGAAAAAGTTATTAATTTCAGGTCTCTTGAAAATTCTCCATATCCAAGTTCTTGAATGAGATCACTGTAGCATTGTCTTGATAAGAATATCGTATCACATTTCGTCATTCTGACATCCTACTTCCCTCTAACGCTATACAGTCATGTTCTTGGTGTGTCAATGCTGTCTTACTCGGAAGATTTTATCAAATCTTCACTCGCATCTCGTGTCTCGATTTCATATTCTCAAACAACCTTTGGATAGCTATTCATCTCGTGAAAGTTTCTCCTCAACGATTGTGTAATTTTGAGGTACACGCCTCTCCTTTTCCTATAAGCAGTGTAGTGCCTCTTTATTTCTTCAATATTTGAACATCAAGTACTAATACTATATATTCTACTCTTTCGCATACAGTAAATATGTGCAACAAAAGTGAACAAAAAACTTGTGTAATCACATTAGATAAACCATTATACTGCAAAGGTCTCAAATTGTACCTGCAGCTGAAAAAATTTTTGAACTGTCCAAAGTTGTATCGCCCTTAGGTGGTTTCCACTTCAGTAATTTCTAGGCATGATTGGATACATTATGTCAGGATATGGTATAGAGGAACTTTCGGGTATGCTACACACTATGACAACGTTAGTGAAAATTCTGAAATTTCATGCCTACTCAACATCATTGAGAACTCACTTCTAGACTTAGCTTGGCGACGCTTACATGTGTTTATGGAAACAGTTACAATCCTTGGAGGAGATGCCTAAATCTATGATCTTGGTTCTTATTGAACAATGTTGGATGAGGAAATCAATAATTGACATTTACAAGAAAATGAAACTGCATGAGAGAAACCATATTAGGGAACCTAAAAATTAAGACGGTGACCTTATTCGAACCGGTTTAGAGTGCAACAAGCGCGCCAATAATTCGAGGGTTTCCTATGGTGGTTACCGGTAAGGCTAAACGGATAATGTCGGGTTATGTCCTTCTTACAACGCTGTTAAATTTAGAAGTCAGCAGTGGACATCGGCATCTATTCCCTAATTCCTAAAGGCTTAAAGTTAGTAAAGGAAGTCAACAATGAATCCGAAATCGTAAGATCTTTTGTTGTGTACCAAAGTCTTAAGACGATGCAATAGTGCTTTTATAGCTACTTAACTCACATTATACAATGGCGTACCATTTAAAAAAACTGTGGATTTAGTTTCTTTTTAATAAGACGAGGGTGTCACCGTCATATGGCATTGTGATTATACAGCGGTTTTAGGTGGGCCCGTGCGGATCAAAAATGTTGTGATACCAAACGTAAAAAACATAAGTATTAATTTATCAATGATAATCAAGCAATTGTTATACTTCCCATTTATAAAACACTAATTTACCATTCGAGAGTGCTACCTCCAGAAGAAATCTACTTAACACCCTTAACGCTCTTACCTTGTTCTTGATCGTTAGCCTGATAGAAACGGTTTAATCAAACAAAGATTTATAAACAAAGTTTCCTGTGTATTAACACACGAGACTATGCTCACACGTCATTGCTGCTCACTGGAACTTACAAAGAGTTGTGTAGGAATCACTAGTTTCCGGCCTATCATTATTAATATTTTCCCGATTGTATATTGAAAAAACTTGCTATGAAACCCATTATATCTAACCTCCTAAGGAACAGCACTTTAGGTCTGAGACCAGTGATCTGATCGATGAAACAAATAAAGAATCAATTTTAGGTTATTTTGAGGTCTTCCCTTGGACGGTTAGGTGGAAAATATTAAAAGGTATAGTCTGTTCACTGTTCGCTACCAACTTAGTAACACTCGACATAACAAAGCAACCAAACAGTGGGCTAACCAAATAATCTTTCCATATAAGCTCACTGTATGCTTTGATTAGTAATTAAGTGCCACAAATTTCATAGAGCAGGATAAGTCATTTATTTCACAAGTCTCTTTTTGAAAATTCTCCATATCCAAGTCCTTAAATGCAAAAGTAAACTTATTTCACGGTAGCTTTGTCTCGAAAAGAATATCGTATCTCGTGTCTTCATTCTGACATCGACTTTCCCTCTAATGCTATACACCCATTTTTTTGGTGTGTCAATGTTGTCTTCATCCTCACTCGTACCTCGCGTCTCGATTTCCTATTCACAAACACTTTTTGGATAGCTATTCATCTTGTGAGAGCTTCGCCAGAACGATTGTGTAATGCTGAGATACACACCTCTCCTTTTCATATAAGCAGTGTATTGCCTCTTTATTTCTTCAATATTTCAACATCATGTACTAATACTTAATATTCTACTCTTCCGCATACAGTAAATAAGTACAAGAAAAGTGAACAAAGCACTTGTGTAATCACATTAGATCAGCCATCATAATGGAAAGGTCTCAAAACGTACATGCAGCTCAAGAAATTTCTGACCTGTCCAAAATTCTACCCTTAGGAGGTTTCTACTTAAGTAATTTCTAAGCATGATTGGATGCATTACATCAGGAAATGGTATAGAAGAACTTTCCGGTATCCTGTACACTATTTCAACATTAGTGAGAAAATTGAATGTCCATTCCTACTGAACATCATTGAAAACTAACTTCTAGACTTTGCTCGCGACCCTTACATGTGTTTAAGAAAACATTTACAACCCTCGGAGGAGATGACTAAATCTAGAATCTTGGATGTTATTGAACATTGTCTGGATGAAGAAATGAATATGCAACATTTACAAGAAAACGTAATTGCATGACAAAAATCATATTAGGAAACCTCAAAATTAAGGCGCTGACCTTATCCGAACGGTAGACTTTGCCTGCAGTATATAGAGAAGGTCCTAATCGTATTGCAATTCATCCAAAGTGACTATATTCAAGAGGGGACTAGAAACTTTATTTGAAGGCTATTAAATTAATGCTTCCCTTTTCTCACGCAGCTGGTCACCTTTTCTATGAAAAATTTGCACATCACTATTCTCAGATGGAAGCCCTGGTGGCAAATACGGTATCAGAAGATGGAAGCCCTGGAGGCAAATACGGTATCAGAGGATGGAAGCCATGGACGCAAATACGGTATCATAAGATTAAAGAAATTAACAACTCAAGGAACCTTCACAATACGGCCACGAAATTTGCTGGAGGATTAACTCAACGTCAGACACAACGTTAGCAAGATTAAAAAATCATTCCAAAAGACTGTTACGATAACAGAAGTTCTAAAGTAATTTTGACGAGACACTTTGTCATCTCAGGGGCACGTTGAGCTAATCCCATCTTCCTTGTGTGATAATATCTTATTGCACAAGAATGTCTTTGTTATGGCGGAGTCTTTGTTGTACTGAGATTTAAAACCCATACGTAGAACTAAGAGTTCTACTACACGCAATGGTGTAGACGAAAAATGGCAAGTAAAATATGCGTTAAGTACAGTACGTATATAAATTATGTTAAACGATATTTTCAACATATATCTTAAGGATATATATTACAATGAGACACGAAAAATGACGAAAGATTAAAAAAAAAGACTACATGCACTACAACTAACCTTACATAGTAATATTTGATGAGAAGCGTAGTGAGATTAGGATTTTTCATTTGCAAATCACATGCTGTAATAGACTAAAATCAGGTGAATTATGACCTTCGTATAGCAGAAGAACGAACATTTATCTACAAGGTTGCCGACTATGGGTTTCTGCGGAAATAATGGAATTACTAATTGTAGATATCAGGATTCATTTAGATAAAAAGATAATAACAGAACGTGTCTAGAACCGCAATGATACTTGCAGTAGAACGAGTGGAAACGGTTTGCATGCAGTACAACCGACGAGAACAAGCGGGTTGAAATGGGGAAAGTACGGCAGCTCATATTCCTCTTAGGACTTGCAAATTCGATATAGTCGTGTTTAAACCCTGTGACGTGCGAAAAAAGAAGTCTTTAGCTGAGAAAGAATGAATATCACGGTGAGCGGTATAGTAAAGAGAACGACCGTTGAAATGATGGACAAGTTGATGGGTTACTTACGATAGGACAAGAAAACACAGGCTTGTGACCCTTTTTGTAATATGCATCCAATACCTGAGAAACCTCCTTAAATTGAGAAAAATAACACAGATGTCACTTGACTCTTTGTAAAATTGTTCTGCAATTTCTGAAAAGAGATATTTAATAAAAACTAAATCGATCTCTAAGTGATGTGGTAATTATAAAATAATTTTGAGGATGGAAGTGGAGTTTTTTTTTTTTAATTAGTGGTTAGAGTGCAACAGACGCGCAAATATTTAGCGTAACAGTACTTGGGAATCAAGGATTAATTTCGCTAACGTTGTGTCCGACGTTGAGTTAATCCCCGAGAAATTTTCGTGCCCTTAATTAAGCACTGTTCGATAATCATATCAATTGGAACTTCCCTCAAGAAGGACTCTTTTTCTGCGAATTGTGAATCTTCCGTGGGTTGTTAATTTTCATAGAAATGATGACCAGCTGCGTGAGGAAAAAGAAGCATTAATTTAATTGCTATCAAATGAGGTTCTTCTCCCCTGATCAATCTAGTCACTTACGATTGGAATACGATTATAACTTTCTCTATATACTGCAGAAAAGTTAAAGGTTCGGAAAATATCACCGTCCTTATTTTGAAATTTCCTTATATGGTTTTGGTCAAGCAATTTCTTTTTCTTGTAAATATTGTATATTGATTATGTAATCCAGACGTTGATGAATAAGATCGCAGATTCTAGATATTGTCATCTCCTCCGACGATTGCAGTGTCTTCATAACCACATTCAGAGTGCGCCGAGCAAAGTCTAGAAGTGAGTTCTCAATGATGTTGAGTAGGCTAGGCCATTCAGCTTTTTCACTAAAATTGTCATAGTGTACAGGATACTCCAACGTTCTTGTATCCCATTTCTTATCATTGTGCATTCAATCGAGCCTAGATATTACTTAATGCAAACCTCCTAAATAGGATGCAACTTTGGACCGTTCAGAAATTTCTTCAGCTGAGGTACGATTTGAACACTTTACCAGTATAATGGATGATCTAATATCATAACGCATGTGGATTGTACACTTTTCTTGCAGTTATTTACTGTATGCAGAAGAGTAGAATATATAGTATTAGTACTTGATGTTGAAATATTAAAGAAATACTGATGCAGTACACTGCTAATATCAAAAGAGGTGTGAATCTCAGCATTACACAATCGTTTTGCCAAAGCTTTCACAAGATGAATAGCTATCTAAAGCTTGTTTCAGAATAAGAAATCGAGTCGTGACACGCGAGTGAAGACTTGATTAAATCTTCCGAGTAAGACAGCATTGATACACCAAGAACATGAGAGTATAGCATGAGACGGAAAGTGGATGTCAGAGTGAAGAAATGTGATACGATATTCTTATCACGACAATGCTACCGTGATATAACATTACTTTTACATTCAAGAAGTTGGATATAGAGAATTTTCATCAACAGATATCTGAAATAAATGACCTTTTCCTCTCTATGAATTGTGTGGCACTTAGTTACTAATCAAAGCATACAATGAGATTATATGAAGAGATTATTTGATTAGCCCAAAGTTTGGTTGCTTTGTGATGACCAGTGTTACTAATTTGGTAGCGAACAAATTACTACCGTAAATATTTTTTACCTAACCGTCTAAGGGAAAAGCTCAAAATAACCTAAAATCGATTCTATCATTGTCTCATCGATCAGATCTCCGGTCACACTACAAAAGTAAGGCTGCTTCGAAAGTTAGAATATAATGGGTTTCATATCAAGTTTTTATAATTATGCAATCGTGAAAATAATTTTAATGATAGTCCGGAACCGAGTGAATACTACACAGCTCTGTATGTAAGCCCTTATAAGCTGAAGGACGCTAATTAAATGCATACTGAACACACAGGAGTTTTTCTATAAATATTGTATCCGTAAGAACACAAATCTTTAGATTAACAGTTTCCATCAGGCTCACGATAAAGAACAATGTGAGAGCGTTATGGGAGCTAAGTAGATTTCTTCAGCAGGAAGCACTCTCAAATAGTATTGTAGTTGCATATAAACGGGAAGTATAGCAATTGCTTAATTATCATTGATAAATAAATACTAATGTTTTTTCATTTGGTATCACAACATTTTTCCATCGCAAGGGCCCACCTAAAAACAAACCGCTGTACGATTCCAAAGCGATATGATTGTGATACCTTCGTCTTATTAAACGGAGAAGTATATCCTCGGTTTTTTAATTGGTACGCCATTGTATAATGATAGTTAAGTTGCTCTAAAAGCACTGCTGATTCGTTAAGACATAGGTACGTATCACAAGAAAGTTCGGCCTCCGATTCATTGTTGAATTTGTTTACTAGCTCTAAGCCAATAGGAATTAAGCATTACATGGCGACGTCAATTGCTGGTTTCTAAATTTCACAAAATTTTTAGACTGACATAGGCCTCCATAGGCACTTTAGCCTTACCGGTCACCTCGAAATAGAACAGTCGAATTATTGGAACGCCTGTTGCACCCTGAACCACTAATTAAAAATCGAAAATCCCCGTCCATCCTCAATATTATATTTTTACTCACCACATCACTTAGAGTTTGATTTAAACTCTAATTATTGTCTTTTTGATACACTGTAGAATGCTATTAGAATGAATTTCTGCTAAAGTTCTCTATTTAATTTGATTTCTGGTGTTGCAGATGAATAATAGAAAAAGCTTCACAAGCTGGTGATGTCTGCCAATCGCAAGTGACCCATTAACTTGTCCACCATTTTAACGCGCTTTCTCTTTACTATACCTTGTGAGCACACCGTGATTTTCTGTCTTTCTAAGCCAAAGACTTTTTGTTCTCCACGTCACTAGTTTTAAACTCGAATATTTCGAATAAGCATTTTCCAAGGACAATATGAACTGTCGTATTTTTCCCTTTTCAACGCACGCTCTCTCGTCGGTTGTACTGCATGCAAACTGATTCCGCTCGTTCTAATACAAGTATCATGGCGGATCTCGACATGTACTGTTATTATCTTTTTATCTAATTGCATCCTGATATCTACAATTAGTAATACCATAATTTCTGCAGAAAACCACAGTCGGCAACCGTGTAGATATACCTTAAATCTTTTGCCATGAAAAATTAATTTTTAAAGCAAATTTTAGAGTATTACAGCGTGTAAGATGCATTTGAAAAATCCTAATCTCAGTACGCTTCTTATCAAATATTACTATGTATGGTTGGTTGTAGTGCATGCTAACTGCTTGCATTCGTTATGATAAGTGAACAACAGGTATCTCGACATTTTCTCTTAATAAAATATCTGAATCTTTCTATAACTTCGTAATGTTATGTTCTCTGAAAACAGTCTGAAGATTAGATCCAAGCACATGTGTGTTTTTCGACTATCTTCTGCTATGCAGCTATTATCTTTGCAGAATTCTACAGACAATTTGGTGCTCCTATTTTTGTAAAAGAAATTACTTGGTGATCTAGGATGGCTCTCGTCCACGGTCATGGATATGCTCGCATACCTACCAGGCCTAATGATAGTCTGGTTCAGTGTTAGAGATGAGTACAGTTCGTAAACCTGAACTGCTGGTGTTTAATCGGGTACATTTTGAGGAATAGCTTTCTGCTCTTGAGAAGAAACCTTTGAGTCGATGGACAGGACACGCAAGCTCTATTCACGTCAGCTAAATGAGGTAGTGTTGAATTTAATAAATATGATTACAGAAATTCTTGATTAGTGTGATAGATACGTAACGTTATCAATATAGCATCTTAACGAAGTGAGTCAAAGTTGCAAAAGAGGCATCTGAATTTTTTTATAGATGCAAGTTTAAATCTCAGGCTAATCGAAAGTTAATAGCAGTATCAATTACTTTCTTTGGCCACACGGACGAGCAAGTACTCGAACACTATTACTAAGGGAAAAATTCAGGGCTTCTACTCCAAGATGTGGAAAGTGAGCTTCTAGCTTTATAAATTCATCGTCTGGACTTGTCTCACAGGCCAAGGGAAGCTGGTCTGTGTCTACAGGGTAATCACGTACCCAATAACCTAGAGATCTCCTAATCGAGTTTCACGCCAATAATCTGCCTGTGAATCCTAATAAGCTTTCGACCATAAGTATAATCACTGTTACGGAAAATTGTTAAGCTTTCTAGGCCTTCTGTCTGAAAAGCAGCTTGGAATAGTCGGAAATGAACAAGGTGCTGTGCAATAAAGATTAATTATCCTTGTATCGTATAAAAACTAGGTCAGTCAGTATTAACCAACTGGAATCGACGTGTAGTAGAGCTTTCATTCTTACGCCCTCTTTGATAAAAATGTATACGGAGTCTTTGCATGTATCGAATATCCAAACATTCTTCTTTATTAAAAGTGTTAAACTATACTTTCTTGTAGGAGAGTCGAAAACTAAACGGGAGTTAAACAATTTTAAGTGTCCTTGCAGATGGCAGAATCCTCGGAGTCAATCATCTGCTGTTGAACCTCAACATATAAACAATCAAACAATAAATAATTATTATTAACTTACTATTGAATGATACTTTAATACGCGAATGTGATATCTAAATGAATTAGTTTTTGGTCGATATCTTAAACGTGTGCTGCTACGCTTTCGTTTTCTCTTCGGGTACCAAAGCAGCTCGTGTTAAAAAATTCCAAAATAACTAAACAGAAAAATACACTACCTTCATGTTTTCTAGCTTTTCCTTACACCTTCATTTAAAGTTTTATCAAGATCGTCTTCATGTCCATTTTTTTAGGTCTATAAGGCGAAGACGATATCACAAAATAATAATCATGACTGATTGGACCAACAATTAATCCATTGACAATGACATATTGTTTTTTTTACAGCTGTTGTTCGTTAACATCTATATCATATTATCTTCCGATCTGCCATTTCTACATGAATTCTCTTCGCAGAATGCACAAAACCTTGAATACTTCATATCGGCTCTTTTACATGAACATGTGGCTTGTTCACAATCTTATCTTGCAGTCACTTTTTATCTACAGGTAAGTAAGATTATCCGGCTGGAGCTGATGGTAGGTGTGTGGGTCAACAGACCAACGTCTTTCGATTGAGTTTAGGCTTAGACCATTTCGCTCCTGAAGTTGGAGGTACTTCCGAATAGAATGCTGCACAGCTGCTGTGTTACTAATGGGAAAAGTGGCCATATTGCAGATTTCTAACTACTTCCTCGATATAACTGATATAGCTTATGCCAGGGAGACATTTTTCCCTCTCCATACAGGTGAATAAAGAAAGGTCTAACCTACTCATTTGTCAGGATTCACATTTAATTGATTGAAGACACTGACTATCTGTAGAATTCTTTTTCTTTTTGATGGAACTTGACGGCAGCCAACTATTCACTCCTGAGTATAGCTGATGTCGTGTGAAAGCCTGCTGCATAATGAAAAAATTGAAAGCAATAGACTATCCCGAACTTAACTATCAAATATGTATTCACGTACCATCCAAGAAATTGCGTACTGCTTCGAAAATTACGCTTTTTTGACAGCAAAAACAAACGTCTTAAGGAGATCTCCTATATGGAGAATTAGTGCAACCTACAAGTTAGTTAAAGAAGATTCCAACCTTGATGTACTCGCAATGGGTGTATGTAGTTCAATGGGTGTATTTATGTAATTATTATCACCCGAATGTAATTATTACCAATAGTTTTGTTACCCTATATAATCTTAATAACTTATATACTAAGTAACACTGTAATTAGGCCTGTGCTTGATGTCAATAAAGCAGTAAATCAATTTCTCCGTTCCTCAGCTATATATAGCCTGTAGTACTAAAAGCTCTTTCACAAACGCACTATAAGCAGGGATGACGAGATACTGACGTGCTAATTTACACAATTTTGGGAATGTTTGTTCTTGTTGCTTCAACCACTGCAGTATATCTAGTTCTCTTACACACGATGACATGTTGTGATACCAAATGTAAAAAACATAAGTAATAATTTATCAATGATAATGAAGCAATTGCTATACTTCCCGTTTATAAGTTACTACAATACTATTTAACAGTGCTTCCGGCTGAAGAAATCTACCTAGGACGCAAAACGCTCTCAGCTTGTTCTTGATCGTTAACCAAATAAAAACTGTTAATCCAAAGATTTGTGTTCTTACGGATCCAATATTTATAGAAAATCTCCTGTGTTAATACTCGATGCTATCAACTATCCACTTGATTAGCATCCTTCTGCTTACTAGGGCTTACATACAGAGCTGTATAGGATTCACTATATTGGATTCCGGTCTATCATTAATAATATTTTCACATAATGATAAAAACTTGATATGGAATCTATTATATTCTAACTTCCGGAGCAGCCTTACTTTGGGACTGAGACCGGTGATGTGATCGATGAGACAAATATAGAATCGATTTTAGATTCTTTTGAGATCTTCCCTTAGACGGATAGGTAAAAAATATTTACGGTTCTCCTGTTTTCGCTACCAAATTAGTAACACTGGTCATCACAAAGCAACCAAACTCTGGGCTACTCAAATAATCTTTTCATATAATCTCATTGTATGCTTTGATTAGTAACTAAGTGCCATACATTTCATAGAGAAGAAAAAGTCATTTATTTCAAATGTTTGTCGATGAAAATTCTCTATAACCAAGTTCTTGAATGTAAAAGTAATATTATATCACGGTAGCATTCTCTTGATAATAATATAGTATCACATTTTTTCACTGTGGCATTCACTTTGCTTTTAATGCTATACACTCATGTTCTTGGTGTGTCAATGCACTCTCGACTTCTTATTCTCAATCAAACCTTTGGATAGTTATTCATCTTGTGAAAGCTTCGCTACACCGATTGTGTAATTATGACATTCACACCTATTCTTTTGATATAAGCAGTGTGGTTTCTCTGAATTTCTTCAATATTTCTTCAATATTTCAATATCAAGTACTAATACTGAATACTCTTCTGTATACAGTAGAAAACTGCAAGAAAATAGAAAAAAGCACATGCGTCATGACATTACGTCAGCTATTATACTGGAAAGGTGTTCAAATCGTACCACACCTGAAGAAATATTTTAACGGTGCAGTGTTGTAACGCTTTTTATTAGGTTTGCAGTTAAGTAATTACGGAGCACGATTGGATACATTAAGTCAGGAAATGGTATAGAAGAACTTTAATGTGTCCTGTACACTATGACGACTTTAGTGAAACTGCTGAGTGGCCATGCCTACTCAGGATCATTGAGAACTCACTTTTAGACTTTGCTCGGGGACCTCTACATAGGGATATGAAGACATTTACAACCGTCAGAGAAGATGACAAAATCTAGGATCTGCGATCTTATACAACGTCTGGATGAGGAAATCTATATGCAACATTTACTACAAAATGAAACTGCATGACAAAAACCATATTGGGAAGGAGTATACGCTAGTATTAGCTGCAGTATACGCTATCAGAAGATTACAAGAAATTAACACAAGGATCATTCACATTTAGCAGGAAAAGAGGCTTTTTTGAGCGAAGTTCCAAGTGATATGAATATCGAATAGTGCTTATTGAAGGCCACGAAATATTCTGGGGGATTAACTCAACGTTAGACACAACGTTAGCAAGATTAATGCTTCATTCCCAAATACTGTTCCGATAACAGAAGTTCTAGAGTATTTTTGGTGGCATCAGTTTATCCTCAGAATGACACGTCAAGCTAATGCCACCTTCCCTGTGTGATAATATCTGAATGCGCAAGAATGTCAATTTGACAACGGTGAATATTGCAGAGACTCTGTTCTGTTGTGTAATAAAACCCACACGTGGAAGGAAGAGCCCTTATACACGCAATGGTGTGGACTAAAAATGGCCAGTCAAATCTGCGTTAATTACGTATATAAATTATGTTAAGAGCCATTTTCACCAAATATCTTATGGGCATAAATTACAATTACACACGGAAAGAGCCGAAAGACAAAAATAGGTTTCGGGGAATATCTCAACGATTGAAATTAATTGTGCCTTTGAAGCTGACAATTCGCTCACGGTCCTTGAGAATCTTGGAGATCAATACTAGACTACTTGAAATGATGCAAAGACTTTTCGAAGGAGCGAAGAAAACTTTAAATTGACAACAGTAATAGGAGAAACTAGAAACGGGGTATCTGTAATTATTGATGGGTGTGAGTCAGATCTTTTAAGAATCTTGGTAGAAAACTTAATGTGCTGTTGCTGATTCTTTTAATGCGACATACGAACAGAACCTTAAAAAAATGCTACGAAATCATTAATCTTCAAGAAACTTGGCGTCATCAAAAGTTTGCTTTAACTTTTTTTTATAATGCAACAGGCTGTGACACGACTTCAGCTATACTCAAGAGAGCTCAAGCCTTTAAGATTCTTAAAGAAGTAAAAGAACTGTGCAAGTTAGTCAGAGTCTTCAACTGTGAGTTAGGAGCCTGTGAGTTAGGAGTCAAATCTATATCCTAACAAAATGTTCATGATTACACTTTTCTTATTCCCATGTATGGAGAAGGAAAATGTCCTTCCTGGTATAAACCTATCAGGTATAAGAAGGAAAAGGTTCAAAGCTTCAATTTGGCAACTTTTTCCACAACTAACACGATAGGTGTGCACCATTCAATTCGGAAGTAGGTCCAAGTTTAGGTGGGAAATTGTCTAAGCAAGAACCCAATCGATTGACGTTGGTGTGTGAAAGAGGATATGCTTAATCCAGCATCCACACAGCTACCATCGGCTTTAGCCGGATAAGCTTACTTACCTGTAGATAAAAAGTTAATGCAAGAGAGGATTGTGAACGAGACACATGTAAGTGTAAAAGAAGGGTATGAAGTATTCCAGGTATTCTGCAATCTGCCAAGGGAGTTATTTTACAAATGCAGATCGGAAAACAACCTGATATAGATGATGACGAACAACAGCTGTAGAAAACCAATATATCATGACAACGGCTTAAATGGTGATCCAATCTATTATGATTATTACTTTGTAATACCGTCCCCGCGTTATAGACCTAACAAATGGACATGAAGACACATTAGTTTTTTGACACGTTACATATCTGAGACGGAATGTTCAACAAGAAGTATTTGTGTAATCTTATTTATTAAATTTATCACTACTTCATCTCGCTGACTTGAATACAGCTTGTGTGTCCTGTTCATCGACTCAAACGTATCTTCTCAAAAGCAGAATCTACTCCACAAAATGTACCCGATTAATCGTCAGCAGTTGAGGCTTACGAAGTGTACCCGTCTCTAACACTGAAGCAGACTGTACATTGGCCTGGTATGTATGCGAGCATATCCATGGCCGTTGACCAGAGCCGCTCTAGATCACCAAGTAAATTCATTTACGAAAATATAAGCACAAAATCGTCTGTAGAATTGTGCATAGATGTACGCTGCATATAGCGGAATATGATGGCAAACTGCCTGAGTACATTCCCTTCACAGTCCAGCTATAAGCCGTTAACATTGGCCAGAAAAAAGTCGAAACACAGATATGAGCTTAGATCTATACTTCAGACTGTTTTCAAAGAGCATGTGTTACCATTCTGATATTTTACTAAGAGGATATTTCGAGATACGTGTTGTTCTCTTTTCAAAACGAATGCAAGCAGTTAGCATTCACTACAACTAACCAGACATTGTAATATTTGATAAGAAGCGTAGTAAGATAAGGATTTATCAACTACAACTTACACCCTACAATAAACTAAAAAAAACTTGAAAAATTACTTTCATATGGCATATCTACAATGCTGCCGAATGTGGCTTACTGCAGAAATTATGGTATTACTACATGAAGATATCAGTTTGCATGCAGTACAACCGACGAGAGAGCGTGGGTTGAAATGGGAAAAGTACGGCAGAACATATTATCCTTAGGACTCTCTAATTTGAAATATTCGAGTTTAAAACCAGTGACGTGCGAAACAGGAAGTCTTAAACAAAGAAAGAATGAATATCACGGTGAGCATAAGGTATAGTAAAGAAAAAGCGCGTTAAATGGTCGATAAGTTGATGGGTAACTTGCGATAGGATAAGCATTCCCGATCTTGTTAACCTATTTGTAATATGCATACACTACGTCAGAAATCGTCTTAAAATGAGAACATTAGCAAAGACGTCACTTCATTCTAATATTATTCTACATTGTCTGAATAGACATATTAATATAAGGTTATATCGATCTCTAAGTGATGCGGTGATTAAAGAAATAATTTTGAGGATGCAAGGAAATGTTCAACATTTTATTAGTGGTTTAGAGTGCAACCAGAGCGCTAATAATTCGAGGGTTTCATATGGCTGTTAGCGCAAGGCTAAACGGATTTTGCCGGACTATGTCCTTATACAACGGTGTGAAATTCGAAGTCAGGAGTGATTAGTAGAGTGTACTAATCAATGCATACAATGAGAGTACTAATCAAAGCAGACAATGAGATTATATGAAAAGATTATTTGATTAGCCACAGATTGGTTGCTTTGTGATGACCAGTGTTACTAATTTGGTAGCGAACACAGGACTACCGTTAATATCTTCCACCTAACCGTCTAAGGGAAGATCTCAAAAAAATGTAATATCGATTGTATATTTGTCCTATCCATCAGATCACCGGTCTCAGACCCAAAGTAAGGCCATTTCGTAAGTTAGAATATAATGGGTTCCATATCAAGTTTTTATCATTATGCAATCGTGAAAATATTATTAATGATAGACCAAAACCAAGTGAATGATACACAGCTCTGAATGTAAGCCCTAGTAAGCAGCAAGGACGCTAATTAAATGGATACTTGATAGCCTCGAGTTTTAGCACACAGGAGAATTTCTATAAATATTCTATCCGTAAGAACACAACTCTTTGGATCTATTAGGCTAACGATCAAGAACAAGGTGAGAGCGTTATGCATGCTAGGTAGATTGATTCAGCAGGAAGCACTCTCAAATAGTATTGTAGTTGCATAAAACAGGAAGTATGAGAATTCGTTGATAATTATTGAGACGGATTGATCAACAAGAAGAATATCTCTAATCTTAAATATTAAATTAAACACTACCTTATCTCGCTGACGTGAATAGAGTTTGCGTGTCTTTCCACATACTCAAAGGTATCTTCTAAAGAGCAGAAAGCTAATCCACAAAATGTAACATTGGCAAGAAGAAAGTCGAAAAACACATATATGTGCTTACATCTTTACTTATACTGTTTTCAGAGAATATTGCATTACCAAGTTACAGACACATTCAGATATATTATTAAGAGGATATGTCGAGAAAAGTGTTGTTCTCTTATCAGAACGAATGCAAGCAATTAGCATGCACATAAACTTCGAAAGATTCCTTTTACTCTGCTGAATGAGATTACCTTTATTAGGAAATATCAGACAATTTAAAACAGTTTTTTTCTCTCATTTTTAAATATGTCAGTAGCTAACGAATTTACAGCTTGCCACATAGTTCAAACACTCGTTTCCTCCTACTGAATCAACTCTACTTTCAGTTATAATTTTTACATGTTAAACGTATGTGGTTTCTTTATATTATCAAATATATCTGCAAGAGTTTAGCAAGTGTCGATTTTACATTCCCACGTTCCTCAAGCCTTTCAATGGCCTCAACCCTCAACACCTTTTAGCTGGAAATGTCACAATTCACGACAATTCCGATCTTCCATTTTATTTTTAAATATGTCAGTAACTAACGAACTTGACAAACTGGCGTTTCGCTTTATCGGATATTCTCTATTTACATTTGCAAATATGTTAAAAACAATACAATTCCATTCTTAAATGTGTCTGTAGATATCGATCACTAGTAATCTGCTTCATCTTCCAACATTCCTTTCGCCCTACTGACTAGAGTCCGTTTTCAATTCTTGTTATCAGACAATTTCAGTCAAATCTGTTCCATCACATTATTATTATATCCGTGAGTACATATTGATCACAAAATCTCCATCATCTTGCAAACACTCTCTACGCCTTATTGTTAATTTCTGACAAATTATGCCGATTCTTTTTTTCATTTTATGCTTCAATACGTCAGTAACTAACGATCTGCGAAAGTCTGCGTGAGGTTTTAAAGTCGTTTCGAGATGTTGAGTGGACTCAACTTTCAATTGTAAATATCTCACAATTACCCTATTCCGTTGTTTTTCTTGTACGTATATAAGTGAGTAAAACGACAATCAGTGTCACTTTCATATCCGCAGATGAAATGTTCCTTTTGCCCATATGAAATGGAACAAGTTTTCTATTCTAACACGCTAACAATGAACGACAATAAACGAAAATAACGTTATATTTTTTTTCTTTTTGTATATTTAAGTGATTAACCATCAAGAAGAGTCTGCTACATGTTCCAAGCTCAACGTTCGCCCAACTCAACGGACTCAATTTCATTAATTATATCACAATTTAGTACAGTTAACTCTTTCAACAATTGTAAATATCTGACAATGTCCGACAATCCCGCTCTTTCGTTTTATGTTTAAATATGTGGATAACCGTTAGCAAGAGTTTACTTCTATTTCCAACCACTAGTTTCGACCTACTGAATGGAAAAATTTTCATATTTAAAATCACTAAAAATTTACGACTCTTCCTTTCTTTTATTTTATACTTAATTATTTCACTAACTTATGGTTAGCAAAGGTCTGGACCATCTACAGGTAAGTTAGCTATCCGGCTTTAGCCGATGGTAGCTGTGTGGGTCCGGGAATTCGCATATCCTCTTTCACACACCAACATTACTCCATTTGGTTCATGCTTTGACCATTTCGCACGTGAACTTGCAGCTACTTCCGAATGAATGATGCCCACCTGCCACACTGGCAAATAAGAAATCGCTAGTCTTGACCATTGTTTCATGATTGAGATTTCGTTGGTTGAAGACTGACTACCTTGCACAATTTTTTTTTCTTTTTGAAGGATCTTGAGGGCTGGCAACTATTCTCTCCCGAGTATAGCTGAAGCCTGTTGCATCATGAAAAAAGTGAAAGCACTCTTTTAATGAGGCAAAAACTACTTTAAGTTTAATGATTTCGTATCACTTCGTTTAATAATTTCGTAGCATTCCTTTGGGTTCTGCTTGTAGGTGGCCTTAAAAGAATCATCAACTGCTCATGAAGTTTTCTACCGAGTTTCTTAAAAGGTCTGAATCAGACCCATCAACAGCTACAGATTTCCCATTTCTAGTTTCTTCCATTTCGGTTGTACATTTACAGGTACCTTTACTCCTCCCAAAACTAGTTTACATCATTTGAAGCCGTCTAGTATTATTCTCCGAGTTTCTCAAGGACCGTGATTGAACTAACGTGGCTTCAATGGCTGAATTAAATTCGATCGTTGAAGATGTTTCTCGAAAGGTCTTTTTTCTCTTTCGGCACTTTCCATGTCTATCTGTTGAAAATAGAGACGTACTTAACGCAGATTTGAGTTTCCATTTTTAGTCCACACCATTGCATGTAAAAGGCCTCTTCCTTCTGCGTGTGAATTTTAAAACACAAGACAAGAGAGACTACAATATTCACTACAGACGAATTGACATTCTTTCGCATTGAGACTATCACGGAAGGTAGTATTAGCTCGTGTCGCTCTGATAATAAACTGATTCCCCCAAAAGTCCTGTAGAACTTCTGTTCTCGTAAGAGTATTTGAGAATCAAGGATTAATTTTCCTAACGTTGTGTCTGACGTCAAGTTAATCCCCGAGAAAATTTCCTGGCCTTCATTAAGCACTGTTCGATAATCATATCAGTTAGAACTTCGCTCAAGAAGGACTCCATTTCTGCTAATTGTGAATGTTCCTTGAGTTGTTAATTTCTTGTAATTCTCTGATATCGTATTTGCCTCCAGGGCTTCCATCTGATAATAGTGATGGGCAAATTTTTCATAGAAAAGATTACCAGCTGCGTGAGAAAATGGAAGCATTATATTAATTGCCTTCAAATGAGGTGCTAGACCTAAATCTAGAGCTAAATCTAGAAGTGGGTTTTCAATGATGTGGAGTAGGCATGGACATTCAGAATTTTCACTAATGTTGTCATAGTGTAGAGGATACACCAACGTTCTTCTATACCATTTCCTGACACAGTGTATCCAATCGTGCTTAATAATTAGTTAATTGAAACCTCATAAAACCGTTACAACACTGCACCTTTCAGAAACTTGTTCAGCTGAAGTACGATTTGAACACCTTACCAGTATAATGGATGATCTAATATAACGCATGTGGATTGTTCACTTTTCTTGCAGTTATTTACTATATGCAAAAGAGTAGAATATATATTATTAGTACTTGATGTTGAAATATTAAAGAAATTCTGATGCACTACACTGCTTATATCAAAAGAAGAGGTTCTGTATCTCACCATTACACTATCGATGTGCCGAAGCGTTCACAGTATAAATAACTATCCAAACATTGTTTCAGAATAGGAAATCGAGACGCCACACGCGAGTGAAGACTTGATTAAATCTTCCGAGTAAGACAGCATTGATTCACCAAGAATATGAGTGTATAGCATCAGAGGAAAAGTGGATGTGAGTGAAGAAATGTGATACGATATTCTTATCAAGACGATGCTACCATGACATAATATTACTTTTTCATTCAAAAACATGGAAATGAAGAATTTTCATCAAGGGACTTCTGAAATAAATGACTTTTTCTTCTCTATGAAATGTGTGGCATTTTGTTACTAATCAAAGCATACAATGAGATTATATAAAGAGATTATTTAATTAACCCACAGTTTGGTTCGTTTGTGATGACCAGTGTTACTAAGTTGGTAGCGAACACAGGCCTGACTATACCGTCATTAATTTCCACCTAACCGTCTAAGGGAAGTTCTAAAAAGGAAACTAAAATCGATTTTTTACTTGCCTCATCAATCAGATCAGCGGTCTCAGACCAAAACCGAGGTTTCTTCGGTGGTTAGAATATAATGGGTTCGATAGCAGGTTATTTCATTATGCAATCCTGAAAATATTACGAATGATAGACCGGAACTAATGATTTCTACACAACTCTGTAAGAACACAACGCTTTGATTGAAACAGTTTGTATCAGGCTAACGATCAAGAACAAGGTGAGAGCGTTATGATTGCTAAGTAGATTTCTTCAGCAGGAAGCACTCTGAAATAGTATTATAGTTGCACATAAACAGGAAGTATAGCAATTGCTTGATTATCAATCATAAATTTATACTTATGTTTTTTACAATTGGTATCCCGAAATTTTTCAATCCCATGGGCCCACCTAAAACAAACCGCTGTACCTTCCCAATACTATATGACTGTGATACCCTTGTCTTATTAAAGGGAGAAGTAAATCCACGGTTTTTCAAATGGTATGCCATTGTATGATGTCAGTTAAGTAGCTCTAAAAGCACTACTGCTTCGTTTTTAAGATTCATTGTTGAATATTTTATTAGCTCTAAGCCAATACGAAATAAGGAATACGAGCTGATGTCCACTGCTGATTTCTGATTTTCACAGCATTGTAAGAAGGACATAAACCGGCATAAGTCGTTTAGCCTTACCGGACACTTCAAAATAGGACCCTCGAATTATTGGAACGCCTGTAGCACCCTAAACCACTAATTAAAAATAGTAGATTCCCGTGCATCCTCAAAATTATTTCTTTAATCACCGCAACACTTAGAGATCGATTTAATCTCATATTATTATCTTTTTTCATACATTGTACAATACTATTCCACGAAGTCAAATGACATCTCTGTTAATGTTCTCATTTTAAGGGATTTCTGACGTACATGCATAACACAAAAAGCTTCACCAGCTCGGGGATTCCTATCATATCCCAAGTTACCCATCAACTTGAACATCATTTTAACGCGCTTTCTCTTTACTATACCTTAGTGGTTTAGGGTGCAACAGGCGTGCCGATAATTCGAGGGTTCAATTTCAAGGTGTCCGGTAAGGCTTAAAAGCTTATGGCAGCTTAATTCTATCTAAAAATGCTGTGAAATTTAGAAATTAGCAGTTTACGTCGCCATTTATTTCTTAATCCCTATTGGCGTAGAGCTAGTAAAGAAATTCATCTTAGCAGAATTTAGTTACCGGTGAGAAAACGTTGAGAAGTTTAGAAATTCAAATCCTCCTATAAGCTTAATAAGAGTATTCGATAAGGCACTCTGTGGTGCAAGATTAAAGCAAAAGCCCTGAATTTTCTCCCTTAGTAATAGTGTTCGAGTGCTTACTCGTCTCGATGCACAAAGAAAGTTACAGATACTGCTACTAACTTTCGATTAGCCTGAAAGTTAAACTTGCCTCTTTAAAAAATTATTGCCTCTATACGATAAAGTACTCGAACACTCTTACTAAAAAAGAAAATTCATTGATTCTGCTCTAAGATGTGGAAAGTGAGCCTAGGAAGTTTTATATCTTTCAGGTTTAACTGCAGCCAAAGTTAACGGTTCGGAAAAAGTAACCCTCGTAATTTTGAGATTCCCTAAGATGGTTTTTGAGTTTCCCTAAGATGGTTTGAGATCCCTAAGATGGCCTTAACATCACATATATAGAAGGGATAGTTGATATTAAGAAAATGAAAATATAAGGTTTCATAAGAAACCAATAGTGCAAAATGAACATCGCTTTACTGTATGTCCTTGTACGTATCGAATGGCTCGGAAACAGAGTCCAGTTTCAGGCTTTAGAGCGTTTCTCCGTTCCTGAGTACTAAAAGCTGTTTCAGTAGACGCACTAGAAGCAGGGATGACGAGATACTGACGCGCTAATTTACACAATTTTGGTAATGTTTGTTCTTGTAGCTTCCACCACTGCAGTATATCTAGTTCTCTTACACATGATGACATGTTGAGGTAGATGTCTACTTCATCATAATATTCTCCAGAGACTGAATATCTATCTTCCCAATCAGTTAGTTTATTCTTGTTCGTAGGTGGTTCCAAGTTATGCCAAGTAGCCTAAAGGAGACGATGGTGATGAGAAATAAATGAAATAGTATAATAAATAAAGTGGAGGGAAAGAGGAGAACGTCGCGAACCACCACACGGTGTTTGTCCAACACAAAGTTCACTTGGAGAGAGCTCAGATGGACCAGGACCCCATACACCAGAGGTGAACGCTCAACCACTGAGCCGCCGTTCTAGGAACAAGTAAACGACCCTGGCGACTTGGTGATTTATTTGATCATTATATTTTGTTATATTTGTAGCATCATACATGAACATGTAACACCATTCGATATTTGCCTTGCTAATTGAACATTACTACAAATTGCACTGATCTTATGAGCACGCCAGTTCATGGTTTTGCCTTCCGTGGTCCAATTGTAGCGTACCAAATTCTACTTACTAGGTCAAGTACTTGACTTTTTCATATGTTCTTTAGCAAACTACAGCTCGGGCAATATGGATGATGATGGGATGAATTGGTGGAAGGAAAACAGTGGGAGGAAGCAGGACCACCCCAGAAATTCACCAGCACACGATGTTTGTCCACAACAAAGCTCACATAGCATGAGTAGGGATTGATCCGACGACGCTAGAACCACATGCGAGTGTCTTTTTCTACTGAGCCACTGTTCTCTCTCGTAGATCAATCATCGGTTGACATTCTACGCTGACGGAGATATCTAGCATTTCTCCATTATATTCTGTATTTAGAAAGAATTTCGGAACCACCACACATGTCATCTCTGACGCGAAGTCATAGTAGTTCTAATTGTATTAGCAGTGGTCTTAGTAGTAATAGTAGAAGTAGTAATAGTAGTAGTAGTATAAGTAGTAATAGTATTAGTATTACCAGTACATCGCAGTCTTTAATAAAGAGTAAGTTTCAAAAACACGTTACGATTAACATAGGCTGACAGTAAGACCGTACAAACACGGCAAAACACAGGTAGTGGAGGACATTAAAAAAACAAATAGGCTGACAACATTAATTTCCGAACCATTTTTACAGTATCCGGCCCGAAATCTGCCAGCCCGGTTCGGCCCGATTCTGCCCGAAATGGGTCCGGCCCGGTTAGGGCCAGGTCAAGTTTGATATTACTTGAAACAGGTCGGACCGGGTGGGGCCGGGCCGGGCCGGGCAACGGGCCGAACCGGGCGCGCTCAGCCCGTGCAGGGCTCTGACTACCATATAGCAACAAGTATATCTGTAATCTTATTTATTAAGTTCAACAATACCTTATCTCGCTGACGTGAATAGAGCTTGCGTGTTCTGTCCATCGAGTCAAAGCTATGTTCTCAAGAGCAGAAAGATAGTCCACAAATTTTACCAGATTAATCGCCAGTAGTTGAGGCTTTCGAAGTGAACTAATCTCTAACACTGAAGCAGACTGTCCATTGGCGTGGTATGTATTCGAGCATATCCATAACCGATGACCAGAACAATCCTAGATCACCAAGTAAATTACTTTATAAAAATAGAAGCACAAAATCGTATGAAAAATTCTGAATAGATGATCGCTGCATATAGCGGAAAAACATGGCAAACTGCATAGAGTACATTCCTTGCACAGTCCAGCTAACAGCCGTTAACATTGGCAAGAAGAAACTCGAAACAAAGATATGGGCTTAGATCTATAACCTTATGTCTATGATTGTCCTTATGTTGTATAACGTCTGGAGCAATAAGTTGAAACCAACAGGGATCGACGTGTAGTAGAGCATTCATTCTTGTGCTCCCTCTTGGATAAAATTGTACATGCAGTCTTTCCATGTACCGCATATCGAAAAATCGTTCTGTATTAAGAGTAAAACTTTGTTTCTTTTAGGAGATTCGAAAACTAAACGGTAGTTACACAATGTTTAGTGTTCTTGCAGATGGCAGAATCTTTGAAGGCTATCATCTGCTGTTGAACATTTTAATATATAAACAATCGAACAATAAACAATTGTTATAAACGTCAATTGAAAAGTACTGTAGTATGCGAATGTTATATCTAAATGAATTGGTTTAACTCTTTAACTTGTGAGTGTCCTCCTACGGTTTCATTTTTTCTTCGGGTAACAAAGCAGCTCTCTTAAAGGATTCCGAAATATGTAAACAGAACAATAAACCAACGCCATGTTTTATACCTTGTCCTTACACCTTCATTTAAATTTCATCAAGGTCGTCTTCATGTCCATTTTGTTAGGTCTATAAGGCGGGGACGGTATTACAAAGTAATAATCATAATAGATTGGATCACCATTTAAGGCGTTGTCAATGATATATTGGTTTCCTACAGCTGTTGTTCGTCATCATCTATATCAGGTTGTCTTCCGATCTGCATTTGTAATAGAACTCCCTTGGCAGAATGCAGAATACCTCGAATACTTCATACCCCTCTTTTACACTTACATGTGTCTCGTTCACGATCCTCTCTTGCAAAAACTTTTTATCTACAGGTAAGTATGCCTATCCGGCTGGAGCCGATGGTAGCTGTGTGAATGCTGGATTTCGCATATCCTCTTTCACACACCAATCTCAATCGATTGGGTTCTTGCTTAGAATATTTCCCGAATAGACTTGGAACTACTTCCAAATTGAATGGTGCAAACCTGTCGTGTTAGTAGGGGAAAAATGTCGCCATATTGAAGCTTTGCAACCACTTCCTTTTATACCTGATATGCTTATACCAGGAAGGACATGTTTCCTTCTCCATACATGGGAATAAGAAATGTGTAATCTTGAACATTTTGTTAGGATATAGGTTTGACTCCTAACTCACAGGCTCCTAACTCACAGTTGAAGACTCTGACTAACTTGCACAGTTCTTTTTCTTTTTGAAGGATCTTAAAGGCTTGAGCTCTCTTGAGTATAGCTGAGGTCGTGTCACAGACTGTTTCTTGAAGTTTAATGATTTCGTAGCATTTCCTTTCGGTTCTGTTTGTATGTGGCATTAAAAGAATCAGCAAATGCTCATTAAGTTTTCTACCATGATTCTTAAAAGATCTGATTCACACCCATCAATAATACAGATACCCCTTTTCTAGTTTCTCCTATTACTGTTGTCAATTTACAGTTTTCTTTGCTCCTTCGAAAACACTTTGCCTCATTGGAAGCAGTCCGGTATTGATCTCCAAGATTCTCAAGGACCGTGAGCGAACTGTCAGCTTCAAAGGCACAATTAATTTCGATCGTTGAGATATTCTCCGAAACCTATTTTTTTCTTTCGGCTCCTTCCGTCTCTAATAGTAATTTATGCCCATAAAATATTAGTTGAAGATAGCGCTTAACAAAATTTATATACGTAACTTACATAACGCTGATTTTACTGGCCATTTTTAGTCCACACGTGGGTTTTATTACACAACACAACAGAGTCTCTGCAATATTCACCGTTGTCAAATTGACATTCTTGCGCATTGAGATACATTATCACACAAGGAAGGTGGCATTAGTTAAACGTGTCTTCCTGAAGATAAACTGTTGCCACAAAAAGTCCTGTTCAACTTCTGTTATCGTAACAGTATTTGGGAATGGAGCATTAATCATTCTAAAGTTGTGTCTGACGTTGAGTTAATTCCCCAGAAAATTTCGTGGCCTTCATTAAGCACTATTCGATAATCATATCACTTGGAACTTCGCTCAAAAAGGCCTCTTTTTCTGCTAATTGTAAATGTTCCTTGTGTTGTTAATTTCTTGTAATCCTCTCAGCGTATTCTGCAGCCAGAGTTAACCATTCGGAAAATTTCACCGTCTTAATTTTGAGATTTCCTAATATGGTTTTTGTCATGCACTTTCATTTTGTAGTAAATGTTGCATATAGATTTCCTCCTAAGCACGTTGTTGTATAAGATCGTAGATCATAGATTCTGTCATCTACTCTGACGGATGTAAATGTCTTCATAACTCCATGTAGAGGTCCCCGAGCAAAGTCTAGAAGTGAGTACTCAATGATCGTGAGTAGGCATGGCCATTTAGCATTTTCAGTAAAGTTGACATAGAGTACAGGATACACCAAAGTTCTTCTTTACCATTCCCTGACTTAATGTATCCAATCGTGCTTGTAATTACTTAACTGTTAACCTCCTAAAAGCGTTACAACACTGCACCGTTCAGAAATTTCTTCAGCTGTGGTACGATTTGAACATCTTTCCAGTATAATGGCTGATGTAATGTGATAACGCATGTCTTTTTTTGTATTTTCTTGCAGTTTTTTACTGTATGCAGAAGAGTATTTAGTATTAGTACTTGATGTTGATATATTGAAGAAATTCCGAGGAACCACACTGCTTATATCAAATGAAGAGTTGTGAAACTCACCATTACACAATCGTTGTATCGAAGCTTTCACAAGATGAATAACTATCCAAAGGTTGTTTGAGAATAAGAAGTCGAGACGCCATTGACACACCAAGAACATGAGTGTATAGCATTAAAAGGAATGTGGATATCAGAGTGAAGAAATGTATTACGATATTCTTTACAAGAGAATGCTACCGTGATATAATATTACTTTTACACTCAGGAACTTGGTTATAGAGAATTTTAATCAACAGACATCTGAAATAAATTACCTTTCTTCTCTATGAAATGTGTGGCAAATAGTTACTAGTCAAAGCATACAATGAGATTATATGAAAAGATTATTTGATTAGCATACAGTTTGGTTGCTTTGTGATGACGAGTGTCATAATTTGGTAGCGAACACAGGACTACCGTAAATATTCTTTACCTAACCGTTTAACGGAAGATTTCAAAAGAACCTAAAATCGATTCTATATTTGTTTCATCGATCAGATCACCGGTCTCAGACCCAAAGTAAGGCTGCTTCGGAAGTTAGAATATAATGGGTTCCATATCAAGTTTTTATCATTATGCATTCGTGAAAATATATTAATAATAGACCGGAACATAGTAAATCCTACACAGCTCTGTATGGAAGCCCTAGTAAGCAGAAGGATGCTAATCAAGTGAATACTTGATAGCCTCGAGTATTAACACAGAAGATTTTCTATAAACATTGGATCCGTAGGAACACAAATCTTTGGATTAAACAGTTTTTTTATTAGGCTAACGATCAAGAACAAGGTGAGAGCGTTTTGCGTCCTATGTAGATTTCTTCACCAGGAAGCACTCTCAAGTAGTATTGTAGTTGCATATAAACGGGAAGTATAGCAATTGCTTCATTATCATTGATAAATTAATACTTATGTTTTTTACATTTGGTATCACAACATGTCATCATGTGTAAGAGAACTACATATACTGCAGTGGTGAGTAACAAAAACTAACATTAACAAAATTGTGTAAATTAGCACGTCAGTATCTCGTCATCCCTGCTTCTAGTGCGTCTACTGAAAGAGCTTTTAGTACTACAGGCTATATAGCTCAGGAATGGAGAAGTTGATTTATTTCTTTATTGACATCAGGCACGGACCTATTTACAGCGTTACTTAGTATACACGTTTTTAAGTTTATGTAGGGTAATAAAACTATTGGTAATAATTACATTCGGTTTACATAAATAATAGAATTCTTAAAACTACTTACACCCATTGCCAGAACATCAAGGTTGGAATCTTCTTTAACTAACTTGTAGGTTGCACAAATTCTCCATATAGGAGATCTGCTTAAGACGTTTGTTATTGCTGTGAAAAAAAGTGTATTTCTCGAAGCAGTGCGCAATTTAGTGTACGGTACGTGGATACATATTTGGTAGTTAAGTTCGGGTTATTCTATTTTGCCATAAAAGAGCTTGTGTGAAAGTGATAAATCAACATTTCTTCTCCTTAGTTCTAATGTTTCAAATTTAAAATTTTCAACAAATTTAATGTAGCTTTCCTATTTCGGGTAGAATTTTGTTTTCTTAATTGTAAGAAGCCTCAAAAAATTATTTTAAGTACGCTCAATCAAGAATGAGTATTTCTGTATATTAGGGTTCCATATATTAATACAATTTTCTAATTTCGACCTGACGTATGCATAATACAGTACAAAGTTTGGTCATTTTGGAAATCTTTACTGGCAAGAAATAGTATATCCAAAATTGTTGCAGCCTTATTTGCAAATAGTTTCAATATGTTTAATAAAGAATAGTTTTAAAGGAAAAAACTCCTAAGCCCCGACTCTTCGTATGTACTTTGGGAAATTACGGCTCAAGAATTGGTGGAATGAAGACAGTGGACGAAAACGGGCTAATCCGAAAACTCCCACTCTCACGTTGTCTGTTTACCACAAAGCTCACATAACACAAGGAGGGAACGATCCGGCGACCTCTAGCACCAGATGTGAGTGGTTTACCTACTGAGCCACCGCTGCCCCTCGTCAAGCATCTTTTCGCATTCTACGTAGACTGATTATAATAACTAGTATTTCTTTCATTTTTTCTGTATAGTAGCAGCAGTTATAGTAGCAGAAGTAGTAGTAGTAGTAATAGTAGTAATAGTATGAGTAATAATAATAAAAATAAAGCAGTAGCAGTAGTAATTATAATAAGAGTAGTAGCAATTCTGTACTTTACAGTTTTCAATAAAGAGTTAATTACAGAAACAAATTACACAGGCTGCCAACATTAGTTTCCGATCCGTCTTTCACAGAGTTCGGGCAGAGCCAGGCCTGCCCGGTTCGCTCCAATATGTTCCCCACCCCGTTCGACCCAAAAGGTGGCCGTCCCGGTTAGAGCCCGGCTCGAGATTCGGACCGGGCGGGCCGGGCCGGGTCGTGCTGGGCAAAGAATTCAAATTCATCCGGACTGGGCCTAGGTTTGCTGGGCTGTGGTTTAAACCCACTGACTTGCAGAATAAAAAGTCTTTAGCTGAGAAAGAATGAACATCTCGGTGAGTTCATAAGGTATAGTAAAGAGAAAGCGAGTTAAAATAATGGACAAGTTGATGGGTCACTTGCGATAGAGCAGGCAACCCCGAGCTTGGGAAGCTTTTTGTAATATGCATCCACTACGTCAGAAATCGCCTTAAAAAGATAACATCAGCAGAGATGTCACTTGACTTCATTGTAATAGTATTCCACAATGTGGGGGGCGCGGTGGCTCAGTGGTAGAGCGTTCACCTCTGGTGCTTGGGGTCCCGGGTTCGATCCCAGCCCCCGCCAAGTGAACGTTGTGGTGGACAAACACCGTGCTCGTGGGTTTTCTCTGGGTACTCCCGTTTCCTCCCACTTTCTTCATTCCACCATTTCACTCATCTCTCATTATCACCGTCTCCTTTAGCCTAACAGGCATAACCGTGGGACGTAAAACTCAAAGATTTCATTTCATTTATTCCACAATGTATGAAAAAAGATAACAATAAGAGATTAAATCGATCACTAAGTGATGCGGTGATTAAAAAAATGTTTTTGAAGATGGAAGGGTATGTTTTTAATTTTTACTAACAGTTGTGCCAATAATTCGAGGATTCTATTTCGAGGTGTTCGGTAAAACTAAATGGCTTATAGCGGCTTATGTCTTTCTAAAAATATTTTGAAATTTAGAAGGCAGTGGACGTCGCCATGTACTCCATAATTCCTATTGGCTAACAGCTAGTAAGGAAATTCAACAATGAATCGGAAACCGCAGTATCTTGTGTTGTATATCTAGGTCTTAAAAACGAAGCAATAATGCTCTTAGAAGTACTTAACTCACATTATACAATGGCGAAGCACTTAAAAAACGTTGGACTTACTTCACCCCTTAATGAGACGAGGATATCAATGTAATATAGTTTTGGGAACGTACAGCGGTTTTTTTAGGTGGGCGCTTGGGACTGAATTATGTTGTGATTCCAACCGTAAAAAACATTAATTTATCAATGATATTCAAGCTATTGCTATACTTCGCTTTTATATACAACTACAATCCTATTTGAGATTGCTTCCGGCAGAAAAATCTAGTTAGCACCCTTAACGCCACACTTTGTTCTTGATCATTAGCTTGATGGTAACTGTTTACTCCAAGGAGTTGTGTTCTTACGGATATATTGTTTAAAGAAAGTATCCTGTGTTAACACTCCGGGCATTCAAATATGCTTTTAATTATAGTCCTTGCTGCTCACTAAGGCGTACGTACAGAGTAGTATAGTATTCACTAGGTTCGTGTCAATCATTAATAATATTTTCACGATTGCAACCTGAAAAAAATTGTTATGGAACCCGTTACGTTCCAACCCCCTAAGGAGCGTTACTTTTGGTCCGAGACTGGTGATCTAATCTTTGAGACAAATAAAGAATTGATTTTAGGTTTTTTTGAGATGTTCCCTTAGATGGGTAGTTGGAAAATATTGACGGTATAGTCAGTCCTGTGTTCGCTACCAACTTAATAACACTGTTCATCACAAGGCAATCAAACTGTGGGCTAATCAAATAATCTTTCCATATCATACTAATGATCTATATCCCGTCTGTTATTTCTTCCATTATCCCTGTCCATATAAAGCTACCTTTATCCTTCGAAAACTTCTTGCATCATTTGAAGCCGTATAGTATTAATCTCCAAGTATCTCAAGATCCGTGATTTAAATGTCGTTGATTCAATGGCAGACTTAAATTCGATCGTTGGAATACTTTCCGAATGTCTTTTTTTAATCTTTTGTCACTTTCCGTGTCTAGTTGTAATATATATCCTTAAGATATAAGTTGAAAATAGCCCTTAACATTATTTATATACTTACTGTACTTAAAGCAGATTTTACTTGAAATTTTTCGTCTACAAAACTGCGTGTAGAAGAACTCTTCCTTCTACGTGTGAACTTTAATTCTCAGTACAACAAAGACTCGTTTACATTTAGTCCAGTCGAACTGACATTCTTGTGCAATGAGATATTATCACACATGGAAAGTGGCATTAGCTCAACGTGCCGCTGAGAAGACAGTCTCCTCAAAAGTACTTTAGAACTTTTGTTATCGTGACAGTAGTTTGGAATGATTTATTTATCTTGCTAACGTTATATCTGACGTTGAGTTAATTCTCCAGAAAATTTCGTGGCCATCATTAAGAACTGATCGATTGTCATATCAATTGGAATTTGGCTCAAAAGACATCTTTTTCTGCGAATTATGAAGGTTCCTTGAGTTGTTAAATTTTAGCAATCATCTGATACCGTATTTGCCTCCAGAGCTTCCGTCTGTTGAGTATAGTGATGTGCAAATTTTTCATAGAAAAGATGACCAGCTGCTTGTGAAAACGGAAGCATTATTTTAATAGCTTAGAAGCAGCCTTAATTTGAGTCTGAGACCGGTGATCTGATTGATGAGACAATTACAGAATAGATTTTAGGTTCTTTTGAGATCTTCCCGTAGATGGTTAGGTGGAAAACATTTACGGTACAGTTAGTTCTGTGTTAGGTACCAACTTAATAACACTGGTCATCACAAAGCAACCAAACTGTGGGCTAATCAAGCAATCTCTTCATATAAACTCACTGTATGCATTGATTAGTAACTAATTGCCACAACTTTATACAGCAGAAAAAGTCATTGATATCTGATATCCCTTGATGAAAATTCTTCATATTCAAGTTTTTGAATGAAAAAGTAATCTTATATTACGATAGCATTGTCTTGATAAGAATATCGTATCACATTTCCTCATTCTGACATCCACATTCCCTCTAATGCAATACACTCATGTTCTTGGTGTGTCAATGCAGTCTTACTAGGAAGATTCAATCAAATCTTCAATCGTATCTCGCGTCTCGATTTCCTATTCTCATACAACATTTGGATAGCTATTCATCTTTCGAAGCTTCGCTACAGCGATTGTGAAATGGTCAGATACACACCTCTTCTTTGATATAAACAGTGTAGTCCCTCTGTATTTTTTCAAAATTTCAACTTCAAGTACTAATACTAGATAATCTACTCTTCTGCATACAGTTAATAATTTCAAGAAGACTGAACAAAGCACATCCGTTATGATATTACATCAGATATTATACTGGAAAAGTGTTCAAATAGTACTTCAGCTGAAGAAATTTCTGAACTGTCCAATGTTGTACCGCCTTTAGGTGGTTTTCGTGTTAAGTAATTTCTTGTCACGGTTGAATACATTGTCAGGAAATGGTATTGAAGAACTTTTGTGTATCCTGTACACTATGACAAATTTAGTGAATATGCTAAATGGCCATATCTACTCAAGATCATTGAGAACTCACTTCTAGACTTTCCTCTGCGATCTTTACATGCGGTAATGAAAACACTTGCAGGAAATGACAAAATCTACGACCTGCTATTTTATTTAACAATGTCTGGATGTCAAAATCAATGTGCAACATTTACAAGAAAATGAAAGTGTATGTGAAAAAACATATTACGAAATCTCAAAATTAAGATGGCGACATTTCCCGAACCGTTAACATTGGCTGCAGAATATGGTACGCTACAAATGGACCACGGAAGGCAAAACCATGAACTAGCGTGCTCATAAGATCAGTGCAATTTGTAGTAATGTTCAATTAGCAAATCAAATATCGAATGGTGTTACAGGTTCACCTATGATGCTACAAATATAACAAAATATAATGATCAAATAAACCACCAAGTCGCCAGGGTCGTTTACTTGTTCCTAGAACGGCGGATCAGTGGCTGAGCGTTCACCTCTGGTGTATGGGGTCCCTGGTCCATCCGAGCTCTCTCCAAGTGAACTTTGTGGTGGACAAACACCGTGTGGGGGGTTCGCGACGTTCTCCTCTTTCCCTCCACTTTATTTATTGTACTATTTCATTTATTTCTTATCACCATCGTCTCCTTTAGGCTAGTTGGCATAACTTGGAACCACCTACCAAGAAGAATAAACTAATGGATTGGGAAGATAGACATTCAGTCTCTGGTGAATTTGATTATGAAGTAGAAATCTACCTCAACATGTCATGATGTGAAAGAGAACTAGATATACTCCAGTGGTGGAAGTTACAAGAACAAACATTACTAAAATTGTGTAAATTAGCGCGTCAGTATCTCGTCATCTATGCTTCTAGTGCGTCTACTGAAAGAGCTTTTAGTACTCAGAAACGGAGAAACGCTCTAAAGCCTGAAACTGTTGACTCTGTTTCGGAGCTATTCGATACGTACAAGGACATACAGTAAAGCGATGTTCATTTTGCACTTTTGGTTTCTTAGGAAACCTTATATTTTCATTTTCTTAATATCAGCTATCCCTTCTATTATATGTGATGTTAAGGTCATCTTAGGGAACTCAAACCATCTTAGGGAATCTCAAAAACCATCTTAGGGAATCTCAAAAATACGTGGGTTACTTTTTCCGAACCGTTAACTTTGGCTGCAGTTAAACCTGAAAGATATAAAAACTTCCTAGGCTCACTTCCCACATCTTAGAGCAGAATCTATGATTTTTCTTTTTTAGTTAGAGTGTTCGAGTACTTTATCGTATAGAGGCAAGTTTAACTTTCAGGCTAATCGAAAGTTAGTAGCAGTATCTATTACTTTCTTTGGGCATCGAGACGTGAAAGAACTCGAACACTATTACTAAGGGAGAAAATTCAGGGCTTCTGCTCCAATCTTGCACCACAGAGTGCCTTATCGAATACTCTTATTAAGCTTATAGGAGGATTTGAATTTCTAAACTTCTCAACGTTTTCTCACCGGTAAGTAAATTCTGGTAAGCTGAATTTCTTTACTAGCTCTACGCCAATAGGGATTAAGAAATAAATGGCAACGTAAACTGCTAATTTCTAAATTTCACAGCATTTTTAGATAGAATTAAGCTGCCATAAGCTTTTTAGCCTTACCGAACACTTTGAAATTGAACCCTCGAATTATTGGCACGCCTGTTGCACCCTAAACCACTAAGGTTTAGTAAAGAGTAAGCGCGTTAAAATGATGTTCAAGTTGATGGGTAACTTGGGATATGATAGGCATCCCCGAGCTGGTAAAGCTTTTTGTGTTATGCATGTACAACGTCAGAAATCCCTTAAAATGAGAACATTAACAGAGATGTCACGTGACTTCGTAGTATAGTATTGTACAATGTATGAAAAAAGATAATAATATGAAATTAAATCGATCTGTAAGTGATGCGGTGATTAAAGAAATAATTTTGAGGACGGACGTGAATCTTCGATTTTTAATTAGTGGTTTAGGGTGCTACAGGCGATCCAATAATTCGAGGGTCCTATTTTGAAGTGTCCGGTAAGGCTAAACGGCTTATGCCGGTTTATGTCCTTCTTACAATGCTGTGAAAATCAGAAATCAGCAGTGGATATCAGCATGTATTCGTTAATTCGTATTGGCTTAGAGCTAATAAAAAAAATTCAACAATGAATCTTAAAAACGAAGCAGTAGTGCTTTTAGAGCTACTTAACTGACATCATACAATGGCATACCATTTGAAAAACCTTGAATTTACTTCTCCTTTTAATAAGACAAGGGTATCACAGTCATATAGTATTGGGAAGGTACAGCGGTTTGTTTTAGGTGGGCCCATGGGATTTAAAAATTTTGTGATACCAATTGTAAAAAAACATAAGTATAAATTTATGATTGATAATCAAGCAATTGCTATACTTCCTGTTTATATGCAACTATAATACTATTTGAGAGTGCTTCCTGCTGAAGAAATCTACTTAGCAGTCATAATGCTGTCACGTTGTTCTTGATCGTTAGCCTGGTAGAAACTATTTAATTCAAAGAGTTGTGTTCTTACCGAGTTTTGTAAGAATCATTAGTTCCGGTCTATCATTAGTAATATTTTCAGGATTGCATAATGAAATAACCTGCTATCGAACCCATTATATTCTAACCACCGAAGAAACCTTAATTTTGGTCTGAGACCGCTGATCTGATTGATGAGGCAAGTAAAGAGTCGATTTTAGTTTCCTTTGAGAACTTCCCTTAGACGGTTAGGTGGAAATTATTGGCGGTATACTCAGGCCTGCGTTCGCCAGCAACTTAGTAACACTGGTCATCACAAACGAACCAAACTGTGGGTTAATGAAATAATCTTTTTATATAATCTCATTGTATGCTTTGATTAGTAACAAAATGCCACACATTTCATAGAGAAGAAAAAGTCATTTATTTCAGATGTCCCTTGATGAAAATTCTTCATATCCAAGTTTTTGAATGAAAAAGTAATATTATGTCACGGTAGCATCGTCTTGATAAAAATATCGTAACACATTTCTTCACTCACATCCACTTTCCCTTTAATGCTATACACTCATATTCTTGGTGAATCAATGCTGTCTTACTCGGAAGATTTAATCAAGTCTTCACTCGCGTGTCGCGTCTCGATTTCCTATTCTGAAACAATGTTTGGATAGTTTTTTATCTTGTGAAAGCTTCGGCACATCGATAGTGTAATGGTGTGATACAGAACCTCTTCTTTTGATATAAGCAGTGTAGTGCATCAGAATTTCTTTAATATTTCAACATCAAGTACTAATAATATATATTCTACTCTTCTGCATATAGTAAATAACTGCAAGAAAAGTGAACAATCCACATGCGTTATGATATTAGATCATCCATTATACTGGTAATTTGTTCAAATCGTACTTCAGCTGTAAAAAATTTCTGAAAGGTGCAGTGTTGTAACGGTTTTATGAGGTTTCAATTAACTAATTATTAAGCACGATTGGATACACTATGTCAGGAAATGGTATAGAAGGACGTTGGTGTATCCTGTACACTATGACAAGATTAGTGAAAATTCTGAATGTCCATGCCTACTCAACATCATTGAAAACTCACTTCTAGATTTAGCTCTAGATTTAGGTCCGGCACCTCATTTGAAGGCAATTAATATAATGCTTCCATTTTCTCACGCAGCTGGTAATCTTTTCTATGAAAAATTTGTCCATCACTATTATCAGATGGAAGCCCTGGAGGCAAATACGATATCAGAGAATTACAAGAAATTAACAACTCAAGGAACATTCACAATTAGCAGAAAAGGAGTCCTTCTTGGGCGAAGGTCTAACTGATATGATTATCGAACAGTGCTTAATGAAGGCCACGAAATTTTCTCGGGGATTAACTCAACGTCAGACACAAAGTTAGGAAAATTAAATTCTCAAATACTCTTACGAGAACAGAACTTCTACAGGACTTTTGTGGGCATCAGTTTATCATCAGAGCGACACGAGCTAATACTACCTTCCGTGATTGTCTCAATGCGCAAAAATGTCAATTCGTCTGCAGTGAATATTGCAGTCTCTCTTGTTTTGTGTTTTAAAATTCACACGCAGAAGGAAGAGGCCTTCTACACGGAATGGTGTGGACTAAAAATGGAAACTCAAATCTGGCGTAAGTACGTCTCTATTTTCACCAGATAGGTGCATTTCGCCAGCCCCCCCCCCCTTGGAGTTTCGAAAAAAAACCTATGCCAATCGTTTGTGCTACGTTTCTGCCGGAATGTACCGCAAAAATTTTCGTTTGTACCACTTCCGGTACGAAGTTATAATAGTTTTAAAGTGGGGGGGCTGGGGAAACGGCAGCCCCCCACCTTGGAATTTCGAAACGAAACCTATGGCAATCGTTTGTGCTACGTTTGTGCCGGAATGTACTGCAAAAATTTTCGTTTGTACCACTTCGGGTACGAAGTTTTAAGGGTTTAAAAGTGGGGGGGGGGGCTGAAGAAACGGCAGCCTCAAAACTTGGAATTTCGAAACAAAAACTATGGCATTCGTTTTTGCTACGTTTGTGCCGGAATGTACCGCAAAAATTTTCGTTTGTACCACTTCCGGTACGAAGTTATAAGGGTTTTAAAGTGGGGGGCTGGAGAAGCGGCAGCCTCGAAACTTGGAATTTCGAAACAAAACCTATGCCAATCGTTTGTGCTACGTTTGTGCCGGAATGTACCGCAAAAATTTTCGGTTGTACCACTTCCGGTACGAATTTGTAAGGGTTTTGAAGTGGCGGGCTGGTGTAACGGCAGCCCTCCCACCTAGGAATTTCAAAGCAAAATTTATGTCAATCGTTTCTGCTAGGTTTGTGCCTGAATGTACCACAGAAATTTTCGTTTGTACCACTTCCGGTACGAAGTTATAAGGGTTTAAAAGTGGGGGATGGGGAAACGGCAGCCCCCCCCAGCTAAAAATTTCAAAACAAAACCTATGCCAATCGTTTGTGCTACGTTTGTGCCGCAATGTACCGCAAAAATTTTCGTCTGTACCACTTCCGGTACGAAGTTATAAGGGTTTTGAAGTGGAGAGGCTGCAGAAACAGAAGTCTGCGACCTTGGAATTTCGAAACAAAAACTATGCTAATTGTTTGTGCTACGTTTGTGCCGAAATGTACCGCAAAAATTTTCGGTTGTACCACTTCCGGTAGGAATTTGTAAGGGTTTTGGAGTGGCGGGCTGGGGAAACGGCAGCTCCCCCCACCTAGGAATTTCAAAACAAAATTTATGTGAATTGTTTGTGCTAGGTTTGTGCCTGAATGTACTGCAGAAATTTTCGTTTGTACCACTTCCGGTACGAAGTTATAAGGGTTTAAAAGTGGGGGCTGGGGAAACGGCAGCTCCCCCCACCTAGGAATTTCAAAACAAAATTTATGTGAATTGTTTGTGCTAGGTTTGTGCCTGAATGTACTGCAGAAATTTTCGTTTGTACCACTTTCGGTACGAAGTTATAAGGGTTTTAAAGTGGGTGGGTGGAGAAACGGAAACTCCTACCTTGGAATTTCGAAACAAAACCTATGGCAATTGTTTGTGCTACGTTTGAGCCGGAATGTACCGCAAAAATTTTCGTTTGTACCACTTCCGGTACGAATTTATAAGGGTTTAAAAGTGGGGGCTGGAGAAACGGCAGCCCCCCACCTAAAAATTTCAAAACAAAACCTATGCCAATCGTTTGTGCTACGTTTGTGCTGGAATGTACTGCAAAAATTTTCGTTTGTACCACTTCCGGTATGAAGTTATAAGGTTTTAAAATGGGGGGCTGGAGAAACGGCAGCCTCCAAACTTGGAATTTCGAAACAAAAACTATGCCAATTGTTTGTGCTACGTTTGTGCCGGAATGTACCGCAAAAATTTTCGTTTGTACCACTTCCGGTACGAAGTTATAAGGGTTTGAAAGTGGGGGGGCTGGAGAAACGGCAGCCTCCAACCTTGGAATTTCGAAACAAAACCTATGCCAATCATGTGTGCTACGTTTGTGTCGGAATGTACCGTAATCATTTTCGTTTGTACCACTTCCGGTACGTAGTTATAAGGGTTTTAAAGTGGGGGGGTGGCTGGAGAAACGGTAGCCTCCAACCTTGGAATATCGAAACAAAACCTATGCCAATCGTGTGTGCTACGTTTGTGCCGGAATGTACTGCAAAAATTTTCGTTTGTACCACTTCCGGTACGAAGTTATATGAGTTTTCAAGAGGGGCTGTGGTAACGGCAGCCCCGCACCCAGTAATTTCGAAATGAAACCTATGCCCACTCTTTGTACTACTTTTGAACAGGAACGTTTCGCTAAACTCATTTCTGTACCACTTCCGGTACAAAGATACGAGAGTTTCAAGCTACAGGGCTGCCGTTTTGATGCCCCCTCGGTATTTCGAAACGAGACCTATGCAAATCGTTTAACAACATTTGTGTCGGAATGTATCGCAAACATTTTTTTATGTATCACTTCCAGTACAAAAGTATGACAGCTTTAACTAGGGGGCTGCCGCTTCCATAACCCCCCACCTTGGAATTTCGAGATAAGACTATGTCAATCGTTTGTGGTACGTTTTTACCGGAATGTACCGGAAAAAAAAATTACGTGCCTGAAGTTGGCCCCCCACCTCTCCCAAATCACACCAAACGTTGAACATCGTTAATGCATCGTTAGTGCGTTTAGAACTAACGTTAGTGCTATCAGCGTTTACGAGATATTGAAGATTTTGGTTTGGGACCTACTTCATATGAAGTTAGCCCCCCACCCATCTTTATGCAGACAGATTTTCACTAAACTTAGCGCATCGTTAGTGCATCGTTAGTGCACTTAAACACACTAAGCACTACCGTAAGTGCTACCATATTTTGGAATTATTCAAGATTTTCGGTGGGGGGGCCAACTTCAGAAATATGAAATTCTATACAAATAGAGGTAGAAACATGGGGTTGACGGCAATCGTTAGTGCATTGTTAGTGCACTTAAACGCAATAAGCACTAACATTAGTGCTACCATATTTTGGGATTTATTCAAGATCTTTGGTGGGGGGCCAACTTCAAAAATATCAAATTTTATACAAATAGAGGTAGAAACATGGAGTTAACGGCAATCGTTAGAGCGTGATTAGTGCACTTAAATGCACTAAGCACTAACGTTGGTGTTACCACATTTTGAAATTTATTCAAAATTTTTGGTGGGGGGCAACTTCAGAAATATCAAATTCCATACAAAGTGTCAGTATTTTCAGGAATCAGTAACGAATGCACTAATTACTTTGTTAGTGCTTGAAGAGGGCGCAAATTCACGCTGACCACCAAAGGTATTTTACTTGTAGCACCTACACTAATTAAGCACTAACGTTAGGGGTTGGTGCACGAAGAAGCACTAACGATGCACTAAAGATTGTACTGGAAATGATCATTAGTGCTTTTTAATTTGGCAGAAATTTGACACAGTGAAAAACTCCCCTTAAATTTCTTATGTGAGTTTCCTGAGATGTAACTGGCCATAACTACACTAATAGTGAAGCACTAACGAAAACAGCTCTATTTTTTTCGTTATTGGTTGAAGTGGGGCGCCAAGTTCATGAAAGCTTCCAAAGGTTTTTTTACTTGTAGGACCTACATTAATGAAGAACTAACGTTAGGTGTTAATGCACTAAGAAACACTAACGATTTCAGTAGAAGAGGTCATTAGTGCTTTTGATTTTGGCGGAAATTTGACGCAATGAAAAATTCCACATGAATCCCTTATGGGATTTTTGTGGCATATAATTGGCCATATCTACAACAATAGTTAAGCATTAATGGAACTATGAGTGTTTTGCAGAAGCGCTAACGATACATTAACGAATGGACTTATTTTTCGTTACTGCTTGAAGTGGGAACCAAGTTCACGCTGGCCCGCAAAGGTTTCTTACTTGTAGTACCTACACTAATGAAGCACGAAACTTAGGTGTTGGTGCACTAGGAAGCAATAATATTACAAGGAAAGAAAACTTTCGAATTTATCGTGAACTTAGCCCCCACTACAAGCACTAACGAAAAAATTAGTTTTATACGTTAGTGCATTGTTAGTACTTCTAGAAGATACAAGTAGTTTCGTTAGAGTTTCACCATTAGTGTAGAAATGGCCAATTATAAGGCTCAAAACTCCCATAAGAAACACATGGGGAATTATTCATTGTATCAAATTCCCATCTCATTCAAAAGCACTAATTACCTCTGTTAGTGCAATTGTTAGTGCATCGTAATTGCTTCTTAGAGCACAAACACCTAACGTTAGTGCTTCATTAGTGTAGGTGTTACAAGTAAAAAAAAACCTATGGAGAAGTCAGCGTGAATTTCGCACCGACACTTTAAGCACTAACGGAAAAAATAGTCCAATTCGTTAGTGCTTCTATAAAGCACTAACAATTTCGTTAGTGCTTCACTATTAGTGTAGTTATGGCCAATTACATATCACGAGACTCACAAGAAATTTAGGCAAATTTTTCATTGAATCAAATTTCCGCCAAATTCAAAATCACTAATGATCTCTTCTAGAGCGATCGTTAGTGCATTGTTAGTGCTTCTTAGCGCATCTACACCTAAGGTTAGTGCTTCATTAGTAAATGTGCTACAATTAAAATACTTTTTGAGGCCACAGTGAACTTAGCGCCCCCACTTCAAGCACTAACTAAAACTTAGTGCCATTCGTTAGTGCATTGGTAGTGCTTCTGGAAAACACTAACAATTTAGTTAGAACTTCAATATTAGTTTACTTATGGCCAATTACATGTAACGAAACACATAATAAATTTATGGGAAATTTTTCATTGCGTCAAATTTCCGTCAAATTCAAGAGTACTAATGATCTATTCTAGTGCAATCGTTAGTGCATCCTTAGTGCTTCTAGAAAACACTAACAGTTTCGTTTGTCCTTCAATATTAGTGTAGTTATGGACAATTACATGTCACTAAACTCCTATAAGACATTTATTGGGAATTTTTAATTGCATCAAATTTCCGCCATATTCAAAAGCACTAATGATATCTTCTAGTGCAATTGTTAGTGGTTCTTAGTGCTCCAACCCCTAACGTTAGTACTTCATTAGTGTAGGTTCTACAGGTACAATATCTTTGGAGGGCACGGTGAACTTGCGTCAACTTTAAGCACTAACAAAAAATTAATGCCATTCATTAGTGTATCGTTAGTGCTTCTAGAAAGCACTAATTCTTTGTATGAAATTTGACATTTCTTAAGTTGGTCCCACCAGAACTCTTGAATAAATCCCAAAATATGGTAATGCTAACCTTAATGCTTAGTGCATTTAAGTGCGCTAACGATGCATAACGTTTGCCATTAACCTCATGTTTCTATCTCTCTTTGTATAGAATTTGATATTTCTGAAGTTGACCACCCCACCAAATTTTTTGAATAAATCTCAAAATATACTAGCGCTAACGTTAGTGCTTAGTGCGTTTAAGTGCACTAATGATGCACTAATGATTGCTGTTAACACTATGTTTCTTCCTTTATTTGTATACAATTTGATATTTCTGAAGTTGGCCCCCCCACCAAAAATCTTGAATAAATAACAAAATATGATAGCACTAACGTTAATGCTTAGTGCTTATAAGTGCACTAACGATTCCCGTTAACTCAATGTTTCTATCTCTATTTGTATTGAATTTGATGTATCTGAAGTTTGCCCCCACTTTAAAACTATTATAACTTCGTACCGGAAGTGGTACAAACGAAAATTTTTGCGGTACATTCCGGCACAAACTTAGCACAAACGATTGGCATAGGTTTTGTTTCGAAATTCCAAGGTTGGAGGCTGCAGTCTCTCCAGCCCCCCCCACTTTAAATGACTTATAACTTCGTACCGGAAGTGGTACAAACGAAAATTTTTGCGGTATATTCCGGCACAAACGTAGCACAAACGTTGGCATAGGTTTTGTTTCGAAATTCCAAGGTAGGGGGCTGCCGTTTCTCCAGTCCCCCACTTTAAAACCCTTATAACTTCGTACCGGAAGTGGTACAAACGAAAATTTTTGCGGTACATTCCGGCACAAACGTAGCACAAACGATTGCCATAGGTTTTGTTTCGAAATTCCAAGTTTGGAGGCTGCCGTTTCTCCAGGCACCCAATTAAAAACCCTTATAACTTCGTACCGGAAGTGGTACAAACGAAAATGTTTACGGTACATTCCAGCACAAACGTAGCACAAAGGATTGGCATAGGTTTTGTTTCGAAATTCCAAGTTTGGAGGCAGCCGTTTCTCCAGCCCCCCACTTTAAAACCCTTATAATTTCGTACCGGAAGTGGTACAAACGTAAATTTTTGCGGTACATTCCGGCACAAACATAGCACAAACAATTGGCATAGCTTTTGTTTCGAATTTCCAAGGATGGAGGCTTCCGTTTCTCCAGCCCCCCCCACTTTGAAAACCTTATAACTTCGTACCGGAAGTGGTACAAACGAAAATTTTTGTCCGGCACAAAAGTAGTACAAACGATTGACATAGTTTTTGTTACGAAATTCCAAGTTTGGAGGCTGCCGTTTCTCCAGCCCCCCACTTTAAACCTTATAAATTAATACCGGAAGTGGTACAAACAAAATTTTTGCGGTACATTCAGGCACAAACCTAGCACAAACGATTGACATAAATTTTGCTTTGAAATTCCAAGGTGGGGGGCTGCCGTTACACCAGCCCGCCACTTGAAAACCCTTACAATTTCGTACCGGAAGTGGTACAACCGAAAATTTTTGCGGTACATTCCGGCACAAACGTAGCACAAGGGATTAGCATAGTTTTTGTCTCGAAATTCCAAGGTTGCCGGCTTTCGTTTCTGCAGCCTCTCCACTTCAAAACCCTTATAACTTCGTACCGGAAGTGGTACAGACAAAACTTTTTGCGGTACATTCCGGCACAAACTTAGCACAAACGATTGGCATAGGTATTGTTTCGAAATTCCAAGGTTGGAGGCTGCCGTCTCTCCAGCCCCCCCACCACTTTAAATGACATAACTTCGTACCGGAAGTGGTACAAACGAAAATTTTTGCGGTATATTCCGGCACAAACGCAGCACAAACGATTGGCATAGGTTTTGTTTCGAAATTCCAAGGTAGGGGGCTGCCGTTTCTCCAGTCCCCCACTTTAAAACCCTTATAACTTCGTACCGGAAGTGGTACAAACGAAAATTTTTGCGGTACATTCCGGCACAAACGTAGCACAAACGATTGCCATAGGTTTTGTTTCGAAATTCCAAGTTTGGAGGCTGCCGTTTCTCCAGGCACCCAATTAAAAACCCTTATAATTTCGTACCGGAAGTGGTACAAACGAAAATTTTTGTCCGGCACAAAAGTAGTACAAACGATTGACATAGTTTTTGTTACGAAATTCCAAGTTTGGAGGCTGCCGTTTCTCCAGCCCCCCACTTTAAACCTTATAAATTAATACCGGAAGTGGTACAAACAAAATTTTTGCGGTACATTCAGGCACAAACCTAGCACAAACGATTGACATAAATTTTGCTTTGAAATTCCAAAGTGGGGGGCTGGCGTTACACCAGCCCGCCACTTGAAAACCCTTACAATTTCGTACCGGAAGTGGTACAACCGAAAATTTTTGCGGTACATTCCGGCACAAACGTAGCACAAGGGATTAGCATAGTTTTTGTCTCGAAATTCCAAGGTTGCCGGCTTCCGTTTCTGCAGCCTCTCCACTTCAAAACCCTTATAACTTCGTACCGGAAGTGGTACAGACAAAAATTTTTGCGGTACATCGGCACAAACGTAGCACAAACGATTGCAATAGGTTTTGTTTAGAAATTCCAAATTTGGAGGGTGCCGCTTCTCGAGCTCCCCCACTTTAAAACCCTTATAACTTCGTACCGGAAGTGGTACAAACGAAAATTTTTGCGGTACATTCCGGCACAAACGTAGCACAAACGATTCGCATAGGTTTTGTTTTGAAATTCCTAGGTGGGGGGGCTGCCGTTTCTCCAGGCACCCACTTTAAAACCCTTATAACTTCGTACCGGAAGTGGTACAAACGAAAATTTTTGCGGTACATTCCGGCACAAACGTAGCACAAACGATTGCCATAAGTTTCGTTTCGAAATTCCAAGGTGGGGGGCTGCCGTTTCCCCAGATCCCCCCACTTTAAAACTATTATAACTTCGTACCGGAAGTGGTACAAACGAAAATTTTTGCGGTACATTCCGGCACAAACGTAGCACAAACGATTGGCATAGGTTTTTTTTCGAAACTCCAAGGTGGGTTGCTGGCGAAATACACCTTCACCAGATATTTTATGGATATAAATTACAATTAGACATGGAAAGTGCCGAAAGAGAAAAAAGACCTTTCGGGAAATATCTGCAACGAATGAATTTAATTCAGCCATTGAGGCCACGATAGTTCAATCACGGTCCTTGAGAAACTCGGAGATCAATACTAGACCGCTTCAAATGATGTAAACTAGTTTTGGGAGGAGTAAAGGCACCTGTATATGTACAACCGAAATGGAAGAAACTAGAAATGGGAAATCTGTAGCTGTTGATGGGTCTGATTCAGACCTTTTAAGAAACTCGGTAGAAAACTTCATGAGAAGTTCTGATTCTTTTAAGGCCACATACAAGCAGAACCGAAAGGAATGCTACGAAATTATTAAACGAAGTGCTACGAAATCATTAAACTTAAAGTAGTTTTTGCCTCATTAAAAGAGTGCTTTCACTTTTTTCATGATGCAACAGGCTTCAGCTATACTCGGGAGAGAATAGTTGCCAGCCCTCATGATCCTTCAAAAAGAAAAAAAAAATTGTGCAAGGTAGTCAGTCTTAAACCAACGAAATCTCAATCATGAAACAATGGTCAAGACTAGCGATTTCTTATTTGCCAGTGTGGCAGGTGTGCACCATTCATTCGGAAGTAGCTCCAAGTCCACGAGCGAAATGGTCAAAGCATGAACCCAATGGAATGAGGTTGGTGTGTGAAAGAGAATATGCGAATTCCCGGACGCACACAGCTACCATCGGCTCAAGCCGGATAGCTAACTTACCTGTACAGAACCAGACTCTTGCTAACCATAAGTTAGTGAAATAATTAAGTGTAAAATAAAAGAAAGGAAGAGTCGTAAATTTTTAGAGATTTTAAATATGAAAATTTTTCCATTCAATAGGTCAAAACTAGTGTTTGGAAATAGAAGTAAACTCTTGCTGACGGTTATCCACAAATTTAAAGATAAAACGAAAGAGCGGGATTGTCGGACATTGTCAGATATTTACAATTGTTGAAAGAGTTAACTGTACTAAATTGTGTGATATAATTAATGAAATTGAGTCCGTTGAGTTGGGCGAACGTTGAGCTTGGAACATATAGCAGACTCTTCTTGATGGTTAATCACTAGAATATACAAAAAGAAAAAAATATAACGTTATTTTCGTTTATTGTCATTCATTGTTAACGTGGTAGAATAGAAAACTTGTTCCATTTCATATGAGCAAAAGGAACATTTCATCTGCGGATATGAAAGTGACACTGATTGTTGTTTTACTGACTTATATACGTACAAGAAAAACAACGGAATAGGGTAAATTGTGAGATATTTACAACTGAAAGTTGAGTCCACTCAACATCTCGAAACGACTTTAAAACCTCACGCAGACTTTCGCAGATCGTTAGTTACTGACGTATTGAAGCATAAAATGAAAAAACGAATCGGCGTAATTTGTCAGAAATTAACAATAAGGCGTAGAGAGTGTTTGGAAGATGAAGGAGACTTTGTGATTAATATGTACTCACGGATGTAAGAATAATGTGATGGAACGGATTTGACTGAAATTGTCATAACTAGAATTGAAAACGGACTCTACTCAGTAGGGCGAAAGGAATGTTGAAGATGAAGCAGATTACTAGTGATCGATATCTACAGACACATTTAAGAATTGAATTGTATTGTTTTTAACATATTTGCAAATGTAAATAGAGAATATCCGATAAAGCGAAACGCCAGTTTGTCACGTTCGTTAGTTACTGACATCTTTAAAAATAAAATGGAAGATCGGAATTGTCGTGAATTGTGATATTTACAACTAAAAGGTGTTGAGGGTTGAGGCCATTGAAAGGCTTGAGGAACGTGGGAATGTAAAATCGACACTCGCTAAACTCTTGCAGACATATTTGATAATATAAAGAAACCACATACGTTTAAAATGTAAAAAATTATAACTGAAAGTAGAGTTGATTCAGTAGGAGGAAACGAGTGTTTGAACTATGTGGCAAGCTGTAAATTCGTTAGCTTCTGACATATTTAAAAATGAGAGAAAGGAACTGTTTTAAATTGTCTGATATTTACTAATAAAGGTTATCTCATTCAGCAGAGTAAAAGGAATCTTTCGAAGTTTATGTGCATGCTAACTGCTTGCATTCGTTCTGATAAAAGAACAACACTTTTTTCGACATCTCTTAATAATATATCTGAATGTGTCTGTAACTTTGTAATGCAATATTCTCTGAAAACAGTCTAAAGTAAAGATCTAAGCACATATATGTGTTTTTCGATTTTCTTCTTGCCAATGTTACATTTTGTGGATTAGCTTTCTGCTCTTTAGAAGATACCTTTGAGTATATGGAAAGACACGCAAACTCTATTCACGTCAGCGAGATAAGGTAGTGTTTAATTTAATATTTAAGATTAGAGATATTCTTCTTTGATGATCAATCCGTCTCAGAAACGAAAGGTGTCTAAAAGATAATACAGTTGAAGCACTAATCTGCTACAGAGGGGAAGCTTACCAGAACTTTACTTACCGGTGAGAAAACGTTGAGAATATTGAGAAATTCAAATCCTCCAATAAGTTTAATATGACTGTGCGATATGGCAGTCTGTAGTACAAGAGGATCCGTGCGAGTGAAAAAGACTTTAAGGTTTTATAGCTTGAAGATTAGTGTGATAGATACGTTATCAATAAAGCAACTTGATGAAATGAGTCAAGGTTGCAAAAGACGCATGGATTTTTTTTTAAGATAGAAGTTTATACTTGAAAGGATTTTAAATTCTACTTGAAAGGTGTAATATCTAATCGGTCCAAAGGTCGAATCAGTTTCCATGCAGTCCAACCGACGAGAGCGGGCGGGATGAAATGGGAGGTCATATTTTCGTTTGGACTTGCAAATTCGAAATATTCGAGTTTAAACTTAGTGACGTGCGGAACAAAAAGTATTTAGCTGAGAAAGAATGAATATCGAGGTGAGCTCATAAGGTATAGTAAAGAGGTATAGTAAGGTATAGTAAGGCGACTATTTGATGGACAAGTCGATAGGTCACTTGCGAAAACACTGGCAATCCCGAGATTGTGAAGCTTTATGTAATCTGCATCCACAACAAAAGAAATCGCCTTAAAATAACATTAGCACAGATACTAATTTAAGCAGAGATGATACTTGACTTGTTTATAATATTATTTTACAATGTCCGAAAACAAATATTATTCGGTCTTTAAGTGATGCGGTGATTAAAGAAATAATTTTGAGGATGGACGGAGAAGTTTAATGATTAATGGTTTAGAGTGCAACAGGTCTGCTAATAATTAGAGGGTTCTATTTAGGGGTGCTTGGTAAGGCTAAACTTCTTATGCCGGATTAACTCCTTCATACAATGCTGTGTAATTAAAAAATTATCAGTGGACATTGGCATGTATTCTTTAATTCCTATCGGCTTAGCTAGTAAAGAAATTCAACAATTAAACGGGGGAAGTAGTATTTTGTGTTGTGTACCTAGGTTTAAAAACAAAGTAGTAATGCTTTTAAAGCTGCTTTACTCACATTATGCAATGGCGTACCATTTATAAACCGTGGATTTACTTTTCCCTATAATGAGACGAAGGTATCAAAGTCATATAGCATTGAGATAATACAGCGATTTTAGGTGGGCCATTGGGATTGAAAAATGTTGTGATATCAAATGTAAAAATCATAAGTATTAATTTATCAATGATTATCAAGGAATTGCTATACTTCCTGTTTATTTGCAAATACAATATTTTTTGAGAGTGCTTCCTGCTGAAGAAATCTACCTAGCACGCATAACGCTCTTACCTTGTTCTTGATCGTTAGCCTAATAGAAACTATTTAATCCAAAGAGTTGTGTTCTTACGGATAGAATATTTAAAGAAATTCTCCTGTGTGTTAAAACTCGAGACTATCAAATATCCATTTAATTAGCGTCCTTGCTGCTTACTAGGGCTTACATTCAGAGCTGTGTAGTATTCACTAGGTTTTGGTCTATCATTAATATTATTTTCACGATTGCATAATGATAAAAACTTGATATGGAACCCATTATATTCTGACTTACGAAATAGCCTTACTTTGGGACTGAGACAGGTGATCTGATCGATGAGACAAATATAGAATCGATATTAGATTTTTTTGAGATCTTCCCTTAGACGGTTAGGTGGAAAATATTAACGGTAGTCCCGTGTTCGCTACCAAAGTAGTAACACTGGTCATCCCAAAGCAAACAAAATGTGGCTAATTAAATAATCTTTTCATATAATCTCATTGTCTGCTTTGATTAGTACTCTCATTGTATGCATTGATTAGTCCACTCCACTAATCACTCCTGACTTCGAATTTCACACCGTTGTACAAGTACATAGTCCGGCGAAATCCGTTTAGCCTTGCGCTAACAGCCATATGAAACCCTCGAATTTTTGGCGCTCTTGTTGCACTCTAAACCACTAATAAAACGTCGAACATTCCCTTGCATCCTCAAAATTATTTCTTTAATCACCGCATCACTTAGAGATCGATATAATCTTTTATAACGATATAATAATATAATCTCTATTCAGACAATGTAGAATAATATTAGAATGAAGTCAAGTGACGTCTCTGCTAATGTTCTCATTTTAAGACGATTTCTGACGTAGTGGATGTATATTACAAATAGGTTCACAAGGTCGGGAATGCTTATCCTATCGCAAGTTACCCATCAACTTATCGATCATTTAACGCGCTTTTTCTTTACTATACCTTATGCTCACTGTGATATTCATTCTTTCTTTACTTAAGACTTCCTGTTTCGCACGTCACTGGTTTTAAACTCGTATATTTCAAATTAGCAATTCCTAAGGACAATATGTTCTGCCGTACTTTTCCCATTTCAACCCACGCTCTCTCGTCGGTTGTACTGCATGCAAACTGATATCTTAATGTAGTAATACCATAATTTCTGCAGTAAGCCACATTCGGCAGCATTGTAGATATGCCATATGAAAGTAATTTTTCAAGATTTTTTAGTTTATTGTATGGTGTAAGTTGTAGTTGATAAATCCTTATCTTGCTACGCTTGTTATCAAATATTACAATGTCTGGTTAGTTGTAGTGAATGCTAACTGCTTGCATTCGTTTTGAAAAGAGAACAACACGTATCTCGACATATCCTCTTAGTAAAATATAAGATGGTAATACATGCTCTTTGAAAACAGTCTGAAGTATAGATCTAAGCTCATATCTGTGTGTTTCGACTTTCTTCTGGCGAATGTTAACGGCTTATAGCTGGTCTGTTCAGGGAATGTACTCAGGCAGTTTGCCATGATGTTCCTCTATATGCAGCGTTCATCTATGCAGAATTCTACAGACGATTTGGTGCTTATATTTTCGTAACTGAATTTACTTGGTGATCTAGAGCGGCTCTGGTCAACGGCCATGGATATGCTCGCATACATACCAGGCCAAAGTACAGTCTGCTTCAGTGTTAGAGACGGGTACAGTTCGTAAGCCTCAACTGCTGACGATTAATCAGGTACAGTTTGTGGAGTAGATTCTGCTTTTGAGAAGATACCTTTGAGTCTATGAACAGGACACACAAGCTGTATTCAAATCAGCGAGATGAAGTAGTGATGAATTTAATAATAAGATTACACAAATACTTCTTGTTGATCATTCCGTCTCAGATATGAAACATGTCAAAAAGCTAATACAGTTGGTGCACTAATCTGCTACAGAGGGGAACTTAGCAGAACTTTACTCATCGGAGAGAAAACGATTAGAAGATCGAAAAATTGAAATCCTCCAATAAGCTAAAAAAATTGTGCGATATGCCCTGTGTAGTGCAAGATGAACCGTGCGAGTCAGAAAGACTTTAAGGTTTTATAGCCTGATGATTAGTGTGATAGATACGTAGCGTTATCTATATAGCATCTTGATGAAGTGAGTTACGGTTGCAAAAGACGCCTTGAAATTTTTTATAGACGCAAGTTACCTTTCAGGCTAATAGAAAGGTAATAGAAGTATCTATTGATTTCTTTTGTCACTGAGACTAGCAAGTACTGGAACACTATTACTAAAGGAGAAAATTGATGGCATAGAAGCAGGGATGACGCGCTAATTTTTGTAATGTTTGTTCTTGTTGCTTCCACCACTGGAGTATATCTTGTTCTCTTACACATGATGAGATGTTGAGGTAGATGTCTACTTCATCATCAAATTCACCAGAGACTGAATGTCTATCTTCCCAATCCATTAGTATATTCTTCTTGGTAGGTGGTTCCAAGTTTTGCCAACTAGCTTAAAGCAGACGATGGTGATGAGAAATAAATGAAATAGTGGAATAAATAAAGTGGAGGGAAAGAGGAGAACGTCGCGAACCCCCCACACGCTGTTTGTCCACCACAAAGTTCACTTGGCGAGAGCTCGGATGAAACCGGGGACCCCATACACCAGAGGTGAACGCTCAACCATTGAGCGGCCGTTCCAGGAACACCTAAACGACCCTGTCGACTTGGTGATTTATTTGATCATTATATTTTGTTATATTTGTAGCATCATACTATAAACAATACATGAACATGTAACACCATTCGATATTTGCCTTGCTAATTGAACCTTACTACAAATTGCACTGATCTTATGAGCACGCCAGTTCATTGTTTTGCCTTCCATGGTCCAATTGTAGCGTATCAAATTCTTCTTACTAGGTCAAGTACTTGACTTTATCATTCGTTCTTTAGGAAACTACGGCTAAGGCTATATGGATGATGATGGGATGAATTGGTGGAAAGAAAACAGTGGGAGGAAGCAGGACCACCCCAGAAATTTTCCCGCACACGATGTTTGTCCACAACAAAGCTCACATAGCATGAGTAGGGATTGGTCCGACGACTTCTAGCACCGGATGTGAGTGTTTTTTATCTACTGACCCATTGTTCTCCCTCGTAGATCAAGCATCGGTTACATTCTACGCTGACCGGGCATAATAACTAGTATTTCTCCATTTTATAATGAACTTGGAAGGTAAATTCGGTACCACCAGACATGTCAACTCTGACGCGAAGTCATAGTAGTTGTAGTAGTATTAGCAGTGGTCGTAGTAGTAATAGTAGAAGTAGTAATAGTAGCAGTAGTATAAGTAGTAATAGTAATAGATATATTACCAGTACATTGTAGTCTTTAATAAAAAGTAAGTTTCCCAAACACGTTAACATAGGCTGACAGTAAGACCGTACAAACACGTCAATATACAGGTAGTGGAGGGCATTAAAAAAACAAATAGGCTGACAACATTAATTTCCGAACAGTTTTTAGAGTATCCTGGCATAGCCGGGCTCGGCCCGAAAAGTGCAGGGCCCGGTTCGGTCCGATTCGGCCCGAAATATGCCCGGCCCGGTTAGGGTCCGGTCCAGTTTGATATTGCTTGAAACAGGCCGGCCGGGTGGGGCCGGGCCGGGCCGGGCACCGGGCCGAACCAGGCGCGATCGGCCCGTGGAGGGCTCTGACCACCATATCGCACACTCTTATTAAGCTTATTTCAGGTTTTGAATTTCTCGATTTTCTAAAAGTTTTCTCACCGGTGAGTAAAGTTCTGGTAAGCTAAATCTCTATAACAGATTAGTGCAGCAACTTTATTAGTTTTTTGAATATCTGAGACGGAATGATCAGCAACAAGTATATCTGTAATCTTATTTATTAAATTCAACAATACCTTATCTCGCTGACGTGAATAGAGCTTGCGTGTTCTGTCCATCGATTCAAAGCTATCTTCTCAAGAGCAGAAAGATAGTCCACAAAATGTACCAGATTATTCGCCAGTAGTTGAGGCTTACGAAGTTTACTAATCTCTAACACTGAAGCAGACTGTCCATTGGCCTGGTATGTATGCGAGCATATCCATAACCGATGACCAGAACAATCCTAGATCACCAAGTAAATTACTTTATAAAAATAGAAGCACTAAATCATCTTTAAAATTCTGCTTAGATGATCGCTGCATATAGCGGAATAACATGGCAAAGTGCCTAGAGTACATTCCTTGCACAGTCTAGCTAACAGCCGTTAACTTTGGAAAGAAGAAAGTCGAAACAAAGATATGAGCCTAGATATATTTATTTAAGTCCATGATTGTCCTTATGTCGTATAAAAGCTGGAGCAATAAGTTGAAACGTGCAGTAGAGCTTTCATTCTTATGCTCCCTCTTGGATAAAATTGTACATGCAGTCTTTCCATGTACCGGATATCGAAACATCGTTCTGTATTAAGAGAAAAAAACTTCGTTTTTTTTAGGAGATTCGAGAACTAAACGGTAGTTACACAATGTTTAGTGTCCTTTCAGATGGCAGAATCCATGGAGTATGTCATCTGCTGTTGAACATTTTAACATATAAACAATCAAACAATAAACACTTGTTATAAACGTCAATTGAAAAGTACTGTAGTATGCGAATGTTATATCTAAATGAATTGGTTTAACTCGTTAACTTGTAAGTGTGCTTTTACGGTTTCATTTTGTCTTCGGGTAACAAAGCAGCTCTTTTAAAGGATTCCGAAGTATGTAAACAGAACAATACACCACCACCATCTTTTATACCTTGTCCTTACACCTTCATATAAAATTTCATCAAGATCGTCTTCATGTCCATTTGTTAGGTCTATAAGGCGGGGACGGTATTACAAAGTAATAATCATAATAGATTGGATCACCATTTAAGCCGTTGTCATGATATATTGGTTTTCTACAGCTGTTGTTCGTCATCATCTATATCAGGTTGTTTTCCGATCTGCATTTGTAAAAGAACTAATCTTGCAGATTGCAGAGTACCTGGAATACTTCATACCCTTCTTTTACACTTACATGTGTCTCGTTCACAATCCTTTCTTGCAAAAACTTTTTATCTACAGGTAAGTAAGCTTATCCGGCTGGAGCCGATGGTAGCTGTGTGGATGCTCGATTACGCATATCCTCTTTCACACACCAACCGCAATCAATTGGGTTCTTGCTTAGACAATTTCCCACCTAGACTCGGAGCTACTTCCGAATTGAATGGTGCACACCTATCGTGTTAGTTGTGGATAAAGTTGCTAAATTGAAGCTTTGCAACCACTTCCTTCTTATACCTGATAGGTTTATACCAGGAAGGACATTTTCCTTCTCCATACATGGGAATAAGAAATGTGTAATCTTGAATATTTTGTTAGGATATAGATTTGACTCCTAACTCACAGGCTCCTAACTCACAGTTGAAGAGTCTGACTAACTTGCACAGTTCTTTTTCTTTTTGAAGGATCTTAAAGGCTTGAGCTCTCTTGAGTATAGCTGAAGTCGTGTCACAGCCTGTTGCATCATAAAAAAAAGTGAAAGCAAACCTTTGATGACGCTAAGTTTCTTGAAGTTTAATGATTTCGTAGTTTTTTTTCGGTTCTGTTCGTATGTGGCATAAAAAGAATCAGCAACTGCTCATTAAGTTTTCTACCAAGATTCTTAAAAGATCTGATTCACACCCATCAATAGTTACAGACACCCCGTTTCTAGTTTGTCTCATTACTGTTGTCAATTTACAGTTTTCTTTGCTCCTTCGAAAACTCTTTGCATCATTTCAAGCAGTCTAGTATTGAACTCCAAGATTCTCAAGGACCGTGAGCGAATTGTCTGCTTCAAAACCACAACTAATTTCAATCGTTGAGATGTTCCCAGAAACCTATTTTTGTCTTTCGGCTCTTTCCGTGTCTAATTGTAATTTATGCCCATAAAATATTAGCTGAAAATGGCTCTTAACATAATTTATATACGTACTTAACGCAGATTTGATGGGCCATTTTTAGTCCACACCATTGCGTGTATAAGGGCTCTTCCTTCTACGTGTGGGTTTTAATACACAACAGAACAGAGTCTCTGCAATATTCACCGTTGTCAAATTGACATTCTTGCGCATTCAGATATTATCACACAAGGAAGGTGGCATTAGCTTAACGTGTCATCCTGAGGATAAACTGATGCCACCAAAAATCCTGTAGAACTTCTGTTATCGTAACATTATTTGGGAATGAAGCATTAATCATGCTAACGTTTGTGTCTGACGTTGAGTTAATCCCCCAGAAAATTTCGAGGTCTTCATTAAGCACTATTCGATAACTTCGCTCAAAAAGACCTCTTTTCCTGCTAATTGTGAATGTTCCTTGTGTTAATTTCTTGTAATCTTCTGATAGCGTATGCTGCAGCTAATACTAGCGTATACTCTTTCCTAATATGGTTTTTGTCATGCAGTTTCATTTTGTAGTAAATGTTGCATATAAATTTCCTCATCCAGACGTTGTTGTATAAGATCGCAGATCCTAGATTTAGTCATCTTCTCTGACGGTTGTAAATGTCTACATAACCCCATATAGAGGTCCCCGAGCAAAGTCTAGAAGTGAGTTCTCAATGATCCTGAGTAGGCATGGCCACTCAGCAGTTTCAGTAAAGTTGTCATAGTGTGCAGGATACACCAAAGTTCTTCTATACCATTTCCTGACTTAATGTATCCAATCGTGCTTCGTAATTACTTAACTGCAAACCTCATAAAAGCGTTACAACAATGCACCGTTCAGAAATTTCTTCAGCTGTGGTACGATTTGAACACCTTTCCAGTATAATAGCTGACGTAATGTCATAACGCATGTGCTTTTTTCTATTTTCTTGCAGTTTTTTACTGTATACAGAAGAGTATTTAGTATTAGTACTTGATATTGAAATATTGAAATATTGAAAAGTATTCAAGTAATTCAGAGCAACTACACTGCTTATATCAAAAGAAGAGGTGTGAATCTCACCATTACACAATCGTTGTAGTGAAGCTTACACGAGATGAATAACTATCCAAAGGTTTGTTTGAGAATAAGAAGTCGAGACTGCATTGACACACCAAGAACATGAGTGTATAGCATTAAAGGGAAAGTGAATGCCACAGTGAAAAAATGTGATACTATATTATTATCAAGAGAATGCTACCGTGATATAATATTAATTTTACATTCAAGAACTTGGTTATAGAGAATATTCATCAACAAACATCTGAAATAAATGACCTTTTCTTCTCTAAGAAATGTGTGACACTTAGTTACTAATCAAAGCATACAATGAGATTATATGAGGAGATTATTTGATTAGCCCACAGTTTGGTTGCTTTGTGACGACCAGTGTTTCTAATTTGATAGCGAAAACAGGAGTACCGTAAATATTTTTTACCTAACCGTCCAAGGGAAGAACTCAATAGAATCTAAAATCGATTCTATATTTGTCTCATTGATCAGATCACCGGTCTCACTCCCAAAGTAAGGCTGCTCCGGAAGTTAGAATATAATGCAATTGTGAAAATATTATTAATGATAGACCGGAATCCAATATAAGGAATCCTACACAACTCTGTATGTAAGCGCTAGTAAGCAGAAGGATGCTAATCAAGTGGATAGTTGATAGCTTCTAGTATTAACACAGGAGATTTTCTATAAATATTGTATCCGTAAGAACACAAATCTTTGGATTAAACAGTTTTTATTAGGTTAACGATCAAGAACAAGGTGAGAGAATTTTGTGTCCTAGGTAGATTTCTTCAGCCGGAAGGACTCTTAAATAGTTTTGTAGTTACATATAAACGGGAAGTATAGCAATTGCTTCATTATCATTGATAAATTAATACTTTTGTTTTTTACATTTGGTATCACAAAATGTCATCGTGTGTAAGAGAACTAGATATACTGCAGTGGTTGAAGCAAAAAGAACAAACATTCCCAAAATTGTGTAAATTAGCACGTCAGTATCTCGTCATCCATGCTTCTAGTGCGTCTACTGAAAGAGCTTTTAGTACTACAGGCTATATAGCTCAGGAACGGAGAAATTGATTTACTGCTTTATTGACATCAAGCACAGGCCTAATTACAGTGTTACTTAGTATATAAGTTATTAAGATTATATAGGGTAATAAAACTATTTTTAATAATTACATTCGGCTTACATAAATACAGCCATTGAACTACAACACCCATTGCCAGAAAATCAAGGTTGGAATCTTCTGAACTAACTTGTAGGTTTCACTAAATCTCCATATAGGAGATCTGATTAAGACGTTTGTTTTTGCTTTCAAAAAAAGCGTAATTTTCGAAGCAGTACGCAATTTCTTGGATTGTACGTGAATACATATTTGATAGTTAAGTTCGGTATAGTCTATTTTCCCATGAAAGAGTTTGTGTAAAAGTGATAAATCAATAGTTCTCCTCCTTAGTTCTAATGTTTCAAATTTTAAATTTTCAACAAATTTAATGTAGCTTTCAAATTTCGGGTAGAATTTTGTTTTCTTAAGTGTAAGAAGCCTTAATAACATATTTTGAGTACGCTCAATCAAGAATTAGTAATTCTGTATATTAGGGTTCCATATATTAGTACAAATTTCTAATTTCGACTTGACGTGTGCATAATACAGTACAAATAAAGTTTGGTCCTTTTAGAAATCTTTACTGACAATAAATAGTATATCCAAAATTTTTGTAGAATTATTTGAAAATAGTTTCAATATGTTGAATAAAGGATAGTTTTTTAAAAAAAACTCCTAAGTCCCGACTTTCTCGTATGTACTTTAGGAAATTACGGCTCAAGAATTGGTGGAATGAAGACAGTGGACGAAAACGGGCTAATCCGAAAACTCCCACTCTCTCGGTGTATGTTTACCACAAAGCTCACATAACACGAGGAGGGGTCGATCCGACGACCTGTAGCACCAGATGTGACTGCTTTACCTACTGAGCCACCGTTGCCCCTCGTCAAGCATCTGTTCGCATTCTACGCAGACTGATTATAATAAGTAGTATTTCTTTGATTTTTTTGTACTTAGATTGTAAAGTATGTACCACCTGACATGTCAACTCTGAAGCGAAGTCGTAGCAGTTATAGTAGCAGAAGTAGTAGTAGTAGTAGTAATAGTAGTAATAGTATGAGTAATAATAATACTAATAATAGCAGTAGCAGTAGTAGTAATAATAAGAGTAGTAGCAATTCAGAACTTTACAGTTTTCAATAAAGAGTTAATTTCAGAAACACATTGCACAGGCTGCCAACATTAGTTTCCAATCCGTCTTTCACAGAGTTTGGGCAGAGCCGGACAGGCCCGGTTCGACCCAATTTGTTCCCGGCCCGGTTCGACCCGAAATGTGCACGGCCCCGTTCGGCCCGAAAGGTGCCCGGCCCGTTCCTGCCCGGCCCTGTTAGAGCCCAGCTCCAGATTCGGACCGGGCGGGCAGGGCCAGGTCGTGCCGGGCAAAGAATTCAGATCCATCCGGACAAGGCGTAGGTTTGCTGGGCTCTGGTTTAAACGCACTGACATGCGGAATAAAAAGTCATTAGCTGAGAAAGAATGAATATCACGGTGAGTTCAAAAGGTATAGTAAAGAGAAAGCAAGTTAAAATAATGGACGAGTTGATGGGTCACTTGCGATAGAGCAGGTATCCCCGAGCTGGTGAAGCTTTATGTAATATACATCTGCAACATCAGAAATCAATTTAAAATGAGTACGTTAGCAGAGATGTCACTTGACTTCGTTGTAATAGTATTCTACAATGTCTGAAAAGAAATATTAATAAGAGAGGCGATGGTTAGAGAAATAATTTTTGGATAGACGGGGATGTTCAATTATTAATTAGTGGTTTAGAGTACAACAGGCGTGCCAATAATTCGAGGGATCAATTTCGAGGTGTCCGGTAAGGCTCAACGGCTTAGCCGGCTTATGTCCGGCGATGTAATGCGATTTAATGTAATGTAATGCATAATGTAATGCATATTGTAATGTGATGCTTGCTTATGTCCTTAACACGGTAGCAGACGTGTCCTTGGCCATGTCTACTTAAGATCATTGAGAACTCATTTTTAGACTTTGGTCGGCGACCTTTCCATTTAGTTATAAAGACATTTAACACCGTCGGAGGGGATGACAAAATCTAAGATCTGCGATCTTAATCGACAATGTCTGGATGATGAAATCAATATGCAACATTTACAAGAAAATCAAACTGCATGACAAAAACTATATGGAGGAAATCTAAAAATTAAGACGGTGACCATTTCCCAACTGGTAAACTTTGGTTACGGTACAGAAGGTCAGAATCGTATTGATATTCTTCCAAAGGGACTAGATCGAACACGGGACTAGAAATTTGATTTATACGTAATTAAATTAATGCTTCCGTTTTCTCACCCAGTTAGTTATCGTTTCTATGAAAAATTTGCACATCACTATACTCAGCAGTTGGAAACCCTAGAAACAGCTACGGTATCAGTGGATTACAAGAAATTAACAACTTAAGGAACATTCACAATTCGCAGAATAAGTGGCCTTCTTGAGCGAAAGTCCAAGTGATATGATTATCATACAGTGCTTAAGGAAGGGCACGAAATTTTCTTTGGGATTAACTGAACGTGAGACCCAACGTTAGCAAGATTAAACCTTCAATCCCAAATACTGTTACAATAAGTTCTACAGGACTTTTGTGAGCATCAGTTTATCATCAGTGCGACACGTTGAGCTAATGCCACCTTCCTTGTGTGATAATGTCTCAATGCGCAAGAATGTCAATTCAACTGCGGTGAATATTGCAGAGTCTCTATTGTCTTGTGTTTTAAAACCCACAAGTAGAAAGAAGAGTCTTTCTAAATGCAATGGTGTGGACTAAAAATGGAACTCAAATCTGCTTTAAGTATGTATATAATTTATGCTAAACTCTATTTCCACCTTATATTTGATGGATATAAATTACAATTTTGGATATATATTAAATTACGAATGTAATTAATTCTGCCATTGAAGCCACGACATTTGAATCACAGTTCTTGAGAAACCTGGAGATCAATACTAGACGGCTTTCGAAGGAGCAAAGGCAGTTTTATATGGACAAGAGTAATAGAAGAAACTAGAAACTGGAAATCTGGATTCTGCTGGTTGGTGTGATTCAGATCTTTTAAGAATCTTTTTAGAAGACTACATGAGCAGTTTCTGATTCTCTTATCCCACATTCAAGCAGAACTGAAAGGAAATTCTACGAAATTATTAATTTTATTGAAACTTTAGCGTCATTAAAATATTGCTTTCACTTTTTTCATTATGCAGCAGGCTTTCACACGACCTCAGCTATACTCAGGAGTGAATAGTTGGCTGCCGTCATGTTCCATCAAAATGAAAAAGAATTCTGCAGATAGTCAGTGTCTTCAATCAATTAAATGTGAATCCTGAGAAATGAGTAGGTTAGACATTTCTTTATTCACCTGTATAGAGACGGAAAAATGTCTCCCTGGCATAAGCCATATAAGTTATATCAAGGAAGTAGTTAGAAAGATGCAATATGGCCGCTTTTCCCATTAGTAACACAGCAGCTGTGCAGCATTCTATTCGGAAGCACCTCCAACTTCAGGAGCGAAATGGTCTAAGCCTAAACTCAATCGAAAGAGGTTGGTCTGTTGACCCACACACCTACCATCAGCTTCAGCCGGATAATCTTACTTACCTGTAGATAAAATGTGACTGCAAGATAGGATTGTGAACGAGCCACATGTTCATGTAAAAGAGCCGATATGAAGTATTCAATGTTTTGTGCATATTGCGAAGAGAATTCATGTAGAAATGGCAGATCGGAAGACAATATGATATAGATGTTAACGAACAACAGCTGTAAAAAAACCAATATGTCCTTGACAATGGATTAATTGTTGATCCAATCAGTTATGATTATTATTTTGTGAATTCGTCCCCGCCTTATAGACCTAAAAAAATGGACATGAAGACGATCTTGATGAAACTTTAAATGAAGGTGTTAGGAAAAGCTAGAAAACATGAAGGTAGTGTGTTCTTCTTTTTAGTTATTTTGGAGTCTTTAAACACGAGCTGCTGTGGTACCCGAAGAGAAAACGAAACCGTAGCAGAACACGTTTAAGATATCGACCAAAAACTAATTCATTTAGATATCACATTTGCGTATTAAAGTATCATTCAATTGTAAGTTAATAATAATTATTTATTCTTTGATTGCTTATATGTTAAGATGTTCAACAGCAGATGATTGTCTCCGAGGATTCTGCCATCTGCAAGGACACTTAAAATTATTTAACTGCCGTTTAGTTTTCAACTCTCCTACAAGAAAGTATAGTTTAACACTCTTATTAAAGAAGAATGTTTGGATATTCCATACATGCAAAGACTCCGTATACATTTTTATCAAAGAGGGCGTAAGAATGAAAGCTCTACTACACGTCGATTCCGGTTGGTTTAAACATACTGACCTAGGTTTTATACGACACAAGGATAATCAATCGTTATTGCACAGCACCTTGTTGATTTCCGACTATTCCAAGCTGCTATTGAGACTGAAGGCCTAACAATTTCCGTAACAATTTCCGTTAAGAAAGCTTAACAATTTTCCGTAACAGCTATTACACTTATGGTCGTAAGCTTATTAGGATTCACAGGCAGATTATTGGCGTGAAACTTGCTTAGGAGATTTCTAGGTTATTGGGTACGTGATTACACTGTAGACACAGGCCCGCTTCCCTTGGCCTGTGAGAGAAGACAGGGCAATGATTTTATAAAGCTAGCGGTTTAAAGCAGTGGTTCGCGATACAAAAAAGTTATACAGGCCTGGTTGAACAGGTGTAGAACACAGACATCAACAAATTTATAAATTGACAGATTTTTTTTTTTAAAGTCAGGTAAGATTTTGAGATTTTCGCTTAGTACACCTGAAAGATATAATACTTCCTAGGCTCACTTTCCACATCTTGGAGTAGAAGCCTTTAATTTTTACCTTAGTAATAGTGTTCGAGTACTTGCAGGTCCGGGTGGCCAAAGAAAGTAATTGATAGTGCTATTAACTTTCGATTAGCCTGAGATTTAAACTTGCGTCTATAAAAAAATTCAGATGCCTCTTTTGCAACTTTGACTCACTTCGTTAAGATGCTATATTGATAACGTTACGTATCTATCACACTAATCAAGAATTTCTGTAATCATATTTATTAAATTCAACACTACCTCATTTAGCTGACGTGAATAGAGCTTGCGTGTCCTGTCCATCGACTCAAAGATATCTTCTCATGAGCAGAAAGCTATTCCTCAAAATGTACCCGATTAAACACCAGCAGTTCAGGTTTACGAAGTGTACTCATCTCTAACGCTGAACCAGACTATCATTAGGCCTGGTAGGTATGCGATCATATCCATGACCGTGGACGAGAGCCACCCTAGATCACCAAGTAAAATCCTTTACAAAAATAGGAGCACCAAATCGTGTGTAGAATTCTGCAAATATAATAGCTGCGTACACAGGAATATCATGGCAAACTGCCTAGAGTACATTCATTGCACAGTCCAACTAAGAGCAGTTAACAAGTCGAAAGCAGAAGAAAGTCGAAAAACAGATACGTACTTCGATCTAATCTTCAGACTGTTTTCAGAGAACATTACATTACCAAGTTATAGAAATATTAAGATATTTTATTAAGAGGATATTTCGAGATACCTGTTGTTCACTTATCATAACGAATGCAAGCAGTTAGCATGCACTACAACCAACCATGCATAGTAATATTTGATAAGAAGCGTACTGAGATTAGGATTTTTCAAATGCATCTTACACGATGTAATACTCTAAAATTTGCTTTAAAAATTCCTTTTAAATGGCAAAAGATTTAAGGTTTATCTACACGGTTGACGACTGTGGTTTTTTGCAGAAATTATGATTTTACTAATTGTAGATATCAGGATGCAATTAGATAAAAAGATAATAACAGTACATGTCGAGATCCGCCGTGATACTTTTATTACAACGAGCGCAATCAGTTTGCATGCAGTACAACCGACGAGAGAGCGTGCGTTGAAAAGGGAAAAGTACGACAGTTCATATTGTCCTTGGAAAATGCTAATTCGAAATATTCGAGTTTAAAACTAGTGACGTGGAGAACAAGAAGTCTTTTGCTTAGAAAGATTGAAAATCACGGTGTGCTCATAAGGTATAGTAAAGAGAAAGCGCGTTAAAATGGTGGACAAATTAATGGGTCGCTTGCGATTGGGCTCACATCCCCAGCTTGTGAAGCTTTTTCTATTATTCATCTGTAACACCAGAAATCAAATTGAATAGAGAACGTTAGCAGAAATGTCACATGACTTCATTCTAATAGCATTCTACAGTGTCTCAAAAAGACAATAATTAGAGTTTAACTCAAACTCTAAGTGAGGTGGTGAGTAAAAAAATAATATTGAGGGTGGTAGGGGATGTTCGATTTTTAATTAGTATTTCAGAGTGCAACAGGCGTTCCAATAATTCGACTGTTTTATTTCGAAGTGACCGGTAAGGATAAAGTGCCTATGGAGGCCTATCTCAGTGTAAAAGTTTTGTGAAATTCAGAAACCAGCAATTGACGTCGCCATGTAATGCTTAATTCCTATTGGCTTAGAGCTAGTAAACAAATTCAACAATGAATCGGAGGCCGCACTTTCTTGTGTTACGTGCCTATGTCTTAAAAACGAATCAGCAGTGCTTTTAAAGCAACTTAACTATCATTATACAATGGTGTACCAATTAAAAAACCGTGATTTACTTCTCCATTTAATAAGACGAAGGTATCACAATCACATCGCTTTGCAATCGTACAACGGTTTGTTTTAGGTGGGCCCTTGGGATGGAAAAATGTTGTGATACCAAATGAAAAAAACATAAGTATTTATTTATCGATGATAATCAAGCAATTGCTATACTTCCCGTTTATAAGCAACTACAATACTATTTAAGAGTGCTTCCTGCTGAGGAAATCTACTTAGCTCCCATAACGCTCTCACATTGTTCTTTATCGTGAGCCTGATGGAAACTGTTAATCTAAAGATTTGTTTTCTTACGAATACAATGTTTATAGAAAAACTCCTGTGTGTAAAGTATGCATTTAATTAGCGTCCTTCTGCTTATAAAGGCTTACATACAGAGCTGTGTAGTATTCACTCGGTTCCGGACTATCATTAACAATATTTTCACGATTGCAGAATGATAAAAACTTGATATGGAACCCATTATATTCTAACTTTCGAAGCAGCCTTACTTTGGTAATGAGACCGGTGATCTGATCGATGAGACAATGATAGAATCGATTGTAGGTTCTTTTGAGATTTTCCCTTAGACGGTTAGGTAAAAAATAAAAAAAAATAAGAGTAGGTAATATTCTACTTTTCTGCATACAGTAAATAACTGCAAGAAAAGTGTACAATCCACATGCGTTATGATATTACATCATCCATTATACTGGTAGGGTGTTCAAATCGTACATCAACTGAAGAAATTTCTGAACGGTCCAAATTTGCATCCTGTTAAGGAGGTTTGTAGTTAAGTAATATCTAGGCCCGATTGAATGCACAATGACAGGAAATGGGATACAAGAACGTTGGTGTAATCTGTACACTATGACAACTTTAATGAAAAAGCTGAAAGCCAAGCCTACTCAAGATCATTGAGAACTCACTTCTAGACTTTGCTCGGCGCCCTCTGCATGTGGTTTTGAAGACACTGCAACCGTCGGAGGAGATGACAATATCTAGGATCTGCGATCATATTCAACAACGTCTAGATGACAAAATCAATATGCAATATTTACAAGAAAATGAAATTGCTTGACCAAAACCATATTAGGAAATCTCAAAATAAGGACGGTGATATTTTCGGAACTAACTTTTCTGCAGTATATAGAGAAAGTTATAATCGTATTCCAATCGTAAGTGACTAGATTGATCAGGGGACAAGAACCTCATTTCATAGCAATTAAATTAATGCTTCTTTTTTCTCACGCAGCTGATCATCTTTTCTATGAATTTTAACAACTCACGGAACATTCACAATTCGCAGAAAAAGAGTCCTTCTTGAGGGAAGTTCCAATTGATATGATTATCTAACAGTGCTTAATTAAGGGCTCGAAAATTTGTCGGGGATTAACTCAAGGTCAGACACAACGTTAGCGAAATTAATCCTTGATTCCCAAATACTGTTACGCTAAATATTTGCGCGTCTAGTGTTTTCTCTAAACCACTAATTAAAAAAAAAACACTTCCATCCTCAAAATTATTTTATAATTACCGCATCACTTAGAGATCGATTTAGTTTTTATTAAATATGTCTTTTCAGAAATTACAGAACACTTTTACAAAGAGTCAAGTGACGTCTGTGCTTTTTCTCTCACTGCATTCAGAATTTACTCAGTGAAAATTCTGAATGTCCATGCCTACTCAAAATCATTGAGAACTTACTACTAGATTTAGCTCGGCGACGCTTACATGTGTTTATGCAACATTTACAATCCTCGGAGAAGATGCCTAAATCTAGGATCTTGGATCTTATTGAACAATGTCTGGATGAGGAAATCAATATGCAACATTTACAAGAAAAAGAAACTGCATGACAAAAAAACATATTAGGGAACTTAAAAATTAAGAATGTGCTTTTATCCGAACCGGCAAACTTTGGCTAGTGTATATAGAGAAGGTCATAATCGTATTCCTGTTCATCAAAGCGACTGAGCAGGAAACTAGAAAATTTATTTGAAGGCTATTAAATTAGTACTGCCGTTTTCTCAAACAGCTGATCATCTTTTCTATGAAAAATTTGCACATCACTATACTCAACAGATGGAAGCCCTGGAGGCAAATACGGTATCAGATGATTGCTAAAAATTAACAACTCAAGGAACCTTCATTATTCGGAGAAAAGGATGTCTTTTTCAGCGAATATCCAATAGATATAACGATCTATCAGTGCTTAAAGAAGGCCACGATATTTTCTAGAAGATTAACTCAGCGTCAGATATAACGTTAGCGAGATTAATAAATCATTCAAAACTACTGTCACCATAACAAAAGTTCTAAAGTAATTTTGAGGAGACACTTTGTCATCTCAGCGGCACGTGGAGCTAATGCCACTTTCCATGTGTGATAATATCTCATTGCACAAGAAAGTCAATTGGACTGCGCTCAATGTAAACGAGTCTTTGTTGTACTGAGAATTAAAACTCACACGTAGGAGAAAGAGTTATTATACACGCAAAGGTGTAGACGAAAAATGTCAAGTAAAATCTGCTTTAAGTACAGTAAGTATATAAATTATGTTAAGCGCTATTTTCAACTATATCTTAAGGATATTTATTACAATTAGACACGGAAAGTGCCGAAAGATTAAGAAAAACATTCGGGAAGTACTCCAACGATCGAATTAAAGTCTGCCATTGAATCAACGACAATTCAATCACGGTTCTTGAGGAAGTTGGAGATCAATACTAGACTGCATCAAATGATGCAAGAAGTTTTCGAAGGATAAAGGTAGCTTTATATGGACAGGAATAAAGGAAGAAATTAAGACGGTATATAGATCAAAATATGATATGGCAAGATTATTTGATTAGCTCACAGTTTGGTTGCCTTGTGATGAACAGTGTTATTAAGTTGGTAGCGAACACAGGTCTGACTAAACCGTAAATATTTTCCAACTATCCGTCTAAGGGAAGATCTCAAAAGAATCTAAAATGGATTCCTTATTGTCTCATAGATCAGATCACAGGTATCAGACCCAAAGTAAGGCTGCTTCGGATGTTAGAATATAATGGGTTCCATATCAGGTTTTTTTCACTATGCAATCGTGAAAATATTATTAATGATAGACCGGAACCTAGCGAATCCAACACAGCTCTGTATGTAAGAACAAGTAAGCAGCAAGGACGCTAATTAAATGCATACTTGATAGCTTCGAGTTTTGACACACAAGAGAATTTCTATAAATCCGTAAAAACACAACTCTTTTGATTAAACAGTTTCTATTAGGCTAATGATCAAGAACAAGGTGAGAGCGTGATACGTGCAATGTAGATTTCTTCAGCAGGAAAAACTTTCAAATAGTGTTGTACCTGCGTAAAACGGGAAGTATAGCATTTCTTTGAGTATCATTAATAAATTAATAAGCATGTTTTTTACATTTGGTATCACAACATTTTTCAATACCACAGGCCCACCTAAAACAAACTGCTGTACGTTCTCAAAGCTATATAACTGTGATTCCCTCGTCTTATTAAAGGGAGAAGTAAATCCACGGTTTTTTAAATCGTACGCCATTGTATAATTTGAGTTAAGGAGCTTTAAAAGCACTACTGCGTCGTTTTTGAGAACTAGGTACGCAACACAAAAAAATGCGGCCTCCGATTAATTGTTGAATTTCTTTACTAGTTCTAAGCCAATAGAAAATAAAGTATACATGCCAATGTCCACTGATGATTTCAAATTACACAGCACTCTAAGATGGAGTTAATCCGGCATAAGCCGTTTAGCCTTACCGGGCACCTCGAAATTGAACCCTCGAATTATAGGCACGCCTGTTGCACTCAGAACCACTATTTGAAAATCGAACATCCCCGTACATCCTCAAAATTATTTTTTATACACCGCAATTCTTAAAGATCGACTAATATCTGTCGTCAGACATTGTAGAATACTATTACAATGAAGACAAGTTTTATCTCGCTTTCAATTAGTATCTCCGCCTCCGCATAGAAATCGCCTTCTCCTTTTAAGGCGATTTCTGTCGTTGTGGATGTAGATTACAAAAAGCCTCACATGCTCGGGGATGCCTGTCCTTTAGCAACTGACCCATCTACTTGTCCATCAAATAACGCGCTTTCTCTTTACTATACCTTATGAGCTCACCTCGATATTCATACTCTCTCAGCTAAAGACTTTTTTCCGCACGTCTCTGAGTTTAAACTCGAATATTTCGAATTTGCAAGTCCTAACGGCTATATGACCTGCCATACTTTCCCATTCAACCAGCCCGCTCTCGTCGTTGTACTGCATGCAAACTGATTCCACTCTTCCTAATGCAAATATCATGGGGGATCTCGACATTTAATATTATTATCTTTTTATCTAAGTGCAACATTATATCTACAATTATTAATACCATTATATCTGCAGAAAGCAACAATCGCCAGCCTTATAGATTTTTCAAATCAGAGTAATTTTTCAAAAGATTTTAGTGTATTACAGCGTGTAAGCTTCAATTAAAAATCCTAATCTGACTACGCTTCTTTTCAAATATTACTATGTCTGGTTAGTTGTAGTGCATGCTAAATGCTTGCATTAGTTTTTATAAAGGAACAGCACATATGTCGACAACTCCCCTTAGTATAGGAAATAAAGAATACATGCCGATGTCCACTGATGATTTCAAATTACAGAGCACTGTAAGAAGGAGTTAATCCGGCATTAGCCGTTTAGCCTTACCGGGCACCTCGAAATAGAACCCCCGAATGTTTCTATAACTGAATCTTTCTATTGTATCTGAATGTTTCTGTAACTTGGTAATAACTTGCTCTCTGAAAATAGTCAGAAGTATAGATCTAAGCACATATGAGTGTTTCGACTTTGTTATTGCCAATGTTAAAGGTTCTTAGCTGGACTGTGCAACGAATGTACTCTAGGCAGTTTGTCATGATATTCCGCTATAATCAGCGATCATCTATGCAGAATTCTACAGAGGATTTAGTGTTTCTATTTTTGTATATTCTCGCATACATACCAGGTCAAATTATAGTTGGTTCAGTGTTAAACATCAGTACACTTCGTAAGCCTCAACTGCTGGCGATTAATCGGGTACATTTTGTGGAGTAGTTTTCTGCTCTTGAGAACATAAGTTTGAGTCGATGGACAGGACACGCAATCTCTATTCTTGTCAGCGAGATAATGTAGTGTTGAATTTAATAAATAAGATTACAGAAATACTTGTTGTTGATCATTCCGTCTTAGATAGGATAGGTGTCAAAAAGGTAATACAGTTGGTACACTCATCTGCAAGAGAGGGAAAGCTTAGTAGAACTTTACTCACCGTTGAGAAAACGTTTAGAAAATCTAGAAAGTCAAATCCTCCAGTAAGCTTAATAAGAGTGTGCGTTATGGCAGTGAAAATAGCGCTTAACATAATTTTATACGTACTTAAAGCAGATTTGTGTTGCCATTTTTGTCCACATCATTGCGTGTAGAAGGACTCTTCCTTCTAGGTATGTGTTTTAAAACTCAAGACGATAGAGTTTGAAATATTCAGAGCAGTCGAATTGAGATTCTTGCGCATTGAGATATTATCACACAAGGAAGGTGGCATTATCTCAACGTGTGCCCACTGATGCACACAGTAATTCTGTAGAACTTCTTTTATCATAACAGTATTTGGGAATCAGGGATTAATCTTGCTAACGTTGTTTGACGTTGAGTTAATCCCCCAGAAAATTTTGTGGCCTTCGTTAAGCACTGTTCGATAAACATTTCAATTGGAACTTCTCTAAAGGAAGCTTCTTTTTCTGCGAATTGTGAATGTTCCTTGAGTTGATAATTTCTTGTAATCCTATGTTACCGTATTTGCCTCCATAGCTTCCATCAGCTGAGTATAGTAATGTGCAAATTTGGCATAGAAGATATGACCAGCTGCGTGAGAATACGGAAGCATTAATTTAATTGCCTACAAATGAAGTTTCTATTCCCCTGTTCAATCTACTCCCTTTGGATGAATTGGAATACGATTATGACCTTTTCTACTAGGGCGCCGGACTGCGTCACGGAGTCGCCTGAGAACATCTTGATAGGACTCCTTTCTCACTGTTTGTCCTTCCGGTGCGTACTCGTGATGCAAAATTCCACAGGCATTGAAGAAAACAGTCAGCAACACCTTGATTTTGCTGTGCATCTGCCGCGCTTTCTTCGGCCTTGGAGAATCGGGTTGCTTCCTTTGAGACGATTGTTGTTTTGTTTCTGGGCCGTACCCGTACACCCATGACTCATCTCCAGCTATCACGGAATTCAGATAAACAGGATCAGTGTTGGTGGTGTCCAGAAGGTCGTGTGCAACGTCAAAACGGGTGTCTTTTCGTTCCTGAGACAACAACTTGCATACAAATTTAGCAGCCACTCGTTTCATGTTCAAATCGTCATGCAAAATGCATGTGCAGAATCTTTAAACACTCCAACATCTTCTGCAATCTCCCACACTGTCAAACGGCGATCTGCCATCTCCAAATTTCGCACCCGCTCAACAACAGCTGCATTCCGAGCAGTTTGGGGCCTGCTGCTACGCTGCTCACTCTCGACTGATGTGCGGCCATCTTTGAATCGGTTGAACCATTCTTTAATTTGTGTTACACCCATCGCATCTACTCCCAAACACCTGCTGAATCTTACGAATTGTTTGGCTTTCAGAATCACCCAGCCTTTGACAGATATTGATGCAGTATCTTTGCTCAATTCGTTCAGTCATCTTGCGAGAAACACTAAATCCGACGAACACTACCAACAGCACCTCACTTCGTGACCACCAGCTCACGACTGACACGCGAACGGGGTGAAAAATTTCGAGCATGCGCATTAAGGTTCCTCCTTCCACCGCACACAGTGGCGCCGCCTGAGAATCACTACTTTGCGTGGAAAAAAGTAAGGTCGGATACATTTTAGACAGGCCTCGTATAAACTGCTGCCAAAGTTTACGGTTCGGATATGTCACCAACTTAATTTTGAGATTTCCTAATATGTTTTATCACATGCAGTTTCATGTTCTTGTAAATGTTCATATTTTACGTCATCCAGACATTGTTCAATAAGATCGAAGATCCTAGATTTTGTCATCTCCTCCGACAATTGTAAATGTCTTCATAACCACATGTAAAGGTCCCGGAGCAAAGTCTAGATAGAGTTCTCAATGATCTTGATTTGGCATGGCTAATCAACATTTTTACTAATATTGTCATAGTGTACAGGATACCCCCAAGTTCTCCTATACCATTTCCTGAGATAATGTATTCAATTCTGCCTAGAAATTACTTAACTGGAAGCATCCTAAAGGCGGTACAACTTTGGACCATTAAAAAATATCATTAGCTGCAGGTTCGATTTGATGACCTTACCAGTATAATGGCTGATCTAATGTCATAACCCATGTGCTTGTTCTCTTTTCTTGCACTTATTTTCTGTATGCGGAAAAGTAGAATATATAGTATTAGTACTTGATGTTGAAATATTGAAGAAATAAAGAGGCAATACACTGCTTATATGAAAAGGACAGGTGTCTATCTCAGCATTACACAATCGTTGTGGCGAAGTTTTCACAAGATGAATAGCTATTCAAACGTTGTTTGAGAATAGGAAATCGAGACGCGAGATGCGAGTGACGATTTGATTAAATCTTCCGATTAAGACAGCATTAACTCATCAAGAAAATGAGTGCATTCCATTAAAGGGAAGAGGAATTCAAAATGACGAAATGTGATACAATATTCTTATCAAAACAAAGCTACCGTGATAGATTACTTTTTCAATCGAGAACTAGGATATGAAAGTTTTCAAGAAACTTCTGAAACAAATGCCTTATTCTGATCTATCAGATGTATGGCACTAATTTACTAATCAAAGCATACAGTGAGCTTATATGGAAAGATTATTGGTTAGCCCACTGTTTGGTTGCTTCGTGATGGTCAGTGTTACTAAGTTGGTGGCGAACACCGGACTGACTATACCGTAAATATTTTCCACCTAACCGTCTAAGGGAAGATCTCAAAAGAACCTAAAATCGATCTTTTATTTGTCTCATCGATCAGATTACCGGTCTCAGACCCAAAGTAAGCCTGCTTCGATGGTTAAAATATAATGGGTTTCATAGAAAGTTTGTCATTATGCAATCGTGAAAATAATGTTAATGATAGACCGGAACCTAGTGAATCCTACACAACTGTGTGTAAGCCCTAGTGCCCAGCAAGGACGCTATGTGGCCATGGAAAGAGCCGAAAAAATATCATTTTTGGGGTAATATCTGCAAAGATCAAATTTAATTTTGCCAATGAAGCCACGACAATTCAATCACAGTCCTTGAGGAACTTGGAGAACAAACTAGAGGGACCTAAATTTACAAACAGTTTTCGGAGGAATAAAGGTATCTGTATATGGACAACAGTAGTAGAAGAAACTAGAAAAGGGAAATCTATAGCTGTTATTCGGTGTGATTCAGATCTTTTAAGCAACTTGCTAGAATACTTGATGAGCAGTTGCTGATCCTCTTGTAGCCACATACAAGCAGAAATGAAAGGAAATGCGACAAAATTAATAAATTTAAAGAAATTTTAGCGTCATTAAAAGATTGCTTTCTCTTTTTTCATGATGCAACAGGCTGTGACACGAACTCAGCTATACTGAGGACTGAATAGTTTGCAGCCTAAAAGTTCCCTCAAAAAGAAGAGTGCTGAAAGTTAGACAGAGTGTTCAACCAACCAAATGTGAATCCTGACAAAGTGTCGTTAGAAATTCCTTATTCGCCTGTATGAAGATGGAAAAAACGCCTCCCTGGTATAAGCCATATCAGATATAGCAAGAAAGTAGTACAAAGCTTCAGTGTGGCCACTTTTCCCATTACTAACACAGCAGCTGTGCAGGATTCAATTCGGAAGTACCTCCAATTACATGAGCGAAATTGTCTTAATATGAAAACAATCGAAAGAGGTGCTTTGTGAAAGAGAATATGCAAATTCCAAGGACTTACACAGCTAGCATCAGCTCCAGCCCGATAATCTTACTTACTTGTAGATAAAAAGTAACTGCAGGATAGGATTGTGAGCGAGCCACACGTTAGTGTAAAAGAGCCTATATGTAGTATTCAAGCGAACTCTGCATTCTGCTAAGGGAGCTCGTATACGAATGGCAAATCGGAACACAATCTGATATAGATGATAACGTACAACAGCTGTAAAAGATAAATATGTCATTGACAACGGTTAATTGTTGATCCAATGAGCTATGATTATAATTTTGTGATATCGTCCCCGCCTTATAGACCTAAAAAATTGGAGATGAAGTCGATCTTGATCAAGGTGTAAGGACAAGGTAATATATGATGAAGGTGTTTTATTGTTTAGTTTACATATTTTGGAATCATTTAACACGAGCTGTTTTGGAATCACTTAACACGAGCATATCCAAAAGCGTTGACCAGAGCCATCCTAAATCACCAAGTAAATTCCTCTACAAATATAGATGAACCAAATCGTCTGTAGAATTCTGCTTAGGTGTTCGCTGCATATAGCGGTATATCATGGCTAGCCTAGTATGCATTTTTAGTAGAGCAGTTAACATTGGCAAGAAAGTCGAAATACACAGATATGTGCCTAGATCTATATTTCAGACTGTTTTCAGAAAAGATAGTATTATTAAGATACCGAAACGTTCAGATAACATTTTACTAAAAGGAGACGCCGAGAAACTTTTGGTTGTCTTACACAACGAATGCAAGCAGTTAGCATGCACAACTACTAACTATACATAGTAATATTTGATAAGAAGCATAGAGAGCAAGCCAGCGCCCACAAATCGTCTGTAGAATTCTGGATAGATGATCGCTGCATATAACGGAATATTATGACAAACGGGCTAGTGTATATTCCTCGCACAATCCTGCTAAGAGCCGTTAACATTGGCAAGAAGTTAGATGAAAGACTGAGATAGATCAGACTGTTTTCAGAAAACATTGTATGACGAAGGTACACAAACAGTCAGTTATTTTGCTAAGAGCGTAGTGAGATTAGGATTTTTCAATTGCTACTTACACGCTAATTATCATATTTGTTGGAAAATTATTTTCATTTGCCAAAAGATTTAAGATTTATCTACAGGGCTGCCGACTGTGGTTTTCTGCAGAAATAATGTATTACTATTTGTAGATAAAATAAAAATAAAAGTAGATGTCGATATCCGCCATGATACATGCATTAGAACGAGTGGAATCAGTTTGCATGCAGTACAACCGACGAGAGCAAGCGATTTGAGATTTGATAAGTGCGGCAGCTCATATTGTTCTTAGGACTTGCAAATTCGAAATATTCGAGTTTAAACCCAGTCACATGCGGAACAAGAAGTCTTTGGCTGAGAAAGAAAGAATATCACGGTGAGCTCATAAGGTGTGGTAAAGAGAAAGCGCGTTAAAATGATTGACAATTTGGAGGGTCTCTTGCGATGGGATAAGCATGGCAGAGCTTGTAAAGCTTTTTGTAAAATGCATCCACTACGTCAGTAATAGTCTTAAAATCAGAACATTAGCAGAGATGTAAATTGACTTCAGTGTAATAGTATTCTACAATTTCTGAAAAGAGATATTAACAAGACATTATATCGATCTCTAAGTGATGAGGTGATTAAAGATATAATTTTGAGGATGGACGGGGATGTTCTATTTTTAATTTGTGCAACAGGCGCGCTAATAAATCGAGCGGTCTCTTTCGAGGGGTCCGGTAAGGCTAAACGGCTTATGCCGGCTTATGTTCTTCTTACAATGCTGTGAAATTTAGTAGTCAGCAGTGACATCGGCATCTATTACTTGATTCCTATTGGCTTACAGCTAGTAAAGGAATCCAAAAATGAATCCAAAGCCGTAAGATCTTGTGTTGTGTACCTAGGTCTTAAAAACGAAGCAGTAGTGCTTTTAGAGCTCCTTAAATATCATTATACAATGGCGTAGCATTAAAAAATCGTGGATTTACTTCTCCCTTTAATAAGACGAGGGTATGACAGACGTATAGCTTTGGGAACAATCAGCGGTTTTTTTAAGTGTGCCCTTCGGATTGAAGAATGTTGGGATACCAAATGTAAAAAAAATTATAATCAAGTAATTCCCGTTAAACTTCCCGTTAAAATGCAACTATTCTAGAGTGCTACCTGCTGAAGGAATCTACCTAGCACCCATAATGCTCTCACCTGGTTTTTGATCGATAGCCTCATAGTAACTGTTTAATCCAAAGAATTTTGATCTTAAATATATATTATTTAAAGAAAGTCTCCTGTGAGTTAACACTCGAGGCTATCAAATATGCATTTAATTAGCGTCCTTGCTGCTCACTAGGGCTTACATACAGAGTTGTGTAGGATGCACTAGGTTCCGGACTATCGTTAATAATATTTTCTTGATTGTATTCTGTAAAACTTGCTATGGAACCAATTATATTCAATCCTACAAAGCAGCCTTACTTTGGGTCTGAGACCGGTGAACTGATTGATGAGCCAAATAAAGAATCGATTTTAAGTTCTTTTAAGATCTTTTCATACACGGTCAGGAGGAAAATATTTACGGTATAGTCAGTCCTGTGTATTCTATCAACTGAGTAACACTGGTCATCAGAAAGCAACGAAACTGTGGGCTAATGAAATAAGCTTCTCAAATAAACTCGCTGTATGCTTTGATTTCTAAGTGATTGATTTGATTGATAAGTAACTGAGTGAGAAACATTTAAAAATGCAGAAAAAGTCATTTATTCTGAAGTCCCTTGCTGAAAATTCTTTATATCCAAGGTCTAGATTGATATCACGGTAGAATTGTCTTGATAAGAATATTGTATCACATTTCGTCATTTTGACATCCTCTTCCCCTCTTATGCTATACACTAATGTTCTTGGTGTGTGAATGCTGTCTTACTCGGAAGATTTATACTAATACTAATATTATACATTTTACACTTCTGCATACATTAAATAAATGCAAGAAAAGTGAACAAAGCACATGCGTTATGACATTAGTTCTTTTTGTGTGTTTTGAGCAATGAACAAGTTCAGCTAGTCGATATGTAATTTACAAACGCTCCTTTCTTTCAATTTTAAGTATGTCAATAACTAACGATTGGGAAGAATGTGGTACATCTTCCAAAGACTCTGTTGAACTTATTGAATAGCCTCTCTTTTCAATTGTTATTATCTGATTTTTGATACAATTCCGTCTTACATTTTATACTAAGCGATGACTAAGAAGATGTTTTTTCATGTTCTAAACACTCCTTTGGTACTACTTAATGAGCTCTTATGAGTGGTAAATGATAGAAACATTACGATGATTGCGTTTTCTCACTTGTATTTAAATACGTGAGAAGGTAATGTTGATTTTAGTCGATTTCCAGTTTCCAACTCTTGTTTCGCCTTGTTAAATAGAGCAGCTTTTCAACCGTAAATATCTAACAATTTATGTCAATTCAGTTAATTCATTTTATTCCTGAAAATTCTGGAATTAAAAAGTGAGTGCATTCACTAAGGAGAATGGAGTGTTTTGAAACTTGGGTAGAACTTAGCTGATGTGATGGTTACTTACCGAGATGAATAAGAGTTAGTTAAAAGAACGGAATTGTCGTTCATTCTCTTTTCATATTTACATTAGAAAGTAGGTCTACTTAGCTGTTTGCTTAAGTTAGCCAGGAGAGCTGTTTGCAGGATGAAGCACACTTCTCAGGATCATTACTTAATCATGTATGTTAGAATAAAATAAAAGAATCAAATACTCGTAAATTATCAAATAGTTATAAATGTAGAGGGGCGAGTACTGCGAAAGGTGTGTATGTTATATAATAGATAATTTAGTAGTGCGAAACAAGTGATCAGAATATGAAATAAAATTTTGCTGATCGCTAGTTGCTGGGATACTTAAAAATAAAACGAAACACGAAGCACTCATAAATTGTCATCTATTTACATTAGAAAAGGGAGTCGTTTGCGTATGGGAAAGTTGTTTTTTGGTGTATAAAGCAGACTCTTGATGATCCTTTTTTTAAATCAACTGTTTTAGAATAAAATAAATTATAGAATTCACGTAAATTATCGGATATGTAGTATTAAAAATTAGTCATTCTGTAAAGTGAACGGTGTGTTTGAATTCTGATACAGAAATTTGGCGATCGCTAGCTGAAGGCATAATTAAGAATAAAGTAAAAATAACACAATACTCAGATTTTTAAAATTGAAATGTGATTTTATTCAATACCTCCAAAGGAGTATTTAGAAGCTGAAATATTTTCTCTCTGATCGTTTAGTTACTGACATATTTAAAAATAACATGAGAGAGAGGATGAGGTAAATTGACGAATATTTAAGATGGAAAATTTTCTTTACTGATAGGGCGTGAGCTGTGTTTTGGTATGTAAAAAAAACTTTTCATGATGGTTACTGAAACCTTTTAGGTTAAATGAAATAATATAACTGTCGTAGATTCTCAGATATTTACTATTAAAGCCGATTCTATGTAGTATAGTAAAGACGTGTAGAGGTAGACTCCTGCTAATCGTTTGTTACTAACATATATAGTAGAAAATGAAAGATCTGAATAGTCGTAAATACCAAGACATTATCAACTGAAAAGAGATTCCATTCTGTAGGATGAAAGTATTGTTTCCAAGCCGAATTAACTCTTGCTGATTCTTAGTTACCGAAATATTTTAGAATAAAATGAAAGAATGGAGTTGTCGTGAAATGCCAGGTACAATTAAAAAGTGAGAAAAAACGGTATTGTCGTTATTTCACAGATATGTAATATTGTAAGGGGCTCCTTTTAGTAGAGCGTAATAAGAGTTTAGAAGACGAAGCACATTCTTGCTGATCGTTCGTTAACATATTTGTGAACAAAATGGGAGATCGGTATTGTCTTAAATTGAAAAGAGAATTGTCTTAAAATGTTAGATATTTATAATTGAAATGTGAGGTGATTTATTATTGCGAAGAGACTATATCAAAAGTGAACCAGACTCTTGTTGGCCATTAGTTAGTGAAATAATTAAATATAAAATATATAAAATAAAAGAGAAAAGAAAGGAAACGTCCTAAATTTTCAGAGATTTTAAATATGAAAATTTTTCCACTCAATAGGTAGAAACTAGTGGTTGGAAGTAGGCGTAAACTCTTGCTGACGGTTATCCACATATTTAAATTTAAAACGAAAGAGCGGGATTGTCGGACATTGTCAGGTATTAACAATTGTTAAAAGAGTTAACTGTGCTAAATTGTGTGATATAATTAATGAAATTGAGTCCGTTGAGTTGTACGAACGATTAGCTTGGAACATGTAGCAGACTCTTCTTGATGGTTAATCACTGAAATGAACAAAAAGAAAAATATAGAACGTTATTTTCGTTTATTGTCGTTCATTGTTAGCTTGTTAGAATAGAAAACTTGTTCCATTTCATTTGGGCAAAAGGAACATTTCATCTGCGGATATGAAAGTGACACTCATTGTCGTTTTACCTACTTATATACGTACAAGAAAAACAACGGAATAGGGTAAATTGTGAGATAATTACAACTGAAAGTTGAGTCCACTCAACATCTCGAAACGACTTTAAAACCTCACTCAGACTTTCGCAGATCGTTAGTTACTGACATATTGAAGCATAAAATGAAAAAACGAATCGGCATAATTTGTCAGAAAATAACAATAAGGCGTAGAGAGTGGAAGATGAGGCAGACTTTTGTGATCATGATGTACTCACGGATGTAAGAATAATGTGATGGAACGGATTTGACTGAAATTGTCTGATAACTAGAATTGAAAACGGACTCTACTCAGTAGGGAGAAAGGAATGTTGGAAGATGAAGCAAATTACTAGTGATCGAATTCTACAGACACATTTAAGAATGGAATTGTATTGTTTTTAACATATTTGCAAATGTAAATAGAGAATATCCGATAAAGCGAAACGCAAGTTTGTCACGTTTGTTAGTTACTGACATCTTTAAGAATAAAATGGAAGATCGGAATTGTTGTGAATTGTTATATTAACAACTAAAAGGTGTTGAGGGTTGAGGGCATTGAAAGGCTTGAAGAACGTGGGAATGTAAAATCGACACTTGCATACATATTTGATAATATAATGAAACCACACGTTTTTTAAAATGTAAAAAATTATAACTGAAAGTAGAGTTGATTCAGTATGAGGAAACGAGTTTTTGCACTATGTGGCAAGCTGTAAATTCGTTAGCTACCGACATATTTAAAAATGAGAGAAAGGAACTGTTTTAAATTATCTGATATTTACTAATAAATGTAATTTCATTCAGCAGAGTGAAGGGAATCTTTCGAAGTTTATGTGCATGTTTACAGCTTGAATTCGTTCTAATAAGAGAACAACACTTATCTCGACATCTCCTCTTAATAATATATCTGAATGTGTCTGTAACTTTTTAATGCAATATTCTCTGAAAACAGTCTAAAGTTATCTAAGCACATATATGTGTTTTTCGACTTTCTTCTTGCCAATGTTAACAGCTCAGCTGGACTGTGCAAGGAATGTACTCTAGTAGTCCAGGAAATCTAGAGCAATTATACCCTTAACCTGGGCAAAATTGCAATAGAAGCTTTTAAAACAGTTTTTTATTCAGGAATCATTACTGAATAACATATTCAAATTCCGACAAAATCGGACCACGGGAACACTCCCAAAAACGGTTTTCAAAATGGCGGACCATGCTTTAAAAACCTTGCCTCTATCTTGCAATTTTTTTCTGTATCTCGGTTTCCTGTAATCCGATTTTGACGATTGTTTTTTTAAATCAAAGGTCATTTTACGTACTATATTTTTTATTAGGAGCACTGATGTCCTATCTCGTACAGTTTCTTGTGAAAAACGACATTTAATTTTAAAAATCATAATTTCTTACATTTACACCTTAAATAATTGTCTGTACCTCGGGTATCTGCAATCGGATTTACATGAAACATTTTTTAAATAAGAGCTACATATAAATGCTAAAGTTTTTAATAACAACACTTTTCCCCTATCTTACACCGTTTCGTGTAAAAAACTATTAATTTACAATCAACCTATTTTTTATTTATTTATTTAATCATTTGATAAAGCTCAATAAATTAAAATATTATTGCCACTTCACTATGTTTTATATGTGTGAGAATGCTAACAATGTAATTCATTTAAAAATAGTATAACTCGTTTGTGCTTATCCTTTTGTATGCAAAAAGTAAAACTTTTAAACTTAATCCAGATTTCGTTTATACCCAATAGTATTTTAAATAAAACTACATATATCAACACTATTCTACAGCAACTGTGTTTCAGGTAACAATGATTAGCAGAGTTCACATATCAACTTTTAAATTAAATAAAATTACTTCAAATTATGAATGTTTGCGTTAAAAAAAAGAAGTTCGTAAAATACAAACACTTTAATGTGAATCATCCTCATCACTGAAATATTCATTATCAGCACGAGATTGAATATTATCACAACCAGTGACTTGGCAGTCTCCACAAGCAGCTGAACATGGCAATCCTTTACACCTGCATCCACATCGAAAAGTTGCGCATCTACTCGTACAAGAACACCGTATCATGTTAAGTAGATGCTCTGGAGCTGGTGGCATATCACAAAGTATGGGATGGTGGGAATTATCCTTTATATACCAACCCCACTCTTCAGCCTTCATTTCCCCTTCTGCAGATTTCCAGATTCTTATTTGAAAGTATGTACGAAAGCTATGGTACTTTGTAGACGAATCAGTAGGTGGTAAACGTTCAGGTGTAACAAATGATGTAGCTGCAACTACCTTTTCAAGTAACATTCGATGGCGTAGTACATTTGTGTATTCCAATGAATTGCAGTCATATAACAGAAGCATTGTTTTTCTTCCAGCAGTCTCAATTTCAGACTGTTGACAAGAGTCAGAACAAAATACATTTGCAACTGAACGGAGGTCACTATTCTTGAGCAGCTTGTTAAATGCTGAGGACTTTCCAATTGAAAAAATTCGGGACGTTGTGTCACAGCCTGTGAAAGCATGCACAAATACCAGGAACTCGCATATATCACGACCCAATAATGATTTAATGAGAATATCATACACAGGATTGGAATATTGTCCCCATCTTATATCACTGCGATAGTATAACTTGAATTCTGTATTATTTGCATAATACAGAAGCAGAATGAGCAAGTCAGTATCTTCCCCAATGACTGTTGTATTTGCTTTTTCAGATGATGAGACTGCAGCACGAACTATATCTACATCAGCATCTCCAATTGCATTGTGCACAGTACATCCGCGATCTTGTAACTTTTCAGTTATTAGGTAAATTATTGCCTGTTTGTTCTTTGCATTACCTAAGAATAGTTCTTTCTTGCCAACAAACTTCATGTGAGGATTGAAATTAATATCCTTACTGGTCTTGGTGCAGCGTCTTCTGTGAGTCATATCCTTGATAGTTGGAGAATCACCATAACCATCGAAAACAATTATAGCTTTCCCATACGTCTTCAGGGTGAAATCTGCATAAGAAACTGCAATGTTGTCGTATGTTTCATTGCTAGGCCATGAAAGGCGATGTAGGAGAGATCCACCGTCCAATACATACTGGCTTGTAAACTGAATGTCTTCAGGTTCTTCCATGTGTACTTTTTTTTGTGTATTTTAATATTGCAAGACCTAACTGAGACTTGTCAGCTTTCCTCATCACACTCTGAGATTCAAATAACGCAGGAGGATAAGAACAAAGTTCATAACGCATCACATCTTCAAGATTCATATCCCCACCAGCAGCAACAGTCATCATTCTCTGAAAGAGAAGTGCTGCATCTATTTGTATATCATCATTAATTCCACTTACAACAGCAGCATCAGATCCTAGAGTTTTCACTTTCTCGGATCTTTTCCCAGAATATTTGAATACATCATTGCCCATCATTTTTTGAACGATGTCTGTACCAATGGAATTCAGTTCATCAACATTTACTCCAGGATCAGCTATTACACCTGTGACAATGTTAGAAAGATCTGGGCCAGAATTGAATGGGGATATTGATTCTAGTCGGTCAACAACTTTTTAAATATCATTACTGTCCCTAGTTTGTCTACTTTCCCTCATTTCTTTGTGTTGTTCACTGCTTTCCAACAAACTTTTAGTGTATCCCTGCATTGCTAAGTTATAAGTAGAAGACACAGGCATAGAAAGTAGCCATGTTGCTCTTTGAATCTCTGTAAATCCACTTCCTCGTGTCAGACCTCCTCTACTTTTCAGATAACGCATTAATACTTGCTCTATCACCAGATTTGAACCTAATCCGGCCCATACCCTATCACTTCTTCTTATCACAAACTTGCCTTCCTGGAACATTTTGTGAACAACTGGATTTTCAGATTCCAAACTGAACATTTTCTGCAAATATAAATATAATGACTTGAGGTAATTGTGATGTCCAGCTGCTGCAACTATTGGGAGAATCTCCATCACAGATTGCAAATGTAAATCCCATGAGCCAGTCCTATCTGCTGTTATTAAGTTACGTGCAACGTTGATCATTTGCATATACTTTAGCCAAAGTTTACTTGTTCTTGAGAAAGACTGAAGGTGAGTTTTCTTCTCCTCCAAAGCAGTACTGATTTGAGATAATGCCATAGACAGCTCCACGTCCTCAACATGTTGTTTGCCATTTATGATATTATCAAGTAAGATACAAGCTTCTTTAACTAGATGATGAGGGGATCCATCTTCATTGCGAGGAAAAACATCTGAAACCAATAAGGTACAAAGAGCTACATCTAGTATCATATGCCCTCGCATTGCTCGAGAAACAGCTTTTCCAGACATCATATGCAGCACAGAGTTTGATCCATAGATTTCTTGAAGTACTTCAGATAATCCTGAACCATTCATCAAAGTGCCAATTGAACCCAAAAGGTTGATCAGAGTATGAAATGTTCCCATCATTAAAACAATATCTTGGAGATCTTGTTGCTCGTGGATAATTTGGGAAGCTTTCCAAAATAAAGGCTGATCAAAAGTAATGATACAAGGGATACGTTGATCATGTGCTAACTTGTTCAGGTATTGCAATGTTGAGAGTATGCATGTCATGTCACTAGCTGCCATATCAATGATAGGAAGAAATGTGATTGATGCCACACCAGGATGTGAAACATTTGTTCCAGAATGAATTGTTTGCATAGCTCCTGACCAACTTGGACCTGATCTTTCGGCTGCACATATTTGCCACAGAAGATTTAACCTACTTATAGGGGCAATGGGCAATATTGGAAGTTTGCTGAATGAAATCTCCCTGAGCATGCTTCTTGAATGTCTGTATTCCACAATATCAACTGCTGCAACATTCTTAATGTCACTTTCAGCAATCTTACAGCGTTGAATAATTGGATGGATCTTGTTCTTTGGGATTGTAGCTGCAATCATACCCATCCCATGAAAGGTATTCTTTCCATCCAAAGTACAAACATTGTGGTCAACATTATCAGCTGCTAGAAGAACTGCAGTGTTGTTGGCAGTATTTAACGAGATATGGCTACCTGATACTGCAGCATTTCTTTCAAATCTAATTACTTCGGAATATGATGAACAATAACCAAGACTGTGAAGCAAATCAACAAGGTACCTTGATCTAAAGTTGTGATGCAGCTGGATAACTAAACCAATCTGCAATGGACATAGTAATATTCTAGGACTATACCTTGCATAGTGCTCTGACCAATTGAACCAATTTTTATAGAGGGATCCTTTCCCACAAATAATTTTGACAACAGTAATTTCAAACTTAGGCACGTATTGCAAAGTACTTTCTTCAGTAAGGTCACTTGGAGATGGGCACACATCCACGTTACAAATGTTGAGGGATTTCACCTCACTTCTGATTAGTTTGGCTGCTGCTTCTATTAAGTATATCTTCTGTAATTCAATATCACATTCTTTTGACTTTTGGTGATAATTTTGAAGAATTTCAGTGGCTGTATAAAGTAAAGTGACTACATCTGCCTTTCCACTTCTACCAGAAATAATAATTTTCTCTCCATAATACTCCGAAAGTTTCTTCTTTATATGTCTCCGATCATAGGCACAGCTTCGACTCCCTTTAAGATATTCTTCCATTTTTGAAATCAGATCTCCCATCAGCAGTTGTTCTTCATCATTATTTTCCAAGTACGAACAGGTCTGAAGGAATGCAAGGTACTGTTCTTCATTACTTGGCCGACCTTTCTTTATGTACTTATTGGAGGAAGAGTATTCACGGGGAATGTTCCTACCAGTTCGAAAATTGACACTACAAGTGTTTGATAGACGCAGTCCGCTGCATGAAGGTCACCAAGATAGTACTCTAAACGTCCTCGTACCTTAAATGACCATTCCTCACAACGATTTTCACAACATTTTTTTTAACACTTTCAACAAATTCTGACGTACGTACTTTTACATGCTCTGATGACGGTTTGTGCTTCGAAGAAAAGTCCACAAATGTATCGAAAAACAAGCAATGAGTGGCACTACGAATTGGGTCTTCATTCTACGTGCACTTTTTCTTGGTTTTGTTTCATCACTAGTCTGCCGTTTCTTGACACCAATATCCTTTTATCTGTAAATCGTCTCCGACATGAAACATGGACACTAATACCAGGAACAGTAACAACATCACTTCCACGCCTATGGCTTGCTTCATTTATGCCATCTGCTCCTTTCTGTTTAATTTTAACTACCTGTTGCTTACTGTCCAATTTTTCCTTACATATCACACAATATTCAGATATTTCCATTTTTAAATGTGTAATTTAATCTGAAAACAAAACAGAAAAAAAGCAAATTATAAATAGTTGCTTTTTAAAATATTAAAGCCGTAAAAACAAAAATTAATAATAAAAACAAATTAAGAAAACAGGCAACTAACACACACAAATTAAACATTATTTAGAAATGCAGGGTGGTCCAGACGTAGGTATATACCCTGCAATGATCAAGTATAACATTCTAGCTTATGGATTTATTTGCTTCGGCTGTTCCGGGCTTAAGGTATAAGTAAAAATACATTAAGAACAAATAATAAAGAAGCTAGGTGATAACAATAAGAAATAGTATGAAGTACAGGAGATAAGTACCGAACTGTATGCCTACTTTTGGACCACCCTGTATATTAGAACATTTGGAATAAATTTATACTATTTTTGGGAGGATTATAATTGTTTCCCCTTATGATTTAGGAAACTTTATGTAGTTATATAATGTCCCCGATGGATGAGTGGTTACGCTCGCCATCTTGTGGTGAAGAGGCCCCGGGTTCGATTCCCGGGAATGTCATGTTGTTCAGATCCCACGTTAAACTGTAGGAACCATCATCAGACGTCATCATCAACAAAACCGTGAAAATCGGATGAGATGAACCCGAGATACAGAAGAAAATTGCAAGATAGACGCAAGATTCTTTAACCATGATCCGCCATTTTGAAAACCGTTTTTAGAGGTGTTCCCGTGGTACGATTTTGTCGGATTTTGAATATGTTATTCAGTAATGATTCCTGAATCAAAAACTGTTTAGAAAGCTTCTATTGCAATTTTGCCCAGGTCCAACTGTAAATTGCCTGGACTATAGGCAGTTTGCCATGATATTCCGCTATATGCAGCGTTCATCTATGTAGAATTCTACAGACGATTTGGTGCTTATATTTTCGTAAATGAATTTACTTGCTGATCTAGAACCGCTCTGGTCAACGGCCATGGATATGCTCGCATACATACCAGGCCAAACGACAGTGAGGTTTAGTGTTAGATATGAGTACACTTCGTAGGACTCAACAGCTGGTGATTAATCGCGTACATTTTGTGGAGTAGCTTTCTGCTCTTTAGAAGATACCTTTGAGTATGTGGAAAGACACGCAAACTCTATTCACGTCAGCGAGATAAGGTAGTGTTTAATTTAATAAATAAGAGTAGAGATATTCTTCTTGTTGATCAATCTGTCTCTGATATGAAAGCTGTCTAAAAGATAATACAGTTGGTGCACTAATTTGCTATAGAGGGGAAAGTTACTAGAACTTTACTTACCGGTGAGATAACGTTGATAATATTGAGAAATTCAAATCCTCCAATAAGTTTAATATGACTGTGCGATATGGCAGTCTGTAGTACAAGAGGAACCGTGCGAGTGAAAAAGACTTTACGGTTTTACAGCTTGAAGATTGGTGTGATAGATACGTTATCAATATTACAACTTGATGAAATGAGTCAAGGTTGCAAAAGACGAATGGAATTTTTTTTTAAGATGGAAGATTATACTTGAAAGGATTTTAAATTATACTTGAAAGGTGAAATTACTAATCGGTGCAAAGGTCGAATCAGTTTGCATGCAGTACAACCGACGAGAGCGGGCGGGATGAAATGGGAAAAGTACGGGAGGTCATATTGTTAGGACTTGCAAATTCCAAATATTCGAGTTTAAACTTAGTGACGTGCGGAACAAGAAGTATTTAGCTGAGAAAGAATGAATGTCGAGGTGAGCTCATAAGGTATGGTAAGGAGAAAGCGAATTATTTGATGGACAAGTTGTTAGGTTAGTTGCGAAAGGACAGGCATCCCCCAGATTGTGAAGCTTTTTGTTATCTGCATCCACAACAATAGAAATCGCCTTAAAATAACAACATTAGCAGAGATACTAATTTAAGCAGAGATGATACTTGACTTCTTTATAATATTATTTTACAATGTCTGAAGACAAATATTATTCGATTTTTAAGTGATGCGGTGATTAAAGAAATAATTTTGAGATGGACGGAGTTTGATTAATGGTTAAGAGTGCAACAGGTGTGCCAATAATTCAAGGGTTCTATTTCGAGGTGCTTGGTAAGGCTAAAATTCTTATGCCTGATTAACTCCTTCATACAATTCTGTGTAAATAAGAAATTATCAGTGGACATTGGCATGTATTCCTTAATTCCTATCGGCTTAGAGCTAGTAAAGAAATACAACAATTAATCGGGGGAAGCAGTATTTTGTCTTGTGTACCTAGGTTTAAAAACAAAGTAGTGATGCTTTAAAAGCTGCTTTAACAAAAATTTTGCAATGGCGTACCATTTATAAACCGTGGATTTACTTCTCTCTATAACAAGACGAAGGTATCAAAGTCATATAGCATTGAGATAATACAACGGTTTTAGGTGGGCCCTTGGGATTGAAAAATGTTTTGATACCAAATGTAAAAATCATAAGTATTAATTTATCAATGATTATCAAGGAATTGCTATACTTCCTGTTTATATGCAACTAGAATACTATTTGAGAGTGCTTCCTCCTGAAGAAATCTACCTAGCACGCATAACGCTCTCACCTTGTTCTTATTCGTTAGCCTAATAAAACTAACGATCAATTGCTAAGGCCCACCTAAAAAAAACCGCTGGTAGTTCCCAAAGCTATACGTGTGTGATACCCCCGTCTTATTAAAGGGTGAAGTAAATCCACGATTTTTTTACAAAGTACGCCATTGTATAATGTGAGTTAAAGAGCTCTAAAAGCACTATTCCATCGTTTTAGGACCTAGGTACACAACACAAGATCTCACGGCTTCGGATTCATTGTTGACTTCCTTCACTAGCTTTAAGCCATTATGAATTAAGGAATAGATGCCGATGTCCACTCCTGACTTCGAATTTCACACCGTTGTAATAAGAATATAGCCGGGCCAAATCCGTTTACCCTTTCGCTAACCTCCATATGAAACCTTCGAATTATTGGCGTTCTTGTTGCACTCTAAACCGCTAATAAAATGTCGAATTTTCCTTTGCATCCTTAAAATTATTTCTTTAATCACCGCATCACTTAGAGATGGACATAATCTTTTATTAACATCTCTATTCAGACAATGTAGAATACTATTAGAATGAAGTCAACTGACGTCTCTGCTAATGTTCTCATTTTAAGACGATTTCTGACATAGTGGATGCATATTACAAAAAGCTTCACAAGCTCGGGGATGCTTATTCTATCGCAAGTTACCCATCAACTTATCGATCATTTAACGCGCCTTTTCTTTACTATATCTTATGCTCACCGTGATATTCATTCTTTCTTAGCTAAAGACTTCCTGTTCCGCACGTCACTGGTTTTAATCTCCAATATTTTGAATTAGGAAGTCCTGAGGACATTATGTTCTGCCGTACTTTTCCCATTTCAACCCACGCTCTCTGGTCGGTTGTACTGCATGCAAACTGATATCTTCATGTAGTAATACCATAATTTCTGTAGAAAGCCAAATTCGGCAACATTGTAGATATGCCATATGAAAGTAATTTTCAAGATTTTTTAGTTTATTACAGGGTGTAGGTTGTAATTGAATCCTAATCTTACTACGCTTTTTAAAAAATATTACAATGTCTGGTTAGTTGTAGTGAATGCTAACTGCTTGCATTCGTTTTGAAAATAGAACAACACGTATTTCGACTTATCCTCAGTAAAATATCAGAATGTTTCTGTAACTTGGTAATACAATGGTCTTTGAAAACAGTCTGAAGTATAGATCTAAGCTCATATCTGTGTGTTTCGACTTTCATCGGCCAATGTTAACGACTTATAGCTGGTCTGTGCAGGGAATGTACTCAGGCAGTTTGCCATGATATTCCGCTTTTTGCAACGATGATGTATGCAGAATACTACAGACGATTTGGTGCCTCTCTTTTTGTAAAGGAATATACTTTGTTTTCTAGGATGTTACTGGTCAACGACCATACATATGCTCGCATACATACCAGGCCAATGTACAGTCTGCTTCAGTGTTAGAGACGAGTAAACTTCGTAAGCCTCAACTGCTGTCGATTAATCGGTTACGTTTTGTAGAGTTCCTTTCTGCCTTTGAGAAGATGTCTTTGAGTATGTGGAAAGACACGCAAGCTCTATTCACGTCAAAGATATAAGTTAGTGTTGAATTTAATACATAAGATTTCAGAAATACTTCTTGTTGATCGTTTTATCTCAGATATGAAACGTGTGAAAATGCTAATACAGTTGGTGCACTAATCTGCTACAGAGGGGATGCTTACCAGAACTTTACTCACCGGTGAGAAAACGTTTAGAAGATCGAGAAATTGAAATCCTCCAGTAAGCTTAATAAGAGTGTGCGATATTGCAGTCTGTAGTGCAAGTTGAACCGTGTGAGTCAAAGGGACTTTAGTTTGTATAGCCTGAAGCTTTGTGTGATAGATATATAGCGTTATCAATATAGCATTTTAACGAAGTGATTCAAAGTTGCAAAAGGCGCATCTGAATTTTTTTATAGACGCAAGTTTAACTCTAAGGCTAATCGAAAGTTAATAGCAGTATCTATTACTTTCTTTGGACATCGGGACGAGCAAGTACTCGAACACTATTACTAAGGGAAAAAATTCACTGCTTCTACTCCAAGATGTGCAAAGAGAGCCTAGGAAGTTTAATATCTTTCAGGTGTACTAAGTGGAAATCTCCAAATGTTCCCTGACTACAAAAAAAATTCTGCCAATTGATAAATTTGTTGATGTATGTGTTCTGCACCTATTCTACCAGGCCTGTATAACTTTTGTATCGCGAATCACTGCTTTAAAACGCTAGCTTTATAAATTTATCGTCCGGTCTTGTCTCACAGGCCAAGATAAGCGGGCCTGTGTCTACAGTGTAATCACGTACCCAATAACCTAGAAATCACCTAATCGAGTTTCAGGCCAATAATCTGCCTGTGAATCCTAATAAGCTTACGACCTAATAAGAGTAAAAACTGTTAGGGAAAATTGTAAGCTTTATAGGCGTTTTGTCTGAAAAGCAGCTTGGAATAGTCGAAAATGAACAAGGTGCTGTGCAGTAAGGATTGATTATCCTTGTGTCGTATTAAACCTAGGTCAATAAGTATAAACCAACTGAAATCGACGTGTCGTAGAACTTTCATTCTTACGCCCTCTAGGATAAAAATGTACACGGAGTCTTTGCATGTATGGAATATCCAAACATTCTTCTTTATTAAGAGTTTTAAACTTTACTTCCTTGTAGGAGAGTCGAAAACTAAACGGCAGTTACACAATTTTAAGTGTCCTTGCAGATGGCAGAATCCTCGGAGTCAATCATCTGCTGTTGAACATCTTAACATATAAACAATCAAACAATAAACAATTGTTATTAACGTACAATTGAATGATAGTTTGGTACGCGAATGTGATATCTCAATGAATTGGTTTTTGGTCAATATCTTAAACGTGTGCTGCTATGGTTTCGTTTTCTCTTCGGGTACCAAAGCAGCTCGTGTTAAAGGATTCCAAAATAACTGAACAGAAGAATACACCAGAATGTTTTATAGCTTATCTTTACACCTTCATTTAAAGTTTCATCAAGATCGTCTTCATGTCCATTTTTTTAGGTCTATAAGGCGGGGACGATATCACAAAATAATAATCATAACTGATTGGATCAACAATAAATCCATTGTCAATGACATATTGGTTTTTTACAGCTATTGTTCGTTAACATCTATAACAGATTATCTTCCGATCTGCCATTTCTACATGAATTATCTTGGCAGAATGCACAAAACCTTGTAGAGGTCCCCGAGCAAAATCTAGAAGTGAGTTCTCATTGATCTTGAGTAGGCATGGCAATTCAGCATTTTCAGTAAAGTTGTCATAGTGTACAGGATACACCAAAGTTTTTCTATACCATTTCCTGACAATGTATCCAATCGAGCTTCGTAATTACTTAACTGCAAAACTCCCAAATGCGTTCAGAAATTTCTTCAGCTGTGGTACGATTTGAACACCTTTCCAGTATAATGGCTGATGTAATGTCATAACGCATGTGCTTTTTTCCATTTTCTTGCAGTTTTTTACTGTATGCAAAAGAGTAGAATACATAGTCTTAATACTTCATATTGAAATATTGAAATATTGAAGTAATATTGAAGAAATTCTGAGGAAACACACTGATTATATCAAAAGAAGAGGTGTGAATCTCACCATTACACAATCGTTGTAGCTAAGCTTTCACAATATGAATAACTATCGAAAGGTTGTTTGAGAATAAGAAGTCGAGACGCCATTGACACACCAAGAATATGAGTGTATAGCATTAAATGAAAAGTGAATGAAACAGTGAAGAAATGTGATACGATATTGTTATCAAGAGAATGCTACCGTGATATAATATTACTTTTACATTCAAGAACTTGGTTATAGAGTATTTTCATCAACAGACATCTGAAATAAATGACCTTTTCTTCTGTATGAATTGTGTGGCACTTAGTTACTAATCATAGCATACAATGAGATTATATGAAGAGATTATTTGATTAGCCCACAGTTGGGTTGCTTTGTGATGACCAGTGTTACTAATTTGGTAGCGAAAACATAGTAAATATTTTTTACCTAACCGTCTAAGGAAAGATCTCAAAAGAACCTAAAATCGATTCTATATTTGTCTCATCGATCAGATCACCGGTCTCAGTCCCAAAGTAAGGCTGCTTCGGAAGTTAGAATATAATGGGTTCCATATCAAGTGTTTATTATTATGCATTTGTGAAAATATTATTAATGATTACCGGAACCTAGTGAATCCTACACAGCTCTGTATGTAAGCCCTAGTAAGCAGAAGGATGATAATTTAGTGGATACTTGATAGCCTCGAGTATTAACACAGGAGATTTTCTATAAATATTGTATCAGTAACAACACAAATCTTTGGATTAAACAGTCTTTATTAGGTTAACGATCAAGAACAATGTGAGTGCGTTTTGTGTCCTAGGTAGATTTCCTCAGCCGGAAGCACTCTCAAATAGTATTGTAGTTGCATATAAACGGGAAGTATAGCAATTGCTTCATTATCATTGATAAATTAATACTTATGTTTTTTTACATTTGGTATCACAACATGTCATTATGTGTAAGAGAACTAGATATACTAAAGTGGTTGAAGCAACAAGAACAAACATTCCCAAAATTGTGTAAATTAGCACGTCAGTATCTCGTCATCCCTGCTTCTAGTGCGTCTACTGAAAGAGCTTTTAGTACTACAGGCTATATAGCTCAGGAACGGAGAAATTGATTTACTGCTTTATTAACATCAAACATAGGCCTAATTATAGTGTTACTTAGTATATACGTCATTAAGATTATATAGGGTAATAAAACTATTGGTAATAATTACATTCGGCTTACATAAATAATAGAATTTTTAAAACTACTTACACCCATTGCCAGTACATCAAGGTTGGAATCTTCTTTAACTAACCTGTAGGTTGCACTAATTCTCCATATAGGAGATCTGCTTAAGACGTTTGTTTTTGCTGTCAAAAAAAGTGTATTTATCGAAGCAGTGCGCAATTTAGTGTATGGTACGTGGATACATATTTGGTTGTTAAGTTCGGGATAGTCTATTTTGCCATGAAAGAGCTTGTGTAAAAGTGATAAATCAATATTTCTTCTCCTTAGTTCTAATGTTTCAAATTTAAATATTTAAACAAATTTAATGTAGCTTTCAAATTACGGGTAGAATTTTGTTTTCTTAAGCCTTAAAAACTTATTTTGAGTACGCTCAATCAAGAATGAGTATTTTTGTATATTAGGGTTCCATATATTACTACAATCTTCTAATTTCGACCTGACGTATGCATAATACAGTACAATTAAAGTTTGGTCATTTTGAAAATCTTTACTGACAATAAATAGTATATCCAAAATTTTTGTAGCCTTATTTGGAAATAGTTTCAATATGTTGAATAAAGGATAGTTTTGAAGGAAAAAAAACTCCCAAGTCCCGACTTTCTTGAATGTACTTAGGAAATTACTGCTCAAGAATTGGTGGAATGAAGACAGTGGACGAAAACGGGCTAATCCGAAAACTCCCACTCTCACGGTGTTTGGTTACCACAAAGCTCACATAACACGTGGAGGGATCGATCCGACGACCTCTAGCACCAGATGTGAGTGCTTTACCTACTGAGCCACCGTTGCCCCTCGTCAAGCATCTGTTCGCATTCTACGCAGACTGATTATAATAAGTAGTATTTCTTTTATTTTTTCTGTACTTAGATTGTAAAGTATGTACCACCAGACATGTCAACTCTGAAGCGAAGTCGTAGCAGTTATAGTAGCAGAAGTAGTAGTAGTAGTAGTAATAGTAGTAATAGTATGAGTAATAATAATAATAATAATAGCAGTAGCAGTAGTAGGAATAATAAGAGTAGTAGCAATTGAGAACTTTACAGTTTTCAATAAAGAGTTAATTTCAGAAACACATTACGCAGGCTGCCAACATTAGTTCCGATCCGTCTTTCACAGAGTTTAGGCAGAGCCGGGTCGGCCCGGTTCGGCCCAATATGTTCCCTGCCCGGTTCGACCCGAAATGTTCCCGGCCCGGGTAAAGCCCGGCTGGAGATTCGGATCGGGCGGGCCGGGCCGGGTCGTGCCGGGCCAAGAATTCAGATCCATCCGGACTTGGCCTTGGTTTGCTGGGCTCTGGTTTAAGCTCACTGACATGCGGAATAAAAAGTCTTTAGCTGAGAAAAAATGAATATCACGGTGAGTTCATAAGGTAAAGAGAAAGCGAGTTAAAATAATGGACTAGTTGATGGGTCACTTGCGAACTCCCCGAGCTGGTGAACCTTTATGTAATATGAATCTGCAACGTCAGAAATCAACTTAAAATGAGTACATTAGCAGAGATGTCACTTGACTTCATTGTAATAGTATTCTACAATGTCTGAAAAGAAATATTAATAAGAGAAGCGATGGTTAGAAAAATAATTTTGAGGATCGACGGGGATGTTCAATTATTAATTAGTGGTTTATAGTACAACAGGCGTGACAATAATTCGAGGGATCTATTTCGAGGTGTCCGGTAAGGCTCGACGGCTTATGCCGGCTTATGTTCGGCGATATAAAGGAATTTAATGTAATGTAATGCATAATGTAATGCATATTGTAATGTGATGCCTGCTTATGTCCTTAAAAGGTAGCAGACGTGTCCTTGGCCATGTCTACTTAAGATCATTGAGAACTCATTTCTAGACATTGGTCGGCGAAGATATTTACAACCGTCGGAGGGGATGACAAAATCTAAGATCTGCGATCTTAATCGACAATTATAATAACTAGTATTTCTTTGATTTGAAATTAATATGCAACATTTACAAGAAAATGAAACTGTATGACAAAAACTATATGGAGGAAATCTAAAAATTAAGACGGTGACCTTTTCCGAACTGGGAAACTTTGGTTAAAGTACAGAAGGTCAGAATCGTATTGATATTCTTAAAAAAGGGACTAGATCGAACACGGGACTAGAAATTTGATTTGTACGTAATAAAATTAATGCTTCCGTTTTCTCACGCAGCTAGTTATCGTTTCTATGCAAAATTTGCACATCACTATACTCAGCAGTTGGAAACCTTGGAAGCACCTACGGTATCAGTGGATATCAAGAAATTAACAACTTAAGGAACATTCACAATTCGGAGAATAAGTGGCCTTCTTGAGCGAAAGTCCAAGTGATATGATTATCGAACAGTGCTTAAGGAAGGGCACGAAATTTTCTTTGGGATTAACTGAACGTGAGACCCAACGTTAGCAAGATTAATCCTTCAATCCCAAATACTGTTACGATAAGTTCTACAGGACTTTTGTGGGCATCAGTTTATCATCAGAGCGACACGTTGAGCTAATGCCACCTTCCTTGTGTGATAATGTCTCAATGCGCAAGAATGTCAATTCAACTGCGGTGAATATTGCTGAGTCTATATTGTCTTGTGTTTTAAAACCCACACGTAGAAAGAAGAGTCCTTCTACACGCAATGGTGTGGACTAAAAATGGTAACTCAAATCTGCGTTAAGTACGTATATAATTTATGCTAAACTCTATTTTCACCTTATATTTGATGGATATAAATTACAATTTTGGATATAAATTAAATTACGATCGTACTTAATTCTGCGAATGATGCCACGACAATTGAATCACAGTTTTTGAGAAACCTGGAGATCATTACTATACGGCTTTCGAAGGAGCAAAGGCATAATTGAGTAATAGAGTAATAAACAAGAGTAATAGAAGAAACTAGAAACGGGAAATCTGGATTCTGCTGGGTGGTGGGATTCAGATCTTTTAAGAATCTTGGTAGAAGACTTCATGAGCAGTTTCTGATTCTCTTGTAGCCACATACAAGCAGAAGTGAAGGGAAATTCTACGAAATTATTAAATTTATTGAAACTTTAGCGTCATTAAAAGATTGCTTTCACTTTTTTCATGATGCAGCAGGTTTGACACGACGTCAGCTATACCCAGGAGTGAATAGTTGGCTGCCCTAAAGCCAAGTTCCTTCAAAAAGAAAAAAGATTCTCCAGATAGTCAGTGTCTTCAATCAATTAAATGTGAATCCTGACAAATGAGTAGGTTAGACATTTCTTTATTCACCTGTATGGAGACGGAAAAATGTCTCCCTGGCATATGCCATATCAGATATATCAAGTTAGTAGTTAGAAAGCTGCAATATGGCCACTTTTCCCATTAGTAACACAGCAGCTGTGCAGCATTCTATTCGGAAGTACCTCCAACTTCAGGACCGAAATGGTCTAAGCCTAAACCCAATCGAAAGACGTTGGTCTCTTGACCCACAAATCTACCATCAGCTCCAGCCGGATAATGTTACTTACCTGTAGATAAAAAGTGACTGCAAGATAGGATTGTGAACGAGCCACATGTTCGTTAAAAGAGCCGATATGAAGTATTCAAGGTTTTGTGCATTCTGCCAAGAGAATTCATGTAGAAATGGTAGATCGGAAGATAATATGAAATAGATGTTAACGAACAACAGCTGTAAAAAACCAATATGTCATTGACAATGGATTTATTGTTGATCCGATCAGTTATGATTATTATTTTATGATATCGTCCCGGCCTTATAGACCTAGAAACATGGACATGAAGACGATCTTGATGATACTTAAAATGAAGGTGTAAGGAAAAGCTAGAAAACATGAAGGTAGTGTATTCTTCTGTTTAGTTATTTTGGAAATTTTTAACACTAGCTGCTTTGGTACCCGAAGAGAAAACGAAACCGTAGCAGCACACGTTTAAGATATCGACCAAAAATTAATTCATTTAGATATCACATTCGCGTATTAAAGTATCATTCAGTTGTAAGTGAATAACAATTGTTTATTGTTTGATTGTTTATATGTTAAGATGTTCAACAGCAGATGATTGACTCCGAGGATTCTGCCATCTGCAAGGACACTTAAAATTGTGTAACTGGCGTTTAGTTTTCGACTCTCCTACAAGGATGTAAAGTTTAACACTCTTAATAAAAAACAATGTTTTGATATTCCAAACATGCAAAGACTCCGTGTACATTTTTATCCAAGAGGGCGTAAGAATGAAAGCTCTACTACACGTCGATTCCATTTGGTTTATACTTATTGACCTAGGTTTTATACGTCACAGGGATAATCAATCCTTATTGCACAGCACTTTGTTCATTTGCGACTATTCCAAGTTGCTTTTCAGACAGAAGGCCTAGAAAATTTAACAATTTTCCGTAACAGTAATTACACTTATGGTCGTAATCTTATTAGGATTTTCAGGCAGATTATAGGCCTGAAACTCGATTAAGAGATTTTTATGTTATTAGATACGTGATTACCCTGTAGACACAGGCCCGCTTGTCTTGGCCTGTGAGACAAGACCGGACGATGAACTTATAAAGCTAGCGGTTTAAATCAATGATTCGCGATAAAAAAAAAGTTATACAGGCCTGGTTGAACAGGTGTAGAATAAAGACATCAACAAATTTATCAATTCACAGAATTTTTTTTGTAGTCAGGTAACATTTGGAAATTTTCATTTAGTACACCTGAAAGATATAAAACTTCCTAGACTCACTTTCCGCATCTTGGAGTAGAAGCCCTGAATTTTTCCCTTAGTAATAGTGTTCGAGTACCTGCTCATCCCGGTGGCCAAAGAATGTAATAGATACTGCTATTAACTTTCGATTAGCCTGAGAGTTAAACTTGCGTCTATAAAAAATTCAGATGCGTCTTTTGCAACTTTGACTCACTTCGTTAAGATGCTATATTGATAACGCTACGTAACTATCACATTAATTAAGAATTTCTTAATCATATTTATTAAATTCAACACTACCTCATTTAGCTGACGTGAATAGAGCTTGTGTCTCCTGTCCATCGACTTAAAGGTATCTTCTCAGAGAAGAAAGCTATTCCACAAAATGTACCCGATTAAACACCAGCAGTTCAGGTTTACGAAGTGTACGGTAATACCTACGTAAAACCAACCGCTGTTCGTTCCCAGAGGTATAGGTTTGTGATACTCTCGTCTTATTAAAGGCAGAAGTAAATCCATGGTTTTTTAAATTATACGCCATTCTATACTCTGACTTAAGAAGCTCTAAAAGCACTACTACTTCGTTTTTAGTACCTTAGTACACATCACAATATCCTACGGCTTCTGATTCATTGTTCAATTTTTTTACTAGCTGTAAGCCAATATGAATTAAGTAATAGATGCCGATGTCCACTGCTGACTTCTACATTACAGCATTGTAAGAAGAACATAAGCCGGCCTAGCCGTTTTGCAATACTGGACTACGCAAAATGGAACTCTCGAATTATTAACGAGCGCGTTGCACTCTAAAGCACTAATTAAAAATCAAACATCCCCGTCCATCCTCAAAATTATTTTTTTAATCACCGCATCACTTAGAGATCGATTTAATCTCCTATTAATATCCTTTTTCAGAAATTGTAGAACACTATTACAATGAAATCAAGAAACATCTTAGCTAATGTTTTCATTTTAAGGCGATATCTGGCGTAGTGAATGCATATTACAAAAAGGTTCACAAGCTCGGGGATGCTTGTCTTATCGTAAGTGACACATCAACTTGTCCATCTTTTTAAAGCGCTTTCTCTTTACTATACCTTATGAGCTCACCGTGATATTCATTTTTTCTCATTCTTGTTCCGCACGTCACTGGATTTAAAGTCGAATATTTCGAATTTGCAAGTCCTAAGAACAATATGACCTACCGTACTTTTCCCAATTCAACCCGCCCGCTCTCGTCGGTTGTACTGCATGCAAACTGATTCGGAACATTCTAATGAAAGTATTATGGCCGATCTCTACATTTACTGTTATTATCTTTTTATCTAAATGCATTCTGATATCTACAATTAGTAATACCATTGTTTCTGCTGAAAATCACAGCAAGCAGACTTGTAGATAAACAAATCTTTTGCCATATGAAATTAATTTTTCAACAAATTTTAGAATATTACACCGTGTAAGATGAAATTCACAAATTATAATCTCACTCGCTTTTATCAAATATTACTATGTCTGGTTGTTGTAGTGCATGCTAATTGCTTGCATTCGTTTTGATAAAACAACAACACGTATCTCGATATCTTTTTTTAGTTAAATATCTTAATGTTTCTGCAGCTTCGTAAAACAGTACTCTCTGAAAACTGTCTGAAGTATAGATCTAAGAACATATCTGTGTGTTTCATCTTACTGGCACTTAGCTGGACTGTACAAGGAATGTACTCTAGGCAGGTTGCTATAATATTCCGCTATATGAAACGATCACCTATGCAGAATTCTACAGACGATTTGGCGTAGAGGAATTTACTTGGTGATCTATTTTTGTAAAGGAATTTACTTGGTGATCTAGGATGGCTCTCGTCCACTGTCATTGATATGCTCGCACACCTACCAGGCCTAATGATAGTCTGGTTCAGTGTTAGAGATGAGTACACTTCGTAAACCTGAACTGCTGGCGTTTAATCGGGTACATTTTGTGAAATAGCTTTCTGCTCTTGAGAAGATACCTTTGAGTCGATGGAATGAGGTCGATGGAACGTCAGTGAAATGAGGTAGTGTTGAATTTAATAACTAAGGTTACAGAAATTCTTCATGTTGACCATTCCGTCTCAGATATGAAAGCTATCAAAAACCTAATACAGTATGTGCACTAATTTGTTACAGAGGGGAATTTTAGCAGAATTTTACTCACCACGTTTAGAAGGTCGAGAAATTCAAATGCTCCAATAAGCTTAATAAGAGTGTGGGATTTTGCAGTCTGTAGTGCAAGATGAACCGTGCGAGTCAGAAAAGCTTTAAGGTTCTATAGCAAAGTTTGCAAAAGACGCCTCGGAATTTTTTATATACGGAAGTTTAACTTTCCGGCTATATAACTAGCAGTATCTATTCCTTTGTTTGGGCACCGGGACGAGAAAGTACTGGAACACTATTACTAAGGGAGCCTAGGAAGTTTTATATGTTTCAGGTGTTCTTAATTGAAACTCTCCTAATGAAACCTAAGTACAAAATAAAATTATGTCAATTGATAATTTTGTTGATGTCTGTGTTCTACACCTGTTCTACCTGGCCTGTATAACTACTTTGTATCGCGAATCAATGCTTTAAACTTCTAACTTTATAAATTCATTGGCCGGACTTTTCTCACAAGCCAAGAGGAGCGTGCCTGAATTTACAAAGTAATGACCTACCTAATTACCTAGAAATCTTTTATTAGAGTTTAATACCAATAACCTGCATTTGATTCTTTTACAAGCTTACGACCATAAGTCTAATATAACTTTTACGGAAAATTGTTAAGCTTTGTGGCCTTCTGATTGTACAAGAGAAGGTTACATTTTCCTAACCGTTAACTTTGGCTGCAGTTAAACTTGTAAGATATAAAACTTCTTGGGCTCACTTTCTACATCTTGGAGCAGAATCAATGAATTTTCTTTCTTAGTAATAGTGTTCGAGTACTTCCTCGTCTTGGTGCCCAAAGTAAGCAATAGATACTGTTATTAACTTTGGATTAAAGTTAAACTTGCGTGTATAAAAAATTTCGGGGCGCCTTATCCAACCTTGACTCACTTCATCAAGCTGCTATTTTGAGAACGCAACATATCTATCACACTAATCTTCAGGCTATAGAATCTTAAAGTCTTTCTGGCTCGCACGGTTCATTTTGCACTACAGACTGCCATATCGCAAACTCTTATTAAACTTATTGCATGATTTTAATTTCTCGATCTACTAAACGTTTTCTCTCCGGTGAATAAATTTGTGCTAAGCTTCCCCTCTGTAGCAGATTAGTTCACCAATTGTATTAGCGTTTGACACCTTTCATATATGAGACGGAATGATTAACAAGAATTTCAGTAATCTTATTTATTAAATTCAACACTACCTCATTCAGCTGCTTTGAATAGATTTTGCGTGTCCTGTCCATGGACTCAAAGGTATCTTTTTAAGAGCAGAAAGCTACACCACAAAATGTACCCGTTTAATCGCCAGCAGTTGAGGCTTACGATGTGTACTCATCTCTAACACTGAACCAGATTGTCATTTTGCCACTCACTAGAACTTACATAGAGTTGTGTAGGATTCACTAGGTTCCGGCCTATCATTATTAATATTTTCCCGATTGCATAATGAAAAACTTGCTATGAAAGCCATTATATTCTAACCTCCGAAGCAGCCTTACTTTGGGTCTGAGACCGGTGATCTGATCGATGAAACAAATAAACAATCGATTTTAGATTATTTTGAGGTGTTCCCTTAGACGCTTAGGTGGAAAATATATTCATGTTGTGAGAGCTATTGTACACAAGTTATTCATCTTGTGAGAGCTTCGCCACAACGATTGTGTAATGCTGAGATACACACCTCTACTTTTCATATAAGCAGTGTATTTCCTCTTTATTTCTTCAATATTACAACATCAAGCACGAATACTATATATTCCACTCTTCCGCATACAGCAAATAAGTGCAAGAAAAGTGAACAAAGCACTTGGGTAATCACATTAGATCAGCCATCATACTGGAAAGGTCTCAAATCGTACCTGCAGCTCAAGAAATTTCTGAACTGTCCAAAGTTGTACCCTCAGGAGGTGTCTACTTAAGTAATTTCTAGGCAAGATTGGATACATTATGTCAGGAAATTGTATAGAAGAACTTTCGGGTACCCTGTACACTATTTCAACATTAGTGAAAAAATTCTGTCCATGCCTACTGAACATCATTGTAAACTAACTTTTAGACTTAGCTCGGTGACGCTAACATGTGTTTATGGAAACATTTACAACCGTCGGAGGAGATGCCTAAATCTGGGATCCTGGATCTGATTGAAGAATGTCTGGATGAGGAAATCAATATGCAACATATACAAGAAAATGAAACTGCATGACAAAAACCATTTAGGGAACCTAAAAAGTAAGACGGTGACCTTATCCGAACCGGCAAACTGTGGCTAGTGTATATAGAGAAGGTCATAATCGTATTGCAATTCATCCAAAGGGACTAGATTGAACAGGAAACTAGAAACTTTATTTGAAGGCTATTAAATTAATGCTACCGTTTTATCAAGCAGCCGGTCATGTTTTCTATGAAAAATTTGCACTTCACTATACTCAACAGATGGAAGCCCTGGAGGCAAATACGGTATCTGATGATTGCTAAAAATTAACAACTCATGCAACCTTCATAATTCGCAGAAAAAGATGTCTTTTTGAGCGAAGTTCCAAATGATATGATAATCGAACAGAGCTTAATGAATGCCACGAAATTTTCTGGAGGATTACCTCAACGTCAGACATAACTTTAGCAAGATTAATAAATCATTTCAAAATACTGTTACGATAACAAAAGTTCTAAAGTACTTTAGACGAGACACTTTGAAATCTCAGCGGCACGTTCAGCTAATGCCACCTTCCATGTGTAATAATATCTCATTGCACAAGACTCAATACGACTGCGCTCTATATAGCATAGTCTTTGTTGTACTGAGAATTAAAACTCATACGTAGAAGGAAGAGTTCCTCTACACGCACTGGCGTAGACGAAAAATGTCAAGTAAAATCTGCTTTAACTACAGTACGTATATAAAATATGTTAAGCGATATTTTCAACTTATATCTTAAGCATATATATTACAGTTAGACACGGAAACTGACGACAGATTAAAAAAAACATCCGGGAAGTATTCCAACGATCGAATTTAAGATGCCATTGAAGTAACGACAATTGAATCACGGTTCTTGAGGAACTTGGAGATCAATACTAGACGGTTTCAAATGATGCAAGAAGTTTTCGAAGGATAAAGGTAGCTGTATATGGACAGGATAAATGGAAGAAATTACAGACGGTATATAGATCATTAATATGATACGGAAAGATTATTTGATTAGCCCACAGTTTGGTTGCCTTATGGTGAACAGTGTTACTAAGTTGGTAGTGAACACAGGACAGACTATACCGTAAATATTTTCCAACTAACCGTCTAAGGGAGGATCTCAAAAGAGCCTAAAATCGACTCTTCACTTGTCTCAACGATCAGATCACCAGTCTCAGACCAAAAGTAACGCTCCTTCGGAGGTTGGAATGTAGTGGGTTCCATAACAAGATTGTGCAGCATGCAGTCTTGAAAATATTATTAATGATAGACCCGAACCTAGTGAATACTACACTAAACTGTATGTACGCCTCAGTGAGGAGCAAGGGGTATAATTAAATGAATATTAGATAGCCTCGAGTGTTAACACACAGGAGTCTTTATTTTAAACAATATATCCGTAAGAACACAACTCTTTGAAGTAAACAGTTACTATCAAGCTAACGATCATGAACAAGGTGCGGCGTTATGGGTGCTAAGTAAATTTTTCAGCAGGAAGCAATCTCAAATAGTAATTTAGTTGTATATAAAAGCGAAGTATAGAAATATCAATGTACAATTAATAAGTATGTTTTTTACATTTATAATCAACATATTTCAAGCATAAGCGCCCACCTAAAAAAAATCGCTGTACGTTCCCAAAACTATATGACATCGATATCCTCGTCTCATTAAAGGGAGAAGTAAGTCCAAGGTTTTTTAAGTAGTTCGCCATTGTATAAGGTAAGTTAAGTACCTCTAAGAGCATTACTGCTTCCTTTTTAAGACCTAGATATACAACACAAGATACTGCGGCTTCCGATTCATTGTTGATTTTCCTTACAAGCTTTTTGCCAATAGGAATTAAGGAATACATGGCGACGTCCACTGCTTTCTAATTTCAAAAGTATTTTTAGAAAGACATAAGCCGCCATAAGCCCTGTAGTTTTACCGAACACCTCGAAATAGAACCCTCGAATTATTGGCACACCTTTTGCAACCTAAGCTTCTAATTAAATTCAAACATACCCCTCCATCTTCAAAATTATTTCTTTAATCACCGCATCACTAAGTGTTCGATTTAATCTTTTATTATTAATTTTTTTCATACATTGTGGAATACTATTACAATGAAGTCATGTGACATCTCTCCTAATGTTATCTTATTAAGGCGATTTCTGACGTAGTAGATGCATATCACAAAAAGCTTCACAAGCTCGGGGTTGCTTGTTCTATCGCATATGACCCATCAACTTGTCCATCATTTTAACGCGCTTTCTCTTTACTATACCTTATGAGCTCACCGCGATATACTGTCTTTCTCAGTTAAAAACTTCCTGTTCAGCACGTCACGGTGTTTAAACTCGAATATTTTGAATTTGCAAGTCCTAAGGACAATATGTGCTGCCGTATATTTCCCACTTCAACTCACACTCTCTCGTCGATTGTGTTGCATGCAAACTGTTATCTACGATTCGTAATACTATTATTTCTGCGGAAAGCCACAGTCGGCAGCCTTGTAGATATGTCATATGAAAGATACCTTTGAGTCGATGGACAGGACACGCGAGCTCTATTCAAGTGAGCGAGATAATTAGTGCTAATTTAATAATTAAGATGACAGAAATACTTCTTGTTGATCATTCCGTCTCAGATATTAAAGGTGTCAAAAAGCTAAGGCAGTTGGTGCAATAATCTGTTACAAAGGGGAACTTAGTAGAACTTTACTCATCGGTGAGAAAATGTTTAGAAGATCGAGAAATTCATATCCTCCAATAAGCTTATTAAGATTGTGGGATATGCCCTCTGTAGTGCAAGATAAACCGTGCGAGTCAGAAAGAGTTTAAGGTTTTATAGCCTTAAGATTAGTGTGATAGATACGTAGCGTTATAAATATAGTATCTTGATGAAGGGAGTTAAGGTTGCAAAAAACGCCTTGAAATTTTTTATAAGCGCAAGTTAACTTTCAGGCTAATAGAAAGTTAATAGAAGTATCTATTACTTTCTTTGGGCAACGACACTACCAAGTACTCGAACAAAATTATTAAGGGAGAAAATTAAGGGCTTCTGCTCCAAGATGTGGGAACTGAGCCTGGGAATATTTATATATTTTAGGTGCAATTAACTGAAAATCTGCTAACGTAACCTGCGTAAAAAAAATTTTTGTCAATTCATAATTTGTTGATGTCTCTGTTCTACACCTGATCTACGAGGCCTGTTTAACTACTTAGTATCACGAAACAGTTTTTTAAACCGCTAGCTTTATAAATTCATTGGACGGACTCTTCTCACAGGCTAAGAGAAGCGGGCCAGGTCTACAAAGTAAACTCGTACCTAATTACCTAAAAAACACGTATTAGAGTTTCAGGCCAAAAACCTGCATGTGAATCCTTTACTAGTTTAGGACCATATGAGTAACGGATTATTGTTAAGCTTCGTGGCCTTCCGACTGAAAAGCAGCTTGGTACAGTCGCAAAGCAACTAGGTGAGTTGCTGTAAGCATTGATTGTCCTTATGTCGTATAAAACCTAGAGTAATAAGTTGAAACCAACAGAGATCGAAATATCGTAAAGCTTTCATTCTTTCGCCCCTCTTGGATAAAAATGTACATTGAGTTTTTTTATGCATCGCATATTGAAACATCGTTCTATATTAAGAGAGTTAAACTTTGCTTCTTTTTAGGAGATTCGAAAACTAATCGGTCCTTGCAGATGGCAGAATCCGCAGTTGAACATCTTAACATATAAACAATCAAACTTTAAAAATTTTATAAACGTACAATTAAATGATACTGTAGTAATCGAATGTGATATCTATATGAATTGGTTTTTGATCGTTAACTTAAATAAGTCCATCTACGGTTTCATTTTTTTTTCGGGTAAAAAGCAGCTCCTGTTAAAAAATTCCAAAATATGTAAAGAGAACAATAAACCACTTTCATGTTTTATACCTTGTCCACTCACCTTCTTTTCAAGTTTTAAGATCATCTTCATGTTCATTTTGTTAGGTCTATAAGGCTGGGACGGTATTACAAAATAATAATCATAAGAGATTGGATCATCATTTAAGCCGTTGTAAAAGAAATATTGGTTTTCTACAGCTGTTGTTCGTCATCATTTAAATCAGATTGTCTTCCGAACTGCCATTTGTAAATGAACTGTCTTGGCAGAATGCAGACTAACTTGAATACTTCATATCGAGTCTTTTACACTTACAAGTGTCTCGTTCACAATCCTACCTTGCAATCACTTTTTATCTACAGATAAGTAAGCTTATCTGGTGTGAAGCCAATGGTAGCTGTGTGGATTCTGGATTTCGCTTATCCTCTTTCACACACCAACCTCCATCGACTGGGTTCATGCTTAGACCATTTCCCACCTGGACTTGGAGCTACTTCCGAAAAGAATGGTGCATACCTGCCGTGTTAGTAGGAGAAAAGGTGGCCATATTGAAGCTTTGAAAATACTTTCTTGTTATACCTGATAGGCTTATACTAGGAAAGACATGTTTCCTTCTCCATACAGGGAAATAAGAAATGTGTAATATTGAACATTTTGTCAGGATTGAGATTTGACTACTAACTCCGTTGAAGACTTTGACTAACATGCTCAATTCTTTTTTTTTTGAACGATCTTGAAGGCTTGCAACTATTCCCTCCGTATAGCTGAGGGCGTGTCACAGCCTGTTGCATCATAAAAAAGTGAAAGCAGTCTTTTAAAGACGCTAAAGTTTTTTGAATTTTAATGATATTGTAGCATTTCCATTCGGTTCTGCTTGTATGTGGCATTAAAAGAATCAGCAACTGCTCATGAAGATTTCTACCAAGATTCTTAAAAGATCTGAATCACACCCATCAAACGCTACAGATTCCCCGTTTCTAGTTTCTTCTATTACTGTTGTCCATATACAGCTACCTTTGCTCCTTCGAAAACTCTTTGCATCATTCGAAGCAATCTAGTATTTATCTCCAAGATTCTCAAGGACCGTGATTGAATTGTCATAGCTTCAAAGGCAGAATTAATTTCCATCTTTCAGATATTCCCCGAAAGCTAATTTTGTCTTTCGGCACTTTTCCTGTCTAATTGTAATTTATGCCCATAAAATATTAGGTGAAAATAGCGCTTAACATAATTTATATACGTACTTAACTGGCCATTTTTTGTCCACACCATTGCGTGTAGAAGGACTCATCCTTCTACGAGTGGGTTTTAAAACACAAGACAAGAGAGACTGCAATATTCATCGCAGTGGAATTGACATTCTTGCGCATTGAGACATTTTCACACAAGGAACGTCAACCTGTCGCTCGGATGATAAGCTGATGTCCACAAAGGTACTGTAGAACTTTTTTTTATCGTAACAGTATTTGTGAATAAAGGATTAATTTTGCTAACGTTGTGTCTCATATTGAGTTTATCCTTTAGAAAAATTTGTGGCTATCGTTAAGCACTGTTCGGTTAAAATATCACTAGGAACTTTGCTGAAAAACGCCTCTTTTTCTGCTAAATGTGAATGTTCCTTGTGTTGCTAATTTCTTGTAATCTTCTCATACCTTTATACAGCAGCCAAAATTAACGGTTCGGAAAATGTCACCGTCTTAATTTTGAGATTTCCTAATATGGTTTTTGTCATGCAGTTTCATTTGATCGTAAATGTTGCATATAGATTTCCTCATGCAGACGTTGCTGAATAAGATCGCAGATCCTAGATTTTGTCATCTCCTCCGACGGTTGTGAGTGTCTTCTTAACCCCATGTAGAGGTACCGGAGCAAAGTCTAGAAGTGAGTTATCAATGATCTTGAGTTGGCATGGCCATTCAGTATTTTCAGTAAAGTTGTCATAGTGTACTGGATACACCTAAGTTCTTCTCCAGCATATCCAGACAATGTATCCAATCGTGCTTATAAATTACTTGACTGCAAACTATGTACAGTTCAGAAATTTCTTTAGCTGTGGTACAATTTGAACACCTTTCCAGTATAATGACTGCTCTAATGTCATAACGCATGTGCATTTTTCTATTTTCTTGTAGTTTTTTACTGTATGAAGAAGGCTAGAGTATTTAGTATTAGTACTTGATGTTGGAATATTGAAGAAATTCAGAGGAACCACACTGCTTACATCAAACGTAGAGATGTGTATCTCACCATTACACAATCGTTGTGGCAAGGCTTTCACAAGATGAATAACTATCCAAAGGTTTTTTGAGAATAGGAAATCGATACGCGACTGAAGACTTGATTAAGTCTTTCGAGTAGGAAAGCATTGATGCACCAAGAACATGAGTGTATAGCATTAGAGAAAAGTGGAAGTCAGAATGAAGAAATGAATACGATATTCTTATCAAGACAATGCTACCGTGATATAAAATTAATTTTACATTCAAGAACTTGGATATGGACAATTTTCATCTACAGATATCAGAAATAAAAGACCCTTTCATCTCTATGAAATGTGTGGCACTTAGTTACTAATCAAAGCATACAATGAGATTATATGAAAAGATTATTTGATTAACTCACAGTTTCGTTGCTTTCTGATGACCAGTGTTACTAAGTTGATGGCGAACACAGGACTGACAATACCGTAAATATTTTTCACCTGACCGTGTAAGAGAAGCTACAGCTGGCTTTGCTCCATCGAAAATTATTTGCATCATTGGAAGCCGTCTAGTATTTATCTCCAAGTTTCTCAAGAACTGTGATGGACTTGTCGTGGCTTCAATGGCAGATTCAAATACGATCGTTATGTAATATCTATCCATAATTGTATCCATAAAATAAAAGGTGAAAATACAGTTTAACATAAATTATATATGTATTTAACGCAGATTTGAGTAGCCATTTTTGTCCACACCATTGCGTGTAGAAGGAATCTTCATTCTACGTGTGGGTTTTAAAACAGAGGTCAATCGAGAATCTGCAATATTCACCTCAGTCGAATTAACACTCTTGCACATTGAGATATTATCACACAAAGAAGGTGGCATTAGTTTAACATGTCGATCTGATGATAAACTGATGCCAACAAAAAGTCCTTTAAGACTTCTGTAACAGTATTTGGGAATGAAAAACTAATCTTGGAAACATTGTGTCTTACGTTCAGTTAAACCCCGAGAAAATTTCTTGGTCTTCATTAAGCATTGTTCAATAATTATATCAGTTGCATCTTTTTCTGCGAATTGTTAATGTTCCTTGAGTTGTTAATTTCTTGTAATCCTCTGATACCGTATTTCCTCCAGGGTTGAGTATAGTGATGTGAAATTTTTTTTTAGAAAGGATGACCTGCTGCTAGAGAAAATGTATGTATTAATTTAATGGAATACAAATGTTGTTTCTAGTCCCCTGTTTAATCTAGTCCCTTTGGATGAATTGCATTACGATTATGACCTCTATATTCTGTAGAAAATGTTAACGGTTCGGAAAATGTCATCATCTTAATTTTTAGATTTCCTAATATGTTTTTTCACATGCATTTTCATTTTCTTGTAAATGTTGCACATAGATTTTGTCATCCAGACATTGTTAAATAAAATAGCAGATCGTAGATTTTGTCATTTCCTGCAAGGATTGTAAGTGTTTTCATTACCACATGTAAAGATCCCGGAGGAAAGTCTAGAAGTGAGTTCTCAATGATATTGAGTAGACATGGCCATTCAGCATTTTTACTAAATTTGTCATAGTGTACAAGATACACCAAAGTTTTATACCATTTCCTGACAATGTATTCAATCGTGACTAGAAATTCCTTAACACGATAAACCACATAAGGCGGTACAACTTTGGACAGTTCAGAAATTTCTTCAGCTGAAGTACTATTTGAACAACTTTCCAGTATAATATCAGATGTAATATCGTAACGCATGTGCTTTGTTCACTTTTCTTGAAGTTATTATGTGTATGCAGAAGAGTAGAATATATAGTATTAGTAGTTGAAGTTGAAATTTTGAAAAAATACAGAGGGACTACACTTTTTATATCAAAGGAGAGGTGTGTATCTCACCACTACACAATCGTTGTAGCGAAGCTTCGAAAGATATATAGCTATCCAAAAGTTTTTATTGAGAATAGGAAATCGAGACGCGAGATACGATTGAAGATTTGATTAAATCTTCCGAGTAAGACTGCATTGACACACGAAGAACATGAGTGTACTGTATTAGAGGGAAAGTGGATGTCAGAATGAAGAAATGTGATACGATATTCTTATCAAGACAATGCTAACGTGATATAAGATTACTTATTCATTCAAAAACTTGAATATAAAGAATTTACATCGAGGGACATCAGAAATCAATGACTTTTTCTGCTGTATAACGTTGTGGTACTTAGTTACTAATCAACGCATACAGTGAGCTTATATGAAAAGATTGTTTGATTAGCCCACAGTTTGGTTGCTTTGTGATGACCAGTGTTATTAAGTTGGTACCTAATACAGAACTGACTATACCGTAAATGTTTTCCACCTAACCGTCTACGGGAAGATCTCAAAATAACCTAAAATCGATTCTATAATTGTCTCATCGATCAGATCACCGGTCTCAGACCCAAATTAAGGATGCTTCGGATACATAGCAAGAATAGGTTACATAGCAAGATTTTTCATTATGCAATAGTGAAAATAATATTAATGATAGACCGGAACCTAGTGAATCCTACACAACTCTGTATGTAAAGCATAGTTAGCAGCTGGGACGGTAATTAAATGCATATTTGTCAGCCTCGGGTTTTAACGAACAGGATAATTTCATTAAATAATATATCTGTTAGAACACAACTCTTTGGATTAAACAGTTTCTATCAGGCTAATGATCAAGAACAATGTGAGAGCCTTATGGGTGCTAAGTAGATCTCTTCAGCAGGAAACACTCTCAAATAGTATTGTAATTGCATATAAACGTGAAGTATAGCAATTGCTTGATTATCATTTTTAAATTAATACTTGTGCATTTAACTGATATTTTCATTTTCTTAATATAAGTCCCCTACCCTGGGCTAATTCTGTCTACCGCGGTTTCAGGTAATCAACTCTCGACAGTTTGTTTTAAGATATTCCACAGTTTATGTTTTTTCTTCGTTATAAAAACACTTCTAGTTGACTCTATTCATAGTGAATTACTGAACTTAAACATTTACAATTACTGAAAAATGAATAATTATATTTAAACATAAAAAGGCGTTACAGTTCAGTGGAATGCAGTAGTAGATTGAAGTGAATGAAAATAATGTTTTTTGGTTGAGATGTGCAAACTGAATGTTAATTTTAATAGAGTTTCTTTAAATTTAATACTTTCGAAACATTTCCTTTCTGTTCTGTGATTGTGACTATGTGAAAGCTATGTGAAAATGTGAAAATGGCTATGTGAAAATTAGCAACTGCTCATGAAGTCTTCTCCCAAGATTCTTAATGGATCAGAATCAAACCCTTCAACATCTACAGATTTCCTGTTTCTAGTTTCTTCTAATACTGTTGTCCATATACAGATACCTATCCTCCTTCGAAAACTGTTAGCATCATTTGAAGCCGTCTAGTATAGCTCTCCAAGTTTCTCAAGAACTGTGATTGAATTGTCGTGGCTTCAATGGCAGATTTAAATTCGATCGTGGCAGGTATTTCCATAAAGCTCTTTTTCCTCCTTCGCCACTCTCCATGTCAAATTGTAATTTATATCCATAACATATAAGGTGAAAATAGAGTTTAACATGATTTAATTCGTTCTTAACGCAGAATTTAGTTGGAATTTTTAGTCCACACCATTGCGTGTGGAAGGAACTTCCTTCTACGTGTGGGTTTTAAAACACAAGACAATACAGACTCTGCATATTTACCTCAGTCGAATTGACATTCTTGCCCATTGAGACATTATCACACAAAGAAGGTGGCATTAGCTTAACATGTCGATCTGATAATGATTTGGAATACGATTATGACCTTCTCTATATACTGCAGCCAATTTTCACGGTAATGTTAACAGTAACGGTTTTTAACTGAACATCTCCAATTTGTAACTTAAATACAAAAAAAATTCTGTTAATTAATAATTTTGTTAATGTCTATGTTGTACATTTGTTCTACCAGGCCTGCCAATTATACACTGCTGAGTATATCTGATGTCATGTCACAGCCTGTTGCATCATAAAAAAAGTGAAAGCATTCTTTTAATGAGGCTTAAGTTTCTTTTAATTTATTAATTTCGTAGCATTTCTTTTCAGCTCTGCTTGTACGTGGCCTTAAAAGAATCAGTAGCTGCTCATGAAGTCTTCTAGTAAGAGTCTTAGAAACTCTGAATCAGACCCATCAACAGCTACAGATTTCCCGTTTATAGTTTCTTCCACTATTCTTGTCCATATAAAGCCATTGACACACCAAGAACATGAGTGTATAGCATTAGAGGTGAAGAGGATGTCAGAATGACGAAATGTGATACAATATTCTTATTAAGACAATTCTATTTTGATATCATTCTGGAACTTGGATATGGAGAATTTTCAACAAGAGATGTCTGAAATTATGACTTTTTCTGCTCTGTGAAATGGGTCTCAGATACTAATCAAAGCATACAGTGAGTTTATATGAAAAGCTTATTTGATTAACTCACAGTTTCGTTGCTTTCTGATGACCAGTGTTACTAAGTTGATGGCGAAAACAGGACTGACAATACCAAAAATATTTTCCACCTGACCGTGTAAGAGAAGCTACAGCTGGCTTTGCTCCTTCGAAAATTATTTGCATTATTGGAAGCCGTCTAGTATTTATCTCCAAGTTTCTCAAGAACTGTGATGGACTTGTCGTGGCTTCAATGGCAGATTCAAATAGATCGTTATTTAATATATATCCATAATTGTATCCATAAAATATAAGGTGAAAATACAGTTTAACATATATTATATATGTACTTGACGCAGATTTGAGTAGCCATTTTTGTCCACACCATTGCGTGTAGAAGGAATCCTCATTCTACGTGTGGGTTTTAAAACAGAGGTGAATAGAGAATCTGCAATATTCACCGCAGTCGAATTCACACTCTTGCACATTGAGATATTATCACACAAAGAAGGTGGCATTAGCTTAACATGTCGATCTGATGTTAAACTGATGCCCACAAAAAGTCCTTTAAGACTTCTGTAACAGTATTTGGGAATGAAAAATTAATCTTGGAAACATTGTGTCTTACGTTCAGTTAAACCCCGAGAAAATTTCTTGGTCTTCATTAAGCATTGTTCCCTAATTATATCAGTTGCATCTTTTTCGGCGAATTGTTAATGTTCCTTGAGTTGTTAATTTCTTGTAATCCTCTGATACCGTATTTCCTCCAGGGTTGAGTATAGTGATGTGAAATTTTTTATAGAAAGGATGACCTGCTGCTAGAGAAATTGTATGCATTAGTTTAATGGAATACAAATGTTGTTTCTAGTCCCCTGTTTAATCTAGTCCCTTTGGATGAATTGCATTACGATTATGACCTCTATATTCTGAAGCCAATGTTAACGGTTCGGAAAATGTCATCATCTTAATTTTGAGATTTCCTAATATGTTTTTTCACATGCATTTTCATTTTCTTGTAAATGTTGCACATAGATTTTGTCATCCAGACATTGTTAAATAAAATAGCAGATCGTAGATTTTGTCTTTTCCTGCAAGGACTGTAAGTGTTTTCATTACCACATGTAAAGATCCCGGAGGAAAGTCTAGAAGTGAGTTCTCAATGATATTGAGTAGACATGGCCATTCAGCATTTTCACTAAATTTGTCATAGTGTACAAGATACACCAAAGTTTTATACCATTTCCTGACAATGTATTCAATCGTGACTAGAAATTCCTTAACACGATAAACCACATAAGGCGGTACAACTTTGGACAGTTCAGAAATTTCTTCAGCTGAAGTACTATTTGAACAACTTTCCAGTATAATATCAGATGTAATATCGTAACGCATGTGCTTTGTTCACTTTTCTTGAAATTATTATGTGTATGCAGAAGAGTAGAATATATAGTATTAGTAGTTGAAGTTGAAATTTTGAAAAAATACAGAGGGACTACACTTTTTATATCAAAGGAGAGGTGTGTATCTCACCACTACACAATCGTTGTAGCGAAGCTTCGAAAGATATATAGCTATCCAAAAGTTTTTATTGAGAATAGGAAATCGAGACGCGAGATACGATTGAAGATTTGATTAAATCTTCCGAGTAAGACTGCATTGACACACGAAGAACATGAGTGTACTGCATTAGAGGGAAAGTGGATGTCAGAATGAAGAAATGTGATACGATATTCTTATCAAGACAATGCTAACGTGATATAAGATTACTTTTTCATTCAAAAACTTGAATATAAAGAATTTACATCGAGGGACATCAGAAATCAATGACTTTTTCTGCTGTATAACGTTGTGGTACTTAGTTACTAATCAACGCATACAGTGAGCTTATATGAAAAGATTGTTTGATTAGCCCACAGTTTGGTTGCTTTGTGATGACCAGTGTTATTAAGTTGGTACCTAATACAGAACTGACTATACCGTAAATGTTTTCCACCTAACCGTCTACGGGAAGATCTCAAAATAACCTAAAATCGATTCTATAATTGTCTCATCGATCAGATCACCGGTCTCAGACCCAAATTAAGGCTGCTTCGGATACATAGCAAGAATAGGTTACATAGCAAGATTTTTCATTATGCAATAGTGAAAATAATATTAATGGTAGACCGGATCCTACTGAATCCTACATAACTCTGTATGTAAAGCATAGTGAGCAGCTGGGACGGTAATTAAATGCATATTTGTCAGCCTCGGGTGTTAACGAACAGGATAATTTCATTAAATAATATATCTGTTAGAACACAACTCTTTGGATTAAACAGTTTCTATCATGCTAATTATCAAGAACAAGGTGAGAGCCTTATGGGTGCTAAGTAGATCTCTTCAGCAGGAAGAACTCTCAAATAGTATTGTAATTGCATATAAACGTGAAGTATAGCAATTGCTTAATTATCATTTTTAAATTAATACTTATGCATTTAACTGATATTTCTATTTTCTTAATATAAGTCTGTCTACCGCTTTTCTAATTCTGTCTACCGCGGTTTCAGGTAATCAACTCTCGACAGTTTGTTTTAAGATATTCCACAGTTCATGTTTTTTCTTCGTTATAAAAACACTTCTAGTTGACTCTATTCATGGTGAATTACTGAACTTAAACATTTACAATTATTGAAAAATGAATAATTATTTTTAAACCTAAAAAGGCGTTACAGTTCAGTGGAATGCAGTAGTAGATTGAAGTGAATGAAAATAATGTTTTTTTGTTGAGATGTGCAAACTGAATGTGAAATTTAATAGCTCTAAGCTAATACGAATTAAGGTTTAAATGCTGATGTCCATTGCTGATTTCTGATTTTCACAGCATTGTAAGTAGGACATAAACCGGCATAAGACTTTTAGCCTTACCGTACACCTCGAAATAAAACCCTCAACTTATTGGACACCTGTTGCACCCTAAACCGGTAACTAAAAATCAAACATCCCCATCCATCTTCCTAATTATTTCTTTAATCACCGAATCACTTAGAGATCGATTTAGTCTCTAATTAATATCTGTTTTTAGATATTGTGTATTACTATTACAATGAAGTCGTGACATCTCTGCTAAGGTTCTTATTTTAAGGTGATTTCTGGTGTTGCAGATGCATATTTAAAAAAAGCTACATAAGCGCGGGGATGCCTGCCCTATCGCGAGACCCACCAACTTGTCCATCATTTTAACGCGCTTTCTCTTTACTACACCTTATTAGCTCACCGTGATATTCAGTCTTTCTCAGCTAAAGATTTCTTGTTCCACACGTCACTGATTTTAAACTCGAATATTTCGAATTTGCAAGTCCTAAGGACAATATAAGCTGCCGTACTTTTCCCAATTCAACCCACCGTCTAACGTCGGTTGTACTGTAAACAAACTGATTCTACTCGTTCGAATGCAACTATCATGCCGGACCTCGACATATACTGATATTATCTTTCTATCTTTTATGCATCGTGATATCTTTAATTACTATTACAATTATTTCTGGAGAAAACCACAGTCGGCAGCCTTGTAGATAAATCTTAATTCTTCTGCCATATGAAGGCCATAATTCATCATCAGATTTTAGTTTATTACAGCATGTGAGGTGGAATTGAAAAATCCTAATCTTACTATGCTTCTTATCAAATATTACTATGTATGGTTGGTTGTAGTGCATGCTAACTGCATGCATTCATTTGATAACACATAAACACGTATCTCGACATCTCCTCTTAGTAAAATGATAAATGAACGTTTCGGTGTCTTATTAATTCTATGTTTTCTGAAAACAGTCTGACGTATAGATCTAAGCACATATATGTGTATTTCAACTTACTTCTTGGTAATGTTAACGGCTCTACTAAGGAATGTACTCTAGGAAGTTTCCCATGATATTCCGCTATATGCAGCGAACACCTAAACAGAATTCTACAGAAGATTTGGTTCTTCTATTTCTGTAAAGGAATTTACTTGGTGCCTGTGGTCAAAGGCCATGGATATGTTCGCAAACATACCAGGCAAATGACAGTCTGGGTAAGTTTTAGAGATGAGTACACTTCGGAAGCCTCAAATGCTGGCGATTAATAATGTACATTTTGTAGAGTAGTTTTCTGCTATTGAGAGGACTACTTTCAGTCTGTGAAAGGACACGCAAGCTCTATTCACAAATGCGAGATGAGCTAGTGTTGAATTTAATAAATAAGATTACAGAAATTCTACTGGTTGATCATTCCGTCTCAGATAAGAAAAGTATCGAAAAGCTGATACAGTTGGTGTACTAGTCTGCTACAGAGCGGAAGCTTACCTGATTTACTTACCGATGACAAAACTTTGAGAAGATTGAGAAATTCAATTCCTCCAATAAGCTTAATAAGACCGTGCGGAAAGGCACTCTGTGTTGCAAGATTAACCATGCGACGAGAAAGACTTTAAGATTCTATAGCCTAAAGATTAGTGTGAGAGACACGTAGCGTTTTCAATATAGGATTTTGAAAAGTCAAGGTTGCAAAAGACGCCTCGATATTTTTTATTAACGCAAGTTTAACTTTCAGAATAATCAAATGTTTATCGAAGTATGTATTACTTACTTTGGCCACCGAGACGAGCAAGTTCTCGAACACTATTCCCAAGCGTGGATATTTAGCACTTGTGGCTCAAGATATGGGATGTGAGCCTAGAAAGTTTTATATCTTTCAAGAGTACTTGACTGAAAATCTCCCAATAAAATCTAAGTACCAAAAAAATCTGTCACCTGATAATTTTGTTGATGTCTCTGTTCCACACTTCTTCTACCAAGCCTGTAGAAATTCTTTGTATCGCGAATCAGTGCTTTGCACCGCTACCTATATTAATTCATCGGCCGGACTTGTCTCACAGGCTAAGTGAAGCGGGCCTTGTTCTACAAGATAATCACGCACCTATTTTCCTAAGAATCCCGTACTAGAGTTTCAGGCCAATAACCTGCATTTGAATCCTTTACAAGGCTAGGACCATAAGTCTAGTTTAACTGTTACAGAAAATTGTTAAGCTTCATGGGCTTCCATCTGAAAAGTAGCTTGGTACAGTCGCAAAGGAAAATGGTGCTTAGGAGTAAGGATCCTTATGTCGTATAAAACCTAGGCAATAAGTTGAAACCAACTGTGAAAGACGTGTAGTAGAGCTTTCATTCTTACGACCCAGTCTTAGATAAATATATTCATGGAGTCTTTGCATGTACGGAAAATCCAAACTTCGTTCTTTATTAAGAGTGTCAAAATTTACTTCCTTGTAGGAGAGTCGAAAACTAAACGGTAGTTACATAATTTTAAGTGTCTTTGCAGATGGCAGAATCCTGGGAGTCAATCATCTTCAGTTGAACATCCTAAAATATGAACAATCAAACAATATACAATTATTATAAACGTACAGTTGAAAGATACTGTAGTATGCGAATGTGATATCTAAATGAATTGGTTTTTGGTCGTTAACTTAAATGTGTCCTGCTACAGTTTCGTTTTCTCTTCGGGTACAAAAGCAGCTCGTGTTAAAGGATTCGAAGATATTTAAAATAAATAATAAACCACCTTCATCATTTTTTTCCTAGTCCTTAGCTTTTCATTTAAAGTTTCAAGATCGCCTTCCTGACAATTTTTTTAGGTCTATCAGGCGGGGACGTTGTTACGAAATAATAATCATAACTGATTGGATCAACAATTAAGCCGTTGTCAATGACATATTGGTTTTCTACAACTGTTGTTCGTCAGCATCTAAATCAGATTGTCTTCCGATCTACCATTTGTAAATGAACTATCTTGGCAGAATGTAGAAAACCTTTAATACTTCATATTGGCCTTTTCAAACTTACATGTGGTTCGGTGACAATCCTATGTAGCACTCACTTTTTATTTACAGGTAAGTTAGCTATCCGGCTTGAGCCGATGGTAGCTGTGTGGGTCCTGGAATTCGCATATCCTCTTTCACACACCAACCTCATTCGATTGGGATCATGCTTTGACCATTTCGCTCCTGGACTTGGAGCTACTCCCGAATGAATGGTGTACACGTGCCGTAACGGAAAAAGTGGACATATTGAAGCTTTGTAACTACTCCTGATATGGCTTATACCCGGAAGTATATGTTTACTTCTCCACACAGGCAAATAAGAAATGTCTAATCTTGACCAATGTATGAAGATGAGATTTGGTTGGTTGAAGACTGACTACCTTGTAAAATATTTTGTTCTTTTTGAAGGATCTTGAGGGCTGGCAACTATTCTCTCCCGAGTATAGCTGAGGCCTGTTGCATCACGAAAAAAGTGAAGGTACTCTTTTAATGACGGAAAACTTACTTTAAGTTTATTGATTTCGTATCATTTCCTTTCGGTTCTGCTTGTATGTGGCCCTAAAAGTATCAGCAACTTCTCATGAAGTCTTCTACCGAGTTTCTTAAAAGATCTGAATCAGACCCATCGACAGCTACAAATTTCCCATTTCTAGTTTTTTCCATTTCTGTTGTACTTATTCAACTACCTTTACGCCTCCGAAATTAGTTTACATCATTTGAAGCCGTCTAGTATTGATCTCCGGGTTTCTCAATCACCGTGATTGTAATATCATGGCTACAATGGCTGAATTAAATTCGATCGTTGCACAGATTTCCCGAAAGGTCTTTTTTCTCTTTCGGCATTTTCCATGCCTAATTGTAATTTATAACCATAAAATATATGGTGGAAATAGGGACGTACTTAACGCAGATTTGAGTTGCCATTTTTAGTCCACACCATTGCGTGTAGAAGGTCTCTTCCTTCTGCGTGTCGGTTTTAAAAAAACACAAGACAAGAGAGACTGCATCATTCACTGCAGACGAATTGACATTCTTGCGCATTGAGACTATCACGGAAGATGGCATTAGCTCGTGTCGCTCTGATGATAAACTGATGCCCACAAAGAGACCTGTAGAACTTCTGTTATCGTAACAGTATTTGGGAATCAAGGATTAATTTTCCTAACGTTGTGTCTGACGTTAAGTTAATCCCCGTGAAAATTTCGTGGCCCTCGTTAAGCACTGTTCGATAATCATATCACTTGGAGCTTCGCTCAAGAAGGACTCCTTTTCTGCGAATTGTGAATGTTCCTTGAGTTGATAATTTCTTGTAATTCTCTGATACTGTATTTGCCTCCAGGGCTTCCATATGAGAATAGTGATGTGCAAATTTTTCATAGAAAAAATGACCAGCTGCGTGAGAAAACGGAAGCATAATATTAATTGCCTTCAAATGAGGTTCTTGACCCCTGTTCAATCTAGTCACTTACGATTGCAATACGATTATGATCTTCTCTATTTACTGCAGCCAAAGTTAAAGGTTCGGAAAATGTCACCGTCCTAATTTTGGATTTCCTAATATGGTTTTTGTTTTGGTCATGCAGTCTCATTTTCTTGTAAATGTTGAATATTGTTTTTGTCATCCAAACGTTGTTGATTAAGATCGCAGATCTTAGATTTTGTCATCTCCTCTGACGGTTGCAAATGTCTTCATAACCACATGTAGAATCCCCCGAGCAAAGTTTGAAAGTGCGTTCCCATTGATGTTGAGTAGGCATGGCCATTCAGTTTTTTGACTAAAGTTGTCATTGTGTAAATGAAACACCAACGTTTTTCTATACCATTTCCTGACATAGTGTATTCAATCGTGCCTAGAAATTACTTAACTGCAAACCCCCTAAAGGGGGTACAAGTTTGGACCCTTCAAAAATTTCTTCAGCTGAGGTTCGATTTGAACACCTTACCAGTATAATGGATGATCTAATATCATAACGCATGTGGATTGTTCACTTTTTTAGCAGTTATTTAGTGTATGCAGAAGAGTAGAATATATATAGTATTAGTACTTGATGTTGAAATATTAAAGAAATACTGATACCCTACACTGCTTATATCAAAAGAAGAGGTTCTGTATTTCAGCATTACACAATCGTCGTGCCGAAGCTTTCACAAGATGAACAGCTATTCAAACGTTGTTTGAGAATAGGAAATCGAGACGTGACACGCGAGTGAAGACTTGATTAAATCTTCCGAGTAAGACAGCATTGATGCAGCAAGAACATGATTGTATAGCATTACAGAGAAAGTGGATGTCAGAATGAAAATATGTGATACGATATTCTTATCAAGACGATGGTACTGTGACATAATATTACTATTTCATTCAAAACCCTGGATATGAAGAATTTTCATCAAGGGACATCTGAAATAAATGACTTTTTCTTTTCTATGAAATGTGTGGCACTTTGTTACTAATCAAAGCATACAGTGAGCTTATATGAAAGGATTATTTGATTAGCCCACAGTTTGGTTGCTTTGTGATTACCAGTGTAACTAAGTTGGTATCGAACACAGGCCTGACTATACCGTCAAAAATTTCCACCTAACCGTCTAAGGGAAGATCTCAAAGGAAACTAAAATCGATTCTTTTCTTGCCTCATCCATCAGATCACCGGTGTCAGACCCAAAGTAAGGTTTCTTCGGGGGTTAGAATATAATGAGTTCGATAGCTGGTTATTTCATTATGCAATCGTGAAAATATTACTAATGATAGACCGGAACCTAGTGAATCCTACACAACTCTGTAATAACACAACTCTTTGTATTAAACAATTTCTATCAGGCTAACGATCAAGAACAAGGTGAGAGCGTTATGACTGCTAAGTAGATTTCTTCAGCACGAAGCACTATGAAATAGTATTATAGTTGCATATAAACAGGAAGTATAGCAATTGCTTGATAATCATTGATAAATTTATACTTACGTTTTTTACAATTGGTATCACAAAATTTTTGAATCCCATGGGCCCACCTAAAACAAACCGCTGTACCTTCCCAATACTATATGACTGTGATACCCTTGTCTAATTAGAGGGAGAAGAAAATCCACGGTTTTTAAATGGTAAGCCATTGTATGATATCAGTTAAGTAGCTCTAAAAGCACTACTGCTTCGTTTTTAAGATTCAATATTGAATTTTTTTATTAGCTCTAAGCCAATACGAATTAAGGAATACATGCTGATGTCCACTGCTGATTTCTGAATTTCACAGCATTGTAAGAAGGACTTTAGGCGGCATGAGCCGTTTAGCCTTACCGGACACTTCAAAATAGGATCCTCGAATTATTGGAACGCCTGTTGCACCCTAAACCACTAATTAAAAATCGAAGATTCCCGTCCATCCTCAAAATTATTTCTTTAATCACCGCATCACTTAGAGATCGATTTAATCTCATATTATTATCTTTTTTCATACATTGTACAAACTATTCCAATGAAGTCTCGTGACATCTCTGTTAATGTTCTCATTTTAAGGCGAATTCTGACGTTGTAGATGCATAACACAAAAAGCTTTACCAGTTCGGGGATGCCTGTCATATTTCAAGTTACCCATCAACTTGAACATCATTTTAACGCGCTTTCTCTTTACTATACCTTAGTGGTTTAGGGTGCAACAGGCGTGCCAATAATTCGAGGGTTCTATTTCAAGGTGTCCGGTAAGACTAAAAAGCTTATGGCAGCTTAATTCTATCTAAACATGCTGTGAAATTTAGAAATTAGCAGTTTACGTCGCCATTTATTCCTTAATCCCTTTGGCCTACAGCTAGTAAAGAATTTCAGCTTACCAGAATTTACTTACCGGTGAGAAAACGTTGAGAAGTTTAGAAATTCAAATCGTCCTATAAGCTTAATAAGAGTGTTCGATAAGGCACTCTGTGGTGCAAGATTGGAGCAGAAGCTTTGAATTTTCTCCTTTAGTAATAGTGTTCGAGTTCTTTCTCGTCTCGATGCCCAAAGAAAGTAATAGATTCTGCTATTAACTTTCGACCTCCCCGATAAACACCACCTTTACGAAGACACTTATGTGTCGGGTGGGGAGGATTGCGTGCTACAGTGAAATTTAGAGCTGTGTCGGTGGTAGTTCACTACAAGAAGGGCTACCCCTACCGAATTGGTCTAAATGGAGTAGCCAGACGAAGAGTGTTCTGGTAGAAGGCAGCAGTTCTGCAGTAGCCAAGTTGGCGGAAATCATAGTTATTGGTACGGCAACTTGGACATTAGTCCCAGGCGTGGTCAGAGTGGCTGTAACGGCTGGGATACTGCCGGGGTGGAAGGCAACGGGAAACCACCACTCTATTCTCCCTAGTTTGCTAACAGCGAAAAGAGAACATATGAACAATGGTCTTTCGCAGGTCAAAATGTAGTTCCGGAGGTAAAATATCCCCCCATTCGGATCTCCGGGAGGGAGATGGCTTGGGAAGGACTATTGGACGAGAAAGTAATAATGGGGGGAAGACAAACAGAGAAAGAAAGACAAGGAAGAGCAAAAGATTTAGGATAGGGACATGGAACGTACGTACTGTGTTACAGGGAGGAAAATTAGAAAATCTTAAAGAAGAAATGAAACAAAATAATTTAGATTTGGTAGGAGCTTGTGAAGTTAGATGGGAAGGTAATGGGAAATTGGACAGCGAAGGATATAGAATGTTTTACTCAGGTAATGAAAGGGGCGGTCATAATGGCGTAGGAATAATTCTTGGAAAGCGCTTAAAGGAGAGGGTAGTGAAAGTAGAATTTATTGATGATAGAGTTATGATGTTAAGACTTAAAGGGTAAACGAAGGATCTAGTGGTGATACAGACATATGCACCGACGACTTCGCATGCAAATGAAGAAGTAGAGGAAAATTATGAGAAAATAGAAGAAATTATAGTTAGGGAGAAGAACAGTGCATGCATAATTCTAATGGGAGATTTCAATGCAGTTGTGGGAGAAAAACAGGAAGGTAGTATCATAGGCAAATATGGTTTAGGCGAAAGAAATGAAAGGGGAGAGGGACTGGTGAATTTCTGTAGACAGAATTTTACTAGTAATTGGGAACACTTGGTTCAATCAATACAAGAGAAGAAGATATACATGGAAATCACCAATAGACGGCGGAAGATATCAGATAGACTATGTTCTGATTCAGGACAGGTATCGTAATAGCTTAAAGAACGCGAAGACCCTTCCCGGGGCTGATATTTTCTCTGATCATAATCTTGTGCTGGCCGAAGTAGATATTCAACTGAAAAATGTAGGCAGAAAAAAAGTAGGTAACAAAGTGTTGAATACTGAAAAGTTGAAAAACGGGGAAATAAGAAATCTTTTCGCTGAAAAGTTCGAAGAAAAATGTTCAAACGAGGAAAGTATAGGCGCAAGTAGTAGCGTACGGTGGGAACATATTAAACGTTGCTTACAGCAGGAAGCAGAAGAAGCAGTAGGTTACCGCGAACAAAAAACTGCTAAGAAACCATGGGTTACAGAGCAGATGTTGCAGAAAATGAGGGAGAGGAAGATGTGGATACAGGTTGATACAGAAGAGTGCTGAAAGCTGTACAGAAAGTTAAATAATGAATTAAGGAGAGAAACAGACAAAGCGAGGGAAGAGTTTTACAAAAGAAATTGCGAGGACATAGAAGAATTAGTAAGAGTTGGGAAATATGAGGAAATGTACAAGGAGGTGAAATCTATGGAATTTCGGAGGAAACAAGGTAGTATCATGATGGCAGTAGAAAATAAGAATGGGAAGGTAGTCAGCGAGAGAAATGAGGTCTTAGGGAAGGTGGAAAGAATACGTTGAAGACTTATATGAGAGTAGGGATAGACCGTGCAGCCTAAATGTTGAAGTGGAAAATGAAGTAGGCGAGGATGATAAAGGATTTAGTATTCTTAGGGATGAGTTTGAAAAGGCTATATCCGAGATTAGAAATGGAAAGGCAACAGGAATAGATAACATACCGATTGAATTCATTAAAAATATAGGAGACAAGGGAAAGAAAGAATTGTGACGACTATGCAATGAAATATATGAAACAGGAGAATGGCCAAGAGACTTTCTGAAAACGATCATGATACCAATGGCTAAGAAATCGAACCCAAAGAGATGTGAGGATTATAGAACTATTAGTTTCATATCTCATGCAGCTAAAATTCTGCTCCGAATACTGAACAGAAGGTTATATGGAAGAACAAATAAAGATGTTGAGGAGGAACAGTTCGGGTTCAGAAGAGGCAAGGGCACAAGAGATGCTATTGGATTATTAAGGGTGATCGGTGAAAGATTTATAGAAAAAGGAAAAGAGGTGTATGTTGTATTTATTGATCTAGAAAAGGCTTTTGACCGCGTGAATTGGGAATTGTTGTTGTAAGTTCTAACAAAGATAGGGTTGGAATGGAAAGATAGAAGACTCATAAGAAACTTATACATGAACCAACAAGTAAGTGTTAGGATAGGGGAAGAACTGACGGAAGAGAGTGCAATTGGAAGGGGAGTTCGACAAGGATGCTGCCTCTCGCCAACACTATTTAATGTCTATCTAGAAGAGATAGTGAAAAAGAGCCTACATGATGATGATGGCATTTCGGTAGGAGGTAGAATGATTAGATGCATAAGATTTGCAGACGATATGGCCCTTGTTGCAGAATCTGAAAAGAAAATAAAAAAAAATGTTAGAAAAAATGAGAATTGGCTTTGAAGAATATGGGGTGAAAATAAATGTTAGAAAGACAAAAGCCATGGTAATTGGAACGAAGGGGTCTGTGTCAAATATAAAAGTAGGAGGGAAGAAAATAGAACAAATGAATAGTTTTCGATACCTGGGTTGTGTTCTTAGTAATGACATGAAATGCGAACGTGAAATAAAAGTAAGGATAGGAATGGCGAAAGAAGCCTTTAAAAGAAAGAAAAGTCTGTTTTGTGGGACCTTGAACAAAGAGTTGAGAAAAAGACTCATAAAATGCTTCGTATGGAGTGTTGTGCTGTATGGGGCGGAAACGTGGACATTGCGTAAGGGTGACGAAAATCGACTGGAAGCCTTCGAAATGTGGGTGTGGCGAAGAATGGAAAGAGTTAGTTGGGTCGAGCGGAAAACGAATGAGAGAGTGTTAGAAATGGTGGGTGAGAAAAGAACACTTTTAGATATTATTAGGAAGAAGAAGAGAAACTGGTTTAGACATTGCCTAAGAAGAGATTGTATCATGACGGGCGTCCTAGAGGATATGGTGGCGGGAAAGAGAGGGAGGGGGCGAAGGAGACTACAATTAATGGATGATATTAAAACAGAAAGATCATACGCGAAGACGAAAAGGTTAGCGGAGGACCGTGGAGCATGGAAGCTTCACAGCTGCGGCAAGTGACCTGCCAATAAAGGCAGAATACCTATGATGATGATGATTAACTTTCGCTTAGCCTGAAAGTTAAACTTGCCTCTATAAAAATTTCGAGGCGTCTTTTGCAACCTTGACTCACTTCATCAACATGCTATATGGATAACGTTACGTATCTATCACACTAATCTTCAGGCCTTAACCTTAGACCTTAAAGTCTTTCTGAATCGCACGGTTTATCTTGCACTACAGACTACCATCATAACCCTGCAAACCCAGGCTAGAAGACGGCCTGGCCCGACCCGAATGGTTCTGAATTCTGTGCCCGGCCCGAATCTCGAGCCGGGCTCTAACCGGGCTGTGCACATTCCGGGCCGATACGGGCCGATCAATGTAAAAGACGGATCGGATACTAATCTTGGAAGCCTGTGTTAATCGTAATGAGTTTGGGAAATTAACTCTTTATTCAAGACTACTACTGTTACTGCTATTATTATTATTATTACTATTATTATTATTATTATTATTATTATTATTATTATTATTATTATTATTATTATTATTATTATTATTATTATTATTAATACTATTTCTACTACTACAACTGCTACGACTTCGCGTCAGAGTTGACATGTCTGGTGGTACATACTTAGAATCTAAGTACAGAAAAAAATGTAGAAATACTAGTTATTATGGCCGGTCTGCGTAGAATGCGAAGAGATGCTTGACGAGGAGCAATGGTGGCTCAGTACGTAAAGCATTCACATCTGGTGCTAGAGATTGTCGGATCGATCCCTCCTCGTGTTATGTGAGCTTTGTGGTGGACAAACATCGTGAGCGTGGGAGTTTTTAGATTAGCCCGTTTTCGTCCACTGTCTTCATTCTCCCAAATCATCGATCATCATCCATATGTTTTAGCCGTAATTGCCTAAAGAACATATGAGAAAGTCAAGTACTTGACCTACTAATTAGAATTTGTTCCGCCAGCATTAGGCCAGGAAGCCGAAACCATGAACTGGCGTGTTCATAAGGTTAGCGCAATTTGTAGTAATGTTCAATTAGCACGGCAGATTCCAAATCATATTACATGTTTTTATATTCTTTATAATTCGATGCTGCAATATTAATAACAAAAAACAATGATGAAATAAATCACCCGGACCCCAGGATCGATGAAGTGTTCCTGGAACGGTTCGTAGCAAGTAAATAATAGAGCTTATGACGGAATGCGAGGCAGTAAATAAAAAGAAATCCACACATATCATTGTTCAACGAAAAATAGCTCGAAAGTTCCCTGGATGAAAAATGTATAGATCTCAGCTATCAAAAATACGTTTAGAAGATCGAGAAATTCAAATCCTCCAATAAGCTTAATAAGAGTGTACGATATGGCAGTCTGTAGGGCAAGATGAACCGTGCGAGTCAGAAAGACTTTAAGGTTCTATAGCCTTAAGATTATTGTGATATCAATATAGTGTAGCGTTATCAAATATAGCAGCTTGATGAAGTGAGTCAAGGTTCCAAAAGACGCCCCGAAATTGTTTATACACGCAAGTTTAACTTTCAGGCTAATCGAAAGTTAATAGCAGTATCTATTACTTTCTTAGGGCACCGAGACGAGGAAGTACTCGAACACTATTACTAAGAAAGAAAATTCATTGATTCTGCTCCAAGATGTGGAAAATGAGCCTCGGAAGTTTTATTTCTTTCAGGTTTAACTGCAGCCAAAGTTAACGGTTCGGAAAATGTAACCCTCTTAATTTTGAGATTCCCTAAGATGGTTTTTGAGATTACCTAAGATGGTTTGAGATCCCTAAGATGGCCTTAACATCACTTATAATGAAGCAATATTTGATATTAAGAAAATGAGTCAATAGTTTCAGGCTTTAGAGCATATCTCCGTTCCTGAGTACTAAAAGCTCTTTCAGTAGACGCACTAGAAGTAGGGATGACGAGATACTGACGCACTAATTTACACAACTTTGGTAATGTTTGTTCTTGTAGCTTCCACCACTGGAGTATATCTACTTCTCTTACACATGATGACATGTTGAGGTAGATGTCTACTTCATCATAAAATTCATCAGAGACTGAATGTCTATCTTCCCAATCCATTAGTTTATTCTTCTTGGTAGGTGGTTCCAAGTTATGACAAGTAGCCTAAAGGAGACGATGGTGATGAGAAATAAATGAAATAGTGGAATAAATAAAGTGGAGGGAAAGAGGAGAACGTCGCAAACCCCCTGAACGCTGTTTGTCCACCACAAAGTTCACTTGGAGAGAGCTCGGATTGAACCAGGGACCCCATACACCAGAGGTGAACGCTCAACCACTGATCCGCCGTTCCAGGAACACCTAAACGACCCTGTCGACTTGGTGATTTATTGGATCATTATATTTTGTTATATTTGTAGCATCATACTATAAACAATACATGAACATGTAACACCATTCGATAATTCCCTTGCTAATTGAACATTACTTCAAATTGCACTGATCTTATGAGCATGCCAGTTCATGGTTTTGCCTTCCGTGGTCCAATTGTAGCGTATCAAATTCTGCTTACTAGGTCAAGTACTTGACTTTAGCATATGTTCTTTAGCAAACTACGGCTCAGGCTATATGGATGATGATGGGAAGAATTGGCGGAAAGAAAACAGTGGGAGGAAGCAGGACCATGCCAGAAATACCCCCGCACACGATGTTTGTCACATAGCATGAGTAGGGATTGATCCGACGACGTCTACCACTACATGTGAGTGTTTTTTTCTACTGAGCCACTGTTCTCCCTCGTAGATCAAGCATCGGTTCACATTCTACGCTGACCGGCCATAATAACTAGCATTTCTCCATTTTATTCTTTACTTAGAAGGTAAATTCGGTACCCCCAGACATGTCAACTCTGACGCGAAGTCATAGTAGTTGTAGTACTATTAGCAGTGGTCGTAGTAGTAATAGTAGAAGTAGTAATAGTAGTAGTAGTATAAGTAGTAATAGTAATAGTATTACCAGTACATCGCAGTCTTTAATAAAGAGTAAGTTTCCCAAACACGTTAGGATTAACATAGGCTGACAGTAAGACCGTACAAACACGGCAAAATACAGGTAGTGGAGGACATTAAGAAACAAATAGGCTGACAACATTAATTTCCGAACTGTTTTTAGAGTATCCGGGCCGAGCCGGGCTCGGCCCGAAGTGTGCCGGCCCGAAATGTGCCGGGCCCGTTTAGGGCCCGGTACAGTTTGATATTACTTGAAACATGTCGGACCGGGTGGGGCCGGGCCGGGCCGGGCACCCGGCCGAACTGGGCGCGCTCGGCCCGTGCAGGGCTCTGACTACAATATCGCACACTTTTATTAAGCTTATTGCAGGTTTTGAATATCTCGATTTTCGAAACGTTTTCTCAGCGGTGAGTAACCAACTCTATTAGCTTTTTGACACCTTTCATATCTGAGACGGATTGAACAGCTACAAGTATTTCTGTAATCTTATTTATTAAATTCAACACTACCTTAACTCGCTGACGTGATTAGAGCTTGCGTGTTCTGTCCATCGAGTAAAAGCTATCTTCTCAAGAGCAGAAGGCTAGTGCACAAAATGTACCAGATTAATTGCGAGTAGTTGAGGCTTACGAAGTGTACTAATCTCTAACACTGAAGCAGACTGTCCATTGGCCTGGTAAGTATGCGAGCATATCCATATCCGATGACCTAGATCACCTAGATCACCAATTAAATTACTCTATAAAAATAGAAGCATAAAATCGTCTGAAAAATTCTGAATAGATGATCGCTGCATATAGCAGAATAACATGGCAAACTGCCTATAGTACATTCCTTGCACAGTCCAGCTAACAGCCGTTAACATTGGCAAGAAGAAAATCGAAACAAAGATACGAGCATAGATCAATGACCTTATGTCTATGATTGACCTTATGTCCTACAAAAGCTGGAGCAATAAGTTGAAAACAACAGTGACGTGTAGTAGAGCTTTCAATCTTATGCTCCCTCTTGGATAAAAATGTACATGCATTCTTTCCATGTACCTCATATCGAAACATCGTTCTGTGTTAAGAGAGTAAAACTTTGTTTCTTTTAGGAGATTCGAAAACTAAACGGTAGTTACACAATGTTTAGTGTCCTTGCAGATGGCATAATCCTTGGAGTCTATCATCTGCTGTTGAACATTTTAACATATAAACAAACATTGTTTATAAACGTCAATTGAAAAGTACTGTAGTAGGCGAATGTTATATCTAAATGAATTGGTTTAACTCGTTAACTTGTGAGTGTCCTCCTACGGTTTCATTTTGTCTTCGGATAACAAAGCAGCTCTTTTAAAGGATTCCGAAATATGTAAACAGAACAATAAACCACCACCATGTTTTATACCTTGTCCTTACACCTTCATTTAAAATTTCATCAAGATCGTCTTCATGTCCATTTTGTTAGGTCTATAGGGCGGGGACGGTATTACAAAGTAATAATCATAATAGATTGGATCACCATTTTAGCCGTTGTCATGATATATTGGTATTCTACAACTGTTGTTCGTCATCATCTATATCAGATTGTCTTCCGATCTGCATTTGTAAAAGAACTCCCTTGCAGAATGCAGAGTACCTGGAATACTTCATACCCCTCTTTTACACTTACATGTGTCTCGTTCACTATCCTATCTTGCAAAAACTTTTTATCTACAGGTAAGTAAGCTTATTCGACTGGAGCCGATGGTAGCTGTGTGGATGCTGGATTTCGCATATCCTCTTTCACTCACAACCTCAAACGATTGGGCTCTTGGGTGGACCATTTCCCACCTAGACTTGGAGCTACTTCCGAATTGAATGTTGCACACCTGTCGTGTTAGTTGGGGAAAAAGTGGCCAAATTGAAGCTTTGCAACCACTTCCTTGTTATACCTGATATGCTTATACCAGGAGGGACATGTTTCCTTCTCCATATATGGGAATAAGAAATGTGTAATCTCCAACATTTTGTTAGGATATAGATTTGACTCCTAATTCACAGGCTACTAACTCATAGTTGAAGACTCTGAATAATTTGCACAGTTCTTTTTCTTTTTGAAGGATCTTAAAGACTTGAACTCTCTTGAGTATAGCTGAGGTCGTGTCACAGCCTGTTGGATCATAAAAAAAAGTGAAAGCAAACTTTTGATGACGCTAGGTGGAAGGTGGCACTAGCTTAACGTGTCGCCCTGAGGATAAAATGATGCCACCAAAAGTCCTGTAGAACTCTGTTATCGTAATAGTATTTGGGAATGAAGTATTAATATTGGTAACGTTGTGTCTGACGTTGAGTTAATCCCCCAGAAAATTTCGTGGCCTTCATTAAGCACTATTCGATAATCATATCACTTGGAACTTCGATCAGAAAAGCTTCTTTTCCTGCTAATTTTGAATGTTCCTTTTGTTGTTAATTTCTTGTAATCTTCTGATAGCGTATACTGCAGCCAAAGTTAACAATTCGGAAAATTTCACCGTCTTAATTTTGAGATTTCCTAATATGGTATTTGTCATGAAGTTTCATTTTGTAGTAAATGTTGCAAATAGATTTCCTCATCCAGACGTTGTTGTATAAGATCGCAGATCCTAGATTTTGTCATCTTCTCTGACGGTTGTAAATGTCTTCATAACCCCATGTAGAGGTCCCCAAGCAAAGTCTAGAAGTGAGTTCTCAATGATCTTGAGTAGGCATGGCCATTCAGCATTTTCAGTAAAGTTGTTGTAGTGTACATGATACACCAAAGTTCTTCTATACCAATTCCTGACTTAATATATCCAATCGTGCTTCGTAATTACTTAACTGCAAAACTCCTAAAAGCGTTACAACACTGCACCGTTCTGTAAATTCTTCAGCAGTGGAACGATTTGAACACCTTTCCAGTATAATGGCTGATGTAAAGTCATAATCTATGTAATGTTATGTAATGTATGTCAATACTATGTAACGTCATAGTATTAGTACTTGATATTGGAATATTGAAATATTGAAGAAATATTGAAGAAATTCAGAGGAACCACACTGCTTATATCAAAAGAAGAGGTGTGAATCTCACCATTACACAATCGTTTTAGCTAAACTTACAAAAGATGAATAACTATCCAAAGGTTTTGAGAATAAGAAGTCGAGACGGCATTGACACACCAAGAACATGAGTGTATAGCACTAAATGGAAAGTGAATGAAACAGTGAAGAAATGTGATACGATATTGTTATCAAGAGAATGCTACCGTGATATAATATTACTTTTACATTCAAGAACTTGGTTATAGAGAATTTTCATCAACAGACATCTGAAATTAATGACCTTTTCTTCTGTATGAAATGTGTGGCACTTAGTTACTAATCAAAGCATACAATGAGATTATATGAAGAGATTATTTGATTAGCCCACAGTTGGGTTGCTTTGTGATGATCAGTGAAAATAATTTGGTAGCGAAAACAGGACTACCGTAAATAGTTTTTACCTAACCGTCTAAGGGAAGATCTCAAAAGAACCTAAAATCGATTCTATATTTGTCTCATCGATCAGATCACCGGTCTGAGTCCCAAAGTAAGGCTGCTTCGGAAGTTAGAATATAATGGGTTCCATATCAAGTTTTTATCATTATGTATTTGTCAAAATATTATTAATGATAGACCGGAACCTAGTGAATCCTACAAAGCTCAGTATGTAAGCCCTAGTAAGCAGAATGATGCTAATTAAGTGGATACTTGATAGCCTCGAGTATTAACACAGGAGATTTTCTATAAATATTGTATCCGTTAATAAGTTTTTATTAAGTTAACGATCTAGAACAAGGTGAGAGCGTTTTGCGTCCTAGGTAGATTTCCTCAGCCGGAAGCACTCTCAAATAGTATTGTAGTCGCATATAAACGGGAAGTATAGCAATTGCTTCATTATCATTGATAAATTAATACTTACGTTTTTTACATTTCGTATCACATGTAATCATGTGTAAGAGAACTAGATATACTGCAGTGGTGGAAGTAAGAAGAACAAACATTCCCAAAATTGTGTAAGTTAGCACGTCAGTATCTCGTCATTCGTGCTTCTAGTGCGTCTACTGAAAGAGCTTTTAGTACTACAGGCTATATAGCTCAGGAACGGAGAAATTGATTTACTCCTTTATTGACATCAAGCACAGGCCTAATTACAGTGTTACTTAGTATATACGTTATTAAGATTATATAGGGTAATAAAACTATTGGTAATAATTACATTTGGCTTAAATAAATAATAGAATTTTTAAAACTACTTACTCCCATTGCCAGTACATCAAGGTTGGAATTTTCTTTAACTAACCTGTAGGTTGCACTAATTCTCCATATAGGAGATCTGCTTAAGACGTTTGTTTTTGCTGTCAAAAAAAGTGTATTTATCGAAGCAGTGCGCAATTTAGTGTATGGTACGTGGATACATATTTGGTTGTTAAGTTCGGGATAGTCTATTTTGCCATGAAAGAGCTTGTGTAAAAGTGATAAATCAATATTTCTTCTCCTTAGTTCTAATGTTTCAAATTTAAATATTTAAACAAATTTAATGTAGCTTTCAAATTACGGGTAGAATTTTGTTTTCTTAAGCCTTAAAAACTTATTTTGAGTACGCTCAATCAAGAATGAGTATTTTTGTATATTAGGGTTCCATATATTACTACAATTTTCTAATTTCGACCTGACGTATGCATAATACAGTACAATTAAAGTTTGGTCATTTTGGAAATCTTTACTGACAGTAAATAGTATATCCAAAAGTTTTGTATCCTTATTGGGAAATAGTTTCAATATGTTGAATAAAGGATAGTTTTGAAGGAAAAAAACTCCCAAGTTCCGATTTTCTCGTATGTTCTTTAGGAAATTACGGCTGAAGATTGGTGGAATGAAGACAGTGGACGAAAACGGGCTAATCCGAAAACTCCCACTCTCACGGTGTTTGTGTACCACAAAGCTCACATAACACGAGGAGGGTTCGATCCGACGACCTCTAGCTCCAGATGTGAGTGCTTTACCTACTGAGCCACCGTTGCCCCTCGTCAAGCATCTGTTAGCATTCTACGCAGAGTGATTATAATAACTAGTATTTCTTTGATTTTTTCTGTTCTTAGATTGTTAAGTATTTACCACCAGACATGTCAACTCTGAAGCGAAGTCGTAGCAGTTATAGTAGCAGAAGTAGTAGTAGTAGTAATAATAGTAGTAATAGTATGAGTAATATAATAATAATAGTAGCAGTAGCAGTAGTAGTAATAATAAGAGTAATAGCAATTCAGAACTTTACAGTTCTCAATAAAGAGTTAATTTCAAAAACACATTACACAGGCTGCCAACATTAGTTCCGATCCGTCTTTCCAGAGCCGGGCCGGCCCGGTTCGGCCCAATATGTTCCCGGCCCGGTTCGGCCCGAAAGGTGCCCTGCCCGATTCTGTCCGGATTGTGGCCAGCCCGGTAAGAGCCCGGCTCGAGATTCGGACCGGGCGGGCCGGGCGGGGTTGTGCCGGGCAAAGAATTCAGATCCATCCGGACTGGTTTAAACTCACTGACATGCGGAATAAAAAGTCTTTAGCTGAGAAAGAATGAATATCACGGTGAGTTCATAAGATAAAGAGAAAGCGAGTTAAATTAATGGACAAGTTGATGGGTCACTTGCGATAGAGCAGCCATCCCCGAGCTGGTGAACCTTTATGTAATATGCATCTGCAACGTCAGAAATCAATTTAAAATGAGTACATTAGCAGAGATGTCACTTGACTTCATTGTAATAGTATTCTACAATGTCTGAAAAGAAATATTAATAAGAGAAGCTATGGTTAGAGAAATAATTGTGAGGATCAACGGGGATGTTCAATTATTAATTAGTGGTTTAGAGTATAACAGGCGTGCCAATAATTCGAGGGATCTATTTCGAGGTGTCCGGTAAGGCTCAACGGCTTATGCCGGCTTATGTCCGGCGATGTAATGCGATTTAATGTAATGTAATGCATAATGTAATGCATATTGTAGTGTGATGCCTACTTATGTTCTTAACACGGTAGCAGACGTGTCCTTGGCCATGTCTACTTAAGATCATTGAGAACTCATTTGTAGACTTTTGTCGGCGACCTTTCCATGTGGTTATAACGACATTTACAACCGTCGGAGGGGATGACAAAATCTAAGATCTGCGATCTTAATCGATAATGTCTGGATAATGAAATCAATATGCAACATTTACAAGAAAATGAAACTATAAAAAACTATATGGAGGAAATCTAAAAATTAAGACGGTGACCTTTTCCGAACTGGTAAACTTTGGTTAAAGTACAAAAGGTCAGAATCGTATTGATATTCTTCCAAAGGGACTAGATCGAACACGAGACTAGAAATTTGATTTGTACGTAAGTAAATTAATGCTTCCGTTTTCTCACGCAGCTAGTTATCGTTTATATGCAAAATTTGCACATCACTATACTCAGCAGTTGGAAACTTTGGAAACACCTACGGTATCAGTGGATTACAAGAAATTAACAACTTAAGGAACATTCACAATTCACAGAATAAGCGGCCTTCTTGAGCGAAAATCCAAGTGATATGATTATCGAACAGTGCTTAAGAAAGGGCACGAAATTTTCTTTGGGATTAACTCAACGTGAGACCCAACGTTAGCAAGATTAATCCTTCAATCCCAAATACTGTTACGATAAGTTCTACAGGACTTTTGTGGGCATCAGTTTATCATCAGAGCGACACGTTGAGCTAATGCCACCTTCCTTGTGTCATAATGTCTCAATGCGCGAGATTGTCAATTCAAGTGCGGTGAATATTGAAGAGTCTCTATTGTCTTGTGGTTTAAAACCCACACGTAGAAAGAAGAGTCCTTCTACACGCAATGGCTCGGACTAAAAATGGTAACTCAAATCTGCGTTAAGTACGTATATAATTTATGCTAAACTCTATTTTCACCTTATATTTGATCGATGTAAATTACAATCTTGGATATAAATTAAATTACGATCGTACTTAATTCTGCCATTGAAGCCACGACAAATGAATCACAGTTTTTGAGAAACCTGGAGATCAATACTAGACGGCTTTCGAAGGACCAAAGGCAGTTGTATATGGACAAGAGTAATAGAAGAAACTAGAAACGGGAAATCTGGATTCTGCTGGTTGGTGTGATTCAGATCTTTTAAGAATCTTTTTAGAAGACTTCATGAGCAGTTTCTGATTCTCTTATAGCCACATACAAGCAGAACTGAAAGGAAATTCTACGAAATTATCCATTATCGTCATTAAAATATTGCTTTCACTTTTTTCATGATGCAGCAGGCTTTGACACGACCTCAGCTATACTCAGGAGTGAATAGTTGTCTGCCTTGAAGCCAAGTTCAATCAAAAAGAAAAAAAATCTGCAGATAGTCAGTGTCTTCAATCAATTAAATGTGAATCCTGACAAATGATTAGGTTAGACTTGTCTTTATTCACCTGTATGGAGACGGAAAAATGTCTCCCTGGCATAAGCCATATCAGATATATCAAGGAAGTAATTAGAAAACTGCAATATGGCCACTTTTTACATTAGTTACACAGCTGCTGTGCAGCATTCTATTCGGAAGTACCTCCAACTTCAGGAGCGAAATGGTCTAAGCCTAAACCCAATCGAAAGACGTTGGTCAGTTGACCCACAAACCTATCGTCAGTTCCAGGCGGATAATCTTACTAAGTGACTGCAAGATAGGATTGTGAGCAAGCCCGATGTTCGTGTAAAAGAGCCGATATGAAGTATTGAAGGTTTTGTGCATTCTGCCAAGAGAATTCATGTAGAAATGGCAGATCCGAAGATTATATGATATAGATGTTAACGAACAACAGCTGTAAAAAAACCAATATGTCATTGACAATGGATTTATTTTTGATCCAATCAGTTATGATATTTATTCTGTGATATCGTCCGCGGCTTATCGACCTAAAAAAAATGGACATGAGGACGATCTTGATGAAACTTTAAATGAAGGTGTAAGGAAAAGCTAGAAAACATGAAGGTAGTGTATTCTTCTCTTTAGTTATTTTGGAAATTTTTAACACGAGCTGCTTTGGTACGCGAAGAGAAAACGAAACCGTAGCAGCACACGTTTAAGATATCGATCAAAAACTAATTCATTGAGATATCACATTCGCGTACTAAAGTATCATTCAATTGTAAGTTAATAACAATTGTTTATTGTTTGATTGTTTATATGCTATGATGTTCAACAGCAGATGATTGACTCCGAGGATTCTGCCATCTGCAAGGAGACAAAATTGTGTAACTGCCGTTTAGTTTTCGACTCTCCTACAAGGAAGTAAAGTTTAACACTCTTAATAAAGAACAATGTTTGGATATTCCATACATGCAAAGACTCCGTGTACATTTTTATCCAAGAGGGCACAAGAATGAAAGCTCGATTCCAGTTGGTTTATACTTATTGACCTAGGTTTAATACGATACAAGGATAATCAATCCTTATTGCACAGCACCTTGTTCATTTGCGACTATTCCAAGCTGCTTTTCAGACAGAAGGCCTAGAAAGCTTAACAATTATCCGTAACACTTATTTTACAGGCAGATTATAGGCCTGAAACTCGATTAGGAGATTTTTAGGTTATTAGGTACGTGATTACCCTGTAGACACAGGCCCGCTTCCCTTGGGCTGTGAGACAAGACCGGACGATGAACTTATAAAGCTAGCGGTTTAAAGCAGTGATTCGCGATACAGAAAAGTTATACAAGCCTGGTTGAACAGGTGTAGAACACAGCCATCAACAAATTTATCAATTGACAGAATTTTTTTTGTAGTCAGTTAGCATTAGTTGATTTTCAATTAGTGCACCTGAAAGATATAAAACTTCATAGGCTCACTTTCCACATCTTGGAGTAGAAGCCCTGAATTTATCCCTTAGTAATAGTGTTCGCGTACCTGCTCGTCCCGGTGGCCAAAGAATGTAATAGATACTGCTTTTAACTTTCGATTAGCGTGAGAGTTAAACTTGCGTCTATAAAAAAATTCAGATGCGTCTTTTCAACTTTGACTCACTTCGTTAAGATGCTATATTGATAACGCTACGTAACTATCACACTAATCAGGAATTTCTGTAATCATATATCTTAAATTCAACACTACCTCATTTAGCTGAAGTGAATAGAGCTTCTGTGTCCTGTCCATCGACTCAAAGGTATCTTCTCAAGAGCAGAAAGCTTTACCACAAAATGTATCCGATTAAACACCAGCAGTCCAGGTTTACGAAGTGTACGCTAATACCTAAGTAAAACCAACCGCTGTTCGTTCCCAAAGGTACAGGTCTGTGATACTCTCGTCTTATTAAAGGCAGAAGTAAATCCATTGTTTTTTCAATTGTACGCCATTGTGTACTCTGACTTAAGGAGCCCTGAAAGCACTACTGCTTCGTTTTTAGTACCTTGGTACACATCACAATATCCTACGGCTTCTGATTCATTGTTCAATTTTTTTACTAGCTGTAAGCCAATATGAATTAAGTAATAGATGCCGATGTCCACTGCTGACTTCTACATTACAGCATTGTAAGAAGAACATAAGCCGGCCTAAGCCGTTTAGCAATACCGGAAAACGGAAAATGGAACTCTCGAATTATTTACGCGCCTGTTGCACTCTAAACCACTAATTAAAAATCAAACATCCCCGTCCATAATCAAATTTATTTCTTTAATCACCGCATCACTTAGATATCGAATTAATCACCTATTAATATCCTTTTTCAGAAATTGTAGAACACTATTACATTGAAATCAAGAGACCTCTCCCCTAATGTTCTCATTTTAAGGCGATTTCTGACGTAGTGAATGCATGTTACAAAAAGGTACACAAGCTCGGAGATGCTTGTCTTATCGTAAGTGACACATCAACTTGTCCATCTTTTTAAAGCGCTTTCTGATTACTATAGCTTATGAGCTCACCGTGATATTCATTTTTTCTCATTCTTGTTCCGCACGTCACTGGGTTTAAAGTCGAATGTTTCGAATTTGCAAGTCCTAAGAACAATATTATCTGCCGTACTTTTCCCATTTCAACCCGCCCGCTCTCGTCGGTTGTACTGCATGCAAACTGATTCGAAACATTCTAATGAAAGTATTATGGCCGATCTCTACATCTACTGTTATTATCTTTTTATCTAAATGCATCCTGATATCTACAATTAGTAATACCATTTTTTCTGCTGAAAATCACAGCAAGCAGACTTGTAGACACCGTGTAAGGTGTAATTGACAAATTATGATCTCACTACGCTTTTATCAAATATTACTATGTCTGGTTGGTTGTAGTGCATGCTAACTCTTTGTATTCCTTTTGATAAAACAACAACACGTATCTCGATATCTTCTTTTAGCTAAATATCTGAATGTTTCTGCAGCTTCGTAAAACAGTGCTCTCTGAATAGTGTCTGAAGTATAGATCTAAGAACATATCTGTGTGTTTCATCTTACTTCTTGAAATGTTAATGGATCTTACCTGGACTGTAAAAGTTATGTACTCTAGGCAGGTTGCCATAATATTCCGCTATATGAAGCGATCACCTATGCAGAATTCAACAGACGATTTGGTGATTCTATTTTTGTAAAGGAATTTACTTGGTGATCTAGGATGGCTCTCGTCTACTGTCATGGATATGCTCGCAATCCTACAAGGCCTAATAATAGTCTGGTTCAGTGTTAAAGATGAGTACACTTCGTAAACCTGAACTGCTGGTTTTTAATCGGGTATATTTTGTGGAATAGCTTTCTGCTAATGAGAATATACCTTTGAAATGAAATGAAATCTTTGAGTTTTACGTCCCACGGTTATGCCGGTTTGGCTAAAGGAGACGGTGATAATGAGAGATGAGTGAAAATGGTGGAATGAAGAAAGTGGGAGGAAACGAGAGAATCCCGAGAAAACCCGCGAGCACGGTGTTTGTCCACCACAAAGTTCACTTGGCGGGGGCTGGGATCGAACCCGGGACCCCAAGCACCAGAAGTGAACGCTCTATCACTGAGCCACCGCGCCCCCCGCAGAAGATACCTTTGAGACGATGGACAGGACATGCAAGCTCTATTCACGTCAGTGAAATGAGGTAGTGTTTAATTTAATAAATAAGGTTACAGAAATTCTTCTTGTTGACGATTCCGTCTCAGATATGAAAGTTGTCAAAAAGCTAATACAGTTTGTGCACTAATTTGTTACAGAGGGAATTTTACCAGAATTTTACTCACCCGTGAGAAAACGTTTAGAAGTTCGAGAAATTCAAATTCTCCAATAAGCATAATAAGAGTGTGGGATTAGGCAGTCTGCATTAAATTTCAAGAAACTTTAGCGTCATTAAAAGACTGCTTTCACTTTTATTTTATGATACAACAGGCTTGACAGGACCTCAGCTATACTCAGGAGAGAATATCCGTTACACATAAGGTCCTAAACTAGTAAAGGATTCACATGCAGGATATTGGCCTGAAACTCTAATAGATGTTTTTTAGGTAATTAGAAACGTGTTTACTTTGTAGACCCAGGTCCGCTTCTCTTGGCCTGTGAAAGAAGTCCGTCCTATGAATTTGTAAAGCAAGCGGTTTAAAAAACTGTTAAACAGGCTACTAAGTAGTTAAACAGGCCAGGCACACAAGTGTAGAACAAAAAAATCAACAAATTATTAATTGACAAAATTTTTTTGTACTCAGGTTACGTTAGCAGATTTTGAGTTAACCGCACCTAAAATATACAAATCTTCCTAGGCTCACTTCCCACATCTTGGAGCAGAAGCCCTAAATTTTTTCCCTTGGTAATAGTGTTCGAGTACTTGCTAGTGTCGGTGCCGAAAGAAGTAATAGATACTTCTATTAACTTTCGATTAGCCTGAAAGTTAACTTGCGTCTATAAAAAATTTCAAGGCGGTTTTTGCAATCTTAACTCACTTTATCAAGATATTTATAACGCTACGTATCTATCACACTAATCTTCAGGCTATAGAACCTTAAAGTCTTTATCTTGCACTACAAAGGGAATATCACACAATCTTAATGAGCTTATTGGAGGAATTAAATTTCTCGATCTTCTACATATTTTCCACACCGATGAGTAAAGTTTTACTAAGTTCCCCTCTGTAGCAGATTAGTGCACGAACTGAATTAGCTTTATGACACCTTTAATATCTGAGACGGAATGATCAACAAGAAGTATTTCTGTAATCTTAATTATTAAATTAACACTAATTATCTCGCTGACTTGAATAGAGCTTGAATGTACTGTCCATCGACTCAAAGGTATCTTCTCAAAAGCAGAAAGCTACTCCACAAAATTTACCCGCAGTTAAGGGTTAAGAAGTGTACTGATCTTTAAAATTGAAACAGACTGTCCAATGGCCTGGTATGTATGCGAGAATATCTATGGCCGTTGACCAGAGCCATCCTAGAATTACAAGTAAATTCCTTTACAAAAATAGAGGCACCATATCGTCTGTGGAATTATGTTTAGATGATCGCTGCAAAAAGCGGATAGCATGGCAAATTGCTTGGAGTACATTCCTTGCACAGTCCAGCTAAGAGCCGTTAATATTGGCCAGAAGAAAGTCGAAACATACAGATATGAGCTTAGGTCTATACTTCAGAGTGTTTTCAGAGAACATTGTATTACGAAGTTGCAAAAACATTCAGATATTTTATTAAAAGAATATGTCGAGATACGTGTTGTTCTCTTTCAAAACGAATGCAAGCAGTTGGCATGCACTACAGCTAACCAGTCATTGTTATATTTCAAGAGAAGCGTACTCAGAACAGGATTTTTCAATTGCAACTTACACCCTCTAATAGACTAAAATCTTTGAAAAATTACTTCCATATGGCATATCTACAAGGCTGCCGCTGTGGCTTTCCGCAGAAATAATGGTATTACTAATCGTAGATATTAGTATGCATGCAGTACAACCGACGAGAAAGTGTGAGTTGAAGTGGGAAAAATACGGCAGCATATATTGTTCTTAGGACTTGCAAATTGAAAATATTCAAGTTTAAAACCAGTGACGTACTGAACAGGAAATCTTTAACTGAGAAAGACTTTATCACGGTGAGGTAATAAGGTATAGTAAAGAGAAAGCGCGTTAAAATGATGGACAAGTTGAACAAGCAACCCCGAGCTTGTGAATCTTTTTGTAATATGCATCCACTACTTCAGAAATCGCCTTAAAAAGATAACATTAGCAATGATGTCACTTGACTTCATTGTAATAGTATTCCACAATAAATGAAAAAAGATAATAATAAGAGATTAAATCGATCACTAAGTGATGCGGTGATTAAAAAAATGTTTTTGAAGATGGAGGGGTATTTTTGATTTTTACTAGCGGATTAGGGGGCAACAGTTGTGCCAATAATTCGAGGATTCTATTTCGAGGTGTTCGGTAAAACTAAATGGCTTATGGCGGCTTATGTCTCTAAAAATATTTTGAAATTTAGAAAGCAGTGGACGTCGCCATGTACTCCATAATTCCTATTGGCTAACAGCTAATAAGGAAAGTCAACAATGAATCGGAAACCGCAGTATCTTGTGTTGTATATCTAGGTCTTAAAAACGAAGCAATAATGCTCTTAGAGGTACTTAACTCACATTATACAATTGCGAAGCACTTAAAAAAGCTTAGACTTACTTCTCCCTTTAATGAGACGAGGATATCAATGTCATATAGTTTTGGGAACGTACAGCGGTTTTTTTTTTAGGTGGGCGCTTGGGACTGAATTATGCTGTGATTCCAACTGTAAAAAACATACTTATTAATTTATCAACGATATTCAAGCTATTGCTATATTTCGCTTTTATATGCAACTACAATAATATTTGAGATTCCTTCCTGCTGAAAAATCTACTTAGCACCCATAACGCCACACGTTGTTCTTGATCGTTAGCTTGATGGTAACTGTTTACTCCAAGGGATTTTGTTATTACGGATATATTGTTTAAAAAGAGTCTCCTGTGTTAACACTTCAGGCTATCAAATATGCATTTAATTATAGTCCTTGCTGCTCACTAAGGCGTACATACAGAGTAGTATAGTATTCACTAGGTTCGGGTCTATCATTAATAATATTTTCACGATTGCATCCTGAAAAAAATTGTTATGGAACCCGTTACATTCCAACCTCCGAAGGAGCGTTACTTTTGGTCCGAGACTGGTGATCTAATCGTTGAGACATATAAAGAATCGATTTTAGGTTCTTTTGAGATCTTCCCTTAGACGGTTAGTTGGAAAATATTTACGGTATAGTCAGTCCTGTGTTCGTTACCATCTTAATAACACTGTTCATCACTAGGCAACCAAACTGTGGGCTAATCAAATAATCTTTCTATATCATACTAATGATCTATATCCGGTCTGTAATTTCTTCCATTATTTCAACCCATATACAGGTACCTTTATCCTTCGAAAACTTCTTACATCATTTGAAGCCGTATAGTATTAATCTCCATGTTTCTTAAGAACCGTGATTTAATTGTCGTTGCTTCAATGGCAGACTTAAATTCGATCGTTGGAATACTTCCGGAATGTCTTTTTTAATTTTTCGTCACTTTCCGTGTCTAATTGTAATATATATCCTTAAGATATAAGTTGAAAATAGGCCTTAACATTATTTATATATGTACTGTATTTACTTGACTTGTACTGTATTTACAAGTACATATTTTACTTGACAATTTTCGTCTACAGCGCTGCGTGTAGAAGAACTCTTCCTTCTACGTGTGAGTTTTTATTCTCAGTAGAACAAAGACTCAGTAGATGACAAAGGGTCTCCTCAAAAGTACTTTAGAACTTTTGTTATCCTGACAGTAGTTTGAAATGATTTATTGATCTTACTAACGTTATATCTGACGTTGAGTTAATCCTCCAGAAAATTTCGTGACCTTCGTAAAGAACTGATCGATTGTCATATCACTTGGAACTTCGCTCAAAAAGACATCTTTTTCTGCGAATTATGAAGTTTCGTTTAGTTGTTAATATTTTGTAATCATCTGATACCGTATTTGCCTCCAGGGCTTCCATCTGTCGAGTATAGTGATGTGCAAATTTTTCATAGATAAGATGACCAGCTGCTTGAGAAAACGGAAGAATTAATTTAATAGGCTTCAAATAAAGTTTCAGTTTTCTGTTCAATCTAGTCCCTTTGGATGAATTGCAATACGATTATGACCTTCTCTATATACACCTGCCAAAGTTTGCCGGTTCGAATTAGGTCACGGTCTTAATTTTTAGGTTCCCTAATATGGTTTCTGTCATGTAGTTTCATTTTCTTGTAAATGTCAAATATTGATTTCCTCATCCAGACATTGTTTAATTAGATCCAAGATTTAGCCATCTCCTCCAAGGATTGTAAATGTTTCCATAAACACATGTAAGCGTCGCCGAACTAAGTCTAGAAGTGAGTTCTCAATGATGTTGAGTAGGCATGGACATTCAGAATTTTCACTAACGTTGTTTCGTTGGCATACCCGAAAGTTCCTCTATACCATATCCTGACATAATGTATCCAATCATGCCTAGAAATTACTGAAGTGGAAACCTCCTAAGGGCGGTACAACTTTGGACAGTCCAAAAATTTCTTCAGCTGCAGGTACGATTTGAGACCTTTGCAGTATAATGGCTTATCTAATGTGATTACACAAGTTGTTTGTTCACTTTTCTTGCACATATTTACTGTATGCGAAAGAGTAGAATATGTAGTATTAGTACTTGATGTTCAAATATTGAAGAAATAAAGAGGCACTACACTGCTTATATGAAAAGGAGACGCGTGTACCTCACCATTAGACAATCGTTGAGGAGAAACATTCACAAGATGAATAGCTATCCAAAGGTTGTTTGAGAATAGGAAATCGAGACACGAGATGCGAGTGAAGATTTGATTAAATCTTCCGAGTAAGACAGCATTGACACACCAAGAACATGAGTGTATATCGTTAGAGGGAAGGAGGATTTCAGAATGACGAAATGTGATACGATATTCTTATCAAGACAATGCTAGTGATCTCATTCAAGAACTTGGATTTGGAGAATTTTCAAAAGACCTGAAATTAATAACTTTTTGTGCTCTATGTAATGTGTGGCACTTAGTTACTAATCAAAGCATACAGTGAGCTTTATGGAAAGGTTGCTTTGTCATGACCAGTGTTACTAATTTGGTAGCGAACACAGGACTGACTATACCGTAAATATTTTCTACTTAGCCGTGTAAGAGAAGATCTCAAAAGAACCTAAAATCCACTCCTTTTTTCGCTCATCGATCAGATAACCGGTCTCAGGCCCAAAGTAAGGCTGCTCCTTTGAGGTTAGAATATAATGGGTTCCATAGCATTTTTTATTGGATACAATCGGGAAAATATAATTAATGATAGACCGGAAGCTAGTGAATCCTACATAAATTTGTATCTAACCCTAGTGAGCATCAAGGACGCTGATTAAGCAGCTATTTAATAGCCTCGGGTGTTAACACACAGGAGACTTTTTATAAATAATATATCCGTAAGAACACAATTCAAGGATTAAACAGTTTTCATCAGGCTAAAGATCAAGAACCTGGTGAAAGCGTTATGGGTGTCAGAATAACAATTAATTAATAAAAGAGAGCGATATGAGTCCTAAGTACATTTCTTCAGCAGAGGCACTCTCAAATAATTTTGTAGTTGAATATAGAAGGGAAGTATAGCTATTGCATGAATACCATTGATAAATTAATACGTTTTTTACATTTGGTATTCCAACATTTTTCAATTCCAAGGGCCCACCTAAAACAAACCGCTATTCGTTCCCAAAGCTATACGTCTGTGATACCCTTGTCTTAAAAAGGCAGAAGTAAATCCATGGTTTTTTACATGGTATGCCACTGTATAATTTGAGTTAGAGAGCTCTAAAAGCACTATTGCTTCGTCTTAACACCTAGGTACACAACACAAGATTTTACGGCTTTGGATTCATTGTTGATTTTCTTTACTAGCTTTAAACCATTAGGAATTAAGGAATAGATGACGATGTCCACTGCTGACTTCTAAATTTCACAGCATTGTAAGAAGGACGTAACTCGGCATAATCCGTTTAGCTTTACCGTTAACCTCCATACGGAACCCTCGAATATTTGGCGAGCTTCTTGCACTCTAAACCACTAATTAAATATCGAACATCTCCTTAGATCCTCAAAATTATTTCTTTAATCATTGGATCACTTAGAGATTGATATAATCTCTTATTAATATCTCTTTTCAGACATTGTAGAATCTATTACAATAAGGTCAATTGACATATCAGCTAATTTTCGCATTTTAAGGCGATTTCTGACGTAGTGGATGCATATTACAAAAAGCTTCACAATCTCGGGGATGCTTATCCTATCGCAAGTGACCCATGAACTTGAGCATGTTTTCAACGCGCCTTCTCTACACTATACCTTATGAGCTCACTGTGATATTCTTTCTTTCTCAGCTAAAGATTTCTTATTCCGCACCTCACAGGGTTAAAACTCGAATATTTCGAATTAGCTAATTCTAAGATTAATATGAGCTGCTCTACTTTTTCTTTTATCAACCCGCCCGCTCACATCGGTTGTACTGCATGGAAACTCATTCCACACGTTCTAATACAAGTATCATGGCAGATTTCGATATCTACTGTTATCTAAATGCATCCTGATAACTACAAATAGTAATACCATTATTTCTGCAGAAAGCCACAGTCGGCAGCCTTGTAGATGAACCGTAACACTTTTGCCATATGAAAGTAATTTTTCATCAGATTTTAGTCAATTACAGCGTGCAAGTTGCAATTGAAATTCCTCATCTCACTGCTCTTCTTATCAAATATTACTATGTCTCGTTGATTCTAGTCCATGCTAACTGATTGCATTCTTTTTTGAGCCTAGGAAGTTTTATATCTTTTAGGTGTACTTTACTGAAAATCTCCCAATGTGACATACATATCAAAACAAATTCTGTCAATTGATAATTTTGTTGATGTCTGTGTTCTACACCTGTTCTACCAAGCGTGTATAATACTTTGTATCGCGAATCAGTTCTTTAAACCGCTAGCTTTATAAATTCATCGGCCGGGCTTGTCTCACAGCCAACAGTAGCGTGCCTTGGTCTACATGGTAATCTTGTACCTAATTATCTAAAAATATGCTAATAAAGTTTCATGCCAATAACCTGCATGTGATTCTTTTACAAGCTTACGACCATAAGTGTAATGTAACTGTTACGGAAAACTATTTAGCTTCGTGGCCTTTTGACTGAAATCTAGCAAATGAACAAGATGATCAGCAGTACGTATTGATTGTCCTTAAGTCGTATAAAACCTAGGGCAACAAGTTGAAAGCAACAGGGATCGACGTTTACTAGTGCTTTCATTATTACGCCCCCTCTTGGATAAAAATGTACATGGAATTTTTGCTTGTACCGCATATCAAACCTCGTTTTTTATTATTGTAAAACTTTGCTTCTTTTTAGGAGATTTGAAAACTAAACGGTAGCTACACAATTTTTAGTGTCTTTGCGGATGTCAAGTTCATTGGAGTCAATCGTTTGCTGTAGAACATCTTAACATATAAACAATCAATCAATAAACAATTGTTATAAACGTCAATTGAATGGTACTGTGGTATGCGATTGTTATATCTAAATGAATTGGTTTAACTCGTTAGATTTGTCCTGCTAAGGTTTTATTTCCTGCTCGGGTACCAAAGCCGCTCGTGTTAAAGGATCCCAAAATATTTAACCTTCATGTTTTATTCCTTGTTTTTATACTTTCTTTTAGATTTACATTAACATCGTCTTCATCTCCATTTTGTTAGGTCTATAAGGCGGGGACGATATCACAAATAATAATCATAACTCATTGGATCAACAATTAAGCCGTTCTCAATGACATATTGGTTTTTTACAGCTGTTGTTCGTTATCATCTATAGCAGATTGTCTTCCGATCTCCCATTTCTACATGAACTCCCTTGGCAGAATGCATAAAATATTGAATATTTCATATCGGCTCTTTTACAGTAACATGTGGTTCGTTCACAATCCTATCTTGCAGTCATTTTTTATCTACAGGTAAGTAAGATTATCCGGTTGCAGCTGATGGTAGCTATCTGGGTCCCTGGAATTCGCCTCTTTCACACACAACCTGTTTCGATTGAGTTCATGCTTAGACAATTTCGTCCTTGGAACTGGGTTGATTGCTGGATAGCTGCTGTGTTAGTAATGGGAAAAGTAGACATATTGAAGCTTTGTAACTACTTCCTTGTTATATCTGATATGGCTTATTCCAGGGACGGCATTTTTCCATCTCCATACAGGCGAATAAGAAATTTCTAACGTTACCATTTTGTCAGGATTCACATTTGGTTGGTTGAAGACTCTGTCTAACTCTCACAATTCTTCTAATTGAAGGAACTTGAAAGCTGGAAACTATTCACTTTTGAGTATAGCTGAGGTCGTGACACAGACTGTTGCATCATGATAAAGTTAAAAGCAATGAGGATAGGTTCTCTTTAAATTTAATACATTCGAAGCATTTCCTTCGTTCTGTTCTGTGATTTCATGAAAATGTGATAGGCTATGTGAAAATTAGCTATGTGAAAATGTGAAAATGGCTATGTGAAAATTAGCAAATGCTCATGAAGTCTTCTACCAAGATTCTTAATAGATCACAATCGCACCCATCAACAGCTACAGTTTTCCTGTTTCTAGCTTCTTCCATTTTTCTTGTCCATATACAGCTACCTTTCGTCCTTCGAAAACTGTTTGCATCATTTGAAGCAGTCTAGTATAGATCTCCAAGTTTGTTAAGAATTGTGATTGAATGTCGTGGCTTCAATGACAGCATTAAATTCGATCATGGCAGATATTTCCAGAAACCTCTTTTTTTCTCTTTCGGCACTTTCCATTTCTAATTGTAATTTATATCCATAACATATAACGTGAAAATAGAGTTTAACATGATTTATTTCGTACTTAACGCAGAATTGAGTTGCCATTTTTAGTCCACACCATTGCGTGTAGAAGGCCTGTTCCTTCTACATGTGGGTTTTAAAACACATAAGAATAGAGACTCTGCAATATTCACCGCAGTCGAAATGACATTCTTGCGCATTGGATATTATCACACAAGGAAGGGGGCATTAGCACACCTTGTCTCTGTACTGATAACTGATGCCCACAAAAGTCCTGTAGAACTTCTGTTATCGTAACAGTATTTGGGAATGAATAATTAATATTGCTAACGTTGTGTCTGACGTTGAGTTAATCCCCGAGAAATTTTCGTGGCCTACATTAAGCATTTTTCGATAGTCATATCACTTGGATTTTCGCTCAAGAAGGCCGGTTTTTCTGTGAATTGTGAATGTTCCTTGAGTTGTTAATTTCTTGTAATCCTCTGATACCGTATTAGCCTCCAGGGCTTCCATCTGCAGAGTATAGTGATGTGCAAATTTTTCATAGAAAAGATGACCAGCTGCGTGAGAAAACGGAAGCAATAATTTAATTAAATACAAATGATGTTACTAGTCCACTGTTCAATCTAGTTCCTTTGGAACGTCCGAGAACTCGCCCCCCCCCATTGAATCACTAATGATCTCTTCTAGTGCAATCGTTAGTGCTTAGTGCTTCTTAGAACACCAACTTCCAACATTAGTGCTTTAATAATTTAGTCCCTAGATGAAAAAAAATTTGGGGGGCCAACTTCACGTTAGCCCCCCCAGAAAGCACTCATGATTAAACCTTGTGCAATCGTTAGTGCATTGTTAGTGCTTTCAGAAAACGCTAATAGTTTCATTGGTGCTTAACAATTAGTGTGGTTATAGCCAGTTATATGTCTCGAAATTACCATAAGGAATACATAGGGATTTTTTAATTGGCTCAAATTCCCGCCAAATTCAAAAGCGCCTATGACCATTTTTGTGCAATCGTTAGTGCTTTGTTAGGCTTCTCAGAATACCATGTCGAAACATTATTGCTGCAATAGTTTGGACGCTAGAAGCAAAAAACTTTTGGAGTCCATCTTCAAGTTGAACCCCCGGGAAACACTAACCTTAAATCCTGGTGGAATCGTTAGTGTATCGTTAGTGCTTCCAGGAAACACTAATGGTTTGGTTTTGCTTTACTATTATTGTAGATATGCGCACTTATATGTCACACAGATGTCAAAACTCACGAGATCGGCGCTCACGAGTTCGAAACTCACTCGACTTCAGCCTCACGAAGTGAGCGTGAGATAAGGCTGGTTATGTGAGCCTGTGGTTGATTGAGTGTGAGGTCAGAGTAGTGATTCGAACGTGAGGTTGAGTGAGCGTGAGTTCAGGATGGTTATTTGAGCGTGAGGTCCGACAGATGATGTAAGCGTGAGGTTGAGTGATCGCGAGGTGAGACTGGTGATGCGAACGTGAGGTCGAGTGAGCGTGAGGTCAGGCTGGTTATTTGAGCGTGAGGTCAGACTGGTGATGTGAGCGTCGTGAATTGTGATATTGCAACTAAAAAGTGTTGAGAGTTGTAAATACCATCATTTCTGCAGAAAGCAACAGTCGACAGTCTTGTAGATAAACCTTAAAATCTTTTGCCATATGAAAGTAATTTATCAACAGATTTTAGTCAAATACAGCGTGTAAGTTACAACTGAAAATTCCTAATCACACTACGCTTGTATGTGTGGTTGATTGTCGTGCATGCTAACTGATTGCATTCTTTTTGATAAGAGAACAACACGTATCTCTCCACACATCTCAATGAACACATCTCCTCTTAATAGAATATTTTAATGTTTCTGCAACTTGGTAATACAATGTTCTCTGAAAAAAGGCTGAAGTAACGATGTATGCACATATGAGTGTGCTTCGACTTTCTTCTTACCAATGTTAACGGCTCTTAGCTGGACGGTGCAAAAAATGTACTCTAGGCAGTTTGCCATGATAATCTACTTATGCAGTGATCATCTATGCAGAATTTTACAGACGATTTGATTCTTCTATTTTTGTTAAAGAATTTACTTGGTGATCTAGGATGGCTCTGGTAACGGAGATGAATATGCTCGCATACATACCAGGCCAAATGACAGTCTGGTTCAGTGTTAGAGACGACTACACTTCGTAAGCCTCAACTGCTGGCGATTAATCGGGTACATTTTCTGGTGTAGCTTTCTGCTCTTGAAATATACCTTTGAGTTGATGGAAAGGACACGCAAGCCCTATTCAAGTCAGCTAAATGAGATAGTGTTGAATTTAATAGATAAGATTACAGAAATTTTTCTTGTTAATCATTCAGTCTCATACATGAAGGTGTCCAAAAGCTAATACAATTGGTGAACTAATCTGCTACAGAGAGGAAGCTTAGCAGAACTTTACTCACCGTTGAGAAAACGTTTAGAAGATCGAGAAATTCATATCCTGCAATAAGCTAAGAGTGTATGATATGGCAGTCTGTAGTGCAAAATGAACCGTGCGAGTCAGAAAGACTTTAAGGTCTATAGCCTGAAGATTAGTGTGATAGATGCGTTGCGTTCTCAACATAGCAGCTTAATAAAGTGAGTTAAGATTGGAAAAGACGCCTGAAAATTTTTTATACACGGAAGATAAACTTTCAGGCTAAGCGAAAATTAATAGCAGTATCTATTACTTTCTTTGGGCATCGGGACGAGCAAGTACTCGAACACTATTACTATGGGAGAAAATTTAGGGCTTCTGCTGCAAGATGGGGAAAGTGAGCCTAGGAAGTTTTATATCTTTCAGGTGTACTTAACTGAAAATCTCCCAATGTGATCTAAGTATCAAAACAAATTCTGGCGATTGATAATTTTGTTGATGTCTGTGTTCTACACCTGTTCTAAGAGGCCTGTATAATTACTTTCTATTGCGAATGAGTTCTTTAAACCGCTGGCTTCATAAGTTCATCGGCTGGACTTGCCATTCGTGCATGAACTCCTTTGGCTGAATGCAGAGTTGGCTTGAATACTTCATATCGGCTCTTTTGCAGTAACGTGTGGCTGGTTCACAATCCTATCTTGCAGTCACTTTTTATCTACAGGAAAGTAAGATTATCTGGCTGGAGCTGATCTTAGCTTTGTGGATCCACACACCAACATCTTTCGATTCGATTCATGCTTAGACCATTTCGCTCCTGAAGTTGGAGGTAATTCCCAAATGAATGCTGTAAAGCTACTGTGATAGTAATTGAAGAAGTGGCCATTATGCAGCTTTCTAACTACTTCCTTGATATATCTGACATGGCTTATACCAGGGAACACATTTTTTCTTCTCCATACAGGTGAATAAGAATTGTCTAACCATACCACTTTGCCTGGATTCACATTCGGATGATTGAATACTCTGACTAACTTGCACAATTCTTCTCCTTTCTAAAGGAACTTGAAGGCTGCCAACTATTCACTCCTAAGTATAGCTGAGTTCGTGTCACAGCCTCTTGCATCATGAAAAAAGTGAAAGCAATCTTTTAATGACGTTAAAATTTCTTTAAATTTATTAATTTCGTAGCATTACCTTTCAGGTCTTTTGTATGTGGCTATAAGAGAATGAGCAACTGCTCATGCGTTCTTCTACCAAGACGTATTGCTTTTTTACAGCTGTTGTTCGTTATCATCTATATCAGATTGTCTTCTAATCTCCCATTTTCAAATGAACTCCCTTGCCAGAATGCACAAAACCTTGAATACTCCATATCGGCTATTTTACACTAACATGTGGTTCGTTCCCAATCCTATCTTGCAGTCACTTTTTATCTACAGGTAAGTAAGATTATCTGGCTGGAGCTGATCTTAGCTTTGTGGATCCACACACCAACATCTTTCGATTGGGTTCATGCTTAGACCATTTCGCTCATGGAATTCGAGGTACTTCCCAATTGAATGCTGCACAGCTGCTGTGTTAGTAATGGGAAAAGTGGCCATACTGGAGCTTTGTAACTACTTCCTTCTTATATCTGATATGGCTTATACCAAGGAGGTAGAGACCTGCACGGGCCGAATTTTTCGGCCCGAGCCCAATCCAGCCCTAACGTACCTAGGCCCGGCCCAGCCCGGGCCCGAAATATTTTGAAAATTTTCGGCCCGAGCCCGGCCCGGCCCGATCAGTTTTCTAAAATTCTTGGCCCAAGCCCGGCCCGGGCCCGATAAATTTTAAAAGTTTTTGGCCCGACCCCGGCCCGATAAATTTTTAAAAAAAATTAGCTCTAGCCCCAATCTTTCTCAAAATTTAATACTAAATTTGACCTAACCCTCGGAAACATTTTCTAAACTCTGGTTCACAACCTAAAAGCTTGCCTCTCGAATGGTATCATTGTCTCCTAGAACTTTGCTTGTTATCGAGAGAACAAAAACTCCATTCCCTGTAACAAACATCTAATTTAATTGATTTTTAACATAAAGTGAAGATGGCAATATTGTTTAGCGACAAGCAAAATATTCCCACCCCTTCTTGTTATATTTTGAGTTCAGTGAAAGTCAAGGTCAGAGCTCAATTTACCGCATAATGCCTGCAATCCTCTATGGTGAAGAGGAGCCGCTAAGCAACACAAACTGTAAATAGTTATTGCATTATTTCTTCATAACATTTCACACACACACTTTTTCAACGTTTGGCTTTATTCCAATTATCGTTTAACGAAAGTCAATAATTATTAAAGAACTGCAATTGATCGGTCCCAGCCCGGCCCGACCTGAAGAGAAATCAATGTCGGCCAGCCCAAGCCCGGCCCGGCCCAAAGAAATAACAGTGTCGGCCCGCCCAAGCCCGGCCCGGCTCAAAGAAATAACAGAGTCGGCCCGCCCAAGCCCGGCCCGCGGGCCGGGCCGGGCTTCGGGCCTCGGGCTTGGCACGGCCCGTGCAGGTCTCTACAAGGAGGGCATTTTTCCCTCTCCATACAGGCGAATAAGAAATTTCCAACGTTACCACTTTGTCAGGATTTACATTTGGTTGGTTGAAGACTCTGTCTAACTTTCTATAATTCCTCTTTATGAAGGAACTTGAAGGCTGCAAACTATTCACTCCTGAGTATAGCTGAGGTCGTGTCACAGCCTGTTGCATCATGCAAACAGTGAAAGCAATCTTTTAATGACAATAAAGTTTCTTTAAATTTAATACTTTCGAAACATTTCCTTTCTGTTCTGTGATTGTGACTATGTGAAAGGCTATGTGAAAATGTGAAAATGGTAAGTAAGATTATCCGGTTGGAGCTGATGCTAGCTGTGTGGGTCCTTGGTTTTCACATATCCTCTTTCACACACCACTTGTTACGATTGGGTTCATGCTTAGACCATTTCGCTCATGGAATTGGAGGTACTTCCCAATTGAATGCATTGTGAAAATTAGCAACTGCTCATGAAGTCTTCTCCCAAGATTCTTAATGGATCAGAATCAAACCCTTCAACAGCTACAGATTTCGTGTTACAAATTTCTTCTAATACTGTTGTCCATATACAGATACTTATCCTCCTTCGAAAACTGTTAGCATCATTTGAAGCTGTTTAGTATAGCTCTCCAAGTTTCTCAAGAACTGTGACTGAATTGGCGTGGCTTCAATGGCAGATTTAAATTCGATCGTGGCAGATATTTCCAGAAAGCTCTTTTTCCTCCTTCGGCACTCTCCATGTCTAATTGTAATTTATATCCATAACATATAAGGTGAAAGTAGAGTTTAACATGATTTAATTCGTTCTTAGCGCAGAATTGAGTTGCCATTTTTAGTCCACACCGTTTCGTGTAGGAGGAACTTCCTTCTACGTGTGGGTTTTAAAACACAAGAGAATGCAGTCTCTGCATATTCACCTCATTCGAATTGACATTCTTGCCCATTGAGACATTATCACACAAAGAATGTGGCATTAGCTTAACATGTCGATCTGATAATGAGATGGAATACGATTATGACATTCTCTATATACTGCAGCCAATTTTCACGGTAATGTTAAGAGTAACGGTTCTTAACTGAACATCTCCAATTTGTAACTTAAGTACAAAAAAAATTCTGTCAATTAATAATTTTGTTGATGTCTATGTTGTACATCTGTTCTACCAATCCTGCCAACTATACACTGCTGAGTATATCTGATGCCATGTCACAGCCTGTTGCATCATAAAAAAGTGAAAGCATTCTTTTAATGAGGCTTAAGTTTCTTTAAATTTATTAATTTCGTAGCATTTCTTTTCAGCTCTGCTTGTACGTGGCCTTAAAAGAATCAATAGCTGCTCATGAAGTCTTCTAGTAACAGTCTTAGAATCAAACCCATCAACAGCTAGAGATTTCCTTTTGTAGTTTCTTCCACTATTCTTGTCCATATAAAGCCATTGACACACCAAGAACATGAGTGTATAGCATTAGAGGTGAAGAGGATGTCAGAATGACGAAATGTGATACATTATTCTTATCAAGACAATTTTACCGTGATATCATTCTGGAACTTGGATATGGAGAATATTCAACAAGAGACTTCTGAAATTATAACTTTTTCTGCTCTGTGAAATGTGTCTCTGTTACCACTCAAAGCATACTGTGTGTTTATATGAAAAGCTTATTTGATTAGCCCACAGTTTCGTTGCTTTCTGATGACCAGGGTTACGAAGTTGATTTCGAAACACAGGACTGACTATACCGTAAATATTTTCCACCTGACCGTGTACGAGAAGTTACACCTGGCTTCGCTCCTTCAAAAATTATTTGCATCATTGGAAGCCGTCTACTATTTATCTCCAAGTTTCTGTTGTACTTGTCGTGGCTTCAATGGCAGATTCAAATACGATCGTTATTTAATTTCTATCCATAATTGTATCCATAAAATAAAAGGTGAAAATACAGTTTAACATCAATTATACATGTACTTAACGCAGATTTAAGCATTGTTCGTTAATTATTTCACTTGAATTTTCGCTCAAGAAGGCGTCTTTGTCTGCGAATTGTTAATGTTCCATGAGTCGTTAATTTCTTGTAATCCTTTGATACCGTATTTCCTCCAGGTGTGAGTATAGTGATGTGCAAATTTTTCATAGAAAGGATGATCTGCTGCTTGAGAAAATGTATGCATTAGTTTAATGGGATACAAATGATTTTTCTAGTCCCTTGTTTAATGTAGTCCTTTAGGATGAATTGCATTATGATTATGACCTCTATATTCTGCAGCCAATGTTAACGGTTCGGAAAATGTCACCATCTTAATTTTGAGAATTCCTAATATGTTTTTTCACCTGCACTCTCATTTTCTGGTAAATGTTGCACATTGATTTTGTCATCCAGACATTGTTAAATAAAATAGCAGATTGTAGATTTTGTCATTTCCTGCAAGGATTGTAAGTGTTTTCATTACCGCATGTAAAGATCCCGGAGGAAAGTTTAGAAGTGAGTTCTCAATGCTCTTGAGTAGACATGGCCATTCAGCATTTTCACTAAATTTGTCATAGTGTACAGGATACGCCAAACTTCTTCTATACCATTTCCTGACAATGTATTCAATCGTGACTAGAAATTACTTAACACGAAAACCACTTTGGACAGTTTAGAAATTTCTTCAGCTGAAGTACTATTTTAACACCTTTCCAGTATAGTATCTGATGTAATATCATAACGCATGTGCTTTGTTCACTCTTCTTGAAGTTATTAACTGTATGCAGAATAGTAGAATATATAGTATTAGTACTTGAAGTTGAAATTTTGAAAAAATACAGAGGGACTACACTTCTTATATCAAAGGAGAGGTGTGTATCTCACCATTACACAATCGTTGTAGCGATGCTTCGAAAGATATATAGCTATCCAAAAGTTTTTTAGAATAGGAAATCGAGACGCGAGATACGATTGAAGATTTGATTAAATCTTCTGAGTAAGACTGATTGACACACGAAGAACATGAGTGTACAGCATCAGAGGGAAAGTGGATGTCAGAATGACGAAATGTGATACGATATTCTTATCAAGACAATGCTAGCGTGATATAAGATTACTTTTTCATGAAAAACTTGAATATGAAAAATTTTCATGAAGGGATATCAGAAATCAATGACTTTTTCTGCTGTATAAAGTTGTGGCACTTAGTTACTAATCAACGCATACAGTGAGCTTATATGAAAAATTGTTTGATTAGCTCACAGTTTGGTTGCTTTGATATGACCAGTGTTATTAAGTTGGTACCTAACACAGGACTAAGTATATCGTAAATGTTTTCCACCTAACCGTCTACGGGAAGATCTCAAAATAACCTAAAATCGATTCTATAAATGTCTCATCGATCAGATCACCTGTCTCAGAGCCAAATTAAGGCTTCTTCGGATACATAGGAAGAATAGGTTACATAGCAAGATTTTTCATTATGCAATCGTGAAAATAATATTAATGATAGACCGGAACCTACTGAATCCTACACAACTCTGTATGTAAAGCATAGTGAGCAGCTGGGACGGTAATTAAATGCATATTTGTCAGCCTTGGGTGTTAAGGATCAGGTTAATTTCATTAAATAATATATCTGTTAGAACACAACACTTTGGATTAAACAGTTTCTATCATGCTAAAGATCAAGAACAAGGTGAGAGCGTTCTGGGTGCTAAGTAGATTTCTTCAGCAGGAAGCACTCTCAAATATTATTGTAGTTGCATATAAACGTGAAGTATAGCAAGTCCCCTACCCTGGGCTAATTCTGGCTACCGCGGTTTCAGGTAATCAACTCTCGACAGTTTGTTTTAAGATATTCCACAGTTCATATTTTTTCTTCGTTGTAAAAACACTTCTAGTTGACTCTATTCATGGTGAATTACTGAACTTAAACATTTACAATTATTGAAGAATGAATAGTTATTTTTAAACATAAAAAGGCAATAGAGTTCAGTGGAATGCAGTAGTAGATTGAAGTGAATGAAAATAATGTTTGTTTGTTGAGATGTGCAAACTGAATGTGAATTTTAATTGCTCTAAGTTAATACGAATTAAGGTTTAAATGCTGATGTCCACTGATGATTTCTGATTTCCACAGCATTGTGAGTAGGACATAAACCGGCAGAAGCCTTTTAGCCTTACCGGACACCTCGAAATAAAACCCTCAACTTATTGGACACCTGTTGCACTCTAAACCGGTAATTAAAATTCAAACATCCCCGTCCATCTTCTTAATTATCTTTTTAATCACCGCATCAATTAGAGATCTGTTTAATCTCTAATTAATATCTGTTTTTAGATATTGTATAATACTATTACAATGAAGTCAAGTGACATCTCTGCTAAGGTTCTTATTTTAAGGTGATTTCTAGTGTTGCAGATGCATATTTAAAAAAAGCTACACAAGCGCGGGGATGCCTCCCTATCGCGAGACCCACCAACTTGTCCATCATTTTAACGCGCTTTCTCTTTACTACACCTTATTAGCTCACCGTGATATTCAGTCTTTCTCAGCTAAAGATTTCTTTTTCCTCACGTCACTGATTTTAAACTCGAATATTTCGAATTTGCAAGTCCTAGAGACAATATAAGCTGCCGTACTTTTCCCAATTCAACCCATCGTCTAACGTCGGTTGTACTGTAAGCAAACTGATTCTACTCGTTCGAATGCAACTATCATGCGGACCTTGACATATACTGATATTATCTTTCTATCTAAATGATCGTGATATCTTTAATTACTATTACCATTATTTCAGGAGAAAACCACAGTCGGCAGCCTTGTAGATAAATCTTAATTCTTCTGCCATATGAAGGCCATAATTCATCATCAGATTTTAGTATATTACAGCATGTGAGGTGGAATTCAATAATCCTAATCTCACTATGCTTCTTATCAAATATTACTATGTATGGTTGGTTGTAGTGCATGCTAACTGCTTGCACTCATTTGATAACACAAAAACACGTATCACGACATCTCCTCTTAGTAAAATGATAAATGAACGTTTCGGTGTCTTATTAATTCTATGTTTTCTGAAAAGAGTCTGACGTATAGATCTAAGCACATATATGTGTATTTCGACTTACTTCTTGGTAATGTTAACGGCTCTGCTAAGGAATGTACTCTAGGCAGTTTCCCATGTTATTCCGCCATATGCAGTGAACACCTAAACATAATTCTACAGAAGATTTGGTGCTTCTATTTCTTTAAAGAAATTTACTTGGTGATCTAGGATGCCTGTGGTCAACGGCCATGCAAATATCCGCAAACATACCAGGCAAATGATAGTCTGGGTCAGTGTTAGAGATGAGTACACTTTTGAAACCTCAAATGCTGGCGATTAATAATGTACATTTTGTAGAGTAGTTTTCTGCTATTGAGAGGACTACTTTCAGTCGGTGAAATGACACGCAAGCTCTATTCACTAATGCGAGATGAGCTAGTGTTGAATTTAATAAATAACATTAGAGAAATTTTTCTTGTTGATCATTCCCTCTCAGATATGAAAGGTATCGTAATTTGATACAGTTGGTGTACTAGTCTGCTACAGAGCGGATGCTTTCCAGAATTTACCGGTGAGGAAACGTTGAGAAGATTGAGATATTCAAAACCTCCAATAAGCTTAATAAGAGCGTGCGATAAGGCACTCTGTGTTGGAAGATTAACCATGCGAGCCAGAAAGACTAGAGTGAGGGATACGTAGCGTTCTCAATATAGGATTTTGATAAGTCAAGGTTGGTAAAGACGCCTCGATATTTTATATTAAAGCAAGTTTAACTTTCAGGCTAATCAAAAATTTATCGCAGTCTGTATTACTTATTTTGGCCACCGAGACGAGCAAGTTCTCTAACACTATTCCCAAGGGTGGATATTCAGGGCTTGTGGCTCAAGATATGGGATGTGAGCTTAGAAATTGCTATATCTTTCAGGGGTACTTGACTGAAATCTCCCAATATAACCTAAGTACCAAAAAATCTGACACCTGATAATTTGTTGATGTCACGATGATTTGTCTCTGTTTCACACCTCTTCTACCAAGCCTGTAGAGCTTCTTTGTAACGCGAATCAGTGCTTTGCACCGCTAGCTTAATTAACTCATCGGCCGGACTTGTCTCACAGACTAAGTGAAGCGGGCCTTGTTCTACAATATAATGACGCACCTATTTTCCTAAGAATCCCCTACTAGATTTTCAGGCCAATAACCTTCACTTGAATCCTTTACAAGCCTACGACCATAAGTCTAGTTTAACTGTTACAAAAAATTGTTAAGCTTCGTGGCCTTCTATCTGAAAAGTAGCTTGGTACAGTCGCAAAGGAAAATGGTGCTTAGCAGTAAGGATTGATAATCCTTATGACGTATAAAACCTAGGGCAATAAGTTGAAACCAACTGTAAAGGACGTGTAGTAGAGCTTTCATTTTTACGACCCAGTCTTACATAAAAATATTCATGGAGTCTTTGCATGTACGGAAAATCTAAACTTCGTTCTTTATTAAGAGTGTTAAAATTTAATTCCTTGTAGGAGAGTCGAAAACTAAACGGCAGTTACATAATTTTAAGTGTCTTTGCAGATGGCAGAATCCTGGGAGTCAATCATCTGCCGTTGAACAATCTAAAATATGAACAATCAAACAATAAACAATTGTTATAACCGTACTATTAAATGATATTATAGTATGCGAATGTGATATGTAAATGAATTGGATTTGCTCGTTAAATGTGTCCTGCTACAGTTTCGTTTTCTCTTCGGGTACAAAAGCAGCTCGTGTTAAAGGATTCCAAAATATGTAAACTAAATAATAAAGAACCTTCATCATTTTTTCCCTATTCCTTAGCTTTTCATTTAAAGTTTCATCAATATCGCCTTCGTGACCATTTTTTTAGGTCTATCAGGCGGGGACGTTGTTACGAAATAATAATTATAACTGATTGGATCAACAATTAAGCCGTTGTCAATGACATATTGGTTTTCTACAACTGTTGTTCGTCAGCATCTAAATCAGATTGTCTTCCGATCTGCCATTTGTGAATGAACTATCTTGGCAGAATGTAGAAACCCTTTAATATTTCATATTGGCCTTTTTAAACTTACATGTGGTTCGTTGACAAACTATGTAGCAGTCACTTTTTTTCTACAGGTAAGTTAGCTATCCGGCTTGTACTGATGGTAGCTGTGTGGGTCCTGGAATTCGCATATCCTCTTTCACACACCAACCTCATTCTATTGGGATCATGCTTTGACCATTTCGCTCCAGGACTTGGAGCTACTTTCGAATGAGTGGTGCATATGTGCCGTAACGGATAAAGTGGACTTATTTAAGCTTTGTAATTACTCCTGATATGGCTTATACCCGGAAGTACATGTTTACTTCTCCACACAGGCAAATAAGAAATGTCTAATCTTGACCATTGTTTCAGGATTGAGATTTGGTTGGTTGAAGACTGACTACCTTGAAAAATATTTTGTTCTTTTTGAAGGATCTTGAGGGCTGGCAACAATTCTCTCCCGAGTATAGCTGAGGCCTGTTGCATCAAGAAAGGAGTGAAAGTACTCTTTTAATGACGCAAAACTTACTTTAAGTTTAATGATTTCGTATCATTTCCTTTCGGTTGTGCTTATATGTGGATTTTAAAAAATCAGCAACTGCTCATGAAGTCTTCTACTGAGTTTCTCAAAACATCTGAATCAGACCCATCGACAGCTACAGATTTCCCATTTCTAGTTTCTTCCATTTCTGTTGTACATATACAACTACCTTTACTCCTCCGAAACTAGTTTACATCATTTGAAGCTGTCTAGTATTAATCTCCGAGTTTCTCAAGGACCGTGATTGAACTATCATGGCTACAATGGCTGAATTAAATTCGATCGTTGCAGATATCTCCCGAAAGGTCTTTTTTCCCTATCGGCACTTTCCAGGTCTAATTGCAATTTATATCCATAAAATATATGGTGGAAATAGGGACGTACTTAACGCAGATTTGAGTTCCATTTTTAGTCCGCACCTTGCGTGTAGAAGGCCTCTTCCATCTGCGTGTCTGTTTTAAAACACAAGACAAGAGAGACTGCAAAATTCATTGCAGACGAATTGACATTCTTGCGCATTGAGACTATCACGGAAGGTAGTATTAGTTCGTGTCGCTCTGATGATAAACTGATGCCCACAAAAGTGCTGTAGAACTTCTGTTATCGTAAGAGTATTTGGGAATCAAGGATTAATTTTCCTAACGTTGTGTCTGACGTTGAGTTAATCCCCGAGAAAACTTCGTGGCCTTCTTTAAGCACTGTTCGATAATCATATTAGTTGGAACTTCGCTCAAGAAGGACTCCTTTTCTGCGATTGTGAATGTTCCTTCAGTTGTTAATTTCTTGTAATTCTCTGGTACCGTATTTGCTTCCAGGGCTTCCAACTGAGTACAGTGATGTGCAAATTTTTCATAGAAAAGATTACCAGCTGCGTGAGAAAACGGAAGCATTAATTTAATTGCCTTCAAATGATTATGGCCTTTTCTATATACTGCAGCCAAAGTTAAAATTTCGGAAAATGTCATCGTCCTAATTTTGGATTTCCTAATATGGTTTTGGTCATGCAGTTTCATTTTCTTGTAAATGTTGCATATTGATTTTTTCATCCAAACGTTGTTGAATAAGAACGCTGATCCTAGAATTTGTCATTTACTCCGACGGTTGCAAATGTCTTCATAACCGCACGTAGAGTCCCCCGAGCAAAGTCTAGTACTTCGTTCGCAATGATCACTAGTAGGCATGGCCATTCAGCTTTTTCACTAAAGTTGTCATACTGTACAGGATACACCAACGTTCTTCTATACCATTTCCTGACATAGTGTATTCAATCGTGCCTAAAAATTACTTAATTGCAAGATTATTTGATTAACCCACAGTTTGGTTCCTTTGTGATGACCAGTGTTACTAAATTGGTAGCGAAGGCAGGCCTGACTATACCGTCAATAATTTCCACCTAACCGTCTAAGGGAAGATCTCAAAGGAAATAAAATCGATTATTTACTTGCCTCATCAATCAGATCAACGGTGTCAGACCCAAAGTAAGGTTTCTTCGGGGGTTAGAATATAATGAGTTCGATAGCTGGTTATTTCATTATGCAACCGTGAAAATATTACTAATGATAGACCGGAACCTAGTGATTCCTACACAACTCTGTAAGAATACAACTCTTTGAATTAAACAGTTTCTATCAGGGTAACGATCAAGAACAAGGTGAGAGCGTTATGACTGTTAAGTAGATTTCTTCAGCAGGAAGCACTCTGAAATAGTATTATAGTTGCATATAAAGAGGAAGTATAGCAATTGCTTGATAATCATTGATAAATTGATACTTATGTTTTTTACAATTGGTATCAAAAAATTTTTCAATACCAAAGGCCCACCTAAAACAAACCGCAGTACCTTCCCAATACTATATGACTGTGATGCCCTTGTCTTATTAAAGGGAGAAGTAAATCCACGGTTTTTTAAATGGTACGCCATTGTATGATGTCAGTTAAGTAGCTCTAAAAGCACTACTGCTTCCTTGTTAAGATTCATTGTTGAATTATTTATTAGCTCTAAGCCAATACGAATTAAGGAATACATGCTGATGTCCACTGCTGATTTCTGATTTTCACAGCATTGTAAGAAGGACATAAGCAGGCATAAACCGTTTAGCCTTACCGGACACTTCAAAATAGGACCCTCGAATTATTGGAACGCCTGTTGCACCCTAAACCACTAATAAAAAATCGAAGATTCCCGTCCATCTTCAAAATTATTTCTTTAATCACCGCATCACTTACTGATCAATTTATTCTCTTATTATTATCTTTTTTCATACATTGTACAATACTATTCCAATGAAGTCTCGTGACATATCTGTTAATGTTCTCATTTTACTATACCTTAGTGGTTTAGGGTGCAACAGGCGTGCCAATAATTCGAGGGTTTTATTTCAAGGTGTCCTGTAAGGCTAGAAAGCTTATGGCAGCTTAATTCTATCTAAACATGCTGTGAAATTTAGAAATTAGCAGTTTACGTCGCCCTTTATTCCTTAATTCCTATTGGCCTAGAGCTAGTAAAGAAATTCAGCTTACCAGAATTTACTTACCGGTGAGAAAACGTTGAGAAGTTTAGAAATTCAAATCCTCCTATAAGCTTAATAAGAGTGTTCGATAAGGCACTCTGTGGTGAAAGATTGGAGCAGAAGCCCTGAATTTTCTCCTTTAGTAATAGTGTTCGAGTTCTTTCTCGTCTCGATGCCCAAAGAAAGTAATAGATACTTTTATTAACTTTCGACCTCCCCGATAAACACCACCTTTACGTAGACACTTATGTGTCGGGTGAGGAGCATTGCGTGCTACAGTGAAATTTAGAGCTGTGTCGGTGGTAGTTCACTACCAGAAGGGCCACCCCTACCAAATTGGTCTAAATGGAGTAGCCAGACGAAGAATGTTCTGGGAGAAGGCAGCAGTTCTTCAGTAGCCAAGTTGGCGGAAATCATAGTGATTGGTGCGGCAACTTGGACATTAGTCCCAGGCGTGGTCAGAGTGACTGTAACGGCTGGGATACTGCCGGGGTGGAAGGCAACGGGAAACCACCACTCTATTCTCCGTGGTTTGCTAGCAGCGAAAAGAGAACATATGAACAATGGTCTTTCGCAGGTCAAAATGTAGTTCCGGAAGTAAAATATCCCCCCATTCGGATCTCCGGGAGGGGGATGGCTTAGGAAGGACTATTGGACGAGAAAGTAATAATGGGGGGAAGACAAACAGAGAAAGAAAGTCAAGAAAGAGCAAAAGATTTAGGATAGGGACATGGAACGTACGTACTATGTTACAGGGAGGAAAATTAGAAAATCTGAAAGAAGATATGAAACAAAACAATTTAGATGTGGTAGGAGTTTGTGAAGTTAGATGGGAAGGTAATGGGATATTGAACAGCGAAGGATATACAATGTTTTACTCAGGTAATGTTTTACTCAGGTCATAATGGCGTAGGAATAATTCTTGGAAAGCGCTTAAAGGGTTTAGGGTGCGGTCCAGTTTGATATTACTTGAAACAGGTCGGACCGGGTGGGGCCGGGCCGAACTGGGCGCGCTCGGCCCGTGCAGGGCTCTGACTACCATATCGCACACTCTTATTAAGCTTATTGCAGGTTTTGAATTTCTCGATTTTCTAAACGTTTACTCACCGGTGAGTAACCAACTCTATTAGCTTTTTGACACCTTTCATATCTGAGACGGTATGATCAGCAACAAGTAATCTTATTTATTAAATTCAACACTACCTTATCTCGCTGACGTGATTAGAGCTTGCGTGTTCTATCCATCGAGTAAAAGCTATCTTCTCAAGAGCAGAAAGCTAGTCCACAAAATGTACCACATTAATCGCCAGTAGTTGAGGCTTACGAAGTGTACTAATCTCTAACACTGAAGCAGACAGTCCATTGGCCTGGTATGTATGAGAGCGTATTCATATCCGATGACCTAAATCACCTACATCACCAAGTAAATTACTTTATAAAAATTGAAGCACAAAATCGTCTGTAAAATTATGATTGATGATCGCTGCATATAGCGGAATAACATGGCAAACTGCCTACAGTACATTCCTTGCACAGTCCAGCTAACAGCCGTTAAAATTGGCAAGAAGAAAGTCGAAACAAAGATATGAGCTTAGATCTATAACCTTATGTCTATGATTGTCCTTATGTCGTATAAAAGCTGGAGCAATAAGTTGAAACCAACAGGGATCGACATGTAGTAGAGCTTTCATTCTTATGTTCCCTCTTGAATAAAAATGTACATGCAGTCTTTCCATGTCCCGCATATCGAAACATCGTTCTGTATTAAGAGAATAAAACTTTCTTGTAGGAGATTCGAAAACTAAACGGTAGTTACACAATGTTTAGTGTCCTTGCAGATGGCATAATCCTTGGAGTCTATCATCTGCTGTTGAACATTTTAACATATAAACATACATTGTTATAAACGTCATTTGAAAATTAGTATGCGAATGTTATATATAAATGAATTGGTTTAACTCGTTAACTTGTGAGTGTCCTCCTACGGTTTCATTTTGTCTTCGGGTAATAAAGCAGCAAGGTTTCATCAAGATCGTTTTCATGTATATTTTGTTAGGCCTATAAGGCGGGGACGGTTTTACAAAGTAATAATCATAATAGATTGGATCACCATTAAAGCAGTTGTCATGATATATTGGTTTCTACAACTGTTGTTCGTCTTCATCTATATCAGATTGTCTTCCGATCTGCATTTGTAAAAGAACTCCCTTGCAGAATGCAGAATACCTGGAATACTTCATACCCCTCTTTTACACTTACATGTGTCTCGTTCACTATCGTATCTTGCAAAAACTTTTTATCTACAGGTAAGTAAGCTTATCCGGCTTGAGCCGATGGAAGCTGTGTGGATGCTGGATTTTGCATATCCTCTTTCACACACCAACCTCAATCGATTGGGTTCTTGCTTAGACCATTTCCCACCTAGACTTGGAGCTACTTCCAAATTGAATGGTGCACACCTGTCGTGTTAGTAGGGGAAAAAGTGGCCAAATTGAAGCTTTGCAACCACTTCCTTGTTATACCTGATATGCTTATACCAGGAAGGACATGTTTCCTTCTCGATACATGGGAATAAGAAATGTGTAATCTTGAACATTTTGTTAGGATATAGATTTGACTCCTAACTCACAGGCTCCTAACCCACAGTTGAAGAGTCTGACTGACTTGCACAGTTCTTTTCCTTTTTGAAAGATCTTAAAGGCTTGAACTCTCTTGAGTATAGCTGAGGTCGTGTCACAGCCTGTTGCATCATAAAAAAAAAGGGAAAGCAAACTTTTGATGACGCTAAGTTTCTTGAAGTTTAATGATTTCGTAGCATTCCTTTCGGTTCTGTTCGTATGTGGCATTAAAAGAATCAGCAATTGCTCATTAAGTTTTCTACCAAGATTCTTAAAAGATCTGAATCACACCCATCATTAATTACAGATACCCCGTTTCTAGTTTCTCCTATCACTGTTGTCAATTTACAGTTGTCAAATCGTACCTGCAGCTCAAGAAATTTCTGAACTGTCCAAAGTTGTACCCTCAGGAGGTGTCTACTTAAGTAATTTCTAGGCAAGATTGAATACATTATGTCAGGAAATTGTATAGAAGAACTTTCGGGTACCCTGTACACTATTTCAACATTACTGAAAAAATTCTGTCCATGGCTACTGAACATCATTGTAAACTAACCTTTAGACTTTGCTCGCGACCCTTACATGTGTTTATGAAAACATTTACAACCGTTGGAGGAGATGACTAAATCTAGGATCTTGGATCCTATTGAACATTGTCTGGATGGGGAAATCAATATGCAACTATTACTAGAAAATGTAATTGCATGACAAAAACCATATTAGAAAACCTCAAAATTAAGACGGTGACCTTATCCGAACGGTACTTTGGCTGGAGTATATAGGGAAGGTATATTTCGTATTGCAATTCATCCAAAGGGACTAGATCGAACAGGGGACTAGAAAATTTATTTGAAGGCTAATAATTAATGCTTCCGTTTTCTCACGCAGCTGATCATTTTAACTATGAAAAAATTTGCACGTCACTATGCTCAACAGATGGAAGCCCTGGAGGCAAATATTGTATCAGAAGATTAAATAAATTAAAAACTTAAGGAACCTTAACAATTCGGCCACGAAATTTTCTGGAGGATTAACTCAACGTCAGACACAACGTTAGCAAGATTAATAAATCATTCTAAAATACTATTACGATCACAGAAGTTCTAAAGTAATTTTGAGGAGACACTTTGTCATCTCAGGGGCACGTTGAGCTAATGCCATCTTCCTTGTGTGATAATATTTCATTTCACCAGAATATCAATTCGACTGCGCTGAATATAGCAGAGTCTTTGTTGTACTGAGGTTTAAAAATCACACGTAGGACTGAGTTTTCTACACGCAATGGTGTACACGAAAAATGGCAAGTAAAATCTGCGTTAAGTACAGTACGTATATAAATTATGTTAAGCGATATTTTCAACTTATATCTTATGGATATACATTTTAATTACACACGGAAAATGATGAAAGATTTAAAAAAAACAGACTACATGCACTACAACTAACCATACATAGTTCTATTTGATAAGAAGCGTAGTGAGATTAGAATTTTTCAATTGCAAATCACATGCTGTAATAGACTAAAATTAGGTGAATTATGACTTTCGTATAGGTGAAAAACTAACATTTATCTAGAAGGTGCCCGACTCTGGGTTTCTGCAGAAATAATGGTATTACTAATTTTAGATATCAGGATGCATTTAGATTAAAATATAATAACAGTAGGTGTCGAGATCCGCCATGATACTAGCATTAGTACGTGTGGAATCAGTTTGCATGCAGTACAACCGAAGTGAGTTTGCGGGTTAAATGCGAGAAGTACAGAAGCTCATATTTTTCTTAGGACTTGCAAATTCGAAATATATGAGTTTAAAATTTGGACGTGCGGAACAAGAAGTCTTTAGCTGAGAAAGAATGAATATTACGGTAAGCTAATAAGGTATAGTAAAGAGAAAGAGCATTAAAATGATGGTCAATTGATGGGTAACTAGCGAATAATTTTGAGGATGGACGGGAATCTTCGATTTTTAATTAGTGGTTTAGGGTGAAACAGGCGTGCCAATAAATCGAGGGTCGTATTTCGAGGTGCCCGGTAAGGCTAAACGTCGTCTGCTGCTTTACGTCATTATTAGAATGCTGTGAAATTTAGAAATCAGCAGTGGACATCAGCATGTATTCCTTAATTCGTATAGGCTTAGAGCTAGTAAAGAAATTCAATAATGAATCGGAGGCCGCAGAATCTTCTGTTCTGTACGTATTTTAAAAAAAACGAAGCAGTAGTGCTTTTAAAGCTACTTAACTCATTATACAAATGTGTACCTTTTAAAAAAAACGTGGAATTACTTGTCCCTTTAATAAGACGAGGGTATCGTAGTCATATAGCTTTGAGAACGTACAGCGGTTTCTTTTAGGTGTGCATTTGGTATTGAAAAATGTTGTGATACCAAATGTAAAAAACATAAGTATTAACTTATCAATGATAATAAAACAATTGCCATACTTCCCGTTTATATGCAGCTACAATAGTATTTGAAAGTTTTTCCTGCTGAAGAAATCTACTTAGCACGTTTAACCCTTAACAGGAAATATGTGTCTGTCAGACACGTATGGTTTTTCTTTGTATTACATTGGCAACACTGATTCACTCAAGGTATCGTTTTTCTCAGTACCTTCCTATTATTTAACATTACACATATGTTTTTCTTAAAAAAATATTACTTGATACATGTCCGTGTCTCACAGACACACATTTCCTGTAAACGAAGAAAATAGCGTTTCCTATTAAGGGTTAACGCTCTGACCTTGTTCTTGATCGTTAGCCTGATAGAAACTGTTTAATGCTAAGAGTTGTGCTTTTACGGATAAAATTCTCTTTAAAACTCGAGGCTATCAAGTATGCATTTAATTAGCGTCCTTGCTGCTTACTAGGTCTTACATACAGAGTTGTGTAGGATTCACTAGGTTCCAGTCTATCATTAATAAAATTTTCACGATTGCATAATAATAAAAACCTGATATGGAACCCATTATATTCGAACTTCCGAAGCAGCCTTACTTTGGGTCTGAGACCGGTGATCTGATCTATGAGACAAATAAAAAATCGATTTTTGGTTCTTTTTAGATCTTCCCTTTGACGCTTAGATGGAATTAATTACGGTAGTCCCGTGTTCGCTACCAAATTAGTAACACTGGTAATCACAAAGCAACCAAACTGTGGGCTAATCAAATAATCTCTTCATATAATCTCATTGTATGCTTTGATTAGTAACCAAGTGCCACACATTTCATAGAAAAGAAAAGGTCATTTATTTCAGATGTCTGTAGATGAAAACTCTCCATATCCAAGTTCTTGAATGTAAAATGAATCTTATATCACGGTAGCATTGTCTTGATAAGAATATCCTATCACATTTCTTCACTCTGACACCCACTTTATCTCTAATGCTGTACACTCATGTTCTTGGTGTATCAATGCCGTCTTACTCGGAAGATTTAATCGTCTTCACTCGCGTCTCGGGTCTCGATTTTTTTTCTCAAACAACCTTTGGATAGTGATTCATCTTGTGAAAGCCTCGTCACAACGATTGTGTAATGGAGATATGTACACCTCTGCGTTTGATATAAGCAGTGTGGTTCCTCTGAATTTCTTCAATATTTCAACAACAAGTACTAATAGTAAATATAATAATAGTCTTCTGCATACAGTAAAAAATTACAAGAAAATAGAAAAAAGGACATGCGTTATGACATTAGATCAGCCATTATACTGGAAAGGTGTTCAAATCGTACCACAGCTGAAGAAATTTCTGAACTGTCCATAGTTGTAACGCTTTGAGGAGGTTTGCAGTTAAGTAATATCTAAGCATGATTGGATACATTAAGTCAGGATATTCTGGAGAAGAACTTTGTTATATTTTGTACACTATGACAAATTTAGTGAAAATGCTGAATGGCCATGCCAACTCAAGATCATTGAGAACTCGCTTTTAGGCTTTACTCGGGGACCTCTAAATGGGGTTATGAAGACAGTTACAAAAGTCGGAGGAGCTGAAAAATCTAGGATCTGCGATCTTATTCAGCAACCTCTGAATGAGGAAATCTGTATGCAACCTTTACAACCAAATGAAGCTGCATGACAAAAACCATATTAGGAAATCTCTAAATTAAGACGGTGACATATTCCGAACTGTTAATTTTGGCTGCTGTATAAAGGTATAAGTAGATTACAAGAAATTAACAACACAAGGAACATTCACATTTAGAAGAAAAAAAGACGTTTTTGAGCAAAGTTCCAAGTGATATGATAATCGAACAGTGCTTAACGATAGCCAGAATTTTTCTGGAGGATTAACTCAAAATGAGACACAACGTTAGCAAAATTAGTCCTTCATTCCCAAATACTGTTACGATGAAAAAAGTACTACAGTACTTTATGAGACAGATCACCTTATCATCAGAAGTATAGGTTGAGATAATGCCACCTTCCTTGTGTGATTTAATCAAGTCTTCAATGCACAAGATTGTCACTTCCACTGCGGCGAATATTGCAGAGTCTCTCTTGTCTTGTGTTTTAAAACCTAGAAGTACGAGGATGAGTCCTTCTCCACGCAATGGTGTGGACTAAAAATGGCCAGTCAAATCTGCCTTAAGTACGTATATAAATTATGTTAAGCGCTATTTTTACCTAATATTTTATGGGCAAAAATTACAATTAGATACGAAAAGTGCCGAAAGACGAAAATAGCTTTCGGGGATTATCTGAACGATGGAAATTAATTAGGCTTTTTTTTGAAGCTATGACAATTCAATCACGGTCCTTGAGAATCTTCGAGATAAATACTAGGCTGTTTCGGATGCTGCAAAGAGTTTTCGAAGGAGCAAAGGTAGCTGTATATGGACAACAGTAATAGAAGAAACTAGAAACAGGGAATCTGTAGCTGTTGATGGGTGTGATTCAGATCTTTTATGAATCTTGGTAGAAGACTTCATGAGCAGTTGCTGATTCTTTTAATATCACATACAAACAAACCGAAAGGAAATGCTTCGAAATCATTAAATTTCAAGAAACTTTTGCGTCATTAAAAGACTGCTTTTACTTTTATTTTATATACAACAGGCTGTAACACGACCTCAGCTATACTCAGGAGAGAATAGTTGCAAGCCTTAAGAACCTTAAAAAGAAAAGAATTGTGAATGTTAGTCAAAGTCTTCAACGGAGTTAGTAGTCAAATCTCAATCCTAACAAAATGTACAATATACATATTTCTTATTTCCCTGCATTGAGAAGGAAACATGTCTTTCCTAGTATAAGGTATAAAAAAGAAATAGTTACAAAGATTCAATATGGCCACTTCTTCCCCTACTAACAGGGCAGGTGTGCACCATTCAATTCGGAAGTAGCTCCAAATCTAGGTGGAAAATGTTCTAAGCATGAACCCAGTCGATGGAGGTTGGTGTGTGAAAGAGTATATGCGAAATCCAGCATCCGCACAGCTACCATTGCCTTCAGCCGGATAAGCTTATTTAACTGTAGATAAAAAGTGATTGCAAGATAGGATTGTAAACGAGACAGATGTAAGTGTTATAGAGCCGATATGAAGTATTCAAGCTATTCTGCATTCTGGTGGATAGTTCATTTACAAATGGCAGATCGAAGACAATCTGAATTAGATTATGACGAACAACAGCTGTAGAAACCCAATATTTCATTTACAACGGCTTAAATGATGATCCAATCTCTTGAAATGAAATGAGTTTTACGTCCCACGGTTATGCCGGTTAGGCTAAAGGAGACGGTGATAATGAGAGATGAATGAAATGGTGGAATGTATAATGTGGGAGGAAACGGGAGAACCCCGAGAAAACCCACGCACACGGTTTTTCCACCACAAAGTACACTTGGCGGGAGCAGGGTTTGAACCCGAGACCCCAAACACCAGAGGTGAACGCTCTACCACTGAGCCACCGCGGCCCTGATCCAATCTCTTATGATTATTATTTTGTAATACCGTTCCAGCCTTATAAACCTAGCAAAATGAACATGAAGACGATCTTGATGAAACTTTAAATGTAGGTGTATGGACAAGGTATAAAACATGAAGGTGGTTTATTGTTCTGTTTACATATTTTGGAATCCTTTAACACGAACTGCTTTGTAACCCAAAGAAAAAAATGAAACCGTAGATGGACTTATTTAAGTTAACGATCAAAAACCAATTCATTTAGATATCACATTCGCGTACTACAGTATCATTTAATTGTACGTTTATAAAATTTATTATTGTTTCTATGTTTATATGTTAAGATGTTCAACAGCAGATGACATACTCCCTGGATTCTGCCATCTGCAAAGACACTAAACATTGTGTAACTACCGTTTAGTTTTTGAATCCGCTAAAAAGAAGCAAAGTTTAACTCTCATAATATAGAACGATGTTTCGATATGCGATACATGGAAAGACATAAGGACAATCAATGCTTACTGCTAAGCATCTTGTTCTTATGCGACTGTACCAAGCTGTTTTTCAGTCAGAAAACCACGAAGCTTAACAATAATCCGTTACACATATGGTCCTAAACTAGTAAAGGATTCACATGCAGGATATTGGCCTGAAACTCTAATAGATGTTTTTTTAGGTAATTAGAAACGTGTTTAGTTTGTAGACCCAGGCCCGCTTCTCTTGGCCTGTGAAAGAAGTCCGTCCAATGAATTTGTAAAGCTAGCGGTTTAAAAAGCTGTTTCACGATACTAAGAAGTTAAACAGGCACGGCACAGAGGTGTAGAACAGAGAAATCAACAAATTATTAATTGACAAAATTTTTTTGTACTGAGATTACGTTAGCAGTTTTTGAGTTAACTGCACCTAAAATATATAAATCTTCCTAGGCTCACTTCCCACATCTTGGAGCAGAAGCCCTAAATTTTCTCCCTTAGTAATAGTGTTCGTGTACTTGCTAGTGTCGGTGCCCAAAGAATGTAATAGATACTTCTATTAACTTTCGATTAGCCTGAAAGTTAACTTGCGTCTATAAAAAATTACAAGGCGTTTTTTGCAATTTTAACTCACTTCATCAAGGTGCTATATTTATAACGTAACGTATCTATCACACTAATCTTCAGGCTATAGAACCTTAAAGTCTTTATCTTGCAATACAGAGGGAATATCGGACAATCTTAATGAGCTTATTGGAGGATTTGAATTATTCAATCTTCTACACATTTTCCCACCGCGATGAGTAAAGTTTTGCTAAGTTCCCCTCTGTAGCAGATTAGTGCACGAACTTAATTACCTTTATGACACCTTTAATATCTGAGACGGAATAATCAACAAGAAGTATTTCTGTAATCTTAATTATTAAATTAACACTAATTATCTCGCTTCTTGAATAGAGCTTGCGTGTACTGTCCATCGACTCAAAGGTATCTTCTCAAAAGCAGAAAGCAACTCCACAAAATTTACCCGATTAATCGCCGGCAGTTAAGGGTTAACAAGTGTACTGATCTTTAAAATTGAAACAGACTGTCCACTGGCCTGATATGTATGCGAGAATATCTATGGCCGTTGACCAGAGCGATCCTAGAATTACAAGTAAATTCCTTTACAAAAATAGAGGCACCAAATCGTCTGTGGAAATCTGCATAGATGATCGCTGCATATAACGGAATAGCATGGCAAACTGCTTAGAGTACATTCCTTGCACAGTCCAGCTAAGGGCCTTTAATATTGGCCAGAAGAAAGTCGAAACACACAGATATGAGCTTTGATCTATACTTCAGTCTGTTTTCAGAGAACATTGTATTACCAAGTTGCAAAAACCATCAGATATTTTACTAAAAGAATATGTCAAGATACGTGTTGTTCTCTTTTCAAAACGAATGGAAGCAGTTAGCATGCACTACAACTAACCAGTCATTGTAATATTTGAAAAGAAGCGTACTCAGACTAGGATTTTTCAATTGCAACTTACACCCTCTAAGAGACTAAAATCTTTGAAAAATTACTTTCGTATGAGATATATACAAGGCTGCCGACTGTGGCTTTCCGCAGAAATAATGGTATTACTAATCGTAGATATTAGTTTGCATGCAGTACAACCGACGAGAGAGTGTGAGTTGAAGTGGGAAAAATACGGCAGGATATATTGTCCTTAGGACTTGCAAATTGAAAATATTCGAGTTTAAAACCAGTGACGTACTGAACAGGCAGTCTTTAACTGAAAAAGACTGTATATCACGGTGAGCTCATAAGGTATATAGTAAAGAGAAAGCGCGTTAAAATGATGGACAAGTTCATGGGTCACTTGCGATAGAACAAGCAACCCCGAGCTTGTAAAGCTTTTTTTAATATGCATCCACTACGTCAGAAATCGCCTTAAAGAGATAACATTAGCAATGATGTCATTTGACTTCATTGTAATAGTATTCCACAATAAATGAAAAAAGATAATAATAAGAGATTAAAATGATCACTAAGTGATGCGGTGTTTAAAAAAATGACTTTGAAGATGGAGGGGTATTTTTGATTTTTAACTAGCGGTTTAGGGTGCAACAGTGGTGCCAATAATTCGAGGTTTTATTTCGAGGTGTTCCGTAAAACTAAAGAGCTAATGGCGGCTTATGTCTTTCTAAAAATATTTTGAAATTTAGAAAGCAGTGGACGTCGCCATGTACTCCATAATTCCTATTGGCTAACAGCTAGTAAGGAAATTCAACAATGAATCGGAAGCCTCTGAATCTTGTGTTGTATACCTAGGTCTTAAAAACGAAGCAGTAATGCTCTTAGAGGTACTTAACTGACATTATACAATGGCGAAGCACTTAAAAAACCTTGGACTTACTTCTCCCCTTAATGAGACGAGGATATCAATGTCGTATAGTTTTGGGAACGTACAGCGGTTTTTTTTAGGTGGGCTCTTGGGACTGAATTATGTTGTGATTCCAACTGTAAAAAACATACTTATTAATTTATCAATAATATTCAAGCTATTGCTATACTTCGCTTTTATTTGCAACTACAATACTATTTGAGATTGCTTCCTGCTGAAAAATCTACTTAGCACCCATAACGCCACACCTTGTTCTTGATCGTTAGCTTGATGGTAACTGATTACTCCAAGGAGTTGTGTTCTTACGGATATATTGTTTAAAGAAAGTCTCCTGTGTGTTAACACTCCAGGTTATCAAATATGCGTTTAATTATAGTCCTTGCTGCTCACTAAGGCGTACATACAGAATAGTATAGTATTCACTAGGTTCGGGTCTATCATTAATAATATTTTCACGATTGCATCCTGAAAAAAATTGTTATGGAACCCGTTACATTCCAACCCCCGAAGGAGCGTTACTTTTGGTTTGAGACTGGTGATCTAATCATTGTGAGAAATAAAGAATCGATTTTAGATTCTTTTGAGATCTTCCCTTAGACGGGTAGTTGGAAAATATTTACGGTATAGTTAGTCCTGTGTTCGCTACCAACTTAACAACACTGTTCATCACAAGGCAACCAAACTGTGGGCTAATCAAATAATCTTTCCATATCATACTAATGATCTATATCGCGTCTATAATTTCTTCCATTATTCCTGTCCATATACGGCTTTATCCTTCGAAAACTTCTTGCATCATTTGAAGCCGTATAGTATTAATCTCCAAGTTTCTCAAGAACAATGATTTAATTGTCGTTGCTTCAATGGCAGACTTAAATTCGATCGTTGTAATACTTCCCTAATATCTTTTTTAATCTTTCGTCACTTTCCGAGTCTAATTGTAATATATATCCTTAAGATATAAGTTGAAAAGAGCCCTTAACATTATTTACATACGTACTGTACTTAAAGCAGATTTTACTTAACATTTTTCGTCTACACCACAGCGTGTAGAAGAACACTACCTTCTAGATCTCAAAAGAACCTAAAATCCACTCTTTTTTTCGCTCATCGATTAGATGACCGGTTTCAGGTCCAAAGTAAGGCTGCTCCTTTGAGGTTAGAATATAATGGGTTCCATAGCATGTTTTACTGGATACAATGGGGAAAATATAATTAATGATAGACCGGAACCTAGTGAATTCTACATAAATTTGTATGTAAACCCTAGTGAGCATCAAGGACGCTAATTAAACACCTATTTAATAGCCTCGGGTGTTAACACACAGGAGACTTTCTATAAATAATATATCCGTAAGAACACAATTCGTTGGATTAAACAGTTTTCATCAGGCTAAAGATCAAGAACCTGGTGAAAGCGTTATGGGTGTCAGAATAACAATTAAGAAATAGGTGAGCGCGGTATGAGTTTTAAGTAGATTTCTTCAGCAGAAGCACTCTCAAATAATTTTGTAGTTGAATATAGAGGGGAAGTATAGCTATTGCATGAATATCATTGATAAATTAATAGGTTTTTTACATTTGGTATCCCAATATTTTTCAATACCAAGGACCCACCTAAAACAAACCGCTGTTCGTTCCCAAAGCTATAGGTCTGTGATACCCTTGTCTTAGAAAAGGAGAAGTAAGTTCACGGTTTTCTACATGGTATGCCATTGTATAATTTGAGTTAGGGAGCTCTAAAAGCACTATTGCTTCGTCTTAACACCTAGGTACACACCACAAGATTTTACGGCTTTGGATTCATTGTTGACTTACTTTACTAGCTTTAAGCCATTAGGAATTAAGGAATAGATGCCGATGTCCACTGCTGAATTCTAATTTTACATCATTGTAAGAAGGACGTAACTCGGCATAATCCGTTTAGCCTTACCGTTAACCTCCATACTGAACCTTCGAATAATTGGAGAGCTTCTTGCACTCTAAACCACTAGTTAAATATCGAACATCCTCTTGGATTCTCAAAATTATTTCTTTAATCTTTGCATCACTTAGAGATCGATATAATCTCTTATTAATATCTCTTTTCAGACATTGTAGAATACTATTACAATGAAGTCAAGTGACATATCTGCTAATGTTCCCATTTTAAGGCGATTTCTGACGTAGTGGATGCATATTACAAAAAGCTTCACAAGCTCGGGGATGCTTATCCTATCGCAAGTGACCCATCAACTCGTGCATCTTTTCAACGCGCCTTCTCTCCACAATACCTTATGGGCTCATTGTGATAATCATTCTTTCTCAGCTAAAGATTTCTTGTTCCGCACGTCACAGGGTTTAAACTCGATTATTTCGAATTAGCAAATCTTAAGAACAATATGAGCTGCTGTACTTTTTCTTTTTCAACCCGACCGCTCACATCGGTTGTACTGCATACAAACTCATTCCACATGTTCTAATGCAAGTATCATGGCGGATCTCGATACCTACTGTTATTATCTTTTTATCTAAATGCATCCTCATATCTACAATTAGTAATACCATTATTTATGCAGAAAGCCACAGTCGGCAGCCATATAGATGAACCGTAAAACTTTTGCCATATGAAAGTAATATTTCATCAGATTTTAGTCAATTACAGCGTGTAAGTTGCAATTGAAAAATCCTAATCTCACTGCGCTTCTTATCAAATATTACTGTCTCGTTGATTGTAGTGCATGCTAACAAACTGTTTGCATTCTTTTTTGAGCCTAGGAAGTTTTATATCTTTCAGGAGTACTTGACTGAAAATCTCCCAATGTGACCTACATATCAAAACAAATTCTGTCAATCGATAATTTTGTTGATGTCTGTGTTCTACACCTGTTCTACCAAGCCTGTATAACTACTTTGTATCGCTAATCAGTTCTTTAAACCGCTAGCTTTATAAATTCATCGGCCGGGCTTGTCTCACAGCCAAGAGTAGCGGGCCTGGGTCTACAACGTAATCTTGCACCTAATTATCTAAAAATATGCTAATAAAGTTTCATGCCAATAACGTGCATGTGATTCTTTTACAAGCTTACGACCATAAGTGTAATATAACTGTTACGGAAAACTATTTAGCTTCGTGGCCTTTTGATTTAGTAAATGAACAAGATGCTCAGCAGTACGAATTGATTGTCTCTAAGTCGTATAAAACCTATGGCAACAAGTTAAAAGCAACAGGGATCGACGTGTACTAGTGCTTTCATTATTACGGCGCCTCTTGGATAAAAATGTACATGGAATCTTTGCTTGTACCGCATATCAAACATCGTTTTTTATTATCGTAAAACTTTTCTTGTTTTTAGGAGATTAGGAGAGGTAAAAGAACGGTACCTACACAATTCTTAGTGTCCTTGCGGATGTCAGGTCCATTGGAGTCAATCGTTTGCTGTAGAACATCTTAACATATAAACAATCAAACAATAAACAATTGTAATAAACGTCAATTGAATTGTACTGTGGTGTGCGAATGTTATATCTAAATGAATTGGTTTAACTCGTTAGGTTTGTTCTGCTAAGGTACCTCCTCTGGTACCAAAGCCGCTCGTGTTAAAGGATCCCAAAATATTTAACCTTCATGTTTTATTCCTTGTTTTTATACCTTCATTAAGATTTACATCAACATCGTCTTCATCTTCATTTTGTTAGGTCTATAAGGGGTAGACGATATCACAAAATAATAATCATAACTCATTGGATCAACAATTAGCCCGTTGTCAATGGCATATTGGTTTTTTACAGCTGTTGTTCGTTATCATCTATAGCAGATTGTCTTCAGATCTCGCATTTCTACATGAATTCTCTTGGCAGAATGCATAAAATATTGAATACTTCATATCGGCTCTTTTACAGTAACATGTGGTTCGTTCACAATCCTATCTTGCAGTCACTTTTTATCTACAGGTAAGATTATCCGGTTGCAGCTGATGGTAGCTATGTGGGTCCCTGGAATTCGCATATCTTCTTTCACACACAACCTGTTTCGATTGAGTTCATGCTTAGACAATTTCGTCCCTGGAACTGGATTGATTGCTGGATAGCTGCTGTGTTAGTAATGGGAAAAGTGGACATATTGAAGCTTTGTAACTACTTCCTTCTTATATCTGATATGGCTTATTCCAGGGACGTCATTTTTCCATCTCCATACAGGCGAATAAGAAATCTCTCACGTTACCACTTTGTCAGGATTCACATTTGGTTGGTTGAAGACTGTCTAACTTTCACGATTCTTCTAATTGAAGGAACTTGAAGGCTGCAAACTATTCACTTTTGAGTATAGCTGAAGTCGTGACACAGCCTGTTGCATCATGATAAAGTTAAAACAATGAGGATACGTTCTCTTTAAATTTAATACATTCGAAGCACTTCCTTTCAGTTCTGGGATTGTGAAAATGTGAAAGGCTATGTTAAAATTAGCTATGTGAAAATGTGAAAATGGCTATGTGAAAATTAGCAAGTGCTCATGAAGTCTTCTACCAAGATTCTTAATAGATCACAATCGCACCCATCAACAGCTACAGTTTTCCTGTTTCTAGCTTCTTCCATTTTTCTTGTCCATATACAGCTACCTTTCGTCCTTCGAAAACTCTTTGCACCGTTTGAAGCCGTCTAGTATAGATCTCCAAGTTTCTAAAGAATTGTGATTGAATTGGCCTGGCTTCAATGACAGCATTAAATTCGGTCATGGCAGATATTTCCAGAGACCTCTTTTTTTCTCTTTCGGCACTTTCCATTACTAATTGTAATTTATATCCATAACATATAAGGTGAAAATAGAGTTTAACATGATGTATTTCGTACTTAACGCAGAATTGAGTTGCCATTTTTAGTCCACACCATTGCGTGTAGAAGGCCTGTTCCTTCTACATGTGGGTTTTAAAACACATAACAATAGAGTCTCTGCAATATTCACCGAAGTCGAAATGACATTCTTGCGCATTGAGATATTATCACACAAGGAAGGTGGCAAGAGCTCACCTTGTCTCTCTAATGATAAACTGATGCCCACAAAAGTCCTGTAGAACTTGTGCTATCGTAACAGTATTTGGGAATGAATAATTAATCCTGCTAACGTTGTGTCTGACGTTGAGTTAATCCTCGAGAAATTTTCGTGGCCTACATTAAGCATTTTTCGATAGTCATATCACTTGGATCTTCGCTCAAGAAGGCCTCTTTTTCTGTGAATTGTGAATGTTCCTTGTGTTGTTAATTATTTGTAATCCTGTGATAGCGTATTAGCCTCCAGGGCTTCCATCTGCAGAGTATAGTGATGTGCAAATTTTTCATAGAAAAGATGACCAGCAGCGTGAGAAATCGGAAGCAATAATTCAATTAAATACAAATGATGTTACTAGTCCCATGTTCAATCTACTTCCTTTGGAACGCCCGAGAACCTGCCCCCCCCCCATTGAATCACTAATGATCTCTTCTAGTGCAATCGTTAGTGCTTAGTGCTTCTTAGAACACCAACTTCCAACATTAGTGCTTTAATAGTTTAGACCCTAGATGAAAAAAATTTGGGGGGTCAACTTAACGTTAGCCCCCCCCCAGAGAGCACTGATGATTAAACCTAGCGCAATCGTTAGTGCATCGTTAGTGCTTTCAGAAAACGCTAATAGTTTCATTGGTGCTTCACAATTAGTGTGTCTATGGCCAGTTATATGTCTCGAAATTCCCATAAGGAATACATAGGGAATTTTTAATTGGATCAAATTCCCACCAATTTCAAAAGCGCTTATGCTCTCTTCTAGTGCAATCGAAGGCGCTTCTTATGTGCTCCATAGAACACCAACTCCCAACATTAGTGCTTTAATAGTTTAGAGCCTAGATGAAAAAAAAATTGGGTGGCCAACTTCACGTTAACCCCCCCCCCAGAGAGCAGTGATGATTAAACCTAGTGCAATCGTTAGTTCATCGTTAGTGCTTTCAGAAAACGCTAATAGTTTCATTGGTGCTTCACAATTAGTGTGGCTACGGCCAGTTATATGTCTCGAAATTCCCATAAGGAATACATAGGGAATTTTTAATTGGCTCAAATTCCGGCCAATTTCAAAAGCGCTTATGCTCTCTTCTAGTGCAATCGTTAGCGCTTCTTATGTGCTCCATAGAACACCAACTCCCAACATTAGTGCTTTAATAGTTTAGACCCTAGATGAAAAAAAATTTGGGTGGCAACTTCAAGTTCCCCCCCCCCCCGCAGAGAGCACTGATGATTAAACCTAGTGCAATCGTTAGTGCATCGTTAGTGCTTTCAGAAAACGCTAATAGTTTCATTGGTGCTACACAATTAGTGTGTGTGGTTGAGTGAGTGTGAGGTCAGACTAGTGATGCGAACGTGAGGTCGAGTGAGCGTGAGGTCAGGCTGGTTATTTGAGCATGAGGTCAGACTGCTGATGTGAGCGTGAGGTTGTGTGAATATGAAGTCGAAATGAAGTTCAGGACGAAGTGACTTTTTTGAGCGTGAGGTTGAGTGAGGTTAGGTCAAAGTGTCACCTCTGGTTACGAAACTCCCATAAATACATGGAGAGTATATCACTGGGACAAATTCCCGACAAATTCAAAACAGCTAATGATATCTTTAATACAATCGTTAGTGCTTCGTTAGTGCTTCCTAGAGCAATGACTCTTAACACTAGTGCTGCAATAGTTTGGACACTAGAAGCAAATAAAAACTTTGAAGGACAAACGTGAAGTTAGCCCCCCAGGAGGCACTAACAATCAAACCTAGTGCAATTGATAGTACATTGTTGGTGGTCCTAGATAACACTAAGAGTGGAAGAGAGTTAAATAATGAGTTTTTATTCATACATACTCTCTCTTCCACTCTTCTCCAAAACCCATGAATTGGTTTTTGATCGTTAACTTAAATAAGTCCAACTACGGTTTCATTTTTCTTCGGGTAAAAAAGCAGCTAGTGTTAAAATATTCCAAAATATGTAAAGAGAACAATAAACCACCTTCATGTTTTATACCTTGTCCACACACCTTCATTTAAAGTTTTATCAATATCGTCTTCGTGTTCATTTTGTTAGGTCTATAAGGGTGGGACGGTATTACAAAATAATAATCATAAGAGATTGCATCATCATTTAAGCCGTTGTAAAAGAAATATTGGTTTTCTAGAGCAGTTGTTCGTCATCATCTATATCAGATTGTCTTCCGAACTGCCATTTGTAAATGAACTCTCTTGGCAGAATGCAGACTACCTTGAATACTTCATATCGGCTCTTTTAAACTTACATGTGTCTCGTTCACAATCCTACCTTGCAATCACTTTTTATCTACAGATAAGTAAGCTTATTCGGTGTGAAGCCAATGGTAGCTATGTGGATGCTGGATTTCGCATATCCTCTTTCACACACCAACCTCCATCGACTGCTTAGACCATTTCCCACCTGGGCTTGGAGCTACTTCCGAAAAGAATGGTGCACACCTGCCGTGTTAGTAGGGAAAAACTGGCCATATTGAAGCTTTGTATCTACTTCCTTGTTATACCTGATAGGCTTATACTACGAAAGACATGTTTCCTTCTCCATACAGGGAAATAAGAAATGTGTAATATTGAACATTTTGTTAGGATTGAGATTTCACTACTAACTCCGTTGAAGACTTTGACTAACGTGCCCAACTCTTTTTCTTTTTGAACGATCTTGAAGGCTCGCAACTATTCTCTCCTGAGTATAGCTGAGGTCGTGTCACAGCCTGTTGCATCATTAAATAAAAGTGAAAGCAGTCTTTTAATGACGCTAAAGTTTCTTGAAATTTAATGATTTCGTAGGATTCCCTTTCGGTTCTGCTTGAATGTGGCATTAAAAGAATCAGCAACTGCTCATGAAGATTTCTTCCAAGATTCTTAAGAAATCTGAATCACTCGCATCAACAGCTACAGATTCCCCGTTTCTACTTTCTTCTATTACTGTTGTCTATATACAGCTACCTTCGCTCCTTCGAAAACTCTTTGCATCATTCGAAGCAGTCTAGCATTTATCTCCAAGATTCTCAAGGACCGTGATTGAATTGTCATAGCTTCAAAGGCAGAATTTCCATCTTTCAGATATTCCCCGAAAGCTATTTTTGTCTTTGGGCAGTTTTCCTGTCTAATTGTAATTTATGCCACAAAATATTAGGTGAAAATAGCGCTGAACATAATATATATACGTACTTAACAGCCCATTTTTAGTCCACACCATTGCGTGTAGAAGGACTCATTATTGTACATGTCGCTTTTAAAACACAAGACAAGAGAGTCTGCAATATTCACCGCAGTGGAATGACAATAATGAAAATAATGTTTGTTTGTTGAGATGTGCAAACTGAATGTGAATTTTAATAGCTCTGAGCTAATAAGAATTAAGGTTTGAATGCTGATGTCCACTGCTGATTTCTAATTTTCACAGCATTGTAAGTAGGACATAAACTGGCATAAGCCTTTTAGCCTTACCGGACACCACGAAATAAAACCCTCAACTTATTGGACACCTGTTGCACCCTAAACCGGTAATTAAAAATCAAAAATCCCCGCCCATCTTCTTAATAATTTTTTTTTAATTACAGCATCACTTAGAGATCGATTTAATCTCTAATTTATATCTGTTTTTAGATATTGTACAATGAAGTCAAGTGACATCTGTGCTAAGGTTCTTATTTTAAGGTGATTTCTGGTGTTGCAGATGCATATTAAACAAAAGCTTCACAAACGCGGGGATGCCTGCCCTATCGCGAGATCCACCAACTTGTCCATCATTTTAACGCGCTTTCTCTTTACTACACCTTATGAGCTCACCGTGATATTCAGTCTTTCTCAGCTAAAGACTTCTTGTTTCTCACGTCACTGATTTTAAACTCGAATATTTCGAACTTGCAAGGCCTAAGTACAATATAAGCTGCCGTACTTTTCTCAATTCAACCCATCGTCTGACGTCGGTTGTACTGTAAGGAAACTGATTCTACTCGTTCGAATGCAAGTATCATGCCGGACCTCGATATATACTGATATTATCTTTTTATCTAATTGCATCGTGATATCTTTAATTACTATTACCATCATTTCAGGAGAAAACCACAGTCGGCAGCGTTGTAGATAAATCTTAATTCTTCTGCCATATGAAGGCCATAATTCATCATCAGATTTTAGTATATTACAGAATGTGAGTTGGAATTGGAAAATCCTAATCTCACTATGCTTCTTATCAAATATTACTATGTATGGTTGGTTGTAGTGCATGCTAACTGCTTGCATTCATTTGATAACACAAAAACACGTATCTCGACATCTCCTCTTAGTAAATGATATATGAACGTTTCGGTGTCTTATTAATTCTATGTTTTCTGAAAACAGTCTGACTTATAGATCTAAGCACATATATGTGTATTTCGCCTTACTTCTTGCTAATGTTAACGGCTCTACTAAGGAATGTACTCTAGGCAGTTTCCCAAGATATTTCGCTATATGCAGCGAGCACCTAAACAGAATTCTACAGAAGATTTGGTGCTTCTATTTCTGTAAAGAAATTTACTTGGTGATATAGGATGCCTGTGGTCAACGGCCATGGATATGTTCGAAAACATACCAGCCAAATGACAGTCTGGGTCAGTGTTAGAGATGAGTACACTTCGGAAGCCTCCAATGCTGGCGATTAATAATGTACATTTTGTAGAGTAGTTTTCTGCTATTGAGAGGAGTACTTTCAGTCAGTGAAAGGACACGCAAGCTCTATTCACAAATGCGAGGTGACCTAGTGTTGAATTTAATAAATAAGATTACAGAAATTCTAATTGTTGATCATTCCGTCTCAGATAAGAAAGGTATCGAAAAGCTGATACAGTTGGTGTACTAAACTGCTACAGAGAGGAAGCTTACCAGAATTTACTTACCGGTGAAAAAACGTTAAGAAGATTGAGAAATTCAAATTCTCCAATAAGCTTAATAAGACCGTGCGATAAGGCACTCTGTGGTGCAAGATTAACCACGCGAGCCAGAAAGACTTTAAGATTCTATAGCCTAAAGATTAGTGTGAGAAATGAAATCTTTAAGTTTTACGTCCCACGGTTATGCCCGTTAGGCTAAAGGAGACGGTGATAATGAGAGATGAGTGAAATGGTGGAATGAAGAAAGTGGGAGGAAACGGGAGAACCCCGAGAAAACCCACGAGCACGGTGTTTGTCCACCACAAAGTTCACTTGGCGGGGGCTGGGATCGAACCCGGGACCCCAAGCACCAGAGGTGAACGCTCTACCACTGAGCCACCGCGCCCCCCAAGATTAGTGTGAGAGATACGTAGCGTTATCAAATTAGGATTTTGAATAGTCAAGGTTGCAACAAGACGCATCGATATTTTTTATTAACGCAAGTTTAACTTTCAGACTAATCAAAAATTTATCGCAGTCTGTATTACTTACTTTGGCCACCGAGACGAGCAAGTTCTCGAACACTATTCCCAAGGGTGGATATTCAGCACTTGTGGCTCAAGATATGGGATGTGAGCCTTGAAAGTTCTATATCTTTCAGGAGTATTTGACTGAAAATCTCCCAATATAATCTAAGTACCAAAAAAATCTGTCATCTGATAATTTGTTGATGTCTCTGTTCCACACTTCTTCTACCAAGCCTGTAGAACTTCTTTGTATCGCGAATCAGTGCTTTGCACCGCTAGCTTCATTAATTCATCGGCCGGACTAGTCTCACAGGCTAAGTGAAGCGGGCCTTGTTCTACAAGATAATCATGCACCTATTTTCCTAAGAATCCCCTACTAGAGTTTCAGGCCAATAACCTGCATTTGAAACCTTTAAAAGCTTACGAGCATAAGTATAGTTTAACTCTTACAGAAAATTGTTAAACTTCGTGGGCTTCCATCTGAAAAGTAGCTTGGTACAGTCGCAAAGGAAAATGGTGCTTAACAGTAAGGATTGATAATCTTTATGTCGTATAAAACCTAGGGCAATAAGTTGAAACCAACTGTGAAAACGTGTTGTAGAGCTTTCATTCTTACGACCCAGTCTTAGATAAAAATGTTCATGGAGTCTTTGCATGTACGGAAAATCCAAATTTCGTTGTTTATTAAGAGTGTTAAAATTTACTTCCTTGTAGGAGAGTCGAAAACTAAACGGCAAATACATAATTTCAATTGCCTTTTCAGATGGCAGAATCCTCGGAGTTAATCATCTGCAGTTGAACATCCTAAAATATGAACAATCAATCAATAAACAATTGTTATAAACGTACAATTGAATGATACTGTAGTATGCGAATGTGATATCTAAATGAATTGGTTTTTGCTCGTTAACTTAAATGTGTCCTGCTACAGTTTCGTTTCCTCTTCGGGTACAAAAGCAGCTCGTGTTAAAGGATTCTAAAATATGTAAACTAAACAATAAACAACCTTCATCATATTTTTCCTATTGCTTAGCTTTTCATTTAAAGTTTCATCAAGATCGCCTTCGTGTCCATTTTTTTAGGTCTATCAGGCGGGGACGTATCTACGAAATAATAATCATAACTGATTGGATCAACAATTAAGCCGTTGTCAATGACATATAGGTTTTCTACAACTGTTGTTCGTCAGCATCTAAATCAGATTGTCTTCCCATCTGCCATTTGTAAATGAACTATATTGGCAGAATGTAGAAAACCTTGAAGACTTCTTATTGGCTCTTTTATAATTACATGTGGTACGTTCTCAATCCTATGTACACCTTGTCTCAAAAAGGTTGAGCGCATTCTTTATTGCTGTTTCGAGGCAAAAAATTTTGTAAGTCCAGCTTCGGGTATCTTCGGAAAAAAGTAAACCAGGTTCGAACTTCGAAACCAACCTTTGCAATCGGGAAAAATCTTGGAGAAGTGTTTTTCTTCTTTTAAATATAATAAGACTTTTTACCAATTATATATAAAAAGCAACATTGATTGAAATACTTAATGATACAATATTTCGTAACTTTGTATTAATGTCGGCACATCCTTTTTTGTCATCTTGCTCTCCATACTTAATGGAATATTTAGATACGTAAACGAATCTTTCCATTTGTAAAAGAATGTTGAAAGTTAAGACATAGAATATAACTCTCGCCTGAGTACTAAAATAAGTCAAAGTAGAACAAAAACAACGTTTGCAGTGGATATGAATGTCATTATTATTTTAAATGCCGCTATAAATCGCTAGAAGTATTTTCCGAATAGCGTTTGTGTTAGCTCACTGGTAAGCCGTTGGATTTCAAATCGTAAGGTTGAGAGTTCGATTCCCATCTGAGTCAATACTTTTTTTTTATGAAATTCTAATTTCCGCAATGCATGAAAAATTATATAAAATACATTAAAATAGGTCAGTTGTATATATATAACATATAATCATTGCAGAACATAGTGATTATTATGTTTAAAATATAACAGGTGTTCACAGTACCTTGGTATTCTGTATGTGCATGTTAAATACAGAATAAGAAAATAATATCATCACAATAAAAAATTATGTAGTGTATTTATTTGCAGCTATTTATCATATAGAGATTACTTGTGCACATTCGTATTACAGCACGTAATTGATGTTCTTGAAAACTTATCCGAGGCATAAAAAGAGGGTATAAACAGGGAATCCAAAGTCGGAACGCTCGCAAGAATATTCATGAACCCCAAAGGTCACGTGAGCAGACGGAATTGTCCTTATGAAGCATGCCGCAGCAGAAGGTCTTTCGTTGATTTTTAATTCAATACCTGATATATGCTTTTGCAATGTGGAAGTAGTGATGCCTTTGGTCGCTCTCTCTCACTTTCTCGCTCGCTCACTCTGTATTTATATATATGAAAGTGGATGTATGTGTGTGTTTCAACATAATTCCGATATGTCTAGAGCAATTTTAACCATATTTCTTACAATCTGGAAAAGAGTACTGTCGGGATACATATCATAAATGCTAGAAAAGCATCGATATTAGTATCGAATCCATAGTTTCGTGGTCGCTTAGGTAAACAGTTCTACTTTCAATTCAAGTCAAATTAAGCTCCCATTAGCACCCAGGGTGGTTACGTAGCGACATAAAAATATCGAAATCAACCGATATTAGAGTCGAATCGTCAGTTTTCAGTGCCGCATTTCCCATTAGTCCAACTAGGCCCGTGCCTAGAGGGCAAAGTTTAAAATTTCAAATTTTTTCGTATGAACAATTTAAAAAATCGAGAGCAAAATATACTATTTCATGATCAATCCTCTTTTACTATTCTAATATATTTAATGATAGCGTAAGAAATCTAAAAATAATTCAGAACATGATTCCCATTTATTTTTTGTTACGTAGTTGTAGCTGTAGCATCTAGTAAGTTGTATTTAACTGCAATAAATTCACTAATTAAGCATATTCGAATTAAGTTTTATTTGTAAGTTAGGGATCAAGGGGCGGAGCAATATGTAGTTATTGGGGCGCCGAGAGCAAAAGTGCGTAGGGACGCCGAGCTTCTAAATGCAGCACTGGTTGCTAAATTAATTGGTAGAAATTTTAATGCCATTTAAGACCAAATGTAGTCCTAGCGGTGGCAGTATGCGTTTGCTGTCGTAGGAGGATTGAAAGTGGCTGACATTAAAATTATATATGTAAAAAAAGACCGACATTAGTGTCGAATCTATAATTTTGGGGGTTTCTTAGATAAAGAGTGGCATTCCAGATGCCATGTAAGTTAAGCCCCCATTAACACCCTGAATGAGTGTGTGAAATTTGTGACATGTAGAAATAATTGAAAATGACCAATGTTAGTATAGAATCCATATCTTTCGTGGTCCCCAAGTTCGTTGGGAACAATTCCGATGACCTTTAGGTTTAAGTTCAACTTCCAGTAGGAGTAAAATCTAATAAGGAGAGTCGAAGGGAGTAAAATATACAGTGATTCAAAACGACCGATAATAGTGTCGAGTCCATGGTTTCGTTATCACCGAGATAAATAGCAACACTTGTGAACGAACATATCGGCTGGATTTTGAATTTACAAGTGCAGCATCGAAAGCATTGCTCGCACAGCTCTATGTATTTAATGTTTCTGTATAAATGAATATTCCAGCGTATTTCTGGAATGTCTAGGACAACCTTTACCAAACTTGGGGGACATAGTACTTTCAATCTAAGTTGAAAATATTGTAGTTGTATGAAGTTATGGAAGTTGGGAGGTGTGGCATGTAAAAATAATGTAAAACGACTGATCTTAGTGTTTCATCCATAATTTTCTCGGTCGTTGAGATGGATAGTGATGCTCCAAATGGAGGTTACATCCAAATTCATCCCCATCATAACAGGATGATGGCCTGGGAGAGCTAAAAATAAAATCTCAAAAATTACTTAAATATTTGTCGAATTCATATTTTTCGGGGTGAGAAAGCGTTTCTAATAACTTTGGAAGGTAATTTGTACCCACGTCAAGATGGGCTTTTTAATCATATCAATTACTCACCTTAAGAAGAAATTACCATTTCAACTATGATATTAAGCCAACCTTCGCAATCGATGAAAAAATTATATGGATGCATGTTTCGTCTTTTAAATGAAACAAGACATGTTAAAATCAAAGATGGAGTGGGTCAATGGGTCGGTTGGTAAGTGGGTGAAATGGGTCACGATTTGTGAGTGGGTCAGTGGATCGTGGGTCAAAAGGACGTTACCTACTGCGAAACACCACTCACCGTGACTCTCACTAACCCACCGGGTAGCCACCCTTTTAGTCAAAGATATTTCGTCCAAAGAACATTTCGTCCAGAGACACTTAACCCAAAGACATTTGGTCCAGGGACATTTGGTCCAAAAGACAATTCGTCCAAATGACATTTCGTCCAAAAGACAATTGGTCCAAAGGACATTTCATCCAAAGAAAAATTGGTCCAAAGGACATTTCGTCCAAAATACAATTGGTACAAAGACATTTCGTCCAAAAGACAATTGGTCCAAAGGACATTTCGTCCAAAAGACAATTGGTCCAAAGCACATTTCGTCCAAAGAATATTTTGTCCGGTAACGCTTTGGGGTCAAGGGTTTGTTTCTATTAGAAGAGTAAAAGTGATTCATATAACATTATTACTCAGTAGTTTTCTTATTTCTAAAGGAAATTTGAAATAGAGATTCATTCCGCAATTTTCATTTCGATAGAACAAATAATGCTGAGGTATTCAGAAAAACGTAAACGCCTGAAAACAAAATGGCCGATCAACAGGAGTGAGGGAAAGGTTGCACTGTGAAGTAAGTTGCTGTAATAACTGCTAACATGACATTTAAAATTTTCATGTTGTGAATGAAATAGTTCTAAAATAAGTACCGGTAACTAAAATTAATGGAGTTTAAATTTGAGTAAGTTAAATATTAGGTATTCAAACCCTTGTGTTAGAAAAGTGAAAAATTATGTCTCAAGTATCTTTGAAGAAATATTGAGAATAGAAAAATACACATGTGTGAAATATATTCTTAGTGTTCAAAGATAATACACTTTAAACAGTCACATTCTTGGCTGCAACATTGTGAAAAGTGATTGACAAATATAAGATGAAAGTTGGAACATTTCGTGTAGAATATGCGTATCTTTTCAGGTTAACCACAAGTGTGGTTTCTGTTCGTAGACTATTGATAGTGTGTAAGTTCGCCAGACGTTTGTATATAATTAGTAGGTTGTATGACAAACCAGAATTGTTAACTTTTCTTGTATTTTTATTTCAGTGTTACTCCTTATGCAAATACAGTATATGCTTTTGCTTTCATATTAATTTTCTCGGTACAGCAAAGTACATATAAGATATCCATTGCAAAGTCTCAAACCGAATACAAGATTCACATGACCATGCGGAGGCAAAGGTCAGACCCACCGGTATTGTAACAGAGAGGTGCTTGAGCGATTGACGGTAGAATTCAAACTCCGATAAGTGATAATTTCACAGTCTTGTTTTATTTCAAGTGTAACCTCTTTAGTCAATGAAGAGAAGGACGTGGATCATGGGTCAGAGTTGATGTTGTTGGTGGGTCGGTGTCGGTCACAATGGTTCAGAGTGGTTCATAGTTGGTGGTGGGTCCATGCTGTATTCTACCATTAATTTCATAATTCACAATCACCGTGTCCTTTAGCTTAAAGACACAATCGTGGAACGTAGAATTTAATATTAGTGATATAATAAACCCATAATGGGGCGCTTCTTGTTTTACCTTGGTGCATTATACTTTTGCAATGGTAAGACAAGTGTTTGCCTCTTCTGGGTAGTTTCACAGTTTCACATTTCTAGAGGTGGTCACGGAGTTTTCAATGAAGGATTTATTACCATCTTGAACGCTCGCTATTTTGCACAAGTTAGCATAAAGACTCGAGACTCTTACCATTCTTTTTAAATTTTAGCAATACTTTTAAATGACATACTACTTGATTTCCCTTGCCATTTTCAAATTTTGCGTTGCACCCCTCCTGAGACCCTCCGGGGAACCTTCGGGCAAACCTTTTTCCTCGACACGGGGTACCTTTAAAATTAAAAAATATATGTTTTCCGGTTTTGATATCTGTTTCATCGTTTCAGAATTTTATTAGTGGAAACGGGCTTCATGGATACCACGCTTCTTTATTCTCTTAGTTTTCAGATACAAGCCCCCATGCCGTAAGCGTCAGTGGATCACCGATGCGCAACTGGAGACATTTCGTCAAAAGTTGGTGATCCCAGCTACAATCCGTGGTGGCCCCACTTTCGTTTTGAAAATTATACCACCAGCGGCAGAGACTCGACGAAACGCCAACGAACCACAAAATTCCTCCCCCCAAAATATGTTAAATCGCCCATATGCCTGATTTGTTTATATTTAGGTGAGTGTAGAAAACACTAGGAAAAAGAGCAAGTATCTCGAGGTGGGCGCGAACCTCAACTTTAAGTTTACTTGCCGCATATTCTTCTGACTTCGCCACGGAAACGATTAAGAAAATCTCGCTTTTAGAAGGATAAATTATTAAGGTCTTAATTTAGCCAATCAAAAAAATTCCCTCTATCTCGAGTTTTGTGAGATGGTACTGTGAACCGTTTAGAGATTTATTGCATTCTGGTGGGGTACTATCTATGTGCAAAATTTGAGAAAATCGCCGACGCGCACCTTCGGAGCCTCTCCTCTTTAGTGCAATGTTGACCAGAGATGGAGTGGGTCGATGAAATCTTGATCCACAAGATACTGACCCACGACCCACCGTGACCCACAATGACTCAACACCCAACGTGGCCCATTCACCCACCATGACCCACACTGACCCACCACCAACTATAAACAACTCTGAACCCTTGTCACAACTCCGATCCACTAAAATACATCGTCATTAAGTTTGATCCATGATCCACGCCATCCTCTCTACTGACTAAAGAGGTTATATTTGTAATAAACCATTCTTTTCCAGTAGTTAGCTCCTCTAAAAACTCACAGCCTGCATCTCAAAAGCCAAGCAGTAAGTCCTATTGCTATTGTTACAACTGGAAATATCAAAATCCAAAAGAGCCTGAACATCTTTCTTCATTACAACCAAATGAAAAAAAAAGAAGAAAAATGGAGGTCTTGAAAGTAAAACGTAGACAAACTTGCCAGTGTTCAGAAAATGCTATCTAGAAGGAACTGAGCGGAATGGGTTGGTGGGTCAATGGGTCAGTGTGAGTCACGGTTATGGTGTTTCACAGTGGGTCACGCCTTGTAGATCTACGATCCACTGACCCACTTACAAATCTTGACCCATTTGACCCACCGACCCACTCAATCTCTGATTTTACATTTAGTATATCATTTAAAAGACGAAACATACATCTACACATTTTTTTCTCGATTGCGAAAGCTAACTTGATACATATACTAGTTGAGGTGGTAATTTCTTCTTAAGGTGAGAAATTGATACGATTAAAAAGCCCATCTTGAAGTGGGTACAAACTTCATTCCAAAGTTATTAGAAACGCTTTCGCAACCAAAGGAAACTATTACTTCGACAAATATTTAAGTAAGTTTTTACATTTTATTAATCATATCTACAAGCCTCTCATCCTGTGAAGATGGGGATGAATTTGGATATAGCGCCATTGTGTGCCTCACTACTCACCTCAACGACCCAGAAAATAATGGATAACTCTCTACAATCAGTCATTTTGCACTATTTTTACATGTCACTGCTCCCAACTTCCATCCCTAGAGGTATCTGAACTCCACAATTTTTTTCTTAGATTGAAAGTAATATGTCTCCCATGTTAGGTAAAAGTTGCTCCAGACATGCCGGAGTTTCGCTGGAATATTTCCACGTATACATGTATCAAAACATTTAAAGCAGTGTGAGCAACGCTTTCGATGTTGCTCCTGTAAATTCAAAAACCAGGTGGCATAGTCGCTCAAGCCAAAATGCGGCATTAAATGACATTGTGTTTGTAATAGCGACACGAACTCAAACTATGGATTTGACACTAATCTCAGTCACTTGAGACATTTTATTTTTCATTATTTATCGCCTGCCATGACGATGGGTTTTGAATCGCTTGAGTTGATTTTAAGTTTAACGTCCCGTCAGCAGTGAGGCTATATGAGACGTAGACCTACTAATTAACGTAGAATCCGAACTACATGAGCTCTCGCGGGGGGCCGAAACTGGGTCTCCCACGCCGAAAGCGTGTACGCTATACGCTTAACCACAAAGGAGCTTTACGATGAGAGTTAAATTTTGACTTTAACGCTTTCGGAGTTATAATTATTAATATCTGCAACAACGAGAACTATAGATTCGACACTAATATCGATCGCTTTTACTTTATATACGAGGAGGAACCCAAAAAACGGGAATTGTTCTGCAGTAGGGAGGGAGAATGGGGGAACCTATTGTTGTACCAGTTGTCCATTACGATCACGCCACCTGCGTCAGTGTGCGAAGTTGTGTCGCTGTGAGTGCATCGGTTCGCTCTTGAGAGTTTGTTTAGTAAAACAACTTTTTCCAGTTCGGCGAAAACGTGATGGCAGATTATCGAGAGCAACGGGCGGCTGTGAAATTTTGTTTCCTGTTGGGGAAATCGGGCGCGGAATCTACTGTAATGCTGAAAACTGCTTATGGGGATGCAGCCGTAAGTAAAACCAGAGTATACGAGTGGTTTGCACGTTTTAAAAACAGAGAAATGTCAATTTAAGACCAACCCCGTTCAGGACGCCCCTCAACGGCAAGAACTGACGAAAACGTCAAAAAAATCAATGCCCTCGTTCGTGGAAACTGTCGCCGAACCATTGATCAACTCTGGAGATTTCTGAAATATCGTGGAGTTCAATTCAGAGGATTTTATCAGAAGATTTGCACATGAGAAGGGTTGCAGTCAAATTTGTCCCTCGCCTTCTCACAGACGAGCAAAAGGAGCGTCGACTTAAGGCATGTATTGAACTTCAAAATCAGCTCAAAGAGGGCCCTGACTTTTTTGACAAGGTGATTGCTGGTGATGAATCGTGATGCTATGGCTACGACCCCGAATCAAAGTAGCAATCAAGCCAGTGGAAGACAAGTGGCTCTCCTCGTCCCAAGAAAGCTCGCCAAGTGAAGTCACACATCAAGACAATGCTCATTTGTTTCTTCGATTACGGAGGTGTTGTGCACGCGGAGTTCGCTCCCCCAAGGGTTCTACTTGGAGGTTTTGAAAAGATTGAGGGAGAGTATCCGGAAGAAAAGGGCAGATCTTTGACGCACAGGCAAATGGTTCTTCCATCATGACAACGCTCCGGTCCACACCACCCTCTCCGTAAAGCAGTTTTTGACCAAAAACGGCATGACACCGTTTGTACACTCCCCTACTCACCGGATCTAGCCCCCTGTGATTTCGTTTTGTGCCCCAGACTCAAACGTGACATGAAAGGAAAGCGTTTTGCCACTGTGAAGGAGGTAAAAGAGAAATCACTGGAGGTCATAAAGAAGATCCCGATAGATGATTTTCAAAACTGTTTTGAACAATGGAAGGATCGTTTGCAAAAAATGCGTTGCGGTCCATGGACAATACTTTGAAAGTGATGAAAATTTGGTGTAAAAATATTAAGAAATAAAGAAGTTATGACGAATTTCCCGTTTTTTGGGTCCCCCTCGTATATCCCCTCCAACTCCCAATAGCTTACCCCGAGAGTGCTTTTTTAGACTTGAAGCACTATATGTAGGAAGTTTGTTTACATGATGGAACATACACACACACACAATATTATATATATATATATATATATATATATATATATATATATATATATATATATATATATATGTGTGTGTGTGTGTGTGTGTGTGTGTGTCTGTAAGAGACGGAGAGAAAGGGACCACATCCATATACAAAAGCATTGCAGATTATTGAACTGAAATCCTTTGGAAAGAAATCCTATTCTGCCTTCTTTCTCGAGTATAAATAAGTCTCTTAGACATGACTTCGTGTTCATAAATTTCCTGTTTACATGGATTTGGGGTTCGTGAATTTTGTGTCTGTAACGAAGATTGGAGTTTGTATAATAATTTTTGTTTATACCCGAATTGTCTCTTTACCTTTCAGAAAGCGTAAATCACTTGCTGTAATGAGAAAATTGAGAAGTAACTTCCGTATGACTAATAGCTGCAAATAAATACATATTTTATTTATTGCGATGATATTATTTTCTTAATTTGTATTTAACATTTACATATATCATAGACTTCCAACGTACTGTGAACACCTGTTATATTTTAAATATAATAATCACTATGTTCTGCAATGATTATATGTTATATATATATATATATATATACAACTGACTTATTTTAATGTAATTATTTTATATAATTTTTCATGCATTGCAGAAAATAGAATTTCATAAAAAGAAGCATTGCCTCAAATGCGAATCGAACTTGCAACTTTACGATTCGAAATCCAACGGCTTACAGTGAGCTAACACAAGCGCTGTTCGTAAAATACTTCTAGCGATTTATAGCGGCATTTAAGATAATAATGACATTCATATCCACTGCAAACGCTGTTTCTGTTCTACTTTGACTTTTATTTTAGTACTCAGGCGAGAATTATATTCTATGTCTTAACTTTCAGCATTCTTTTACATATGGAAAGATTCGTTTACGTATCTAAATATTCCATTAAGTATGGAGAGCAAAATGAAAAACAAGCTTGTGCCGACAGTAATACAAAGTTTCGAAATATTGTATCATTAAGTATTTCAATCAATGTTGCTTTTTTTATACACTTGGTAAGAAGTCTTATTACATTTAAAAGAAGAAAAACACATCTGCAAACTTTTTCCCGATTGCAAAGGTTGGCTTCGAGGTTCGAACCTGGTTTCCTTTTTTCCGAAATTACCCGAAGCTGGACTTAAGAAAATTTTTGCCTCGAAACAGCAATAAAGAATGCGCTCAACCTTCCGAAGCTACTTCCGAATGAATGGTGCACACCTGCAGAAATGGAAAAAGTGGACATATTGAAGCTTTGTAACTACTGCTGATATGGCTTATACCAGGAAGGACATGTTTCCTTCTCCACATAGGCAAATAAGAAATGTCTAATCTTGACCATTGTTTCAGGATTGAGATTTGGTTGGTTGAAGACTGACTACCTTGAAAAATATTTTGTTCTTTTTGAAGGATCTTGAGGGCTGGCAACTATTCTCTTCCGAGTATAGCTGAGACCTGTTGCATCATGAAAAAAGTGAAAGCACTCTTTTAATGACGCAAAAGTTACTTTAAGTTTAATGATATCGTAGCACTTCGTTTAATAATTTCGTAGCATTCCTTTCGGTTCTGCTTGTATGTGGCCTTAAAAGAATCAGCAACAGCTCATGAAGTCTTCTTCCGAGTTTCATAAAAGATCTGAATCAGACCCATCAACAGCTACAGATTACCCATTTCTAGTTTCTTCCATTTCTGTTGTACATATACAGCTACCTTTACTCCTCCGAAACTAGTTTACATCATTTGAAGCCGTCTAGTATTGATCTCCGAGTTTCTCAAGGACCGTGATTGAACTATCGTGGCTTCAATGGCTGAATTAAATTCGATCGTTGCAAATATTTCCCGAAAGGTCTTTTTTCTCTTTCGGCACTTTCCATGTCTAATTGTAATTTATATCCATAAAATATATGGTGAAAATAGAGACGGCCTTAACGCAGATTTGAGATGCCATTTTTAGTCCACACCATTGCGTGTAGAAGGCGTCTTCCTTCTGCGTGTGGGTTTTAAAACACAAGACAAGAGAGACTGCAATATTCACTGCAGACGAATTGACATTCTTGCGCATTGAGACTATCACGGAAGGTAGTATTAGCTCGTGTCGCTCTGATGATAAACTGATGCCCACAAAAGTGCTGTAGAACTTCTGTTATCGTAAGAGTATTTGGGAATTAAGGATTAATTTTCCTAACGTTGTGTCTGACGTTGAGTTAATCCCCGAGAAAATTTCGTGGCCTTCATTAAGCACTGTTCGATAATCATATTAGTTGGAACTTCGCTCAAGAAGGACTCCTTTTCTGCTAATTGTGAATGTTCCTTGAGTTGTTAATTTCTTGTAATTCTCTGATACCGTATTTGCCTCCAGGGCTTCCATCTGAGTAAAGTGATGTGCAAATTTTTCATAGAAAAGATTACCAGCTGCGTGAGAGAACGGCAGCATTAGTTTAATTGCCTTCAGATGATTATGACCTTTTCTATATACTGCACCCAAAATTAACGGTTCCAAAAATGTCATCGTCCTAATTCTAAATTTCCTAATATGGTTTTGATCATGCAGTTTAATTTTCTTGGAAATGCATATTGATTTTGTCATCCAAACGTTGTTGAATAAGATCGCTGATCCCAGAATTTGTCATCTCCTCCGACGGTTGCAAATGTCTTCATAACCGCATGTAGAGTCCCGCGAGCGAACTCTAGAACTGCGTTCTTAATGATCTTGAGTAGGCATGGCCATTCAGCTTTTTCACTAAAGTTATCATACTGTACAGGATACACCAACGTTCTTCTATACCTTTTTCTGACACAGTGTATTCAATCGTGCCTGAAAATTACTTAACTGCAAACCTCATAAATTTGGTACAACTTTGGACCGTTCAGAAATTTCTTGAGCTGAAGTACGATTTGAACACCCTACCAGTATAATAGATGATCTAATATCATAATGCATGTGGATTGTTCACTTTTCTTGCTGTTATATACTGTATGCAGAAGAGTAGAATATATAGTATTAGTACTTGAAGTTGAAATATTAAAGAAATACTGATGCACTACACTGCTTATATCAAAAGAAGAGGTTCTGTATCTCACCATTACACAATCGTTGTGCCGAAGCCTTCACAATATAAATAACTATCCAAACATTGTTTGAGAATAGAAAATCGAGACGCGACACGCGAGTGAAGGCTTGATTAAATCTTCCGAGTAAGACAGCTTTGATTCACCAAAAAAAGAGTGTAAAGCATCAGAGGGAAAGTGGATGCCAGAGTGAAGAAATGTGATACGATATTCTTATCAAGACGATGCTACAGTGACATAATATTACTTTTTCATTAAAAAACTTGGATATGAAGAATTTTCATCGAGGGACATCTGAAATAAATGACTTTTTCTTCTCTATGAAATGTGTGGCATTTTGTTACTATTCAAAGCATACAATGAGATTATATGAAAAGATTATTCGATTAACCCATAGTTTGGTTCCTTTGTTATGACCAGTGTTACTAAGTTGGTAGCGAACACAGGCCTTACTATACCGTCAATAATTTCCACCTAACCGTCTGAGGGAAGATCTCAAAAGAAACTAAAATCGATTCTTTACTTGCCTCTTCAATCAGATCACCGGTCTCAAACCCAAAGTAAGGTTTCTTCGGGAGTTAGGATATAATGAGTTCGATAGCTGGTTATTTCATTATGCAATCGTGACAATATTATTAATGATAGACCGGAACCTAGTGAATCCTACACAACTCTGTAAGAACACAACTCTTTGAATTAAACAGTTTCTATCAGGGTAACGATCAAGAACAAGGTGAGAGCGTTATGACTGTTAAGTAGATTTCTTCAGCAGGAAGCACTCTGAAATAGTATTATAGTTGCATATAAAGAGGAAGTATAGCAATTGCTTGATAATCATTGATAAATTGATACTTATGTTTTTTACAATTGGTATCAAAAAATTTTTCAATACCAAAGGCCCACCTAAAACAAACCGCAGTACCTTCCCAATACTATATGACTGTGATGCCCTTGTCTTATTAAAGGGAGAAGTAAATCCACGGTTTTTTAAATGGTACGCCATTGTATGATGTCAGTTAAGGAGTTCTAAAAGCACTACTGCTTCGTTTTTAAGATTCAGTGTTGAATTTTTTTATTAGCTCTAAGCCAATACGAATAAAGGAATACATGCTGAGTCCACTGCTGATTTCTGATTTTCACAGCTTTGTAAGAAGGACATAAGCCGGCATGAGCCGTTTAGCCTTACCGGACACATCAAAATAGGACCCTCGAATTATTGGAACGCCTGTTGCACCCTAAACCATTAATAAAAAATCGAAGATTCCCGTCCATCCTCAAAATTATTTCTTTAATCACCGCATCACTTAGAGATCGATTTAATCTCTTTTTATTTTCTTTTTTCATACATTGTACAATACTATTCCAATGAAGTCTCGTGACATCTCTGTTAATGTTCTCATTTTAAGGCGATTTCTGACGTTGTAGATGCATAACACAAAAAGCTTCACCAGCTCGGGGATGCCTGTCATATCACAAGTTACCCATCATCTTGAACATGATTTTAACGCGCTTTCTCTTTACTATACCTTAGTGGTTTATGGTGCAACAGGCGTGCCAATAATTCGAGGGTTCTATTTCAAGGTGTCCGGTAAGGCTAAAAAGCTTATGGCAGCATAATTCTATCTAAACATGCTGTGAAACTTAGAAATTAGCAGTTTACGTCGCCCTTTATCCTTAATTCCTATTGGCCTAGAGATAGTAAAGAAATTCAGCTTACCAGAATTTACTTACCGGTGAGAAAACGTTAAGAAGTTTGGAATTTCAAATCCTCCTGTAAGCTTAATAAGAGTGTTCGATAAGGCACTCTGTGGTGCAAGATTGGAGCAGAAGCCCTGAATTTTCTCCCTTAGAAATAGTGTTCGAGTTCTTTCTCGTCTCGATGCCCAAGGAAAGTAATAGATACTGCTATTAACTTTCGACCTCCCCGATAAACACCACCTTTACGAAGACACGTATGTGTCGGGTGGGGAGGATTGCGTGCTACAGTGAAATTTAGAGCTGTGTCGGTGGTAGTTCACTACCAAAAGGGCCACCCCTACCGAATTTGTCTAAATGGAGTACCCAGACGAAGAGTGTTCTGGGAGAAGGTAGCAGTTCTCCAGTAGCCAAGTTGGCGGAAATCATAGTGATTGGTACGGCAACTTGGACAATAGTCCCAGGCGTGGTCAGAATGACTGTAACGGCTGGGATACTGCCGGGGTGGAAGGCAACGGGAAACCACCACTCTATTCTCCGTGGTTTGCTAGCAGCGAAAAGAGAACACATGAACAATGGTCTTTCGCAGGTCAAAATGTAGTTCCGGAGGAAAAATATCCCCCATTCGGATCTCCGGGAGGGGGATGGCTTAGGAAGGACTATTGGACGAGAAAGTAATAATGGGGGGAAGACAAACAGAGAAAGAAAGACAAGAAACAACAAAAGATTTAGGATAGGGACATTGAACGAACGTACTATGTTACAGGGAGGAAAATTAGAAAATCTGAAAGAAAAAATGAAACTAAATAATTTAGATTTGGTACTAGTTTGTGAAGTTAGATGGGAAGGTAATGGGATATTGAACAGCGAAGGATATAGAATGTTTTACTCAGGTAATGAAAAGGGCGGTCATAATGTCGTAGGAATAATTCTTGGAAAGCGCTTAAAGGGTTTAGGGCCCGGTCCTGTTTGATATTACTTGAAATAGGTCGGATCGGGTGGGGCCGGGCCGAACTGGGCGCGCTCGGCCCGTGCAGGGCTCTGACTACCATATCGCACACTCTTATTAGGCTTATTGCAGGTTTTGAATTTCTCGATTTTCTAAACGTTTTCTCACCGGTGAGTAACCAACTCTATTAGCCTTTTGACATCTTTCATATCTGAGACGGAATGATCAGCGACAAGTATTTCTGTAATCTTATTTATTAAATTCAACACTACCTTATCTCGCTAACGTGATTAGAGCTTGCGTGTTCTATCCATCGAGTAAATGCTATCTTCTCAAGAGCAGAAAGCTAGTCCACAAAATGTACCAGATTAATCGCCAGTAGTTGAGGCTTACGAAGTGTACTAATCTCTAACACTGAAGCAGACTGTCCATTGGCCTGGTATGTATGCGAGCATATCCATATCCGATGACCTCGATCACCTAGATCACCAAGTAAATTACTTTACAAAAATAGAAGCACAAAATCGTCTGTAAAATTCAGAATAGATGATCGTTGCATATAGCGGAATAACATGGCAAACAGCCTAGAATACATTCCTTGCACAGTCCAGCTAACAGCCGTTAACATTGGCAAGAAGAAAGTCGAAACAAAAATATGAGCTTAAATCTATGATTGTCCTTATGTCGTATAAATGCTGGAGCAATAAGTTGAAACCAACAGGGATCGACGTGTAGTATAGCTTTCACTCTTATGCTCCCTCTTGGATAAAAATGTACATGCAGTCTTTCCATGTACCGCATATCGAAACTTCGTTCTGTGTTAAGAGAGTAAAACTTTGTTTCTTCTAGGAGATTCGAAAACTAAACGGTAGTTACACAGTGTTTAGTGTCCTTGCAGATGGCAGAATCCTTGGAGTCTATCATCTGCTGTTGAACATTTTAACATATAAACAAACATTGTTATAAACGTCAATTGAAAAGTACTGTAGTATGGGAATGTTATGTCTAAATGAATTGGTTTAACTCGTTAACTTGTGAGTGTCCTCCTACGGTTTCATTTTGTCTTCGGGTAACAAAGCAGCAAGGTTTCATCAAGATCGTCTTCATGTCCATTTTGTTAGGTCAATAAGGCGGGGACGGTATTACAAACTAATAATCATAATAGATTTGATCAGCATTTAAGCCGTTGTCATGATATATTGGTTTTCTACAACTGTTGTTCGTCATCATCTATATCAGATTGTCTTCCAATCTGGATTTGTAAAAGAACTCCTTTGCAGATGCAGAATACCTGGATGCTTCATACCCCTCTTTTACACTTACATGTGTCTCGTTCAGTATCCTATCTTGCAAAAACTTTTTATCTACAGGTAAGTTAGCTTATCCGGCTGCAGCCGATGGTAGCTGTGTGGATGCTGGATTTTGCATATCCTCTTTCACACACCAACCTCAATCGATTAGCTTCTTGCATAGAACATTTCCCGTCTAGACTAGGAGATGCTTCCGAATTGTATGGTGCACACCTGTTGTGTTAGTTGGGGAAAAAGTGGCCAAATTGAAGCTTTGCAACCACTTCCTTGTTATACCTGATATGCTTATACCAGGAAGGACATGTTTCCTTCTCCATACATGGGAATAACAAATGTGTAATCTTGAACATTTTGTTAGGATATAGATTTGACTCCTAACTCACAGGCTCCTAACTCACAGTTGAAGAGTCTGACTGACTTGCACAGTTCTTTTTCTTTTTGAAGGATCTTAAAGGCTTCAACTCTCTTGAGTATAGCTGAGGTCGTGTCACAGCCTGTTGCATCATAAAAAATAGTGAAAACAAACTTTTGATGACGCTAAGTTTCTTGATGTTTAATGATTTCGTAACATTTCCGTTCGGTTCTGTTCGTATGTGGCATTAAAAGAATCAGCAACTGCTTATTAAGTTTTCTACCAAGATTCTTAAAAGATCTGAATCACACCGATCATTAATTGCAGATACCTTGTTTCTAGTTTCTCCTATTACTGTTGTCAATTTACAGTTTTCTATGCTCCTTCGAAAGCTCTTTGCATCATTTCAAGCAGTCTAGTATTGATCTCCAAAAATCTCAAGGACCGTGAGCGAATTGTCAGGTTCAAAGGCACAATTAATTTCAATCGTTGAGCTATTCCCCGAAACCTTTTTTTGTCTTTCTGCTCTTTCCGTGTCTAATTGTAATTTTTGCCCATAAAATATTAGGTGAAAATAGCGCTTAACATAATTTATATATGTACTTAACGCAGATTTGACTGGCCATTTTTAGTCCACACCATTGCGTGTATAAGGGCTCTTCCTTCTACGTGTGGGTTTTATTACAGCACAGAGCAGAGTCTCTGCAATATTCACCGTTGTCAAATTGACATTCTTGCGCATTGAGATATTATCACACAAATAAGGTGGCATTAGCTTAACGTGTCGCTCTGAGGATAAACTGATGCCACCAAAAGTCCTGTAGAACTTCTGTTATCGTAACAGTATTTGGGAATGAAGCTTTAATCTTGCTAACGTTGTGTCTGACGTTGAATTAATCCCCAAGAAAATTTCGTGGCCTTCATTAAGCACTATTCGATAATCATATCACTTGGAACTTCGCTCAAAAAGGCCTCTTTTCCTGCTGATTGTGAATGTTCCTTGTGTGGTTAATTTCTTTTAATCTTCAGATAGCTTATACTGCAGCCAAAGTTAAAAATTCGGAAAATTTCACCGTCTTAATTTTGAGATTTCCTAAAAGGTTTTTGTCATGCAGTTTCATTTTGTAGTAAATGTTGCATATAGATTTCCTCATCCAGACGTTGTTGTATAAGATCGCAGATCCTAGATTTTGTCATCTTCTCTGACGGGTGAAAATGTCTTCATAACCCCATGTAGAGGTCCCCGAGCAAAGTCTAGAAGTGAGTTCTCAATGATCTTGAGTAGGCATGGCAATTCAGCATTTTCAGTAAAGTTGTCATAGTGTACAGGATACATCAAAGTTTTTCTATACCATTTCATGACTTAATGTATCCAATCGTGCTTCGTAATTACTTAGCTGCAAACCTCCTCAAAGCGTTACAACTATGGACAGTTCAGAAATTTCTTCAGCTGTGGTACGATTTGAACACCTTTCCAGTATAATGGCTGATGTAATGTCATAACGCATGTGCTTTTTTCTATTTTCTTGCAGTTTTTTGCTGTATGCAGAAGAGTATTTAGTATTAGTACTTGATATTAAAATATTGAAATATTGAAGAAATATTGAAGAAATTCAGAGGAACCACACTGCTTATATCAAAAAAGAGGTGTGAATCTCACCATTACACAATCGTTGTAGCTAAGCTTTCACAAGATGAATAACTATCCAAAGGTTGTTTGAGAATAAGAAGACGAGACGGCATAAACACACCAAGAACATGAATGTATAGCATTAAATGGATAGTGAATGAAACAGTGAAGAAATGTGATACGATATTCTTATCAAGAGAATGCTACCATGATATAATATTACTTTTACATTCAAGAACTTGGTTATAGAGAATTTTCATCAACAGACATCTGAAATAAATGACCTTTTCTTCTGTATGAAATGTGTGGCACTTAGTTACTAATCAAAGCATACAATGAGATTATATGAAGAGATTATTTGATTAGCCCACAGTTTGGTTGCTTTGTGATGACCAGTGTTACTAATTTGGTAGCGAAAACAGGACTACCGTAAATATTTTTTACCTAACCGTCTAAGGGAAGATCTCAAAAGAACCTAAATCGATTCTATATTTGTGTCATCGATCAGATCCCCGGTCTCAGTCCCAAAGTAAGGCTGCTTAAGAAGTTAGAATATAAAGGGTGGCATACCAAGTTTTTATCATTATGCATTTGTGAAAATATTATTAATGATAGACCGGAACCTAGTGAATCATACACAGCTCTGTATGTAAGCCCTAGTAAGCAGAAGGATGATAATTAAGTGGATATTTGATAGCCTCGAGTATTTACACAGGAGATTTTCTATAAATATTGTATCAGTAAGAACACAAATCTTTGGATTAAACAGTCTTTATTAGGTTATGATCAAGAACAATGTGATATCGTTTTACGTCCTAGGTAGATTTCCTCAGCCGGAAGCACTCTCAAATAGTATTGTAGTCGCATATAAACGGGAAGTATAGCAATTGCTTCATTATCATTGATAAATTAAAACTTATTTTTTTTACATTTGGTATCACAACATGTCATCATGTGTAAGAGAACTAGATATACTGCAGTGGTTGAAGCAACAAGAACAAACATTCCCAAAATTGTGTAAATTAGCACGTCAGTATCTCGTCAACGCTGCTTCTAGTGCGACTACTGAAAGAGCTTTTAGTACTACAGGCTATATAGCTCAGGAACGGAGAAATTGATTTACTGCTTTATTGACATCAAGCATAGGCCTAACTACAGTGTTACTTAGTATATACGTTATTAAGATTATATAGGGTAATAAAACTATTGTTAATAATAACATTCGGCTTACATAAATAATAGAATTTTTAAAACTACTTACTCCCATTGCCAGTACATCAAGGTTGGAATCTTCTTTAACTAACTTGTATGTTGCACTAATTCTCCATATAGGAGATCTGCTTAAGACTTTTGTTTTTGCTGTCAAAAAATGTGTATTTATCGAAGCAGTGCGCAATTTAGTGGATGGTACGTGGATACATATTTGGTAGTTAAGTTCGGGATAGTCTATTTTGCCATGAAAAAGCTCGTGTAAAAGTGATAAAACAATATTTCTTCTCCTTAGTTCTAATGTTTCAAATTTAAAATTTTCAACAAATTTAATGTAGCTTTCAAATTACGGGTAGAATTTTGTTTTCTTAAGCCTTAAAAACTTATTTTGACTACGCTCAATCAAGAATGAGTATTTTTGTATATTAGGGTTCCATATAATACTACAATTTTCTAATTTTGACCTGACGTATGCATAATACAGTACAATTAAAGTTCTGTCATTTTGGAAATCTTTACTGACAATAAATAGTATATCCAAAATTTTTGTAGCCTTATTTGGAAATAGTTTCAATATGTTGAATAAAGGATAGTTTTGAAGGAAAAAAAAAACTCCCAAGTCCCGACTTTCTCGTATGTGCTTTTGGGAAATTATGGCTCAAGAATTGGTGGAATGAAGACAGTGGACGAAAACGGGCTAATCATAAAACTCCCACTCTCACGGTGTTTGTTTACCACAAAGCTCACATAACACGTGGAGGGATCGATCCGACGACCTCTAGCACCAGATGTGAGTGCTTTACCTACTGAGCCACCGTTGCCCCTCGTCAAGCATCTGTTCGCATTCCTTGCAGACTGATTATAATAACTAGTATTTCTTTGATTTTTTCTGTACTTAGATTGTAAAATATGTACCATCATACATGTCAACTCTGAAGCGAAGTCGTAGCAGTTATAGTAGCAGAAGTAGTAGTAGTAGTAGTAATAGTAATAATAGTATGAGTAATAATAATAATAATAATAGCAGTAGCAGTAGTAGTAATAATAAGAGTAGTAGCAATTCAGAACTTTACAGTTTTCAATAAAGAGTTAATTTCAGAAACACATTACACAGGCTGCCAACATTAGTTCAGATCCGTCTTTCACAGAGTTTGGGCAGAGCCGGCCCAATATGTTCCCGGCCCGGTTCGACCCGAAATGTGCCCGGCCCGGTTCGGCCCGAAAGGTGCCTGGCCCGGTTGGAGCCCGGCTCGAGATTCGGACCGGGCGGGCCGGGCCGGGTCGTGCCGGGCAAAGGATTCAGATCAATCCGGACTTGGCCTAGGTTTGCTGGGCTCTGGTTTAAACTCACTGACATGCGGAATAAAAAGTCTTTAGCTGAGAAAAAATGAATATCACGGTGAGTTCATAAGGTAAAGAGAAAGCGAGTTAAAATAATGGACAAGTTGATGGGTCACTTGCGATAGAGCAGGCATCCCCGATCTGGTGAACCTTTATGTAATATGCATCTGCAATGTCAGAAATCAATTTAAAATGAGTACATTATCAGAGATGACACTTGACTTCATTGTAATAGTATTCTACAATGTCTGAAAAGAAATATTAATAAGAGAAGCGATGGTTAGAGAAATAATTTTGAGGATCGACGGGGATGTTCAATTATTAATTAGTGGTTTAGAGTACAACAGGCGTGACAATAATTCGAGGGATCTATTTCGAGGTGTCCGGTAAGGCTCAACGGCTTATGCCGGCTTATGTCCGGCGATGTAAAGCGATTTAATGTAATGTAATGCATATTGTAATGTGATGCCTGCTTATGTTCTTAACACGGTAACAGACGTGTCCTTGGCCATGTCTATTTAAGATCATTGAGAACTCATTTCTAGACTTTGGTCGGCGAAATTTCCGTGTGGTTATAAAGACATTTACAACCGTCGGAGGGAATGACAAAATCTAAGATCTGCGATCTTAATCGACAATGTCTGGATGATGAAATCAATATGCAACATTTACAAGCAAATGAAACTGCATGACAAAAACCATATGGAGGAAATCTAAAAATTAAGACGGTGACCTTTTCCGAACTGGTAAACTTTGGTTAAAGTACAAAAGGTCAGAATCGTATTGATATTCTTCCAAAGGGACTAGATCGAACACGGGACTAGAAATTTGATTTGTACGTAATTAAATTAATGCTTCCGTTTTCTCACGCAGCTAGTTATCGTTTCTCTGCAAAATTTGCACATCACTATACTCAACAGTTGGAAACCTTAGAAACACCTACGGCATCAGTGGATTACAAGAAATTAACAACTTAAGGAACATTTACAATTCGCAGAATAAGTAGCCTTCTTGAGCGAAAGTCCAAGTGATATGATTATCGAATAGTGCTTAAGGAAGGGCACGAAATTTGCTATGGGATTAACTCAACGTGAGACCCAAAGTTAGCAAGATTAAGCCTTCAATCCCAAATACAGTTACGATAAGTTCTACAGGACTTTTGTGGGCATCAGTTTATCATCAGAGCGACACGTTAAGCTAATGCCACCTTCCTTGTGTGATAATGTCTCAATGCGCAAGAATGTCAATTCAACTGCGGTGAATATTGAAAAGTCTCTATTGTCTTGTGTTTTTAACCCACACGTAGAAAGAAGAGTCCTTCTACACGCAATGGTGTGGACTAAAAATGGTAACTCAAATCTGCGTTAAGTAGGTATATAATTTATGCTACACTCATCTTATATTTGATGGATATAAATTACAATTTTGGATATAAATTAAATTACGATCGTACTTAATTCTGCCATTGAAGCCACGACAATTGAATCACAGTCCTTGAGAAACCTGGAGATCAATACTAGACGGCTTTCGAAGGAGCAAAGGCAGTTGTATATGGACAAGAGTAATAGAAGAAACTAGAAACGGGAAATCTGGATTCTGCTGGGTGGTGTGATTCAGATCTTTTAAGAATCTTGGTAGAAGACTTCATGAGCAGTTTCTGATTCTCTATAGGCACATACAAGCAGAACTGAAAGGAAATTCTACGAAATTATTAAATTTATTGAAACTTTAGCGTCATTAAAAGATTGCTTTCACTTTTTTTATGATGCAGCAGGCTTTGACACGACCTCAGCTATACTCAGGAGTGAATATTTGGCAGCCTTCAAGTTCCATCAAAAAGAAAAAAGATTCTGCAGATAGTCAGTGTCTTCAATCAATTAAATGTGTGTCATGACCAATGATTAGGTTAGACATGTTTTTATTCACCTGTATGGAAACGGAAAAATGTCTCCCTGGCATAAGCCATATCAGATATATGAAGGAAGTAGTTAGAAAACTGCAATATGGCCACTTTTCCCATTAGTAACACAGCAGCTGTGCAGCATTCTATTCGGAAGTACCTCCTACTTCAGGAGCGAAATGGTCTAAGCCTAAACCCAATCGAAAGACGTTGGTCTCTTGACCCACAAACGTACCATCAGCTTCAGCCGGATAATCTTACTTACCTGTAGATAAAAAGTGACTGCAAGATAGAATTGTGAAAGAGCCACATGTTCGTGTAAAAGAGCCGATATGATGTATTCAAGGTTTTGTGCATTCTGCCAAGAAAATTAATGTCGAAATGGCAGATCGGAAGATAATATGATATAGATGTTAACGAACAGCAGCTGTAAAATACCAATATGTCATTGACAATGGATTTATTGTTGATCCAATCAGTTATGATTATTATTTTGTGATATCGTCCCCGCCTTCATGTCCCGACCTAAAAAGATAGCCATGAAGACGATCTTGATGAAACTTTAAATGAAGGTGTAACGAAAAGCTATAAAACATGAAGTTAGTGTATTCTTCTGTTTAGTTATTTTGGAAATTTTTAACACGAGCTGCTTTGGTACCCGAAGGGAAAACGAAACCGTAGCAGCACACGTTTAAGATATCGACCAAAAATTAATTCTTTAGTTATCACATTCGCGTACTAAAGAATCATTCAATTGTAAGTTAATAACAATTGTTTATTGTTTGATTGTTTATATGTTAAGATGTTCAACAGCAGATGATTGACTCCGAGGATTCTGCCATCTGCAAGGACACTTATAATTGTGTAACTGGCGTTTAGTTTTCGACTCTCCTACAAGGAAGTAAAGATTAACACTCTTAATAAAGAACAATGTTTGGATATTCCATACATGCAAAGATTCCGTGTACATTTTTATCCAAGAGGGCGTTAGAATGAAAGCTCTACTACACGTCGGTTCCATTTGGTTTATACTTATTGACCTAGGTTTTATACGACACAAGGATAATCAATCCTTATTGCACAGCACCTTATTCATTTGCGAAGATTCCAAGCTGCTTTTCAGACAGAAGGCCTAGAAAATTTAACAATTTTCCGTAACAGTTATTACACTTATGGACGTAATCTTATTAGGATTTTCAGGCAGATTATAGGCCTGAAACTCGATTAGGAGATTTTAAGGTTATTAGGTACGTGATTACCCTGTGGACACAGGCCCGCTTCCCTTGGCCTGTGAGACAACACCGGACGATGAACTTATAAAGCTAGCGGTTTAAAGCAATGATTCGCTATACAAAAAAGTTATACAGGCCATGTTGAACAGGTGTAGAACACAGGCCAACAAATTTATCAATTAACAGAATTTTTTTTTGTAATCTGGTAACATTTGGAGATTTTCATTTAGTACACCTGAAAGATATAAAACTACCTAGGCTCACTTTCCACATCTTGGAGTAGAAGCCCTGAATTTTTCCCTTAGTAATAGTGTTCGAGTACCTGCTCGCCCCGGTGGTCAAAGAAAGTAATAGATACTGCTATTAACTTTCGATTAGCCTGAGAATTATACTTGCGTCTATAAAAAAATTCAGATGTGTCATTTGCAACTTTGACTCACTTCGTTAAGATGTTATATTGATAACGCTACGTAACTATCACACTAATATAGAATTTCTGTAATCATATTTATTAAATTCAACACTACCTCATTTAGCTGAAGTGAATAGAGCTTGTGTGTCCTGTCCATCGACTCAAAGGTATCTTCTCAGAGAAGATAGCTATTCCACAAAATGTACCCGATTAAACACCAGCAGTTCTGGTTTACGAAGTGTACGGTAATACCTATGTAAAACCAACCGCTGTTCGTTCCCAAAGGTATAGGTCTGTGATACTCTCGTCTTATTAAGGCAGAAGTAAATCCATGGTTTTTAAAATTATACAACATTCTATACTCTGACTTAAGGAGCTCTAAAAGCACTACTACTTCGTTTTTAGTACCTTGGTACACATCACAATATCCTACGGCTTCTGATTCATTGTTGAATTTTTATATTAGCTTTAAGCCAATATGAATTAAGTAATAGATGCCGATGTCCACTGCTCTCTTGTAAATTACAGCATTGTAAGAAGAAAATAAGCCGGCCTAAGCCGTTTAGCAATACCGGACAACGCAAAATGGAACTCTCGAATTATTTACGCGCCCGTTGCACTCTAAACCACTAATTTTTAATCAAGCATCCCCGTCCATCCTCAAAATTATTTCTTTAATCACCGCATCACTTAGAGATCAATTTAATCTCCCATTAATATCTTCTTTCAGAAATTGTAGAACACTATTACAATGAAGTCAAGAGACATCTCTGCTAATGTTCTCATTTTAAGGCGATTTCTGACGTAGTGAATGCATATTACAGAAGGGTCCACAAGCTCGGGGATGCATGTCTTATCATGTAAGTGACACATCAAGATGTCCATCTTTTTAAAGCGCTTTCTCTTTACTATACCTTATGAGCTCACCGTGATATTCATTTTTCTTCACTCTTGTTCCGCACGTCACTGAGTTTAAAGTCGAATATTTCGAATTAGCAAGTCCTAAGAACAATATTATCTGTCGTACTTTTCCCAATTCAACCCGCCCGCTCTCGTCTGTTGTACTGCATGCAAACATTCTAATGGAAGTATTATGGCCGATCTCTACATCTACTGTTATTATCTTTTTATCCAAATGCATTCTGATATCTACAATTAGTAATACCATTGTTTCTGCTGAAAATCACAGCAAGCAGGCTTGTAGATAAACCTTAAATCTTTTGCCATATGAAATTAATTTTTCAACAAATTTTAGAATATTACACCGTGTAATATGAAATTGACAAATTATGATCTCACTACGCTTTTTTCAAATATTACTATGTCTGGTTGGTTGTAGTGCATGCTAACTGCATGCATTCCTTTTGATAAAACAACACGTATCTCGATATCTTCTTTTAGCTAAATATCTGAATGTTTCTGCAGCTTCGTAAAACAGTGCTCTCTGAAAACTGTCAGAAGTATAGATCTAAGAACATATCTGTGTGTTTCATCTTACTTCTTGCCAATGTTAATGGCTCTTAGCTGGACTGTGCAAGGAATGTACTCTAGGCAGGTTGCTATAATATTCCGCTATATGAAGCGATCACCTATGCAGAATTCTACAGACGATTCTATTTTTGTAAAGGAATTTACTTGGTGATCTAGGATCGCTCTCGTCCACTGTCATGGATATGCTCGCATACCTACCAGGCCTAATGATAGTCTGGTTCAGTGTTAGAGATGAGTACACTTCGTAAACCTGAACTCCTGGTGTTTAATCGGGTACATTTTGTGGAATAGCTTTCTGCTCTTGAGAAGATACCTTTGAGTCGATGGACAGGACATGCAAGCTCTATTCACGTCAGTGAAATGAGGTAGTGTTGAATTTAATAAATAAGGTTACAAAAATTCTTCTTGTTGACCATTCCGTCTCAGATATGAAAGCTGTCAAAAAGCTAATACAGTATGTGCACTAATTTGTTACAGAGGGGAATTTTACCAGAATTTTACTCACCCGTGAGAAAACGTTTAGAAGGTCGAGAAATTCAAATGGTCCAATAAGCTTAATAAGAGTTAGCAATTTGGCAGTCTGTAGTGCAAGATGAACCGTGCGAGTCAGAAAGGCTTTAAGCTTCTATAGCAAAGTTTGCAAAAGAAGCCTCGGAATTTTTTATATACGGAAGTTTAACTTTCAGGCTATATAACTAGGAGTATCTATTCCTTAGTTTGGGCACCGGGACGAGAAAGTACTCGAACACTATTACTAAGGGAGCCTAGGAAGTTTTATATGTTTCAGGTGTTCTTAATTGAAACTCTCCTAATGAAACCTAAGTACAAAATAAAATTACGTCAATTGATTATTTTGTTGATGTCTGTGTTTTACACCTGTTCTACCTGGCCTGTATAACTACTTTGTATCGCGAATCAGTGCTTTAAACATCTAAATTTATAAATTCATTGGCCGGACTTTTCTCACAAGCCAAGAGGAGCGTGCCTGAATTTACAAGGTAATCACCTACCTAATTACCTAGAAATCTGCTATTAGAGTTTAATACCAATAACCTGCATTTGATTCTTTTACAAGTTTACGACCATAAGTGTAATGTAACTTATACGGAAAGTTGTTAGCCTTTGTGGTCTTCTGATTGTACAAGAGACGGTTACATCTTCCTAACCGTTAACTTTGGCTGCAGTTAAACCTGAAAGATATAAAACTTCCTAGGCTCACTTTCTACATCTTGAAGCAGAATCAATGAATTTCTTTTTTAGTAATAGTGTTCGAATACTTCCTCGTCCCGGTGCCTAAAGAAAGCAATAGATACTGTTATTAACTTACGATTAAAGTTAAACTTGCGTGTATAAAAAAATTCGGGGCGTCTTTTGCAACCTCGACTCACTTCATCAAGCTGCTATTTTGAGAACGCAACATATCTATCACACTAATCTTCAGGCTATAGAACCTTAGAGTCTTTTTGACTCGCACGGTTCATTTTGCACTACAGACTGCCATATCGCACACTCTTATTAAGCTTATTGCAGGATTTGAATTTCTCGATCTACTAAACGTTTTCTCTCCGGTGAGTAAAGTTTTGCTAAGCTTCCCCTCTCTAGCAGATTTCACCAATTGTACTAGCTTTTTGACACCTTTCATATATGAGACGGAATGATTAACAAGAAGAATTTCTGTAATCTTATTTATTAAATTCAACGGTACCTCATTCAGCTGCCTTGAATAGACTTTGCGTGTCCTGTCCATCGACTCGAAGGTATCTTTTTAACAGCAGAAGGCTACAAAACAAAATGTACCCGATTAATCGCCAGCAGTTGAGGCTTACGATGTGTACGCATCTCTACCACTGAACCAGACTGTCATTTTGCCTGGTATGTATGGGAGCATATCCATCTGCGTTGACCAGAGCCATCCTTGATCACCAAGTACATCTCTTTACAGAAATAGAAGCATCAAATCGTCTGTAGACGATTTAATGCTGCATATAGTGGAATTTCGCTGCATATAGTGGAATTTCATGGCAAACGGCACATTCGTTGCACTGTCCAGCTAAGAGCCGTTAACATTGGTAAGAAGAAAGTAGAAGCACACTGATAATTGCATAGATCGTTACTTCCGACTTTTTTCAGAAAACATTGTATTACAAGTTACAGAAACATTCAAATATTCTGAGTTGAGAGGAGATGTCAAGATACATTTTGTTCTGTTATCAAAAAGATTGTAATCATTTAGCATGCACTACAATCAACCAGACATAGAAGCGTAGTTAGACTAGGAATATTCAATTGCAACTTACACGCTGTAATTGACGAAAATCTTTTGAGAAATTCTTTTCATATGGCAAAAGATTTAAGGTTTATCTACAAGGCTGCCGATTGTGGCTTTCTGCAGAAATAATGGTATTACTAATTGTAGATATCAGGATGCATTTAGATAAAAAAAGATAATAACTGTAGATGTCGAGATTCGGCATGATACTTGCATTAGAACAAGTGGAATAAGTTTGCATGCAGTAAAACAATAAGTGAGCTTGCTGGTTGAAATAGGAAAAGTACAGCAACTCATAATGTTCTTGGGACTTGGAAATTCGAAATATTCGAGTTTAAACCCTGTGACGTGCGGAAAAAGAAATCTTTAGGTGAGAAAGAATGAATATCACGGTGAGCATAAGGTATAGTAAAGAGAAAGCGCGTTAAATGATGGACAAGTTGATGGGTCACTTGGTATAGTATAAGCATCCCTGAGCTTGTGAAGCTTTTTGTAATATGCATCCACTACGTCAGAAATCGAATTAAAATGAGAACATTAGGAGATATGTAACTTGACTTCATTGTAATAGTATTCTTCAATGTCTGAAAAGAATCTGTCTCTAAGTGATGCGGTGATTAAAGAAATTATTTTGATAGTGCAAGGGGATGTTCGATTTTTAATTAGTGGTTTACAGTGCAGCAAGCGCGCCATTAATTCGAGGGTTTCCTATGGACGTTACCGGTAAGGCTAAACGGATTATGCCGGGTTATGTCCTTCGTACAACGCTGTGAAATTTAGAAGTCAGCTGTGGACATCAACATCTATTCCTTAATTCCTAATGGCTTAAAGGTAGTAAAGGAATTCAACAATGAATCCGAAGCCGTAAGATCTTGTGTTGTGTACCTAGGTCTTTAGACGATGCAATAGTGCTTTTATAGCTACTTATACAATTATACAATGACGTACCATTTAAAAAAACTCTGGATTTAAGTCTCCCTTTAATAAGACGAGGGTATCAGAGTCATATAGCTTTGGGAACGTTCAGCGCTTCGTTTTAGGTCGTCCCTCGGGATTGAAAAATGTTGTGATACCAAACGTAAAAAACAAAAGTATTAATTTATCAATTATAATCCAGCAATTGCTATACTACCCGTTTATAAGCACTGAAATACTATTTGAGAGTGCTTCCTTCTGAAGAAATCAACTTAACACCCATAATGCTCTCACCTAGTTCTTGATCGTTAGCCTGATAGAAACTGTTTATGCCAAGGAGTTGTTTCTTACGGATATATTAAACATATTTTTTTGTGTGTTAACACACGAGACTATCAAATATTCATTTAATTAGCGTCATTGCTACTCACTATAACTTACATAGAGTTGTGTAGGATTCACTAGGTTCCGGCCTATCATTATTAATATTTTTCCGATTGCATAATGAAAAAACTTGCTATGAAACTCATTATATTCTAACCCCCGAAGCAGCCTTACTTTGGGTCTGAGACCGGTGATCTGATCGATGAAACAAATAAACAATCGATTTTAGGTTATTTTGAGGTGTTCCCTTAGACCCTTAAGTGGAAAATATTAAAGGTATTCATCTTGTGAGAGCTTCGCCAGAACGATTGTCTAATGCTGAGATACACACACTCTCCTTTTCATATAAACAGTGTATTGCCTCTTTATTTCTTCAATATTTCAACATCATGTTCTAATACTTAATATTCTACTCTTCCGCATACAGTAAATAAGTGCAAGGAAAGTGAACAAAGCACTTGTGTAATCACATTAGATCAGCCATCATACTGGAAAGGTCTGAAATCGTACCTGCAGCTCAAGAAATTTCTGAACTGTCCAAAGTTGTATCCTTAGGAGGTGTCTACTTAAGTAATTTCGAAGCATGATTGGATACATTACATCAGGTAATGGTATAAATGAACTTTCGGGTATCCTGTACACTATTTCAACATTAGTAAAAAAATTGAATGTCTATGCCTACTCAACATCGTTGAAAACTAACTTCTAGACTTTGCTCGCAACCCTTACATGTGTATAAGAAAACATTTAATACCCTCGGAGGAGATGACTAAATCTAGGATCTTGGATCTTATTAGTCATCCAGGTATCTGCTGTTGAGAAGATACCTTTGAGTCGATGGACAGGACACGCAAGCTCTATTCACGTCAGCTAAATGAGGTAGTGTTGAATTTAATAAATATGATTACAGAAAATCTTGATTAGTGTGATAGATACCTAGCGTTATCAATATAGCATCTTAACGAAGTGAGTCAAAGTTGCAAAAAAGGCATCTGAATTTATTTATAGACACAAGTTTGATCTCAGGCTAATCGAAAGTTTGGCCACCGGGACGAGCAAGTACTCGAACACTATTACTAAGGGAAAAATTCAGGGCTTCTACTACAAGATGTGGAAAGTGAGCCTAGGAAGTTTTATATCTTTCAGGTGTACTAAGTGAAAATCTCCAAATGTTACCTGACTACAAAAAAAAATTCTGTCAATTGATAAATTTTTTGATGTCTGTGTTCTACAACTGTTCAACCAGGAGTGAATAACTTATTTGTATCGCGAATCACTGCTTTAAACCGCTAGCTTTATAAATTCATCGTCCGGTCTTGTCTCACAGGCCAAGACCATAAGTGTAATAACTGTTACGGAAAATTGTTAAGCTTTCTAGGCCTTCTGTCTGAAAAGCAGCTTGGAATAGTCGCAAATGAACAAGGTGCTGTTCAAAAGGAGTGATTATCCTTGTGTCGTATAAAACCTAGGCAATAAGTATAAACCAACTGGATTCGACGTGTAGTAGAGCTTTCATTCTTACGCCCTCTTGGATAAAAATGTACAAGGAGTCTTTGCATGTATGGAATATCCAAACATTGTTCTTTATTAAGAGTGTTAAACTTTACTTCCTTGTAGGAGAGTCGAAAACTAAACGCCAGTTACACAATTTTAATTGTCCTTGCAGATGGCAGAATCCTCGGAGTCAATCATCTGCTGTTGAACATCTTAACATATAAATAATCAAACAATAAACAATTGATATTAACTTACAATTGAATGATACATTAGTACGCGAATGTGATATCTAAATGAATTAGCTTTTTGTCAATATCTTAAACGTGTGCTGCTGCGGTTACGTTTTCTCTTCGGCTACCTAAGCAGCTCGTGTTAAAAGATACCAAAATAACTAAACAGAAGAATACACTACCTTCGTCTTTTATAGCTTTTCCTTACACCTTCATTTAAACTTTCATCAAGATCGTCTTCATGTCCATTTTTTTAGGTCTATAAGGCGGGGACGATATCACAAAATAATAATCATAACTGATTGGATCAACAATTAATCCATTGTCAATGACATATTGGTTTTTTACAGCTGTTGTTCGTTAACATCTATTTCATATTATCTTCCGATCTGCCATTTCTACATGAATTCTCATGGCAGAATGCACAAAACCTTCAATACTTCGTATCGGCTCTTTTACACGAACATGTGACACGTTCACAATCCTATCTTGCAGTCACTTAGTAAGATTATCCGGCTGGAACAGATGGTAGGTGTGTGGGTCAACAGACCAACGTCTTTCGATTGGGTTTAGGCTTAGACCATTTCGCTCCTTAAGTTGGAGGTACTTCCGAATAGAATGCTGCACAGCAGCTGTGTTACTAATGGAAAAAGTGGCCATATTGCAGCTTTTTAATTACTTCCTTGATATATCTGATATGGCTTATGCCAGGGAGACATTTTTCCGTCTCAATACAGGTGAATAAAAACATGTCTAACCTAATCATTTGTCAGGATTCACATTTAATTGATTGAAAACACTGACTATCTGCTGATTTTTTTTCTTTTTGATGGAACTTGGCTTCAAGGCAGCCAACTATTCACTCCTGAGTATAGCTGAGGTCGTGTCAAAGCCTGCTGCATCATGAAAAAAGTGAGAGCAATCTTTTAATGACGCTAAAGTTTCAATAAATTTAATAATTTCGTAGAATTTCCTTTCAGTTCTGCTTGTATGTGGCTATAAGAGAATCAGAAACTGCTCATGAAGTCTTCTAAAAAGATTCTTAAAAGATCTGAATCACACCAACCAGCAGAATCCAGATTTCCCGTTTCTAGTTTCTTCTATTACTCTTGTCCATATACAACTGCCTTTGCTCCTTCGAAAGCCGTCTAGTATTGATCTCCTGGTTTCTCAAGAACTGAGATTCAATTGTCGTGGCTTCAATGGCAGAATTAAGTACGATCGTAATTTAATTTATGTCCAAAATTGTAATCTATATCCATCAAATATAAAGTGAAAATAGAGTTTTATACGTACTTATAAATTATATACGTACTTAACGCAGATTTGAGTTGCCATTTTTAGTCCACACCATTGCGTGTAGAAGGACTCTTCTTTCTACGTGTGGGTTTTAAAACACAAGACAATATAGACTCTGCAATATTCACCGCAGTTGAATTGACATTCTTGCGCATTGAGACATTATCACACAAGGAAGGTGGCATTAGCTCAACGTGTCGCTCTGATGATAAACTGATGCCCACAAAAGTCCTGTAGAACTTATCGTAACAGTATTTGGGATTGAAGGATTAATCTTGCTAACGTTGGGTCTCACGTTCAGTTAATCCCAAAGAAAATTTCGTGCCCTTCCTTAAGCACTGTTCGATAATCATATCACTTGGACTTTCGCTCAAGAAGGCCACTTATTCTGCGAATTGTGAATGTTCCTTAAGTTGTTAATTTCTTGTAATCCACTGATACCGTAGGTGTTTCCAAGGTTTTCAACTGCTGAGTATATGTTGCAAATATGTTAAAAACAATACAATTCCATTCTCAAATGTGTCTGGAGATATCGATCACTAGTAATCTGTTTTATCTTCCTACATTCCTTTCGCCCTACTGAGTAGAGGCCGTTTTCAATTCTAGTTATCAGACAATTTCAGTCAAATCCGTCCCAACACATTATTCTTACATCCGTGAGTACATCTTGATGACAAAGAGTCTGCTTCATCTTCCAAACACTCTCTACGCCTTATTGTTAATTTCTGTAAAATTATGCCGATTCGTTTTTTCATTTTATGCTTCAATACGTCAGTAACTAACGATCTGCGAAAGTCTGCGTTAGGTTTTAAAGTCTTTGGAGATGCTGAGTGTACTCAAGTTTCAGTTGTAATTATCTCAAAATTTACCCTATTCCGTTGTTTTTCTTGTACGTATATAAGTCAATAAAACGACAATCAGTGTCACTTTCATATCCGCAGATGATTTGTTCCTTTTGCCCAAATGAAATGGAACAAGTTTTCTATTCTAACACGCTAACAACGAACTACAATAAACGAAAATAACGTTCTATTTTTTCTTTTTGTATATTTCAGTGATTAAACATCAAGAAGAGTCTGCTACATGATCCAAACTCAACGATCGCCCAACTTAACGGACTCAATTTCATTAATTATATCACACAATTTAGTTCACTTAACTCTTTTAACAATTGTAAATATCTAACAATGTTCGACAATCCCGCTCTTTCGTTTTATGTTTAAGTATGTGGATAACCGTTAGCAAGAGTTTACTTCTACTACCAATCACTAGTTTCGACTTATTGAATGGAAAAATTTTCATATTTAAAATCTCTGAAAATTAACGAGTGTTCCTTTCTTTTATTTTATACTTGATTATTTCACTAACTAATGGTTAGCAAGAGTCTGGTTCACTTTTGATATAGTCTCTTCGCAATAATATATCTCCTCACTTTTCAATTATAAATATCTAACATTTTAAGACAATTCTCTTTTCAATTTAAGACAATAACAATCTGCCATTTTGTTCACAAATATGTTAACGAACGATCAGTAAGAGTGTGCTTCGTCTTCTAAACTCTTATTACGCTCTACTAAAAGGAATCCTCTTACAATATTACATATCTGTGAAATAACGAAAATCCCGTTTTTTCTCACTTTTTAATTGTACCTGGCATTTCACGACAACTCCATTCTTTCATTTTATTCTAAAATATTTCAGTAACTAACGGTCAGCAAGAGTTAAATCGCCTTGGAAACAATACTTTCATCCTACAGAATGGAATCACTTTTCACTTGATAATGTCTTGGTATTTACGACTATTCCGATCTTTCATTTTCTACTATATATGTCAGTAACTAACGATTAGCAGGTGTCTACCTCTACACGTCTTTACTATATTACATAGAATCGGCTTTAATAGTAAATATCTGAGAATCTACGACAGTTATATTATTTCATTTAACTTTAAAAGGTTTCAGTGACTATCATGAAAAGTTTTTTTTACATACCAAAACACAGCTCACGCCCTATTAGTAAAGAACCTTTTCAATCTTTAATATTCGTTAATTTACCTCATCCTTTCTCTCATGTTATTTTTAAATATGTCAGTAACTAAACGATCAGCAAGAAAATACTTCAGCTTCTAAATACTCGTTTGGAGGTATTGAATAAACTCACATTTCAATTTTAAATATCTCAGTATTGTTTTATTTTTACTTTATTCTTAATTATGCCTTCAGCTAGCCATCGCCAAATTTCTGTATCAGAATTCAAACACACCATTCTCTTTAGAGAATGACTATTTTTTAATACTACATATCCGATAATTTACGTGAATTCTATAATTTATTTTATTCTAAAACAGTTGATTTAACAAAGGATCATCAAGAGTCTGCTTTATACACCAAAACACACCTTTCCCATACGCAAACGACTCCCTTTTCTAATGTAAAAATATGACAATTTATGAGTGCTTCGTTGTTTCGTTTTATTTTTAACTATCCCAGATACTAGCGATCAGCAAAATTCTATTTCATATTATGATCACTTGTTTCGCACTACTGAATTAACTAGTTTTTCAATTATAAATACATGACAGTTTACGACAATTGCGATCTATCGTTTTATCTAAAATTTGTTAGCAAGATTTGGTGTTATATAACATACACACCTTTCGCAGTACTCGCCCCTCTTCATTTATAACTATTTGATAATTTACGAGTATTTGATTCTTTTATTTTATTCTAACATACATGATTAAGTAATGATCTTCAGAAGTGTGCTTCATCTTCCAAACAGCTCTCTTCGCCATACTAAGTAGACCTACTTTCTAGTGTAAATATGAAAAGAGAATGAACGACAATTCCGTTCTTTTAACTAACTCTTATTCATCTCGGTAAGTAACCATCAGCAAGGTTCTACCCAAGTTTCGAAACACTCCATTCTCCTTAGTGAATGCACTCACTTTTAAATTCCAGAATTTTTAAGAATAAAATGAATTAACTGAATTGCCATAAATGGTTAAATATTTACCGTTGAAAAGCTGCTCTATTTAATAGGGCGAAACAAGAGTTGGAAACTGGAATAGGCTAAAATCAACATTACATTCTCACGCATTTAAATACAATTGAGGAAACGCAAATATCGTAATGTTTCTATCATTTACCACTCATAAGAGCTCATTAAGTAATACCAAAGGAGTGTTTAGAACGTGAAAAAGCATCTTGTTAATCATCGGTTAGTATAAAATGTAAGAACGGAATTGTATCAAAAAGTCAGATAATACCAATTGAAAAGTGAGGCTATTCAATAAGCCAAACGGAGTCTTTGGAAGATGTACCACATTCTTCCTAATCGTTAATTACTGACATACTAAAAATTGAAAGAAAGGAGCGTTTGTAAATTACATATCGACTAGCTGAACTTGTTCATTGCTGAAAACACACCAAAAAGAAGTAAAGTCATAACGCATGTGCTTTGTTCACTTTTCTGCATTTATTTACTTTATGCAGAAGTGTAGAATATATAGTATTAGTATTAGTATAAATCTTCCAAGTAAGACAGCATTCACACACCAAGAACATTAGTGTATAGCGTAAGAGGGGAAGAGGATGTCAGAATGACGAAATGTGATACAATATTCTTATCAAGACAATTCTACCGTGATATCATTCTAATGATTGGATATGGAGAATTTTCACCAAGAGCCTTCTGAATAAATACTTATGTGCTTTTTGAAATGTGTCTCACTAACTTACTTATCAATCAAATCAATCACTTGGAGATCAAAGCATACAGTGAGTTTATATGAGAAGCTTATTTCATTAGCCCACAGTTTTGTATCTTTCTGATGACCAGTGTTACTAAGTTGGTAGAGAACACAGGACTGACTATACCGTAAATATTTTCCACCTGACCGTGTAAGAGAAGCTACAGCTGGCTTTGCTCCTTCGAAAATTATTTGCATTATTGGAAGCCGTCTAGTATTGATCTCCAAGTTTCTCAAGAACTGTAATGGATTTGTCATGGCTTCAATGGCAGATCCAAATACGATCGTTATTTAATTTCTATCCATAATTGTATCCATAAAATACAAGGTGAAAATACAGTTTAAAATAAATGATATATGTACTTAACGCAGATTTGAGTTGCCATTTTTAGTCCACACCATTGCGTGTAAAAGGAATCTTCTTTCTACGTGTGGGTTTTAAAACAGAGGTCAATAGAGACTCTGCAATATTCACCGCAGTCGAATTCACATTCTTTCTCATTGAGATATTATCACACAAAGAAGGTGGCATTAGCTTAACATGTCGATCTGATGATAAACAGATGCCCACAAAAGTCCTTTAAGACTTCAGTAACAGTATTTGGGAATGAAAAATTAATCTTGGTAACATTGTGTCTTACGATCAGTTAAACCCCGAGAAAATTTCTTGGCCATCATTAAGCATTGTTCGTTAATTATATCACTTGCATTTTCGCTCAAGAAGGCGTCTTTTTCTGCGAATTGTTAATGTTTCTTGAGTTGTTAATTTCTTGTAATCCTCTGATACCGTATTTTCTCCAGGGTTGAGTATAAGACTTCAGTAACAGTATTTGGGAATGAAAAATTAATCTTGGTAACATTGTGTCTTACGATCAGTTAAACCCCGAGAAAATTTCTTGGCCTTCATTAAGCATTGTTCGTTAATTATATCACTTGCAGTTTCGCTGAAGAAGGCGTCTTTTTCTGCGAATTGTTAATTTCCTTGAGTTGTTAATTTCTTGTAATCCTCTGATACCGTATTTCCTCCAGGGTTGAGTATAGTGATGTGCAAATTTTTCATAGAAAGGATGACCTGCTGCTAGAGAAAATGTATGCATTAGTTTAATTTAATACAAATGATGTTTCTAGTCCCCTGTTTAATCTAGTCCCTTTGGATGTATTGCATTACGATTATGACCTCTATATTCTGCAGCCAATGTTAACGGTTCGGAAGATGTCACCATCTTAATTTTGAGATTTCCAATATGTTTTTTCACATGCACTTTCATTTTCTTGTAAATGTCGCACATTGATTTTGTCATCCAGACATTGTTAAATAAAATAGCAGATCGTAGATTTTGTCATCTCCTGCAAGGATTGTAAGTGTTTTCATTAACACATGTAAAGATCCCGGAGGAAAGTCTAGAAGTGAGTTCTCAATGATCTTGAGTAGACATGGCCATTCAGCATTTTCACTAATTTTGTCATAGTGTACAGGATACACCAAACTTCTTCTATACCATTTCCTGACAATGTATTCAATCGTGACTAGAAATTACTTAACATGAAAACCACAAAAGGCGGTGCAACTTTGGACAGTTCCGAAATTTCTTCAGCTGAAGTACTATTTGAACACCTTACCAGTATAATATTTGATGTAATATATAACGCATGTGCTTTGTTCACTTTTCTTGAAGTTATTTACTGTATGCAGAAGAGTAGAATATATAGTATTAGTAATTAAAGTTGAAATTTTGAAAAAATACAGAGGGACTACAGTGCTTATTAGGGTGGGCCGAAAAATTTTTTTTCAGATATTCAGGATTGAGTAGTTATCAAAAGTTGTGCATTGGTACGAAATGAAGCCATGCCAAATATGTTGATTTTAAACAATATTTAACCGGGCCCCCGTGGCCCTAAAGTTCCCAATTTTTTGTTCAAATAAAATGGTTTTAGGTAATAATAACATTTTACCAGACAATACTATTAATACATAAAACATGACATACATGGTTTCAATATACGCAAATAACTATTAAGAGCTTACTAACTTTCATAACTACCATATTAACACACGAAAAACCTTTGTGTTGAGCCCACCTTAGAACTCTCAAACTTTAAGAGAATGTCACTCTTTCGCATCTGGATGCAAAATACATAACACTGGCTTTCCGAAAGCGGCGTTTACATTGCTGAATTCAAATAAACTAGAAACAATATGGCTGCGAGCCTCTCTTCCTGTATTGTCTTGACTTCGAATTAAGCATATGATTTTGAATTACAAGTCAAAATGGAATACGATCATTAACCCCATTAAGAAATGAGATATACCCCATTAAGAGCCAAATTAAAGAAATTTAAGAACGGTGCTCAGAAGTTATGATATTTTCTCTTGCAAATGCTGCGATAGATTAACCTGTAAGTGTGGTAAATCAAATTATATACCGCTTTCGGAGTGGGAACTCATATTAGATCATAGAAATCAGAGACAAATGACGAGTTGCAATGTAGATGAAGCAGAAACCCATAGACTCAAAAGAAAGCATGACACATAGATCGATTACGATGCTACGGTACCAATTAGAAGAAGGTTACAATCGTTAGCCTCAATCCTGTACTTGGAACATACATTAAGCGCTTCCACCCCGAATTCAGACGATGAAGAGTTCGCATGGAGCTATCGTTTAGAGAATAAAATCTTTACAGAATACAATTGCTATTTACAAGTTTTACAGAATACAATCGGGAAAATATTATTAACGATAGACCGGAACCTTGTGAATCCTACACAACTCTGTGTGTAAGCCCTAGTGAGCATAAAGGACGTTAATTAAAAGCATATTTGATAGCCTCGAGTGTTAACTCACAGTAGACTTTCTTTAAATAATATATCCTTAAGAACAAAATTCTTTGGATTAAACAGTTGCTATGAGGCTATCGATCAAAAACCAGGGGAAAGCGTTATGGGTGCTAGGTAGATTTCTTCAGCAGGTAGCACTCTAGAATAGTATTATAGTTGCATTTTAAAGGGAAGTATAGCAATTACTTGATTATAATTGTTAAATTAATATTATTTTTTTTTTACAATTGGTATCCCAACATTTTTCAATCCCAAGGGCACACCTAAAAAAAACCGCTGATTGTTCCCAAAGCTATACGTCTGTCATACCATCGTCTTATTAAAGGGAGAAGTAAATCCACGATTTTTTAAATGCTACGTCAATGTATAATGAGAGTTAAGGAGCTCTAAAAGCACTACTGCTTCGTTTTTAAGACCTAGGTACACAACACAAGATCTTATGGCTTTGGATTCATTTTTGCATTCCTTTACTAGCTATAAGCCAATAGGAATCAAGTAAAAGATGCCGATGTCAACTGCTGACTACTAAATTTCTCAGCATTGTAAGAAGAACATAAGCCGGCATAATCCGTTTAGTCTTACCGGACACCTCGAAATAGACCCCTCGATTTATTGGCGGGCCTGTTGCGCTCTGACCCACTAATTAAAAATAGAACATCACCGTCCATCCTCAAAATTATTTCTTTAATCACCGCATCACTTAGAGATCGATATAATGTCTTATTAAAATCTCTTTTCAGAAATTGTAGAATAGTATTACACTGAAGTCAAATTACATCTCTGCTAATGTTCTGATTTTAAGGCTATTACTGACGTAGTGGATGCATTTTACAAAAAGCTTTACTAGCTCGGCGATGCTTGTCCTATCGCAAGAGACCCACCAACTTGTCAATCATTTTAACGCGCTTTCTCGTTACTACACCTTATGAGCTCACCGTGATATTCATTCTTCCTCAGAAAAAGGCTTCTTGTTCCGCACGTCACTGGGTTTAAACACGAATATTTCGAATTTGCAAGTCCTAAGAACACTATGAGCTGCCGCACTTATCCCATCTCAATCCGCATGCTCTCGTCGTTTGTACTGCATGCAAACTGATTCCACTCGTTCTAAAGCAAGTATCATGGCGGATCTCGACATCTACTCTTATTTTATTTTTTCTACAAATAGTAATACGTTATTTCTGCAGAAAACCACAGTCGGCAGCCCTGTTGATAAATCTTAAATCTTTTAGCAAATGAAAATAATTTTCCAACAAATTTGATAATTAGCGTGTAAGTAGCAATTGAAAAATCCTAATCTCACTACGCTCTTAGTAAAATATCTGACTGTTTATATACCTTCGTCATACAATGTTCTCTGAAAACAGTCTGAAGTATAGATCAAGAAGTTAGATGATCTATCTACGTCTTTCATCTAACTTCTTGCCAATGTTAACGGCTCTTAGCAGGATTGTGCGAGGAATGTACTCTAGGCCGTTTGTCATAATATTCCGCTATGTGCAGCGATCATCTATGCAGAATTGTACAAACGATTTGTGGGCGCTGGCTTGCTCTCTACGCTTCTTATCAAATATTATTATGTATGGTTAGTAGTTGTGCATGCTAACTGCTTGCATTCGTTGTGATAAGACAAAAACAAGTAACTCGGCATCTCCTCTTAGTAAAATGTTATCTGAGCGTTTCGGTATCGTAGTAAGACTATGTTTTCTGAAAACGATCTGAAATATATATCTAGGCACATATCTGTGTATTTCGACTTTCTTGCCAATGTTAACGGCTCTACTAGAAATGCACACTAGGCTTGCCATGATATACCGCTATATGCAGCGAACACCTAAGCAGAATTCTACAGACGATTTGGTGCATCTATTTTTGTAGAGGAATTTACTTGGTGATCTAGGATGGCTCTGGTCAACGGCTGTGGATATGCTCGTGTTAAATGATTCCAAAGCAGCTCGTGTTAAATGATTCCAAAATATGTAAACTAAACAATAAACCACCTTCATCATTTTTTACCTTGTCGTTACACCTTCACTTAAAGTTTCATCAAGATCGACTTCATCTCCATTTTTTTAGGTCTAAGAGGCGGGGACGATATCACAAAATAATAATCATAACTGATTGGATCAACAATTACCCGTTGTCAATGACTTATTTATTTTTTACAGCTGTTGTACGTTATCATCTATATCAGATTGTGTTCCGACCTGCCATTCGTACACGAGCTCCCTTGGCAGAATGCAGAGTTCGCTTGAATACTTCATATCGGCACTTTTACTCTAACGTGTGGCTGGTTCTCAATCCTATCTTGCAGTTACTTTTTATCTACAGGTAAGTAAGATTATCCGGTTGGAGCTGATGCTAGCTGTGTAAGTCCTTGGAATTTGCATATCCTCTTTCACAAACCACCTCTTTCGATTGGGTTCATATTAAGACAAATTCGCTAATGGAATTGGAGGTACTTCCGAATTGAATGCTGCCCAGCTGCTGTGTTAGTAATAGGAAAAGTGGCCATACTGAAGCTTTGTTACAACTTCCTTGTTATATCAAATGTGGCTTATACCAGGGAGGATTTTTTTCATCTCCATACAGGCGAATAAGGAATTTCTAACGGAACCACTTTGTCAGGATTCACATGTGGTTGGTTGAAGACTCTGTTTATCTTTCAGCTCCCTTCTTTTTGAAGGAACTTTTAGGCTGCAAGCTATTCAGTCCTCAGTATAGCTGAGCTCGTGTCACAGCATGTTGCATCATTAAAAAAGTGAAAGCAATCTTTTAATGACGCTAAAAATTCTTTAAATTTATTGATTTTGTAGCATTTCCTTTCAGTTCAGCTTTTATGCGGCTACAAGAGAATCAGCAACTGCTCATCAAGTCTTCTACTAACTTGCTTAACAGATCTGAATCACACCGAACAAGATTCCCGTTTCTAGTTTCTTCTAATACTGTTGTCCCTATACAGCTATTTTTATTCCTTCGAAACTGTTTGTAAATTTTGGTCCCTCTAGTTTGATCTCCAAGTTCGTCAAGGACTGTGATTGAATTCTTGTGGCTTCAATGGCAGAATTAAATTTGATCGTTGCAGATATTACCCAAAAATGTTTTTTTTTCGGTACTTTTCATGGCCGCTTTGCGTCCTAACATTGCAATAGGGCTTTCACACAGAGTTGTGTAGGATTCACTACGTTCCGGTTTATCATTAACATTATTTTCACGATTGTATAATGTCAAACTTTCTATGAAACCCATTATATTTTAACCATCGAAGCAGCCTTACTTTGGGTCTGAGACCGGTGATCTGATCAATGAGACAAATGAAAAATCGATTTTTGGTTCTTTTGAGATTTTCCCTTAGATGGTTAGGTGGATAATATTTACGGTATAGTCAGTCCGGTATTCGCCACTAACTTAGCAACACTGACCATCACGAAGCAACCAAACAGTGGGCTAACCAATAATCTTTCCATATAAGCTCACTGTATGCTTTGATTAGTAACTTAGTGCCACACATCTGATAGATCAGAAAAATTCATTTATTTCAGAAGTCTCTTGAAAACTTTTAATATCCAAGTTCTTGATTGAAAAAGTAATCTGATATCACGGTAGCATTGTCTTGATAAGAATATTTTATCACATTTCGTCATTCTGAATTCCTCTTTCCTTTAATGGAATACACTCATTTTCTTGATGAGTCAATGCTGTCTTACTGGGAAGATTTAATCAAATCCTCACTCGCATCTCGCGTCTCGATTCCCTATTCTCAAACAACGTTTGAATAGCTATTCATCTTGTGAAAGCTTCGCCACAACGATTGTGTAATGCTGAGATAGACACCTGTCCTTTTCATATAAGCAGTGTATTGCCTCTTTATTTCTTCAATATTTCAACATCAAGTACTAATACTATATATTCTACTCTTCCGCATACAGTACATAAGTGCAAGAAAAGAGAACAAAGCACATGGGATATGACATTAGATCACCCATTATACTGGAAAAGTGTTCAAATCGAACCTGCAGCTAATGAAATTTCTTAACGGTCCAAAGTTGTACCGCCTTTAGGAGGCTTCCAGTTAAGTAATTTCTAGGTAGGATTGGATACATTATCTCAGGAAATGGTATAGGAGAACTTTGGGGTATCCTGTACACTATGACAACATTAGTAAAAATGTTGAATAGCCATGCCTAATCAAGATCATTGAGAACTCTATCTAGACTTTGCTCCGGGACCTTTACATATGGTTATGAAGACATTTACAACCGTCGGAGATGACTAAATCTAGGATCTACGATCTTATTCAACAATGTCTGGATGACGTTATCAATATGCAAAATTTACAAGAAAATGAAAGTGCATGTGATAAAACATATTAGGAAATATCAAAATTAACTTGGTCACATTTTCCGAACCGTAAACTTTGGCTGCAGTCGAAAAGTCGAAAAGGTCATAATCGTATTCCAATTCATCCAAAGGGAGTAGATTGAACAGGGGAATAGAAACTTCATTTGTAGGCAATTAAATTAATGCTTTCGTTTTCTCACGCAGCTGGTCATATCTTCTATGCCAAATTTGCACATTACTATACTCAGCTGATGGAAGCTATGGAGGCAAATACGGTATCAGAGGGTTACAAGAATTAACAACTCAAGGAACATTCACAGTTCGCTGAAAAAGAAGCTTCCTTTAGAGAAGCTCCAAGTGATATGTTTATCGAACAGTGCTTAACGAAGGCCACAAAATTTTCTGGGGAATTAACTCAACGTCAGTCACAACTTTTGCTTTGATTAGTAACAGATACACATTTCACAGAGCAGAAAAAGTCATAATTTCAGACATCTCTTGTTGAATATTCTCCATATCCAAATTCCAGTATGATATACCGGTAGAATTGTCTTGATAAGAATATTGTATCACATTTCGTCATTCTGACATTCTCTTCACCTCTAATGCTATACACTAATGATCTTGGTGTGTCATTGGCTTTATATGGACAAGAATAGTGAAAGAAACTACAAACGGGAAATCTGTAGCTGTTGATGGGTCTGAATCATTTTCAAAGACTCTTACTAGAAGACTTCATGAGCTGCCACTGATTCTTTTGAGGCCACGTACAAGCAGAATTGGCTTGCAGTATATAGAGAAAGTCATAATCGTATTCCAAATCATCCAAAGGGACTAGATTGAAAAGGGGACTACAACCTTCATTTGAAGGCAATTAAATTAATGTTTCCGTTTTTTCACTCAGCTGGTCATCTTTTGTATAAAAAATTTGCACAGCACTATACACACCAGGTGGAAGCCCTGAGGGCAAATACGGTATCATTGTATACAAGAAAATAACAACTAAAGGAACATTCAAAATTCGCAGAAAAAAAGGCCTTCTTGTGCGGTTCCAAGTGATGTGATTATCGAATAGTGCTTAATTATGGGCACGAAATTTTCTCGGGGTTCACTTTTTACATGATGCAACAGGCTGTGACACGACCTCAGCTATACTCAGGTGTGAATAGTTTGCAGCCTTCAAGTTCTCACAAAAAAAAAAAGAGTCCTTGAAAAGGTATTCACATCACTCGAAATGACATTCTTGCGCATTGAGACATTATCACACAAAGAAGGTGGCATTAGCTTAACATGTCGATCTGATGATTTGGAATACGATTATGACCTTCTGTATATACTGCAGCCAATGTTCACGGTAATGTTAACAGTACCGGTTCTTAACTGAACATCTCCAATTTGTAACTTAAGTACAAAAAAAATTCTGTCAATTGATAATTTTGTTGGTGTCTATGTTGTACATCTGTTCTACCAGGCCTGCCAACTATACACTGCTGAGTATATCTGATGTCATGTCACAGCCTGTTGCATCATAAAAAAAAGTGAAAGCATTCTTTTAATGAGGCTTAAGTTTCTTTAAATTTATTAATTTCGTAGCATTTCTTTTCAGCTCTGCTTGTGCGTGGCTTTAAAAGAATCTGTAGCAGCTCATCAAGTCTTCTAGTAAGAGTCTTAGAAAGTCTGAATCAGACCCATCAACAGCTACAGATTTCCCGTTTGTAGTTTCTTCCACTATTCTTGTCCATATAAAGCCATTGACACACCAAGAACATGAGTGTATAGCATTAGAGGTGAAGAGGATGTCAGAATGACGAAATGTGATACAATATTCTTATTAAGACAATTCTATCGTGATATCATCTTGGAACTTGGATATGGAGAATTTTCAACAAGAGATGTCTGAAATTATGACTTTTTCTGCTCTGTGAAATGGGTCTCAGATACTAATCAAAGCATACAGTGAGTTTATATGAAAAGCTTATTTGATTAACTCACAGTTTCGTTGCTTTCTGATGACCAGTGTTACTAAGTTGACGGCGAACACAGGACTGACAATACCGTAAATATTTTCCACCTGACCGTGTAAGAGAAGCTACAGCTGGCTTTGCTCCTTCGAAAATTATTTGCATTATTGGAAGCCGTCTAGTATTGATCTCCAAGTTTCTCAAGAACTGTAATGGATTTGTCATGGCTTCAATGGCAGATCCAAATACGATCGTTATTTAATTTCTATCCATAATTGTATCCATAAAATATAAGGTGAAAATACAGTTTAAAATAAATGATATATGTACTTAACGCAGATTTGAGTTGCCATTTTTAGTCCACACCATTGCGTGTAAAAGGAATCTTCTTTCTACGTGTGGGTTTTAAAACAGAGGTCAATAGAGACTCTGCAATATTCACCGCAGTCGAATTCACATTCTTTCTCATTGAGATATTATCACACAAAGAAGGTGGCATTAGCTTAACATGTCGATCTGATGATAAACAGATGCCCACAAAAGTCCTTTAAGACTTCAGTAACAGTATTTGGGAATGAAAAATTAATCTTGGTAACATTGTGTCTTACGATCAGTTAAACCCCAAGAAAATTTCTTGGCCTTCATTAAGCATTGTTCGTTAATTATATCACTTGCATTTTCGCTGAAGAAGGCGTCTTTTTCTGCGAATTGTTAATTTCCTTGAGTTGTTAATTTCTTGTAATCCTCTGATACCGTATTTCCTCCAGGGTTGAGTATAGTGATATGCAAATTTTTCATAGAAAGGATGACCTGCTGCTAGAGAAAATGTATGCATTAGTTTAATTTAATACAAATGATGTTTCTAGTCCCCTGTTAAAATAGTCCCTTTGGATGTATTGCATTACGATTATGACCTCTATATTCTGCAGCCAATGTTAACGGTTCGGAAAATGTCACCATCTTAATTTTGAGATTTCCTAATATGTTTTTTCACATGCACTTTCATTTTCTTGTAAATGTCGCACATTGATTTTGTCATCCAGACATTGTTAAATAAAATAGCAGATCGTAGATTTTGTCATCTCCTGCAAGGATTGTAAGTGTTTTCATTAACACATGTAAAGATCCCGGAGGAAAGTCTAGAAGTGAGTTCTCAATGATCTTGAGTAGACATGGCCATTCAGCATTTTCACTAAATTTGTCATAGTGTACAGGATACACCAAACTTCTGCTATACCATTTCCTGACAATGTATTCAATCGTGACTAGAAATTACTTAACATGAAAACCACAAAAGGCGGTGCAACTTTGGACAGTTCCGAAATTTCTTCAGCTGAAGTACTATTTGAACACCTTTCCAGTATAATATTTGATGTAATGCTTTGTTCACTTTTCTTGAAGTTATTTACTGTATGCAGAAGAGTAGAATATATAGTATTAGTAATTAAAGTTGAAATTTTGAAAAAATACGGAGGGACTACACTGCTTATTAGGGTGGGCAGAAAATTTTTTTTCAGATATTCAGGATTGAGTAGTTATCAAAAGTTGTGCATTGGTACGAAATGAAGCCATGCCAAATATGTTGATTTTAAAACAATATTTAACTGGGCCCCCGTGGCCCTAAAGTTCCCAATTTTTTGTTCAAATAAAATGGTTTTAGGTAATAATAACATTTTACCAGACAATACTATTAATACATAAAACATGACATACATGGTTTCAATATACGCAAATAACTATTAAGAGCTTACTAACTTTCATAACTACCATATTAACACACGAAAAACCATTGTGTTGAGCCCACCTTAGAACTCTCAAACTTTAAGAGAATGTCACTTTTTCGCATCTGGATGCAAAATACATAACACTGGCTTTCCGAAAGCGGCGTTTACATTGCTGAATTCAAATAAACTAGAAACAATATGGCTGCGAGGCTCTTTTCTCGTATTGTCTTGACTTCGAATTAAGCATATGATTTTGAATTACAACTCAAAATGGAATACGATCATTAACCCCATTAAGAAATGAGATATACCCCATTAAGAGCCAAATTAAAGAAATTTAAGAACGGTGCTCAGAAGTTATGTGATATTTTATCTTGCAAATGCTGCGATAGATTAACCTGTAAGTGTGGTAAATCAAATTATATACCGCTTTCGGAGTGGGAGCTCATATTAGATCAGAGAAACCAGAGACAAATGACGAGTTGCAATGTAGATGAAGCAGAATGTGTTCCGACCTGCCATTCGTACACGAGCTCCCTTGGCAGAATGCAGAGTTCGCTTGAATAATTTATATCGGCTCTTTTACTCTAACGTGTGGCTCGTTCTCAATCCTATCTTGCAATTACTTTTTATCTACAGGTAAGTAAGATTATCCGGTTGGAGCTGATGCTAGCTGTGTATTTCCTTGGAATTTGCATATCCTCTTTCACAAACCACCTCTTTCGATTGGGTTCATATTAAGACAAATTCGCTAATGGAATTGGAGGTACTTCCGAATTGAATGCTGCCCAGCTGCTGTGTTAGTAATAGGAAAACTGGCCATACTGAAGCTTTGTTACAACTTCCTTGTTATATCAAATGTGGCTTATACCAGGGAGGGTTTTTTTCATCTCCATACAGGCGAATAAGGAATTTCTAACGGAACCACTTTGTCAGGATTCACATGTGGTTGGTTGAAGACTCTGTCTATCTTTCAGCTCCCTTCTTTTTGAAGGAACTTTTAGGCTGCAAGCTATTCAGTCCTCAGTATAGCTGAGTTCGTGTCACAGCATGTTGCATCATTAAAAAAGTGAAAGCAATCTTTTAATGACGCTAAAAATTCTTTAAATTTATTGATTTTGTAGCATTTCCTTTCAGTTCAGCTTTTATGCGGCTACAAGAGAATCAGCAACTGCTCATCAAGTCTTCTACTAACTTGCTTAACAGATCTGAATCACACCGAACAAGATTCCCGTTTCTAGTTTCTTCTAATACTGTTGTCCCTATACAGCTATTTTTATTCCTTCGAAACTGTTTGTAAATTTTGGTCCCTCTAGTTTGATCTCCAAGTTCGTCAAGGACTGTGATTGAATTCTTGTGGCTTCAATGGCAGAATTAAATTTGATCGTTGCAGATATTACCCAAAAATGTTTTTTTTTTCGGTACTTTTCATGGCCGCTTTGCGTCCTAACATTGTAATAGGGCTTTCACACAGAGTTGTGTAGGATTCACTACGTTCCGGTTTATCATTAACATTATTTTCACGATTGTATAATGTCAAACTTTCTATGAAACCCATTATATTTTAACCATCGAAGCAGCCTTACTTTGGGTCTGAGACCGGTGATCTGATCAATGAGACAAATGAAAAATCGATTTTTGGTTCTTTTGAGATTTTCCCTTAGATGGTTAGGTGGATAATATTTACGGTATAGTCAGTCCGGTATTCGCCACTAACTTAGCAACACTGACCATCACGAAGCAACCAAACAGTGGGCTAACCAATAATCTTTCCATATAAGCTCACTGTATGCTTTGATTAGTAACTTAGTGCCACACATCTGATAGATCAGAATAAGGCATTTGTTTCAGAAGTCTCTTGAAAACTTTTAATATCCAAGTTCTTGATTGAAAAAGTAATCTGATATCACGGTAGCATTGTCTTGATAAGAATATTTTATCACATTTCGTCATTCTGAATTCCTCTTTCCTTTAATGGAATACACTCATTTTCTTGATGAGTCAATGCTGTCTTACTGGGAAGATTTAATCAAATCCTCACTCGCATCTCGCGTCTCGATTCCCTATTCTCAAACAACGTTTGAATAGCTATTCATCTTGTGAAAGCTTCGCCACAACGATTGTGTAATGCTGAGATAGACACCTGTCCTTTTCATATAAGCAGTGTATTGCCTCTTTATTTCTTCAATATTTCAACATCAAGTACTAATACTATATATTCTACTCTTCCGCATACAGTACATAAGTGCAAGAAAAGAGAACAAAGCACATGGGATATGACATTAGATCACCCATTATACTGGAAAAGTGTACAAATCGAACCTGCAGCTAATGAAATTTCTTAATGGTCCAAAGTTGTACCGCCTTTAGGAGGCTTCCAGTTAAGTAATTTCTAGGTAGGATTGGATACATTATCTCAGGAAATGGTATAGGAGAACTTTGGGGTATCCTGTACACTATGACAACATTAGTAAAAATGTTGAATAGCCATGCCTAATCAAGATCATTGAGAACTCTATCTAGACTTTGCTCCGGGACCTTTACATATGGTTATGAAGACATTTACAACCGTCGGAGATGACTAAATCTAGGATCTACGATCTTATTCAACAATGTCTGGATGACGTTATCAATATGCAAAATTTACAAGAAAATGAAAGGGCATGTGATAAAACATATTAGGAAATATCAAAATTAAGTTGGTCACATTTTCCGAACCGTAAACTTTGGCTGCAGTCGAAAAGGTCATAATCGTATTCCAATTCATCCAAAGGGAGTAGATTGAACAGGGGAATAGAAACTTCATTTGTAGGCAATTAAATTAATGCTTTCGTTTTCTCACGCAGCTGGTCATATCTTCTATGCCAAATTTGCACATTACTATACTCAGCTGATGGAAGCTATGGAGGCAAATACGGTATCAGAGGGTTACAAGAATTAACAACTCAAGGAACATTCACAGTTCGCTGAAAAAGAAGCTTCCTTTAGAGAAGCTCCATGTGATATGTTTATCGAACAGTGCTTAACGAAGGCCACAAAATTTTCTGGGGAATTAACTCAACGTCAGTCACAACTTTTGCTTTGATTAGTAACAGATACACATTTCACAGAGCAGAAAAAGTCATAATTTCAGACATCTCTTGTTGAATATTCTCCATATCCAAATTCCAGTATGATATACCGGTAGAATTGTCTTGATAAGAATATTGTATCACATTTCGTCATTCTGACATTCTCTTCACCTCTAATGCTATACACTAATGATCTTGGTGTGTCATTGGCTTTATATGGACAAGAATAGTGGAAGAAACTACAAACGGGAAATCTGTAGCTGTTGATGGGTCTGAATCATTTTCAAAGACTCTTACTAGAAGACTTCATGAGCTGCCACTGATTCTTTTGAGGCCACGTACAAGCAGAATTGGCTTGCAGTATATAGAGAAAGTCATAATCGTATTCCAAATCATCCAAAGGGACTAGATTGAAAAGGGGACTACAACCTACATTTGAAGGCAATTAAATTAATGTTTCCGTTTTTTCACTCAGCTGGTCATCTTTTGTATAAAGAATTTGCACAGCACTATACACACCAGGTGGAAGCCCTGAGGGCAAATACGGTATCATTGAATACAAGAAAATAACAACTAAAGGAACATTCAAAATTCGCAGAAAAAAAGGCCTTCTTGTGCGGTTCCAAGTGATGTGATTATCGAATAGTGCTTAATTATGGGCACGAAATTTTCTCGGGGTTCACTTTTTACATGATGCAACAGGCTATGACACGACCTCAGCTATACTCAGGTGTGAATAGTTTGCAGCCTTCAAGTTCTTAGAAAAAAAAAAGAGTCCTTGAAAAGGTATTCACATCACTCGAAATGACATTCTTGCGCATTGAGACATTATCACACAAAGAAGGTGGCATTAGCTTAACATGTCGATCTGATGATTTGGAATACGATTATGACCTTCTGTATATACTGCAGCCAATGTTCACGGTAATGTTAACAGTACCGGTTCTTAACTGAACATCTCCAATTTGTAACTTAAGTACAAAAAAAATTCTGTCAATTGATAATTTTGTTGGTGTCTATGTTGTACATCTGTTCTACCAGGCCTGCCAACTATACACTGCTGAGTATATCTGATGTCATGTCACAGCCTGTTGCATCATAAAAAAAAGTGAAAGCATTCTTTTAATGAGGCTTAAGTTTCTTTAAATTTATTAATTTCGTAGCATTTCTTTTCAGCTCTGCTTGTGCGTGGCTTTAAAAGAATCTGCAGCAGCTCATCAAGTCTTCTAGTAAGAGTCTTAGAAAGTCTGAATCAGACCCATCAACAGCTACAGATTTCCCGTTTGTAGTTTCTTCCACTATTCTTGTCCATATAAAGCCATTGACACACCAAGAACATGAGTGTATAGCATTAGAGGTGAAGAGGATGTCAGAATGACGAAATGTGATACAATATTCTTATTAAGACAATTCTATCGTGATATCATCTTGGAACTTGGATATGGAGAATTTTCAACAAGAGATGTCTGAAATTATGACTTTTTCTGCTCTGTGAAATGGGTCTCAGATACTAATCAAAGCATACAGTGAGTTTATATGAAAAGCTTATTTGATTAACTCACAGTTTCGTTGCTTTCTGATGACCAGTGTTACTAAGTTGACGGCGAACACAGGACTGACAATACCGTAAATATTTTCCACCTGACCGTGTAAGAGAAGCTACAGCTGGCTTTGCTCCTTCGAAAATTATTTGCATTATTTGAAGCCGTCTAGTATTGATCTCCAAGTTTCTCAAGAACTGTAATGGATTTGTCATGGCTTCAATGGCAGATCCAAATACGATCGTTATTTAATTTCTATCAATAATTGTATCCATAAAATATAAGGTGAAAATACAGTTTAAAATAAATGATATATGTACTTAACGCAGATTTGAGTTGCCATTTTTAGTCCACACCATTGCGTGTAAAAGGAATCTTCTTTCTACGTGTGGGTTTTAAAACAGAGGTCAATAGAGACTCTGCAATATTCACCGCAGTCGAATTCACATTCTTTCTCATTGAGATATTATCACACAAAGAAGGTGGCATTAGCTTAACATGTCGATCTGATGATAAACAGATGCCCACAAAAGTCCTTTAAGACTTCAGTAACAGTATTTGGGAATGAAAAATTAATCTTGGTAACATTGTGTCTTACGATCAGTTAAACCCCAAGAAAATTTCTTGGCCTTCATTAAGCATTGTTCGTTAATTATATCACTTGCATTTTCGCTGAAGAAGGCGTCTTTTTCTGCGAATTGTTAATTTCCTTGAGTTGTTAATTTCTTGTAATCCTCTGATACCGTATTTCCTCCAGGGTTGAGTATAGTGATATGCAAATTTTTCATAGAAAGGATGACCTGCTGCTAGAGAAAATGTATGCATTAGTTTAATACAAATGATGTTTCTAGTCCCCTGTTAAAATAGTCCCTTTGGATGTATTGCATTACGATTATGACCTCTATATTCTGCAGCCAATGTTAACGGTTCGGAAAATGTCACCATCTTAATTTTGAGAATTCCTAATATGTTTTTTCACATGCACTTTCATTTTCTTGTAAAATTCGCACATTGATTTTGTCATCCAGACATTGTTAAATAAAATAGCAGATCGTAGATTTTGTCATCTCCTGCAAGGATTGTAAGTGTTTTCATTAACACATGTAAAGATCCCGGAGGAAAGTCTAGAAGTGAGTTCTCAATGATCTTGAGTAGACATGGCCATTCAGCATTTTCACTAAATTTGTCATAGTGTACAGGATACACCAAACTTCTGCTATACCATTTCCTGACAATGTATTCAATCGTGACTAGAAATTACTTAACATGAAAACCACAAAAGGCGGTGCAACTTTGGACAGTTCCGAAATTTCTTCAGCTGAAGTACTATTTGAACACCTTTCCAGTATAATATTTGATGTAATGCTTTGTTCACTTTTCTTGAAGTTATTTACTGTATGCAGAAGAGTAGAATATATAGTATTAGTAATTAAAGTTGAAATTTTGAAAAAATACGGAGGGACTACACTGCTTATTAGGGTGGGCCGAAAATTTTTTTTTCAGATATTCAGGATTGAGTAGTTATCAAAAGTTGTGCATTGGTACGAAATGAAGCCATGCCAAATATGTTGATTTTAAAACAATATTTAACCGGGCCCCCGTGGCCCTAAAGTTCCCAATTTTTTGTTCAAATAAAATGGTTTTAGGTAATAATAACATTTTACCAGACAATACTATTAATACATAAAACATGACATACATGGTTTCAATATACGCAAATAACTATTAAGAGCTTACTAACTTTCATAACTACCATATTAACACACGAAAAACCATTGTGTTGAGCCCACCTTAGAACTCTCAAACTTTAAGAGAATGTCACTTTTTCGCATCTGGATGTAAAATACATAACACTGGCTTTCCGAAAGCGGCGTTTACATTGCTGAATTCAAATAAACTAGAAACAATATGGCTGCGAGGCTCTTTTCTCGTATTGTCTTGACTTCGAATTAAGCATATGATTTTGAATTACAACTCAAAATGGAATACGATCATTAACCCCATTAAGAAATGAGATATAACCCATTAAGAGCCAAATTAAAGAAATTTAAGAACGGTGCTCAGAAGTTATGTGATATTTTCTCTTGCAAATGCTGCGATAGATTAACCTGTAAGTGTGGTAAATCAAATTATATACCGCTTTCGGAGTGGGAGCTCATATTAGATCAGAGAAATCAGAGACAAATGACGAGTTGCAATGTAGATGAAGCAGAATGTGTTCCGACCTGCCATTCGTACACGAGCTCCCTTGGCAGAATGCAGAGTTCGCTTGAATAATTTATATCGGCTCTTTTACTCTAACGTGTGGCTCGTTCTCAATCCTATCTTGCAATTACTTTTTATCTACAGGTAAGTAAGATTATCCGGTTGGAGCTGATGCTAGCTGTGTATTTCCTTGGAATTTGCATATCCTCTTTCACAAACCACCTCTTTCGATTGGGTTCATATTAAGACAAATTCGCTAATGGAATTGGAGGTACTTCCGAATTGAATGCTGCCCAGCTGCTGTGTTAGTAATAGGAAAAGTGGCCATACTGAAGCTTTGTTACTACTTTCTTGTTATATCTGATGTGGCTTATACCAGGGAGGGTTTTTTTCATCTCCATACAGGCGAATAAGGAATTTCTAACGGAACCACTTTGTCAGGATTCACATGTGTTTGGTTGAAGACTCTGTCTATCTTTCAGCACCCTTCTTTTTGAAGGAACTTTTAGGCTGCAAGCTATTCAGTCCTCAGTATAGCTGAGTTCGTGTCACAGCATGTTGCATCATTAAAAAAGTGAAAGCAATCTTTTAATGACGCTAAAATTTCTTTAAATTTATTGATTTTGTAGCATTTCTTTTCAGTTCCGCTTTTATGCGGCTACAAGAGAATCAGCAACTGCTCATCAAGTCTTCTACTAACTTGCTTAAAAGATCTGAATCACACCGAACAAGATTCCCGTTTCTAGTTTCTTCTAATACTGTTGTCTCTATACAGCTATTTTTATTCCTTCGAAACTGTTTTTAGATTTTGGTCCCTCTAGTTTGATTTCCAAGTTCGTCAAGGACTGTGATTGAATTCTTGTGGCTTCAATGGCAGAATTAAATTTGATCGTTGCAGATATTACCCAAAAATGTTTTTTTTTTCGGCACTTTCCATGGCCGCTTTGCGTCCTAACTTTGCAATAGGGCTTTCACACAGAGTTGTGTAGGATTCACTTCGTTCCGGTTTATCATTAACATTATTTTCACGATTGTATAATGTCAAACTTTCTATGAAACCCATTATATTTTAACCATCGAAGCAGCCTTACTTTGGGTCTGAGACCGGTGATCTGATCAATGAGACAAATGAAAAATCGATTTTTGGTTCTTTTGAGATTTTCCCTTAGATGGTTAGGTGGATAATATTTATTGTATAGTCAGTCCGGTATTCGCCACTAACTTAGAAACACTGACCATCACGAAGCAACCAAACAGTGGGCTAACCAATAATCTTTCCATATAAGCTCACTGTATGCTTTGATTAGTAACTTAGTGCCACACATCTGATAGATCAGAAAAATTCATTTATTTCAGAATTCTCTTGAAAACTTTTAATATCCAAGTACTTGATTGAAAAAGTAATCTGATATCACAATAGCATTGTCTTGATAAGAATATTGTATCACATTTCGTCATTCTGAATTCCTCTTTCCTTTAATGGAATACACTCATTTTCTTGATGAGTCAATGCTGTCTTACTCGGAAGATTTAATCAAATCCTCACTCGCATCTCGCGTCTCGATTTCCTATTCTCAAACAACGTTTGAATAGCTATTCATCTTGTGAAAGCTTCGGCACAACGATTGTGTAATGCTGAGATACACACCTGTCCTTTTCATATAAGCAGTGTATTGCCTCTTTATTTCTTCAATATTTCAACCTCAAGTACTAATACTATATATTCTACTCTTCCGCATACAGTACATAAGTGCAAGAAAAGAGAACAAAGCACATGGGATATGACATTAGATCACCCATTATACTGGAAAAGTGTTCAAATCGAACCTGCAGCTAATGAAATTTCTTAACGGTCCATAGTTGTATCGCCTTTAGGAGGCTTCCAGTTAAGTAATTTCTAGGCAGGATTGGATACATTATCTCAGGAAATGGTATAGGAGAACTTTGGGGTATCCTGTACACTATGACAACATTAGTAAAAATGTTGAATAGCCATGCCTAATCAAGATCATTGAGAACTCTATCTAGACTTTGCTCCGGGACCTTTACATATGGTTATGAAGACATTTACAACCGTCGGAGATGACTAAATCTAGGATCTGCGATCTTATTCAACAATGTCTGGATGACGTTATCAATATGCAAAATTTACAAGAAAATGAAAGTGCATGTGATAAAACATATTAGGAAATATCAAAATTAAGTTGGTCACATTTTCCGAACCGTAAACTTTGGCTGCAGTTAAAAAAGGTCATAATCGTATTCCAATTCATCCAAAGGGAGTAGATTGAACAGGGGAATAGAAACTTCATTTGTAGGCAATTAAATTAATGCTTCCGTTTTCTCACGCAGCTGGTCATCTCTTTTATGCCAAATTTGCACATTACTATACTCAGCTGATGGAAGCTATGGAGGCAAATACGGTATCAGAGGGTTACAAGAATTAACAACTCAAGGAACATTCACAATTCGCACAAAAAGAAGCTTCCTTTAGAGAAGTTCCAAGTGATATGTTTATCGAACAGTGCTTAACGAAGGCCACAAAATTTTCTGGGGAATTAACTCAACGTCAGTCACAACGTTAGCTAGATTAATCCCTGATTCCCAAATACTGTTACGATAACAGAAGTTCTACAGAATTTTTGTGGGTATCAGTTTTTCATCAGAGCTACACGTTGAGCTAATGCCACCTTCGTTGTGTGATAACATCTCAATGGGCAAGAATCTCAATTCGACTGCTCTGAATATTTCAAACTCTATCGTCATGAGTTTTAAAACACACCAAGAAGGAAGAGTCCTTCTACACGCAATGATGTGGACAAAAATGGCAACACAAATCTGCTTTAAGTACGTATAAAATTATGTTAAGCGCTATTTTCACAGCCATATCGCACACTGTTATTAAGCTTATTGGAGGATTTGAATTTCTAGATTTTCTAAACGTAATCTCACCGGTGAGAAAAGTTCTGCTAAGCTTCCCTCTCTTGCAGATTAGTGCACCAACTGTATTAGCTATTTGACACCTTTCATATCTAAGACGGAATGATCAACAACAAGTATTTCTGTAATCTTATTTATTAAATTCAATACTACATTATCTCGCTGACGTGAAAAGAGATTGTGTTTCCTGTCCATCGACTCTAACATATGTTCTCAAGAGCAGAAAGCTACTCCACAAAGTGTACCCGATTAATCGACAGCAGGTGAGGCTTACGAAGTTTACTGATCTCTAACACTGAACCAACTATAATTTGACCTTGTATGTATTCGAGCATATCCATAACCGTTGACCAGAGCAATCCTAGATCACCAAGTAAATTACTTTACAAAAATAGAAGCACTAAATCGTCTGTAGAATTCTGTATAGATGATCGCTGATAATAGCGGAATATCATTGCAAACTGCCTAGAGTACATTCATTGCACAGTCCAGCTAAGACCCTTTAACATTGGCAATAAGAAAGTCGAAACACAGATATGTTCTAAGATCTATGCTTCTGACTGTTTTTAAAGAACAAGTTATTACCAAGTTACAGAAACATTCAGATATTATACTAAGGGGAGTAGTGGAGATACGTGCTGTTCCGTTATAAAAACGAATGCAAGCAGTTAGCATGCACTACAACTAACAAGACGTAGTAATACTTGAAAAGAAGCGTAATCAGATTAAAATTTTTAATTGAAACTTATACGCTGTAATACACTAAAATCTTTTGAAAAATTACTCTCATTTGGTATATCTATAAGACTGGCTTTCTGCAGAAATAATGTTATTACTAATTGTAGATATCACGATGCATTTAGATAAAAAGATAGTGACAGTAAATGGCGAGATCCGCCATGATACTTGCATTAGAACGAGTGGAATCAGTTTGCATGCAGTACAACCGACGAGAGCGGGCGGGTTGAATGGGAAAGTACGGCAGGTCATATTGTCGTTAGGACTTGCAAATTCGAAATATTCGAGTTTAAACTTAGGACGTGCGGAAAAAAAACTTTAGCTTAGAAAGAATGAATATCGACGTTAGTAAAGAGAAAGCGCGTTTATTGATGGACAAGTTGAGAGGTCACTTGCTAATTAAAGGAGGGATGACCACTTGTCTTCAATTTAATAGTATTCCGCAATGTCTGACGACAAATATGAATCGATCTTTAAGTGTTGCGGTGAATAAAGAAATAATTTTCAGGATGGTCGGGGATGTTCGACTTTTAATTAGTGGTTTAGATTACAAGAGGAGTGCCAATAATTCGATGGTTCTATTTCAAGGTGCCCGGTAAGGATAAACGGCTTATGCTGGATTAACTACTTCTTATAGTGCTGTGTAATTTGAAATCATCAGTGGACATCGGCATGTATTCTTTAACTTGTATTGGCATAGAGCTAGTAAAGAAATTCAACAATTAATCGGAGGCTGCAGTATTTTGTGTTGCGTACCTAGGTCTCAAGAACGAAGCAGTAGTGCTTTTAAAGCTCCTTAACTCCGATTATATAATGGCGTATCATTTAAAAAACATGGATTTACTTCTCCCTTTAATAAGACGAGGGAATCACAGTCATATAGCTTTGAGAACGTACAGCGGTTTGTTTTAGGTGGGCCTTTGGTATTGAAAAATGTTGTGATACCAAATGTAAAAAACAAAAGTATTAATTTATCAATGATAATAAAACAATTGCTATACTTCCCGTTTATATGCAGCTACAATAGTATTTGAAAGTTTTTCCTGCTGAAGAAATCTACTTAGCACGTTTAACGCTCTGACCTTGTTCTTGATCGTTAGGCTGATAGAAACTGTTTAATCCTAAGAGTTGTGCTTTTACGGACACAATATCTATACAAATTCTCTTGTGTGTTAAAACTCGAGGCTATCAAGTATGCATTTAATTAGCGTCCTTGCTGCTTACTAGGTCTTACATACAGAGTTGTGTAGGATTCACTAGGTTCCAGTCTATCATTAATAAAATTTTCACGATTGCATAATGATAAAAACCTGATATGGAACCCATTATATTCTAACTTCCGAAGCAGCCTTACCTTGGGTCTGAGACCGGTGATCTGATCTATGAGACAAATAAAAAATCGATTTTTGTTTCTTTTGAAATCTTCCCTTTGACGCTTAGGTGGAAAATAATTACGGTAGTTCCGTGTTCGCTACCAAATTAGTAACACTGGTAATCACAAAGCAACCAAACTGTGGGCTAATCAAATAATCTATTTATATAATCGCATTGTATGCTTTGATTAGTAACCAAGTGCCACACATTTCATAGAGAAGAAAGGGTCATTTATTTCAGATGTCTGTAGATGAAAACTCTCCATATCCAAGTTCTTGAATGTAAAATGAATCTTATATCACGGTAGCATTGTCCTGATAAGAATATCGTATCACATTTCTTCACTCTAACATCCACTTTATCTCTGATGCTATACACTCATGTTCTTGGTGTATCAATGCCGTCTTACTCGGAAGATTTAATCAAGTCTTCACTCGCGTCTAGCGTCTCGATGTTTTTTCTCAAACAACCTTTGGATAATGATTCATCTTGTGAAAGCCTCGCCACAACGATTGTGTAATACTTAGATGCACATCTCTGCGTTTGATATAAGCAGTGTGGTTCCTCTGAATTTCTTCTAGATTTCAACAACAAGTACTAATAGTAGTTATTCTAGTCATCTGCATACAGTAAAAAATTGCAAGAAAATAGAAAAAAGCACATGCGTTATGACATTAGATCAGCCATTATACAGGAAAGGTGTTCAAATCGTACCACAGCTGAAGAAATTTCTGAACTGTCCATAGTTGTAACGCTTTGAGGAGGTTTGCAGTTAAGTAATTTCTAAGCACGATTGGATACATTAAGTCAGGATATGCTGGAGAAGAACTTTGTTATATCCTGTACACTATGATAACTTAACTGAAAATGCTGAATGCAATGCCAACTCAAGATCATTGAAAACTCGCTTCTAGACTTTGATCGGGGACCTCTACATGGGGTTATGAAGACACTTACAACCGTCGGAGGAGTTGAAAAAATCTAGGATCTGCGATCTTATTCAGCAACCTCTGAATGAGGAAATCTGTATGCAACCTTTACAACCAAATGAAGCTGCATGACAAAAACCATATTAGGAAATCTCAAAATTAAGACGGTGACATTTTCCGAACCGTTAATTTTAGCTGCTGTATAAAGGTATGAGAAGATTACAAGAAATTAACAACACAAGGAACATTCACATCTAGCAGAAAAAGAGACGTTTTTGAGCAAAGTTCCAAGTGATATGATAATCGAACAGTGCTTAACGATAGCCACAAATTTTTCTGGAGGATTAACTCAAAATGAGACACAACGTTAGCAAAATTAGTCCTTCATTCCCAAATACTGTTACGATGAAAAAAGTTCTACAGTACTTTATCAGACAGATCATCTTATCATCAGAGCTATAGGTTGAGATAATGCCACCTTCCTTGTGTGATTTAATCAAGTCTTCAATGCGCAAGAATGTCAATTCCACTCCGGTGAATATTGCAGAGTCTCTCTTGTCTTGTGTTTTAAAACCTTCTACACGCAATGGTGTGGACTAAAAATGGCCAGTAATCTGCCTTAAGTACGTATATAAATTATGTTAAGCTCTATTTTTACCTAATATTTTATGGGCAAAAATTACAATTAGATACGAAAAGTGCCGAAAGACGAAAATATCTTTCGGGGAATATTTGAACGATGGAAATGAATTATGCTTTTTTTTTTTTGAAGCTATGACAATTCAATCACGGTCCTTGAAAATCTTGGAGATAAATACTAGGCTGTTTAGAATGTTGCAAAGAGTTTTCGAAGGAGCAAAGGTAGCTGTATATGGACAACAGTAATAGAAGAAACTAGAAACTGGGAATCTGTAGCTGTTGATGGGTGTGATTCAGATCTTTTATGAATCTTGGTAGAAGACTTCATGAGCAGTTGCTGATTCTTTTAATGCCACACACAAGCAAAACCGAAGGAAATGCTACGAAATCATTAAATTTCAAGAAACTTTAGCGTCATTTAAAGACTGCTTTCACTTTTATTTTATGATACAACAGGCTGTGACACGACCTCAACTATACTCAGGAGAGAATAGTTGCAAGCCTTAAAGAACCTTCAAAAAGAAAAGAATTGTGCATGTTAGTCAAAGTCTTCAACGGAGTTAGTAGTCAAATCTCAATCCTAACAAAATGTTCAATATTACAAATTTCTTATTTCCCTGCATTGAGAAGGAAACATGTCTTTCCTAGTATAAGCCTATCAGGTATAAAAAAGAAATAGTTACAAAGATTCAATATGGCCACTTCTTCCCCTACTAACACGGCAGGTGTGCACCACTCAATTCGGAAGTAGCTCCTAATCCAGGTGGAAAATGGTCTAAGCATGAACCCAGTCGATGTTGTTGGTGTGTGAAAGAGAATATCCGAAATCCAGCATCCACACAGCTACCATTGCATTCAGCCGGATAAGCTTATTTAACTGTAGATAAAATGTGATTGCAAGGTAGGATTGTGAACGAGACAGATGTAAGTGTAAAAGAGACGATATGTAGTATTCAAGCTATTCTGCATTCTGCCAAGAGAGTTCATTTACAAATGGCAAATCGAAGACAATCTGAATTAGATGATGACGAACAAAACCTGTAGAAAACCAATATTTCTTTTACAACGGCTTAAATGATGATCCAATCTCTTGAAATGAAATGAGTTTTACGTCCCACGGTTATGCCGGTTAGGCTAAAGAAGACGGTGATAGTGAGAGATGAATGAAACGGTGGAATGTATAAGGTGGGAGGAAACGGGAGAACCCCGAGAAAACCCACGCACACTTTGTTTGTCCACCACAAAGTACACTTACCGGGAGCAGGGTTTGAACCCGAGACCCCAAACACCAGAGGTAAACGCTCTACCACTGAGCCACCGCGGCCCTGATCCAATCTCTTATGATTATTATTTTGTAATACCATTCCAGCCTTATAAACCTAGCAAAATGAACATGAACACGATCTTGATGAAACTTTAAATGTAGGTGTATGGACAAGGTATAAAACATGAAGGTGGTTTATTGTTCTGTTTACATATTTTGGAAACCTTTAACACGAACTGCTTTGTTACCCAAAGAAAAAAATGAAACCTTAAACGGACTTATTTAAGTTAACGATCAAAAACCAATTAATTTAGATATCACATTCGCATACTACAGTATCATTTAATTGTACGTTTATAAATGTTTTTATTGTTTGATTGTTTATGTGTTAAGATGTTCAACAGCAGATGACATACTTTCTGGATTCTGCCATCTGCAAAGATACTAAACATTGTGCAACTACCGTTTAGTTTTTGAATCTTCTAAAAAGAAGCAAAGTTTAACTCTCATAATATAGAACGATGTTTCGATATGCGATACATGGAAAGACTCCAAGTACATTTTTATCCAAGAGGGGCAAAGGAATGAAAGCTCTACTACACGTCGATCCCTGTTAGTTTCAACTTATTGCTCTAGGTTTTATACGACATAAGGACAATCAATGCTTACTGCTAAGCACCTTGTTCCTTTGCGACTGTACCAAGCAGCTTTTTAGTCAGAAAACCACGAAGCTTAACAATAATCCGTTACACATATGGTCCTAAACTAGTAAAGGATTCGCATTCAGGATATTGGCCTGAAACTCTAATAGATGTTTTTTAGGTAATTAGAAACGTGTTTAGTTTGTAGACCCAGGCCCGCTTCTCTTGGCCTGTGAGAGAAGTCCGTCCTATGAATTTGTAAAGCTAGCGGTTTAAAAAGCTGTTTCACGATACTAAGTAGTTAAACAGGCCCGGCACAGAGGTGTAGAACAGAGAAATCAACAAATTATTAATTGACAAAATTTTTTTGTACTCAGGTTACGTTAGCAGATTTTCAGTTAACTGCACCTAAAATATCTAAAACTTCCTAGGCTCACTTTCCACATCTTGAAGCAGAAGCCCTAAATTTTATCCTTTAGTAATAGTGTTCAAGTACTTGCTAGTGTCGGTGTCCAAAGAAAGTAATAGATACTTCTATTAACTTTCGATTAGCCTGAAAGTTAACTTGCGTCTATAAAAAATTTCAAGGCGTTTTTTTGCAATCTTAACTAACTTCATCAAGATACTATATTTATAACGCTACGTATATATCACACTAATCTTCAGGCTATAGAACCTTAAAATCTTTATCTTGCAATACAGAGGGAATACCGGACAATCTTAATGAGCTTATTGCAAAAATTGAATTTCTCGATCTTCTAAAAATTTTTTCACCGATGAGTAAAGTTCTGCTAAGTTTCCCTCTGTAACAGATTAGTGCACGAACTTAATTAGCTTTATGACACCTTTAATATCTGAGACGGAATGATCAACAAGAAGTATTTCTGTAATCTTAATTATTAAATTAACACTAATTATCTCGCTTCTTGAATAGAGCTTGCGTGTACTGTCCATCGACTCAAAGGTATCTTCTCAAAAGCAGAAAGCTACTCCACAAAATTTACCCGATTAATCGCCGGCAGTTAAGGGTTAAGAAGTGTACTGATCTTTAAAATTGAACCATACTGTCCACTGGCCTGGTATGTATGCGAGAATATCTATGGACGTTGACCAGAGCGATCCTAGAATTACAAGTAAATTCCTTTACAAAAATAGAGGCACCAAATCGTCTGTGGAAATCTGCATAGATGATCGCTGCATACAGCGGAATAGCATGGCAAACTGCTTACAGTACATTCCTTGCACAGTCCAGCTAAGAACCTTTAATATTGGCCAGAAGAAAGTCGAAACACATAGATATGATCTTAGATCTATACTTCAGACTGTTTTCATAGAACATTGTATTACTAAGTTACAAAAACATTCAGATATTTTACTAAGAGGATATGTCGAGATAGGTGTTGTTCTCTTTTCAAAACGAATGCAAGCAGTTAGTATGCACTACAACTAACCAGTCATTGTAATATTTGAAAGAAGCGTAGTCGGAATAGGATTTTTCAATTTCAACTTACACCCTGTAATAAACTAAAATCTGTTGAAAACTAATTTTAATATGGCATATCTACAAGGCTTCCGACTGTGGCTTTCCGCAGAAATAATAGTATTACTAATCGTAGATATCAGTTTGCATGCAATACAATCGACGAGAGAGTGTGAGTTGAAGTGGGAAAAATACGGCAGCACATATTGTCCTTAGGACTTGCAAATTGAAAATATTCGAGTTTAAAACCAGTGACGTACTGAACAGGAAGTCTTTAACTGAGAAAGACTGTATATCACGGTGAGCTCATAAGGTATAGTAAAGAGAAAGCGCGTTAAAATGATGGACAAGTTGATGGGTCACTTGCGATAGAACAAGCAACCCCGAGCTTGTGAAGTTTTTTGTAATATGCATCCACTACGTCAGAAATCGCCTTAAATAGATAACATTAGCAGAGATGTCACTTGACTTCATTGTAATAGTATTCCACAATAAATGAAAAAAGATAATAATAAGAGATTAAATCGATCACTAAGTGATGCGGTGATTCAAAAAATGACTTTGAAGATGGAGGGGTATGTTTGATTTTTAACTAGCGGTTTAGGGTGCAACAGTGGTGCCAATAATTCGAGGGTTCTATTTCGAGGTGTTCCGTAAAACTAAAGGGCTAATGGCGGCTTATGTCTTTCTAAAAATATTTTGAAATTTAGAAAGCAGTGGACGTCGCCATGTACTCCATAATTCCTATTGGCTAACAGCTAGTAAGGAAATTCAACAATGAATCGGTAGCCGCAGAATCTTGTGTTGTATACTTAGGTCTTAATAACGAAGCAGTAATGCTCTTAGAGGTACTTAACTCACATTATACAATGGCGAAGCACTTAAAAAACCCTGGACTTACTTCTCCCCTTAATGAGACGAGGATATCAATGTCATATAATTTTGGGAACGTATATGACATTGAACGTATATGACATTCGTATTATGGGAACGAATTTTGGGAGCGGTTTTTTTTGGTGGGTGCTTGGGACTGAATTATGTTGTGATTCCAACTGTAAAAAACATACTTATTAATTTATCAATCATATTCAATCTATTGCTATACTTCGCTTTTATATGCAACTACAATACTATTTGAGATTGCTTCCTGCTGAAAAATCTACTTAGCACCCATAACGCCACACCTTGTTCTTGATCGTCAGCTTGATGGTAACTGTTTACTCCAAGGAGTTGTGTTCTTACGTATATATTGTTTAAAGAAAGTCTCCTGTGTTAACACTCCAGGCTATCAAATATGCATTTAATTATAGCCCTTGCTGCTCACTAAGGCGTACATACTGAGTAGTATAGTATTCACTAGGTTCGGGTCTATCATTAATAATATTTTCACGATTACATCCTGAAAAAAATTGTTATGGAACCCGTTACATTCGAATCCCCGAAGGAGCGTTACTTTGGTCTGAGACTGGTGATCTAATCGTTGAGACAAATAAAGAATGGATTTTAAGTTCTTTTGAGATCTTCTCTTAGACGGGTAGTTGGAAAATATTTACGGTATAGTCAGTCCTGTGTTCGCTACCAACCTAATAACACTGTTCATCACAAGGCAACGAAACTGTGGGCTAATCAAATAATCTTTCCATATCATACTAATGATCTATATCCCGTCTGTAATTTCTTCCATTATTCCTGTCCATATACAGGTAGCTTTATCCTTGGAAAATTTATTGCATCATTTGAAGCCGGATAGTATTAATCTACAAGTTTCTCAAGAACCGTGATTTAATTGTCGTTGATTCAATGGCAGACTTAAATTCGATCGTTGGAATACTTCCCAAATATCTTTTTTAATCTTTCGTCTCTTTCCGTTTCTAATTGTAATATATATCCTTAAGATATAAGTTGAAAATAGCCCTTAACATTATTTATATACGTACTGTATTTCAAGCAGATTTTACTTGACATTTTTCGTCTACACCACAGCGTGTAGAAGAACTCTTCCTTCTACGTGTGAGTTTTAATTCTCAGCACAACAAAGACTCGTTTACATTTAGCGCAGACGAACAGACATTCTTGTGCAATGAGATATTATCACACATGGAAGGTGGCATTAGCTCAACGTGCCGCTGAGATGACAAAGTGTCTCCTCAAAAGTACTTTAAAACTTTTGTATCGTGACAGTAGTTTGGAATGATTTGTTTATCTTGCTAACGTTACATCTGACGTTGAGTTAATCCTCCAGAAAATTTCGTGGCCTTCAGTAAGAACTGATCGATTGTCATATCAATTGGAACTTCGCTCAAAAAGACATCTTTTTCTGCGAATTATGAAGGTTCCTTGAGTTTATTTTTAGCAATCATCTGATACCGTATTTGCCTCCAGGGCTTCCATCTGTTGAGTATAGTGATGTGCAAATTTTTCATAGAAAAGATGACCAGCTGCTTGAGAAAACGGAAGCATTAATTTAATAGCCTTCAAATAAGGTTTCCTGTTCAATGTAGTCTCTTTGGATGAATTGCAATACGATTATGAGCTTTTCTATATACACCTGCCAAAGTTTGCCGGTTCGAATAAGGTCACCGTATTAATTTTTAGGTTCCCTAATATGTTTTTTTTCATGCAGTTTCATTTTCTTGTAAATGTCGCATATTGATTTTTTCATCCAGACATTGTTTAATAAGATCCAAGATCCTATATTTAGGCATCTCCTCCGAGGATTGTAAATGTTTCCATAAACACATGTAAGCCTCGCCGAGCTAAGTCTAGAAGTGAGTTCTCAATGATGTTGAGTAGGCATGGACTTTCAAAATTTTCACTAATGTTGTCATAATGTGCAGCATACCCGAAAGTTCCTCTATACCATATCCTGACATATTGTGTTCCATCATGCCTAGAAATTACTGAAGTGGAACCCTACTAAGGGCGGTACAACTTTGGACAGTTCAAAAATTTCTTCAGCTGCAGGGACGATTTGACACCTTTGCAGTATAATGGCTTAAGTAATGTGATTACACAAGTTGCTTGTTCACTTTTCTTACACATATTTAGTGTATGTGAAAGAGTAGAATATATAGTGTTAGTACTTGATGTTCAAATATTGAAGAAATAAAGAGGCACTACACTGCTTATATGAAAAGGAGAGGCGTGTACCTCACCATTACACTATCGTTGAGGTGAAACTTTCACAAGATGAATAGCTATCCAAAGGTTGTTTGAGAATTGGAAATCGAGACACGAGATGCGAGTGAAGATTTGATTAAATCTTCCGATTAAGACAGCATTAACACACCAAGAACATGAGTGTATATCGTTAGAGGGAAGGAGGATGTCAGAATGACGAAATGTGATACGATATTCTTATCAAGACAATGCTACAGTGATCTCATTCAAGAACTTGGATATGGAGAATATTCGAGAGACCTGAAATTAATAACTTTTTCTGCTCTATGAAATGTGTGGCACTTAGTTACTAATCAAAGCATACAGTGAGCTTTATGAAAAGGTTGCTTTGTGATGACCAGTAGTACTAAGTTGGTAGCGAACACAGAACTGACAATACCGTAAATATTTTCTACCTAACCGTGTAAGAGAAGATCTTAAAAGAACCTAAAATCCACTCTTTTTTTCGCTCATCGATCAGATGACCGTTTTCATGCCCAAAGTAAGGCTGCTCCTTTGAGGTTAGAATATAATGGGTTCCATAGCATGTTTTACTGGATACAATCGGGAAAATATAATTAATGATAGACCGGAACCTAGTGAATCCTACATAAATTTGTATGTAAACCCTAGTGAGCATCAAGGACGCTAATTAAACACCTATTTAATAGCCTCGGGTGTTAACACACAGAAGACTTTCTATAAATAATATATCCGTAAGAACACAATTCGTTGGATTAAACAGTTTTCATCAGGCTAAAGATCAAGAACCTGGTGAAAGCGTTATGGGTGTCAGAATAACAATTAAGAAATAGTTGAGCGCGGTATGAGTCCTAAGTAGATTTCTTCAGCAGAAGCACTCTCAAATAATTTTGTAGTTGTATATAGAGGGGAAGTATAGCTATTGCATGAATATCATTGATAAATTAATACGTTTTTTACATTTGGTATCCCAATATTTTTCAATACCAAGGACCCACCTAAAACAAACCGCTGTTCGTTCCCAAAGCTATACGTCTGTGATACCCTTGTCTTAGAAAGGGAGAAGTAAGTTCACGGTTTTCTACATGGTATGCCATTGTATAATTTGAGTTAGGGAGCTCTAAAAGCACTATTGCTTCGTCTTAACACCTAGGTACACACCACAAGATTTTACGGCTTTGGATTCATTGTTGACTTACTGTACTAGCTTTAAGCCATTAGGAATTAAGGAATAGATGCCGATGTCCACTGCTGAATTCTAATTTTCACAGCATTGTAAGAAGAACGTAACTCGGCATAATCCTTACCGTTAACCTCCATACGGAACCCTCGAATAATTGGAGAGCTTCTTGCACTCTAAACCACTAATTAAATATCGAACATACCTTGGATCCTCAAAATTATTTCCTTCATCATTGCATCACTTAGAGATCGATATAATCTCTTATTAATATCTCTTTTCAGACATTGTAGAATTCTATTACAATGAAGTCAACTGACATATCTGCTAATGTCCCATTTTAAGGCGATTTCTGACGTAGTGGATGCATATTACAAAAAGCTTCACAAGCTCGGGAATGCTTATCCTATCGCATGTGACCCATCAACTCGTGCATCTTTTCAACGCGCCTTCTCTCCACTATACCTTACGGGCTTACTGTGATAAACATTCTTTCTCAGCTAAAGATTTCTTGTTCCGCACGTCACAGGGTTTAAACTCGAATATTTCGAATTAGCAAATCGTAAGAACAATATGAGCTGCTGTACTTTTCCTTTTTCAACCCGACCGCTCACATCGGTTGTACTGCATGCATACTCATTCCACACGTTCTAATGCAAGTATCATGGCGGATCTCGACACCTACTGTTATTATCTTTTTATCTAAATGCATCCTGATATCTAAAGTTAGTAATACCATTATTTATGCAGAAAGCCACAGTCGGCAGCCTTGTAGATGAACCGTAAAACTTTTGCCATATGAAAGTAATTTTTCATCAGATTTTAGTCAATTACAGCGTGTGAGTTGGAATTGAAAAATCCTAATCTCACTGCGCATCTTATCAAATATTACTATGTCTCGTTGATTGTAGTGCATGCTAACTGATTGCATTCTTTTTTGAGCCTAGGAAGTTTTATATCTTTCAGGTGTACTTAACTGAAAATCTACCAATGTGACCTACATATCAAAACAAATTCTGTCAATTGATAATTTTGTTGATGTCTGTGTTCTACACCTGTTCTACCAAGCCTGTATAACTACTTTGTATCGCGAATCAGTTCTTTAAACCGCTAGCTTTATAAATTCATCGGCCGGGCTTGTCTCACAGCCAAGAGTAACGTGCCTGGGTCTACAATGTAATCTTGTACGTAATTACCTAAAAATATGCTAATAAAGTTTCTTGCCAATAACCTGCATGTGATTATTTTACAAGCTTACGACCATAAGTGTAATATAACTGTTACGGAAAACTATTTAGCTTCGTGGCCTTTTGACTGAAATTAAGAAAATGAACAAGATGCTGAGCAGTACGCATTGATTGTCCTTAAGTCGTATAAAATCTAGGGCAACAAGTTGAAAGCAATAGGGTCAACGTGTACTAGTGCTTTCATTATTACGCCCCCTCTTGGATAAAAATGTACATGGAATTTTTGCTTGTACCGCATATCAAACAACGTTTTTTATTATCGTAAAACTTTGCTTTTTTTTAGGACAATAGGAGAGGTAAAAGAACGGTACCTACACAATTCTTAGTGTCCTTTCGGATGTCAGGTCCATTGGAGTCAATCGTTTGCTGTAGAACATCTTAACATATAAACAATCTAAGAATAAACAATTGTTATAAACGTCAATTGAATGGTACTATGGTATGCGAATGTTATATCTAAATGAATTGGTTTAACTCGTTAGATTTGTTCTGCTAAGGTACCTCCTCGGGTACCAAAGCCGCTCGTGTTAAAGGATCCCAAAATATTTAACCTTCATGTTTTATTCCTTGTTTTTATACCCTCTTTAACATTTACATCAACATCGTCTTCATCTCCATTTTGTTAGGTCTATAAGGGGTGGACGATATCACAAAATAATAATCATAACTCATTGGATCAACAATTAAGCCGTTGTCAATGAAATATTGGTTTTTTACAGCTGTTGTTCGTTAACTCTATAGCAGATTGTCTTCCGATCTCGCATTTGTACATGAACTCCCTTGGCAGAATGCATAAAATATTGAATACTTCATATCGGCTCTTTTACACTAACATGTGGTTCGTTCACAAACCTATCTTGCAGTCACTTTTTATCTACAGGTAAGTAAGATTATCCGGTTGCAGCTGATGGTAGCTATGTGGGTCCCTGGAATTCGCATATCCTCTTTCACACACAACCTGTTTCAATTGAGTTCATGCTTAGACAATTTCGTCCCTGGAACTGGATTGATTGCTGGACAGCTGCTGTGTTAGTAATGGGAAAAGTGGCCATATTGAAGCTTTGTAATTACTTCCTTCTTATATCTGATATGGCTTATTCCAGGGACGGCATTTTTCCATCTCCATACAGGCGAATAAGAAATTTCTAACGTTACCACTTTGTCAGGATTCACATTTGGTCGGTTGAAGACTCTGTCTAGCTTTCACAATTCTTCTAATTGAAGGAACTTGAAGGCTGCAAACTATTCACTTTTGAGTATAGCTGAAGTCGTGACACAGCCTGTTGCATCAAGTTAAAAGCAATGAGGATACGTTCTCTTTAAATTTAATACATTCGAAGCACTTCCTTTCAGTTCTGTGATTGTGAAAATGTGAAAGGCTATGTGAAAATTAGCTATGTGAAAATGTGAAAATGGCTATGTGAAAATTAGCAACTGCTCATAAAGTTTTCTACCAAGATACTTAATAGATCACAATCGCACCCATCAACAGCTACAGTTTTCCTGTTTCTAGCTTCTTCCATTTTTCATGTCCATATGCAGATACCTTTCGTCCTTCGAAAACTCTTTGCACCGTTTGAAGCCGTCTAGTATAGATCTCCAAGTTTCTCAAGAATTGTGATTGAATTGGCGTGGCTTCAATGACAGCATTAAATTCGATCATGGCAGATATTTCCAGAAACATCTTTTTTTCTCTTTCGGCACTTTCCATTTCTAATTGTAATTTATATCCATAACATATAAGGTAAAAATAGAGTTTAACATGATTTATTTCGTACTTAACGCAGAATTGAGTTGCCATTTTTAGTCCACACCATTGCGTGTAGAAAGCCTCTTCCTTCTACATGTGGGTCTTAAAACACATAACAATAGAGACTCTGCAATATTCACCGCAGTCAAAATGACATTCTTGCGCATTGAGATATTATCACACAAGGAAGGTAGCATTAGCTCACCTTGTGTCTCTAATGATAAACTGATGCCCACAAAAGTCCTGTAGAACTTCTGTTATCGTAACAGTATTTGGGAATGAATAATTAATCATGCTAACGTTGTGTCTGACGTTGAGTTAATCCCCGAGAAATTTTCGTGGCCTACATTAAGCATTTTTCGATAGTCATATCACTTGCATCTTCGCTCAAGAAGGCCTCTTTTTCTGTGAATTGTGAATGTTCCTTGAGTGTTAATTTCTTGTAATCCTCTGATACCGTATTAGCCTCCAGGGCTTCCATCTGCAGGGTATAGAGCTGTGCAAATTTTTTATAGAAAAGATGACCAGCTGCGTGAGAAAACGGAAGCAATAATTTAATTAAATACAAATGATGTTACTAGTCCCATGTTTAATGTAGTTTCTTCTTTCTTAGTTAGTGCTTTGTTAGTGCTTCTCAGAATACCAAGTCGAAACATTATTGCTTCAATAGTTTGGACACTAGAAGCAAATAAATACTTTGAAGGACAAACGTGAAGTTAGCCCCCCAGGAAGCTCTAACAATCAAACCTAGTGCAATTGATAGTACATTGTTGGTGGTCCTAGATAACACTAAGAGTGGAAGAGAATGTAAATAATGAGTTTTTTTCATACATACTCTCTCTTCCACTCTTCTCCAAAACCCATGAATTGGTTTTTGATCGTTAACTTAAATAAGTCCATCTATGGTTTCATTTTTTCTTCCGGTAAAAAAGCAGCTAGTGTTAAAATATTCCAAAATATGTAAAGAGAACAATAAACCACCTTCGTGTTTTATACCTTGTCCACACACCTTCATTTAAAGTTTTATCAAGATCGTCTTCATGTTCATTTTGTTAGGTCTATAAGGCTGGGACGGTATTACAAAATAATAATCATGAGAGATTGCATCATCATTTAAGCCGTTGTAAAAGAAATATTGATTTTATACAGCTGTTGTTCGTCATCTAAATCAGATTGTCTTCCGAACTGCCATTTCTAAATGAACTCTCTTGGCAGAATGCGTATTACCTTGAATACTTCATATCGGCTCTTTTACACTTACATGTGTCTCGTTCACAATCCTACCTTGCAATCACTTTTTATCTACAGATAGTAAGCTTATTCGGTGTGAAGCCAATGGTAGCTGTGTGGATGCTGGATTTCGCATATCCTCTTTCACACACCAACCTCCATCGACTGGGTTCATGCTTAGACTATTTCCCACCTGTGCTTGAAGCTACTTCCGAAAAGAATGGTGCACACCTGTCGTGTTAGTAGGGGAAAAACTGGCCATATTGAAGCTTTATAACTACTTCCTTGTTATACCTGATAGGCTTATACTACGAAAGACGTGTTTCCTTCTCCATACAGGGAAATAAGGAATGTGTAATATTGAACATTTTGTTAGGATTGAGATTTGACTACTAACTCCGTTGAAGACTTTGACTAACATTCCCAATTCTTTTTCTTTTTGAACGATCTTGAAGGCTTGCAACTATTCTCTCCTGAGTATAGCTGAGGTCGTGTCACAGCCTGTTCCATCATTAAATAAAAGTGAAAGCAGTCTTTTAATGACGTTAAAGTTTTTTGAAATTTAATGATTTTGTAGCATTTCCTTTCGGTTCTGCTTGTATGTGGCATTAAAAGAATCAGCAACTGCTCATGAAGATTTCTACCAAGATTCTTAAGAGATCTGAATCACACCCATCAAAAGCTACAGATTCCCCGTTTCTACTTTATTCTATTACTGTTGTCCATATACAGCTACCTTTGCTCCTTCGAAAACTCTTTGCATCATTCGAAACAGTCTAGTATTTATCTCCAAGATTCTCAAGGACCGTGATTGAATTGTCAGCTTCAAAGGCATAATTTCCATCTTTCAGATATTCCCCGAAAGCTATTTTTGTCTTTCGGCAGTTTTCCTGTCTCATTGTAATTTATGCCACAAAATATTACGTGAAAATAGCGCTGAACATAATTTATATACGTACTTAACTGTCCATTTTTAGACCACACCATTGCGTGTAGAAGGACTCATCCTTCTACGTGTGGGTTTTAAAACACAAGGCAAGAGAGACTGCAATATTCACCGCAGTGGAATGACATTCTTGCGCAGTGAGACATTATCACACAAGGGAGGTGGCATTATCTCAACCTGTCGCTCGGATGATATGCTGGTGTCCACAAAAGTACTGTAGAACACTTTTTATCGTAACAGTATTTGGGAATAAAGGATTAATTTTGATAAAGTTGTGTCTCATATTGAGTTTTCCTCCAGAAAAATTTGTGGCTATCCTTAAGCACTGTTCGATTACCATATCACTTGGAACTTTCCTCAAGAACGCCTCTTTTTCTGCTAAATGTAAATGTTTCTTGTGTTGTTAATTTCTTGTAATTTTCTCATACCTTTATACAGCAGCCAAAAATAACGGTTCGGAAAATGTCACCGTCTTAATTTTGAGATTTCTTAATATGGTTTTTGTCATGCAGTTTCATTTGATTGTAAATGTTGCGTATACATTTCCTCATCCAGACGTTGCTGAACGAGATCGCAGATCCTAGATTTTAACATCTCCTCCGACGGTTGTAAGTGTCTTCTTAACCCCATGTAGAGGTCCCCGAGCAAAGTCCTGAAGTGAGTTCTCAATGATCTTGAGTTGGCATGGCCATTCAGAATTTCAGTAAAGTTGTCATAGTGTACAGGATACACCTAAGTTCTTCTCCAACGTATCCACACAATGTATCCAATCGTGCTTAGAAATTACTAAACTGCAAACATTCTCAAAGGTTTACAACTATGGACCGTTCAGTGATTTCTACAGCTGTGGTAAAATTTGAACAGCTTTCCAGTATAATGGCTGATCTAATGTCATAACGCATGTGCTTTTTTCTATTTTCTTGTAGTTTTTTACTGTATGCAGAAGACTAGAGTATTTAGTATTAGTACTTCATGTTGAAATATTGAAGTAATTCAGAGGAACCACACTGCTTATATCAAACGGAGAGGTGTGTATCTCACCATTACACAATCGTTGTGGTAAGGCTTTCACAAGATGAATAACTATCCAAAGGTTGTTTGAGAATAGGAAATCGAGACGCGACTGAAGACTTGACTAAATCTTCCGAGTAAGACTGCATTGATACACCAAGAACATGAGTGTATAGACTTAGAGATAAAATGGATGTCAGAATGAAGAAATGTAATACGATATTCTTATCAAGGCAATGCTACCGTAATATAAGATTAATTTTACATTCAAGAACTTGGATATGGAGAATTTTCATCTACAGATATCTGAAATAAATGACCCTTTCTTCTCTATGAAATGTGTGGCACTTAGTTACTAATCAAAGCATACAATGAGATTATATGAATAGATTATTTGATTAGCCCACAGTTTGTTTGATTGTGATGACCATTGTTACGAATTTGGTAGCGAACACCGGACTGACTATAGCGAAAATGTTTTCCACCTATCCGTCTAAGGGAAGATCTCAAAAGAACCTAAAATCGAATTTTTATATGTCTCATCGATCAGATCACCGGTCTCAGACCCAAAGCAAGGCTGCTTCGATGGTTAGAATATAATGGGTTTCATAGAAAGTTAGTCTTTATGCAATCAGGAAAATTATTAATGATAGACAGGAACCTCGTGAATCCTACACAACTCTGAGTGTTAGCCCTAGTGAGCAGCAAGGATGCTAAGTGGCCATGAAAAGTGCCGAAAGAGAAAAAAGCACTTTAATGTAATATATGCAATGATCAAATTTAATTCTGCCGTTGAAGCCATGACAATTCAATCACAGTCCTTGAGGAACTTGAAGATCAATACTAGTTGGATAAAACAGTTTTCGAAGGAAAAAGGTAGCTGTATATGGACAACAGTAATAGAAGAAACTCGAAACAGTAAATCTGTGTAGCTGTTGTAGGGTGTGATTCAGATCTTTTAAGGAACTTGGTAGAAAACTTGATGAACAGTTGCTGATTCTCTTGTAGCCACATACAAGCAGAACTAAAAGGAAATGCTACAAAATTAATAAATTTAAAGAAATTTCAGCGACATTAAAAGATTGCTTCCACTTTTTTCATGATGCAACAGGCTGTGACACGAACTCAGCTATACTCACAAGTAAACCTTACGTTTGGGTGAATCGAGTTGCTGACTGAGACACATATGAGAAAGTAGTCCTAAATGTGGTTAGTATTTCAGTGAAGTTGTAGGTGCGAAGCTCCAGGGGTTTAGGAGATACATCTACCAGAATATCACATTGAAGTACAGGATAGTCTTCATACAGTTGGAGGTAAAAGCTCTGTAAGACCTCTTGTAACGACAAAAGGTGAATAACAAATATATGGGTACATATTAGGACTAGGAGGAAGTCATATAGTAAGGATATACCTGACGGCGGCCGTCTTGAAATCCGCCATTTTGAATTAAAATTAAGTTTTTAAAATAGGAATAGGGTCATGTGATACATGATTTAAGGCGCAAATTTAATCAGAAAAACAATGGTGACATTAATTTTGATTTACGCGCAATTGGTAAAAAGTTACAGGGAAATTAAATATTGTTGCAGCATATGTATTAGTCCTTTACCCCACCTTGTAAATTTTGTGTTAATGATAATAATTAAATAAAAAGCAAGTGGATAAATATTAGGTCTATGATAAGGGTTGCCTTGATGGCGGCCATGTTCAAATCCCCCATTTTGAATCAGACAAAAATTTAAAAAAAAAACGCATAACATTGACACCTTATTAATAGCAAATTTTACCATAAATCCAACGGTATAACCATTTTTGCTTTATCATTAACCAGCATTTGTTATCGCATAAACAAGTTGCTAATTTAAGGAAAAATGACCAAAGTGGAATTGAGTCATAATTGAACTTGGGTCTTTCTTCCAGAAAAGTCCTCAATTAGTACAATCAATATGTAGTTCAGAAAAGAGTGCATGACTTGCACAAATGCTCTGCTCACAGTGAGCACATCTCACAAAGGCAATCGAGCTACACTTGACACATTTGTCGTTAACAATTCCGTCAAAGCAGTAGTCGTAAATCAAAATTAACGTATGGATTATGGTAAAATTTGCTATTAATAAGGTGTCACTGTTATGCGTTTTGTTCAAAACTTTTGTCTGATTTGAACATGGCCGCCATCAAGGCAACTCTTACCATAGACCTAATATTTATCCACCTGCTTTTTATTTAATTATTATCATTAACACAAAATTTACAAGGTGGGGTAAAGGACTAGTACATATGCTGCAACAATATTTAATTTCCCTGTAACTTTTTACTAATTGCTCGTAAATCAAAATTAACGTCACCATTGTTCTTCTGATTAAATTTGCGCCTTAAATCATGTATCACATGACCCTATTTCTATTTTAAAAACTTAATTTTAATTCAAAATGGCGGATTTCAAGATGGCCGCCGTCAGATATACCCTTACTATATGACTTCCCCCTAGTCCTAATATGTACCCATATATTTGTTATTCACCTTTTGTCGTTACAAGAGGTCTTACAGAGCTTTTACCTCCAACTGTATGAAGACTATTCTGTACTTCCATGTGATGTTCTGGTAGCTGTATCTCCTAAACCCCTGGAGCTTCGCACCTACAACTTCACTGAAATACTCACCACATTTAGTACTACTTTCTCATATGTGTCTCAGTCAGCAACTCGATTCACCCAAACGTAAGGTTTACTTGTCAGGACTGAATAGTTTGCAGCCTTCAAGTTCCTTCAAAAAAGAAGAGTTCTGAAAGTTAGACAGAGTCTTCAACCAACCAAATGTGAATCCCGACAAAGTGGTAACTTTAGAATTTCCTTGTTCGCCTGTATGGAGAAGGAAAGTAGTAACAAAGCTTCAGTATGGCCACTTTTCCCATTACTAACACAGCAGCTGTGCAGCATTCAATTCGGAAGTACCCATAATTCCATGAACGAAATCTTCTGAGTATGAACCCAATCGAAAGAGGCGGTGTGTGAAAGAGGATATGCGAATTCCAAGGACTTACACAGCTACCATCAGCTCCAACCGGATAATCTTACTTGCCTGTAGAGAAAATGTGACTGTAAGATAGGATTGTGAACGAGCCACACGTTAGTGTAAAAGAGCCGATATGAAGTATTCAAGCGAACTCTGCAATCTGCCAAGGGAGTTCAAATACGAATGGCAGGTCGGAACGCAATCTGATATAAATGATAACGATTAACAGCTGTAAAAAATAAATATGTCATAGACAACGGTTTACTTGTTGATCCAATGAGTTATGATTATTATTTTGTGATATCGTCCCCCGCTTATAGACCTAAAAAAATGGAGATGAAGTCGATCTTGATGAAACTTTAAATGAAAGTGTAATGACAAGGTAAAAAATGATGAAGGTGGTTTATTGTTTAGTTTACATATTTTGTAATCATTTAACACGAGCATATCCAAGGCCGTTGACCAGAGGCATCCTAGATCACCAAGTAAATTCCTCTACAAAAATACAAGCACCAAATCGTCTGTAGAATTCTGCTTCGGTGTTCGCTGCATTTAGCGGAATATCATGGCTAGCCTAATGTGCATTTTTTAGTAGCGCCGTTAACATTGGCAAGAAAGTCGAAATACACATATATGTGCCTAGATCTATATTTCAGACTGTTTTCAGAAAACATAGTATTACTAAGATACCGAAACGTTCAGATAACATTTTACTAAGAGGAGATGCCGAGATACTTGTGGTTGTCTTATCACAACGAATGCAAGCAGTTAGCATGCACAACTACTAACCATACATAGTAATATTTGATAAGAAGCGTAGAGAGCAAGCAAGCGCCCACAAATCGTCCCTAGAATTCTTCATAGATGATCGGTGGATATAGCGGAATATTATGGCAAACGGCCCAGAGTACATTCCTTGCAACGTCCAGCTAAGAGCCGTTAACAATTGCAAAAATTAGATGAGATAGATCGTCTAACTTCTTGATCTATAATTCAGACTGTTTTCAGAGAACATTGTATGACGAAGGTACAGAAATAGTCAGATATTTTACTAAGAGCGTAGTGAGATTAGGATTTTTCAATTGCTACTTACACGCTAATTTTAAAATTCGTTGGAAAATTATTTCCATTTCTCAAAAGAATTAATATTTATCTACACGGCTGCCGACTGTGAGTTTCTGCTGAAATAATATATTACTATTTGTAGATAAAATAATAATAAGAATAGATGTCGTGATCCGCCAAGATACTTGCATTAGAACGAGTGGAATTTGTTTGCATGCAGTACAACCGACGAGAGCAGGCGGATTGAGATGGGAAAACTGCGGCAGCACATATGCGAATTTAAACCCAGTGACGTGCGGAACAAGAAGCCTTTGGCTGAGAAAGAATGAATATCGCGGTGAGCTCATAAGGTGTAGTAAAGAGAAAGCGCGTTAAAATGATTGACAAGTTGGTGGGTCTCTTGCGATAGAACAAGCATCGCCGAGCTTGTAAAGCTTTTTGTAAAATGCATCCACTACGTCAGAAATAGTCTTAAAGTGAGAACATTAACAGAGATGTAACTTGACTTCATTGTAAAGTATTCTACAATTTCTGAAAAGAGATATTAATAAGAGATTATATCGATCTCTAAATGCTCCGGTGATTAAAGAAATAATTTTGAGGATGGACGGGGATGTTCAATTTATAATTAGTGGGTCAGAGTGGAACACCCGCGACAATAATTCAAGGGGTCTGTTTCGAGGGGTGAGGTAAGGCTAAACGGCTTATGCCGGCTTATGTTCTTCTTACATTGCTGTGAAAGTTAGTAGTCAGCAGTGAACATCGACATATATTACTTGATTCTAATGGGCTTAAAGCTAGTAAAGGTATCCAACAATGAGTCCAAAGGTGTAAGATCTTGTGTTGTGTACCTAGGTCTTAAAAACGAAGTAGTAGTGCTTTTAGAGCTCCTTAACTAACATTATACAATGGCGTAGCATTTAAGAAACCGCGGATTTACTTCTCCCTTTAATAAGACGAAGGTATGACAGACGTATAGCTTTGGGAACGATCAGCGGTTTTTTTAGGTGGTCCCTTGGGATTCAAAGATGTTGAGATACCAAATGTAAAAAAAAAAAATATTAATTTATCAATTATAATCAAGTAATTGCTATACTTGCCGTTTATATGCAACTATAATACTATTCTAGAGTGCTACCTGCTGAAGAAATCTACTTAGCACCCATAACGCTCTCACCTGGTTCTTGATCGTTAGCCTCATAGTAACTGTTTAATCCAAAGATTGTGTTCTTAAGGACAAATTATTTAAAGAAAGTCTCCTGTGAGTCAACACTCGAGGCTATCAAATATGCATTTAATTAGCGTCCTTGCTGCTCACTAGGGCTTACATACCGAGTTGTGTAGGATTCACTAGGTTTCGATCTATCTTTAATAATATTTTCCCGATTGTATTCTCCAAAACTTGCTATGGAACCAATTATATTCTAACCTCCAAAGCAGCCTTACTTTGGTTCTGAGACCGGTGAACTGATTGATGATCAAATAAAGAATCGATTTTAAGTCTTTTGAGATCTTTTCGTACACGGTCAGGTGGATTATATTTACGGTATAGTCAGTCCTGTGTTCGCTACCAACTCAGTAACAGTGGTCATCAGAAAGCAACGAAACTGTGGGCTTGTGAAATAAGCTTCTCATTTAAACTCACTGTATGCTTTGATTAGTACCTAAGTGAGACATTTCAAAAAGCAAAAAAAAGTATTTATTCAGAAGTCTCTTGGTGAAGATTCTTCATATCCAAGTTCTGGTTTGATATCACGGTAGAATTCTCTTCATAAGAATATTGTATCACATTTCGTCATTTTGACATCCTCTTCCCCTCTTATGCTATACACTTAGGTTCTTGGTGTGTCAATGCTGTCTTACTCGGAAGATTTATACTAATACTAATACTATATATTCTACACTTCTGCATACAGTAAATAAATGCAAGAAGAGTGAACAAAGCACATGCATTATGACATTAGTTCTTTTTGGTGTGTTGTGAGCAATGAACAGGTTCAGCTAGTCGATATGTAATTTACAAACTCTCCTTTCTTCAATTTTAAGTATGTGAGTAACTAACGATTAGGCAGAATGTGGTACATATTCCAAAGACTCCGTTGGGCTTATTAAATAGCCTCACTTTTCAATTGTTATTATCTGACTTCTTGATACAATTCCGTTCTTACATTTTATACTAACCGATGATTAACAAGAGGCTGTTTCATGTTCAAAACACTCCTTTGGTATTACTTAACGAGCTCTTTTGAGTGGTAAATGATAGAAACATTACGATAATTGCGTTTTCTCACTTGTATTAAATGCGTGAGAAGACAATGTTGATTTTAGCCTATTTCAAGTTTCCAACTCTTGTTTCGCCCTATTGAAACAGCAGCGTTTCAACCGTAAATATTTAACAATTTATAGCAATTCAGTTAATTCATTTTATTCTTAAAATTTTTGGAATTTAAAAGTGAGTGCATTCACTAAGGAGAATGGAGTGTTTCGAAACTTGGGTAGAACCTTGCTGTTGGTTACTTACCGAGATGAATAAGAGTTAGTTAAAAGAACGAAATTGTCGTTCATTCTCTTTAGATATTTACAATAGAAAGTGGGTCTACTTAGTATGGCGAAGAGAGCTGTTTGGAAGATGAAGCACACTTCTGAAGATCATTACTTAATCGTGTATGTTAGAATAAAATAAAAGAATCAAATACTCGTAAGTTATCAAATAGTTATAAATGAAAGGGGCGAGTACTGCGAAAAGTGTGTGTGTTATATAACACGAAATCTTGCTTATCGTTAGTTTGTAACAAATTTTAGATAAAACGATAGACCGCAATTGTCGTAAACTGTCATGTATTTATAATTGAAAAACTAGATAATTCAGTAGTGCGAAACAAGTGATCAGAATATGAAATAGAATTTTGCTGATCGCTAGTATCTGGGATAGTTAAAAATAAAACGAAACAACGAAGCACTCATAAATTGCCATATTTTTACATTAGAAAAGGGAGTCGTTTGCGTATGGGAAAGGTGTGTTTTGGTGTATAAAGCAGAATCTTGATGATCCTTTGTTAAATCAACTGTTTTAGAATAAAATAAATTATAGAATTCACGCAAATTATCGGATATGTAGTATTAAAAATTAGTTCATTCTCTAAAGTGATTGGTGTGTTAGAATTCTCATAGAGAAATTTGCCGATCGCTAGCTGAAGGAATGATTAAGAATAAAGTAAAAATAAGTGTAATATAACTGTTACGGAAAATTGTTAAGCTTCGTGACCTTCTGACTGAAAAGCAGCTTGTTACAGTCGCAAAGGCAGAAGGTGCTGAGCAGTACTCTTCTTTTTAGGAGGTTCTAAAACTAAACGGTAGCTACACAATTTTTAGTGTCCTTGCAGTCAAATACCTTGGAATCATCGTTTGTTGTAGAACATCTTGATATATAAGCAATCAATCAATAAACGATTGTTATAAATATCAATTGAACGGTACTGTAGTATGCGAAAGTTATATCTGAATGAATTGGTTATTTCGTTAAACTGGGTTTGTTGTGTTACGGTTTTATTTCCTCCTTGGGTCCCAAAGCCACTCGTGTTAAAGGATCCCAAAAGAACTAAACAGAAAAATACATCACCTTCATGTTTTATAGCTTTTAATTACACTTTCATTTAAAGTTCCATCAAGATCGATTTCATGTCTATTTTTTTAGGTCTATAAGGCGGGGACATCACAAAATAATAATCATAACTGACGGGATCAACAATTAACCGTTATCAATGACATATTTATTTTTAAAAGCTGTTGTTCGTTATGATCTATATCAGATTGTCTTCCGATTTGCCATTCGTGCATGAACTCCCTTGGCTGAATGCAGAGTTGGTTTGAATACTTCATATCGGCTCTTTTACACTAACGTGTGGCTCGTTCACAATCCTATCTTGCAGTCACTTTTTATCTAAAGGTAAGATTATCCGGCTGGAGCTGATCTTAGCTGTGTGGGTCCACACACCAACCTCTTTCGATTCGGTTCATGCTTAGACCATTCGGCTCCTGAAGTTGGAGGTAATTCCGAATTGAATGCTGCACAGCTACTGTGTTAGTAATTGGAAAAGTGGCCATATTGCAGCTTTCTAACTACTTCCTTGATATATCTGATATGGCTTATACCAAAGAGGACATTTTTCCTCCTCCATACAGGTGAATAAGAAGTGTCTAACCCTACCACTTTGCCTGGATTCTCATTCGGATGATTGAATACTCTGACTAACTTGCACAGTTCTTTTTCTTTCTGAAGAAACTTGAAGGCTGCCAACTATTCACTCCTCAGTATAGCTGAGTTCGTGTTACAGCCTCTTGCATCATGAAAAAAGTGAAAGGAATCTTTTAATGACGTTAAAATTTCTTTAAATATATTAATTTCGTAGGATTACCTTTCAGGACTATTGTATGTGGCTATAAGAGAATCAGCAACTGATCATGCGTTCTTCTACCAAGACGTATTTGTTTTTTACATCTGTTGTTCGTTATCATCTATATCAGATTGTCTTCCAATCTCCCATTTTCAAATGAACTCCCTTGGCAGAATGCACAAAATCTTGAATACTTCATACCGGCTATTTTACACTAAGATGTGGTTCGTTCACAATCCTATCTTGTAGTCACTTTTTATCTACAGGTAAGTAAGATTATCCGGTTGAATCTGATGGTAGCTGTGTGGGTCATTGGTTTTCACATATCCTCTTTCACACAACACCTCTTTCGATAGGGTTCAAGCTTAGACCATTTCGCTCATGGAATTGTAGGTACTTCCCAATTGAATGCTGCACAGCTGCTGGGTTAGTAATGGGAAAAGTGGCCATACTGGAGCTTTATAACTACTTTCTTGTTATATCTGATATGGCTTATACCAGGGAGGGCATTTTTCCATCTCCATACAGGCGAATAAGGAATTTCTAACGTTACCACTTTGTCAGGATTTACATTTGGTTGGTTGAAGACTATGTCTAACTTTCATAACTCCTCTTTATGAAGGAACTTGAAGGCTGCAAACTATTCACTCCTGAGTATAACTGAGGTCATGTCACAGCCTGTTGCATCATGCAAACAGTGAAAGCAACCTTTTAATGACAATAAAGTTTCTTTAATTTAATATTTTCGAAACATTTTCTTTCTGTTCTGTGATTGTGACCATGTGAAAGGCTATGTGAAAATGTGAAAATGGCTATGTGAAAATTAGCAACTGCTCATGAAGTCTTCTACCAAGATTCTTAATGGATCAGAATCAAATCCCTTCAACAGCTACAGATTTCCTGTTACTAGCTTCTTCTAATACTGTTGTCCATATACAGATACCTATCCTCCTTCGAAAAGTGTTTCCATCATTTGAAGCCGTCAAGTATAGCTCTCCAAGTTTCTCAAGAATTGTGATTGAATTGGCGTGGCTTCAATGACAGCATAAAATTCGAACATGACAGATATTTCCAGAAACCTCTTTTGTTCTCTTTCGGCACTCTCCATGTCTAATTGTAATTTATATTCATAACATATAAGGTGAAAATAGAGTTTAACATGATATAATATGTTCTTAACGGAGAATTTAGTAGCCATTTTTAGTCCACACCATTGCGTGTAGAAGGAACTTGCTTCTACGTGTGGGTTTTAAAACACAAGAGAATACAGGCTCTGCATATTCACCTCAGTCGAATTGCCATTCTTGCGCATTGAGACATTATCACACAAACAAGGTGGCATTAGCTTAACATGTAGATCTGATGATGATTTGAAATACGATTATGACCTTCTCTATATACTGCAGCCAATGTTCACGGTAATGTTAACAGTAACGGTTCTTCACTGAACATCTCCAATTTGTAACTTAAGTACAAAAAAATTCTGGCAATTGATAATTTTGTTGATGTCTATGTTGTACATCTGTTCTACCAGGCATGCCAACTATACACTGCCGAGTATATCTGATGTCATATCAAAGCCTGTTGCATCGTAAAAAAGTGAAAGCATTCTTTTAATAAGGCTTTAGTTTCTTTAAATTTATTAATTTCGTAGCATTTCATTTCAGCTCTGCTTGTACGTGGCCTTAAAAGAATCAGTAGCTGCTCATGAAGTCTTCTAGTAAGAGTTTTAGAAAGTATGAAACAGACCCATCAACAGCTACAGATTTCCCGTTTGTAGTTTCTTCCACTATTCTTGCCCATATAAAGCCATTGACACACCAAGAACATGAGTGTACATCATTAAAGGTGAAGAGGATGTCAGAATGACGAAATGTGATACAATATTCTTATTAAGACAATTCTATCGTGATATCATTCTGGAACTTGGATATGGAGAATTTTCAACAAGAGATATCTGAAGTTATGACTTTTTCTGCTCTGTGAAATGGGTCTCAGATACTAATCAAAGCATACAGTGAGTTTATATGAAAAGCTTATTTGATTAACTCATAGTTTCGTAGCTTTCTGATGACCAGTGTTACTAAGTTGATGGCGAACACAGGACTGACAATAATGTAAATATTTTCCACCTGACCGTGAAGGAGGCTTTGCTCCTTCGAAAATTATTTGCATTATTGGAAGCCGTCTAGTATTGATCTCCAAGTTTCTCAAGATCTGTGATGGACTTGTCGTGGCTTCAATGGCAGATTCAAATACGATCGTTATTAATTTCTATCCATAATTGTAATTTATATCCATAAAATATAACGTGAAAATACAGTTTAACATAAATTATATATGTACTTAACGCAGATTTGAGTAGCCATTTTTAGTCCACACCATTGCGTGTGGAAGGAATTTTCCTTCTACGTGTGGGTTTAAAAACAGAGATCAATAGAGACTCTGCAATTTTCACCGCAGTCGAATTCACATTCTTGCGCATTGAGATATTATCACACAAAGATGGTGGCATTAGCTTAGCTTGTCGATCTGATAATAAAGTGATGCCCACAAAAGTAATTTAAGACTTCTGTAACAGTATTTGGGAATGAAAAATTAATCTTGGTAACATTGTGTCTTACGTTCAGTTAAACCCCGAGAAAATTTTTTGGCCTTCATTAGGCATTGTTCGTTAATTATATCACTTGCATTTTCGCTCAGGAAGGCGTCTTTTTCTTCGAGTTGTTAATTTCCTTCAGTTGTTAAATTCTTGTAATCCTCTGATACCGTATTTCCTCCAGGGTTGAGTATAGTGATGTGCAAAATTTTTCATAGAAAGGATGACCTGCTGCTAGAGAAAATAAAAATGCATTAGTTAAATGGAATACAAATGATGTTTCTAGTCCCCTGTTTAATCTAGTCCCTTTGGATGAATTGCATTACGATTATGACCTCTATATTCTGCAGCCAATGTTAACGGTTCGGAAAATGTCACCATCTTGATTTTGAGATTTCCTAACATGTTTTTTCACATGCACTTTCATTTTCTTGTAAATGTTGCACATTGATTTTGTCATCCAGACGTTGTTAAATAAAATAGCAGATCGTGATAAAACAAAAACACGTATCTCGATATCTTCTTTTAGCTAAATATCTGAATGTTTCTGCAGCTTCGTAAAACAGTGCTCTCTGAAAACTGTCTGAAGTATAGATCTAAAAACATATTTGTGTGTTTCATCTTACTTCTTGCCAATGTTAATTTCTCTTAGCTGGACTGTGCAAGGAATGTACTCTAGGCAGGTTGCCATAATATTCCGCTATATGAAGCGATCATCTATGCAGAATTCTACAGACTATTTGGTGATTCAATTTTTGTAAAGGAATTTACTTGGTGATCTAGGATGGCTCTCGTCCACTGTCATGGATATGCTCGCATACCTACCAGGCCTAATGATTGTCTGTTTCAGTGTTAGAGTTGAGTACACTTCGTTAACCTGAACTGCTGGTGTTGAATCGGGTACATTTTGTGGAATAGCTTTCTGCTCTTGAGAAGATACCTTTGAGTCGATGGACAGGACACGCAAGCTCTATTCACGTCAGTGAAATGAGGTAGTGTTGAATTTAATAAATAAGATTACAGAAATTCTTCTTGTTGACCATTCAGTCTCAGATATGAAATGTGTCAAAATCTAATACAGTTGGTGGACTATTCTGCTACAGAGGGGATGATTAGCAGAACTTTACTCAACGGAGGGAAAACGTTTAGAAGTTCGAGAAATTCAAATCCTCCATTAAGCTCATTTAAAGTGTGCGATATGGCACTTTGTAGTGCAAAATGAAGCGCGCGAGTCACAAAGACATTAAGGTTCTATAGATTAGTATGATAGGTACGTTGCGTTCTCAATATAGACACTTGATGAAGTGAGTCAAAGTTGCAAAAGTCGCCCCGACATTTTTTATACACGCAAGTTAAACTTTCAGGCTAAGCGAAAGTTAATAGCAGTATCTATTACTTTTTCTGGGCATCGGGACGAGCAAGTACTCGAACACTATTCCTATGGGAGAAAATTGAGGGCTTCTGCTCTAAGTTGTGGAAATTGAGCCTAGGAAGATTTATATCTTTCAGGTGTACTTAACTGAAACTCTCCCAATGTGACCTACATATCAAAACAAAATCTTTCAATTGATAATTTTGTTGATGTCTGTGTTCTACATCTGTTCTACCAAGCCTCTATAACTACTTTGTATCGCGAATCAGTTCTTTAAACCGCTAGCTTTATAAATTCATCGGCCGGGCTTGTCTCACAGTTAAGAGTAGCCTGCTTGGTTCTACAAAGTAATCTTGTACTTAATTATCTAAAAATATACTAATAAAGTTTCTTGCCAATAACCTGCATGTGATTCTTTTACAAGCATACGTGTAATATGACTGTTACGGAAATTTTGCTTCTTGGCCTTTTGAGTGCAATCCAGCATGGTACAGTCGCAAATGAACAAGATGCTGAGCAGTACGCATAGATTGTCCTTTAGTCGTATAAAACCTAGGGTAACAAGTTGAAAGCAACAGGGATCGACGTGTACTAGTGCTTTCATTATTACGCCCCCTCTTGGATAGAATCTTTCTTGTACCTCATATCAAACATCGTTTTTTATTATCGTAAAACTTTGCTTCTTTTAGGAGATTTGAAAACTAAAAGGTAACTACACAATTTTTAGTGTCCTTGCGGATGTCATATTCATTGGAGTCAATCGTTTGCTGTAGAACATCTTAACATATAAACAATCAAACAATAAACAATTGTTATAAACGTCAATTGAATGGTACTGGGGTGTGCGAATGTTAAAACTTAATGAATTGGTTTAACTCGTTAGGTTTGTCCTGCTAAGGTTTTATTTCCTCCTCGGGCACCAAAGCCGCTCGTGTTAAAGGATCCCAAAATATGTAACCTACATGTTTTATTCCTTGTTTTTATACCTTCTTTTTTAGATTTACATCAACATCTATATCTATAAGGCGGGGATGATATCACAAAATAATAATCATAACTCATTGGATCAATAATTAAGCCGTTGTCAATGCCATATTGGCTTTTACAGCTGTTGTTCGTTATCATCTATATAAGTTTGTCTTCCGATCTCCTATTTCTACATGAACTCCCTTGGCAGAATGCATAAAATATTGAATACTTCATATCGGCTCTTTTACACTAACATGTGGTTCGTTCACAATCCTATCTTGCAGTCACTTTTTATCTACAGGTAAGTAAGATTATCCGGTTGCAGCTGATGGTAGCTATGTGGGTCCCTGGAATTCGAATATCCTCTTTCAAACACAACCTGTTTCGATTGAGTTCATGCTTAGACCATTTCGTTCCTGCAACTGGATTGATTGCTGGACAGCTGCTGTGTTAGTAATGAAAAGCGGCCATATTGAAGCTTTGTAACTACTTCCTTCTTATATATGATATGGCTTATTCCAGGGACGGCATTTTTCCATCTCCATACTGGCGAATAAGAAATTCCTAACGTTACCACTTTGTCAGAATCACATTTGGTTGGTTGAAGACACTGTTTAACTTTCACAATTCTTCTAATTGAAGGAACTTGAAGGCTGCAAACTATTCACTTTTGAGTATAGCTGAGGTCGTGACACAGCCAGTTGAATGATGAAAAAGTTAAAAGCAATGAGGATAGGATCTCTTTAAATTTAATACATTCGAAGCATTTACTTTCAGTTCTGTGATTGTGAAAATGTGAAAGGCTATGTGAAAATTAGCTATGTGAAAATGTGAAAATGGCTATGTGAAAACTAGCAACTGCTCATGAAGTCTTCTACCAAGATTCTTAATAGATCAGAATCACACCCATCAACAGCTACAGTTTTCCTGTTTCTAGCTTCTTCCATTTTTCTTGTCGTCCTTCGAAAACTGTTTGCATCATTTGAAGCCGTCTGGTATCGATCTCCAAGTTTCTCAAAAGCTGTGATTGAATTGTCGTGGCTTCAATGGCAGCATAAATTCGATCGTGGCAGAAATTTTCAGAAACCTCTTTTTTCTCTTTCGGCACTTTCCATGTATAATTGTAATTTATATCCATAACATATAAGGTGAAAATAGAGTTTAACATGATTTATTTCGTACTTAACGCAGAATTGAGTTGCCATTTTTAGTCCACACCTTTTCGTGTAGTAGGCCCTTTCCTTCTACGTGTGCGTTTTAAAACACATAACAATAGAGACTCTGCGATATTCACCGCAGTCGAAATGACATTCTTGCGCATTGAGATATTATCACACAAGGAAGGTGGCATTAGCTCAACTTGTCTCCCTAATGTTAAACTGATGCCCACAAAAGTCCTGTAGAACTTCTGTTATCGTAACAGTATTTGGGAATGAATAATTAATCTTGCTAACGTTGTGTCTCACTTTGGGTTAATCCCCAAGAAATTTTCGTGGCCTACATTAAGCATTGTTGGATAATCATATCACTTGGATCTTCGCTCAAGAAGGCCTCTTTTTCTGTGAATTGTAAATGTTCCTTGAGTTGTTAATATCTTGTAATTTTCTGATACCGTATTAGCCTCCAGGGCTTCCATCTGCAGAGTATAGGGATGTGCAAATTTTTTATAGAAAAGATGACCAGCTGCGTGAGAAAACGGAAGCAATAATTTAATTAAATACAAATGATGTTTCTAGTCCCATGTTCAATCTAGTTCCTTTGGAACGTCCGAGAACTTGCCCCGCCCCCATTGAATCACTAATGATTTCTTCTAGTGCAATGGTTAGTTCTTAGTTCTTCTTAGAACACCAACTCCCAACATTAGTGCTTTTATAGTTTGGATGCTAGAAGCAAAAAACTTTGGGGCGGGGCAACTTCACGATAGCACCTCCAGGAAGCACAAACTATTAAGTCTATTGCAATCGATAGTGCATCTTTAGTACTTTCGAAAACACTAATAGTTTCGTTAGAGCTTCACAATTATTTTGACTACGACTAGTTATATAACTGGAAATTCCCGAAAGAAATACATGGGGTATTTTTAATTGGCTCAAATTCCCGCCAAATTCAAGAGCGCTAATGACCTTTTTAGTGCAATCGTTAGTGCTTTGTTAGTGCTTCTCAGAATACCAAATCGAAACATTATCGCTGCAATAGTTTGGACGCTAGAAGCAAAAAACTTTTGGAGTGCAAATTCATGTTAGAAACTCAGGAAACACTAACGTTAAATCCTGGTGGAATCGTTAGTGCATCGTTAGTGCTTCCAGGAAACACTAATGGTTTGGTTTTACTTTACTATTATTGTGGATGTACGCACTTATATATTACACAGATGTCCAAACTCATGAGATCGTAGCTCACGAGTTCGAAACTCACTCGACCTCAGGCTCACTAAGTGAGCGTGAGATAAGGCTGGTGATGTGAGCGTGTGGTTGAGTGAGTGTGAGGTCAGACTAGTGATGCGAACGTGAGGTTGACTGAGCGTGAGTTCAGGATGGTTATTTGAGCATGAGGTCCGACAGGTGATGTAAGCGTGAGGTTGAGTGATCGTGAGGTCAGACTGGTGATGCGAACGTGAGGTCGAGGAGGCGTGAGGTCAGGCTGGTTATTTGAGCGTGAGGTCAGACTGGTGATGTGTGCGTGAGGTTGTGTGAGCGTGAAGTCGAAGTAAAGTTCAGGTCGAAGTGAGTTTTTGAGCGTGAGGTTGAGTGAGGTTAGGTCAAAGTGTTACCTCTGGTTACGAAACTCCCATAAATACATGAAGAGTACATCACTGGGACAAATTCCCGACAAATTCAAAACAGCTAATGATATCTTTAATACAATCGTTAGTACTTTGTTAGTGCTTCCTAGAGCAGTGACTCTTAACACGTGCTGAAATAGTTTGGACACTAGAAGCAAATAAAAACTGAAGGACAAACGTGAAGTTAGCCCCCCAGGAAGCACTAACAATCAAATCTGGTGCAATGATAGTACATTGTTGGTGGTCCTAGATAACACTAAGAGTGGAAGAGAATGTAAACAATGAGTTTTTATTCACACATACTCTCTCTTCCACTCTTATCCAAAACCCATTCCCGAATTTTGAGCTCTTAAAAGTAGATCTAAGTAGGAGCATTAATAACCACGGAGCACCCAGAAGTCCATCGTAGATCCGCCACTCGAAAGAGAATGCGTGAATAAACACTTATTATTCACATTCAGTTTGCACATCTCAACAAAAAACATTATTTTCATTCACTTCAATCTACTACTGTATTCTAGTGTACTGTAACGCCTTTTTATGTTTAAAAATAATTATCATTTTTCAATAATTGTAAATGTTAAAGTTCAGTAATTCACCATGAATAGAGTCAACTAGAAGTGTCTTTGTAACGAAGAGAAAACATGAACTGTGGAATATCTTTCAACAAACTGTCGAGAGTTGATTACCTGAAAACGCGGTAGCCTGAATTAGCCCAGGGTAGGGGACTTATATTAAGAAAATGAAAATATCAGGTAAATGCATAAGTATTAATTTATAAATGATAATCAAGCAATTGCTATAATTAACGTTTATATGCAACTACAATACTATTTGAGAATGCTTCCTGCTGAAGAAATCTACTTAGCACCCATAACGCTCTCACCTTGTTCTTGATCATTAGCCTTATAGAAACTGTTTAATCCAAAGAGCTGTGTTCTAACAGATATATTATTTAATGAAATTATCTTGTTTGTTAACACCCGAGGCTGACAAATATGCATTTAATTACCGTCTTAGCAGCTCACTATGCTTTACATACAGAGTTGTGTAGGATTCACTTGGTTCCGGTCTATCATTTATATTATTTTCACGATTGCATAATGAAAAATCTTGCTATGTAACCCATTCTTATTATGTATCCGAAGCAGCCTTAATTTGGGTCTGAGACGGGTGATCTGAACGATGAGACAATTATAGAATCGATTTTAGGTTCTTTTGAGATCTTCCCGTAGACGGTTAGGTGGAAAACATTTAGGGTATAGTCAGTCTTGTGTTAGGTACCAACTTAATAACACTGGTCATCACAAAGCAACCAAACTGTGGGCTAATCAAACAATCTTTTCATGTAAGCTCACTGTATGCGTTGATTAGTAACTAAGTGCCACAACTTTATACAGCAGAAAAGTCATTGATTTCTGATGTCCCTTGATGAAAGTTTTTCATATTCAAGTTTTTGAATGAAAAAGTAATCTTATATCACGGTAGCACTGTCTTCATAAGAATATCGTATCACATTTCTTCATTCTGACATGCACTTTCCCTCTAATGCAATACATCCATGTTCTTGGTGTGTCAATTCAGTCTTATTCGCAAAATTTGATCAAATCTTCAATCGTATCTCGCGTCTCGATTTCCTATTCTCAAACAACTTTTGGATAGCTATTCATCTTTCGAAGCTTCGCTACAACGATTGTGTAATGGTGAGATACGCACCTCTCTTTTGATATAAGCAGTGTAGTCCCTCTTTATTTTTTCAAAAATTCAAATTCAAGTACTAATACTATATATTCTACTCTTCTGCATACAGTAAATAAATTCAAGGAAAGTAAACAAAGCACATGCGTTATGATATTACATCAGATATTATACTGGAAAGGTGTGCAGATAGTACTTCAGCTGAAGAAATTTCGGAACTGTCCAAAGTTGTACCGCCTTTAGTGGTTTTCGTGTTAAGTAATTTCTAGTCACGATTGAATACATTGTCAGGAAATGGTATAGAAGAAGTTTGGCGTATCCTGTACACTATGACAAATTTAGTGAAAATGCTGAATGGCCATGTCTATTCAAGATCATTGAGAACTCACTTCTAGACTTTCCATTAGGATCTTTACATGTGTTAATGAAAACACTTACAATCCTTGCAGGAGATGACAAAATCTACGATCTGCTATTTTATTTAACAATGTCTGGAAGACAAAATCAATGTGCTACATTTACAAGAAAATGAAAGTGCATGTGAAAAAACATATTAGGAAATCTCAAAATTAAGATGGTGACATTTTCAGAACCGTTAACATTGGCTGCAGAATATAGAGGTCTAATCGTAATGCAATTTATCCAAAGGGACTAGATTAAACAGGGGACTAGAAACATCATTTCTATTCCATTAAACTAATGCATCCGTTTTCTCACGCAGGTGGTCATCTTTTCTATGAAAAATTTTCACATCAATATACTCAACCCTGGAGGCAAATAAAGTATCAGAGGATTACAAAAAATTAACAACTCAAGGAACATTCACAATTCGCAGAAAAAGACGCCTTCTTGAGCGAAGATCCGAGTGATACAATTATCGAACAATGCTTAATGAAGGCCAATAACTTTTCTCGGGTTTTAACTGAACGGCAGACACAATGTTACCAAGATTAATTTTTCATTCCCAAATACTGTTACAGAAGTCTTAAAGGACTTTTGTGGGCATCAGTTTTTCATCAGATCGACATGTTAAGCTAATGCCACCTTCTTTGTGTGATAATATCTCAATTCACAAGAATTTCAATTCGACTGAGGTGGATATGCAGAGTCTGTATTTTTACCTTATATTTTATGGATATAAATTACAATTATGGATATAAATTAAATTACGATCGTATTTGATTCTGCCATTGAAGCCACGACTTTTCCATCACAGTTCTTGAGAAACTTGTAGATCAATACTAGACGGCTTCCAATGATGCAAATAATTTTCGGAGGAGCGAAGCCAGGTGTCACTTCTCGTACATGGTCTGGTCAAAAATTTGTACGGTATAGTCAGTCCTGTCTTTCGCTATCAACTTAGTAACACTGGTTATCAGAAAGCAACGAAACTGTGGGCTAATCAAATAAGCTTTTCATATAAGCACACAGTATGCTTTGATTAGTAACAGAGAAACATTTCACAGAGCAGAAAAAGTTATAATTTCAGAAGTCTCTTGTTGAATATTCTCCGTATCCAAGTTCCAGAATGATATCACGGTAAAATTGTCTTCATAAGAATATTGTATCACATTTCGTCATTCTGACATCCTCTTCACCTCTAATGCTATACACTAATGATCTTGGTGTGTCAATGGCTTTATATGGACAAAAATAGTGGAAGAAACTACAAACGGGAAATCTGTAGCTGTTGATGGGTGTGATTCATTTTCAAAAACTGTTACTAGAAAACTTCATGAGCAGCCACTGATTCTTTTAAGGCCACGTAGAAGCAGAACTGGCTTGGAGTATATAGAGAAAGTCATAATCGTATTGCAAATCATCCAAAGGGACTAGATTGATGAGGGGACTACAACCTCATTTGAAGGCAATTAAATTAATGTTTCCGTTTCTTCACTCAGCTGGTCATCTTTTGTATAAAAAATTGCACATCACTATACACACCAGATGGAAGCCCTGAAAGCAAATACGGTATAATTGTATACAAGAAAACAACAACTAAAGGAACATTCAAAATTCGCAGAAAAAGAGGCCTTCTTGAGCGGTTCCAAGTGATGTGATTATCGAATAGTGCTTAATTATGGGCACGAAATTTTCTCGGGGTTCACTTTTTACATGATGCAACAGGCTGTGAAAGGACCTCAGCTATACTCAGGTGTGAATAGTTTAAAGCCTTCAAGTTCCTACAAAAAAAAGAGTCCTTGCAAAGGTATTCACCTCACTCGAATTGACATTCTTGCGCATTGAGACATTATCACACAAAGAGGTGGCATTAGCTTAACATGTCGATCTGATGATGATTTGGAATACGATTATGACCTTCTCTATATACTGCAGCCAATGTTCACGGTAATGTTAACAGTACCGGTTCTTAACTGAACATCTCCAATTTGAACTTAAGTACAAAAAAATTTCTGTCTATTGATAATTTTCTTGATGTCTATGTTGTACATCTGTTCTACCAGGCCTGTCAACTATACACTGCTGAGTATATCTGATGTCAAGTCACAGCCTGTTGCATCATCAAAAAAAAGTGAAAGCATTCTTTTAATGAGGCTTAAGTTTCTTTAAATTTATTAATTTCGTAGCATTTCTTTTCAGCTCTGCTTATACGTGGCCTTAAAAGAATCAGTAGCTGCTCATGAAGTCTTCTAGAAAGAATCTTAGAAAGTCTGAATCAGACCCATCAACAGCTACAGATTTCCCGTTTTTAGTTTCTTCCACTATTCTTGTCCATATAAAGCCATTGACACACCAAGAACATGAGTGTGTAAGAGAAGAGGATGTCAGAATGACGAAATGAGATACAATATTGTTATTAAAGCAATTCTATCGTGATATCATTTTGGAACTTGGATATGGAAAATTTTCAACAAGAGATGTCTGAAATTATGACTTTTTCTGCTCTGTGTAATGGGTCTCAGATACTAATCAAAGCATACAGTGAGTTTATATGAAAAGCTTATTACATTAACTCACAGTTTCGTTGCTTTCTGATGACCAGTGTTACTAAGTTGATGGCGAACACAGGACTGACAATACCGAAAATATTTTCCACCTGACCGTGTAAGAGAAGCTACAGCTGGCTTTGCTCCTTCGAAAATTATTTGCATCATTGGAAGCCGTCTAGTATTGATCTCCAAGTTTCTCAAGAACTGTGATGGACTTGTCGTGGCTTCAATGGCAGAATCAAATACGATCGTTATTTAATTTCTATCCATAATTGTATCCATAAAATATAAGGTGAAAATACAGTTTAAAATAAATCATATATGTACTTAACGCAGATTTGAGTAGCCATTTTTAGTCCACACCATTGCGTGTGGAAGGAATTTTCCTTCTACGTGTGGGTTTAAAAACAGAGATCAATAGAGACTCTGCAATTTTCACCGCAGTCGAATTCACATTCTTGCGCTTTGAGATATTATAACACAAAGATGGTGGCATTAGCTTAACATGTCGATCTGATGATAAACAGATGCCCACAAAAGTCCTTTAAGACTTCTGTAACAGTATTTTGGAATGAAAAATTAATCTTGGTAACATTGTGTCTTACGTTCAGTTAAACCCCGAGAAAATTTCTTGGCCTTCATTAAGCATTGTTCGTTAATTATATCACTTGCATTTTCGCTGAAGAAGGCGTCTTTTTCTGCGAATTGTTAATTTCCTTGAGTTGTTAATTTCTTGTAATCCTCTGATACCGTATTTCCTACAGGGTTGAGTATAGTGATGTGCAAATTTTTCATAGAAAGGATGACCTGCTGCTAGGGAAAATGTATGCATTAGTGTAATGGAATACAAATGATGTTTCTAGTCCCCTGTTTAATCTAGTCCCTTTGGATGAATTGCATTACGATTATGACCTCTATATTCTGTAGCCAATGTTAACGGTTCGGATAATGTCACCATCTTAATTTTGAGATTTCCTAATATGTTTTTTCACATGCACTTTCATTTTCTTGTAAATGTAGCACATTGATTTTGTCATCCAGACATTGTTAAATAAAATAGCAGATCGTAGATTTTGTCATCTCCTGCAAGGATTGTAAGTGTTTTCATTAACACATGTAAAGATCCTGGAGGAAAGTCTAGAAGTGAGTTCGCAATGATCTTGAGTAGACATGGCCATTCAGCATTTTCAGTAAATTTGTCTTAGTTAGTGCTCTCAACGGGTCGGGTCGGGTCGGGTTGAAGACCGACCCGACCCGACCCGTGACCCGAATTGACTGACCCGACCCGATGACCCGACCCGACCCGACTGACCCGAACCGTGATCCGATCTGATTGACCTGACCCGATAACCCGACCCGAGCTGACCCGGTTGACCCGACCCGACAACCCGACCCGAATAACCCGACCCGACAACCCGACCCGAGCTGACCCGATTGACCCGACCCGACAACCCGACCCGAATAACCCGACCCGACAACCCGACCCGAGCTGACCCGATTGACCCGACCCGACAACCCGACCCGAATAACCCGACCCGACAACCCGACCCGAGCTGACCCGACTGACCCGACCCGACAACCCGACCCGACAACCCGACCCGAGTTGACCCGACTGACCCGACCCGACAACCCGACCCGAGTTGACCCGACTGACCCGACCCGACAACCCGACCCGAACTGACCCGATCCGAGTCGGGTCGGGTCAACCCGACCCGTTTGAGAGCACTATGGTCACGACACTGGGTGAACGCCAAAATGCACTCACATTGGGAAACTAGTTTTAAAAGCATAATTTTAGAAAATAAAGCATAAAGCATAATTTAAAATATATAGCACAATTCTTGGAAAATTCTCTTTAACTGAAAGTTTAACATACTGTGTTAATATTTTTAAAGCCAATATTTACAATGCAAAATCATTGAGAACATAACAATGCAACAATGAAAATCTTATTTTCATTTCTGTAAACTGTTCGGTGAAATCCTTTGATGTGGAGAAAAGAAAAAAGTAAAAGAAAAATTTTTTCTGCCAACAATGAATAGTATGCAAGAACTCCATACTATATTGTTACAGTGACGACGCCAGCTTTAAGTTCTTAGGGGGGCAAAGGAGGGGCAGATACATTTTCGGGGGGGGGCTATTTGCCATACCAAAAATGACATATTTATTACGTTTGACTTATTTTACATTACATTGTGTATTTCGTTGCTGTTTTTATGTTAGATCTATATGATTATAAATTAAACTTATTTCAAATAAAATTTGTAACTAACAAATAAGTAACGTCTGCACATGAAATAGGCCTATTTTTCAATGACAATTTTGAAGCCTAAACATAAACTGAATTACTTTCGCGTATGCTACAAGTAACACATTCGTCTATATGCTACGTCTCTCTCTCTCTCTCTCTCTCTCTCGCGATATATATATAGCCAGAGAGAGAATTTAGGAGGAGCTGCTGAAAATGTCGTAGTCCAATCCAGAAGGAGTGTAGGTACTAGGTAGAAAAATGAAACCTAGTTTAGAAAAACATATCTCTGTATATACAAATATAAAGTTTCATATTAATAATGACATTCTTATTGTTTCTCAGGCCTCTGAAGTGATTATGTGTGCCCAAACAGATAATTTCACGAACATCCAGATCCTTACTGTTATAACATTTTTGTTCCACCAAGGAAAGTCACCGAAGTAAATTAATTAGGAAATCAGTGAAACACCACGGGACTCTCCTCCGTTATATATGGTGGTGAAGAAGTACGTGGCTTATTATAGACGTAGCAATTTCTCAACAAATTATGCTTTACATCCAGGATGATTAAAAGCAATGACTCTTCCTGGAATCATGGATGCAATTTGTGACATTATTCTTGAAAATTGCAGCATTTCAGCCAATGGTGGATATAGCCCGGGGCCGGAGGGCCTAGGCCACCCCAGTTTTTGTGTGACAAAAATAATTTAAGCTATTATTTATATAGTTTTTAAAGTGTATAGTAAACTCACGATATATTTATTATAGTCTGAGGTCTGCACCCCGCTTTCTCAGTTTTTACCTTCTCAGCAAAACTTGTGTCAGAGATTCTGGGCATTTCTTTGGAACTCGTCGGTAGCATAATTCAGAATGGCTTGGGTATGCGCAAGTTCTCGGCATAATGGGTTCCCAAAAAATATGTCAGGAGAATAAAAGGGTAACGGCATTAAGAGAAGTCTTCTCCCAGTTTGACCGTAATGCTGATCAATTTCGCTGACGAATAGTAACCATAGATGAAATATGGTTGTACCACTATGATCCTGAATCGGAACAACAGTCAATGGAGTAATAGCACTCATTTCTCCATCGCCCCAAAAAGTTCAAGACACAGAAGTAGGTTGAGAAACTGTTTGGAACATTCTTCTGGTATAAGTATGGAGTGGTAGACTACCTCCTCAATGGTCAGATATTTAATCCAGAATCTATACATTACTTACAAAACTGAAAGAAAAATTCAAAGTTCAACGCTGCGGAAAATGAAAAGAAAGGAATTCTGTTCCTTCAGGAGAATACACCTGTCCATCAAGCCCCTGCGAACATAACTGACATTGCATAATCTAGGATTTCAATGTCTAGATCATCATTCTTATTCCGCAGATTTAGCTCCGTCTAACTATTACGTGTACTTATTTCTCAAACTTAAATAACACTTGAAAGACGCCATTTTAGATCTGCTAGGGGTAGTGCTACGAACAGTGCTGCGAGGAAATCTAGATTTTTTTAACTTTTCTGCAAAAGCTGGAGCACTGTACAAGGTAGTATATTGACTCTCGGGGGAAGAGAAGAAGAAGTAAAACTTCACCAATCCACGTGCACTCCTTCCGGGTTGGGCTACGAATTTTTCAGCAGTTCCTAGTCAATATGGTAGACGTCACGTCAGTACTTTGAAACAAAATAAGTAAAGGAGCACTAGTATAAACCAATTACTAACTAAAGATCAGCACTCTGACAATACATTTTATTGGGAATCAATTTCTTCCATAACTTTATTATTATCATTTGCAGGAAGGGAAAACACAACTCTTTTTATCTCCTTCAAAAAATTAAGCCCTGGTAGTTGCAAACTAAGCTGTTATAAGCACATCCTCTGAATATTGGAAGCCGAGAATAATGTTTCAGAAAAAAGAAGTTTTAAATAAAACAAAATATGAAACTGAAAACTTCAAACCTGGATAAATACAAACAAGTTACGTAACTGATTTTACCTTTCTTTTGTTTCCAATCGAAGTTGATCCAATGAGAAGAAAACAAGTCGACCAAATCTACTATTGTTCGCTAGGCACAATTATTAAAAATCATAAGAAAGAAGTATAACTAAAATTTACCTCAAAAGGGGCTAAATTAGAAAACAGAAATATGCGTGCATACCCAGACGCTCAAAGAAGAAAGCTTGAGGATTAATCTGCCACATAGTAAATTCATGGAAAGTAGACTACAATTTGTCAATGAGATTGGTTATGATACTGATATAAAATACTACGTGAAGAATGTTTAAAGATTGTACGAGTCTGGAGGGGCAGTCTAAGTGGCAGTCAGGGGGCAAAAGTAGCTACTATGGGGGCGCTCGCCCCCCTTGCCCCCTTCTGTCGTCGTCACTGTATTGTTATGTTTACTTTTTGAACTTAAGCACTTTCTGTACTTTTTGGTGGCATTTTTACTTTCCCTTTCTGTATATATGTAGGCCCCTACCTGTAAGGCGCACACAAATGATAGAAAAAATTTATTCGAGCAAAGCACATCTCTTTACAATGAATTAAGTAGAAAGTTCATTAAATATGAGAGAAACTAGTTGCAAAAAAATATCAATAAATAGATCAAGATATTTAGAATATTTAATGTATAATAAATATACATTATACACGATTAATGTAAAATAATCATTGAAATTAACAATAAAGCATAATTTAAAAAAAGCATAATTAAACAAGAAATAAAGCATAATGTGGGTTGCTCTAACAATTAAGTTGTATGAAGACGAGAAGAAAACGAAAGCTGGTTCCTTAACGAATTTCGTTGATCTTCTTTGTGTCTACAAAAACACATTCCTAGAAACCTACAAGCTAGGTATCATCTCTGTGATTATATCAGTTTCTAGTGCTACATGTGAAAGGTCATTCTCTTCTTTGAAAAGATTAAAGACTTGTATACGCAAGTCAATGACTCATGATAATGACTGACATCATGATAATGGCTGGTTGAAAAACTAAGTGTTACTTTATATTGAGAAGAAAATTGCTAAATCGTTAGATCTTTAACAAGTTGTGGATATGTTTGCTGCTGCCCACACGAATAGAAAGATCCTCTTCAAGTAGAGGCATGAACCTATAAGTTATTTTCTTTACCTGTAAAAGTGTATTTGCTTCCACTTAAGTCAACCAGCTACACATATTTTAAACGCCATGATTAAATAACTATTTACTTATATTAGAAATCAATTGCATTAATGAATCCTAGTTGTTTGAGGTACTAAATTCTTATATTTTCACTGTTTTTCAAAGAGTAAAATCTTGAACAATAAAGATGGAAACATTCACCTTAAATACACACACACACACACACACACACACACACATATATATATATATATATATATATATATATATTGGAGATGTCCCCCTCAAAATCCTCTTGGGCCCTTCATTGCCCCCCCCCTGAAAAAACTCTAGCTACGCTACTGGACACCATGCACCAGAGATGAATTCTCTACCACTGAGCCACCGCGGCCCTGCTTGGGCTTGGTCGTCCATATCCAATATCTCTTTTGGCGTTGCTTAAACAACTTCTAGTTTTCTTCTAAATCCAGACTCCATATTGGCGTAGATATTAATATTACAGTCGATTGGTAAAATCAATCTTCCACATTTAAAAATTAAAGTACACACAAGTAGAAAAATAAGCATTTATCATAAAAACACTAGCTGCAAGTGTTCAAAATAGATTTATGGTTTCTATAAAATCAATTGAAAATTGCTTTTTTTAATTAGGCAGCTAGTGAAAAACAGCAGCTTTCGACTCCAGCCGAGTTTAAACTCAGCCTAAACTCAGTTGACCAAAGTGAACTGACCCGACTAACCCGACCCGACAACCCGACCCGATAACCCGACCCGATAACCCGACCCGACAACCCGACCCGACCTGACCCGATTGACCCGACCCGACAACCCGACCCGAATAACCCGACCCGACAACCCGACCCGAGCTGACCCGATTGACCCGACCCGACAACCCGACCCGAATAACCCGACCCGACAACCCGACCCGAGCTGACCCGATTGACCCGACCCGACAACCCGACCCGAATAACCCGACCCGACAACCCGACCCGAGCTGACCCGACTGACCCGACCCGACAACCCGACCCGAGTAGCCTGACCCGACAACCCGACCCGAACTGACCCGACTGACCCGACCCGATAACCCGACCCGAGTTGACCTGACCCGACCCGACCCGTAACCCGACCCGAGCTGACCCGACCCGACTCGGGTCGGGTCGGGTCACGGGTCGGGTCGGGTCAACCCGACCCGTTTGAGAGCACTAGTCTTAGTGTACAGGATACACCAAAGTTCTAGTATACCATTTCCTGACAATGTATTCAATCGTGACTAGAAATTACTTAACATGAAATCCACAAAAGGCGGTAACCTTTGGACAGTTCCGAAATTTCTTCAGCTGAAGTACTATTTGAACACCTTTCCAGTATAATATCTTATGTAATATAATAACGCATGTGCTTTGTTCACTTTTCTTGAAGTTATTTACTGTATGCAGAAGAGTAGAATATATAGTATTAGTACTTGAAGTTCAATTTTGAAAAAAAAAAGAGGGACTACAGTGCTTATATCAAATGAGAGGTGTGTATCTCACCATTACACAATCGTTGTAGTGAAGCTTCGATAGATGAATAGCTATCCAAAAGTTTTTTGAGAATAGGAAATCGAGACGCGAGATAGGATTGAAGATTTGATTAAATCTTCCGAGTAAGACTGCATTGACACACGAAGAACATGATTGTACTGCATTAGAGGGAAAGTGGATGTCAGAATGAAGAAATGTGATACGACATTCTTATCAAGACAATGCTACCTTGATATAAGATTACTTTTTCATCAAAAACTTGAATATGAAGAATTTTCAAGGGACATCAGAAATCAATCACTTTTTCTGCTGTATAAAGTTGTGGCACTTAGTTAGTAATCAACGCATACAGTGAGCTTACATGAAAAGATTGTTTGATTAGCCCACAGTTTGGTTGCTTTGTGATGACCAGTGTTATTAAGTTGGTACCTAACACAAGACTGACTATACCGTAAACGTTTTCCACTTAACCGCGTACGGGAAGATCTCAAAATAACCTAAAATCGATTCTATAATTGTCTCATCGATCAGATGACCGGTCTCACACCCAAATTAAGGCTGCTTCGGATACATAGCAAGGATAGGTTACATAGCAAAATTTTTCATTATGCAATCGTGAAAATAATATTAATGATAGACCGGAACCTAGTGAATCCTACATAACTCTGTATTTAAAGAATAGTGAGCAGCTGGGACAGTAATTAAATGCATATTTGTCAGCCTCGTGTGTTAACGAACAGGATAATTTCATTAAATAATATATCTGTTAGAACACATCTCTTTGGATTAAACAGTTTCTATAAGGCTAAAGAATAAGAACAAGGTGAGAGCGTTATGGGTGCTAAGTAGATTTCTTCAACAGGAAGCACTCTCAAATAGTATTGTAGTTGCATATAAACGTGAAGTATAGCAATTGCTTGATTATCATTTTTAAATTAATACTTAAGCTTTACATGATATTTTCATTTTCTTAATATAAGTCCCCTACCCTGGGCTAATTCAGGCTACCGCGTTTTCAGGTAATCAACTCTCGACAGTTTGTTGAAAGATATTCCACAGTTCATGTTTTCTCTTCGTTACAAAAACACTTCTAGTTGACTCTATTCATGGTGAATTACTGAACTTAAACATTTACAATTATTGAAAAATGAATAATTATTTTTAAACATAAAAAGGCAGTACAGTTCAGTGGAATGCAGTAGTAGATTGAAGCGAATGAAAATACGGTTTGTTTGTTGAGATGTGCAAACAATGTGAATTATAATAGCTCTAAACTAATAAGAAATAAGGTTTAAATGCTGATGTGCACTGCTGATTTCTGATTTTCACAGCATTGTAAGTAGGACATAAACCGGCATAAGCCCTTTAGCCTTACCGGACACCTCGAAATAAAACCCTCGACTTATTGGACACCTGTTACACCCTAAACCGGTAATCAAAAATCAAACATCCCCGTCCATCTTCTTAATTATTTTTTTAATCACCGCATCACTTTGAGATCGATTTAATCTCTAATTAATATTTTTTTCTAGATATTGTATAATATTATTACAATGAAGTCAAGTGACATCTCTGCTAATGTTCTTATTTTAAGGTGATTTCTGGTGTTGCAGATGCATATTAAACAAAAGCTTCACAAGCGCGGGGATGCCTGCCCTATCGCAAGACCCACCAACTTGTCCATCATTTTAACGCGCTTTCTCTTTACTACACCTTATGAGCTCACCGTGATATTCAGTCTTTCTCAGCCAAAGACTTCTTGTTCCTCACGTCACTGATTTTAAACTCGAATATTTCGAATTTGCAAGTCCTAAGGACAATATAAGCTGCCGTACTTTTCCCAATTCAACCCACCGTCTAACGTCGGTTGTACTGTAAGCAAAGTGATTCTACTCGTTCGAATGCAACTATCATGCCGGACCTCGACATATACTGATATTATCTTTTTATCTAAATGCATCGTGATATCTTTAATTACTATTACCATTATTTCAGGAGAAAACCACAGTCGGCAGCGTTGTAGATAAATCTTAATTCTGCTGCCATATGAAGGCCATAATTCATCATCAGATATTCGTATATTATAGCATGTGAGTTGGAATTGAAAAATGCTAATCTCACTATGCTTCTTATCAAATATTACTATGTATGGTTGGTTGTAGTGCATGCTAACTGCTTGCATTCATTTGATAACACAAAAACACGTATCTCGACATCTCCTCTTAGTAAATGATATATGAACGTTTCGGTGTCTTATTAATTCTGTGTTTTCTGAAAACAGTCTGACGTATAGACCTAAGCACATATATGTGTATTTCGACTTACTTCTTGCTAATGTTAACGGCTCTACTAAGGAATGTACTCTAGGCAGTTTCCCAAGATATTCCGCTATATGCAGCGAACACCTAAACAGAATTCTACAGAAGATTTGGTGCTTCTATTTCTTTAAAGAAATTTACTTGGTGATATAGGATGCCTGTGCTCAACGGCCATGGATATGTTCGCAAACATACCAGGCAAATGACAGTCTGGGTCTGTGTTAGAGATGAGTACACTTCGGAAGCTTCCAATGCTGGCGATTAATAATGTACATTTTGTAGAGTAGTTTTCTGCTATTGAGAGGACTACTTTCAGTCGGTGAAAGGACACGCAAGCTCTATTCACAAATTCGAGATGAGCTAATATTGAATTTAATAAATAAGATTACAGAATTTCTAATTGTTGATCATTCCGTCTCAGATAAGAAAGGTATCGAAAAGCTGATACTGTTGGTGTACTAAACTGCTACAGAGCGGAAGCTTACCAGAATTTATTTACCGGTGAAAAAACGTTGAGAAGATTGAGAAATTCAAATCCTCCAATAAGCTTAATAAGACCGTGCGATAAGGCACTCTGTGATGCAAGATTAAACATGCGTGCCAGAAAGACTTTATGATTCTATAGCCTAAAGATTAGTGTGAGAGATACGTAGCGTTATCAAATAAGGATTTTGAAAAGTCAAGGTTGCAACAAGACGCTTCGATATTTTTTATTAACGCAAGTTTAACTTTGAGACTAATCAAAAGTTATCGCAGTCTCTATTACTTACTTTGGCCAGCGAGACGAGCAAGTTCTAGAACACTATTCCCAAGGGTGGTTTTTCAGCACTTGTGGTTCAAGATATGGGATGTGAGCCTAGAAAGTTTTATATCTTTCAGGAGTACTTGACTGAAAATCTCTCAATATAATCCAAGTACCAAAAAAATCTGTCACCTGATAATTTTGTTGATGTCTCGGTTCCACACTTCTTCTACCAAGCCTGTAGAACTTCTTCGTATCGCGAATCAGTGCTTTGCACCCCTAGCTTTATTACTTCATCGGCCGGACTTGTCTCACAGGCTAAGTGAAGCGTGCCTTGTTCTACAAGATAATCTCGCACCTATTTTCCTAAGAATCCCCTACTAGATTTTCAGGTCAATAACCTTCATTTCAATCCTTTACAAGCCTACGACCATAAGTCTAGTTTAACTCTTACAGAAAATTGTTAAGCTTCGTGGGCTTCCATCTGAAAAGTAGCTTGGTACAGTCGCAAAGGAAAATGGTGCTTAGCAGTAAGGATTGATTATCCTTGTGTCGTATAAAACCTAGGGCAATAAGTTGAAACCAACTATGAAAGACGTGTAGTAGAGCTTTCATTCTTACGACCCAGTCTTAGATAAAAATGTTCATGGAGTCTTTGCATGTACGGAAAATCCAAACTTCGTTCTTTATTAAGAGTGTTAAAATTTACTTCCTTGTAGGAGAGTCGAAAACTAAACGGCAGTTACATAATTTTAAGTGTCTTTGCAGATAGCAGAATCCTGGGAGTCAGTCATCTGCAGTTAAACATCCTAAAATATGAACAATCAAACAATAAACAATTGTTATATACGTACAATTGATGATACTGTAGTATGCGAATGTGATATGTAAATGAATTGTTTTTTTCTCGTTAACTTAAAAGTGTCCGGCTACAATTTCGTTTTCTCTTCGGGTACAAAAGCAGCTCGTGTTAAAGGATTCCAAAATATGTAAACAAAATAATAAACCACCTTCATCATTTTTTTCCTAGTCCATAGCTTTTCATTTAAAGTTTCATCAAGATCGCCTTCGTGACCATTTTTTAAAGTCTATCAGGCGGGGACGTTGTTACGAAATAATAATCATAACTGATTGGATCAACAATTAAGCCGTTGTCAATGACATATAGGTTTTCCACAACTGTTGTTCGTCAGCATTTAAATCATTTTGTCTTCCGATCTGCCATTTGTAAATGAACTATCTTGGCAGAATGTAGAAAACCTCGAAGACTTCATATTGGCCTCTTTAATCTTGCATGTGGTTTGTTGACAATCCTATGTAGCAGTCACTCTTTATCTACAGGTAATTTAGCTATCCGGCTTGAGCCGATGGTAGCTGTGTGGGTCCGGGAATTCGAATATCCTGTTTCACACACCAACCTCATTCCATGGGGATTGACCATTTCGCTCCTGGACTTGGAGCTACTTCCGAATGAATGGTGCACACCTGCCGTAACGGGAAAAGTGGACATATTGAAACCTTGTAACTACTTCTGATATGGCTTATATCCGGAAGTACATGTTTACTTCTCCAAACAGGCAAATAAGAAATGTCTAATCTTGACCATTGTTTCAGGATTGAGATTTGGTTGGTTCAAGACTGACTACCTTGCACAATATTTTGTTCTTTTTGAAGGACCTTGAGGGCTGGCAACTATTCTCTCCCGAGTATAGCTGAGGCCTGTTGCATCAAGAAAAAAGTGAAAGTACTCTTTTAATGACGCAAAACTTACTTTAAGTTTAATGATTTCGTACCATTTCCTTTCGGTTCTGCTTGTATGTAGCCTTAAAGGAATCAGCAACTGCTCATGAAGTCTTCTACCGAGTTTCTTTATAGATCTGAATCAGACCCATCGACTGCTACAGATTTCCCATTTCTAGTTTCTTACATTTCTGATGTACATATACAGCTACCTTTACTCCTCCGAAACTAGTTTACATCATTTGAAGCCGTCTAGTATTGATCTCCGAGTTTCTCAAGGACCGTGATTGATCTATCATGGCTACAATGGCTGAATTAAATTCGATCGTTGCAGATACTTCCCGAAAGGTCTTTTTTCTCTTTCGGCACATTCCATGTCTAATTGTAAATTATATCCATAAAATATATGGTTAAAATAGAGACGTACTTAACGCAGATTTGAGTTGCCATTTTTAGTCCACACCATAGCGTGTAGAAGGCCTCTTCCTTCTGCGTGTGGGTTTCAAAACACAAGATAAGAGTGACTGCAATATTCACTGCAGACGAATTGACATTCTTGCGCATTGAGACTATCACGAAAGGTGGCATTAGCTCGTGTCGCTCTGATGATAAACTGATACCCACAAAAGTGCTGTAGAACTTCTGTTATCGTAAGAGTATTTGGGAATCAAGGATTAATTTTCCTAACGTAGTGTCTGACGATGAGTTAAACCCCGAGAAAATTTCATGGCCTTCATTAAGCACTGTTCGATAATCATATTAGTTGGAACTTCGCTCGCTAATTGTGAATGTTCCTTGAGTTGTTAATTTCTTGTAATTCTCTGATACCGTATTTGCCTCCGGGGCTTCCATCTAGGTATAGTGATGTGCAAATTTTTCATAGAAAATATTACCAGCTGCGTGAGAAAACCGAAGCATTAATTTAATTGCCTTCAAATGATTATGACCTTTTCTATATACTGCACCCAAAATTAAAGGTTCTAAAAATGTAATCGTCCTAATTTTGGATTTCCTAATATGGTTTTGATCATGCAGTTTAATTTTCTTGGAAATGCATATTGATTTTGTCATCCAAACGTTGTTGAATAAGATCGCTGATCCGAGAATTTGTCATCTCCTCCGACGGTTGCAAATGTCTTCATAACCGCATGTAGAGTCCCCCGAGCAAACTCTAGAACTGCGTTCTTAATGATCGTGAGTAGGCATGGCCTTTCAGCTTTTTCACTAAAGTTATCATACTGTACAGGATACACCAACGTTCTTCCATACCTTTTCCTGACATTGTGTATTCAACTGTGCCTAAAAATTACTTAACTGCAAACCTCCTAAATTTGGTACAACTTTGGACCGTTCAGAAATTTCTTCAGCTGAAGTACGATTTGAACACCCTACCAGTATAATAGATGATCTAATATCATAATGCATGTGGATTGTTCACTTTTCTTGCAGTTATTTACTGTATGCAGAAGAGTAGAATATATAGTATTAGTACTTGATGTTGAAATATTAAAGAAATACTGATGCACTACACTGCTTATATCAAAAGAAGAGGTTCTGTATCTCACAATTACACAATCGTTGTGCCGAAGCTTTCACAAGATAAATAACTATCCAAACATTGTTTCAGAATAGAAAATCGAGACGCGACACGCGAGTGAAGACTTGATTAAATCTTCCGAGTAAGACAGCATTGAGTCACCAAAAATATGAGTGTATAGCATCAGAGGGAAAGTGGATGCCAGAGTGAAGAAATGTGATACGATATTTTTTCAAGACGATGCTACCGTGAGATAATATTACTTTTTCATTCAAAAACTTGGATATAAAGAATATTCATCAAGTGACATCTGAAATAAATGACTTTTTGTTCTCTATGAAATGTGTGGCATTTTGTTACTATTCAAAGCATACAATGATATTATATGAAAAGATTGTTTGATTAACCCACAGTTTGGTTCCTTTGTGATGACCAGTGTTACTAAGTTGGTAGCGAACACAGGCCTGACTATACCGTCAATAATTTCCACCTAACCGTCTGAGGGAAGATCTCAAAGGATACTAAAATCGATTCTTTACTTGCCTCATCAATCAGATCACCGGTCTCAGACACAAAGTAAGGTTTCTTCGGGGGTTAGAATATAATGAGTTCGATAGCTGGTTATTTCAGTATGCAATCGTTAAAATATTACTAATGATAGACGGGAACCTAGTGAATCCTACACAACTCTGTAAGAACACAACTCTTTGAATTAAACAGTTTCTATCAGGGTAACGATCAAGAACAAGGTGAGAGCGTTATGACTGCTAAGTAGATTTCTTCAGCAGGAAGCACTCTGAAATAGTGTTATAGTTGCATATAAACAGGAAGTATTGCAATAGTTTGATAATCATTGATAAATTTATACTTATGTTTTTTACAATTGGTATCACAAAATTTTTCAATACCCAAGGCCCACCTAAATCAAACCGCTTTACCTTCCCTATACCGCTGTACCTATATGACTGTGATACCCTTGTCTTATTAAAGGGAGAAGTAAATCCACGGTTTTTTAAATGGTACGCCATTGTATGATGTCATTTAAGTAGCTCTAAAAGCACTACTCCTTCGTTTTTAAGATTCATTGTTGAATTTTTTATTAGCTCTAAGCCAATACGAAATAAGGAATACATGCTGATGTCCACTGCTGATTTCTGATTTTCACAGCATTGTAAGAAGGACATAAGCCGTTTAGCCTTACCGGACACTTCAAAATAGGACCCTCGAATTATTGGAACGCCTGTTGCACCCTAAACCATTAATAAAAAATCGAAGATTCCCGTCCATCCTCAAAATTATTTCTTTAATCACCGCATCACTTAGAGATCGATTTAATCTCATATTATTATCTTTTTTCATACATTGTACAATACTATTCCAATGAAGTCTCGTGACATCTCTGTTAATGTTCTCATTTTAAGGCGATTTCTGACGTTGTAGATGCATAAAACAAAAAGCTTCACCAGCTCGGACATGCCTGTCATATCGCAAGTTACCCATCAACTTGAACATCATTTTAACGCGCTTTCTCTTTACTATACCTTAGTGGTTTAGGGTGCAACAGGCGTGCCAATAATTCGAGGGTTCTATTTCAAGGTGTCCGGTAAGACTAAAAAGCTTATGGCAGCTTAATTCTATCTAAACATGCTGTGAATTTTAGAAATTAGCAGTTTACGTCGCCCTTTATTTCTTAATTCCTATTGGCCTAGAGCTAGTAAAGAAATTCAGCTTACCAGAATTTACTTACCGGTGAGAAAACGTTGAGAAGTTTAGAAATTCAAATCCTCCTATAAGCTTAATAAGAGTGTTCGATAAGGCACTCTGTGGTGAAAGATTGGAGCAGAAGCCCTGAATTTTCTCCCTTAGTAATACTGTTCGAGTTCTTTCTTGTCTCGATACCCAAAGAAAGTAATAGATACTGCTATTAACTTTCGACCTCCCCGATAAACACCACCTTTACGAAGACACTTATGTGTCGGGTGGGGAGGATTGCGTGCTACAGTGAAATTTAGAGCTGTGTCGGTGGTAGTTCACTACCAGAAGGGCCACCCCTACCGAATTGGTGTAAATGGAGTAACCAGACGAAGAGTGTTCTGGGAGAAGGCAGCAGTTCTCCAGTAGCCAAGTTGGCGGAAATCATAGTGATTGGTACGGCAACTTGGACATTAGTCTCAGGCGTGGTCAGAGTGACTGTAACGGCTGGGATACTGCCGGGGTGGAAGGCATCGGGCAACCACCACTCTATTCTCTCTAGTTTGCTAGCAGCGAAAAGAGACCATATGAACAATGGTCTTTCGCAGGTCAAAATGTAGTTCCGGAGGTAAAATATCCCCCCATTCGGATCTCCGGGAGGGGGATGGCTTAGGAAGGACTATTGGACGAGAAAGTAATAATGGGGGGAAGACAAACAGAGAAAGAAAGACAAGAAAGAGCAAAAGATTTAGGATAGGGACATGGAACGTATGTAGTATGTTACAGGGAGGAAAATTAGAAAATCTTAAAGAAGAAATGAAACAAAATAATTTAGATTTGGTACGAATTTGTGAAGTTAGATGGGAAGGTAATGGGATATTGAACAGCGAAGGATATAGAATGTTTTACTCAGGTAATGAAAAGGGCGGTCAAAATGGCGTAGGAATAATTATTGGAAAGCGCTTAAAGGGTTTAGGGCCCGGTCCAGTTTGATATTACTTGAAAGAGATCGGACCGGGTGGGGCCGGGACGAACTGGGCGCGCTCGGCCCGTGCAGGACTCTGACTACCATATCGCACACTCTTATTAAGCTTATTGCAGGTTTTGAATTTCTCGATTTTCTAAACGTTTTCTCACCGGTGAGTAACCAACTCTATTAGCTTTTTGACACCTTTCATATCTGAGACGGAATGATCAGCAACAAGTATTTCTGTAATCTTATTTGTTAAATTCAACACAATCTTATCTCGCTGACGTATCTTCTCAAGAACAGAAAGCTAGTCCACAAAATGTACCAGATTAATCGCCAGTAGTTGAGGCTTACGAAGTGTACTAATCTCTAACATTGAAGCAGACTGTCTATTGGCCTGGTATGTATGCGAGCATATTGATATCCGATGACCTTGATCACCTAGAACACCAAGTAAATTACTTTATAAAAATAGAAGCACAAAATCGTCTGTAAAATTCTGATTGATGATCGCTGCATATAACGGAATAACATGGCAAACTGCTTAGAGTACATTCCTTGCACAGTCCAGCTAACAGCCGTTAACATTGGCAAGAAGAAAGTCGAAACAAAGATATGAGCTTAGATCTATAACCTTATGTCTATGATTGTCCTTATGTCGTATAAAAGCTGGAGCAATAAGTTGAAACCAACAGGGATCGACGTGTAGTAGAGCTTTCATTCTTATGCTCCCTCTTGGATAAAAATGTACATGCAGTCTTTTCATGTACCGCATATCGAAACATCGTTCTGTATTAAGAGAGTAAAACTTTGTTTCTTCTAGGAGATTCGAAAACTAAACGGTAGTTACACAATGTTTAGTGTCCTTGTAGATGGCAGAATCCTTGGAGTCTATCATCTGCTGTTGAACATTTTAACATATAAACAAGCATTGTTATAAACGTCAATTGAAAAGTACTGTAGTATGCGAATGTTATATCTAAATGAATTGGTTTAACTCGTTAACTTGTGAGTGTCCTCCTACGGTTTCATTTTGTCTTCGGGTAACAAAGCAGCAAGGTTTCATCAAGATCGTCTTCATGTCCATTTTGTTAGGTCAATGAGGCGGGGACGGCATTACAAAGTAATAATCATAATAGATTGGATCACCATTTAAGCCGTTGTCATGATATATTGGTTTTCTACAACTGAACCACTGATTGGAAAAAGGGAATAAGTACAATTTTTTGCGATTTTAACCTGAGATAGCGGATGTGTTCCTTTAAGATAGTTGCATCGTTGAGTAGAAAATTGGAATGTTTGGGCAACTCTATGTGGCCAATGTAGAAGGCAAAATCTCTTGCTGATTAGAAAAAGGGAATAACTACGTTTCTTATTTCCTTCTTACAGTCACTACAGGACACGACCACAACTGTGAGACTGTGTGTAAGTAGACAACCACCAGAGCCCTCTGCTTTCGTTACAATACTTCGCCTTCTTTTTGCATTGCACAATCTATGGAGAACTTTTTGCCCCAATCAGTTACAGATTTACATGTTTTCAGTGATACAAGTGGTGGTCAAAACTGCAATCATTCAATGACATGAATACTTTTCAGCCTGACCGTGTCATAACGGTTCACCACTATGCACCAATATTTGCCTGTCAGAGGTCATAGTTTTTACCATGTGACCGAAATTTTGCTGTAATCAAACCAGAACTCAAGCGACACAATCGCATTTATTTACCAGCACAGTATAACCACATGATTACATGATTACTGATCCTCCATTTCAGGTTTACGAAGTTGTCAGTGAAGAAATCTTAGATTTTAAACATTGGTGGTAACCGCTTTAGAAATCTTCAGGTACCATTGTGGACAAAACAGTGAAATTCCAAGTAAGTAAATAGAGATACTGTTTACAAAGCAGGATCTCCAGGTTATGTCCAAGCTCATAAGTTTATCAATGGTCTAAGAACTTATATTTTTCGATTACTCAAAAGTAATGTCACAAACGTTGCACTGCCAACGTCAAAGGCATACGATTGGCAAGTCTCGATCAATCAGAAAAAGATCAACGATTCTACACAAATCATCAAATACATACCTGACCAATACAAACAGTTTTATAGGATGATTTGTTCATGGAAAACCACTGATCAAGAAACTGTAGAAGAAGAAGATGCAGACGGATGGGACCCTATGTAAACCCATTCTACTGTGACAACGTATTTTGCTACGTATTTTGTTCAGTTGTCTATTGTATTACTTTTCTTGCTGTACGAATAACATGTGCTGTACAGAAAAACGAACGGTGACAATAAAAGTGTTAGAAGCCTAATATGCGTGATAGTTCGAATACATATATCCAAGATTAACATACAACATTGCATTCAATATGTACATTTTCATAGCTTTGTATCAAACTACACATTACATACCCTACACACAATTACAATTGCACCCAACTTTAATTGATTGGAAAAAGGGAATATTTTTTCCATTTTTAAGCTTTTCTAACCAATTCCAGGGCTGCAATACAAGATTCTTCTTGTTGTCTTAGTGTTTGTTAGTGTTTTGCTACAAGTAATCAATTATACACTTTTTGCAACAAATACAAACAACGCCTCTAGAAGGTTTTTTTAGCGTTATTGAAAACTTAGGTCTGATGCACTTATTCCCTTTTCCCAATCAGTGATTCAACTGTTGTTCGTCATCATCTATATCAGATTGTCTTCCGATCTGCATTTGTAAAAGAACTCCCTTGCAAAATGCAGAACGCAGAATACCTGGAACACTTCATACCCCTCTTTTACACTTACATGTGTCTCGTTCACTATCCTATCTTGCAAAAACGTTTTATCTACAGGTAAGTAAGTTTATCCGGCTTGAGCCGATGGTAGCTGAGTGGATGCTGGATTTGGGATATTCTCTTTCACACACCAACCTCAATCGATTGGGTTCTTGCTTAGACCATTTCCCACCTAGACTTGGAGCTACTTCCGAATTGAATGGTGCACACCTGTCGTGTTAGTTGGGGAAAAAGTGGCCAAATTGAAGCTTTGCAACCACTTCCTTGTTATACCTGATATGCTTATACCAGGAAGGACATGTTTCCTTCTCGATACATGGGAATAAGAAATGTGTAATCTTGAACATTTTGTTAGGATATAGATTTGACTCCTAACTCACAGGCTCCTAACCCACAGTTGAAGAGTTTGACTGACTTGCACAGTTCTTTTCCTTTTTGAAAGATCTTAAAGGCTTGAACTCTCTTGAGTATAGCTGAGGTCGTGTCACAGCCTGTTGCATCATAAAAAAAAGGGAAAGCAAACTTTTGATGACGCTAAGTTTCTTGAAGTTTAATGATTTCGTAGCATTCCTTTCGGTTCTGTTCGTATGTGGCATTAAAAGAATCAGCAATTGCTCATTAAGTTTTCTACCAAGATTCTTAAAAGATCTGAATCACACCCATCATTAATTACAGATACCCCGTTTCAAATTTCTCCTATTACTGTTGTCAATTTACAATCTTCTTTGCTCCTTCGAAAGCTCTTTGCATCATTTCAAGCAGTCTAGTATTGATCTCCAAGATTCTCAAGGACCGTGAGCGAATCACTATACTCAACAGTTGGAAACCTTGGAAACACCTACGGTATCAGTGGATTATAAGAAATTAACAAATCAAGGAAATTAACAATTCGCAGAAAAAGACGCCTTCTTCAGCGAAAGTTCAAGTGATATGATTATCTAACAGTGCTTAAGGAAAAGCACGAAGTTTTCTTTGGGATTAACTCAACGTGAGACCCGACGTTAGCAAGATTAATCCTTCAATCCCAAATACTGTTACGATAAGTTCTACAGGACTTTTGTGGGCATCAGTTTATCATCAGAGCGATACGTTGAGCTAATGCCACCTTCCTTGTGTGATAATGTCTCAATGCGCAAGAATGTCAATTCAACTGCGGTGAATATTGCAGAGTCTATATTGTCTTGTGTTTTAAAACCCACACGTAGAAAGAAGAGTCCTTCTACACGCAATGGTGTGGACTAAAAATGGTTACTCAAATCTGCGTTAAGAACGTATATAATTTATGCTAAACTCTATTTTCACCTTATATTTGATGGATATAAATTACAATTTTGGATATAAATTATATTACGATCGTACTTAATTCTGCCATTGAAGCCACGACAATTGAATCACAGTTCTTGAGAAACCTGGAGATAAATAGTAGACGGCTTTCGAAGGAGCAAAGGCAGTTGTATATGGACAAGGGTAATAGAAGAAACTAGGAACGGGAAATCTGAATTCTGCTGGTTGGTGTGATTCAGATCTTTTAAGAATGTTGGTAGAAGACTTCATGAGCAGTTTCTGATTATCTTATAGCCACATACAAGCAGAACTGAAAGAAAATTCTACGAAATTATTAAATTTATTGAAACTTTAGCGTCATTAAAAGATTGCTTTCACTTTTTTCATGATGCAGCAGGGTTTGACACGACCTCAGCTATACTCAGGAGTGAATATTTGGCTGCCTTCAAGTTTCATCAGAAAGAAAAAAGATTCTGCAGATAGTTAGTGTCTTCAATCAATTAAATGTGAATCCTGACCAATGATTAGGTTAGACATTTCTTTATTCACCTGTATGGAGACGGAATAATGTCTCCCTGGCATAAGCTATATCAGATATATCAAGAAAGTAACTAGAAAGCTGCAATATGGCCACTTTTCCAATTAGTAACAGAGCAGCTGTGCAGCATTCTATTCGGAAGTACCTCCAACTTCAGGAGCGATATGGTCTAAGCCTAAACCCAATCGAAAGACGTTGGTCTGTTGACCCATACACCTACCATCAGCTCCAGCCGGATAATCTTACTTACCTGTAGATAAAAAGTGACTGCAAGATAAAATTGTGAACGAGCCACATGTTCGTGTAAAAGAGCCGATATGAAGTATTCAAGATTAAGTGCATTCTGCCAAGAGAATTCATGTAGAAATGGCAGATCGGAAGATAATATGATATAGATGTTAACGAACAACTGCTGTAAAAACCAATATGTCATTGACAATGGATTTATTGTTGATCCAATCAGTTATTATTTTGTGATATCGTCCCCGCCTTATAGACCTAAAAACATGGACATGAAGGCGATCTTGATGAAACTTTAAATGAAGGTGTAAGGAAAAGCTAGAAAACATGAAGGTAGTGTATTCTTCTGTTTAGTTATTTTGGAAATTTTTAACACTAGCTGCCTTGGTACCCGAAGAGAAAACGAAACCGTAGCAGCACACGTTTAAGATATCGACCAATAATTAATTCATTTAGATATCACATTCGCGTACTAAAGTATCATTCAATTGTAAGTTAATAACAATTGTTTATTGTTTGATGGTTTATATGTTAAGATGTTCAACAGCAGATGATTGACTCCGAGAATTCTGCCATCTGCAAGGACACTTAAAATTTTGTAACTGCCGTGTAGTTTTCGACTCTCGTACTAGGAAGTAAAGATTAACACTCTTAATAAAGAACAGTGTTAGGATATTCCATACATGCAAAGAGTCCGTGTATATTTTTATCCAAGAGGGCGTAAGAATGAAAGCTGTACTACACGTCGACTCCATTTGGTTTATACTTATTGACCCTATACGTTTTATACGACACCAGGATAATCAATCCTTATTGCAAAGCACCTTGTTCATTTGCGACTATTCCAAGCTGCTTTTCAGACAGAAGGCCTAGAAAGCTTAACAATTTTCCGTAACAGTTATTACACTTATGGTCGTAAGTTTATTAGGATTTACAAGCAGATTATAGGCCTGAAACTCGATTAGGAGATTTTTAGGTTATTAGGTACGTGATTACCCTGTAGACACAGGCCCGCTTCCCTTGGCCTGTGAGACAAGACCGGACGATGAACTTATAAAGCTAGCGGTTTAAAGCAATGATTCGCGATACAAAAAAGTTATACAGGCCTGGTTGAACAGGTGTAGAACACAGACATCAACAAATTTATCAATTGACAGATTTTTTTTGTAGTCAGGTAACATTTGGAGATTTTCACTTAGTACAACTGAAAGATATAAAACTTCCTAGGCTCACTTTCCACATCTTGGAGTAGAAGCCCTGAATTTTTCTCTTGTCCCGGTGGCTAAAGAAAGTAATAGATACTGCTATTAACTTTCGATTAGCCTGAGAGTTGAACTTGCGTCTATAAAAAAAATCAGATGCGTCTTTTGCAACTTTGACTCACTTCGTTAAGATGCTATATTGATAACGCTACGTAACTATCACACTTATCAAGAATTTCTGTAATCATATTTATTAAATTCAACACTACCTCATTTAGCTGACGTGAATAGAGCTTGTGTCTCCTGTCCATCGACTCAAAGGTATCTTCTCAGAGAAGAAAGCTATTCCACAATATGTACCCGATTAAACACCAGCAGTTCAGGTTTACGAAGTGTACGGTAATACCTACGTAAAACCAACCGCTGTTCGTTCCCAAAGCTATAGGTCTGTGATACTCTCGTCTTATTAAAGGCAGAAGTAAATCCATGGTTTTTTTAAATTATACGCCATTCTATACTCTGACTTAAGGAGCTCTAAAAGCTCTACTACTTCGTTTTTAGTACCTTGGTACACATTACAATATTTTACGGCTTCTGATTCATTGTTGAATTTTTTTACTAGCTGTAAGCCAATATGAATTAAGTAATAGATGCCGATGTCCACTGCTAACTTCTACATTAGAGCATTGTAAGAAGAACATAAGCACGCCTAAGCCGTTTAGCAATACCGGACAACGCAAAATGGAGCTCTCGAAATATTTACGCGCCTGTTGCACTCTAAACCACTAATTAAAAATCAAACATCCCCGTCCATCCTCAAAATTATTTCTTTAATCACCGCATCTCTTAGAGATCGTTTTAATCTCCTATTAATATTTGTTCTCCTATTAATATATGAAGTCAAGAGACATCTCTGCTAATGTTCTCATTTTAAGGCGATTTCTGGCGGTGAATGCATATTACAAAAAGGTCCACAAGCTCGGGGATGCTTATCTTATCGTAAGTGACACATCAACTTGTCCATCTTTTTAAAGCGCTTTCTCTTTACTATACCTTATGAGCTCACCGTGATATTCATTTTTTCTCATTCTTGTTCCGCACGTCACTGGGTTTAAAGTCGAATATTTCGAATTTGCAAGTCCTAAGAACAATATGATCTGCCGTACCTTTCCATTTTCAACCCGCTGCTCTCGTCGGTTGTACTGCATGCAAACTGATTCGAAACATTCTAATGAAAGTATTATGGCCGATCTCTACATTTAGTGTTATTATCTTTTTATCTAAATGCATTCTGATATCTACAATTAGCAATACCATTGTTTCTGATGAAAATCACAGCAAGCAGGCTTGTAGATAAACCTTAAAACTTTTGCCATATGAAATTAATTTTTCAACAAATTTTAGAATGTTACACCGTGTAAGATGAAATTGACAAATTATGATCTCACTACGCTTTTATCAAATATTACTATGTCTGGTTGGTTGAAGTGCATGCTAACTGCTTGCATTCGTTTTGATAAAACAACAACACGTATCTCGATCTTCTTTTAGCTAAATATCTGAATGTTTCTGCAGCTTCGTGAAACAGTGCTCTCTGAAAACTGTCTGAAGTATAGATCTAAGAACATATCTGTGTGTTTCATCTTACTTCTTGCCAATGTTAATGGCTCTTAGCTGGACAGTACAAGGAATGTACTCTAGGCAGGTGACTATAATTCTGTTTTTGTAATGGAATTTACTTGGTGATCTAGGATGGCTCTCGTCCACTGTCATGGATATGCTCGCATACCTACCAGGCCTAATGATAGTCTGGTTCAGTGTTAGAGATTAGTACACTTCGTTAACCTGAACTCCTGGTGTTTAATCGGGTACATTTTGTGGAATAGCTTTCTGCTCTTGAGAAGATACCTTTGAGTCGATGGACAGGACATGCAAGCTCTATTCACGTCAGTGAAATGAGGTAGTGTTGAATTTAATAAATAAGGTTACAGAAATTCTTCTTGTTGACCATTCCGTCTCAGATATGAAAGCTGTCAAAAAGCTAATATAGTATGTGCACTAATTTGTTACAGAGGGGAATTTTACCAGAATTTTACTCACCCGTGAGAAAACGTTTAGAAGATGGAGAAATTCAAATGCTCCAATAAGCTTAATAAGAGTTAGCAATTTGGCAGTCTGTAGTGCAAGATGAATCTTGCGAGTCGGAAAGGCTTTAAGGTTCTATAGCAAAGTTTGCAAAAGACGCGTCGGAATTTTTTATATACGGAAGTTTAACTTTCAGGCTATATAACTAGCAGTATCTATTCCTTTCTTTGGGCACCGGGACGAGAAAGTACTCGAACACTATTACTAAGGGAGCCTAGGAAGTTTTATATGTTTCAGGTGTTCTTAATTGAAACTCGCTAATGAAACCTAACTACAAAATAAAATTACGTCAATTGATAATTTTGTTGATGTCTGTGTTTTACACCTTTTCTACCTGGCCTGTATAACTACTTTGTATCGCGAATCAGTGCTTTAAACATCTAAATTTATAAATTCATTGGCCGGACTTTTCTCACAAGCCAAGAGGAGCGTGCCTGAATTTACAAGGTAATCACCTACCTAATTACCTAGAAATCTGCTATTAGAGTTTAATACCAATAACCTGCATTTGATTCTTTTACAAGCTTACGACCATAAGTGTAATGTAACTTTTACGGAAAGTTGTTAGGCTTTGTGGCCTTCTGATTGTACAAGAGATGGTTACATTTTCCTAACCGTTAACATTGGCTGCAGTTAAACCTGAAAGATATAAAACTTCCTAGGCTCACTTTCTACGTCTTGGAGCAGAATCAATGAATTTTCTTTCTTAGTAATAGTGTTCGAGTACTTCCTCGCCTCTTTGCCCAAAGAAAGCAATAGACACTGTTATTAACTTACGATTAAAGTTAAACTTGCGTGTATAAAAAAATTCGGGCCTTCTTTGGCAACCTTGTTTCACTTCATCAAGCTGCTATTTTGAGAACGCAACATATCTATCACACTAATCTTCAGGCTATAGAACCTTAAAGTCTTTCTGACTTGCACGGTTCATTTTGCACTACAGACTGCCATATCGCACACTCTTATTAAGCTTATTGCAGGATTTAAATTTCTCGATCTACTAAACGTTTTCTCTCCGGTGAGTAAAGTTGTGCTAAGCTTCCCCTCTGTAGCAGATTAGTTCACCAATTGTGTTAGCTTTTTGACACCTTTCATATATGAGACGGAATGATTAACAAGAAGAATTTCTGTAATCTTATTTATTAAATTCAACACTACCTCATTCAGCTGCCTTGAATAAACTTTGCGTGTCCTGTCCATCCACTCAAAGGTATCTTTTTAAGAGCAGAAAGCTACACCACAAAATGTACCCGATTAATCACCAGCAGTTGAGGCTTACGAAGTGTACTCATCTCTAACACTGAACCAGACTGTGATTTTGCCTGGTATGTATAGCAGCATATCCATCTGCGTTGACCAGAGCTATCCTTGATCACCAAGTAAATCTCTTTACAAAAAGAGAAGCATCAAATCGTCTGTAGAATTTTGCATAGATGATCGCTGCATATAGTGGAATTTCATGGTAAACTGCCTACAGTACATTCGTTGCACAGTCCAGCTAAGAGCCGTTAACATTGGTAAGAAGAAAGTCGAAGCACACTGATATGTGCATAGATCGTTACTTGCGACTTTTTTTAGAAAACATTGTATTACCAAGTTACAGAAAGATTCAAATATTCTATTAAGAGGAGATGTCAAGATACATGTTGTTCTGTTATCAAAAAGAATGTAATCAGTTAGCATGCCATGCAATCAACCAGACATAGAGCGTAGTGAGACTAGGAATTTTCAATTGCAACTTACACGCTCTAATTGACTAAAATGTGTTGAGAAATTCTTTTCATATGGGAAAAGATTTAAGGTTTATCTATTAGGATGCCGATTGTGGCTTTATGCAGAAATAATGGTATTACTAATTGTAGATATCAGGATGCATTTAGATAAAAAGATAATAACAGTAGATGTCGAGCTTCGCCATGATACTTGCATTAGAACAAGTGGAATAAGTTTGCATGCCGTAAAACAATAAGTGAGTTTGCTGGTTGAAATGGGAAAAGTACAGCAACTCATATTGTTCTTGGGACTTGCAAATTCGAAATATTTGAGTTTAAACCCTGTGACGCGCGGAACAAGAAATCTTTACCTGAGAAAGAATGAATATAACGCTGAGCATAAGGTATAGTAAAGAGAAAGCGCGTTAAATGATGGACAAATTGATGGATCACTTGGTATAGTATAATCATCCCCGAGCTTGTGAAGCTTTTTGTAATATGCATCCACTACGTCAGAAATCATTTTTAAATGAGAACATTAGAAGATATGTAACTTGACTTCATTGTAATCGTATTCTTCAATGTCTGAAAAGAAACTGTTTCTAAGTGATGCGGTGATTAAAGAAATAACTTTGATAGTGGAAGGGGATGTTCGATTTTTAATTAGTGGTTTAAAGTGCAACAAGCTCGCCATTAATTCGAGGGTTTCGTATGGACTTTACCGGTAAGGCTAAACAGATTATGCCGGGTTATGTCCTTCTTACAACGCTGTGAAATTTAGAAGTCAGCTGTGGACATCAGCATCTATTCCTTAATTCCTAATGGTTTAAAGGTAGTAAAGGAATTCAACAATGAATCCGAAGCCGTAAGATGTTGTGTTATGTACCAATGTCTTAAGACGATGCAATAGTGCTTTTATAGCTACTTAACTCACATTATACAATGGCGTACCATTTAAAAAACTGTGAATTTAAGTCTCCCTTTAATAAGACGAGGGTATCACAGTCATATAGGTTTGGGAACGTTCAGCGCTTCGTTTTAGGTCGGCCCTCGGGATTGAAAAATGTTGTGATACCAAACGTAAAAAACAAAAGTATTAATTTATCAATGATTATCTAGCAATTGCTATACTACCCGTTTATAAGCACTGAAATACTATTTGAGAGTGCTTCCTTCTGAAGAAATCTACTTAACACCCATAATGCTCTCACCTTGTTCTTGATCGTTAGCCTGATAGAAACTGCTTAATCCAAGGAGTTGTGTTCTTACGGATATATTAAACATATTTTCCTGTGTGTTAACACACGAGAATATCAAATATGCGTTTAATTAGCGTCATTGCCACTCACTAGAACTTACATAGAGTTGTGTAGGATTCATTAGGTTCCGGCCTATCATTATTAATATTTTCCCGATTGCATAATGAAAAAACTTGGAACCCATTATATTCTAACCTCCGAAGCAGCCTTACTTTGGGTCTGAGACCGGTGATCTGATCGATGAAACAAATAAACAATCGATTTTAGGTTATTTTGAGGTGTTCCCTTAGACTCTTAGGTGGAAAATATTAAAGGTATTCATCTTGTGAGAGCTTCGCCACAACGATTGTGTAATGCTGAGATACACACCTCTACTTTTCATATAAGCAGTGTATTGCCTCTTTATTTCTTCAATATTTCAACATCAAGCACGAATACTATATATTCTTCTCTTCCGCATACAGTGAATAAGTACAAGAAAAAGTGAACAAAGCACTTGTGTAATCACATTAGATCAGCCATTATACTGGAAAGGTCTCAAATCGTACCTGCAGCTCAAGAAATTTCTGAACTTTCCAAAGTTGTACCCTTAGGTGTGTCTATTTAAGTAATTTCTAGGAATGATTGGATACATTATGTCAGGAAATGGTATAGAAGAACTTTCGGGTATCCTGTACACTATTTCAACATTAGTGAAAAAATTCTGTCCATGCCTACTCAACATCATTGAGAACTAACCTTTAGACTTTGCTCGCGACCCTTACATGTGTTTATGAAAACGTTTACAACCGTCGGAAGAGATGACTAAATCTAGGATCTTGGATCCTATTGAACATTGTCTGGATGGGGAAATCAATATGCAACATTTGCCAGAAAATGTAATTGCATGACAAAAACATATTAGAAAACCTCAAAATTAAGACGGTGACCTTATCCGAACGGTAAACTATGGCTGCAGTATATAGAGAATGTATATTTCGTATTGCAATTCATCCAAAGGGACTAGATTGAACAGGGTGCTAGAAAATTTATTTGAAGGCTATTAAATTAATGCTTGCGCTTTCTAACGCAGCTGGTCATTTTTTCTATTAAAATAATTTGCACGTCACTATGCTCAACAGATGGAAGCCCTGGAGCCAAATACGGTATCAGAATTTAAAGAAATTAAAAACAAGGAACCTTCACAAGTCGGCCACGAAGTTTTCTGGAGGATTTACTCAACGTCAGACACAACGTTAGCAAGATTAATAAATCATTCTAAAATACTGTTACGATCACAGAAGTTCTAAAGTAATTTTGAGGAGACACTTTGTCATCTCAGGGGCACGTTGAGCTAATGCCATCTTCCTTGTGTGATAATATTTCATTGCACAAGAATATCAATTCGACTGCGCCGAATATAGCAGAGTCTTTGTTGTACTGAGGTTTAAAAAACCAACACTTAAGACTGATTTTCTACACGCAATGGTGTACACGAAAAATGGCAAGTAAAATCTGCGTTAAGTACAGTACGTATATAAATTATGTTAAGCGATATTTTCAACTTATATCTTATGGATATACATTTTAATTACACACGGAAAATGATGAAAGATTTAAAAAAAACAGACTACATGCACTACAACTAACCATAGATAGTACTATTTGATAAGAAGCGTAGTGAGCTTAGAATTTTTCAATTGCAAATCACATGCTGTAATAGACTAAAATCAGGTGAATTATGACCTTCGTATAGGTGAAAAACTAACAATTATCTACATGCTTGCCGACTTTGGGTTTCTGCAGAAATAATGGTATTACTAATTTTAGATATCAGGATGCATTTAGATAAAAAGATAATAACAGTAGGTGTCGAGATCCGCCATGATACTTGCATTAGTACGTGTGGAATCAGTTTGCATGCAGTACAACCGAAGTGAGTTTGCGCGCTAAAATGCGAAAAGTACAGAAGCTCATATTGTTCTTAGGACTTGCAAATTCGAAATATCCGAGTTTAAACCCTGTGACGTGCGGAACAAGAAGTCTTTAGCTGAGAAAGAATGAATATTACGGTAAGCTAATAAGGTATAGTAAAGAGAAAGAGCGTTAAAATGATGGTCAATTGATGGGTAACTAGCGAATAATTTTGGGAAGGACGGGAATCTTCGATTTTTAATTAGTGGTTTAGGGTGCAACAGGCGTGCCAATAATTCGAGGGTCGTATTTCGAGGTGCCCGGTAAGGCTAAACGTCTTCTGCTGGCTTATGTCATTATTAGAATGCTGTGAAATTTAGAAATCAGCAGTGGACATTTGCATGTATTCCTTAATTCGTAATGGCTTAGAGCTAGTAAAGAAATTCAATAATGAATCGGAGGCCGCAGAATCTTCTGTTCTGTACGTAGGTTATAAAAACGAAGCAGTAGTGCTTTTAAAGCTACTTAACTCATTATACAAATGTGTACCTTTTAAAAAAACCGTGGAATTACTTCTCTCTTTAATAAGACGAGGGTATCACAGTCATATAGTTATGGGAATGAACAGCGGTTTGTTTTAGGTGTGCCCCTTGGATTGTCAAAATATTGTGATACCAAATGTAAAAAACAGAAGATTAAATTTATCAATGATAATCAAGCAACTGCTATACATCCTGTTTAAATGCAAATACAATAATATTTGAGTGCGCTTTCTTTTAAAGAAATCTATTTAGCAGTCATAACGCTCTCACCTTCTTCTTGATCGTTAGCCTTATAGAAGCTGTTTAATACAAGGAGTTGTGTTCTTACGGATATATTATTTAAAGAAATTCTCCTTGTGTTAACACTCGAGGCTATCAAATATGCATTTAGTTATAATTTATGCTGCTCACTAGGGCTTACATACAGAGTTATGTAGGATTCACTTGGTTCCGGTCTATCATTAGTAATATTTTCACGATTGCATAATAGTCTTTGGGACAGACCATTCCTGTTGGAAAAGTTGCGCATACGGCATTTCTCTTTTGGAATAGTTTGTATGGTAGTAGTGGACTATTTATGGGTTGGTCACGTGATCGGGATAGTCCGCAATTGCTTCCAATATGGCTGACCAGCAATAGTGCAACGTTTGTGAATAAAAGCACATATCTCCTAAACTAATAGTCTAGTCTTCATGATTTAAAAACCAAATGACGTAGAAGGTAACAGACTATAATAAATTATCTAAAGTGTTTGACTAATCATTGAAATAAAAACATATAAAAAATAATTGTATATTAAAATTTGCATTTTTTATGATGGGCATAACTCATAGTTTTAAACATGGCAATTAAATAACTGGAATGATTGAAGAACACGTTTTTTAACTTAAAAGGGTATTAAAATATCTTTCATTTGACACATAAATCATTAAGATCGGTTAAGAAACAAAGATAGAACGAATAACTTGTGAGGATACATGGGATTTTTAGAGAAGGTTACGTATACGGCATTTCTCTTTTCGGATAATTTATGTGGTATTGATGGACTAATTATGGGTTCTCCACATGGACGGGATAGTGCACGATTTGTATTAAAGAATAAATAGGGTCCGTAGGTTTTTGCGCTCACAAAGGGGGGGTTGATGATGTCATTATATATATTGGAATACAAACTTATAGAGCACCATTTTCGTCACTGCTGCATGGGATTATTTCGTTTTTGATCGAAAGATTTGATATGAACATATTTTGGCAAGATGTTGGAAAATATTTAGTCTAAAAGTTACAATCTTCGGAGTTAGAAGAATTTGATAAGTTCAAGCTTTTAATGACAATTTTTTCTCTGAATACTTATAGTTTTTAATTATGTAGTAACTACTGTTATAGTTTCAGAAATAATAGGTAGTGTACATAGTACAAATAATAATATCATAGTAACATAGTCAACAAAAACAACAAAAAAATAAACATAATTTTGGATGTTACAAAAGAATGACATAATACAATGTTATTATAGGAACTTCCTTATTTGGTACTACAGCTTGCATGCTAGTTATATGGATTATTACAACCATTCAGTTCGCATTCACAGAATTTCGAACATGAAATCACTGCTAAACGACACCTGCAGACAGTCCTTTTGGCACATTTCTTGCATGTGCAGGGCAGAGAAAAATCCGGCGGAAGTTTTTCTTAAAGAGAAACCGCGTTATTTGATGGACAAGTAGATAGGTCACTTGCTAAAGGACAGGCATCCCCGATCTTGTGAGGCTTTTTGTAATCTGCAGCCACAACGACAGAAATCGCCTTAAAAGGAGAGGCGATTTCTAGGCGGAGGCGGAGGCGGAGATACTAATTGAGGGCGAGATGATACTTGTCTTCATTGTAATAGTATACTACAATTTCTGACGACAGATATTAGTCGATCTTTAGGTGTTGCGGTGAATAAAGAAATAATTTTGAGGATGTACGGGAATGTTTGATTTTTAAATAGTGGTTTAGAGTGCAAAAGGCGTGCCTATAATTCGAGGGTTCTATTTCGAGGTGCCCGGTAAGGCTAAACGGCTTATGCCGGATTAACTCCTTCTTAGCCGAATTAATTTGAAATCATCAGTGGACATTGGCTTGTATTCTTTAATTTCTAATGGCTTAGAACTAGAAAAGAAATTCAACAATTAATCGGAGGCCGCAGTATTTTGTTTTGCGTACCTAGGTCTCAAAAACGATGCACTAGTGCTTTTAAAAGTCCTTAACTCAAATTATACAATGGAGTACCATTTAAAAAACCGTGGATTTACTTCTCCCTTTAATAAAACGAGGGAATCACAGTCATATAGCTTTGAGAACGTACAGCGGTTTGTTTTAGGTGGGCCTTTGGTATTGAAAAATGTTGTGATACCAAATGTAAAAAACAAAAGTATTAATTTATCAATGATAATCAAAGAAATGCTATACTGCACGTATCACGCTCTGACCTTGTTCTTGATCGTTAGCCTGATAGAAACTGTTTAATCAAAAGAGTTGATTTTTTACGAATACAATATTTATAGAAATTCTCTTGTGTGTTAAAACTCGAGACTATCAAGTATGCTTTTAATTAGCGACCTTGCTGCTTACTAGGTCTTACATACAGAGCTGTGATGGATTCACTAGGTTCCGGTCATTCATTAATAATATTTTCACGATTGCATAATGATAAGAACCTGATATGGAACCCATTATATTCTAACATCCGAAGCAGTCTTACTTTGGGTCTGAGACCGGTGATGTGATCTATGAGACAAATAAGGAATAGCTTCTAGGTTCTTTTGAGATCTTAACTTAGACGGATAGTTGGAAAATATTTACGGTATAGTAAGTCCTGTGTTCGCTTCCAACTTAATAACACTGCTCATTACAAGGTAACCAAACTGTGGGCTAATCAAATAATCTTTCCATATCATACTAATAATCAATATCCCATCTTAATTTCTTCCATTGTTCCTGTCCATATAAAGCTACCTTTATCCTTCGAAAACTTCTTGCATCATTTGAAGCCGTCTAGTATTGATCTCCAAGTTTCTCAAGAACCGTGATTGAATTGTCGTTGATTCAATGGCAGACTTAAATTCGATCGTTGGAATACTTCCCGAATGTTTTTTTATTCTTTCGTCACTTTCCGTATCTAATTGTAATATATATCCTTAAGATATAAGTTGAAAATAGCGCTTAAAATAATTTATATACGTACTGTACTTAAAGCAGATTTTACTTGACATTTTTCGTCTACACCTCTGCGTGTAGAACTCTTCCTTCTACGTGTGAGTTTTAATTCTCAGTACAACAAGACTCGTTTACATTGAGCGTAGTTGAATTGAAATTCTTGTGCAATGAGATATTATCACACATGGAAGGTGGCATTAGCTCAATGTGCCGCTGAGATGACAAAGTGTCTCCTCAAAAGTACTTTAGAACTTTTGTTATCGTGACAGTAGTTTGGAATGATTTATTAATCTTGCTAACGTTATATCTGACGTTGAGTTAATCCTCCAGAAAATTTCGTGGCCTTCATTAAGCATTGATCGATTGTCATATCAATTGGAACTTCGCTCAAAAAGTCATCTTTTTCTGCGAATTATGAAGGTTCCTTGAGTTGTTAATTTTTAGCAATCATCTGATACCGTATTTGCCTCCAGGGCTTCCATCTGTTGAGTATAGTGATGTGCAAATTTTCCATAGAAAAGATGACCAGCTGCTTGAGAAAACGGAAGCATTAATTTAATAGCCTTCATATAAATTTTCTAGTTACCTTTTGAGTCGCTTTGATGAACAGCCATACGATTATGACCTTCTCTATATACACTAGCCAAAGTTTGCCGGTTCGGATAAGATCACCGTCTTAATTTTCAGGTTCTCTAATATGGTTTTTTGTCATTCAGTTTCTTTCTCTTGTAAATGTTGCATATTGATTTCCTCATCCAGACATTGTTCAATAAGATCCAAGATCCTAGATTTAGGCATCTCCTCCGAGGATTGTAAATGATTCCATAAACACATGTAAGCGTCGCCGAGCTAAATCTACATGTGAGTTTTCAATGATGTTCAGTAGGCATGGACAATCAGAATTTTCACTAATGTTGTCATAGTGTGCAGGATACCCGAAAGTTCCTCTATACCATTTCCTGACATAATGTATCCAATCATGCCTAGAAATTACTGAAGTGGAAACCTCCTAAAAGCAATACAACTTTGGACAGTTCAAAAATTTCTTCAGCTGCAGGGACCATTTTAGACCTTTCCAGTATAATGGCTGATCTAATGTGATTACACAAGTGCTTTGTTCACTTTTCTTGCACATATTTACTGTATGCGAGTAAGTAGAATATAAAGTATTAGTACTTGATGTTCAGATATTGAATAAATAAAGAGGCACTACACTGCTTATATGAAAAGGAGAAGCGTGTACCTCACCATTACACAATCGTTGAGGTGAAACTTTCACAAGATGAATAGTATCCAAAGGTTGTTTGAGAATAGGAAATCGAGACGCGAGATGCGAGTGAAGATTTGATTAAATCTTCCGGGTAAGACAGCATTGACACACCAAGAACATGGGTGTATATCGTTAGAGGGAAGGAGGATGTCAGAATGACGAAATGTGATACAATATTCTTATCAAGGCTATGCCAGAATGATCTCATTCAAAACTTGGATATGGAGAATTTTCAAGAGACTTCTGAAATTAATGACTTTTTCTGTTCTATGAAATGTGTGGCACTTAGTTACTAATCAAAGCATACAGTTAGATTAATGAAAAGGTTGCTTTGTGATGGTCTCAGGCCCAAAGTAAAGCTGCTCCTTTGAGGTTAGAATATAAAGCGTTCTATAGCAAGTTTTAAAGGATACAATCGAGAGAATATAATTAACGATAGACCGGAACCTAGTGAATCCTACACAAATAAGTATGTAAACCCTAGTGAGCATCAAGGACGCTAACTAAATACCTATTTAATAGCATCGAGTGTTATCACACAGGAGACTTTCTATAAATAATATATCCGTAAGAACACAATTCGTTGGATTAAACCTTTTTCATCAGGCTAAAGATCAAGAACCAGGCGAATGCGTTATGGGTGTCATAATAAGAATTAAGAAATAGTTGAGAGCGATATGAGTCCTAAGTAGATTTCTTCAGCAGAAGCACTCTCAAGTAATTTTGTACTTGAATATAGACGGGAAGTAAAGCTATTGTTCGAATATTATTGATAAATTAATACTTGGTTTTTACATTTGGTATCCCAACATTTTTCAATTCCAAGGGCCCACCTAAAACAAACCGCTGTTCGTTCCCAAAGCTATACGTCTGTGATACCCTCGTCTTAAAAAGGCAGAAGTAAACCCACGGTTTTCTACATGGTATGCCATTGTATAATGTGAGTTAGCGAGCTCTAAAATAACAATTGCTTCGTCTTAACACCTATGCCTACAACACAAGTTTTTACGGCTTCGGATTCATTCTTTACTTCCTTTACTAGCTTTAAGCCATCAGAAATTAAGGAATAGATGCCGATGTTCACTGCTAACTTCTAAACTTCAAGCATTGTAAGAAGGACGTAACCCTGCATAATCCGTTTAGCCTTACTGGTAACCTCCATTCGGAACCCTCGAATTATTGGCGCTCTTCTTGCAATCTAATCCTCTAATTAAATATCGAACAACCACGTCCATCCTCAAAATTATTTCTTTATTCACCGCATCACTTAGAGATCGATTTAATCTCTTATTAATACCTCTTTTCACACATTGTAGAATACCGACGAGAGAACTTGCGTTAAAATGGGAAAAGTACAACAGCTGATATTGTCCTTAGAACTTGCAAATTCGAAAAATTCGAGATTAAGCTCTCTGACGTGCGGAACAAGAAATCTTTAGCTGAGAAAGAATGAATATCACGATGAGCATAAGGTATAATAAAGAGAAAGCGTGTTAAATGATGGACAATTTGATGGGTACTTGCGATTGAATAAGCATCCGCGAGCTTGTGAAGCCTTTTGTAATATGTATCCACTACGTCAGAAATCTTCTTAAAATGAGAACGATAGCAGAGATGTAACTTGACTTCATTCTAATAGTATTCTACAAAGTCTAAAAAGAGATATTAATAAGAGATTATATCGATCTCTAAGTGATGTGGTGATTAAAGAAATAATTTTGAGGATGCAAGGTGATGTGGGATTTTAATTAGTGGTTTAGAGTGCAACAAGCGCGCCAATAATTCGAGGGTTTCCTATGGAGGTTACCGGTAAGGCTAAACGGATTATGCGGGTTATGTCCTTCTTACAACGCTGTGAAATTTAGAAATCAGCAGTGGAGATCGGCATCTATTCCTTAATTCCTAATGACTTAAAGCTAATAAAGGAAGTCAACAATCAATCCGAAACCGTAAGATCTTGTGTTGTGTACCAAGGTCTTAAGAAGATGCAATAGTGCTTTTATAGCTACTTAACTCACATTATACAATGGCGTACCATTTAAAAAACTGTGGATTTAAGTTTCCCTTTAATAAGACGAGGGTGTCACAGTCATATAGCATTGAGATTATACAGCGGTTTTAGGTGGGCCCGTGGGGATCAAAAATGTTGTGATACCAAACGTAAAAGAACATAAGTATTAATTTATCGATGATAATCAAGGAATTTCTATACTTCCCATTTATAAACACTAATTTACTATTTGAGAGTGCTTCCTCCTGAAGAAATCTACTTAACACCCTTAACGCTCTCACCTTGTTCTTGGTCGTTAGCCTGATAGAAACGGTTTAATCCAAAAAGTTGTGTTGTTACAGATTAATTAAACAAAGTTTCCTGTGTGTTATCACACAAGACTATGAAATATGCAATTAATTAGCGGCATTGCTGCTCACTAGAACTTACATAGAGTTGTGTAGGATTCACTTGTTTCCGGCCTATCATTATTAATATTTTCCCGATTGTATATTGAAAAAACTTGCTATGAAACCCATTATATCTAACCTCCGAAGGAACCTTACTTTGGGTCTGAGACCAGTGATCTGAACGATGAAACAAATAAAGAATCAATTTTAGGTTATTTTGAGGTCTTCCCTTAGACGGTTAGGTGGAAAATATTAAAGTTATAGTCTGTTCAGTGTTCGTTACCAACTTAGTAACACTCGACATCACAAAGCAACCAAACAGTGGGCTAATCAAATAATCTTTCCATAAGAGCTAACTGTATGCTTTGATTAGTAATTAAGTGTCACAAATTTCATAGAGCAGGATAAGTCTTTTATTTCTGTCTCTTTTTGTCACATGTCTCTTTTTGAAAATTCTCCATACCCAAGTCCTTGAATGAAAAAGTAATATTATTTCACGGTAGCTATGTCTCGAAAAGAATATCGTATCTCGTTTCTTCATTCTGACATCGACTTTCCCTCTAATGCTATACACTCATTTTCTTGGTGTGTCAATGTCTTCATCCTCACTCGCATCTCGCGTGTCGATTTCCTATCCTCAAACACTTTTTGGATATCTAATCATCTTGTGAGAGCTTCGCCAGAACGATTGTCTAATGTTGAGATACACACCTCTCTTTTCATATAAGCAGTGTATTGCCTCTTTATTTCTTCAATATTTCAACATCATGTTCTAATACTTAATATTCTACTCTTCCGAATACAGTAAATAAGTGCAAGAAAAGTGAACAAAGCACTTGTGTAATCACCTTAGTTCAGCCATCATACTGGAAAGGTCTCAAATCGTACCTGCAGCTCAAGAAATTTCTGAACTGTCCAAAGTTGTACCCTTAGGAGGTGTCTACTTATATAATTTCGAAGCATGATTGGATAAATTACATCAGGAAATGGTATAGAAGAACTTTCCGGTATCCTGTACACTATTTCAACATTAGTGAAAAAATTGAATGTCTATGCCTACTCAACATCATCGAAAACTAACTTCTAGACTTTGCTCGCGACCCTACATGTGTTTAAGAAAACATTTCCAACCCTCGGAGGAGATGACACAATCTAGGATCTTGGATCTTATTGAACATTGTCTGGATGAGGAAATGAATATGCAACATTTACAAGAAAATGTAATTGCATGACAAAAACCATATTAGGAAACCTCAAAATTAAGCCGCTGACCTTATCCGAACAGTAAACTTTGGCTGCAGTATATAGAAAAGGTCCTAATCGTATTGCAATTCATCCAAAGGGACTAGATTGAACTGGGGACTAGAAACTTTATTTGAAGGCTATTAAATAAATGGTTCCGTTTTCTCACGTAGCTTGTCATCTTTTCTATGAAAAATTTGCACTTCACTATACTCGGATGGAAGCCATGGAGGCAAACACGGTATCAGAAGATGGAAGCCCTGGACGCAAATACGGTATCAGAAGATTAAATAAATTAACAACTCAAGGAACCTTCACAATACGGCCACGAAATTTGCTGGAGTATTAATTCAACGTCAGACACAACGTTAGAAAGATTAATAAATCATTCCAAAAAACTGTTACGATAACAGAAGTTTAAAGTAATTTTGACGAGACACTTTTCATTTCAGGGGCACGTTGAGCTAATGCCATCTTCCTTGTGTTATAATATCTCATTGCGCAAGGATGTCAATTCGATTGCGCTTAATATAGCAGAGTCTTTGTTGTACTGAGATTTAAAACCCACACGTAGAACTAAGAGTTCTTCTACACGCAATGGTGTAGACGAAAAATGGCAAGTAATATCTGCGTTAATTACAGTACGTATATAAATTATGTTAAACGATATTTTCAACATATATCTTATGGATATATATTACAATGGGACACGGAAAATGACGAAAGATTAAAAAAAACAGACTACATGCAATAAAACTAACAATACATAGTAATGTTTGATAAAAAGCGTAGTGAGATTAGGATTTTGCAAATTACAAATCAATTTCAAATCACATGCTGTAATAGACTATAATCAGGTGAATTATGACCTTCGTATAGCAGAAGAACTTACATTTATCTACAAGGTTGCCGACTGTGGGTTTCTGGAGAAAAAATGGTATTACTAATTGTAGATATCAGGATGCATTTAGATAAAAAGATAATAACAGTACGTGTCGAGAAGCGCAATGATACTTGCATTAGGTCGAGTGGAAACGGTTTGCATGCAGTACAACCGACGAGAGCGGGCGGGTTAAAATGGGGAAAGTACGGCAGCTCATATTCCTCTTAGGACTTGCAAATTCGAAATAGTCGTGTTTAAACCCTGTGACGTGCGAAAAGTGTTCTGCAATTTCTGAAAAGAGATACTAAAAAAAATAAATCGATCTCTAAGTGATGCGGTAATTATAGAAATAATTTTGAGGATGGAAGTGGAGGTTCGATTTTTAATTAGTGGTTTAGAGTGCAACAGACGCGCCAATAATTCGAGGGTTCCACTATTTAGCGTAACATTATTTGGGAATCAGGGTTTAATTTTGCTAACGTTGTGTCTGACGTTGAGTTAATCCCCGAGAAAATTTCGTGCCCTTAATTAAGCACTATTCGATAATAATATCAATTGGAACTTCGCTCAAGAAGGACTCTTTTTCTGCGAATTGTGAATGTTCCGTGAGTTGTTAATTTTCATAGAAAAGATGACCAGCTGCGTGAGAAAAAAGAAGCATTAATTTAATTGCTATCAAATGAGGTTCTTGTCCCCTGTTCAATCTAGTCACTTACGATTGGAATACGATTATGACTTTCTCTATATACTGCAGCCAAAGTTAGAGGTTCGGAAAATGTCACCGTCCTAATTTTGAGATTTCCTAATATGGTTTTGCTCATGCAATTTCTTTTTCTTTTAAATATTGCATATTGATTTTGTCATCCAGACGGTGTTGAATAAGATCGCAGATCCTAGATATTGTCATCTCCTTCAACGGACGCCGACCAAAGTCTAGAAGTGAGTTCTCAATGATCTTGAGTAGGCATGGCGATTCTGCTTTTTCACTAAAGTTGTCATAGTGTACAGGATACACCAACGTTCTTCTATCCCATTTCCTGTCATTGTGCATTCAATCGTGCCTAGATATTACTTAACTGCAGACCTCCTAAAGCGGGTGCAACTTTAGACCGTTCAGAAATTTCTTCAGCTGAGGTACGATTTGAACACCTTACCAGTAAAATGGATGATCTAATATCATAACGCATGTGTTTTGCACACTTTTCTTGCAGTTATTTACTGTATGCAGAAGAGTGGAATATATATTATTAGTACTTGATGTTGAAATATTAAAGAAATACTTATGCACTACACTGCTTATATCAAAAGAAGAGGTTCTTTATCTCAACATTACACAATCGTTGTGCCGAAGCTTTCACAAGATGAATAGCTATCTAAAGCTAGTTTGAGAATATGAAATCGAGTCGTGACACGCGAGTGAAGACTTGATTAAATCTTCCGAGTAAGACAGCATTGATACACCAAGAACATGAGAGTATAGCATTAGACAGAAAGTGGACGTCAGAGTGAAGAAATGTGATGCGATATCCCTCGCAGATTATTTGATCAGCACACAGTTTGGTTGCTTTGTAATGACCAGTGTTACTAATTTGATAGCGAAAACAGGACTACCGTAAATATTTTTTACCTAACCGTCTAAGGGAAGATGTCAAAAGAACCTAAAATCGATTCTTTATTTGTTTCTTCGACATGGGCCCAAGGGCCCACCTAAAACAACCCGCTGTACGATTCCAAAGCTATATGATTGTGATACCCTCGTCTTAATAAGGGAGAAGTAAATCCACGGTTTTTAAATGTTACGGCATTGTATAATGATAGTTAAGTTGCTCTAAAAGCACTGCTGATTCGTTTTTAAGACGTAGGTACGCAACACAAGAAACTGCGACCTCCGATTCATTGTTGAATTTGTTTACTAGCTCTAAGCCAATAGGAATAAGGCAATACATGGCGACGTCAATTGCTGGTTTCTAAATTTCACAAAATTTTTATACTGAGATAGGCCTCCATAGGCACTTTAGCCTTACCGGTCACCTCGAAATAGAACAGTCGAATTATTGGAACGCCTGTTGCACCCTGAACCACTAATTAAAAATCGAACATTCCCGTCCATCCTCAATATTATTTCTTTACTCGCCACATCACTTAGAATTTTATTTAAACTCTAATTATTGTCTTTTTGATACACTGTAGAATGCTATTAGAATGAAGTCATGTGACATTTCTGCTAACGTTCTCATTTTAATTTGATTTCTAGTGTTGCAGATGAATAATAGAAAAATCTTCACAAGCTGGGGATGTCTCCCCAATCGCAAGTGACCCATCAATTTGTCCACCATTTTAACGCGCTTTCTCTTTACTATACCTTATGAGCACACCGTGATTTTCAGCCTTTTTAAGCCAAGGACTTCTTGTTCTCCACGTCACTAGTTTTAAACTCGAATATTTCGAATTAGCATTTCTTAAGGACAATATGAGTTGCTGTACTTTTCCCATTTCAACCCGCAAGCTCACTTATTGATTTACTGCATGAAAACTGATTCCACTCGTTCTAATACAAGTATCATGGCGTATCTCGACATGTACTGTTATTATCTTTTTTATCTAATTGCATCCTGGTATCTACAATTAGTAATACCATAATTTCTGCAGAAAACCACAGTCGTCAACCGTGTAGATAAACCTTAAATCTTTTGCCATATAACAGTAATTTTTCTAGCAAATTTTAGAGTATGACAGCGTGTAAGTTGCAATTGAAAAATCCTAATCTCAGTACGCTTCTTATCAAATAATACTATGTATGGTTGGTTGTAGTGCATGCTAACTGCTTGCATTCGTTATGATAAGTGAACAACAGGTATCTCGACATTTCCTCTTAATAAAATATCTGAATCTTTCTATAACTTGGTAATGTAATGTTCTCTGAAAACAGTCTGAAGATTAGATCTAAGCACATATCTGTTTTTCGACTTTCTTCTTGCCAATGTTAACTGCTCTTAGTTGGACTGTGCAAGGAATGTACTCTAGGCAGTTTGCCATGATATTCCACTATATGCAGCTATCATCTATGCAGAATTCTACAGACGATTTGGTGCTAATATTTTTGTAAAGCAATTTACTTGGTGATCTAGGATGGCTCTCGTCCACGGTCATGGATATGCTCGCATACCTACCAGGCCTAATGATAGTCTGGTTCAGTGTTACAGATGAGTACACTTCGTAAACCTGAACTGCTGGTATTTAATCGGGTACATTTTGTGGAATAGCTTTCTGCTCTTGGGAAGATACCTTTGAGTCGATGGACAGGAGACACAAGCTCTATTCACAACAGCTAAATAAGGTAGTGTTGAATTTAATAAATATGATTACAGAAAATCTTGATTAGTGTGATAGATACGTAGCGTTATCAATATAGCATCTTAACGAAGTGAGTCAAAGTTGCAAAAGATGCATCTGATTTTTTTTATAGATGCAAGTTTAATTCTCAGGCTAATCGAAAGTTAATAGCAGTATCTATTACTTTCTTTGGTCACCGGGACGAGCAAGTACTCGAACACAATTACTAAGGGAAAAATTCAGGGCTTCTACTACAAGATGTGGAAAGTGAGCCTATGAAGTTTTATATCTTTCAGGTGCACTAAGTGAAAATCTCCAGATGTTACCTGACTACAAAAAAATTCTGTCAATTGATAAATTTGTTGATGTCTGTGTTCTACACCTTTTCTACCAGGCCTGTATAGCTTTTTTGTATCGCGACTCACTGCTTTAAACCGCTAGCTTTATAAATTCATCGTCCGGTCTTGTCTCACAGGCCAAGGGAAGCAGGCCTGTGTCTACAGGGTAATCAGGTACCTAATAACCTAAAAATCTCCTAATCGAGTTTCAGGCCAATAATCTGCCTGTGAATCCTAATAAGCTTACGACCATAAGTGTAATAACTGTTACGGAAAATTGTTAAGCTTTCTAGGCGTTCTGTCTGAAAAGCAGCTTGTAATAGTCGCAAATGAACAAGGTGCTGTGCAGTAAGGATTGACTATCCTTGTGTCGTTTATACCTAGGCAATAAGTATAAACCAACTGGATTCGACGTGTAGTAGAGCTTTTATTCTTACGCCCTCTTGGATAAAAATGTACACGGAGTTTTTGCATGTAAGGAATATCCAAACGTTGTTCTTTATTAAGATGTTAAACTTTACTTCCTTGTAGTAGAGTCGAAAACTAAACGGCAGTTACAAAATTTTAAGTGTCGTTGCAGATGGCAGAATCCTCGGAGTCAATCATCTGCTGTTGAACATCTTAACATATAAACAATCAAACAATAAACAATTGATATTAATTTACAATTGAATGATACTTTAGTACGCGAATGTGATATCTAAATGAATTAGGTTTTGGTCGATATCTTAAACGTGTGCTGCTGCGGTTTCGTTTTGTCTTTGGATACCAAGGCAGCTAGTGTTAAAAGATTCAAAAATAACTAAACAGAAGAATACCCTACCTTCATATTTTATAGCTTTTCCTTACACCTGCATTTAAAGTTTCATCAAGATCGTCTTCATGTCCATTTTTTTAGGTCTATGAGACGGGGACTATATCACAAAATAATAATCATAACTGATTGGATCAACAATTAATCCATTGTCAATGACATATTGGTTTTTTACAGCTGTTGTTCGTTAACATCTATATCATATTTTCTTCCGATCTGCCATTTCTACATGAATTCTCTTGGCAGAATGCACAAAACCTTGAATACTTCATATCGGCTCTTTTACACGAACATGTTTCACGTTCACAATCCTATCTTGCAGTCACTTTTTACTACAGGTAAGTAAGATTATCCGGCTGGAGCTGGTGGTAGGTGTGTGGGTGAACAGACCAACCTCTTTCGATTGGGTTTAGGCTTAGACCATATCGCTCCTGAAGTTGGAGGTACTTCCGAATAGAATGCTGCACAGCTACTGTGTTAGTAATTGGAAAAGTGGCCAGATTGCAGCTTTCTAACTACTTCCTTGATATATCTGATATGGCTTATACCAGGGAAAACATTTTTCCTTCTCCATACAGGTGAATAAGAAAGGTCTAACCTTACCACTTTGCCTGGATTCACATTCGGATGATTGAATACTCTAACTGGCACAATTCTTTTTCTTACTGAAGGAACTTGAAGCCTGCCAACTACTCACTCCTGAGTATAGCTGAGTTCGTGTTACAGCCTCTTGCATCATGAAAAAAGTGAAAGCAATTTTTTAATGACGTTAATATTTCTTTAAATTGATTTATTTCGTAGCATTACCTTTCAGGTCTGTTGTATGTGGCTGTAAGAGAATCAGCAACTGCTCATGATTTCTTCTACCAAGACGTATTGGTTTTTTACAGCTGCTGTTCGTTATCATCTATATCAGATTGTCTTCCAATCTCCCATTTTCAAATGAACTCCCTCGGCAAAAAGCACAAAACCTTGAATACTTCATTTCGGCTATTTTACACTAACATGTGGTTCGTTCACAATCCTATCTTGCAGTCACTTTTTATCTACAGGTAAGTAAGATTATCCGGTAGGAGCTGATGGTAGCTGTGTGGGTCTTTGGTTTTCACATATCCTCTTTCACACACCAGCTCTTTCGATTGGGTTCATGCTTAGACCATTTCGCTCATGGAATTGGAGGTACTTCCCAATTGAATGCTGCACAGCTGCTGTGTTAGTAATGGGAAAAGTGGCCATACTGGAGCTTTGTAACTACTTCCTTGTTATATCTGATATGGCTTATACCAGGGAGGGCATTTTTCCATCTCCATACAGGCGAATAAGGAATTTCTAACGTTACCACTTTGTCAGGATTTACATTTGGTTGGTTGAAGACTCTGTCTAACTTTCATAACTCCTCTTTATGAAGGAACTTGAAGGCTGCAAACTATTCACTCCTGAGTATAGCTGAGGTCGTGTCACAGCCTGTTGCATCATGGAAACAGTGAAAGCAACCTTTAAATGACAATAATGTTTCTTTAAATTTAATATTTTCGAAACATTTCCTTTCTGTTCTGTCATTGTGACTATGTGAAAGGCTATGTCAAAATGTGAAAATGGCTATGTGAAAATTAGCAACTGCGCATGAAGTCTGCTACCAATATTCTTCATGGATCAGAATCAAACCCTTCAACAGTTACAGATTTCCTGTTACTAGTTTCTTCTAATACCGTTGTCCATATACAGATACCTATCCTCCTTCGAAAACTGTTTGCATCATTTGAAGCCGTCTAGTATAGCTCTCCAAGTTTCTCAAGAATTGTCGTTGCTTCAATGGCAGATTTAAATTCGATCGTGGCAGATATTTCCAGAAAGCTCTTTTTCCTCCTTCGGCACTCTCCATGTCTAATTGTAATTTATATCCATAACATATAAGGTGAAAATGGAGTTTAACATGATTTAATTTGTTCTTAACGCAGAATTTAGTTGCCACTTTTAGTCCACACCAATACGTGTAGAAGGAACTTCCTTCTACCTGTGGGTTTTAAAACACAAGACAATACAGACTCTGCATATTCACCTCAGTCGAATTGACATTCTTGCGCATTTAGACATTATCACAGAAAGAAGGGGGCATTAGCTTAACATGTCGATCTGATGATGATTTGGAATACGATATGACCTTCTCTATATACTGCAGCCAATGTTCACGGTAATGTTAACAGTAACGGTTCTTAACTGAACATCTCCAATTTGTAACTAAAGTACAAAAAAAATTCTGTCAATTGATAATTTTGTTGATGTCTATGTTGTATATCTGTTCTACCAGGCCTGCCAACTATACACTGCTGAGTATATCTGATGTAATGTAACAGCCGGTTGCATCATAAACAAGTGAAAGCATTCTTTTAATGAGGCTTAAGTTTCTTTAAATTTATTAATTTCGTATCATTTCTTTTCAGCTCTGCTTGTACGAAGCCTTAAAAGAATCAGCAGCTGCTCATGAAGTCTTCTAGTAAGAGTCTTAGAACCTCTGAATCAGATTCATCAACAGCTACAGAATTCCCGTTTGTAGTTTCTTCCACTATTCTTGTCCATATAAAGCCATTGACACACCAAGAACATGAGTGTGTAGCATTAGAGGTGAAGAGGATGTCAGAATGACGAAATGTGATACAATATTCTTATTAACACAATTCTATCGTGATATCATTCTGGAACTTGGATATGGAGAATTTTCAACAAGAGATGCCTGTAGATATATTGTCAGAAGGTTGCCAACCAATAGTTTTACGTGAAATAAGAAAATTAAAAGAAAAGTGAATAACTCAGTGGTATTTCGAATCAATTTTTGACAGAAGGTGTGCGTCACGTGATCTCATCGAAAAGGTAAAGGTTAAAGTCGGTCATGTATGATATATCTTACTACCTTCATCATTTTATAATTTTTCTGCTAATTTGTGCCTTTCGTATCTATCCTGATGTGTAGAATGTGAAAACAGCATATTTTGTTCTGACATCGAAATATATATATACAGGGTGCAGCAAAATTAACCGTTGCAGAAGACAAGATAATATTTCGTTTTCAGGAAAATATAAACGTTTTCTATAATTAGGGTATTTTCTCTTTGTGTTACGTAAAAATACACATATTTGAACTTCGGATGTCATATGCAAGCAACATAGTGGTGTTTCAGGGAAGGGGTGTGCAGTAAAATATGCGTTATTTTGATAAAAACACATAAGTAGCACCAAAAATGGTAAAGAATAAGGTACTTGATATCAACCATAGGGATCCCGGTTTGGGACCTCTATGAAGGATGTTCCTGCACTGCAGTTTGAGCTTTATTTCGTGAAAATATGTTAAATAGTTCGGAAGATATAGATCAAAACAGATTATAATACACAACAATTCGTAACAATTCAATATGTACATATTGACATATGATATATTGTCAGAAGGTTGCCAACCAATAGTTTTACGTGAAATAAGAAAATTATAAGAAATGTGAATAACTCAGTGGTAATTCGAATCAATTTTTGACAGAAGGTGTGCGTCACGTGATCTCATCGAAAAGGTAAAGGTTAAAGTCGGTCATGTAGGATATATCTTACTACCTTCATCATTTTATAATTTTTCTGCTAATTTGTGCCTTTCGTATCTATCCTGATGTGTAGAATGTGAAAACAGCATATTTTGTTCTGACATCGAAATATATATACAGGGTGCAGCAAAATTAACCGTTGCAGAAGACAAGATAATATTTCGTTTTCAGGAAAATATAAACGTTTTCTATAATTAGGGTATTTTCTCTTTGTGTTACGTAAAAATACACATATTTGAACTTCGGATGTCATATGCAAGCAACATAGTGGTGTTTCAGGGAAGGGGTGTGCAGTGAAATATGCGTTATTTTGATAAAAACACAAAAGTAGTACCAAAAATGGTAAAGAATAAGGTACTTGATATCAACCATAGGGATCCCGGTTTGGGATCTCTATGAAAGATGTTCCTGCCCTGCAGTTTGAGCTTTATTTCGTGAAAATATGTTAAATAGTTCGGAAGATATAGATCAAAACAGATTGTAATACACAACAATTCGTAACAATTCAATATGTAAGTATCGACATATGATATATTGTCAGAAGGTTGCTAACCGACAGTTTTACGTGAAATAAAAAAATATATAAGAAAAGTGAATAACTCAGTGGTAATTCGAATAAATTTTTGAAAGAAGGTGCGCGTCATGTGATCTCATTGAAAAGGTAAGGGTTAAAGTCCTTCATGTATTATATATCTTGCTTACTTCATCATTTTATAATTTTTCTCCTAATTTGTGCCTTTCGTATCTATCCTGATGTGTTGAATATGAAAACAGCATATTTTGTTCTGACATCGAAATATATATAGAGGGTGCAGCAAAATTAACCGCTGCAGAAGACAAGATAATATTTCGTTTTCAGGAAAATATAAACGTTTTCTATAATTAGGGTATTTTCTTATTGCGTTACGTAAAAGTACACATATTTGAAATTCGGGTGTCGTATGCAAGCAACATAGTGGTGTGTCAGGAAAGGGATTTGCAGTTTTATTTTGAAAAAAACACAAAAGTAGTACCAAAAATGGTAAAGAATAAGGTACTTGATATCAACCATAGGGATCCCGGTTTGGGACCTCTATGAAGGATGTTCCTGCACTGCAGTTTGAGCTTTATTTCGTGAAAATATGTTAAATAGTTCGGAAGATATAGATCAAAACAGATTATAATACACAACAATTCGTAACAATTCAATATGTACATATTGACATATGATATATTGTCAGAAGGTTGCCAACCAATAGTTTTACGTGAAATAAGAAAATTATAAGAAATGTGAATAACTCAGTGGTAATTCGAATCAATTTTTGACAGAAGGTGTGCGTCACGTGATCTCATCGAAAAGGTAAAGGTTAAAGTCGGTCATGTAGGATATATCTTACTACCTTCATCATTTTATAATTTTTCTGCTAATTTGTGCCTTTCGTATCTATCCTGATGTGTAGAATGTGAAAACAGCATATTTTGTTCTGACATCGAAATATATATACAGGGTGCAGCAAAATTAACCGTTGCAGAAGACAAGATAATATTTCGTTTTCAGGAAAATATAAACGTTTTCTATAATTAGGGTATTTTCTCTTTGTGTTACGTAAAAATACACATATTTGAACTTCGGATGTCATATGCAAGCAACATAGTGGTGTTTCAGGGAAGGGGTGTGCAGTGAAATATGCGTTATTTTGATAAAAACACAAAAGTAGTACCAAAAATGGTAAAGAATAAGGTACTTGATATCAACCATAGGGATCCCGGTTTGGGATCTCTATGAAAGATGTTCCTGCACTGCAGTTTGAGCTTTATTTCGTGAAAATATGTTAAATAGTTCGGAAGATATAGATCAAAACAGATTGTAATACACAACAATTCGTAACAATTCAATATGTAAGTATCGACATATGATATATTGTCAGAAGGTTGCTAACCGACAGTTTTACGTGAAATAAAATAAATATATAAGAAAAGTTAATAACTCAGTGGTAATTCGAATAAATTTTTGAAAGAAGGTGCGCGTCATGTGATCTCATTGAAAAGGTAAGGGTTAAAGTCCTTCATGTATTATATATCTTGCTTACTTCATCATTTTATAATTTTTCTCCTAATTTGTGCCTTTCGTATCTATCCTGATGTGTTGAATATGAAAACAGCATATTTTGTTCTGACATCGAAATATATATAGAGGGTGCAGCAAAATTAACCGCTGCAGAAGACAAGATAATATTTCGTTTTCAGGAAAATATAAACGTTTTCTATAATTAGGGTATTTTCTCTTTGCGTTACGTAAAAGTACACATATTTGAAATTCGGGTGTCGTATGCAAGCAACATAGTGGTGTGTCAGGAAAGGGATTTGCAGTTTTATTTTGAAAAAAACACAAAAGTAGTACCAAAAATGGTAAAGAATAAGGTACTTGATATCAACCATAGGGATCCCGGTTTGGGATCTCTATGAAAGATGTGCCTGCACTGCAGTTTGAGCTTTATTTCGTGAAAATATGTTAAATAGTTCGGAAGATATAGATCAAAACAGATTATAATACACAACAATTCGTAACAATTCAATATGTACATATTGACATATGATATATTGTCAGAAGGTTGCTAACCGACAGTTTTACGTGAAATAAAAAAATATATAAGAAAAGTGAATAACTCAGTGGTAATTCGAATCAATTTTTGAAAGAAGGTGCGCGTCATGTGATCTCATTGAAAAGGTAAGGGTTAAAGTCCTTCATGAATTATATATCTTGCTTACTTCATCATTTTATAATTTTTCTGCTAATTTGTGCCTTTCGTATCTATCCTGATGTGTTGAATATGAAAACAGCATATTTTGTTCTGACATCGAAATATATATACAGGGTGCAGCAAAATTAACAGTTGCAGAAGACAAGATAATATTTCGTTTTCAGGAAAATATAAACGTTTTCTATAATTAGGGTATTTTCTCTTTGTGTTACGTAAAAATACACATATTTGAACTTCGGGTGTCATATGCAAGCAACATAGTGGTGTGTCAAGTAAGGGGTTTGCAGTGAAATATACGTTATTTTGAAAAAAACACAAAAGTAGTACCAAAAATGGTAAAGAATAAGGTACTTGATATCAACCATAGGGATCCCGGTTTGGGATCTCTATGAATGATGTGCTTGCACTGCAGTTTGATCTTTATTTCGTGAAAATATGTTAAACAGTTATGAAGATATAGATCAAAACAGATTATAATACGCAACAATTCGTAACAATTCAATATGTACATATTGACATATGATATATTGTCAGAAGGTTGCTAACCGACAGTTTTACGTGAAATAAAAAAAATATAAGAAAAGTGAATAACTGATTTGTAATTCGAATCAATTTTTGACAGAAGGTGCGCGTCATGTGATCTCATTGAAAAGGTAAGGGTTAAAGTCATTCATGTATTATATATCTTGCTTACTTCATCATTTTATAATTTTTCTGCTAATTTGTGCCTTTCGTATCTATCCTGATGTGTTGAATATGAAAACAGCATATTTTGTTCTGACATCGAAATATATATACAGGGTGCAGCAAAATTTACCGCTGCATGAGACAAGATAATATTTCGTTTTCTGGAAAATATAAACGTTTTCTATAATTAGGGTATTTTCTCTTTGCGTTACGTAAAAGTACACATATTTGAACTTCGGGTGTCATATGCAAGCAACATAGTGGTGTGTCAGGAAAGGGATTTGCAGTTTTATTTTGAAAAAAAAAACACAAAAGTAGTACCAAAAATGGTAAAGAATAAGGTACTTGATATCAACCATAGGGATTCCGGTTTGGGGTGTTTATGAAAGATGTGCCTGCACTGCAGTTTGAGCTGAATTTCGTGAAAATATGTTAAATAGTTATGAAGATAGATACCAAAACAGATTATAATACACAACAATTCGTAACAATTCAATATGTAACTATTGACATATGATATATTGTCAGAAGGTTGCCAACCAATAGTTTTACGTGAAATAAGAAAATTAAAAGAAAAGTGAATAACTCAGTGGTATTTCGAATCAATTTTTGACAGAAGGTGTGCGTCACGTGATCTCATCGAAAAGGTAAAGGTTAAAGTCGGTCATGTAGGATATATCTTACTACCTTCATCATTTTATAATTTTTCTCCTAATTTGTGCCTTTCGTATCTATCCTGATGTGTTGAATATGAAAACAGCATATTTTGTTCTGACATCGAAATATATATACAGGGTGCAGCAAAATTTACCGCTGCATGAGACAAGATAATATTTCGTTTTCTGGAAAATATAAACGTTTTCTATAATTAGGGTATTTTCTCTTTTCGTTACGTAAAAGTACACATATTTGAACTTCGGGTGTCATATGCAAGCAACATAGTGGTGTGTCAGGAAAGGGATTTGCAGTTTTATTTTGAAAAAAAAACACAAAAGAAGTACCAAAAATGGTAAAGAATAAGGTACTTGATATCAACCATAGGGATTCCGGTTTGGGGTGTCTATGAAAGATGTGCCTGCACTGCAGTTTGAGCTGAATTTCGTGAAAATATGTTAAATAGTTATGAAGATAGATACCAAAACAGATTATAATACACAACAATTCGTAACAATTCAATATGTAACTATTGACATATGATATATTGTCAGAAGGTTGCCAACCAATAGTTTTACGTGAAATAAGAAAATTAAAAGAAAAGTGAATAACTCAGTGGTATTTCGAATCAATTTTTGACAGAAGGTGTGCGTCACGTGATCTCATCGAAAAGGTAAAGGTTAAAGTCAGTCATGTAGGATATATCTTACTACCTTCATCATTTTATAATTTTTCTGCTAATTTGTGCCTTTCGTATCTATCTTGATGTGTAGAATGTGAAAACAGCATATTTATTCTGACATCGAAATATATATACAGGGTGCAGCAAAATTAACCGTTGCAGAAGACAAGATAATATTTCTTTTTAAGCAAATATAAACGTTTTCTATAATTAGGGTATTTTCTCTTTGTGTTACGTAAAAATACACATATTTGAACTTCGGATGTCATATGCAAGCAACATAGTGGTGTTTCAGGGAAGGGGTGTGCAGTGAAATATGCGTTATTTTGATAAAAACACAAAAGTAGTACTAAAAATGGTAAAGAATAAGGTACTTGATATCAACCATAGGGATCCCGGTTTGGGATCTCTATGAAAGATGTGCCTGCACTGCAATTTGAGCTTTATTTCGTGAAAATATGTTAAATAGTTCGGAAGATATAGATCAAAACAGATTATAATACACAACAATTCGTAACAATTCAATATGTACATATTGACATATGATATATTGTCAGAAGGTTGCTAACCGACAGTTTTACGTGAAATAAAAAAATATATAAGAAAAGTGAATAACTCAGTGGTAATTCGAATAAATTTTTGAAAGAAGGTGCGCGTCATGTGATCTCATTGAAAAGGTAAGGGCTAAAGTCCTTCATGTATTATATATCTTGCTTACTTCATCATTTTATAATTTTTCTCCTAATTTGTGCCTTTCGTATCTATCCTGATGTGTTGAATATGAAAACAGCATATTTTGTTCTGACATCGAAATATATATAGAGGGTGCAGCAAAATTAACCGCTGCAGAAGACAAGATAATATTTCGTTTTCAGGAAAATATAAACGTTTTCTATAATTAGGGTATTTTCTCTTTGCGTTACGCAAAAGTACACATATTTGAAATTCGGGTGTCGTATGCAAGCAACATAGTGGTGTGTCAGGAAAGGGATTTGCAGTTTTATTTTGAAAAAAACACAAAAGTAGTACCAAAAATGGTAAAGAATAAGGTACTTGATATCAACCATAGGGATCCCGGTTTGGGATCTCTATGAAAGATGTGCCTGCACTGCAGTTTGAGCTTTATTTCGTGAAAATATGTTAAATAGTTCGGAAGATATAGATCAAAACAGATTATAATACACAACAATTCGTAACAATTCAATATGTACATATTGACATATGATATATTGTCAGAAGGTTGCTAACCGACAGTTTTACGTGAAATAAAAAAATATATAAGAAAAGTGAATAACTCAGTGGTAATTCGAATCAATTTTTGAAAGAAGGTGCGCGTCATGTGATCTCATTGAAAAGGTAAGGGTTAAAGTCCTTCATGAATTATATATCTTGCTTACTTCATCATTTTATAATTTTTCTGCTAATTTGTGCCTTTCGTATCTATCCTGATGTGTTGAATATGAAAACAGCATATTTTGTTCTGACATCGAAATATATATACAGGGTGCAGCAAAATTAACAGTTGCAGAAGACAAGATAATATTTCGTTTTCAGGAAAATATAAACGTTTTCTATAATTAGGGTATTTTCTCTTTGTGTTACGTAAAAATACACATATTTGAACTTCGGGTGTCATATGCAAGCAACATAGTGGTGTGTCAAGTAAGGGGTTTGCAGTGAAATATGCGTTATTTTGAAAAAAACACAAAAGTAGTACCAAAAATGGTAAAGAATAAGGTACTTGATATCAACCATAGGGATCCCGGTTTGGGATCTCTATGAATGATGTGCTTGCACTGCAGTTTGATCTTTATTTCGTGAAAATATGTTAAACAGTTATGAAGATATAGATCAAAACAGATTATAATACGCAACAATTCGTAACAATTCAATATGTACATATTGACATATGATATATTGTCAGAAGGTTGCTAACCGACAGTTTTACGTGAAATAAAAAAAATATAAGAAAAGTGAATAACTGATTTGTAATTCGAATCAATTTTTGACAGAAGGTGCGCGTCATGTGATCTCATTGAAAAGGTAAGGGTTAAAGTCATTCATGTATTATATATCTTGCTTACTTCATCATTTTATAATTTTTCTGCTAATTTGTGCCTTTCGTATCTATCCTGATGTGTTGAATATGAAAACAGCATATTTTGTTCTGACATCGAAATATATATACAGGGTGCAGCAAAATTTACCGCTGCATGAGACAAGATAATATTTCGTTTTCTGGAAAATATAAACGTTTTCTATAATTAGGGTATTTTCTCTTTGCGTTACGTAAAAGTACACATATTTGAACTTCGGGTGTCATATGCAAGCAACATAGTGGTGTGTCAGGAAAGGGATTTGCAGTTTTATTTTGAAAAAAAAACACAAAAGTAGTACCAAAAATGGTAAAGAATAAGGTACTTGATATCAACCATAGGGATTCCGGTTTGGGGTGTCTATGAAAGATGTACCTGCACTGCAGTTTGAGCTGAATTTCGTGAAAATATGTTAAATAGTTATGAAGATAGATACCAAAACAGATTATAATACACAACAATTCGTAACAATTCAATATGTAACTATTGACATATGATATATTGTCAGAAGGTTGCCAACCAATAGTTTTACGTGAAATAAGAAAATTAAAAGAAAAGTGAATAACTCAGTGGTATTTCGAATCAATTTTTGACAGAAGGTGTGCGTCACGTGATCTCATCGAAAAGGTAAAGGTTAAAGTCGGTCATGTAGGATATATCTTACTACCTTCATCATTTTATAATTTTTCTGCTAATTTGTGCCTTTCGTATCTATCCTGATGTGTAGAATGTGAAAACAGCATATTTTGTTCTGACATCGAAATATATATATACAGGGTGCAGCAAAATTAACCGTTGCAGAAGACAAGATAATATTTCGTTTTCAGGAAAATATAAACGTTTTCTATAATTAGGGTATTTTCTCTTTGTGTTACGTAAAAATACACATATTTGAACTTCGGATGTCATATGCAAGCAACATAGTGGTGTTTCAGGGAAGGGGTGTGCAGTAAAATATGCGTTATTTTGATAAAAACACATAAGTAGCACCAAAAATGGTAAAGAATAAGGTACTTGATATCAACCATAGGGATCCCGGTTTGGGACCTCTATGAAGGATGTTCCTGCACTGCAGTTTGAGCTTTATTTCGTGAAAATATGTTAAATAGTTCGGAAGATATAGATCAAAACAGATTATAATACACAACAATTCGTAACAATTCAATATGTAACTATTGACATATGATATATTGTCAGAAGGTTGCCAACCAATAGTTTTACGTGAAATAAGAAAATTATAAGAAATGTGAATAACTCAGTGGTAATTCGAATCAATTTTTGACAGAAGGTGTGCGTCACGTGATCTCATCGAAAAGGTAAAGGTTAAAGTCGGTCATGTAGGATATATCTTACTACCTTCATCATTTTATAATTTTTCTGCTAATTTGTGCCTTTCGTATCTATCCTGATGTGTAGAATGTGAAAACAGCATATTTTGTTCTGACATCGAAATATATATACAGGGTGCAGCAAAATTAACCGTTGCAGAAGACAAGATAATATTTCGTTTTCAGGAAAATATAAACGTTTTCTATAATTAGGGTATTTTCTCTTTGTGTTACGTAAAAATACACATATTTGAACTTCGGATGTCATATGCAAGCAACATAGTGGTGTTTCAGGGAAGGGGTGTGCAGTGAAATATGCGTTATTTTGATAAAAACACAAAAGTAGTACCAAAAATGGTAAAGAATAAGGTACTTGATATCAACCATAGGGATCCCGGTTTAAGATCTCTATGAAAGATGTTCCTGCACTGCAGTTTGAGCTTTATTTCGTGAAAATATGTTAAATAGTTCGGAAGATATAGATCAAAACAGATTGTAATACACAACAATTCGTAACAATTCAATATGTAAGTATCGACATATGATATATTGTCAGAAGGTTGCTAACCGACAGTTTTACGTGAAATAAAAAAATATATAAGAAAAGTGAATAACTCAGTGGTAATTCGAATCAATTTTTGAAAGAAGGTGCGCGTCAAGTGATCTCATTTAAAAGGTAAGGGTTAAAGTCCTTCATGTATTATATATCTTGCTTACTTCATCATTTTATAATTTTTCTCCTAATTTGTGCCTTTCGCATCTATCCTGATGTGTTGAATATGAAAACAGCATATTTTGTTCTGACATCGAAATATATATAGAGGGTGCAGCAAAATTAACCACTGCAGAAGACAAGATAATATTTCGTTTTCAGGAAAATATAAACGTTTTCTATAATTAGGGTATTTTCTCTTTGCGTTACGTAAAAGTACACATATTTGAACTTCGGGTGTCGTATGCAAGCAACATAGTGGTGTGTCAGGAAAGGGATTTGCAGTTTTATTTTGAAAAAAACACAAAAGTAGTACCAAAAATGGTAAAGAATAAGGTACTTGATATCAACCATAGGGATCCCGGTTTGGGATCTCTATGAAAGATGTGCCTGCACTGCAGTTTGAGCTTTATTTCGTGAAAATATGTTAAATAGTTCGGAAGATATAGATCAAAACAGATTATAATACACAACAATTCGTAACAATTCAATATGTACATATTGACATATGATATATTGTCAGAAGGTTGCTAACCGACAGTTTTACGTGAAATAAAAAAATATATAAGAAAAGTGAATAACTCAGTGGTAATTCGAATCAATTTTTGAAAGAAGGTGCGCGTCATGTGATCTCATTGAAAAGGTAAGGGTTAAAGTCCTTCATGAATTATATATCTTGCTTACTTCATCATTTTATAATTTTTCTGCTAATTTGTGCCTTTCGTATCTATCCTGATGTGTTGAATATGAAAACAGCATATTTTGTTCTGACATCGAAATATATATACAGGGTGCAGCAAAATTAACAGTTGCAGAAGACAAGATAATATTTCGTTTTCAGGAAAATATAAACGTTTTCTATAATTAGGGTATTTTCTCTTTGTGTTACGTAAAAATACACATATTTGAACTTCGGGTGTCATATGCAAGCAACATAGTGGTGTGTCAAGTAAGGGGTTTGCAGTGAAATATGCGTTATTTTGAAAAAAACACAAAAGTAGTACCAAAAATGGTAAAGAATAAGGTACTTGATATCAACCATAGGGATCCCGGTTTGGGATCTCTATGAAAGATGTGCCTGCACTGCAGTTTGATCTTTATTTCGTGAAAATATGTTAAACAGTTATGAAGATATAGATCAAAACAGATTATAATACGCAACAATTCGTAACAATTCAATATGTACATATTGACATATGATATATTGTCAGAAGGTTGCTAACCGACAGTTTTACGTGAAATAAAAAAAATATAAGAAAAGTGAATAACTGATTTGTAATTCGAATCAATTTTTGACAGAAGGTGCGCGTCATGTGATCTCATTGAAAAGGTAAGGGTTAAAGTCATTCATGTATTATATATCTTGCTTACTTCATCATTTTATAATTTTTCTGCTAATTTGTGCCTTTCGTATCTATCCTGATGTGTTGAATATGAAAACAGCATATTTTGTTCTGACATCGAAATATATATACAGGGTGCAGCAAAATTTACCGCTGCATGAGACAAGATAATATTTCGTTTTCTGGAAAATATAAACGTTTTCTATAATTAGGGTATTTTCTCTTTGCGTTACGTAAAAGTACACATATTTGAACTTCGGGTGTCATATGCAAGCAACATAGTGGTGTGTCAGGAAAGGGATTTGCAGTTTTATTTTGAAAAAAAAAAACACAAAAGTAGTACCAAAAATGGTAAAGAATAAGGTACTTGATATCAACCATAGGGATTCCGGTTTGGGGTGTCTATGAAAGATGTGCCTGCACTGCAGTTTGAGCTGAATTTCGTGAAAATATGTTAAATAGTTATGAAGATAGATACGAAAACAGATTATAATACACAACAATTCGTAACAATTCAATATGTAACTATTGACATATGATATATTGTCAGAAGGTTGCCAACCAATAGTTTTACGTGAAATAAGAAAATTAAAAGAAAAGTGAATAACTCAGTGGTATTTCGAATCAATTTTTGACAGAAGGTGTGCGTCACGTGATCTCATCGAAAAGGTAAAGGTTAAAGTCGGTCATGTAGGATATATCTTACTACCTTCATCATTTTATAATTTTTCTGCTAATTTGTGCCTTTCGTATCTATCCTGATGTGTAGAATGTGAAAACAGCATATTTTGTTCTGACATCGAAATATATATACAGGGTGCAGCAAAATTAACCGTTGCAGAAGACAAGATAATATTTCGTTTTCAGGAAAATATAAACGTTTTCTATAATTAGGGTATTTTCTCTTTGTGTTACGTAAAAATACACATGTTTGAACTTCGGATGTCATATGCAAGCAACATAGTGGTGTTTCAGGGAAGGGGTGTGCAGTGAAATATGCGTTATTTTGATAAAAACACAAAAGTAGTACCAAAAATGGTAAAGAATAAGGTACTTGATATCAACCATAGGGATCCCGGTTTGGGATCTCTATGAAAGATGTGCCTGCACTGCAGTTTGAGCTTTATTTCGTGAAAATATGTTAAATAGTTCGGAAGATACAGATCAAAACATATTATAATACACAACAATTCGTAACAATTCAATATGTACATATTGACATATGATATATTGTCAGAAGGTTGCCAACCAATAGTTTTACGTGAAATAAGAAAATTATAAGAAATGTGAATAACTGAGTGGTAATTGGAATCAATTTTTGACAGAAGGTGCGCGTCATGTGATCTCATTGAAAAGGTAAGGGTTAAAGTCATTCATGTATTATATATCTTGCTTACTTCATCATTTTATAATTTTTCTGCTAATTTGTGCCTTTCGTATCTATCCTGATGTGTTGAATATGAAAACAGCATATTTTGTTCTGACATCGAAATATATATACAGGGTGCAGCAAAATTTACCGCTGCATGAGACAAGATAATATTTCGTTTCCTGGAAAATATAAACGTTTTCTATAATTAGGGTATTTTCTCTTTGCGTTACGTAAAAGTACACATATTTGAACTTCGGGTGTCATATGCAAGCAACATAATGGTGTGTCAGGAAAGGGATTTGCAGTTTTATTTTGAAAAAAACACAAAAGTAGTACCAAAAATGGTAAAGAATAAGGTACTTGATATCAACCATAGGGATCCCGGTTTGGGATCTCTATGAAAGATGTGCCTGCACTGCAGTTTGAACTTTATTTCGTGAAAATATGTTAATTAGTTCGGAAGATATAGATCAAAACAGATTGTAATACACAACAATTCGTAACAATTCAATATGTAAGTATCGACATATGATATATTGTCAGAAGGTTGCCAACCAACAGTTTTACGTGAAATAAGAAAATTATAAGAAAAGTGAATAACTCAGTGGTAATTCGAATCAATTTTTGACAGAAGGTGTGCGTCACGTGATCTCATCGAAAAGGTAAGGGGTAAAGTCGTTCATGTAGAATATATCTTACTACCTTCATCATTTTATAATTTTTCTGCTAATTTGTGCCTTTCGTGTCTGTCCTGATGTGTAGAATGTGGAAACAGCATATTTTGTTCTGACATCGAAATATATATACAGGGTGCAGCAAAATTAACCGTTGCAGAAGACAAGATAATATTTCGTTTTCAGGAAAATATAAACGTTTTCTATAATTAGGGTATTTTCTCTTTGTGTTACGTAAAAATACACATATTTTAACTTCGGGTGTCATATGCAAGCAACATAGTGGTGTGTCAGGGAAGGGGTGTGCAGTGAAATATGCGTTATTTTGATAAAAACACAAAAGTAGTACCAAAAATGGTAAAGAATAAGGTGTTTGATATCAACCATAGGGATCCCGGTTTGGGATCTCTATGAAAGATGTTCCTGCACTGCAGTTTGAGCTTTATTTCGTGAAAATATGTTAAATAGTTCGGAAGATATAGATCAAAACAGATTATAATACACAACAATTCGTAACAATTCAATATGTACATATTGACATATGATATATTGTCAGAAGGTTGCCAACCAATAGTTTTACGTGAAATAAGAAAATTATAAGAAATGTGAATAACTCAGTGGTAATTCGAATCAATTTTTGACAGAAGGTGTGCGTCTTGTGATCTCATCGAAAAGGTAAAGGATAAAGTCGGTCATGTAGGATATATCTTACTACCTTCATCATTTTATAATTTTTCTGCTAATTTGTGCCTTTCGTATCTATCCTGATGTGTAGAATGTGAAAACAGCATATTTTGTTCTGACATCGAAATATATATACAGGGTGCAGCAAAATTAACCGTTGCAGAAGACAAGATAATATTTCGTTTTCAGGAAAATATAAACGTTTTCTATAATTAGGGTATTTTCTCTTTGTGTTACGTAAAAATACACATATTTGAACTTCGGATGTCATATGCAAGCAACATAGTGGTGTTTCAGGGAAGGGGTGTGCAGTGAAATATGCGTTATTTTGATAAAAACACAAAAGTAGTACCAAAAATGGTAAAGAATAAGGTACTTGATGTCAACCATAGGGATCCCGGTTTGGGATCTCTATGAAAGATATGCCTGCACTGCAGTTTGAGCTTTATTTCGTGAAAATATGTTAAATAGTTCGGAAGATATAGATCAAAACAGATTATAATACACAACAATTCGTAACAATTCAATATGTACATATTGACATATGATATATTGTCAGAAGGTTGCTAACCGACAGTTTTACGTGAAATAAAAAAATATATAAGAAAAGTGAATAACTCAGTGGTAATTCGAATCAATTTTTGAAAGAAGGTGCGCGTCATGTGATCTCATTGAAAAGGTAAGGGTTAAAGTCCTTCATGTATTATATATCTTGCTTACTTCATCATTTTATAATTTTTCTCCTAATTTGTGCCTTTCGTATCTATCCTGATGTGTTGAATATGAAAACAGCATATTTTGTTCTGACATCGAAATATATATACAGGGTGCAGCAAAATTAACCGGTGCAGAAGACAAGATATTATTTCGTTTTCAGGAAAATATAAACGTTTTCTATAATTAGGGTATTTTCTCTTTGCGTTACGTAAAAGTACACATATTTGAACTTCGGGTGTCATATGCAAGCAACATAGTGGTGTGTCAGGAAAGGGATTTGCAGTTTTATTTTGAAAAAAACACAAAAGTAGTACCAAAAATTGTAAAGAATAAGGTACTTGATATCAACCATAGGGATCCCGGTTTGGGATCTCTATGAAAGATGTGCCTGCACTGCAGTTTGAGCTTTATTTCGTGAAAATATGTTAAACAGTTATGAAGATATAGATCAAAACAGATTATAATACGCAACAATTCGTAACAATTCAATATGTACATATTGACATATGATATATTGTCAGAAAGTTGCTAACCGACAGTTTTACGTGAAATAAAAAAAATATAAGAAAAGTGAATAACTGATTTGTAATTCGAATCAATTTTTCACAGAAGGTGCGCGTCATGTGATCTCATTGAAAAGGTAAGGGTTAGAGTCATTCATGTATTATATATCTTGCTTACTTCATCATTTTATAATTTTTCTGCTAATTTGTGCCTTTCGTATCTATCCTGATGTGTTGAATATGAAAACAGCATATTTTGTTCTGACATCGAAATATATATACAGGGTGCAGCAAAATTTACCGCTGCATGAGACAAGATAATATTTCGTTTTTTGGAAAATATAAACGTTTTCTATAATTAGGGTATTTTCTCTTTGCGTTACGTAAAAGTACACATATTTGAACTTCGGTTGTCATATGCAAGCAACATAGTGGTGTGTCAGGAAAGGGATTTGCAGTTTTATTTTGAAAAAAACACAAAAGTAGTACCAAAAATGGTAAAGAATAAGGTACTTGATATCAACCATAGGGATCCCGGTTTGGGATCGCTATGAAAGATGTGCCTGCACTGCAGTTTGAACTTTATTTCGTGAAAATATGTTAATTAGTTCGGAAGATATAGATCAAAACAGATTGTAATACACAACAATTCGTAACAATTCAATATGTAAGTATCGACATATGATATATTGTCAGAAGGTTGCCAACCAACAGTTTTACGTGAAATAAGAAAATTATAAGAAAAGTGAATAACTCAGTGGTAATTCGAATCAATTTTTGACAGAAGGTGTGCGTCACGTGATCTCATCGAAAAGGTAAGGGTTAAAGTCGTTCATGTAGAATATATCTTACTACCTTCATCATTTTATAATTTTTCTGCTAATTTGTGCCTTTCGTGTCTGTCCTGATGTGTAGAATGTGAAAACAGCATATTTTGTTCTGACATCGAAATATATATACAGGGTGCAGCAAAATTAACCGTTGCAGAAGACAAGATAATATTTCGTTTTCAGGAAAATATAAACGTTTTCTATAATTAGGGTATTTTCTCTTTGTGTTACGTAAAAATACACATATTTTAACTTCGGGTGTCATATGCAAGCAACATAGTGGTGTGTCAGGGAAGGGGTGTGCAGTGAAATATGCGTTATTTTGATAAAAACACAAAAGTAGTACCAAAAATGGTAAAGAATAAGGTACTTGATATCAACCATAGGGATTCCGGTTTTTGGTGTCTATGAAACATGTGCCTGCACTGCAGTTTGAGCTGAATTTCGTGAAAATATGTTAAATAGTTATGAAGATAGATACCAAAACAGATTATAATACACAACAATTCGTAACAATTCAATATGTAACTATTGACATATGATATATTGTCAGAAGGTTGCCAACCAATAGTTTTACGTGAAATAAGAAAATTAAAAGAAAAGTGAATAACTCAGTGGTATTTCGAATCAATTTTTGACAGAAGGTGTGCGTCACGTGATCTCATCGAAAAGGTAAAGGTTAAAGTCGGTCATGTAGGATATATCTTACTACCTTCATCATTTTATAATTTTTCTGCTAATTTGTGCCTTTCGTGTCTGTCCTGATGTGTAGAATGTGAAAACAGCATATTTTGTTCTGACATCGAAATATATATACAGGGTGCAGCAAAATTAACCGTTGCAGAAGACAAGATAATATTTCGTTTTCAGGAAAATATAAACGTTTTCTATAATTAGGGTATTTTCTCTTTGTGTTACGTAAAAATACACATATTTTAACTTCGGGTGTCATATGCAAGCAACATAGTGGTGTGTCAGGGAAGGGGTGTGCAGTGAAATATGCGTTATTTTGATAAAAACACAAAAGTAGTACCAAAAATGGTAAAGAATAAGGTGTTTGATATCAACCATAGGGATCCCGGTTTGGGATCTCTATGAAAGATGTTCCTGCACTGCAGTTTGAGCTTTATTTCGTGAAAATATGTTAAATAGTTCGGAAGATATAGATCAAAACAGATTATAATACACAACAATTCGTAACAATTCAATATGTACATATTGACATATGATATATTGTCAGAAGGTTGCCAACCAATAGTTTTACGTGAAATAAGAAAATTATAAGAAATGTGAATAACTCAGTGGTAATTCGAATCAATTTTTGACAGAAGGTGTGCGTCTTGTGATCTCATCGAAAAGGTAAAGGATAAAGTCGGTCATGTAGGATATATCTTACTACCTTCATCATTTTATAATTTTTCTGCTAATTTGTGCCTTTCGTATCTATCCTGATGTGTAGAATGTGAAAACAGCATATTTTGTTCTGACATCGAAATATATATACAGGGTGCAGCAAAATTAACCGTTGCAGAAGACAAGATAATATTTCGTTTTCTGGAAAATATAAACGTTTTCTATAATTAGGGTATTTTCTCTTTGTGTTACGTAAAAATACACATATTTGAACTTCGGATGTCATATGCAAGCAACATAGTGGTGTTTCAGGGAAGGGGTGTGCAGTGAAATATGCGTTATTTTGATAAAAACACAAAAGTAGTACCAAAAATGGTAAAGAATAAGGTACTTGATGTCAACCATAGGGATCCCGGTTTGGGATCTCTATGAAAGATGTTCCTGCACTGCAGTTTGAGCTTTATTTCGTGAAAATATGTTAAATAGTTCGGAAGATATAGATCAAAACAGATTATAATACACAACAATTCGTAACAATTCAATATGTACATATTGACATATGATATATTGTCAGAAGGTTGCTAACCGACAGTTTTACGTGAAATAAAAAAATATATAAGAAAAGTGAATAACTCAGTGGTAATTCGAATCAATTTTTGAAAGAAGGTGCGCGTCATGTGATCTCATTGAAAAGGTAAGGGTTAAAGTCCTTCATGTATTATATATCTTGCTTACTTCATCATTTTATAATTTTTCTCCTAATTTGTGCCTTTCGTATCTATCCTGATGTGTTGAATATGAAAACAGCATATTTTGTTCTGACATCGAAATATATATACAGGGTGCAGCAAAATTAACCGGTGCAGAAGACAAGATATTATTTCGTTTTCAGGAAAATATAAACGTTTTCTATAATTAGGGTATTTTCTCTTTGCGTTACGTAAAAGTACACATATTTGAACTTCGGGTGTCATATGCAAGCAACATAGTGGTGTGTCAGGAAAGGGATTTGCAGTTTTATTTTGAAAAAAACACAAAAGTAGTACCAAAAATTGTAAAGAATAAGGTACTTGATATCAACCATAGGGATCCCGGTTTGGGATCTCTATGAAAGATGTGCCTGCACTGCAGTTTGAGCTTTATTTCGTGAAAATATGTTAAACAGTTATGAAGATATAGATCAAAACAGATTATAATACGCAACAATTCGTAACAATTCAATATGTACATATTGACATATGATATATTGTCAGAAAGTTGCTAACCGACAGTTTTACGTGAAATAAAAAAAATATAAGAAAAGTGAATAACTGATTTGTAATTCGAATCAATTTTTGACAGAAGGTGCGCGTCATGTGATCTCATTGAAAAGGTAAGGGTTAGAGTCATTCATGTATTATATATCTTGCTTACTTCATCATTTTATAATTTTTCTGCTAATTTGTGCCTTTCGTATCTATCCTGATGTGTTGAATATGAAAACAGCATATTTTGTTCTGACATCGAAATATATATACAGGGTGCAGCAAAATTTACCGCTGCATGAGACAAGATAATATTTCGTTTTTTGGAAAATATAAACGTTTTCTATAATTAGGGTATTTTCTCTTTGCGTTACGTAAAAGTACACATATTTGAACTTCGGTTGTCATATGCAAGCAACATAGTGGTGTGTCAGGAAAGGGATTTGCAGTTTTATTTTGAAAAAAACACAAAAGTAGTACCAAAAATGGTAAAGTATAAGGTACTTGATATCAACCATAGGGATCCCGGTTTGGGATCGCTATGAAAGATGTGCCTGCACTGCAGTTTGAACTTTATTTCGTGAAAATATGTTAATTAGTTCGGAAGATATAGATCAAAACAGATTGTAATACACAACAATTCGTAACAATTCAATATGTAAGTATCGACATATGATATATTGTCAGAAGGTTGCCAACCAACAGTTTTACGTGAAATAAGAAAATTATAAGAAAAGTGAATAACTCAGTGGTAATTCGAATCAATTTTTGACAGAAGGTGTGCGTCACGTGATCTCATCGAAAAGGTAAGGGTTAAAGTCGTTCATGTAGAATATATCTTACTACCTTCATCATTTTATAATTTTTCTGCTAATTTGTGCCTTTCGTGTCTGTCCTGATGTGTAGAATGTGAAAACAGCATATTTTGTTCTGACATCGAAATATATATACAGGGTGCAGCAAAATTAACCGTTGCAGAAGACAAGATAATATTTCGTTTTCAGGAAAATATAAACGTTTTCTATAATTAGGGTATTTTCTCTTTGTGTTACGTAAAAATACACATATTTTAACTTCGGGTGTCATATGCAAGCAACATAGTGGTGTGTCAGGGAAGGGGTGTGCAGTGAAATATGCGTTATTTTGATAAAAACACAAAAGTAGTACCAAAAATGGTAAAGAATAAGGTACTTGATATCAACCATAGGGATTCCGGTTTTTGGTGTCTATGAAACATGTGCCTGCACTGCAGTTTGAGCTGAATTTCGTGAAAATATGTTAAATAGTTATGAAGATAGATACCAAAACAGATTATAATACACAACAATTCGTAACAATTCAATATGTAACTATTGACATATGATATATTGTCAGAAGGTTGCCAACCAATAGTTTTACGTGAAATAAGAAAATTAAAAGAAAAGTGAATAACTCAGTGGTATTTCGAATCAATTTTTGACAGAAGGTGTGCGTCACGTGATCTCATCGAAAAGGTAAAGGTTAAAGTCGGTCATGTAGGATATATCTTACTACCTTCATCATTTTATAATTTTTCTGCTAATTTGTGCCTTTCGTATCTATCCTGATGTGTAGAATGTGAAAACAGCATATTTTGTTCTGACATCGAAATATATATACAGGGTGCAGCAAAATTAACCGTTGCAGAAGACAAGATAATATTTCGTTTTCAGGAAAATATAAACGTTTTCTATAATTAGGGTATTTTCTCTTTGTGTTACGTAAAAATACACATATTTGAACTTCGGATGTCATATGCAAGCAACATAGTGGTGTTTCAGGGAAGGGGTGTGCAGTGAAATATGCGTTATTTTGATAAAAACACATAAGTAGTACCAAAAATGGTAAAGAATAAGGTACTTGATATCAACCATAGGGATCCCGGTTTGGGATCTCTATGAAAGATGTGCCTGCACTGCAGTTTGAGCTTTATTTCGTGAAAATATGTTAAATAGTTCGGAAGATATAGATCAAAACAGATTATAATACACAACAATTCGTAACAATTCAATATGTACATATTGACATATGATATATTGTCAGAAGGTTGCTAACCGACAGTTTTACGTGAAATAAAAAAATATATAAGAAAAGTGAATAACTCAGTGGTAATTCGAATCAATTTTTGAAAGAAGGTGCGCGTCATGTGATCTCATTGAAAAGGTAAGGGTTAAAGTCCTTCATGAATTATATATCTTGCTTACTTCATCATTTTATAATTTTTCTGCTAATTTGTGCCTTTCGTATCTATCCTGATGTGTTGAATATGAAAACAGCATATTTTGTTCTGACATCGAAATATATATACAGGGTGCAGCAAAATTTACCGCTGCATGAGACAAGATAATATTTCGTTTTCTGGAAAATATAAACGTTTTCTATAATTAGGGTATTTTCTCTTTGCGTTACGTAAAAGTACACATATTTGAACTTCGGGTGTCATATGCAAGCAACATAGTGGTGTGTCAGGAAAGGGATTTGCAGTTTTATTTTGAAAAAAACACAAAAGTAGTACCAAAAATGGTAAAGAATAAGGTACTTGATATCAACCATAGGGATCCCGGTTTGGGATCTCTATGAAAGATGTGCCTGCACTGCAGTTTGAGCTTTATTTCGTGAAAATATGTTAAATAGTTCGGAAGATATAGATCAAAACAGATTATAATACACAACAATTCGTAACAATTCAATATGTACATATTGACATATGATATATTGTCAGAAGGTTGCTAACCGACAGTTTTACGTGAAATAAAAAAATATATAAGAAAAGTGAATAACTCAGTGGTAATTCGAATCAATTTTTGAAAGAAGGTGCGCGTCATGTGATCTCATTGAAAAGGTAAGGGTTAAAGTCCTTCATGAATTATATATCTTGCTTACTTCATCATTTTATAATTTTTCTGCTAATTTGTGCCTTTCGTATCTATCCTGATGTGTTGAATATGAAAACAGCATATTTTGTTCTGACATCGAAATATATATACAGGGTGCAGCAAAATTAACAGTTGCAGAAGACAAGATAATATTTCGTTTTCAGGAAAATATAAACGTTTTCTATAATTAGGGTATTTTCTCTTTGTGTTACGTAAAAATACACATATTTGAACTTCGGGTGTCATATGCAAGCAACATAGTGGTGTGTCAAGTAAGGGGTTTGCAGTGAAATATGCGTTATTTTGAAAAAAACACAAAAGTAGTACCAAAAATGGTAAAGAATAAGGTACTTGATATCAACCATAGGGATCCCGGTTTGGGATCTCTATGAAAGATGTGCCTGCACTGCAGTTTGATCTTTATTTCGTGAAAATATGTTAAACAGTTATGAAGATATAGATCAAAACAGATTATAATACGCAACAATTCGTAACAATTCAATATGTACATATTGACATATGATATATTGTCAGAAGGTTGCTAACCGACAGTTTTACGTGAAATAAAAAAAATATAAGAAAAGTGAATAACTGATTTGTAATTCGAATCAATTTTTGACAGAAGGTGCGCGTCATGTGATCTCATTGAAAAGGTAAGGGTTAAAGTCATTCATGTATTATATATCTTGCTTACTTCATCATTTTATAATTTTTCTGCTAATTTGTGCCTTTCGTATCTATCCTGATGTGTTGAATATGAAAACAGCATATTTTGTTCTGACATCGAAATATATATACAGGGTGCAGCAAAATTTACCGCTGCATGAGACAAGATAATATTTCGTTTTCTGGAAAATATAAACGTTTTCTATAATTAGGGTATTTTCTCTTTGCGTTACGTAAAAGTACACATATTTGAACTTCGGGTGTCATATGCAAGCAACATAGTGGTGTGTCAGGAAAGGGATTTGCAGTTTTATTTTGAAAAAAAAAACACAAAGGTAGTACCAAAAATGGTAAAGAATAAGGTACTTGATATCAACCATAGGGATTCCGGTTTGGGGTGTCTATGAAAGATGTGCCTGCACTGCAGTTTGAGCTGAATTTCGTGAAAATATGTTAAATAGTTATGAAGATAGATACCAAAACAGATTATAATACACAACAATTCGTAACAATTCAATATGTAACTATTGACATATGATATATTGTCAGAAGGTTGCCAACCAATAGTTTTACGTGAAATAAGAAAATTAAAAGAAAAGTGAATAACTCAGTGGTATTTCGAATCAATTTTTGACAGAAGGTGTGCGTCACGTGATCTCATCGAAAAGGTAAAGGTTAAAGTCGGTCATGTAGGATATATCTTACTACCTTCATCATTTTATAATTTTTCTGCTAATTTGTGCCTTTCGTATCTATCCTGATGTGTAGAATGTGAAAACAGCATATTTTGTTCTGACATCGAAATATATATACAGGGTGCAGCAAAATTAACCGTTGCAGAAGACAAGATAATATTTCGTTTTCAGGAAAATATAAACGTTTTCTATAATTAGGGTATTTTCTCTTTGTGTTACGTAAAAATACACATGTTTGAACTTCGGATGTCATATGCAAGCAACATAGTGGTGTTTCAGGGAAGGGGTGTGCAGTGAAATATGCGTTATTTTGATAAAAACACAAAAGTAGTACCAAAAATGGTAAAGAATAAGGTACTTGATATCAACCATAGGGATCCCGGTTTGGGATCTCTATGAAAGATGTGCCTGCACTGCAGTTTGAGCTTTATTTCGTGAAAATATGTTAAATAGTTCGGAAGATACAGATCAAAACATATTATAATACACAACAATTCGTAACAATTCAATATGTACATATTGACATATGATATATTGTCAGAAGGTTGCCAACCAATAGTTTTACGTGAAATAAGAAAATTATAAGAAATGTGAATAACTGAGTGGTAATTGGAATCAATTTTTGACAGAAGGTGCGCGTCATGTGATCTCATTGAAAAGGTAAGGGTTAAAGTCATTCATGTATTATATATCTTGCTTACTTCATCATTTTATAATTTTTCTGCTAATTTGTGCCTTTCGTATCTATCCTGATGTGTTGAATATGAAAACAGCATATTTTGTTCTGACATCGAAATATATATACAGGGTGCAGCAAAATTTACCGCTGCATGAGACAAGATAATATTTCGTTTCCTGGAAAATATAAACGTTTTCTATAATTAGGGTATTTTCTCTTTGCGTTACGTAAAAGTACACATATTTGAACTTCGGGTGTCATATGCAAGCAACATAATGGTGTGTCAGGAAAGGGATTTGCAGTTTTATTTTGAAAAAAACACAAAAGTAGTACCAAAAATGGTAAAGAATAAGGTACTTGATATCAACCATAGGGATCCCGGTTTGGGATCTCTATGAAAGATGTGCCTGCACTGCAGTTTGAACTTTATTTCGTGAAAATATGTTAATTAGTTCGGAAGATATAGATCAAAACAGATTGTAATACACAACAATTCGTAACAATTCAATATGTAAGTATCGACATATGATATATTGTCAGAAGGTTGCCAACCAACAGTTTTACGTGAAATAAGAAAATTATAAGAAAAGTGAATAACTCAGTGGTAATTCGAATCAATTTTTGACAGAAGGTGTGCGTCACGTGATCTCATCGAAAAGGTAAGGGGTAAAGTCGTTCATGTAGAATATATCTTACTACCTTCATCATTTTATAATTTTTCTGCTAATTTGTGCCTTTCGTGTCTGTCCTGATGTGTAGAATGTGAAAACAGCATATTTTGTTCTGACATCGAAATATATATACAGGGTGCAGCAAAATTAACCGTTGCAGAAGACAAGATAATATTTCGTTTTCAGGAAAATATAAACGTTTTCTATAATTAGGGTATTTTCTCTTTGTGTTACGTAAAAATACACATATTTTAACTTCGGGTGTCATATGCAAGCAACATAGTGGTGTGTCAGGGAAGGGGTGTGCAGTGAAATATGCGTTATTTTGATAAAAACACAAAAGTAGTACCAAAAATGGTAAAGAATAAGGTGTTTGATATCAACCATAGGGATCCCGGTTTGGGATCTCTATGAAAGATGTTCCTGCACTGCAGTTTGAGCTTTATTTCGTGAAAATATGTTAAATAGTTCGGAAGATATAGATCAAAACAGATTATAATACACAACAATTCGTAACAATTCAATATGTACATATTGACATATGATATATTGTCAGAAGGTTGCCAACCAATAGTTTTACGTGAAATAAGAAAATTATAAGAAATGTGAATAACTCAGTGGTAATTCGAATCAATTTTTGACAGAAGGTGTGCGTCTTGTGATCTCATCGAAAAGGTAAAGGATAAAGTCGGTCATGTAGGATATATCTTACTACCTTCATCATTTTATAATTTTTCTGCTAATTTGTGCCTTTCGTATCTATCCTGATGTGTAGAATGTGAAAACAGCATATTTTGTTCTGACATCGAAATATATATACAGGGTGCAGCAAAATTAACCGTTGCAGAAGACAAGATAATATTTCGTTTTCTGGAAAATATAAACGTTTTCTATAATTAGGGTATTTTCTCTTTGTGTTACGTAAAAATACACATATTTGAACTTCGGATGTCATATGCAAGCAACATAGTGGTGTTTCAGGGAAGGGGTGTGCAGTGAAATATGCGTTATTTTGATAAAAACACAAAAGTAGTACCAAAAATGGTAATGAATAAGGTACTTGATGTCAACCATAGGGATCCCGGTTTGGGATCTCTATGAAAGATATGCCTGCACTGCAGTTTGAGCTTTATTTCGTGAAAATATGTTAAATAGTTCGGAAGATATAGATCAAAACAGATTATAATACACAACAATTCGTAACAATTCAATATGTACATATTGACATATGATATATTGTCAGAAGGTTGCTAACCGACAGTTTTACGTGAAATAAAAAAATATATAAGAAAAGTGAATAACTCAGTGGTAATTCGAATCAATTTTTGAAAGAAGGTGCGCGTCATGTGATCTCATTGAAAAGGTAAGGGTTAAAGTCCTTCATGTATTATATATCTTGCTTACTTCATCATTTTATAATTTTTCTCCTAATTTGTGCCTTTCGTATCTATCCTGATGTGTTGAATATGAAAACAGCATATTTTGTTCTGACATCGAAATATATATACAGGGTGCAGCAAAATTAACCGGTGCAGAAGACAAGATATTATTTCGTTTTCAGGAAAATATAAACGTTTTCTATAATTAGGGTATTTTCTCTTTGCGTTACGTAAAAGTACACATATTTGAACTTCGGGTGTCATATGCAAGCAACATAGTGGTGTGTCAGGAAAGGGATTTGCAGTTTTATTTTGAAAAAAACACAAAAGTAGTACCAAAAATTGTAAAGAATAAGGTACTTGATATCAACCATAGGGATCCCGGTTTGGGATCTCTATGAAAGATGTGCCTGCACTGCAGTTTGAGCTTTATTTCGTGAAAATATGTTAAACAGTTATGAAGATATAGATCAAAACAGATTATAATACGCAACAATTCGTAACAATTCAATATGTACATATTGACATATGATATATTGTCAGAAGGTTGCTAACCGACAGTTTTACGTGAAATAAAAAAAATATAAGAAAAGTGAATAACTGATTTGTAATTCGAATCAATTTTTGACAGAAGGTGCGCGTCATGTGATCTCATTGAAAAGGTAAGGGTTAGAGTCATTCATGTATTATATATCTTGCTTACTTCATCATTTTATAATTTTTCTGCTAATTTGTGCCTTTCGTATCTATCCTGATGTGTTGAATATGAAAACAGCATATTTTGTTCTGACATCGAAATATATATACAGGGTGCAGCAAAATTTACCGCTGCATGAGACAAGATAATATTTCGTTTTTTGGAAAATATAAACGTTTTCTATAATTAGGGTATTTTCTCTTTGCGTTACGTAAAAGTACACATATTTGAACTTCGGTTGTCATATGCAAGCAACATAGTGGTGTGTCAGGAAAGGGATTTGCAGTTTTATTTTGAAAAAAACACAAAAGTAGTACCAAAAATGGTAAAGAATAAGGTACTTGATATCAACCATAGGGATCCCGGTTTGGGATCGCTATGAAAGATGTGCCTGCACTGCAGTTTGATCTTTATTTCGTGAAAATATGTTAATTAGTTCGGAAGATATAGATCAAAACAGATTGTAATACACAACAATTCGTAACAATTCAATATGTAAGTATCGACATATGATATATTGTCAGAAGGTTGCCAACCAACAGTTTTACGTGAAATAAGAAAATTATAAGAAAAGTGAATAACTCAGTGGTAATTCGAATCAATTTTTGACAGAAGGTGTGCGTCACGTGATCTCATCGAAAAGGTAAGGGTTAAAGTCGTTCATGTAGAATATATCTTACTACCTTCATCATTTTATAATTTTTCTGCTAATTTGTGCCTTTCGTGTCTGTCCTGATGTGTAGAATGTGAAAACAGCATATTTTGTTCTGACATCGAAATATATATACAGGGTGCAGCAAAATTAACCGTTGCAGAAGACAAGATAATATTTCGTTTTCAGGAAAATATAAACGTTTTCTATAATTAGGGTATTTTCTCTTTGTGTTACGTAAAAATACACATATTTTAACTTCGGGTGTCATATGCAAGCAACATAGTGGTGTGTCAGGGAAGGGGTGTGCAGTGAAATATGCGTTATTTTGATAAAAACACAAAAGTAGTACCAAAAATGGTAAAGAATAAGGTACTTGATATCAACCATAGGGATTCCGGTTTGGGGTGTCTATGAAAGATGTGCCTGCACTGCAGTTTGAGCTGAATTTCGTGAAAATATGTTAAATAGTTATGAAGATAGATACCAAAACAGATTATAATACACAACAATTCGTAACAATTCAATATGTAACTATTGACATATGATATATTGTCAGAAGGTTGCCAACCAATAGTTTTACGTGAAATAAGAAAATTAAAAGAAAAGTGAATAACTCAGTGGTATTTCGAATCAATTTTTGACAGAAGGTGTGCGTCACGTGATCTCATCGAAAAGGTAAAGGTTAAAGTCGGTCATGTAGGATATATCTTACTACCTTCATCATTTTATAATTTTTCTGCTAATTTGTGCCTTTCGTATCTATCCTGATGTGTAGAATGTGAAAACAGCATATTTTGTTCTGACATCGAAATATATATACAGGGTGCAGCAAAATTAACCGTTGCAGAAGACAAGATAATATTTCGTTTTCAGGAAAATATAAACGTTTTCTATAATTAGGGTATTTTCTCTTTGTGTTACGTAAAAATACACATATTTTAACTTCGGGTGTCATATGCAAGCAACATAGTGGTGTGTCAGGGAAGGGGTGTGCAGTGAAATATGCGTTATTTTGATAAAAACACAAAAGTAGTACCAAAAATGGTAAAGAATAAGGTGTTTGATATCAACCATAGGGATCCCGGTTTGGGATCTCTATGAAAGATGTTCCTGCACTGCAGTTTGAGCTTTATTTCGTGAAAATATGTTAAATAGTTCGGAAGATATAGATCAAAACAGATTATAATACACAACAATTCGTAACAATTCAATATGTACATATTGACATATGATATATTGTCAGAAGGTTGCCAACCAATAGTTTTACGTGAAATAAGAAAATTATAAGAAATGTGAATAACTCAGTGGTAATTCGAATCAATTTTTGACAGAAGGTGTGCGTCTTGTGATCTCATCGAAAAGGTAAAGGATAAAGTCGGTCATGTAGGATATATCTTACTACCTTCATCATTTTATAATTTTTCTGCTAATTTGTGCCTTTCGTATCTATCCTGATGTGTAGAATGTGAAAACAGCATATTTTGTTCTGACATCGAAATATATATACAGGGTGCAGCAAAATTAACCGTTGCAGAAGACAAGATAATATTTCGTTTTCTGGAAAATATAAACGTTTTCTATAATTAGGGTATTTTCTCTTTGTGTTACGTAAAAATACACATATTTGAACTTCGGATGTCATATGCAAGCAACATAGTGGTGTTTCAGGGAAGGGGTGTGCAGTGAAATATGCGTTATTTTGATAAAAACACAAAAGTAGTACCAAAAATGGTAATGAATAAGGTACTTGATGTCAACCATAGGGATCCCGGTTTGGGATCTCTATGAAAGATATGCCTGCACTGCAGTTTCAGCTTTATTTCGTGAAAATATGTTAAATAGTTCGGAAGATATAGATCAAAACAGATTATAATACACAACAATTCGTAACAATTCAATATGTACATATTGACATATGATATATTGTCAGAAGGTTGCTAACCGACAGTTTTACGTGAAATAAAAAAATATATAAGAAAAGTGAATAACTCAGTGGTAATTCGAATCAATTTTTGAAAGAAGGTGCGCGTCATGTGATCTCATTGAAAAGGTAAGGGTTAAAGTCCTTCATGTATTATATATCTTGCTTACTTCATCATTTTATAATTTTTCTCCTAATTTGTGCCTTTCGTATCTATCCTGATGTGTTGAATATGAAAACAGCATATTTTGTTCTGACATCGAAATATATATACAGGGTGCAGCAAAATTTACCGCTGCATGAGACAAGATAATATTTCGTTTTTTGGAAAATATAAACGTTTTCTATAATTAGGGTATTTTCTCTTTGCGTTACGTAAAAGTACACATATTTGAACTTCGGTTGTCATATGCAAGCAACATAGTGGTGTGTCAGGAAAGGGATTTGCAGTTTTATTTTGAAAAAAACACAAAAGTAGTACCAAAAATGGTAAAGAATAAGGTACTTGATATCAACCATAGGGATCCCGGTTTGGGATCGCTATGAAAGATGTGCCTGCACTGCAGTTTGAACTTTATTTCGTGAAAATATGTTAATTAGTTCGGAAGATATAGATCAAAACAGATTGTAATACACAACAATTCGTAACAATTCAATATGTAAGTATCGACATATGATATATTGTCAGAAGGTTGCCAACCAACAGTTTTACGTGAAATAAGAAAATTATAAGAAAAGTGAATAACTCAGTGGTAATTCGAATCAATTTTTGACAGAAGGTGTGCGTCACGTGATCTCATCGAAAAGGTAAGGGTTAAAGTCGTTCATGTAGAATATATCTTACTACCTTCATCATTTTATAATTTTTCTGCTAATTTGTGCCTTTCGTGTCTGTCCTGATGTGTAGAATGTGAAAACAGCATATTTTGTTCTGACATCGAAATATATATACAGGGTGCAGCAAAATTAACCGTTGCAGAAGACAAGATAATATTTCGTTTTCAGGAAAATATAAACGTTTTCTATAATTAGGGTATTTTCTCTTTGTGTTACGTAAAAATACACATATTTTAACTTCGGGTGTCATATGCAAGCAACATAGTGGTGTGTCAGGGAAGGGGTGTGCAGTGAAATATGCGTTATTTTGATAAAAACACAAAAGTAGTACCAAAAATGGTAAAGAATAAGGTACTTGATATCAACCATAGGGATTCCGGTTTTTGGTGTCTATGAAACATGTGCCTGCACTGCAGTTTGAGCTGAATTTCGTGAAAATATGTTAAATAGTTATGAAGATAGATACCAAAACAGATTATAATACACAACAATTCGTAACAATTCAATATGTAACTATTGACATATGATATATTGTCAGAAGGTTGCCAACCAATAGTTTTACGTGAAATAAGAAAATTAAAAGAAAAGTGAATAACTCAGTGGTATTTCGAATCAATTTTTGACAGAAGGTGTGCGTCACGTGATCTCATCGAAAAGGTAAAGGTTAAAGTCGGTCATGTAGGATATATCTTACTACCTTCATCATTTTATAATTTTTCTGCTAATTTGTGCCTTTCGTATCTATCCTGATGTGTAGAATGTGAAAACAGCATATTTTGTTCTGACATCGAAATATATATACAGGGTGCAGCAAAATTAACCGTTGCAGAAGACAAGATAATATTTCGTTTTCAGGAAAATATAAACGTTTTCTATAATTAGGGTATTTTCTCTTTGTGTTACGTAAAAATACACATATTTGAACTTCGGATGTCATATGCAAGCAACATAGTGGTGTTTCAGGGAAGGGGTGTGCAGTGAAATATGCGTTATTTTGATAAAAACACATAAGTAGTACCAAAAATGGTAAAGAATAAGGTACTTGATATCAACCATAGGGATCCCGGTTTGGGATCTCTATGAAAGATGTGCCTGCACTGCAGTTTGAGCTTTATTTCGTGAAAATATGTTAAATAGTTCGGAAGATATAGATCAAAACAGATTGTAATACACAACAATTCGTAACAATTCATTATGTAAGTATCGACATATGATATATTGTCAGAAGGTTGCCAACCAACAGTTTTACGTGAAATAAGAAAATTATAAGAAAAGTGAATAACTCAGTGGTAATTGGAATCAATTTTTGACAGAAGGTGTGCGTCACGTGATCTCATCGAAAAGGTAAGGGTTAAAGTCGTTCATGTAGAATATATCTTACTACCTTCATCATTTTATAATTTTTCTGCTAATTTGTGCCTTTCGTGTCTATCCTGATGTGTAGAATGTGAAAACAGCATATTTTGTTCTGACATCGAAATATATATACAGGTTGCAGCAAAATTAACCGTTGCAGAAGACAAGATAATATTTCGTTTTCTGGAAAATATAAACGTTTTCTATAATTAGGGTATTTTCTCTTTGTGTTACGTAAAAATACACATATTTGAACTTCGGATGTCATATGCAAGCAACATAGTGGTGTTTCAGGGAAGGGGTGTGCAGTGAAATATGCGTTATTTTGATAAAAACACAAAAGTAGTACCAAAAATGGTAAAGAATAAGGTACTTGATGTCAACCATAGGGATCCCGGTTTGGGATCTCTATGAAATATGTGCCTGCACTGCAGTTTGAGCTTTATTTCGTGAAAATATGTTAAATAGTTCGGAAGATATAGATCAAAACAGATTATAATACACAACAATTCGTAACGATTCAATATGTACATATTGACATATGATATATTGTCAGAAGGTTGCTAACCGACAGTTTTACGTGAAATAAAAAAATATATAAGAAAAGTGAATAACTCAGTGGTAATTCGAATCAATTTTTGAAAGAAGGTGCGCGTCATGTGATCTCATTGAAAAGGTAAGGGTTAAAGTCCTTCATGTATTATATATCTTGCTTACTTCATCATTTTATAATTTTTCTCCTAATTTGTGCCTTTCGTATCTATCCTGATGTGTTGAATATGAAAACAGCATATTTTGTTCTGACATCGAAATATATATACAGGGTGCAGCAAAATTAACCGGTGCAGAAGACAAGATATTATTTCGTTTTCAGGAAAATATAAACGTTTTCTATAATTAGGGTATTTTCTCTTTGCGTTACGTAAAAGTACACATATTTGAACTTCGGGTGTCATATGCAAGCAACATAGTGGTGTGTCAGGAAAGGGATTTGCAGTTTTATTTTGAAAAAAACACAAAAGTAGTACCAAAAATTGTAAAGAATAAGGTACTTGATATCAACCATAGGGATCCCGGTTTGGGATCTCTATGAAAGATGTGCCTGCACTGCAGTTTGAGCTTTATTTCGTGAAAATATGTTAAACAGTTATGAAGATATAGATCAAAACAGATTATAATACGCAACAATTCGTAACAATTCAATATGTACATATTGACATATGATATATTGTCAGAAGGTTGCTAACCGACAGTTTTACGTGAAATAAAAAAAATATAAGAAAAGTGAATAACTGATTTGTAATTCGAATCAATTTTTGACAGAAGGTGCGCGTCATGTGATCTCATTGAAAAGGTAAGGGTTAGAGTCATTCATGTATTATATATCTTGCTTACTTCATCATTTTATAATTTTTCTGCTAATTTGTGCCTTTCGTATCTATCCTGATGTGTTGAATATGAAAACAGCATATTTTGTTCTGACATCGAAATATATATACAGGGTGCAGCAAAATTTACCGCTGCATGAGACAAGATAATATTTCGTTTTCTGGAAAATATAAACGTTTTCTATAATTAGGGTATTTTCTCTTTGCGTTACGTAAAAGTACACATATTTGAACTTCGGGTGTCATATGCAAGCAACATAGTGGTGTGTCAGGAAAGGGATTTGCAGTTTTATTTTGAAAAAAACACAAAAGTAGTACCAAAAATGGTAAAGAATAAGGTACTTGATATCAACCATAGGGATCCCGGTTTGGGATCTCTATGAAAGATGTGCCTGCACTGCAGTTCGAACTTTATTTCGTGAAAATATGTTAATTAGTTCGGAAGATATAGATAAAAACAGATTGTAATACACAACAATTCGTAACAATTCAATATGTAAGTATCGACATATGATATATTGTCAGAAGGTTGCCAACCAACAGTTTTACGTGAAATAAGAAAATTATAAGAAAAGTGAATAACTCAGTGGTAATTCGAATCAATTTTTGACAGAAGGTGTGCGTCACGTGATCTCATCGAAAAGGTAAGGGGTAAAGTCGTTCATGTAGAATATATCTTACTACCTTCATCATTTTATAATTTTTCTGCTAATTTGTGCCTTTCGTGTCTGTCCTGATGTGTAGAATGTGAAAACAGCATATTTTGTTCTGACATCGAAATATATATACAGGGTGCAGCAAAATTAACCGTTGCAGAAGACAAGATAATATTTCGTTTTCAGGAAAATATAAACGTTTTCTATAATTAGGGTATTTTCTCTTTGTGTTACGTAAAAATACACATATTTTAACTTCGGGTGTCATATGCAAGCAACATAGTGGTGTGTCAGGGAAGGGGTGTGCAGTGAAATATGCGTTATTTTGATAAAAACACAAAAGTAGTACCAAAAATGGTAAAGAATAAGGTGTTTGATATCAACCATAGGGATCCCGGTTTGGGATCTCTATGAAAGATGTTCCTGCACTGCAGTTTGAGCTTTATTTCGTGAAAATATGTTAAATAGTTCGGAAGATATAGATCAAAACAGATTATAATACACAACAATTCGTAACAATTCAATATGTACATATTGACATATGATATATTGTCAGAAGGTTGCCAACCAATAGTTTTACGTGAAATAAGAAAATTATAAGAAATGTGAATAACTCAGTGGTAATTCGAATCAATTTTTGACAGAAGGTGTGCGTCTTGTGATCTCATCGAAAAGGTAAAGGTTAAAGTCGGTCATGTAGGATATATCTTACTACCTTCATCATTTTATAATTTTTCTGCTAATTTGTGCCTTTCGTATCTATCCTGATGTGTAGAATGTGAAAACAGCATATTTTGTTCTGACATCGAAATATATATACAGGGTGCAGCAAAATTAACCGTTGCAGAAGACAAGATAATATTTCGTTTTCTGGAAAATATAAACGTTTTCTATAATTAGGGTATTTTCTCTTTGTGTTACGTAAAAATACACATATTTGAACTTCGGATGTCATATGCAAGCAACATAGTGGTGTTTCAGGGAAGGGGTGTGCAGTGAAATATGCGTTATTTTGATAAAAACACAAAAGTAGTACCAAAAATGGTAAAGAATAAGGTACTTGATATCAACCATAGGGATCCTGGTTTGGGATCTCTATGAAAGATATGCCTGCACTGCAGTTTGAGCTTTATTTCGTGAAAATATGTTAAATAGTTCGGAAGATATAGATCAAAACAGATTATAATACACAACAATTCGTAACAATTCAATATGTACATATTGACATATGATATATTGTCAGAAGGTTGCTAACCGACAGTTTTACGTGAAATAAAAAAATATATAAGAAAAGTGAATAACTCAGTGGTAATTCGAATCAATTTTTGAAAGAAGGTGCGCGTCATGTGATCTCATTGAAAAGGTAAGGGTTAAAGTCCTTCATGTATTATATATCTTGCTTACTTCATCATTTTATAATTTTTCTCCTAATTTGTGCCTTTCGTATCTATCCTGATGTGTTGAATATGAAAACAGCATATTTTGTTCTGACATCGAAATATATATACAGGGTGCAGCAAAATTAACCGGTGCAGAAGACAAGATATTATTTCGTTTTCAGGAAAATATAAACGTTTTCTATAATTAGGGTATTTTCTCTTTGCGTTACGTAAAAGTACACATATTTGAACTTCGGGTGTCATATGCAAGCAACATAGTGGTGTGTCAGGAAAGGGATTTGCAGTTTTATTTTGAAAAAAAAACAAAAGTAGTACCAAAAATTGTAAAGAATAAGGTACTTGATATCAACCATAGGGATCCCGGTTTGGGATCTCTATGAAAGATGTGCCTGCACTGAGTTTGAGCTTTATTTCGTGAAAATATGTTAAACAGTTATGAAGATATAGATCAAAACAGATTATAATACGCAACAATTCGTAACAATTCAATATGTACATATTGACATATGATATATTGTCAGAAGGTTGCTAACCGACAGTTTTACGTGAAATAAAAAAAATATAAGAAAAGTGAATAACTGATTTGTAATTCGAATCAATTTTTGACAGAAGGTGCGCGTCATGTGATCTCATTGAAAAGGTAAGGGTTAGAGTCATTCATGTATTATATATCTTGCTTACTTCATCATTTTATAATTTTTCTGCTAATTTGTGCCTTTCGTATCTATCCTGATGTGTTGAATATGAAAACAGCATATTTTGTTCTGACATCGAAATATATATACAGGGTGCAGCAAAATTAACCGTTGCAGAAGACAAGATAATATTTCGTTTTCTGGAAAATATAAACGTTTTCTATAATTAGGGTATTTTCTCTTTGTGTTACGTAAAAATACACATATTTGAACTTCGGATGTCATATGCAAGCAACATAGTGGTGTTTCAGGGAAGGGGTGTGCAGTGAAATATGCGTTATTTTGATAAAAACACATAAGTAGTACCAAAAATAGTAAAGAATAAGGTACTTGATATCAACCATAGGGATCCCGGTTTGGGATCTCTATGAAAGATGTGCCTGCACTGCAGTTTGAGCTTTATTTCGTGAAAATATGTTAAATAGTTCGGAAGATATAGATCAAAACAGATTATAATACACAACAATTCGTAACAATTCAATATGTACATATTGACATATGATATATTGTCAGAAGGTTGCCAACCAATAGTTTTACGTGAAATAAGAAAATTATAAGAAATGTGAATAACTCAGTGGTAATTCGAATCAATTTTTGACAGAAGGTGTGCGTCTTGTGATCTCATCGAAAAGGTAAAGGTTAAAGTCGGTCATGTAGGATATATCTTACTACCTTCATCATTTTATAATTTTTCTGCTAATTTGTGCCTTTCGTATCTATCCTGATGTGTAGAATGTGAAAACAGCATATTTTGTTCTGACATCGAAATATATATACAGGGTGCAGCAAAATTAACCGTTGCAGAAGACAAGATAATATTTCGTTTTCTGGAAAATATAAACGTTTTCTATAATTAGGGTATTTTCTCTTTGTGTTACGTAAAAATACACATATTTGAACTTCGGATGTCATATGCAAGCAACATAGTGGTGTTTCAGGGAAGGGGTGTGCAGTGAAATATGCGTTATTTTGATAAAAACACAAAAGTAGTACCAAAAATGGTAAAGAATAAGGTACTTGATGTCAACCATAGGGATCCCGGTTTGGGATCTCTATGAAAGATATGCCTGCACTGCAGTTTGAGCTTTATTTCGTGAAAATATGTTAAATAGTTCGGAAGATATAGATCAAAACAGATTATAATACACAACAATTCGTAACAATTCAATATGTACATATTGACATATGATATATTGTCAGAAGGTTGCTAACCGACAGTTTTACGTGAAATAAAAAAATATATAAGAAAAGTGAATAACTCAGTGGTAATTCGAATCAATTTTTGAAAGAAGGTGCGCGTCATGTGATCTCATTGAAAAGGTAAGGGTTAAAGTCCTTCATGTATTATATATCTTGCTTACTTCATCATTTTATAATTTTTCTCCTAATTTGTGCCTTTCGTATCTATCCTGATGTGTTGAATATGAAAACAGCATATTTTGTTCTGACATCGAAATATATATACAGCGTGCAGCAAAATTAACCGGTGCAGAAGACAAGATATTATTTCGTTTTCAGGAAAATATAAACGTTTTCTATAATTAGGGTATTTTCTTTTTGCGTTACGTAAAAGTACACATATTTGAACTTCGGGTGTCATATGCAAGCAACATAGTGGTGTGTCAGGAAAGGGATTTGCAGTTTTATTTTGAAAAAAACACAAAAGTAGTACCAAAAATTGTAAAGAATAAGGTACTTGATATCAACCATAGGGATCCCGGTTTGGGATCTCTATGAAAGATGTGCCTGCACTGCAGTTTGAGCTTTATTTCGTGAAAATATGTTAAACAGTTATGAAGATATAGATCAAAACAGATTATAATACGCAACAATTCGTAACAATTCAATATGTACATATTGACATATGATATATTGTCAGAAGGTTGCTAACCGACAGTTTTACGTGAAATAAAAAAAATATAAGAAAAGTGAATAACTGATTTGTAATTCGAATCAATTTTTGACAGAAGGTGCGCGTCATGTGATCTCATTGAAGAGGTAAGGGTTAGAGTCATTCATGTATTATATATCTTGCTTACTTCATCATTTTATAATTTTTCTGCTAATTTGTGCCTTTCGTATCTATCCTGATGTGTTGAATATGAAAACAGCATATTTTGTTCTGACATCGAAATATATATACAGGGTGCAGCAAAATTTACCGCTGCATGAGACAAGATAATATTTCGTTTTCTGGAAAATATAAACGTTTTCTATAATTAGGGTATTTTCTCTTTGCGTTACGTAAAAGTACACATATTTGAACTTCGGGTGTCATATGCAAGCAACATAGTTATGTGTCAGGAAAGGGATTTGCAGTTTTATTTTGAAAAAAACACAAAAGTAGTACCAAAAATGGTAAAGAATAAGGTACTTGATATCAACCATAGGGATCCCGGTTTGGGATCTCTATGAAAGATGTGCGTGCACTGCAGTTTGAACTTTATTTCGTGAAAATATGTTAATTAGTTCGGAAGATATAGATCAAAACAGATTGTAATACACAACAATTCGTAACAATTCAATATGTAAGTATCGACATATGATATATTGTCAGAAGGTTGCCAACCAACAGTTTTGCGTGAAATAAGAAAATTATAAGAAAAGTGAATAACTAAGTGGTAATTCGAATCAATTTTTGACAGAAGGTGTGCGTCACGTGATCTCATCGAAAAGGTAAGGGTTAAAGTCGTTCATGTAGAATATATCTTACTACCTTCATCATTTTATAATTTTTCTGCTAATTTGTGCCTTTCGTGTCTGTCCTGATGTGTAGAATGTGAAAACAGCATATTTTGTTCTGACATCGAAATATATATACAGGGTGCAGCAAAATTAACCGTTGCAGAAGACAAGATAATATTTCGTTTTCAGGAAAATATAAACGTTTTCTCTAATTAGGGTATTTTCTCTTTGTGTTACGTAAAAATACACATATTTGAACTTCGGGTGTCATATGCAAGCAACATAGTGGTGTGTCAGGGAAGGGGTGTGCAGTGAAATATGCGTTATTTTGATAAAAACACAAAAGTAGTACCAAAAATGGTAAAGAATAAGGTACTTGATATCAACCATAGGGATTCCGGTTTGGGGTGTCTATGAAAGATGTGCCTGCACTGCAGTTTGAGCTGAATTTCGTGAAAATATGTTAAATAGTTATGAAGATAGATACCAAAACAGATTATAATACACAACAATTCGTAACAATTCAATATGTAACTATTGACATATGATATATTGTCAGAAGGTTGCCAACCAATAGTTTTACGTGAAATAAGAAAATTAAAAGAAAAGTGAATAACTCAGTGGTATTTCGAATCAATTTTTGACAGAAGGTGTGCGTCACGTGATCTCATCGAAAAGGTAAAGGTTAAAGTCGGTCATGTAGGATATATCTTACTACCTTCATCATTTTATAATTTTTCTGCTAATTTGTGCCTTTCGTATCTATCCTGATGTGTAGAATGTGAAAACAGCATATTTTGTTCTGACATCGAAATATATATACAGGGTGCAGCAAAATTAACCGTTGCAGAAGACAAGATAATATTTCGTTTTCAGGAAAACATAAACGTTTTCTATAATTAGGGTATTTTCTCTTTGTGTTACGTAAAAATACACATATTTGAACTTCGGATGTCATATGCAAGCAACATAGTGGTGTTTCAGGGAAGGGGTGTGCAGTGAAATATGCGTTATTTTGATAAAAACACAAAAGTAGTACCAAAAATGGTAAAGAATAAGGTACTTGATGTCAACCATAGGGATCCTGGTTTGGGATCTCTATGAAAGATATGCCTGCACTGCAGTTTGAGCTTTATTTCGTGAAAATATGTTAAATAGTTCGGAAGATATAGATCAAAACAGATTATAATACACAACAATTCGTAACAATTCAATATGTACATATTGACATATGATATATTGTCAGAAGGTTGCTAACCGACAGTTTTACGTGAAATAAAAAAATATATAAGAAAAGTGAATAACTCAGTGGTAATTCGAATCAATTTTTGAAAGAAGGTGCGCGTCATGTGATCTCATTGAAAAGGTAAGGGTTAAAGTCCTTCATGTATTATATATCTTGCTTACTTCATCATTTTATAATTTTTCTCCTAATTTGTGCCTTTCGTATCTATCCTGATGTGTTGAATATGAAAACAGCATATTTTGTTCTGACATCGAAATATATATACAGGGTGCAGCAAAATTTACCGCTGCATGAGACAAGATAATATTTCGTTTTCTGGAAAATATAAACGTTTTCTATAATTAGGGTATTTTCTCTTTGCGTTACGTAAAAGTACACATATTTGAACTTCGGGTGTCATATGCAAGCAACATAGTGGTGTGTCAGGAAAGGGATTTGCAGTTTTATTTTGAAAAAAACACAAAAGTAGTACCAAAAATGGTAAAGAATAAGGTACTTGATATCAACCATAGGGATCCCGGTTTGGGATCTCTATGAAAGATGTGCCTGCACTGCAGTTTGAACTTTATTTCGTGAAAATATGTTAATTAGTTCGGAAGATATAGATCAAAACAGATTGTAATACACAACAATTCGTAACAATTCAATATGTAAGTATCGACATATGATATATTGTCAGAAGGTTGCCAACCAACAGTTTTACGTGAAATAAGAAAATTATAAGAAAAGTGAATAACTCAGTGGTAATTCGAATCAATTTTTGACAGAAGGTGTGCGTCACGTGATCTCATCGAAAAGGTAAGGGTTAAAGTCGTTCATGTAGAATATATCTTACTACCTTCATCATTTTATAATTTTTCTGCTAATTTGTGCCTTTCGTGTCTGTCCTGATGTGTAGAATGTGAAAACAGCATATCTTGTTCTGACATCGAAATATATATACAGGGTGCAGCAAAATTAACCGTTGCAGAAGACAAGATAATATTTCGTTTTCAGGAAAATATAAACGTTTTCTATAATTAGGGTATTTTCTCTTTGTGTTACGTAAAAATACACATATTTTAACTTCGGGTGTCATATGCAAGCAACATAGTGGTGTGTCAGGGAAGGGGTGTGCAGTGAAATATGCGTTATTTTGATAAAAACACAAAAGTAGTACCAAAAATGGTAAAGAATAAGGTACTTGATATCAACCATAGGGATTCCGGTTTGGGGTGTCTATGAAAGATGTGCCTGCACTGCAGTTTGAGCTGAATTTCGTGAAAATATGTTAAATAGTTATGAAGATAGATACCAAAACAGATTATAATACACAACAATTCGTAACAATTCAATATGTAACTATTGACATATGATATATTGTCAGAAGGTTGCCAACCAATAGTTTTACGTGAAATAAGAAAATTAAAAGAAAAGTGAATAACTCAGTGGTATTTCGAATCAATTTTTGACAGAAGGTGTGCGTCACGTGATCTCATCGAAAAGGTAAAGGTTAAAGTCGGTCATGTAGGATATATCTTACTACCTTCATCATTTTATAATTTTTCTGCTAATTTGTGCCTTTCGTATCTATCCTGATGTGTAGAATGTGAAAACAGCATATTTTGTTCTGACATCGAAATATATATACAGGGTGCAGCAAAATTAACCGTTGCAGAAGACAAGATAATATTTCGTTTTCAGGAAAATATAAACGTTTTCTATAATTAGGGTATTTTCTCTTTGTGTTACGTAAAAATACACATATTTGAACTTCGGATGTCATATGCAAGCAACATAGTGGTGTTTCAGGGAAGGGGTGTGCAGTGAAATATGCGTTATTTTGATAAAAACACATAAGTAGTACCAAAAATGGTAAAGAATAAGGTACTTGATATCAACCATAGGGATCCCGGTTTGGGATCTCTATGAAAGATGTGCCTGCACTGCAGTTTGAGCTTTATTTCGTGAAAATATGTTAAATAGTTCGGAAGATATAGATCAAAACAGATTGTAATACACAACAATTCGTAACAATTCATTATGTAAGTATCGACATATGATATATTGTCAGAAGGTTGCCAACCAACAGTTTTACGTGAAATAAGAAAATTATAAGAAAAGTGAATAACTCAGTGGTAATTGGAATCAATTTTTGACAGAAGGTGTGCGTCACGTGATCTCATCGAAAAGGTAAGGGTTAAAGTCGTTCATGTAGAATATATCTTACTACCTTCATCATTTTATAATTTTTCTGCTAATTTGTGCCTTTCGTGTCTATCCTGATGTGTAGAATGTGAAAACAGCATAATTTTGTTCTGACATCGAAATATATATACAGGTTGCAGCAAAATTAACCGTTGCAGAAGACAAGATAATATTTCGTTTTCTGGAAAATATAAACGTTTTCTATAATTAGGGTATTTTCTCTTTGTGTTACGTAAAAATACACATATTTGAACTTCGGATGTCATATGCAAGCAACATAGTGGTGTTTCAGGGAAGGGGTGTGCAGTGAAATATGCGTTATTTTGATAAAAACACAAAAGTAGTACCAAAAATGGTAAAGAATAAGGTACTTGATGTCAACCATAGGGATCCCGGTTTGGGATCTCTATGAAATATGTGCCTGCACTGCAGTTTGAGCTTTATTTCGTGAAAATATGTTAAATAGTTCGGAAGATATAGATCAAAACAGATTATAATACACAACAATTCGTAACGATTCAATATGTACATATTGACATATGATATATTGTCAGAAGGTTGCTAACCGACAGTTTTACGTGAAATAAAAAAATATATAAGAAAAGTGAATAACTCAGTGGTAATTCGAATCAATTTTTGAAAGAAGGTGCGCGTCATGTGATCTCATTGAAAAGGTAAGGGTTAAAGTCCTTCATGTATTATATATCTTGCTTACTTCATCATTTTATAATTTTTCTCCTAATTTGTGCCTTTCGTATCTATCCTGATGTGTTGAATATGAAAACAGCATATTTTGTTCTGACATCGAAATATATATACAGGGTGCAGCAAAATTAACCGGTGCAGAAGACAAGATATTATTTCGTTTTCAGGAAAATATAAACGTTTTCTATAATTAGGGTATTTTCTCTTTGCGTTACGTAAAAGTACACATATTTGAACTTCGGGTGTCATATGCAAGCAACATAGTGGTGTGTCAGGAAAGGGATTTGCAGTTTTATTTTGAAAAAAACACAAAAGTAGTACCAAAAATTGTAAAGAATAAGGTACTTGATATCAACCATAGGGATCCCGGTTTGGGATCTCTATGAAAGATGTGCCTGCACTGCAGTTTGAGCTTTATTTCGTGAAAATATGTTAAACAGTTATGAAGATATAGATCAAAACAGATTATAATACGCAACAATTCGTAACAATTCAATATGTACATATTGACATATGATATATTGTCAGAAGGTTGCTAACCGACAGTTTTACGTGAAATAAAAAAAATATAAGAAAAGTGAATAACTGATTTGTAATTCGAATCAATTTTTGACAGAAGGTGCGCGTCATGTGATCTCATTGAAAAGGTAAGGGTTAGAGTCATTCATGTATTATATATCTTGCTTACTTCATCATTTTATAATTTTTCTGCTAATTTGTGCCTTTCGTATCTATCCTGATGTGTTGAATATGAAAACAGCATATTTTGTTCTGACATCGAAATATATATACAGGGTGCAGCAAAATTTACCGCTGCATGAGACAAGATAATATTTCGTTTTCTGGAAAATATAAACGTTTTCTATAATTAGGGTATTTTCTCTTTGCGTTACGTAAAAGTACACATATTTGAACTTCGGGTGTCATATGCAAGCAACATAGTGGTGTGTCAGGAAAGGGATTTGCAGTTTTATTTTGAAAAAAACACAAAAGTAGTACCAAAAATGGTAAAGAATAAGGTACTTGATATCAACCATAGGGATCCCGGTTTGGGATCTCTATGAAAGATGTGCCTGCACTGCAGTTCGAACTTTATTTCGTGAAAATATGTTAAATAGTTCGGAAGATATAGATAAAAACAGATTGTAATACACAACAATTCGTAACAATTCAATATGTAAGTATCGACATATGATATATTGTCAGAAGGTTGCCAACCAACAGTTTTACGTGAAATAAGAAAATTATAAGAAAAGTGAATAACTCAGTGGTAATTCGAATCAATTTTTGACAGAAGGTGTGCGTCACGTGATCTCATCGAAAAGGTAAGGGGTAAAGTCGTTCATGTAGAATATATCTTACTACCTTCATCATTTTATAATTTTTCTGCTAATTTGTGCCTTTCGTGTCTGTCCTGATGTGTAGAATGTGAAAACAGCATATTTTGTTCTGACATCGAAATATATATACAGGGTGCAGCAAAATTAACCGTTGCAGAAGACAAGATAATATTTCGTTTTCAGGAAAATATAAACGTTTTCTATAATTAGGGTATTTTCTCTTTGTGTTACGTAAAAATACACATATTTTAACTTCGGGTGTCATATGCAAGCAACATAGTGGTGTGTCAGGGAAGGGGTGTGCAGTGAAATATGCGTTATTTTGATAAAAACACAAAAGTAGTACCAAAAATGGTAAAGAATAAGGTGTTTGATATCAACCATAGGGATCCCGGTTTGGGATCTCTATGAAAGATGTTCCTGCACTGCAGTTTGAGCTTTATTTCGTGAAAATATGTTAAATAGTTCGGAAGATATAGATCAAAACAGATTATAATACACAACAATTCGTAACAATTCAATATGTACATATTGACATATGATATATTGTCAGAAGGTTGCCAACCAATAGTTTTACGTGAAATAAGAAAATTATAAGAAATGTGAATAACTCAGTGGTAATTCGAATCAATTTTTGACAGAAGGTGTGCGTCTTGTGATCTCATCGAAAAGGTAAAGGTTAAAGTCGGTCATGTAGGATATATCTTACTACCTTCATCATTTTATAATTTTTCTGCTAATTTGTGCCTTTCGTATCTATCCTGATGTGTAGAATGTGAAAACAGCATATTTTGTTCTGACATCGAAATATATATACAGGGTGCAGCAAAATTAACCGTTGCAGAAGACAAGATAATATTTCGTTTTCTGGAAAATATAAACGTTTTCTATAATTAGGGTATTTTCTCTTTGTGTTACGTAAAAATACACATATTTGAACTTCGGATGTCATATGCAAGCAACATAGTGGTGTTTCAGGGAAGGGGTGTGCAGTGAAATATGCGTTATTTTGATAAAAACACAAAAGTAGTACCAAAAATGGTAAAGAATAAGGTACTTGATATCAACCATAGGGATCCTGGTTTGGGATCTCTATGAAAGATATGCCTGCACTGCAGTTTGAGCTTTATTTCGTGAAAATATGTTAAATAGTTCGGAAGATATAGATCAAAACAGATTATAATACACAACAATTCGTAACAATTCAATATGTACATATTGACATATGATATATTGTCAGAAGGTTGCTAACCGACAGTTTTACGTGAAATAAAAAAATATATAAGAAAAGTGAATAACTCAGTGGTAATTCGAATCAATTTTTGAAAGAAGGTGCGCGTCATGTGATCTCATTGAAAAGGTAAGGGTTAAAGTCCTTCATGTATTATATATCTTGCTTACTTCATCATTTTATAATTTTTCTCCTAATTTGTGCCTTTCGTATCTATCCTGATGTGTTGAATATGAAAACAGCATATTTTGTTCTGACATCGAAATATATATACAGGGTGCAGCAAAATTAACCGGTGCAGAAGACAAGATATTATTTCGTTTTCAGGAAAATATAAACGTTTTCTATAATTAGGGTATTTTCTCTTTGCGTTACGTAAAAGTACACATATTTGAACTTCGGGTGTCATATGCAAGCAACATAGTGGTGTGTCAGGAAAGGGATTTGCAGTTTTATTTTGAAAAAAAAACAAAAGTAGTACCAAAAATTGTAAAGAATAAGGTACTTGATATCAACCATAGGGATCCCGGTTTGGGATCTCTATGAAAGATGTGCCTGCACTGAGTTTGAGCTTTATTTCGTGAAAATATGTTAAACAGTTATGAAGATATAGATCAAAACAGATTATAATACGCAACAATTCGTAACAATTCAATATGTACATATTGACATATGATATATTGTCAGAAGGTTGCTAACCGACAGTTTTACGTGAAATAAAAAAAATATAAGAAAAGTGAATAACTGATTTGTAATTCGAATCAATTTTTGACAGAAGGTGCGCGTCATGTGATCTCATTGAAAAGGTAAGGGTTAGAGTCATTCATGTATTATATATCTTGCTTACTTCATCATTTTATAATTTTTCTGCTAATTTGTGCCTTTCGTATCTATCCTGATGTGTTGAATATGAAAACAGCATATTTTGTTCTGACATCGAAATATATATACAGGGTGCAGCAAAAGTAACCGTTGCAGAAGACAAGATAATATTTCGTTTTCTGGAAAATATAAACGTTTTCTATAATTAGGGTATTTTCTCTTTGTGTTACGTAAAAATACACATATTTGAACTTCGGATGTCATATGCAAGCAACATAGTGGTGTTTCAGGGAAGGGGTGTGCAGTGAAATATGCGTTATTTTGATAAAAACACATAAGTAGTACCAAAAATAGTAAAGAATAAGGTACTTGATATCAACCATAGGGATCCCGGTTTGGGATCTCTATGAAAGATGTGCCTGCACTGCAGTTTGAGCTTTATTTCGTGAAAATATGTTAAATAGTTCGGAAGATATAGATCAAAACAGATTATAATACACAACAATTCGTAACAATTCAATATGTACATATTGACATATGATATATTGTCAGAAGGTTGCCAACCAATAGTTTTACGTGAAATAAGAAAATTATAAGAAATGTGAATAACTCAGTGGTAATTCGAATCAATTTTTGACAGAAGGTGTGCGTCTTGTGATCTCATCGAAAAGGTAAAGGTTAAAGTCGGTCATGTAGGATATATCTTACTACCTTCATCATTTTATAATTTTTCTGCTAATTTGTGCCTTTCGTATCTATCCTGATGTGTAGAATGTGAAAACAGCATATTTTGTTCTGACATCGAAATATATATACAGGGTGCAGCAAAATTAACCGTTGCAGAAGACAAGATAATATTTCGTTTTCTGGAAAATATAAACGTTTTCTATAATTAGGGTATTTTCTCTTTGTGTTACGTAAAAATACACATATTTGAACTTCGGATGTCATATGCAAGCAACATAGTGGTGTTTCAGGGAAGGGGTGTGCAGTGAAATATGCGTTATTTTGATAAAAACACAAAAGTAGTACCAAAAATGGTAAAGAATAAGGTACTTGATGTCAACCATAGGGATCCCGGTTTGGGATCTCTATGAAAGATATGCCTGCACTGCAGTTTGAGCTTTATTTCGTGAAAATATGTTAAATAGTTCGGAAGATATAGATCAAAACAGATTATAATACACAACAATTCGTAACAATTCAATATGTACATATTGACATATGATATATTGTCAGAAGGTTGCTAACCGACAGTTTTACGTGAAATAAAAAAATATATAAGAAAAGTGAATAACTCAGTGGTAATTCGAATCAATTTTTGAAAGAAGGTGCGCGTCATGTGATCTCATTGAAAAGGTAAGGGTTAAAGTCCTTCATGTATTATATATCTTGCTTACTTCATCATTTTATAATTTTTCTCCTAATTTGTGCCTTTCGTATCTATCCTGATGTGTTGAATATGAAAACAGCATATTTTGTTCTGACATCGAAATATATATACAGGGTGCAGCAAAATTAACCGGTGCAGAAGACAAGATATTATTTCGTTTTCAGGAAAATATAAACGTTTTCTATAATTAGGGTATTTTCTTTTTGCGTTACGTAAAAGTACACATATTTGAACTTCGGGTGTCATATGCAAGCAACATAGTTATGTGTCAGGAAAGGGATTTGCAGTTTTATTTTGAAAAAAACACAAAAGTAGTACCAAAAATGGTAAAGAATAAGGTACTTGATATCAACCATAGGGATCCCGGTTTGGGATCTCTATGAAAGATGTGCGTGCACTGCAGTTTGAACTTTATTTCGTGAAAATATGTTAATTAGTTCGGAAGATATAGATCAAAACAGATTGTAATACACAACAATTCGTAACAATTCAATATGTAAGTATCGACATATGATATATTGTCAGAAGGTTGCCAACCAACAGTTTTGCGTGAAATAAGAAAATTATAAGAAAAGTGAATAACTAAGTGGTAATTCGAATCAATTTTTGACAGAAGGTGTGCGTCACGTGATCTCATCGAAAAGGTAAGGGTTAAAGTCGTTCATGTAGAATATATCTTACTACCTTCATCATTTTATAATTTTTCTGCTAATTTGTGCCTTTCGTGTCTGTCCTGATGTGTAGAATGTGAAAACAGCATATTTTGTTCTGACATCGAAATATATATACAGGGTGCAGCAAAATTAACCGTTGCAGAAGACAAGATAATATTTCGTTTTCAGGAAAATATAAACGTTTTCTCTAATTAGGGTATTTTCTCTTTGTGTTACGTAAAAATACACATATTTGAACTTCGGGTGTCATATGCAAGCAACATAGTGGTGTGTCAGGGAAGGGGTGTGCAGTGAAATATGCGTTATTTTGATAAAAACACAAAAGTAGTACCAAAAATGGTAAAGAATAAGGTACTTGATATCAACCATAGGGATTCCGGTTTGGGGTGTCTATGAAAGATGTGCCTGCACTGCAGTTTGAGCTGAATTTCGTGAAAATATGTTAAATAGTTATGAAGATAGATACCAAAACAGATTATAATACACAACAATTCGTAACAATTCAATATGTAACTATTGACATATGATATATTGTCAGAAGGTTGCCAACCAATAGTTTTACGTGAAATAAGAAAATTAAAAGAAAAGTGAATAACTCAGTGGTATTTCGAATCAATTTTTGACAGAAGGTGTGCGTCACGTGATCTCATCGAAAAGGTAAAGGTTAAAGTCGGTCATGTAGGATATATCTTACTACCTTCATCATTTTATAATTTTTCTGCTAATTTGTGCCTTTCGTATCTATCCTGATGTGTAGAATGTGAAAACAGCATATTTTGTTCTGACATCGAAATATATATACAGGGTGCAGCAAAATTAACCGTTGCAGAAGACAAGATAATATTTCGTTTTCAGGAAAACATAAACGTTTTCTATAATTAGGGTATTTTCTCTTTGTGTTACGTAAAAATACACATATTTGAACTTCGGATGTCATATGCAAGCAACATAGTGGTGTTTCAGGGAAGGGGTGTGCAGTGAAATATGCGTTATTTTGATAAAAACACAAAAGTAGTACCAAAAATGGTAAAGAATAAGGTACTTGATGTCAACCATAGGGATCCTGGTTTGGGATCTCTATGAAAGATATGCCTGCACTGCAGTTTGAGCTTTATTTCGTGAAAATATGTTAAATAGTTCGGAAGATATAGATCAAAACAGATTATAATACACAACAATTCGTAACAATTCAATATGTACATATTGACATATGATATATTGTCAGAAGGTTGCTAACCGACAGTTTTACGTGAAATAAAAAAATATATAAGAAAAGTGAATAACTCAGTGGTAATTCGAATCAATTTTTGAAAGAAGGTGCGCGTCATGTGATCTCATTGAAAAGGTAAGGGTTAAAGTCCTTCATGTATTATATATCTTGCTTACTTCATCATTTTATAATTTTTCTCCTAATTTGTGCCTTTCGTATCTATCCTGATGTGTTGAATATGAAAACAGCATATTTTGTTCTGACATCGAAATATATATACAGGGTGCAGCAAAATTTACCGCTGCATGAGTCAAGATAATATTTCGTTTTCTGGAAAATATAAACGTTTTCTATAATTAGGGTATTTTCTCTTTGCGTTACGTAAAAGTACACATATTTGAACTTCGGGTGTCATATGCAAGCAACATAGTGGTGTGTCAGGAAAGGGATTTGCAGTTTTATTTTGAAAAAAACACAAAAGTAGTACCAAAAATGGTAAAGAATAAGGTACTTGATATCAACCATAGGGATCCCGGTTTGGGATCTCTATGAAAGATGTGCCTGCACTGCAGTTTGAACTTTATTTCGTGAAAATATGTTAATTAGTTCGGAAGATATAGATCAAAACAGATTGTAATACACAACAATTCGTAACAATTCAATATGTAAGTATCGACATATGATATATTGTCAGAAGGTTGCCAACCAACAGTTTTACGTGAAATAAGAAAATTATAAGAAAAGTGAATAACTGAGTGGTAATTCGAATCAATTTTTGACAGAAGGTGTGCGTCACGTGATCTCATCGAAAAGGTAAGGGTTAAAGTCGTTCATGTAGAATATATCTTACTACCTTCATCATTTTATAATTTTTCTGCTAATTTGTGCCTTTCGTGTCTGTCCTGATGTGTAGAATGTGAAAACAGCATATCTTGTTCTGACATCGAAATATATATACAGGGTGCAGCAAAATTAACCGTTGCAGAAGACAAGATAATATTTCGTTTTCAGGAAAATATAAACGTTTTCTATAATTAGGGTATTTTCTCTTTGTGTTACGTAAAAATACACATATTTTAACTTCGGGTGTCATATGCAAGCAACATAGTGGTGTGTCAGGGAAGGGGTGTGCAGTGAAATATGCGTTATTTTGATAAAAACACAAAAGTAGTACCAAAAATGGTAAAGAATAAGGTACTTGATATCAACCATAGGGATTCCGGTTTGGGGTGTCTATGAAAGATGTGCCTGCACTGCAGTTTGAGCTGAATTTCGTGAAAATATGTTAAATAGTTATGAAGATAGATACCAAAACAGATTATAATACACAACAATTCGTAACAATTCAATATGTAACTATTGACATATGATATATTGTCAGAAGGTTGCCAACCAATAGTTTTACGTGAAATAAGAAAATTAAAAGAAAAGTGAATAACTCAGTGGTATTTCGAATCAATTTTTGACAGAAGGTGTGCGTCACGTGATCTCATCGAAAAGGTAAAGGTTAAAGTCGGTCATGTAGGATATATCTTACTACCTTCATCATTTTATAATTTTTCTGCTAATTTGTGCCTTTCGTATCTATCCTGATGTGTAGAATGTGAAAACAGCATATTTTGTTCTGACATCGAAATATATATACAGGGTGCAGCAAAATTAACCGTTGCAGAAGACAAGATAATATTTCGTTTTCAGGAAAATATAAACGTTTTCTATAATTAGGGTATTTTCTCTTTGTGTTACGTAAAAATACACATATTTGAACTTCGGATGTCATATGCAAGCAACATAGTGGTGTTTCAGGGAAGGGGTGTGCAGTGAAATATGCGTTATTTTGATAAAAACACATAAGTAGTACCAAAAATGGTAAAGAATAAGGTACTTGATATCAACCATAGGGATCCCGGTTTGGGATCTCTATGAAAGATGTGCCTGCACTGCAGTTTGAGCTTTATTTCGTGAAAATATGTTAAATAGTTCGGAAGATATAGATCAAAACAGATTGTAATACACAACAATTCGTAACAATTCAATATGTAAGTATCGACATATGATATATTGTCAGAAGGTTGCCAACCAACAGTTTTACGTGAAATAAGAAAATTATAAGAAAAGTGAATAACTCAGTGGTAATTGGAATCAATTTTTGACAGAAGGTGTGCGTCACGTGATCTCATCGAAAAGGTAAGGGTTAAAGTCGTTCATGTAGAATATATCTTACTACCTTCATCATTTTATAATTTTTCTGCTAATTTGTGCCTTTCGTGTCTGTCCTGATGTGTAGAATGTGAAAACAGCATATTTTGTTCTGACATCGAAATATATATACAGGGTGCAGCAAAATTAACCGTTGCAGATGACAAGATAATATTTCGTTTTCAGGAAAATATAAACGTTTTCTATAATTAGGGTATTTTCTCTTTGTGTTACGTAAAAATACACATATTTGAACTTGGGGTGTCATATGCAAGCAACATAGTGGTGTGTCAAGGAAGGGGTGTGCAGTGAAATATGCGTTATTTTGATAAAAACACAAAAGTAGTACCAAAAATGGTAAAGAATAAGGTGTTTGATATCAACCATAGGGATCCCGGTTTGGGATCTCTATGAAAGATGTTCCTGCACTGCAGTTTGAGCTTTATTTCGTGAAAATATGTTAAATAGTTCGGAAGATATAGATCAAAACAGATTATAATACACAACAATTCGTAACAATTCAATATGTACATATTGACATATGATATATTGTCAGAAGGTTGCCAACCAATAGTTTTACGTGAAATAAGAAAATTATAAGAAATGTGAATAACTCAGTGGTAATTCGAATCAATTTTTGACAGAAGGTGTGCGTCTTGTGATCTCATCGAAAAGGTAAAGGTTAAAGTCGGTCATGTAGGATATATCTTACTACCTTCATCATTTTATAATTTTTCTGCTAATTTGTGCCTTTCGTATCTATCCTGATGTGTAGAATGTGAAAACAGCATATTTTGTTCTGACATCGAAATATATATACAGGGTGCAGCAAAATTAACCGTTGCAGAAGACAAGATAATATTTCGTTTTCTGGAAAATATAAACGTTTTCTATAATTAGGGTATTTTCTCTTTGTGTTACGTAAAAATACACATATTTGAACTTCGGATGTCATATGCAAGCAACATAGTGGTGTTTCAGGGAAGGGGTGTGCAGTGAAATATGCGTTATTTTGATAAAAACACAAAAGTAGTACCAAAAATGGTAAAGAATAAGGTACTTGATGTCAACCATAGGGATCCCGGTTTGGGATCTCTATGAAAGATATGCCTGCACTGCAGTTTGAGCTTTATTTCGTGAAAATATGTTAAATATTTCGGAAGATATAGATCAAAACAGATTATAATACACAACAATTCGTAACAATTCAATATGTACATATTGACATATGATATATTGTCAGAAGGTTGCTAACCGACAGTTTTACGTGAAATAAAAAAATATATAAGAAAAGTGAATAACTCAGTGGTAATTCGAATCAATTTTTGAAAGAAGGTGCGCGTCATGTGATCTCATTGAAAAGGTAAGGGTTAAAGTCCTTCATGTATTATATATCTTGCTTACTTCATCATTTTATAATTTTTCTCCTAATTTGTGCCTTTCGTATCTATCCTGATGTGTTGAATATGAAAACAGCATATTTTGTTCTGACATCGAAATATATATACAGGGTGCAGCAAAATTAACCGGTGCAGAAGACAAGATATTATTTCGTTTTCAGGAAAATATAAACGTTTTCTATAATTAGGGTATTTTCTTTTTGCGTTACGTAAAAGTACACATATTTGAACTTCGGGTGTCATATGCAAGCAACATAGTGGTGTGTCAGGAAAGGGATTTGCAGTTTTATTTTGAAAAAAACACAAAAGTAGTACCAAAAATTGTAAAGAATAAGGTACTTGATATCAACCATAGGGATCCCGGTTTGGGATCTCTATGAAAGATGTGCCTGCACTGCAGTTTGAGCTTTATTTCGTGAAAATATGTTAAACAGTTATGAAGATATAGATCAAAACAGATTATAATACGCAACAATTCGTAACAATTCAATATGTACATATTGACATATGATATATTGTCAGAAGGTTGCTAACCGACAGTTTTACGTAAAATAAAAAAAAATATAAGAAAAGTGAATAACTGATTTGTAATTCGAATCAATTTTTGACAGAAGGTGCGCGTCATGTGATCTCATTGAAAAGGTAAGGGTTAGAGTCATTCATGTATTATATATCTTGCTTACTTCATCATTTTATAATTTTTCTGCTAATTTGTGCCTTTCGTATCTATCCTGATGTGTTGAATATGAAAACAGCATATTTTGTTCTGACATCGAAATATATATACAGGGTGCAGCAAAATTTACCGCTGCATGAGACAAGATAATATTTCGTTTTCTGGAAAATATAAACGTTTTCTATAATTAGGGTATTTTCTCTTTGCGTTACGTAAAAGTACACATATTTGAACTTCGGGTGTCATATGCAAGCAACATAGTTATGTGTCAGGAAAGGGATTTGCAGTTTTATTTTGAAAAAAACACAAAAGTAGTACCAAAAATGGTAAAGAATAAGGTACTTGATATCAACCATAGGGATCCCGGTTTGGGATCTCTATGAAAGATGTGCGTGCACTGCAGTTTGAACTTTATTTCGTGAAAATATGTTAATTAGTTCGGAAGATATAGATCAAAACAGATTGTAATACACAACAATTCGTAACAATTCAATATGTAAGTATCGACATATGATATATTGTCAGAAGGTTGCCAACCAACAGTTTTACGTGAAATAAGAAAATTATAAGAAAAGTGAATAACTAAGTGGTAATTCGAATCAATTTTTGACAGAAGGTGTGCGTCACGTGATCTCATCGAAAAGGTAAGGGTTAAAGTCGTTCATGTAGAATATATCTTACTACCTTCATCATTTTATAATTTTTCTGCTAATTTGTGCCTTTCGTGTCTGTCCTGATGTGTAGAATGTGAAAACAGCATATTTTGTTCTGACATCGAAATATATATACAGGGTGCAGCAAAATTAACCGTTGCAGAAGACAAGATAATATTTCGTTTTCAGGAAAATATAAACGTTTTCTATAATTAGGGTATTTTCTCTTTGTGTTACGTAAAAATACACATATTTTAACTTCGGGTGTCATATGCAAGCAACATAGTGGTGTGTCAGGGAAGGGGTGTGCAGTGAAATATGCGTTATTTTGATAAAAACACAAAAGTAGTACCAAAAATGGTAAAGAATAAGGTACTTGATATCAACCATAGGGATTCCGGTTTGGGGTGTCTATGAAAGATGTGCCTGCACTGCAGTTTGAGCTGAATTTCGTGAAAATATGTTAAATAGTTATGAAGATAGATACCAAAACAGATTATAATACACAACAATTCGTAACAATTCAATATGTAACTATTGACATATGATATATTGTCAGAAGGTTGCCAACCAATAGTTTTACGTGAAATAAGAAAATTAAAAGAAAAGTGAATAACTCAGTGGTATTTCGAATCAATTTTTGACAGAAGGTGTGCGTCACGTGATCTCATCGAAAAGGTAAAGGTTAAAGTCGGTCATGTAGGATATATCTTACTACCTTCATCATTTTATAATTTTTCTGCTAATTTGTGCCTTTCGTATCTATCCTGATGTGTAGAATGTGAAAACAGCATATTTTGTTCTGACATCGAAATATATATACAGGGTGCAGCAAAATTAACCGTTGCAGAAGACAAGATAATATTTCGTTTTCAGGAAAATATAAACGTTTTCTATAATTAGGGTATTTTCTCTTTGTGTTACGTAAAAATACACATATTTGAACTTCGGATGTCATATGCAAGCAACATAGTGGTGTTTCAGGGAAGGGGTGTGCAGTGAAATATGCGTTATTTTGATAAAAACTCATAAGTAGTACCAAAAATGGTAAAGAATAAGGTACTTGATATCAACCATAGGGATCCCGGTTTGGGATCTCTATGAAAGATGTGCCTGCACTGCAGTTTGAGCTTTATTTCGTGAAAATATGTGAAATAGTTCGGAAGATATAGATCAAAACAGATTGTAATACACAACAATTCGTAACAATTCAATATGTAAGTATCGACATATGATATATTGTCAGAAGGTTGCCAACCAAAAGTTTTACGTGAAATAAGAAAATTATAAGAAAAGTGAATAACTCAGTGGTAATTGGAATCAATTTTTGACAGAAGGTGTGCGTCACGTGATCTCATCGAAAAGGTAAGGGTTAAAGTCGTTCATGTAGAATATATCTTACTACCTTCATCATTTTATAATTTTTCTGCTAATTTGTGCCTTTCGTGTCTATCCTGATGTGTAGAATGTGAAAACAGCATATTTTGTTCTGACATCGAAATATATATACAGGGTGCAGCAAAATTAACCGCTGCAGAAGACAAGATAATATTTCGTTTTCTGGAAAATATAAACGTTTTCTATAATTAGGGTATTTTCTCTTTGTGTTACGTAAAAATACACATATTTGAACTTCGGATGTCATATGCAAGCAACATAGTGGTGTTTCAGGGAAGGGGTGTGCAGTGAAATATGCGTTATTTTGATAAAAACACAAAAGTAGTACCAAAAATGGTAAAGAATAAGGTACTTGATGTCAACCATAGGGATCCCGGTTTGGGATCTCTATGAAAGATATGCCTGCACTGCAGTTTGAGCTTTATTTCGTGAAAATATGTTAAATAGTTCGGAAGATATAGATCAAAACAGATTATAATACACAACAATTCGTAACAATTCAATATGTACATATTGACATATGATATATTGTCAGAAGGTTGCTAACCGACAGTTTTACGTGAAATAAAAAAATATATAAGAAAAGTGAATAACTCAGTGGTAATTCGAATCAATTTTTGAAAGAAGGTGCGCGTCATGTGATCTCATTGAAAAGGTAAGGGTTAAAGTCCTTCATGTATTATATATCTTGCTTACTTCATCATTTTATAATTTTTCTCCTAATTTGTGCCTTTCGTATCTATCCTGATGTGTTGAATATGAAAACAGCATATTTTGTTCTGACATCGAAATATATATACAGGGTGCAGCAAAATTAACCGGTGCAGAAGACAAGATATTATTTCGTTTTCAGGAAAATATAAACGTTTTCTATAATTAGGGTATTTTCTCTTTGCGTTACGTAAAAGTACACATATTTGAACTTCGGGTGTCATATGCAAGCAACATAGTGGTGTGTCAGGAAAGGGATTTGCAGTTTTATTTTGAAAAAAACACAAAAGTAGTACCAAAAATTGTAAAGAATAAGGTACTTGATATCAACCATAGGGATCCCGGTTTGGGATCTCTATGAAAGATGTGCCTGCACTGCAGTTTGAGCTTTATTTCGTGAAAATATGTTAAACAGTTATGAAGATATAGATCAAAACAGATTATAATACGCAACAATTCGTAACAATTCAATATGTACATATTGACATATGATATATTGTCAGAAGGTTGCTAACCGACAGTTTTACGTGAAATAAAAAAAATATAAGAAAAGTGAATAACTGATTTGTAATTCGAATCAATTTTTGACAGAAGGTGCGCGTCATGTGATCTCATTGAAAAGGTAAGGGTTAGAGTCATTCATGTATTATATATCTTGCTTACTTCATCATTTTATAATTTTTCTGCTAATTTGTGCCTTTCGTATCTATCCTGATGTGTTGAATATGAAAACAGCATATTTTGTTCTGACATCGAAATATATATACAGGGTGCAGCAAAATTTACCGCTGCATGAGACAAGATAATATTTCGTTTTCTGGAAAATATAAACGTTTTCTATAATTAGGGTATTTTCTCTTTGCGTTACGTAAAAGTACACATATTTGAACTTCGGGTGTCATATGCAAGCAACATAGTGGTGTGTCAGGAAAGGGATTTGCAGTTTTATTTTGAAAAAAACACAAAAGTAGTACCAAAAATGGTAAAGAATAAGGTACTTGATATCAACCATAGGGATCCCGGTTTGGGATCTCTATGAAAGATGTGCCTGCACTGCAGTTTGAACTTTATTTCGTGAAAATATGTTAATTAGTTCGGAAGATATAGATCAAAACAGATTGTAATACACAACAATTCGTAACAATTCAATATGTAAGTATCGACATATGATATATTGTCAGAAGGTTGCCAACCAACAGTTTTACGTGAAATAAGAAAATTATAAGAAAAGTGAATAACTCAGTGGTAATTCGAATCAATTTTTGACAGAAGGTGTGCGTCACGTGATCTCATCGAAAAGGTAAGGGTTAAAGTCGTTCATGTAGAATATATCTTACTACCTTCATCATTTTATAATTGTTCTGCTAATTTGTGCCTTTCGTGTCTGTCCTGATGTGTAGAATGTGAAAACAGCATATTTTGTTCTGACATCGAAATATATATACAGGGTGCAGCAAAATTAACCGTTGCAGAAGACAAGATAATATTTCGTTTTCAGGAAAATATAAACGTTTTCTATAATTAGGGTATTTTCTCTTTGTGTTACGTAAAAATACACATATTTTAACTTCGGGTGTCATATGCAAGCAACATAGTGGTGTGTCAGGGAAGGGGTGTGCAGTGAAATATGCGTTATTTTGATAAAAACACAAAAGTAGTACCAAAAATGGTAAAGAATAAGGTACTTGATATCAACCATAGGGATTCCGGTTTGGGGTGTCTATGAAAGATGTGCCTGCACTGCAGTTTGAGCTGAATTTCGTGAAAATATGTTAAATAGTTATGAAGATAGATACCAAAACAGATTATAATACACAACAATTCGTAACAATTCAATATGTAACTATTGACATATGATATATTGTCAGAAGGTTGCCAACCAATAGTTTTACGTGAAATAAGAAAATTAAAAGAAAAGTGAATAACTCAGTGGTATTTCGAATCAATTTTTGACAGAAGGTGTGCGTCACGTGATCTCATCGAAAAGGTAAAGGTTAAAGTCGGTCATGTAGGATATATCTTACTACCTTCATCATTTTATAATTTTTCTGCTAATTTGTGCCTTTCGTATCTATCCTGATGTGTAGAATGTGAAAACAGCATATTTTGTTCTGACATCGAAATATATATACAGGGTGCAGCAAAATTAACCGTTGCAGAAGACAAGATAATATTTCGTTTTCAGAAAAATATAAACGTTTTCTATAATTAGGGTATTTTCTCTTTGTGTTACGTAAAAATACACATATTTGAACTTCGGATGTCATATGCAAGCAACATAGTGGTGTTTCAGGGAAGGGGTGTGCAGTGAAATATGCGTTATTTTGATAAAAACACATAAGTAGTACCAAAAATGGTAAAGAATAAGGTACTTGATATCAACCATAGGGATTCCGGTTTGGGATCTCTATGAAAGATGTGCCTGCACTGCAGTTTGAGCTTTATTTCGTGAAAATATGTTAAATAGTTCGGAAGATATAGATCAAAACAGATTGTAATACACAACAATTCGTAACAATTCAATATGTAAGTATCGACATATGATATATTGTCAGAAGGTTGCCAACCAACAGTTTTACGTGAAATAAGAAAATTATAAGAAAAGTGAATAACTCAGTGGTAATTGGAATCAATTTTTGACAGAAGGTGTGCGTCACGTGATCTCATCGAAAAGGTAAGGGTTAAAGTCGTTCATGTAGAATATATCTTACTACCTTCATCATTTTATAATTTTTCTGCTAATTTGTGCCTTTCGTGTCTATCCTGATGTGTAGAATGTGAAAACAGCATATTTTGTTCTGACATCGAAATATATATACAGGGTGCAGCAAAATTAACCGTTGCAGAAGACAAGATAATATTTCGTTTTCAGGAAAATATAAACGTTTTCTATAATTAGGGTATTTTCTCTTTGTGTTACGTAAAAATACACATATTTTAACTTCGGGTGTCATATGCAAGCAACATAGTGGTGTGTCAGGGAAGGGGTGTGCAGTGAAATATGCGTTATTTTGAAAAAAACACAAAAGTAGTACCAAAAATGGTAAAGAATAAGGTACTTGATATCTACCATAGGGATCCCTGTTTGGGATCTCTATGAAAGATGTTCCTGCACTGCAGTTTGAGCTTTATTTCGTGAAAATATGTTAAATAGTTCGGAAGATACAGATCAAAACAGATTATAATACACAACAATTCGTAACAATTCAATATGTACATATTGACGTATGATATATTGTCAGAAGGTTGCCAACCAATAGTTTTACGTGAAATAAGAAAATTATAAGAAATGTGAATAACTCAGTGGTAATTCGAATCAATTTTTGACAGAAGGTGTGCGTCACGTGATCTCATCGAAAAGGTAAAGGTTAAAGTCGGTCATGTAGGATATATCTTACTACCTTCATCATTTTATATTTTTTCTGCTAATTTGTGCCTTTCGTATCTATCCTGATGTGTAGAATGTGAAAACAGCATATTTTGTTCTGACATCGAAATATATATACAGGGTGCAGCAAAATTAACCGTTGCAGAAGACAAGATAATATTTCGTTTTCAGGAAAATATAAACGTTTTCTATAATTAGGGTATTTTCTCTTTGTGTTACGTAAAAATACACATATTTGAACTTCGGATGTCATATGCAAGCAACATAGTGGTGTTTCAGGGAAGGGGTGTGCAGTGAAATATGCGTTATTTTGATAAAAACACAAAAGTAGTACCAATAATGGTAAAGAATAAGGTACTTGATATCAACCATAGGGATCCCGGTTTGGGATCTCTATGAAATATGTGTTTGCACTGCAGTTTGAGCTTTATTTCGTGAAAATATGTTAAATAGTTCGGAAGATATAGATCAAAACAGATTATAATACACAACAATTCGTAACAATTCAATATGTACATATTGACATATGATATATTGTCAGAAGGTTGCTAACCGACAGTTTTACGTGAAATAAAAAAATATATAAGAAAAGTGAATAACTCAGTGGTAATTCGAATCAATTTTTGAAAGAAGGTGCGCGTCATGTGATCTCATTGAAAAGGTAAGGGTTAAAGTCCTTCATGTATTATATATCTTGCTTACTTCATCATTTTATAATTTTTCTCCTAATTTGTGCCTTTCGTATCTTTCCTGATGTGTTGAATATGAAAACAGCATATTTTGTTCTGACATCGAAATATATATACAGGGTGCAGCAAAATTAACCGCTGCAGAAGACAAGATAATATTTCGTTTTCAGGAAAATATAAACGTTTTCTATAATTAGGGTATTTTCTCTTTGCGTTACGTAAAAGTACACATATTTGAACTTCGGGTGTCATATGCAAGCAACATAGTGGTGTGTCAGGAAAGGGATTTGCAGTTTTATTTTGAAAAAAACACAAAAGTAGTACCAAAAATGGTAAAGAATAAGGTACTTGATATCAACCATAGGGATCCCGGTTTGGGATCTCTATGAAAGATGTGCCTGCACTGCAGTTTGAGCTTTATTTCGTGAAAATATGTTAAATAGTTCGGAAGATATAGATCAAAACAGATTATAATACACAACAATTCGTAACAATTCAATATGTACATATTGACATATGATATATTGTCAGAAGGTTGCTAACCGACAGTTTTACGTGAAATAAAAAAATATATAAGAAAAGTGAATAACTCAGTGGTAATTCGAATCAATTTTTGAAAGAAGGTGCGCGTCATGTGATCTCATTGAAAAGGTAAGGGTTAAAGTCCTTCATGAATTATATATCTTGCTTACTTCATCATTTTATAATTTTTCTGCTAATTTGTGCCTTTCGTATCTATCCTGATGTGTTGAATATGAAAACAGCATATTTTGTTCTGACATCGAAATATATATACAGGGTGCAGCAAAATTAACAGTTGCAGAAGACATGATAATATTTCGTTTTCAGGAAAATATAAACGTTTTCTATAATTAGGGTATTTTCTCTTTGCGTTACGTAAAAGTACACATATTTGAACTTCGGGTGTCATATGCAAGCAACATAGTGGTGTGTCAGGAAAGGGATTTGCAGTTTTATTTTGAAAAAAACACAAAAGTAGTACCAAAAATTGTAAAGAATAAGGTACTTGATATCAACCATAGGGATCCCGGTTTGGGATCTCTATGAAAGATGTGCCTGCACTGCAGTTTGAGCTTTATTTCGTGAAAATATGTTAAACAGTTATGAAGATATAGATCAAAACAGATTATAATACGCAACAATTCGTAACAATTCAATATGTACATATTGACATATGATATATTGTCAGAAGGTTGCTAACCGACAGTTTTACGTGAAATAAAAAAAATATAAGAAAAGTGAATAACTGATTTGTAATTCGAATCAATTTTTGACAGAAGGTGCGCGTCATGTGATCTCATTGAAAAGGTAAGGGTTAGAGTCATTCATGTATTATATATCTTGCTTACTTCATCATTTTATAATTTTTCTGCTAATTTGTGCCTTTCGTATCTATCCTGATGTGTTGAATATGAAAACAGCATATTTTGTTCTGACATCGAAATATATATACAGGGTGCAGCAAAATTTACCGCTGCATGAGACAAGATAATATTTCGTTTTCTGGAAAATATAAACGTTTTCTATAATTAGGGTATTTTCTCTTTGCGTTACGTAAAAGTACACATATTTGAACTTCGGGTGTCATATGCAAGCAACATAGTGGTGTGTCAGGAAAGGGATTTGCAGTTTTATTTTGAAAAAAACACAAAAGTAGTACCAAAAATGGTAAAGAATAAGGTACTTGATATCAACCATAGGGATCCCGGTTTGGGATCTCTATGAAAGATGTGCCTGCACTGCAGTTTGAACTTTATTTCGTGAAAATATGTTAATTAGTTCGGAAGATATAGATCAAAACAGATTGTAATACACAACAATTCGTAACAATTCAATATGTAAGTATCGACATATGATATATTGTCAGAAGGTTGCCAACCAACAGTTTTACGTGAAATAAGAAAATTATAAGAAAAGTGAATAACTCAGTGGTAATTCGAATCAATTTTTGACAGAAGGTGTGCGTCACGTGATCTCATCGAAAAGGTAAGGGTTAAAGTCGTTCATGTAGAATATATCTTACTACCTTCATCATTTTATAATTGTTCTGCTAATTTGTGCCTTTCGTGTCTGTCCTGATGTGTAGAATGTGAAAACAGCATATTTTGTTCTGACATCGAAATATGTATACAGGGTGCAGCAAAATTAACCGTTGCAGAAGACAAGATAATATTTCGTTTTCAGGAAAATATAAACGTTTTCTATAATTAGGGTATTTTCTCTTTGTGTTACGTAAAAATACACATATTTTAACTTCGGGTGTCATATGCAAGCAACATAGTGGTGTGTCAGGGAAGGGGTGTGCAGTGAAATATGCGTTATTTTGATAAAAACACAAAAGTAGTACCAAAAATGGTAAAGAATAAGGTACTTGATATCAACCATAGGGATTCCGGTTTGGGGTGTCTATGAAAGATCTGCCTGCACTGCAGTTTGAGCTGAATTTCGTGAAAATATGTTAAATAGTTATGAAGATAGATACCAAAACAGATTATAATACACAACAATTCGTAACAATTCAATATGTAACTATTGACATATGATATATTGTCAGAAGGTTGCCAACCAATAGTTTTACGTGAAATAAGAAAATTAAAAGAAAAGTGAATAACTCAGTGGTATTTCGAATCAATTTTTGACAGAAGGTGTGCGTCACGTGATCTCATCGAAAAGGTAAAGGTTAAAGTCGGTCATGTAGGATATATCTTACTACCTTCATCATTTTATAATTTTTCTGCTAATTTGTGCCTTTCGTATCTATCCTGATGTGTAGAAAGTGAAAACAGCATATTTTGTTCTGACATCGAAATATATATACAGGGTGCAGCAAAATTAACCGTTGCAGAAGACAAGATAATATTTCGTTTTCAGAAAAATATAAACGTTTTCTATAATTAGGGTATTTTCTCTTTGTGTTACGTAAAAATACACATATTTGAACTTCGGATGTCATATGCAAGCAACATAGTGGTGTTTCAGGGAAGGGGTGTGCAGTGAAATATGCGTTATTTTGATAAAAACACATAAGTAGTACCAAAAATGGTAAAGAATAAGGTACTTGATATCAACCATAGGGATCCCGGTTTGGGATCTCTATGAAAGATGTGCCTGCACTGCAGTTTGAGCTTTATTTCGTGAAAATATGTTAAATAGTTCGGAAGATATAGATCAAAACAGATTGTAATACACAACAATTCGTAACAATTCAATATGTAAGTATCGACATATGATATATTGTCAGAAGGTTGCCAACCAACAGTTTTACGTGAAATAAGAAAATTATAAGAAAAGTGAATAACTCAGTGGTAATTGGAATCAATTTTTGACAGAAGGTGTGCGTCACGTGATCTCATCGAAAAGGTAAGGGTTAAAGTCGTTCATGTAGAATATATCTTACTACCTTCATCATTTTATAATTTTTCTGCTAATTTGTGCCTTTCGTGTCTATCCTGATGTGTAGAATGTGAAAACAGCATATTTTGTTCTGACATCGAAATATATATACAGGGTGCAGCAAAATTAACCGTTGCAGAAGACAAGATAATATTTCGTTTTCAGGAAAATATAAACGTTTTCTATAATTAGGGTATTTTCTCTTTGTGTTACGTAAAAATACACATATTTTAACTTCGGGTGTCATATGCAAGCAACATAGTGGTGTGTCAGGGAAGGGGTGTGCAGTGAAATATGCGTTATTTTGAAAAAAACACAAAAGTAGTACCAAAAATGGTAAAGAATAAGGTACTTGATATCAACCATAGGGATCCCTGTTTGGGATCTCTATGAAAGATGTTCCTGCACTGCAGTTTGAGCTTTATTTCGTGAAAATATGTTAAATAGTTCGGAAGATACAGATCAAAACAGATTATAATACACAACAATTCGTAACAATTCAATATGTACATATTGACATATGATATATTGTCAGAAGGTTGCCAACCAATAGTCTTACGTGAAATAAGAAAATTATAAGAAATGTGAATAACTCTGTGGTAATTCGAATCAATTTTTGACAGAAGGTGTGCGTCACGTGATCTCATCGAAAAGGTAAAGGTTAAAGTCGGTCATGTAGGATATATCTTACTACCTTCATCATTTTATATTTTTTCTGCTAATTTGTGCCTTTCGTATCTATCCTGATGTGTAGAATGTGAAAACAGCATATTTTGTTCTGACATCGAAATATATATACAGGGTGCAGCAAAATTAACCGTTGCAGAAGACAAGATAATATTTCGCTTTCAGGAAAATATAAACGTTTTCTATAATTAGGGTATTTTCTCTTTGTGTTACGTAAAAATACACATATTTGAACTTCGGATGTCATATGCAAGCAACATAGTGGTGTTTCAGGGAAGGGGTGTGCAGTGAAATATGCGTTATTTTGATAAAAACACAAAAGTAGTACCAATAATGGTAAAGAATAAGGTACTTGATATCAACCATAGGGATCCCGGTTTGGGATCTCTATGAAATATGTGCCTGCACTGCAGTTTGAGCTTTATTTCGTGAAAATATGTTAAATAGTTCGGAAGATATAGATCAAAACAGATTATAATACACAACAATTCGTAACAATTCAATATGTACATATTGACATATGATATATTGTCAGAAGGTTGCTAACCGACAGTTTTACGTGAAATAAAAAAAATATATAAGAAAAGTGAATAACTCAGTGGTAATTCGAATCAATTTTTGAAAGAAGGTGCGCGTCATGTGATCTCATTGAAAAGGTAAGGGTTAAAGTCCTTCATGTATTATATATCTTGCTTACTTCATCATTTTATAATTTTTCTCCTAATTTGTGCCTTTCGTATCTTTCCTGATGTGTTGAATATGAAAACAGCATATTTTGTTCTGACATCGAAATATATATACAGGGTGCAGCAAAATTAACCGCTGCAGAAGACAAGATAATATTTCGTTTTCAGGAAAATATAAACGTTTTCTATAATTAGGGTATTTTCTCTTTGCGTTACGTAAAAGTACACATATTTGAACTTCGGGTGTCATATGCAAGCAACATAGTGGTGTGTCAGGAAAGGGATTTGCAGTTTTATTTTGAAAAAAACACAAAAGTAGTACCAAAAATGGTATAGAATAAGGTACTTGATATCAACCATAGGGATCCCGGTTTGGGATCTCTATGAAAGATGTGCCTGCACTGCAGTTTGAGCTTTATTTCGTGAAAATATGTTAAATAGTTCGGAAGATATAGATCAAAACAGATTATAATACACAACAATTCGTAACAATTCAATATGTACATATTGACATATGATATATTGTCAGAAGGTTGCTAACCGACAGTTTTACGTGAAATAAAAAAATATATAAGAAAAGTGAATAACTCAGTGGTAATTCGAATCAATTTTTGAAAGAAGGTGCGCGTCATGTGATCTCATTGAAAAGGTAAGGGTTAAAGTCCTTCATGAATTATATATCTTGCTTACTTCATCATTTTATAATTTTTCTGCTAATTTGTGCCTTTCGTATCTATCCTGATGTGTTGAATATGAAAACAGCATATTTTGTTCTGACATCGAAATATATATACAGGGTGCAGCAAAATTAACAGTTGCAGAAGACATGATAATATTTCGTTTTCAGGAAAATATAAACGTTTTCTATAATTAGGGTATTTTCTCTTTGTGTTACGTAAAAATACACATATTTGAACTTCGTTTGTCATATGCAAGCAACATAGTGGTGTGTCAAGTAAGGGGTTTGCAGTGAAATATGCGTTATTTTGGAAAAAACACAAAAGTAGTACCAAAAATGGTAAAGAATAAGGTACTTGATATCAACCATAGGGATCCCGGTTTGGGATTAGGGATGCGCTCGAGTCGAGACATGTCTCGAATCTCGACTCGACTCGACTCGAATTCGAGTCGAGATTCGAGTCGAGACACACTTTGTAAAATTCGAGACGAGTCGAGACAAACGTATTTCTCGACTCGAATGTTCGAGTCGAGACACGAGTCGAGTCGAGACGGCTCTTAAAAATCTCGACTCGACTCGAATGTCTCGAAAATCTTTCTATAATTTTTAATATTATTTTGAAGAAAGTAATCACTCAGAAACAGCCTTGAAACCAATTCCAGCTTTTGTTCCTTCAGAAAGGTACAGAACGCATAAAATTAATAGTTAATATTTAAAGATCAAGATTTAATTTTCAGCTCAATTCAGTTAATTAGAACTAATAGTTAATGTCGTTGTATTTGGTTGTACTGCAAATATAATGATAATAATAATAATTGATTATCTAGTTTGTATAAAACTATTATCCGTAGTCTAAATCTAGTTTGTATAAAACTATTGCGATAAAGTGAACTTCATAAATTCTCTGAATGAGCAGTTGGTAGTCTATAGTAATTTAGCATAGTTATAATTATTGTGTCTTCGTTCCCATGAACACAATAGGGTTACGTAACTTCTGGATTATTCGCTTGCCCAACTATTCTGAGGCTTTAATATGTTGCAGCTGTGATGCGCCCTATATTACACGTATATAATATAGTATGTTCGTTCTACTATCTTATACTTCGCTTCAAAACCTGAAAATTAATTCGAGAGACACTCACATAATATAAATAAATTTGCTTACTAATCGTCTAGGTAACTAGTAAACAATAAACTTAAAATCAATACCCAAGGTTCAGGGAATTTTATATCAATCAGACTTTTCCAAGTAGACTAGTTTATTCAAAATTTTAAAAACCAAAACAAAAAAGAAATGCTCTCTGAGATTAATATTCCTTAATGTAAATGATTTCTCTAATCAAAAAAAAGTTCGTTCAGGTACACCTCTAGACCCAGAGGTCCCCACCTATTTAAAACCTTAAATAACAGTTCGCTCCAAACATGAAGCTTCCTTTAAAATTTGTCTAAAATTCCTTAAGAGAGGTTCTGAACATGCGTCCTCGTACAAGCCATCATGAACCTCACATACTCTAAAGACAGACCCAACATTCTGAGAACTGTCTGGCCTAAGTCCCTAATTCAGGAATCGCCCTTTATTGGACAACCCTTAAGGAAATCAGCTAGCTAACAGACTTTAAAAGGTAAAGGGAAATGGAAAATTCCTTCACTTAGGAATAAAGCACCTTCTCTCAGGCTCGGTAGTAGGAATAAAATTCAAAACAAACAACAGCCTACCATCCCCTTATGTGAGGAATCAGCTGTGAAAAATCTAATCGGCTAATCGGAAACAACTAGCCGAGGAAAAAAAAGTATATATTACTCATCCGGCTCGGTTGCCGTAGCAACAGCCTTCCCTAAAATCAAAATAAAGAAAAATTTCTGAAAACATACAGCGCTCGGAAGGAGCGATGTCACAATAAATCTAAAAATCCCTACTACAATTCATTTCTTAAAATATTCCTAACCGGGAATCGAACCTATCCTTAGACCTTACCCTTGGACATACAACCAGAACTCAAATATTCTGAATTGTATTCCGCTTAACAAGTCTAAAGGTTGACCCTATACACAGCCATCTCTTTCGGCTGTACCCCTGCTCTGACTTAAAAAGAAAAGTCGCGAAGAAAAAAGAGACCCAAGGAGCACGAAAGCTCCCCCCGCTAAAAATTCCGTCTCGATTCTATCAAAAGAATCCAAAATCTGCCTCTTCGCTGCCATTCCCTTCTTACTTATATACGATTTAACAGCTTTCCCCCTCTCCGCTACGACGAGAAGAAACTGTCACTGAGCTTAGCAGTGTTTCCAAATGAGCTAGCTAGCTACTGAACTTTTGCCTTACTTGGAATTATTATTTTTTTTATAAACTGAAAAGAATAACTTTTAAAGATTAACATATACATATATATACATACATTACACAATACATAAATGCACACATGAATATATAAATTTATATAAAGATTAATAGACAAAATACCAAACTATAATAATTTTACCAGCGCTGGTTTTTTTAACCTAATTATATATGTATTAGTAAACAAGAAATAATATGAATATTAAATTTCCTTTAAATATATGCATATATGTACAAAACTAGCAATGGGCCTGAAAGTGCTCATTGCACAGCATATCACGAGCTACGGATAATATATAATGTAACATTTGTTCTACATCACATATTATGATACGAGACTATTTTACATAGTATATCTTATCTAATATAAATAAAATAAAGAGTTTGTTTGTGTGTTTGTCTGTCTGTCTGTGTGCGACCTGGGGACCAGACGAGTGGACCGAGAGTTCCCAAAATTTGGTCACGGGTACCTTAGTCCAGGCCCCAGATCAAGACGAAGCGTTTTTTTTTTAAATTTCGAACCAGGGGGGTCTCGGGGGGGGGACGTTTACTGGGACCGACCTGGGGACCAGACAAGTTGACCGAGAGTTACCAAATTGTGGTCACGGATACCTTGGTCCAGGTCCCAGTCTAAGGCGAAGCGTTTTTGTCAAAATTGGAACCAGGGGGTCTCAGGTGGGCATTTAGCGAGACATGTAGTAAAAGTAATCGAAATTGATCGACATTAGTGTCAAATCCATAGTTTTCACGGTCGCTGAGATCAATGGTGACACTTCCATCAGCGATGACTTGCAAATTCAGCTACTACTGTATGCGGGCCGGATGTCAGCGGGTGAGGAATACCGAGACATGTATAAATAGCCCATATTGATTGATACTAGTGTCAAATCCATAGTTTTCGCGGTCACTGAAATGAATGGTGATACTTCCACAGGTGTTGACTTCCAAATACAGCCCCCATGCGAAGAATGGGTATATTAAGCCAGTATTACAATAAATGGACTGCTTGGATGCCAAGAGCTAGTACAGATAAGTACCATTCACTTCTATGAATAGGTATTTTTTAAAAGGATTTTTGTAAACACTAAATTATAAAACAATGAACTACATACAGTAGTTATGCTTTTGGTTCCCAACATAAAAGAAATATGGATTGTTCATGAGATATTGAACTTCAACTTTCACTCCTGGAAAATTTCAATTTTGGAGTTAGGCCACTTGGCATCAAAGCAGTTCACTGTAAGATAAATACATTTCGCACATTAGTAACATAGTTGTTCAGGGGCCTTCGATTTCCATCCTCTCAAATGAAAGCTGAACGATTGCTTGATACATGCTGACTATATAGGAGAAATAGTGTATTAAGTTTTCGAGCTTTGGTGCGTATCCGTATTTACACTCTGATATAACTTTAAGTTCACACTGAAATCGAGCTAATTGTTTAATGCATTTCGAAAGCTTTGGTTTTTATGCAGCTCATTAAGGAAAATCTATTTCATAATCGTAACATTTATGTACTAAGAAACTATGAACGTAAAGTGGACTCGACCTAGCCCCGTGGCCGCTGTGACTCAGTGGCACAGCTCTCACCCTTGGTGTATGAGGACTCTGATTCTGTGTGTGTGTGTGAACTCCGCGGCTAGTGTACGCGTCTTTGCCGTGGAAGACTCGGGTTCAATTCCCGGCGCGAGCTCATGTAGTTCGGATTATACGTTAATCAGTAGGTCTACATTTCATATATCCTCGCTGCTGAAAGAGACGGTAAAGTCAAAATCAACTCAACAATATATATGTGTGTGTACTTATGTGAATTTCCTCGTGGCTGTATGGTTAACACATACGCCTTGATCGCGAGAGACTCTGGTTCGATTTACGGTGGAAGCTCATGAAGTTGTTACCGGTATCCCACTTTAAACTGTAGATCCCTGCCTCATATAACCATAGATATAATATATATGCCTTTGATACACTTATTTTCCGACTTGGAAGCCATCGAAAATTTCCGGACACAGAATCCCGTAGACCGAAAACGAGAAACATGGGTACAGAGTAAAACAGCCATAGAAATTTAAGCTTTTTAGGCTAACTTAATCCTTACATATAATGCAACTAGCTTGGCCAAGTTATAATGGAGGAAATGCTATAATTGCAACACTCTGAGAATAGAAAATGTTCGTCAGGTATTACTATCCCCCCTCTCCTGCAGAATGAAAACCCTGACTAAAACTCAATATATATATATATATATATATATATATATATATATATATATATATATATATATATATATATATATATATAAAACTATTTTGTGTAATGTAAAACTATTTTGTGAAACATAGTATTCATGTTTCCTTGCAGAGGTCCTTACGAGGGTTCGCTTCCATCTTCCTCTCCCCAATAACTAAAATAAATTAAAAAATTGCTATTACTTGTTAATCTTGTACAAATGACGCAATTAAAGTCCCAGTGTAACACCCCATCACATTTAAATTTTTCCCCTGGAAGAAAACCAGTTATTATTGTTTCTTGATTTCTCAGTCTCACCTACATAAACATACGAATAGAATTACAGGATAGGACATGTTTAGAGTGCTTGCACGTGACATCTAACTATATTTCTCATCAAATGTGTCACAGATGAAAATTTTCGTTTGTACTGCCTCTATTTTCTGGTACATATGTTTCATTTATGTTATGTCGTTAAAATTCGTTAGGAAACAAGTACAGACTGCGCCTGTGTGCCTGACAGAACGTAAATGTACTGGATAATTATTTCTTCACTTTCTTCCAGAAAAAAAAGTAACCCATCTCATGTCGGCTCACAAAAGAAGGTAGCGGACCAAAGATAGCCGTTGTTTACCTAAGGTCGTTACACAGCAGGGATTTCATTCAGTCAGAGGGAAAAGAAAAAATAATTTAAGGTTTCTACATTTGTTTTGAACTGCAATATACTTCTTCCTTTTATTTTAAGAATCATTTCCTTCCCATTTGTCTGCATCAGAAAAAAATGCAAAAAAAACTCACTAGAATGTGCCCATTTACCCAAAGTACGTACTAGATCACTAGTTCAATAGTAAAATCACTAAATCTAGTACGAAATCATAAATGTGGCATCCCTGGGTTGGAGCGAAAGCAATGGTTGGAGTAAAAACTAGTCCGTATTTCTACTGCGTTGTGTTGTTGAATTCACAGAAATGTTCAAAAATAAATTCAAGAAGTAAAACACGATCCTACAAAAGACTGTTTACTTGCTCACTGGTTTTAGTATTGTGAACTGAAACTCAAGTACGCAGTCATGTTGAATACTTCAGTCCCTTTCTACTTTACAACTTGAGGTGGGATGAGGGTCAGGATAGATCTAGTGATGTACCGCTAAAGGAAGTGCTTCAGTACAGAGTCGGAAGCGGTATGTATACTACTTATAACGTTACCCCCCACATAAAATATAAATTCACCCTTTCTCCCTTCCCTTTTTCGAATACAATGAACCGACTCTTTTGCTGAAGAAAGATGCTAAAAGAAAATTGAAACATCTGTGTCTAAACTTTCTTTGAAGCGCAGTCTTTTGTATTTGTAAGGTTTTGCGAGTGTTTTCGAGATAGCCAAATCTTTTACCATGGAGTCCTGCTGCGAACTGACCGTGAGTAAACACCCGATCTCGCTGTGCTCAATTTCTCTCGCACACGTGAAATGGGTTTGTTGTTTCCAAAACAAATAGGAAGTTACCTTGTGCTTTTGCATTTCTGCACGCACAGAGGTACCATTGTTGTTTTAATGATCAGAAGAAATATCAAAAACATCCAATATATATGATACAAAACAGCTAACAGAGGGAGGCAAAGATAAAAGTAGGCCTATACCAAGTTTTCCGCGTGGTACCATTATGGAGAATAAATATTTGATAAAGTCACGTAGATGCACTTAAACCTATTCCATCTGTCCTTATAATTTTTCTGGTCTCATCAATTTCTCAGGAGAATACGTACAACATATGTCCAAATTCCATATATACTCTTTCTAAACTAATGAGTAAACTCATTAAGAACACCAACTGATATCAATAAACAGGAAAGAAAACAATACTTTATACTTCTATCATTTGGTACACGTCTCTATGAAGCACAGCTTGTTTCTTTTCGAAATAGCTTCTTCGTGTCACAGCTGTGGTTAGTTTTGTTTTGTGTTAGGATGAAAGAGAGAAATTCAACATTTGCTTCGCGGTGAAGTTATATATTATTAAGATGAGCGGTGATAAGCGAGGTTTAACAAAGAGTGCCTTTCGGATGCACAATTTAACGGGTAGTTGCAGTCCGTGTTGAGAATCGAACCAAAGCTATGTAAGACATGTTAATATTGAGCTCTTTTGTGGTAAAAGTGACCTTCAGAAACACATAAAAGACTTGAAACATCAAACTAATGTAAAGCAATTGAAAAATAGCCTACCTATCGCTGCATCTTTTCTGTGGCTAGGAACATGCAGTGTGTAGCAACAAGAATCGTGTTAAGGACTTTTTTTCGAACATAACATTCCCTTCCACACCATAAAAGACAACATAATGTTTGTTAAAAGACAGTGCACATAATATTTTTAAATTTTGTTTGTGATTCTATCATGCATAATTATAAATAATGCCTTTCATACTACGAGAATGAGTTCAACTATACGTCATGGCCCCTCTAAAGCGGGGCCGCTATGGCTCAGTGGTAGATCGTTCACCTCTGGTGCTTGGGGACCCTGGTTCGATCCCAGCTCGCACCAAGTGAACTTTGTGGTGGACAAACACCGTGTGCGTGGGTTTCCTCGGGGTTCTTCCGTTCCTCCCACTTTCTTCATTCCACGATTTCACTAATTTCTCATCATCACCCCTCTCCTTTAGCCTAACCGGCATAACCGTGGGACGTAAAACTCAAAGATTTCACTTCATTTTTTCCCTCGAAAGCGATATCTTTCAAAATTATTTATTGTTAGATATTGTAAATTTACGGTATCTATTTTTGTGGACGGGAAATTTTGCATCTAATCGGATAGTTTCATGGCTTCTAACAGGAATTCGCAGTTACGAAATTTGCATCACTGTCTTTTGAAAGGATGCTTAGAAAAAATACTACTAGAAAATAACTGAAAACACAAAATGGATTTGATAGCCAAATTCACGTCATCTTGGTGCGTCATCATTTTTCTTTAAATATTTGTATTTAGTATTAGATTAGAGTTTAGTGTCCCTTTCAGCATCAAGGCTATATGAGACGTGAACTTACAAATTAACGTGGGTTCAGAACCACAGGAGTTCCCATCGGAAATCGAACCTACGTCTCCCGCACCAAAGACGCGTACGCTAATCATATGGACAAGGGTGTTCGATATTTAGTAATGTGCACATAAAGTTGTGAAATTGCGCTTGTATAATGGAATGCAATTCCTTCTACTGACATAAACCTTCACAATACTTAGCTGGAGAAAGTATCTTTAAAAAGAAAATGTCACTCTTTATGTTTCAGTTCCGGGTTCGACTGAAGAATGGAACAAATTGCAATGAGCGTTTTTGAATCCTACTTTGTGTAGTTGATTCATCATAAACCTGGTATTTGATACGGATATGAACTATTACACTTATTTGGTGTTTATTTCTAAATAATAAGTCCTAATACAATTTCATAAAGTTGTAATTCTTATTTAGATTGTATCACTTTACACAATGACAAATCCAAAAGGTGTGTTGTATCGGTGCAGTACCAGTTTTTCACGTTTTTCAAAATGTTCCAAAACCCAAAGAATAATCTTTAATTTCTGATATTTTAGTCGTCACAAATTACAATTTTATAATGTAGTCAATGTTTATAATTACTGGGCAGTTGGGCGTTTAAACTAATGACATCATAATAAAGTCAAAACCATAATTTTGAGTTGAATTGATTCTGAGTTTAACGTCCCGTTCAGCAGCGAGGCTATGTGAGACGTGGACCTACTGATTAACGTGGAATCCGAATTACACGAACACCCACCGGGAATCAAGCCCAGGTTTCCCAGGCCAAAGGCAAGTATGCTAACCGTTAGCCACGAAGGAGCTCCACCATAATTTTAGTGGGCGATAAGAAATATCTCGCCAGTGCTTTTACAATAAATAAAATTTTATAAGTACTAAAGAATAGTGGTAAGAGATTTTATAATAGCTCTTTTATTTATGAGATATGAGTATTTTGAAAAAAAAAAAACAACTAAAGAATAGGTTGGCGGAACCACAAAAGACTCGTAAAATGAACTTTCTTATAAATACATATGGACCTTACTCACCTTTTATAATTGCTATGCTTACGTTCTCCATAAAAACAGAAATTCTCTTTTAGTGATACTTTACACAAGATCATGAAGTGGGTTCAAATTTAATTAAAGGCAAAATACAATACAATAATCCACAATATAATACAATACAATAATCAAGTGAGTTTAAAGATTTCTAAACACTAGTGCAAAACCGGGCTCTGCCGTTGCGATCGATTTACAGGTCTTGAGACGAAAGTAAGAAGGGACTTACGCACACAGTAAGTAAAAACAATTAATATGCCTGTAACTTTCCCCTAAATACGTGTATCTTAAAACTAGCCTCACCATTATTTTTCTAATTAAATTCTAGCCCGAAATTATGTATCATATTACCCTATTCCCATTTTGAAAACTTGACCTTAATTCAAAATGGCGGATTTCAAGATGGCTGCCATCAAGGTCATATCTACCATACGACTTCCCCCTAGGACTTATATGTATCCACATGGGTTTTCTTCATTTTTCTTCATTAACGCTCCGTTTACAAAGGGTAGTAAGGGACTTCTGTAGTAATCTCTAACAACCACATCACAACTCTTAAAAGTTATTAAAAAAAATAGAAAACATGCACCATGGCAAAAATTTGTCATCACAAGTAATGGTGCATACATGCCTTCTATCAGCAAAAAAAGTTTCGTTGAAATTGGAGCCGGACATTTGAGTGATCTCCCTTGTGGGATGTGATTGAACGTGACGTCAGAACACATCGCCCCCCTTCCCGGAATTTACGGGAATTAGGTGACCTGAGTGAGCACATGTGGTGCCAGCTCTCTCCAGCGACCTATCAAGGATCATTGCGTGTATGCCCAGACGTGTCGCCGTTTTATCCATGCCAAAAGTCGACATACTGACAATTAGGTAGGTAGTCATGATGGTCTGGCTGATGTGTGGGTATATTTTAACTCGTACATTTTGTCTCGACTCGAATTTCGAGACGTCTCGACTCGAATTCGAGTCGAGTCGAGACAGAGACTGTCGAGTCGAGACACGAGTCGAGACAGAAACATATTTTCGAGTCGAGACACGAGTCGAGACAACATTTTCTCGAGACGAGTCGAGACAGGCTTAAATCTCGACTCGACTCGACTCGAATGCATCCCTATTTGGGATCTCTATGAAAGATGTGCCTGCACTGCAGTTTGAGCTTTATTTCGTGAAAATATGTTAAACAGTTATGAAGATATATATCAAAACAGATTATAATACGCAACAATTCGTAACAATTCAATATGTACATATTGACATATGATATATTGTCAGAAGGTTGCTAACCGACAGTTTTACGTGAAATAAAAAAATATATAAGAAAAGTGAATAACTCAGTGGTAATTCGAATCAATTTTTGAAAGAAGGTGCGCGTCATGTGATCTCATTGAAAAGGTAAGGGTTAAAGTCCTTCATGTATTATATATCTTGCTTACTTCATCATTTTATAATTTTTCTGCTAATTTGTGCCTTTCGTATCTATCCTGATGTGTTGAATATGAAAACAGCATATTTTGTTCTGACATCGAAATATATATATACAGGGTGCAGCAAAATTTACCGCTGCATGAGACAAGATAATATTTCGTTTTCTGGAAAATATAAACGTTTTCTATAATTAGGGTATTTTCTCTTTGCGTTACGTAAAAGTACACATATTTGAACTTCGGGTGTCATATGCAAGCAACATAGTGGTGTGTCAGGAAAGGGATTTGCAGTTTTATTTTGAAAAAAAAAAAACACAAAAGTAGTACCAAAAATGGTAAAGAATAAGGTACTTGATATCAACCATAGGGATTCCGGTTTGGGGTGTCTATGAAAGATGTGCCTGCACTGCAGTTTGAGCTGAATTTCGTGAAAATATGTTAAATAGTTATGAAGATAGATACCAAAACAGATTATAATACACAACAATTCGTAACAATTCAATATGTAACTATTGACATATGATATATTGTCAGAAGGTTGCCAACCAATAGTTTTACGTGAAATAAGAAAATTAAAAGAAAAGTGAATAACTCAGTGGTATTTCGAATCAATTTTTGACAGAAGGTGTGCGTCACGTGATCTCATCGAAAAGGTAAAGGTTAAAGTCGGTCATGTAGGATATATCTTACTACCTTCATCATTTTATAATTTTTCTGCTAATTTGTGCCTTTCGTATCTATCCTGATGTGTAGAATGTGAAAACAGCATATTTTGTTCTGACATCGAAATATATATACAGGGTGCAGCAAAATTAACCGTTGCAGAAGACAAGATAATATTTCGTTTTCAGGAAAATATAAACGTTTTCTATAATTAGGGTATTTTCTCTTTGTGTTACGTAAAAATACACATATTTTAACTTCGGATGTCATATGCAAGCAACATAGTGGTGTTTCAGGGAAGGGGTGTGCAGTGAAATATGCGTTATTTTGATAAAAACACAAAAGTAGTACCAAAAATGGTAAAGAATAAGGTACTTGATATCAACCATAGGGATTCCGGTTTGGGGTGTCTATGAAAGATGTGCCTGCACTGCAGTTTGAGCTGAATTTCGTGAAAATATGTTAAATAGTTATGAAGATAGATACCAAAACAGATTATAATACACAACAATTCGTAACAATTCAATATGTAACTATTGACATATGATATATTGTCAGAAGGTTGCCAACCAATAGTTTTACGTGAAATAAGAAAATTAAAAGAAAAGTGAATAACTCAGTGGTATTTCGAATCAATTTTTGACAGAAGGTGTGCGTCACGTGATCTCATCGAAAAGGTAAAGGTTAAAGTCGGTCATGTAGGATATATCTTACTACCTTCATCATTTTATAATTTTTCTGCTAAGTTGTGCCTTTCGTATCTATCCTGATGTGTAGAATGTGAAAACAGCATATTTTGTTCTGACATCGAAATATATATACAGGGTGCAGCAAAATTAACCGTTGCAGAAGACAAGATAATATTTCGTTTTCAGGAAAATATAAACGTTTTCTATAATTAGGGTATTTTCTCTTTGTGTTACGTAAAAATACACATATTTGAACTTCGGATGTCATATGCAAGCAACATAGTGGTGTTTCAGGGAAGGGGTGTGCAGTGAAATATGCGTTATTTTGATAAAAACACATAAGTAGTACCAAAAATGGTAAAGAATAAGGTACTTGATATCAACCATAGGGATCCCGGTTTGGGATCTCTATGAAAGATGTGCCTGCACTGCAGTTTGATCTTTATTTCGTGAAAATATGTTAAATAGTTCGGAAGATATAGATCAAAACAGATTGTAATACACAACAATTCGTAACAATTCAATATGTAAGTATCGACATATGATATATTGTCAGAAGGTTGCCAACCAACAGTTTTACGTGAAATAAGAAAATTATAAGAAAAGTGAATAACTCAGTGGTAATTGGAATCAATTTTTGAAAGAAGGTGTGCGTCACGTGATCTCATCGAAAAGGTAAGGGTTAAAGTCGTTCATGTAGGATATATCTTACTACCTTCATCATTTTATAATTTTTCTGCTAATTCGTGACTTTCGTGTCTATCCTGATGTGTAGAATGTGAAAACAGCATATTTTGTTCTGACATCGAAATATATATACAGGGTGCAGCAAAATTAACCGTTGCAGAAGACAAGATAATATTTCGTTTTCAGGAAAATATAAACGTTTTCTATAATTAGGGTATTTTCTCTTTGTGTTACGTAAAAATACACATATTTGAACTTCGGGTGTCATATGCAAGCAACATAGTGGTGTGTCAGGGAAGGGATGTGCAGTGAAATATGCGTTATTTTGAAAAAAAAAACACAAAAGTAGTACCAAAAATGGTAAAGAATAAGGTATTTGATATCAACCATAGGGATCCCGGTTTGGGATCTCTATGAAAGATGTTCCTGCACTGCAGTTTGAGCTTTATTTCGTGAAAATATGTTAAATAGTTCGGAAGATATAGATCAAAACAGATTATAATACACAACAATTCGTAACAATTCAATATGTAACTATTGACATATGATATATTGTCAGAAGGTTGCCAACCAATAGTTTTACGTGAAATAAGAAAATTATAAGAAATGTGAATAACTCAGTGGTAATTGGAATCAATTTTTGACAGAAGGTGTGCGTCACGTGATCTCATCGAAAAGGTAAAGGTTAAAGTCGGTCATGTTGGATATATCTTACTACCTTCATCATTTTATAATTTTTCTGCTAATTTGTGCCTTTCGTATCTATCCTGATGTGTTGAATATGAAAACAGCATATTTTGTTCTGACATCGAAATATATATACAGGGTTCAGGAAAATTTACCGCTGCATGAGACAAGATAATATTTCGTTTTCTGGAAAATATAAACGTTTTCTATAATTAGGGTATTTTCTCTTTGCGTTACGTAAAAGTACACATATTTGAACTTCGGGTGTCATATGAGAGCAACATAGTGGTGTGTCAGGAAAGGGATTTGCAGTTTTATTTTGAAAAAAACACAAAAGTAGTACCAAAAATGGTAAAGAATAAGGTACTTGATATCAACCATAGGGACCCCGGTTTGGGATCTCTATGAAAGATGTGCCTGCACTGCAGTTTGAACTTTATTTCGTGAAAATATGTTAATTAGTTCGGAAGATATAGATCAAAACAGATTGTAATACACAACAATTCGTAACAATTCAATATGTAAGTATCGACATATGATATATTGTCAGAAGGTTGCCAACCAACAGTTTTACGTGAAATAAGAAAATTATAAGAAAAGTGAATAACTCAGTGGTAATTCGAATCAATTTTTGACAGAAGGTGTGCGTCACGTGATCTCATCGAAAAGGTAAGGGTTAAAGTCGTTCATGTAGAATATATCTTACTACCTTCATCATTTTATAATTTTTCTGCTAATTTGTGCCTTTCGTGTCTGTCCTGATGTGTAGAATGTGAAAACAGCATATTTTGTTCTGACATCGAAATATATATACAGGGTGCAGCAAAATTAACCGTTGCAGAAGACAAGATAATATTTCGTTTTCAGGAAAATATAAACGTTTTCTATAATTAGGGTATTTTCTCTTTGTGTTACGTAAAAATACACATATTTTAACTTCGGGTGTCATATGCAATCAACATAGTGTTGTGTCAGGGAAGGGGTGTGCAGTGAAATATGCGTTATTTTGATAAAAACACAAAAGTAGTACCAAAAATGGTAAAGAATAAGGTAATTGATATCAACCATAAAGATTCCGGTTTGGGGTGTCTATGAAAGATGTGCCTGCACTGCAGTTTCAGCTGATTTTCGTGAAAATATGTTAAATAGTTATGAAGATATAGATCAAAACAGATTATAATACGCAACAATTCGTAACAATTCAATATGTACATATTGACATATGATATATTGTCAGAAGGTTGCTAACCGACAGTTTTACGTGAAATAAAAAAAATATAAGAAAAGTGAATAACTGTTTTGTAATTCGAATCAATTTTTGACAGAAGGTGCGCGTCATGTGATCTCTTTGAAAAGGTAAGGTTTAAAGTCTTTCATGTATTATATATCTTACTTAGTTCATCATTTTATAATTTTTCTGCTAATTTGTGCCTTTCGTATCTATCCTGATGTGTTGAATATGAAAACAGCATATTTTGTTCTGACATCGAAATATATATACAGGGTGCAGCAAAATTAACCGCTGCAGAAGACAAGATAATATTTCGTTTTCAGGAAAATATAAACGTTTTCTATAATTAGGGTATTTTCTCTTTGCGTTACGTAAAAGTACACATATTTGAACTTCGGGTGTCATATGCAAGCAACATAGTGGTGTGTCAGGAAAGGGATTTGCAGTTTTATTTTGAAAAATACACAAAAGTAGTACCAAAAATGGTAAAGAAAAAAGTACTTGATATAAATCATTTTGATCCCGGTTTGGGATCTCTATGAAAGATGTGCCTGCACTGCAGTTTGAGCTTTATTTCGTGAAAATATGTTAAATAGTTCGGAAGATATAGATCAAAACAGATTGTAATACACAACAATTCGTAACAATTCAATATGTAAGTATCGACATATGATATATTGTCAGAAGGTTGCAAACCAACAGTTTTTCGTGAAATAAGAAAATTATAAGAAAAGTGAATAACTCAGTGGTAATTCGAATCAATTTTTGACAGAAGGTGTGCGTCACGTGAACTCATCGAAAAGGTAAGAGTTAAAGTCGTTCATGTAGAATATATCTTACTACCTTCATCATTTTATGATTTTTCTGCTAATTTGTGCCTTTCGTGTCTATCCTGATGTGTAGAATGTGAAAACAGCATATTTTGTTCTGACGTCGAAATATATATACAGGGTGCAGCAAAATTAACCGTTGCAGAAGACAAGATAATATTTCGTTTTCAGGAAAATATAAACGTTTTCTATAATTAGGGTATTTTCTCTTTGTGTTACGTAAAAATACACATATTTGAACTTCGGGTGTCATATGCAAGCAACATAGTGGTGTGTCAAGTAATGGGTTTGCAGTGAAATATGCGTTATTTTGAAAAAAAAACAAAAGTAGTACCAAAAATGGTAAAGAATAAGGTACTTGATATCAACCAAAGGGATCCTGGTTTGGGATCTCTATGAAAGATGTTCCTGCACTGCAGTTTGAGCTTTATTTCGTGAAAATATGTTAAATAGTTCGGAAGATATAGATCAAAACAGATTGTAATACACAACAATTCGTAACAATTCAATATGTAAGTATCGACATATGATATATTGTCAGAAGGTTGCCAACCAACAGTTTTACGTGAAATAAGAAAATTATAAGAAAAGTGAATAACTCAGTGGTAATTCGAATCAATTTTTGACAGAAGGGGTGCGTCACGTGATCTCATCGAAAAGGTAAGGGTTAAAGTCGTTCATGTAGAATATATCTTACTACCTTCATCATTTTATAATTTTTCTGCTAATTTGTGCCTTTCGTGTCTGTCCTGATGTGTAGAATGTGAAAACAGCATATTTTGTTCTGACATCGAAATATATATACAGGGTGCAGCAAAATTAACCGTTGCAGAAGACAAGATAATATTTCGTTTTCAGGAAAATATAAACGTTTTCTATAATTAGGGTATTTTCTCTTTGTGTTACGTAAAAATACACAAATTTTAACTTCGGGTGTCATATGCAAGCAACATAGTGTTGTGTCAGGGAAGGGGTGTGCAGTGAAATATGCGTTATTTTGATAAAAACACAAAAGTAGTACCAAAAATGGTAAAGAATAAGGTAATTGATATCAACCATAAAGATTCCGGTTTGGGGTGTCTATGAAGGATGTGCCTGCACTGCAGTTTCAGCTGATTTTCGTGAAAATATGTTAAATAGTTATGAAGATATAGATCAAAACAGATTATAATACGCAACAATTCGTAACAATTCAATATGTACATATTGACATATGATATATTGTCAGACGGTTGCTAACCGACAGTTTTACGTGAAATAAAAAAAATATAAGAAAAGTGAATAACTGTTTTGTAATTCGAATCAATTTTTGACAGAAGGTGCGCGTCATGTGATCTCTTTGAAAAGGTAAGGTTTAAAGTCTTTCATGTATTATATATCTTACTTAGTTCATCATTTTATAATTTTTCTGCTAATTTGTGCCTTTCGTATCTATCCTGATGTGTTGAATATGAAAACAGCATATTTTGTTCTGACATCGAAATATATATACAGGGTGCAGCAAAATTAACCGCTGCAGAAGACAAGATAATATTTCGTTTTCAGGAAAATATAAACGTTTTCTATAATTAGGGTATTTTCTCTTTGCGTTACGTAAAAGTACACATATTTGAACTTCGGGTGTCATATGCAAGCAACATAGTGGTGTGTCAGGAAAGGGATTTGCAGTTTTATTTTGAAAAATACACAAAAGTAGTACCAAAAATGGTAAAGAATAAAGTACTTGATATAAACCATTTTGATCCCGGTTTGGGATCTCTATGAAAGATGTGCCTGCACTGCAGTTTGAGCTTTATTTCGTGAAAATATGTTAAATAGTTCGGAAGATATAGATCAAAACAGATTGTAATACACAACAATTCGTAACAATTCAATATGTAAGTATCGACATATGATATAGTGTCAGAAGGTTGCAAACCAACAGTTTTACGTGAAATAAGAAGATTATAAGACAAGTGAATAACTCAGTGGTAATTCGAATCAATTTTTGACAGAAGGTGTGCGTCACGTGAACTCATCGAAAAGGTAAGAGTTAAAGTCGTTCATGTAGAATATATCTTACTACCTTCATCATTTTATGATTTTTCTGCTAATTTGTGCCTTTCGTGTCTATCCTGATGTGTAGAATGTGAAAACAGCATATTTTGTTCTGACGTCGAAATATATATACAGGGTGCAGCAAAATTAACCGTTGCAGAAGACAAGATAATATTTCGTTTTCAGGAAAATATAAACGTTTTCTATAATTAGGGTATTTTCTCTTTGTGTTACGTAAAAATACACATATTTGAACTTCGGGTGTCATATGCAAGCAACATAGTGGTGTGTCAAGTAATGGGTTTGCAGTGAAATATGCGTTATTTTGAAAAAAAAACAAAAGTAGTACCGAAAATGGTAAAGAATAAGGTACTTGATATCAACCATAGGGATCCTGGTTTGGGATCTCTATGAAAGATGTTCCTGCACTGCAGTTTGAGCTTTATTTCGTGAAAATATGTTAAATAGTTATGAAGATATAGATCAAAACAGATTATAATACGCAACAATTCGTAACAATTCAATATGTACATATTGACATATGATATATTGTCAGAAGGTTGCTAACCGACAGTTTTACGTGAAATAAGAAAAATATAAGAAAAGTGAATAACTGATTTGTAATTCGAATCAATTTTTGACAGAAGGTGCGCGTCATGTGATCTCATTGAAAAGGTAAGTGTTAAAGTCCTTCATGTATTATATATCTTGCTTACTTTATCATTTTATAATTTTTCTCCTAATTTGTGCCTTTCGTATCTATCCTGATGTGTTGAATATGAAAACAGCATATTTTGTTCTGACATCGAAATATATATACAGGGTGCAGCAAAATTAACCGTTGCAGAAGACAAGATAAAATTTCGTTTTCTGGAAAATATAAACGTTTTCTATAATTAGCGTATTTTCTCTTTGTGTTACGTAAAAATACACATATTTGAACTTCGGGTGTCATATGCAAGCAACATAGTGGTGTGTCAGGGAAGGGGTTTGCAGTGAAATATGCGTTATTTTGAAAAAAACACAAAAGTAGTACCAAAAATGGTAAAGAATAAGGTACTTGATATCAACCATAGGGATCCCGGTTTGGGATCTCTATGAAAGATGTGCCTGCGCTGCAGTTTGAGCTTTATTTCGTGAAAATATGTTAAATAGTTCGGAAGATATAGATCAAAACAGATTATAATACACAACAATTCGTATCAATTCAATATGTAAGTATCGACATATGATATATTGTCAGAAGGTTGCCAACCAACAGTTTTACGTGAAATAAGAAAATTATAAGAAAAGTGAATAACTCAGTGGTAATTCGAATCAATTTTTGACAGAAGGTGTGCGTCACGTGATCTCATCGAAAAGGTAAGGGTTAAAGTCGTTCATGTAGAATATATCTTACTACCTTCATCATTTTATAATTTTTCTGCTAATTTGTGCCTTTCGTGTCTGTCCTGATGTGTAGAATGTGAAAACAGCATATTTTGTTCTGACATCGAAATATATATACAGGGTGCAGCAAAATTAACCGTTGCAGAAGACAAGATAATATTTCGTTTTCAGGAAAATATAAACGTTTTCTATAATTAGGGTATTTTCTCTTTGTGTTACGTAAAAATACACAAATTTTAACTTCGGGTGTCATATGCAATCAACATAGTGTTGTGTCAGGGAAGGGGTGTGCAGTGAAATATGCGTTATTTTGATAAAAACACAAAAGTAGTACCAAAAATGGTAAAGAATAAGGTAATTGATATCAACCATAAAGATTCCGGTTTGGGGTGTCTATGAAAGATGTGCCTGCACTGCAGTTTCAGCTGATTTTCGTGAAAATATGTTAAATAGTTATGAAGATATAGATCAAAACAGATTATAATACGCAACAATTCGTAAGAATTCAATATGTACATATTGACATATGATATATTGTCAGAAGGTTGCTAACCGACAGTTTTACGTGAAATAAAAAAAATATAAGAAAAGTGAATAACTGTTTTGTAATTCGAATCAATTTTTGACAGAAGGTGCGCGTCATGTGATCTCTTTGAAAAGGTAAGGTTTAAAGTCTTTCATGTATTATATATCTTACTTAGTTCATCATTTTATAATTTTTCTGCTAATTTGTGCCTTTCGTATCTATCCTGATGTGTTGAATTTGAAAACAGCATATTTTGTTCTGACATCGAAATATATATACAGGGTGCAGCAAAATTAACCGCTGCAGAAGACAAGATAATATTTCGTTTTCAGGAAATTATAAACGTTTTCTATAATTAGGGTATTTTCTCTTTGCGTTACGTAAAAGTACACATATTTGAACTTCGGGTGTCATATGCAAGCAACATAGTGGTGTGTCAGGAAAGGGATTTGCAGTTTTATTTTGAAAAATACACAAAAGTAGTACCAAAAATGGTAAAGAATAAAGTACTTGATATAAATCATTTTGATCCCGGTTTGGGATCTCTATGAAAGATGTGCCTGCACTGCAGTTTGAGCTTTATTTCGTGAAAATATGTTAAATAGTTCGGAAGATATAGATCAAAACAGATTGTAATACACAACAATTCGTAACAATTCAATATGTAAGTATCGACATATGATATATTGTCAGAAGGTTGCAAACCAACAGTTTTTCGTGAAATAAGAAAATTATAAGAAAAGTGAATAACTCAGTGGTAATTCGAATCAATTTTTGACAGAAGGTGTGCGTCACGTGAACTCATCGAAAAGGTAAGAGTTAAAGTCGTTCATGTAGAATATATCTTACTACCTTCATCATTTTATGATTTTTCTGCTAATTTGTGCCTTTCGTGACTATCCTGATGTGTAGAATGTGAAAACAGCATATTTTGTTCTGACGTCGAAATATATATACAGGGTGCAGCAAAATTAACCGTTGCAGAAGACAAGATAATATTTCGTTTTCAGGAAAATATAAACGTTTTCTATAATTAGGGTATTTTCTCTTTGTGTTACGTAAAAATACACATATTTGAACTTCGGGTGTCATATGCAAGCAACATAGTGGTGTGTCAAGTAATGGGTTTGCAGTGAAATATGCGTTATTTTGAAAAAAAAACAAAAGTAGTACCAAAAATGGTAAAGAATAAGGTACTTGATATCAACCAAAGGGATCCTGGTTTGGGATCTCTATGAAAGATGTTCCTGCACTGCAGTTTGAGCTTTATTTCGTGAAAATATGTTAAATAGTTCGGAAGATATAGATCAAAACACATTGTAATACACAACAATTCGTAACAATTCAATATGTAAGTATCGACATATGATATATTGTCAGAAGGTTGCCAACCAACAGTTTTACGTGAAATAAGAAAATTATAAGAAAAGTGAATAACTCAGTGGTAATTCGAATCAATTTTTGACAGAAGGTGTGCGTCACGTGATCTCATCGTAAAGGTAAGGGTTAAAGTCGTTCATGTAGAATATATCTTACTACCTTCATCATTTTATAATTTTTCTGCTAATTTGTGCCTTTCGTGTCTGTCCTGATGTGTAGAATGTGAAAACAGCATATTTTGTTCTGACATCGAAATATATATACAGGGTGCAGCAAAATTAACCGTTGCAGAAGACAAGATAATATTTCGTTTTCAGGAAAATATAAACGTTTTCTATAATTAGGGTATTTTCTCTTTGTGTTACGTAAAAATACACAAATTTTAACTTCGGGTGTCATATGCAAGCAACATAGTGTTGTGTCAGGGAAGGGGTGTGCAGTGAAATATGCGTTATTTTGATAAAAACACAAAAGTAGTACCAAAAATGGTAAAGAATAAGGTAATTGATATCAACCATAAAGATTCCGGTTTGGGGTGTCTATGAAAGATGTGCCTGCACTGCAGTTTCAGCTGATTTTCGTGAAAATATGTTAAATAGTTATGAAGATATAGATCAAAACAGATTATAATACGCAACAATTCGTAACAATTCAATATGTACATATTGACATATGATATATTGTCAGAAGGTTGCTAACCGACAGTTTTACGTGAAATAAAAAAAATATAAGAAAAGTGAATAACTGTTTTGTAATTCGAATCAATTTTTGACAGAAGGTGCGCGTCATGTGATCTCTTTGAAAAGGTAAGGTTTAAAGTCTTTCATGTATTATATATCTTACTTAGTTCATCATTTTATAATTTTTCTGCTAATTTGTGCCTTTCGTATCTATCCTGATGTGTTGAATATGAAAACAGCATATTTTGTTCTGACATCGAAATATATATACAGGGTGCAGCAAAATTAACCGCTGCAGAAGACAAGGTAATATTTCGTTTTCAGGAAAATATAAACGTTTTCTATAATTAGGGTATTTTCTCTTTGCGTTACGTAAAAGTACACATATTTGAACTTCGGGTGTCATATGCAAGCAACATAGTGGTGTGTCAGGAAAGGGATTTGCAGTTTTATTTTGAAAAATACACAAAAGTAGTACCAAAAATGGTAAAGAATAAAGTACTTGATATAAACCATTTTGATCCCGGTTTGGGATCTCTATGAAAGATGTGCCTGCACTGCAGTTTGAGCTTTATTTCGTGAAAATATGTTAAATAGTTCGGAAGATATAGATCAAAACAGATTGTAATACACAACAATTCGTAACAATTCAATATGTAAGTATCGACATATGATATAGTGTCAGAAGGTTGCAAACCAACAGTTTTACGTGAAATAAGAAAATTATAAGACAAGTGAATAACTCAGTGGTAATTCGAATCAATTTTTGACAGAAGGTGTGCGTCACGTGAACTCATCGAAAAGGTAAGAGTTAAAGTCGTTCATGTAGAATATATCTTACTACCTTCATCATTTTATGATTTTTCTGCTAATTTGTGCCTTTCGTGTCTATCCTGATGTGTAGAATGTGAAAACAGCATATTTTGTTCTGACGTCGAAATATATATACAGGGTGCAGCAAAATTAACCGTTGCAGAAGACAAGATAATATTTCGTTTTCAGGAAAATATAAACGTTTTCTATAATTAGGGTATTTTCTCTTTGTGTTACGTAAAAATACACAGATTTGAACTTCGGGTGTCATATGCAAGCAACATAGTGGTGTGTCAAGTAATGGGTTTGCAGTGAAATATGCGTTATTTTGAAAAAAAAAAACAAAAGTAGTACCAAAAATGGTAAAGAATAAGGTACTTGATATCAACCATAGGGATCCTGGTTTGGGATCTCTATGAAAGATGTTCCTGCACTGCAGTTTGAGCTTTATTTCGTGAAAATATGTTAAATAGTTATGAAGATATAGATCAAAACAGATTATAATACGCAACAATTCGTAACAATTCAATATGTACATATTGATATATGATATATTGTCAGAAGGTTGCTAACCGACAGTTTTACGTGAAATAAGAAAAATATAAGAAAAGTGAATAACTGATTTGTAATTCGAATCAATTTTTGACAGAAGGTGCGAATCATGTGATCTCATTGAAAAGGTAAGGGTTAAAGTCCTTCATGTATTATATATCTTGCTTACTTTATCATTTTATAATTTTTCTCCTAATTTGTGCCTTTCGTATCTATCCTGATGTGTTGAATATGAAAACAGCATATTTTGTTCTGACATCGAAATATATATACAGGGTGCAGCAAAATTAACCGTTGCAGAAGACAAGATAAAATTTCGTTTTCTGGAAAATATAAACGTTTTCTATAATTAGCGTATTTTCTCTTTGTGTTACGTAAAAATACACATATTTGAACTTCGGGTGTCATATGCAAGCAACATAGTGGTGTGTCAGGGAAGGGGTTTGCAGTGAAATATGCGTTATTTAGAAAAAAACACAAAAGTAGTACCAAAAATGGTAAAGAATAAGGTACTTGATATCAACCATAGTTATCCCGGTTTGGGATCTCAATGAAAGATGTGCCTGCGCTGCAGTTTGAGCTTTATTTCGTGAAAATATGTTAAATAGTTCGGAAGATATAGATCAAAACAGATTATAATACACAACAATTCGTAACAATTCAATATGTACATATTGACATATGATATATTGTCAGAAGGTTGCTAACCGACAGTTTTACGTGAAATAAAAGATATATAAGAAAAGTGAAGAACTCAGTGGTAATTCGAATCAATTTTTGAAAGAAGGTGCGCGTCATGCGATCTCATTGAAAAGGTAAGGGTTAAAGTCCTTCATGTATTATACATCTTGCTTACTTCATCATTTCATAATTTTTCTGCTAATTTGTGCCTTTCGTATCTATCCTGATGTGTTGAATATGAAAACAGCATATTTTGTTCTGACATCGAAATATATATACAGGGTGCAGCAAAATTAACCGTTGCAGAAGACAAGATAATATTTCGTTTTCAGGAAAATATAAACGTTTTCTATAATTAGGGTATTTTCTCTTTGTGTTACGTAAAAATACACATATTTGAGCTTCGGGTGTCATATGCAAGCAACATAGTGGTGTGTCAGGGAAGGGGTTTGCAGTGAAATGTGCGTTATTTTGAAAAAAACACAAAAGTAGTACCAAAAATGGTAAAGAATAAGGTACTTGATATCAACCATAGGGATCCCGGTTTGGGATCTCTATGAAAGATGTGCCTGCACTGCAGTTTGATCTTTATTTCGTGAAAATATGTTAAATAGTTATGAAGATATAGATCAAAACAGATTATAATACGCAACAATTCGTAACAATTCAATATGTACATATTGACATATGATATATTGTCAGAAGGTTGCTAACCGACAGTTTTACGTGAAATAAAAAAAATTTAAGAAAAGTGAATAACTGATTTGTAATTCGAATCAATTTTTGACAGAAGGTGCGCGTCATGTGATCTCATTGAAAAGGTAAGGGTTAAAGTCGTTCATGTTGGATATATCTTTCTACCTTCATCATTTTATAATTTTTCTGCTAATTTGTGCCTTTCGTGTCTATCCTGATGTGTTGAATATGAAAACAGCACATTTTGTTCTGACATCGAAATATATATACAGGGTGCAGCAAAATTTACCGCTGCATGAGACAAGATAATATTTCGTTTTCTGGAAAATATAAACGTTTTCGATAATTACGGTATTTTCTCTTTGTGTTACGTAAGAATACACATATTTGAACTTCGGGTGTCATATACAAGCAACATAGTGGTGTGTCAGGGTAAGGGTTTGCAGTGAAATATGCTTTATTTTGAAAAAAGCAAAAAAGTAGTACCAAACTTGGTAGAGAATAAGGTACTTGATATCAACCATAGGGATTCCGGCTTGCGGTGTCTATAAAAGATGTGCTTGTACTGCAATTTGAGCTTTATTTCGTGAAAATATGTTAAATAGTTATGAAGATATAGACCAAAACAGATTATAATACGCAACAATTAGTAACAATTCAATATGTACATATTGACATATGATATATTGTCAGAAGGTTGCTAACCGACAGTTTTCCGTGAAATAAGAAAATTATAAGAAAAGTGAATAACTGAGTGGTAATTGGAATCATTTTTTGACAGAAGGTGTGCGTCACGTGTTCTCATCGAAAAGGTAAGGTTTAAAGTCGTTCATGTTGGATATATCTTACTACCTTCATCATTTTATAATTTTTCTGCTAATTTGTGCCTTTCGTATCTATCCTGATGTGTTGAATATGAAAACAGCATATTTTGTTCTGACATCGAAATATATATACAGGGTGCAGCAAAATGAACCGTTGCAGAAGACAAGATAATATTTCGTTTTCAGGAAAATATAAACGTTTTCTATAATTAGGGTATTTTCTCTTTGTGTTACGTAAAAATACACATATTTGAACTTCGGGTGTCATATACAAGCAACATAGTGGTGTGTCAAGGAAGGGGTTTGCAGTGAAATATGCGTTATTTTGAAGAGAACACAAAAGTAGTACCAAAAATTGTAAAAAATAAGGTACTTGATATCAACCTTAGGGATGCCGGTTTGGGACCTCTATGAAAGATGTGCCTGCTCTGCAGTTTGAGCTTTATTTCGTGAAAATATGTTAAATAGTTCGGAAGATAAAGACCAAAACAGATTATAATACACAACAATTCGTAACAATTCAATATGTAAGTATTGACATATGATATATTGTCAAAAGGTTGCCAACCAACAGTTTTACGTGAAATAAGAAAATTATAAGAAAAGTGAATAACTGAGTGGTAATTGGAATCACTTTTTGACAGAAGGTGTGCGTCACGTGTTCTCATCGAGAAGGTAAGGGTTAAAGTCGTTCATGTAGGATATACCTTACCTCCTTCATCATTTTATAATTTTTCTGCTAATTCGTGCCTTTCGTCTATCCTGATGTGTAGAATGTGAAAACAGCATATTTTGTTCTGACATCGAAATATATATATACAGGGTGCAGCAAAATTAACCGTTGCAGAAGACAAGATAATATTTCGTTTTCAGGAAAATATAAACGTTTTCTATAATTAGCGTATTTTCTCTTTGTGTTACGTAAAAATACTCATATTTTAACTTCGGGTGTCATATGCAAGCAACATAGTGGTGTGTCAGGGAAGGGGTGTGCAGTGAAATATACGTTATTTTGAAAAAAACACAAAAGTAGTACCAAACATAGTAGAGAATAAGGTACTTGATATCAACCATAGGGATCCCGGTTTGGGATCTCTATGAAAGATGTGCCTGCACTGCAGTTCGAGCTTTATTTCGTGAAAATATGTTAAATAGTTCGGAAAATATAGATCAAAACAGATTATAATAAACAACAATTCGTAACAATTCAATATGTACATATTGACATATGATATATTGTCAGAAGGTTGCTAACCGACAGTTTTACGTGAAATAAAGAAAATATAAGAAAAGTGAATAACTGATTTGTAATTCGAATCAATTTTTGACAGAAGGTGCGCGTCATGTGATCTCATTGAAAAGGTAAGGGTTAAAGTCCTTCATGTATTATATATCTTGCTTAATTCATCATTTTATAATTTTTCTGCTAATTTGTGCCTTTCGTATCTATCCTGATGTGTTGAATATGAAAACAGCATATTTTGTTCTGACATCGAAATATATATACAGGGTGCAGCAAAATTTACCGCTGCATGAGACAAGATAATATTTCGTTTTCTGGAAAATATAAACGTTTTCTGTAATTAGGGTATTTTCTTTTTGTGTTACGTAAGAATACACATATTTGAACTTCGGGTGTCATATACAAGCAACATAGTGGTGTGTCAGGGTAAGGGTTTGCAGTGAAAGATGCGTTATATTGAAAAAAACACAAAAGTAGTACCAAAAATGGTAAAGAATAAGGTACTTGATATCAACCATAGGGATTCCGGCTTGCGGTGTCTATGAAAGACGTGCCTGCCCTGCAGTTTGAGCTTTATTTCGTGAAAATATGTTAAATAGTTCGGAAGATATAGACCAAAACCGATTATAATACACAACAATTCATAACAATTCAATAAGTAAGTATTGACATATGATATATTGTCAGAAGGATGCCAACCAACAGTTTTACGTGAAATAAGAAAATTATAAGAAAAGTGAATAACTGAGTGGTAATTGGAATCAATTTTTCACAGAAGGTGTGCGTCACGTGATCTCATCGAAAAGGTAAAGGTTAAAGTCGGTCATGTAGGATATATCTTACTACCTTCATCATTTTATAATTTTTCTGCTAATTTGTGCCTTTCGTATCTATCCTGATGTGTAGAATGTGAAAACAGCATATTTTGTTCTGACATCGAAATATATATACAGGGTGCAGCAAAATTAACCGTTGCAGAAGACAAGATAATATTTCGTTTTCAGGAAAATATAAACGTTTTCTATAATTAGGGTATTTTCTCTTTGTGTTACGTAAAAATACACATATTTGAACTTCGGATGTCATATGCAAGCAACATAGTGGTGTTTCAGGGAAGGGGTGTGCAGTGAAATATGCGTTATTTTGATAAAAACACAAAAGTAGTACCAAAAATGGTAAAGAATAAGGTACTTGATATCAACCATAGAGATTCCGGTTTGGGGTGTCTATGAAAGATGTGCCTGCACTGCAGTTTGAGCTGAATTTCGTGAAAATATGTTAAATAGTTATGAAGATAGATACCAAAACAGATTATAATACACAACAATTCGTAACAATTCAATATGTAACTATTGACATATGATATATTGTCAGAAGGTTGCTAACCGACAGTTTTACGTGAAATAAGAAAATTATAAGAAAAGTGAATAACTGAGTGGTTATTGGAATCAATTTTTGACAGAAGGTGTGCGTCACGTGTTCTCATCGAAAAGGTAAGGGTTAAAGTCGTTCATGTTGGATATATCTTACTACCTTCATCATTTTATAATTTTTCTGCTAATTTGTGCCTTTCGTTTCTATCCTGATGTGTTGAGTATGAAAACAGCATATTTTGTTCTGACATCGAAATATATATACAGGGTGCAGCAAAATTAACCGTTGCAGAAGACAAGATAATATTTCGTTTTCAGGAAATTATAAACGTTTTCTATAATTAGGGTATTTTCTCTTTGTGTTACGTAAAAATACACATATTTGAACTTCGGGTGTCATATGCAAGCAACATAGTGGTGTGTCAGGGAAGGGGTTTGCAGTGAAATATGCGTTATTTTGAAAAAAACACAAAAGTAGTACCAAAAATTGTAAAAAATAAGGTACCTGATATCAACCTTAGGGATGCCGTTTTGGGATCTCTATGAAAGATGTGCCTGCTCTGCAGTTTGAGCCTTATTTCGTGAAAATATGTTAAATAGTTCGGAAGATATAGACCAAAACAGATTATAATACACAACAATTCAGAACAATTCAATAAGTAAGTATTGACATATGATATATTGTCAGAAGGATGCCAACCAACAGTTTTACGTGAAATAAGAAAATTATAAGAAAAGTGAATAACTGAGTGGTAATTGGAATCAATTTTTGACAGAAGGTGTGCGTCACGTGTTCTCATCGAAAAGGTAAGGGTTAAAGTCGTTCATGTTGGATATATCTTACTACCTTCATCATTTTATAATTTTTCTGCTAATTTGTGCCTTTCGTTTCTATGCTGATGTGTAGAATGTGAAAACAGCATTTTTGTTCTGACATCGAAATATATATATACAGGGTGCAGCAAAATTAACCGTTGCATAAGGCAAGATAATATTTCGTTTTCAGGAAAATATAAACTTTTTCTATAATTAGGGTATTTTCTCTTCGTGTTACGTAAAAATACACATATTTTAACTTCGGGTGTCATTAGCAAGCAACATAGTGGTGTGCCAGGGTAGGGGTTTGCAGTGAAATATGCGTTTTTTTGAAAACAAAAAAACAAAAAAAGTTGTACCAAACATGGTAAAGAATAAGGTACTTGATATCAACCATAGGGATCCCGGTTTGGGATCTCTATGAAAGATGTTCCTGCACTGCAGTTTGAGCTTTATTTCGTGAAAATATGTTAAATAGTTTGGAAGATATAGACCAAAACAGATTATAATACACAACAATTCGTAACAATTCAATATGTAAGTATTGACATATGATATATTGTCAAAAGGTTGCCAACCAACAGTTTTACGTGAAATAAGAAAATTAAAAGAAAAGTGAATAACTGAGTGGTAATTGGAATCAATTTTTGACAGAAGGTGTGCGTCACGTGTTCTCATCGAAAGGTAAGGGTTAAAGTCGTTCATGTGGGATATATCTTACCTCCTTCATCATTTTATAATTTTTCTGCTAATTTGTGCCTTTCGTATCTATCCTGATGTGTAGAATGTGAAAACAGCATATTTTGTTCTGACATCGAAATATATATATACAGGGTGCAGCAAAATTAACCGTTGCATAAGGCAAGATAATATTTCGTTTTCAGGAAAATATAAACTTTTTCTATAATTAGGGTATTTTCTCTTCGTGTTACGTAAAAATACACATATTTTAACTTCGAGTGTCATATGCAAGCAACATAGTGGTGTGTCAGGGAAGGGGTTTGCAGTGAAATATGCGTTATTTTGAAAAAAGCAAAAAAAGTAGTACCAAACATGGTAGAGAATAAGGTACTTGATATCAATCATAGGGATCCCGGTTTGGGACCTCTATGAAAGATGTGCCTGCACTGCAGTTTGAGCTTTATTTCGTGAAAATATGTTAAATAGTTATGAAGATATAAACCAAAACACATTATATAACACAACAATTCGTAACAATTCAATATGTGAGTATTGACATATGATATATTGTCAGAAGGTTGCCAACCAACAGTTTTACGTGAAATAAGAAAATTATAAGAAAAGTGAATAACTCAGTGGTAATTGGAATCAATTTTTGACAGAAGGTGTGCGTCACGTGTTCTCATCGAAAAGGTAAGGGTTAAAGTCGTTCATGTTGGATATATGTTACTACTTTAATCATTTTAGAATTTTTCTGCTAATTTGTGCCTTTCGTATCTATCCTGATGTGTAGAATGTGAAAACAGCATATTTTGTTCTGACATCGAAATATATATACAGGGTGCAGCAAAATTAACCGTTGCAGAAGACAAGATAATATTTCGTTTTCAGGAAAATATAAACGTTTTCTATAATTAGCGTATTTTCTCTTTGTGTTACGTAAAATACACATATTTTAACTTCAGGTGTCATATGCAAGCAACATAGTGGTGTGTCAGGGAACGCGTTTGCAGTGAAATATGAGTTATTTTGAAAAAAACACAAAACTAGTACCAAAAATGGTAAAGAATAAGGTACTTGATATCAACCATAGGGATCCCGGTTTGGGATCTCTATGAAAGATGTGCCTGCACTGCAGTTTGAGCTTTATTTCGTGAAAATATATTAAAAAGTTCGGAAGATATAGACCAAAACAGATTATAATACACAACAATTCGTAACAATTCAATATGTAAGTATTGACATATGATATATTGTCAGAAGGTTGCCAACCAACAGTTTTACGTGAAGTAAGAAAATTATAAGAAAAGTGAATAACTGAGTGGTAATTGGAATCAATTTTTGACAGAAGTTGTGCGTCACGTGTTCTCATCGAAAACGTAAGGGTTAAAGTCCTTCATGTATTATATATCTTGCTTACTTCATCATTTTATAATTTTTCTGCTAATTTGTGCCTTTCGTATCTATCCTGATGTGTTGAATATGAAAACAGCATATTTTGTTCTGACATCGAAATATATATACAGGGTGCAGCAAAATTAACCGTTGCAGAAGACAAGATAATATTTCGTTTTCAGGAAAATATAAACGTTTTCTATAATTAGGGTATTTTCTCTTTGTGTTCGTAAAAATACACATATTTGAACTTCGGGTGTCATATGCAAGCAACATAGTGGTGTGTCAGGGAAGGGGTTTGCAGTGAAATATGCGCTATTTTCAAAGAAACACAAAAGTAGTACCAAAAATGGTAAAGAATAAGGTACTTGATATCAACCATAGGGATCCCGGTTTGGGATCTCTATGAAAGATATGCCTGCACTGCAGTTTGAGCTTTATTTCGTGAAAATATGTTAAATAGTTCGGAAGATATAGATCAAAACAGATTATAATACACAAGAATTCGTAACAATTCAATATGTACATATTGACATATGATATATTGTCAGAAGGTTGCCAACCAACAGTTTTACGTGAAATAAGAAAACTATAAGAAAAGTAAATAACTCAGTGGTAATTGGAATCAATTTTTGACAGAAGGTGTGCGTCACGTGTCCTCATCGAAAAGGTAAGGGTTAAAGTCGTTCATGTGGGATATATATTACCTCCTTCATCATTTTATAATTTTTCTGCTAATTTGTGCCTTTCGTATCTATCCTGATGTGTAGAATGTGAAAACAGCATATTTTGTTCTGACATCGAAATATATATACAGGGTGCAGCAAAATTAAACGTTGCAGAAGAAAAGATAATATTTCGTTTTCAGGAAAATATAAACGTTTTCTATAATTAGCGTATTTTCTCTTTGTGTTACGTAAAAATACACATATTTGAACTTCGGGTGTCATATGCAAGCAACATAGTGGTGTGTCAGGGTAGGGGTTTGCAGTGAAATATGCGTTATTTTGAAAAAAGCAAAAAAGTAGTACCAAACATAGTAGAGTATAAGGTACTAGATATCAACCATAGGGATCCCGGTTTTTGACCTCTATGATAGATGTGCCTGCACTGCAGTTTGAGCTTTATTTTGTGAAAATATGTTAAATAGTTATGAAGATATAAACCGAAACCGATTATAATACACAACAATTCGTAACAATTCAATATGTAAGTAGTGACATATGATATATTGTCAGAAGGTTGCCAACCAACAGTTTTACGTGAAATAAGAAAATTAGAAGAAAAGTGAATAACTCAGTGGTAATTGGAATCAATTTTTGACAGAAGGTGTGCGTCACGTGTTCTCATCGAAAAGGTAAGGGTTAAAGTCGTTCTTGTAGGATATATGTTACTACCTTCATCATTTTATAATTTTTCTGCTAATTTCTGCCTTTCGTATCTATCCTGATGTGTAGAATGTGAAAAAAGCATATTTTGTTCTGACATCGAAATATATATATACAGGGTGCAGCAAAATTAACCGTTACATAAGGCAAGATAATATTTCGTTTTCAGGAAAATATAAACGTTTTCTATAATTAGGGTAATTTCTCTTTGTGTTACGTAAAAATACACATATTTGAACTTCGGGTGTCATATGCAAGCAACATAGTGGTGTGTCAGGGTAGGGGTTTGCAGTGAAATATGGGTTTTTTTGAAAAAAACAAAAAAAAACAAAAAACTAGTACCAAACATGGTAGAGAATAAGGTACTTGATATCAACCATAGGGATCCCGGTTTGGGATCTCTATGAAAGATGTGCCTGCACTGCAGTTTGAGCTTTGATTCGTGAAAATATATTAAATAGTTCGGAAGATATAGACCAAAGCAGATTATAATACACAACAATTCGTAACAATTCAATATGTAAGTATTGACATATGATATATTGTCAGAAGGTTGCCAACCAACAGTTTTACGTGAAATAAGAAAATTATAAGAAAAGTGAATAACTGTGTGGTAATTGGAATCAATTTTTGACACAAGGTGTGCGTCACGTGTTCTCATCGAAAACGTAAGGGTTAAAGTTTTTCATGTATTATATATCTTGCTTACTTCATCATTTTATAATTTTTCTGCTAATTTGTGCCTTTCGTATCTATCCTGATGTGTTGAATATGAAAACAGCATATTTTGTTCTGACATCGAAATATATATACAGGGTGCAGCAAAATTTACCGCTGCAGAAGACAAGATAATATTTCGTTTTCATGAAAATATAAACGTTTTCTATAATTATGGTATTTTCTCTTTGTGTTACGTTAAATTACACATATTTGAACTTCGGGTGTCATATACAAGCAACATAGTGGTGTGTCAGGGTAAGGGTTTGCAGTGAAATATGCGTTATTTTGAAAAAAGCAAAAAAGTAGTTCCAAACTTGGTAGAGAATAAGGTACTTGATATCAACCATAGGGACTCCGGCTTGCGGTTTTTATGAAAGATGTGCCTGCACTGTAATTTGAGCTTTATTTCGTGAAAATATGTTAAATAGTTCGGAAGATATAGACCAAAACAGATTATAATACGCAACAATCAGTAACAATTCAATTTGTACATATTGACATATGATATATTGTCAGAAGGTTGCTAACCGACAGTTTTACGTAAAATAAAAAAATATAAGAAAAGTGAATAACTCAGTGGTAATTGGAATCAATTTTTACCGAAGGTGCGCGTCATGTGATCTCATTGAAAAGGTAAGGTTTAAACTCGTTCATGTATTATATATCTTGCTTACTTCATCATTTTATAATTTTTCTGCTAATTTGTGCCTTTCGTATCTATCCTGATGTGTTGAATATGAAAACAGGATATTTTGTTCTGACATCGAAATATATATACAGGGTGCAGCAAAACTAACCGTTGCAGAAGACAAGATAATATTTCGTTTTCAGGAAAATATAAACGTTTTCTATAATTAGCGTATTTTCTCTTTGTGTTACGTAAAAATACACATATTTGAACCTCGGGTGTCATATGCAAGCAACATAGTGGTGTGTCACGGTAAGGGTTTGCAGTGAAATATGCGTTATTTTGAAAAAAGCAAAAAAGTATTACCAAACATAGTAGAGAATAAGATACTTGATATCAACCATAGGGATCCCGGTTTGGGACCTCTATGATAGATGTGCTTGCACTGCAGTTTGAGCTTTATTTCGTGAAAATATGTTAAATAGTTATGAAGATATAAAACAAAACAGATTATAATACACAACAATTCGTAACAATTCAATATGTAACTATTGACATATGATATATTGTCAGAAGGTTGCCAACCAACAGTTTTACGTGAAATAAGAAAATTAGAAGAAAAGTGAATAACTCAGTGGTAATTGGAATCAATTTTTGACAGAAAGTGTGCGTCACGTGTTCTCATCGAAAAGGTAAGGGTTAAAGTCGTTCTTGTAGGATATATCTTACTACCTTCATCATTTTATAATTTTTCTGCTAATTTGTGCCTTTCGTATCTATCCTGATGTGTAGAATGTGAAAACAGCATATTTTGATCTGACATCGAAATATATATATACAGGGTGCAGCAAAATTAACCGTTACATAAGGCAAGATAATATTTCGTTTTCAGGAAAATATAAACGTTTTCTATAATTAGCGTATTTTCTCTTTGTGTTACGTAAAAATACACATATTTGAACTTCGGGTGTCATATGCAAGCAACATAGTGGTGTGTCAGGGTAGGGGTTTGCAGTGAAATATGCGTTTTTTTTGAAAAAAACAAAAAAAAAAAACTAGTACCAAACATGGTAGAGAATAAGGTACTTGATATCAACCATAGGGATCCCGGTTTGGGATCTCTATGAAAGATGTGCCTGCACTGCAGTTTGAGCTTTGATTCGTGAAAATATATTAAATAGTTCGGAAGATATAGACCAAAGCAGATTATAATACACAACAATTCGTAACAATTCAATATGTAAGTATTGACATATGATATATTGTCAGAAGGTTGCCAACCAACAGTTTTACGTGAAATAAAAAATTATAAGAAAAGTGAATAACTGAGTGGTAATTGGAATCAATTTTTGACAGAAGGTGTGCGTCACGTGTTCTCATCGAAAACGTAAGGGTTAAAGTTTTTCATGTATTATATATCTTGCTTACTTCATCATTTTATAATTTTTCTGCTAATTTGTGCCTTTCGTATCTATCCTGATGTGTTGAATATGAAAACAGCATATTTTGTTCTGACATCGAAATTTATATACAGGGTGCAGCAAAATTTACCGCTGCAGAAGACAAGATAATATTTCGTTTTCTGGAAAATATAAACGTTTTCTATAATTAGGGTATTTTCTCTTTGTGTTACGTTAAAATACAAATATTTGAACTTCGGGTGTCATATACAAGCAACATAGTGGTGTGTCAGGGTAAGGGTTTGCAGTGAAATATGCGTTATTTTGAAAAAAGCAAAAAAGTAGTACCAAACTTGGAAGAGAATAAGGTACTTGATATCAACCATAGGGACTTCGGCTTGCGGTGTCTATGAAAGATGTGCCTGCACTGCAATTTGAGCTTTATTTTGTGAAAATATGTTAAATAGTTCGGAAGATATAGACCAAAACAGATTATAATACGCAACAATTAGTAACAATTCAATTTGTACATATTGACATATGATATATTGTCAGAAGGTTGCTAACCGACAGTTTTAGGTAAAATAAAAAAATATAAGGAAAGTGAATAACTCAGTGGTAATTGGAATCAATTTTTACCGAAGGTGCGCGTCATGTGATCTCATTGAAAAGGTAAGGTTTAAAGTCGTTCATGTATTATATATCTTGCTTACTTCATCATTTTATAATTTTTCTGCTAATTTGTGCCTTTCGTATCTATCCTGATGTGTTGAATATGAAAACAGCATATTTTGTTCTGACATCGAAATATATATACAGGGTGCAGCAAAATTAACCGTTGCAGAAGACAAGATAATATTTCGTTTTCAGGAAAATATAAACGTTTTCTATAATTAGCGTATTTTCTCTTTGTGTTACGTAAAAATACACATATTTGAACCTCGGGTGTCAAATGCAAGCAACATAGTGGTGTGTCAGGGTAGGGGTTTGCAGTGAAATATGCGTTATTTTGAAAAAAGCAAAAAAGTATTACCAAACATAGTAGAGAATAAGATACTTGATATCAACCATTGGGATCCCGGTTTGGGACCTCTATGATAGATGTGCCTGCACTGCAGTTTGAGCTTTATTTCGTGAAAATATGTTAAATAGTTATGAAGATATAAACCAAAACAGATTATAATACACAACAATTCGTAACAATTCAATATGTAACTATTGATATATGATATATTGTCAGAAGGTTGCCAACCAACAGTTTTACGTGAAATAAGAAAATTAGAAGAAAAGTGAATAACTCAGTGGTAATTGGAATCAATTTTTGACAGAAAGTGTGCGTCACGTGTTCTCATCGAAAAGGTAAGGGTTAAAGTCGTTCATGTTGGATATATGTTACTACCTTCATCATTTTAGAATTTTTCTGCTAATTTGTGCCTTTCGTATCTATCCTGATGTGTAGAATGTGAAAACAGCATATTTTGTTCTGACATCGAAATATATATACAGGGTGCAGCAAAATTAACCGTTGCAGAAGACAAGATAATATTTCGTTTTCAGGAAAATATAAACGTTTTCTATAATTAGCGTATTTTCTTTTTGTGTTACGTAAAAATACACATATTTGAACTTCGGGTGTCATATACAAGCAACATAGTGGTGTGTCAGGGTAGGGGTTTGCAGTGAAATATGCGTTATTTTGAAAAAAGCAAAAAAGTAGTACCAAACATAGTAGAGAATAAGGTACTTGATATCAACCATAGGGATCCCGGTTTGGGATCTCTATGAAAGATGTGCCTGCACTGCAGTTTGAGCTTTGATTCGTGAAAATATATTAAATAGTTCGGAAGATATAGACCAAAGCAGATTATAATACACAACAATTCGTAACAATTCAATATGTAAGTATTGACATATGATATATTGTCAGAAGGTTGCCAACCAACAGTTTTACGTGAAATAAGAAAATTATAAGAAAAGTGAATAACTGAGTGGTAATTGGAATCAATTTTTGACAGAAGGTGTGCGTCACGTGTTCTCATCGAAAACGTAAGGGTTAAAGTTTTTCATGTATTATATATCTTGCTTACTTCATCATTTTATAATTTTTCTGCTAATTTGTGCCTTTCGTATCTATCCTGATGTGTTGAATATGAAAACAGCATATTTTGTTCTGACATCGAAATATATATACAGGGTGCAGCAAAATTTACCGCTGCAGAAGACAAGATAACATTTCGTTTTCTGGAAAATATAAACGTTTTCTATAATTAGGGTATTTTCTCTTTGTGTTACGTTAAAATACACATATTTGAACTTCGGGTGTCATATACAAGCAACATAGTGGTGTGTCAGGGTAAGGGTTTGCAGTGAAATATGCGTTATTTTGAAAAAAGCAAAAAAGTAGTACCAAACTTGGTAGAGAATAAGGTACTTGATATCAACCATAGGGACTTCGGCTTGCGGTGTCTATGAAAGATGTGCCTGCACTGCAATTTGAGCTTTATTTTGTGAAAATATGTTAAATAGTTCGGAAGATATAGACCAAAACAGATTATAATACGCAACAATTAGTAACAATTCAATTTGTACATATTGACATATGATATATTTTCAGAAGGTTGCTAACCGACAGTTTTACGTAAAATAGAAAAAAATAAGAAAAGTGAATAACTCAGTGGTAATTGGAATCAATTTTTACCGAAGGTGCGCGTCATGTGATCTCATTGAAAAGGTAAGGTTTAAAGTCGTTCATGTATTATATATCTTGCTTACTTCATCATTTTATAATTTTTCTGCTAATTTGTGCCTTTCGTATCTATCCTGATGTGTTGAATATGAAAACAGCATATTTTGTTCTGACATCGAAATATATATACAGGGTGCAGCAAAATTAACCGTTGCAGAAGACAAGATAATATTTCGTTTTCAGGAAAATATAAACGTTTTCTATAATTAGCGTATTTTCTCTTTGTGTTACGTAAAAATACACATATTTGAACCTCCTGTGTCATATGCAAGCAACATAGTGGTGTGTCAGGGTAGGGGTTTGCAGTGAAATATGCGTTATTTTGAAAAAAGCAAAAAAGTATTACCAAAAATAGTAGAGAATAAGATACTTGATATCAACCATAGGGATCCCGGTTTGGGACCTCTATGATAGATGTGCTTGCACTGCAGTTTGAGCTTTATTTCGTGAAAATATGTTAAATAGTTATGAAGATATAAACCAAAACAGATTATAATACACAACAATTCGTAACAATTCTATATGAAACTATTGACATATGATATATTGTCAGAAGGTTGCCAACCAACAGTTTTACGTGAAATAAGAAAATTAGAAGAAAAGTGAATAACTCAGTGGTAATTGGAATCAATTTTTGACAGAAAGTGTGCGTCACGTGTTCTCATCGAAAAGGTAAGGGTTAAAGTCGTTCATGTTGGATATATGTTACTACCTTCATCATTTTAGAATTTTTCTGCTAATTTGTGCCTTTCGTATGTACCCTGATGTGTAGAATGTGAAAACAGCATATTTTGTTCTGACATCGAAATATATATACAGGGTGCAGCAAAATTAACCGTTGCAGAAGACAAGATAATATTTCGTTTTCTGGAAAATATAAACGTTTTCTATAATTAGCATATTTTCTCTTTGTGTTACGTAAAAATACACATATTTGAACTTCGGGTGTCATATGCAAGCAACATAGTGGTGTGTCAGGAAAGGGATTTGCAGTTTTATTTTGAAAAAAACACAAAAGTAGTACCAAAAATGGTAAAGAATAAGGTACTTGATATCAACCATAGGGATCCCGGTTTGGGATCTCTATGAAAGATGTGCCTGCACTGCAGTTTGAGCTTTGATTCGTGAAAATATGTTAAATAGTTCGGAAGATATAGACCAAAACAGATTATAATACGCAACAATTAGTAACAATTCAATTTGTATATATTGACATATGATATATTGTCAGAAGGTTGCTAACCGACAGTTTTAGGTAAAATAAAAAAATATAAGGAAAGTGAATAACTCAGTGGTAATTGGAATCAATTTTTACCGAAGGTGCGCGTCATGTGATCTCATTGAAACGGTAAGGTTTAAAGTCGTTCATGTATTATATATCTTGCTTACTTCATCATTTTATAATTTTTCTGCTAATTTGTGCCTTTCGTATCTATCCTGATGTGTTGAATATGAAAACAGCATATTTTGTTCTGACATCGAAATATATATACAGGGTGCAGCAAAATTAACCGTTGCAGAAGACAAGATAATATTTCGTTTTCAGGAAAATATAAACGTTTTCTATAATTAGCGTATTTTCTCTTTGTGTTACGTAAAAATACACATATTTGAACCTCGGGTGTCATATGCAAGCATCATAGTGGTGTGTCAGGGTAGGGGTTTGCAGTGAAATATGCGTTATGTTGAAAAAAGCAAAAAAGTATTACCAAACATAGTAGAGAATAAGATACTTGATATCAACCATTGGGATCCCGGTTTGGGACCTCTATGATAGATGTGCCTGCACTGCAGTTTGAGCTTTATTTCGTGAAAATATGTTAAATAGTTATGAAGATATAAACCAAAACAGATTATAATACACAACAATTCGTAACAATTCAATATGTAACTATTGACATATGATATATTGTCAGAAGGTTGCCAACCAACAGTTCTACGTGAAATAAGAAAATTAGAAGAAAAGTGAATAACTCAGTGGTAATTGGAATCAATTTTTGACAGAAAGTGTGCGTCACGTGTTCTCATCGAAAAGGTAAGGGTTAAAGTCGTTCATGTTGGATATATGTTACTACCTTCATCATTTTAGAATTTTTCTGCTAATTTGTGCCTTTCGTATCTATCCTGATGTGTAGAATGTGAAAACAGCATATTTTGTTCTGACATCGAAATATATATACAGGGTGCAGCAAAATTAACCGTTGCAGAAGACAAGATAATATTTCGTTTTCAGGAAAATATAAACGTTTTCTATAATTACCGTATTTTCTCTTTGTGTTACGTAAAAATACACATATTTGAACTTCGGGTGTCATATGCAAGCAACATAGTGGTGTGTCAGGGTAGGGGTTTGCAGTGAAATATGCGTTATTTTGAAAAAAGCAAAAAAGTAGTACCAAACATAGTAGAGAATAAGGTACTAGATATCAACCATAGGGATCCCGGTTTGGGACCTCTATGATAGATGTGCCTGCACTGCAGTTTGAGCTTTATTTCGTGAAAATATGTTAAATAGTTATGAAGGTATAAACCAAAACAGATTATAATACACAACAATCCGTAACAATTCAATATGTAAGTATTGACATATGATATATTGTCAGAAGGTTGCCAACCAACAGTTTTACGTGAAATAAGAAAATTAGAAGAAAAGTGAATAACTCAGTGGTAATTGGAATCAATTTTTGACAGAAGGTGTGCGTCACGTGTTCTCATCGAAAAGGTAAGGGTTAAAGTTGTTCTTGTAGGATATATCTTACTACCTTCATCATTTTATAATTTTTCTGCTAATTTGTGCTTTTCGTATCTATCCTGATGTGTAGAATGTGAAAAAAGCATATTTTGTTCTGACATCGAAATATATATTGTAGCAGGACTCGATTTTCGAGGAAAATAATTTGTATATTTTGATTCTATTTTATGTTTATGTCACGAAATCAGTTATTGAGGTTATGGGAATTAAATGTTGTATATGTGAGTAAAATGCAAGCTGCACAATCTTGCTAATGTTTGTGTCAGCAATTTATTGTAAACACATGTGTATAAGAATGTCATCGTTGTGAGTCTGGCAATGTAGGAAGGAAATGTTGACAATGTGTCTTTCCTCACATTAGCCAGATTCTAGAAATTGTAAAGTGAATCTGTAAGATTTCACGAATTTCATGAGATTACGGATGTACAGAGAATTGCTTAGAATCGGGAAATCAGAACGTGTCGAGGATTGCAATTTTGAGTTTTGACACATGGAAGGAATTTTTCTCTCCATGTGAAAACGGTGTTGCACGTGCTGCAGCAGACGAAAAAGCAGACGACGGTGGTTGGACAACGCTAAACAAAACCGGAGGACGAGGAGGTTTTGAGAGAGTCTTGAGGAGTTCGAGGTGACAGTCTAGGAGAGTCTATGATCAAGTTACCGTGATCATTCTTGGGTTCGAGTTTGGAGAACCAATTCTATTTGAGAATCAGCCAGATGAGAGGAGGAGAAAATACTTTATATTCCACAACAATCTAACTACGCAGAACATCACGCAGAGAGTTGCATTTGAGAGGAGCCATACCTCAATGCTCATATTCGTCTTCCACCAGCAAGCAGATTCAGCTTAAAGGAGCCGAGTTCAACGCCAGAACGACGTGGGAATACACCAGTTTTATCCAGGTATGTGTGGCACCGAGTCAGAATTCAAAAGCTCAATACTTGATCGATCTGTACCCGTCTGGCAAATGAATCTTAATATCCGTCATAACTAGCGTTCTGAGATCTTACAGTTCACTCATAAGTATAACGAAATACAGTGTTTTTGTTTTAATGAAGTGGACGTATCTTCATTTAAATTATCCCCAAATGAGAAACCTCTCGCAAGTTAATATCAGTGTTTGTCCCACTCATTCTAGATGGTGAGTGGAAGGCGCCTAGTTGCACTCAACTTTGCATCCCCAATTAGGCACTGAGTGGCTAGGTTGTCATAGTGGAGATGCTGTGAGGTCATTTTGACTATTGTAGCGATCCTAGTAGTTAGACAGCATGGTGCAGATGCGTTGGGTTAAGTTCCAGTTAAAGAGTTTAAACATTAGTAAATTTAATTCCCTCCCATCCCTCCCATGGTGGAAATTGCTGGTTTTGGCAATAGGCCAATCAGTAGCGATCTCAGTTTAGATTTAAAGAATTTTAAATGATATTATACTACGTAACTAAATCCCACCCTTCCCACCCTCTCTACGATGAAGTGTAATTTTAAGTATTGTGATCGTATTTTCTCGAATTAGGTTAAGGTAGTAAGTTATCATGTATTAATTGATATAGTGAATTTAAGGTTTTTGCAATAAGAAAATTGTTATCCGATTCTCCCGACAAGTTAATTAAGTAGCTCGAATATACGTGTTATAAGAATAAGTTTAAGTAATTAATAAGTAAATGAGTAACGAAAGTATTCGTACGAGAGCACAAAAAGCGGCAAAAGGAGTACAGGTCGGAAGCTTGTTTAATATTGCAAGTTCAAGTAAGAAAAAGCAAGAAAGTGCGAAACCAAATTTGAAATTAGGACCCGTCGAGAATTTTCCGTCCAGTCCTATAGCAAAGTCGTATACGGAAGATTTTACATCAATTTTTCCATTTGAAAGTAGCGTAATTGGGAATAAGCAGTCGAGTAGTACAAAAGAAGATAAAATGGCGACAGGTGTAACATTTTATTCCGATGTAAACAAACTTCCGAAGTTTGACTTGAAGACAGATAGCGATATAATTGGTTTCTTTGATGAGTTTGACGACGCGTGTCAAATGGCAGGCGTGAGTGAGGAAAAGAGAAAAGAGCTATTGCCTAGTGTATTCAAAGGTAATGGGAGACAATGGATGAAGGTATTTTTAAAGAGAAGGAATGTTAGCGAAACTAGTTATAAGCAATTACAGAAAAGCATAATCGAAGAGTTTACACGTACAAATGTAACATTAGATATAGAGGAACGTATAAGAGAAAGGTTGCATCTCGAGGATGAGCCTATAATAAATTACGTGTATGATATGCTAGTTTTGTGCGAAAGATTAGACGCCAACATGGATGACAAAAAGAAAATAGGGATAATTTTAGGTGGTCTTCAGCCATATTTCATGGAACGAGTAGGAACAAATTCATATTCGACAATTGATAAATTTGTAGAGGATCTTCAGAAAATAGAGAAGAATAAGTGCAAAGTAGAGAAACGCGTTAAACGGGAAAACGGAAAGGTTACTGTCAAAGACCTTTTAAAGAAAATGAGAGAACAAGTAGAAGAGGAAGATAGCGATGTAGAAATTGACAAGTTGTTGTTAAAGAAAGAGATTAAAAATAAGGAAGACGTAAAAATTAAGCAAGAACCAACGAGTATTACTCAATTGAGTGAGCTAGAGAAGAAAATAGAGAAATTACAGTTGACATTAGCTGCTAATTTTCAAGACCGAAATAGTAGAGAAGATAAAAGCGGTAGTGATTCGAAGCAACAGAGGGATAATAGTAATAATTTTAGAGGAAATAGAAATTTTCGGAATGGAGGACGAAATTTTTACAAGAATAATGGAAACAGGAACTGGAATAGGAATAGTAATAATAATAATTATAATAAGAATAGAGGTTCTAGCGGATACAATAATGGAAGAGGATTTAGAAATAATTGGCGTAATAACAGAGGTGGAAGGAAGACAAGTTTTTGGCAACAAAGAGGAAATAGTTGTTGTGCGAATGGTGTTAATGGTCCATCATGGTGCCAAAATCATAGCCAAGTAAATAGTCCCGTACAGTATGTTCCAGTAGTACCGAACCAGATAAATGGTACAACTTATTATCAGGCTACAACTTCAAATAATTTAAACTAGGTCAAACTGTAAATGACAGAGGCACATTTACAGGTGGTAAATTAAAAGTTAGAGAAATAGTAGCCTCTACGTTAACTGATAATAATATGCTCTATGTTCCGATAGAAGTAGATGGTAGAAGTCATAAGGCGTTGATAGATACAGGATCGCAGATATCTATTGTAAATGAAAAGCTAGTTCCACCTAGTGCGAAGGTAATCCCTAGACCAACACGGATTCGTGGAATAACACAGAATGTGTTAGTAGTAAATAAGATCGCTGTGATTAGATTTAAAATGGCCGGACAGACATTTCATTTGGAATTTCGCGTAGTGAAGGATTTTCCGTATCAAGTTTTGATCGGGAATGATTTTCTACAGAGTCAGAATTGCCAAATAAATTACGGTCAGAATAAATTGACATTGCAGAGATTTGGAAAGCCAAGATTAAGAAAAAGGGAAGAACAGGAATCTGTGACTGTGTCTGATAATGCAGCTTTAGGAATAAAACATTGTATTAGACCAAGATGGGTATTAGGTCATAAGGTACGGTTGTTACCTAGGACTAAGACTACTGTGGAAGTGAATTTGGTTAGTTCTTGGAATAACAGGGAATACTTGTTAGAACCGGACAGGAAGATAGAAGCCCAATACAATGTGTTGATTCCGCGAGCACTTTTATCGGCTGAAAATAACAAGATCGAAATTATTAATCCATCTAATAGAGCAATTTTATTAAGACCAAATGTAACGCTAGGAAAAGCTGAAGAATGCGTGGATGAAGAACAATTGAAGAACGAAGGATTATCAACCGAAGATATAGATAGTATTTTAAGATCTCGTAGAAATTTTGATAAATCTCGATTGAAATTTGGGACCGAAACGAAACCGGAAATTAGGAATAGAATTGAGAGTTTGTGCTATGATTTTGCGGATGTTTTTGCATGGCAGGATGACGAATTAGGCCAAGTAAAACATTTTGAGCACCACATCGAGTTAGAAACAAAAGTACCATTTAGACGACACCAATATCCAATTCCCATAGCGTTAAGAGATAAAGTCAAGGAACAAATTAATATTTTGTTAAGGCAAGGAATAATTGAAGAAAGTTCAAGTGCTTACAACTCTCCGATGTTGTTTATACAAAAACCGTCAGGGGGTATTCGTGCAGTTTTGGACTGTCGGTTTTTGAACAAATGCGTCAAATTACATAGCATTGCGCTGCCTCCGATCCATCAAATTTTAACGTGTATGGGAGGACATAAATATTTTAGTATTTTGGATGTAAAATCGGCTTACCATCAAGTGCCTATTTCTGAGGAGTCACGGGAGTATACCTCATTCAATATACCAGGCGTAGGAGCTTATCAATATCGTGTTCTTCCTATGGGATACTTACAATCGCCCGCCATATATACAAAAATAATGGCGATGACCCTGGCAAATGTAAATCCAGAGTCAGTTTCCTATTATATGGATGATGTATTTATATATACGAATAATCAGGAGAAAATGGTAGATGTACTTCAATCAGTTTTCAAAAGATTGAGACATTACGGACTCAAACTATCTGTAGAGAAATGTCAGTTCATAGAAAGGAAAATTTTGGCTCTTGGACACATTGTCAGTGACGCAGGATACGAGGTTAGCCCGAAGATAATTCAGGCGATAAAAGCATGTAAGGCCCCGAATAATGTAAAGCAGTTAAAATCTTTTCTTGGTTTAACAAATTATGTTCGAAAATTCTGTAAGGACTATGCCAAAATCACATCAGCGTTTCAACCAATTTTGAAAAAGGGTCATAAGTTCGAATGGAATGAATCACACCAGCAGGCGTTCGATCAATTAAAATCAGCACTACTGAATGCACCATTACTAGCTCCATTTAGGGAAGATTTGGACACGAGAGTGTACACAGATGCATCGACTAGTTCGATTGGTGGAGTTTTAACGCAAAAACAGGCTAATGGTGAATGGACACCAGTAGCGTATTACAGTCGTGTGTTACGTCCACAAGAGAAGACCAGACACATAGTGGAATTAGAAATATTGGCAGTGATAAGTTCTTTAAGGGCATTTAATTATTATTTGTTCAATAAAGAATTTGAGCTGTACACCGATTGTAAGGCATTAAAGTATTTGCAAACGTCACCTAAATTAGCTCCGAAATTGGTAAGATGGAGTTTAGACTTAGCCCAGTATAAGTACACACCGGTGCATTGTCCTGAAGAAAAGAATCCTAGTGATATTTTGTCCAGGAACACAGACATTGAACCAACAGTAGACGATATTGAGTTAGAAACGTTGAAAGTAAATTCCGAAGATCTCCAAGTTAATTTGACTTTCGATAAGGACATTGATGTGGGCGATTTACAAAGAAAAGACTCATTTTTCGGACCGATTATGCATGCAATAGAACACCCAGAGGATGCTGATGTAAAGGCTGAAAAGCAAGCCAGATGGTATACAGTAAAGGACGATAGGCTTTATAGAACACAACGAATGGCAGGTGGTACAAAATTATTATTATGTATTCCTTATGCGTTAAGAGAACAAGTATTCAAGAACCTACATTGTTCGGTATATATTGGCGGACATTTTTCTTACACGAAATGCTATAGACGGGCTTTAAAAGTAATATATTTTCCGAACATGAAGAAATTCTTCATGGAGAAGATAGGAGAATGCATAAGTTGCCAGATACAGAAAAGGAAGACAGGACGAGTACCATTTCACGCGCAGACGTACCCCTCTTATGCTCCATTTCAGTCAGTTGTGATGGATGAGGTTGGTCCTTTTAAATTGTCTCGTAACAATAGAAATAAGTACATTTTAGTGTTTGTTGATAATGCAACTAGATTTGTTATCGCTAGAGCGGTACCCGCAGTAACGGCAGAGATCGTTGCGCAGGTAATTTTCGAAGATCTGATTACGAAACATGGAGTTCCATCTCAGCTCCATCTGGACAGGCTATCATCTCATCGCAGCCGAATAATGGAAGAAATGGCAGAGAAATTTGGAATGCAATTGCATTTTGCGAATACAAGCGCCCATTATTCTATAGGGAGTGCAGAGAGGGCCATTGGCTCATTACAGCAAGTAATGAAGCATTACATTGACAAGGATTTTTCAAACTGGGACGAGATCTTGCCAAGTTTGATATTTACTATTAATACGCAAGTGCATGATGGTACTGGTTTTTCGCCATACTATCTATTGCATGGAGTCGAACCAAGAACGTTTCTTGAGCAGGACCTAGACATTCCTTGCGAATACGTCGACAATGAGGTGAGACTTCAGAGCATAAAAGAGGCACGCCAGCTAGCGTACAAAAATTTGCAGAGAAGATTTAGATCTCAGAAGAAGCAAATAGAGAAAAAGTTTGATCAACCGAATTTTGAAATTGGTCAAAAAGTGTTAATTAGGGAAATGCCAAGAGCAGGTTTGCCCGCATGTTTTGGTAACCGTTACAATACTAAAGGGGTAATAGTGGACAAGATAAACAATAATTCATACAAAGTACAGTATGAAACTAAAAATGGTGAGAAGAAGAGTGACACTATAGACTTAAGACGATTAAAATTATTTGTAGAAAGTAAAAATGGTGAAAAATATGGTGAGACAGATAAAACATCAGACGGTGATGAATAAATTTTGATTTGGTGGAAAAAAAAAGTTTTAACATAGGGTCTAATGTAACTATGGTACAAATTGGGTCTACCGATGAAGTGTCAGAAAGGGGGCACTTTCTCAACCAAACCCTAATCCCCAGATTGGAGGAAATGCTAATCTCCATCAGGAAATTTCCCGAATCGATAGACACTTTTTGAATTATAGTTACTAGAATTGTGAATAAATAATAAATGTATGGAATGTAAAATTAAAATTATTGATTAAAATCTGTTGATACCTAGAAAGCAAAATAAAATATAAAATACATAGGAATAAATAAATTGTTGACAGTAGACACAAATAAATAAATAAATGAATAGTAACAGGAAATTAATATTAGGTTTTACTAATTCCAGAATTTTATTCGAGACTGAAAAGAAAACATTAGAATAATGAAATATGACTATAACGAAAACAACATCGACTTATTGCTAAAAACGCCTATTGTTTATGAAAATACTGTATCAAAAATGTTTAATGTAATTTCAATGGGTTATCTAACTAACAATTTTCGAACGTACTATAAGTTACCGGAAGTGGTATACTTAGCTAATGGAATATATCACACACTAGATCGATCGAAATGTGAATTCAAGAGTTTCTTGTATTTTTGCGAGCAGATATCACTAGATGATGCAGCTAAATGCTTAAACAACATTGTGTTCAATGGATCGTTAAATGGTTGCGAACAACAAACAGAGAAATACCTAGGCAAGGTAGTGTACAAATATACTCATGCTGGAGTATTATACTCGTCATTGGTAGAAGGATATGTGACTAAGTTAGGTAAACATCACGAAGTTACGTCGACGAAGGTAAATTTTGGGAACAATTGCTCGTATTTCATTGAATACGATTCATTTGATAACCTAATTTTTGGGGAATTGGCGATTCCAACTAGAAAAGTAATAAGCGTAAACAATAAGCATTTAAGTTTGATAGGGAATTGGACGCTAAAGCAATTAAATTTTAGTATACACCATGAGGAACTCAACAATCTAGCTGAAAATTTATTAAAACTGAAAGTGGATACCACTGTACCACTACTAATAATTAGAACGAATTGCATAATGTATGTAATAGCAGCAATCATATTTGTATTAATTATTTCAGTCATTGCATTAATAACGTTGTACTGCAGACTGTATAAATCGATAAGAAAATATAAAGTCGAAAATAGTGAACCATAATAATCATAATAATAATAATAATAATAACAACAATAATAATAATAACATTATTTAGGATCATATTGTATAAAAATTGTTTGTATTCCGCGAACTAGAGCGAGAAAAGTCTAGAAAAGGTTGTAAACCAGTTCGTAAACGTTGAAATTAAGTATTGGTAATTTTGGAAAAAAAATCGAATGTAAACAAACAAGTAAATGTGTCAAAGTGTATTCAAATCATGCATTCCATACTCACCAAGCAGCCATCACCAATAGTAAACACCATCACCATATGAAGGTATAAGGTTTAGTAAACAAAGTCTATAGTCTATGATAGTCCATAATAGTCATACTACCCAAACCGGATAGGTTGTATTGTGATACGGTATACCAAACGATGTCCCATTTCCGTATAAAGTGTGAACGAAATGAAGAAAATTGTGAAATAAGGATAGAAATAGATGAGAAATAGATATCCTAGAGGAATCTAGGATAGTGACATCAATCAAGGATAGATAAAGTCTAAAAACATTCAAACATTTAAGAAGGGATAAGGAAAATAAATGTAGAAAGTAATAATATTAGTAATAACAACACTAAAAATAGTTAAAAATAGATAAGAATAGACGAAATAGTAATAGGTTATTATTATAGTAATAGTAGATAGTATATATGTATAATTACTACAAGTGTTTTTATAAAATAGTGAATAATTAATTTTATATTGTATGTAAATAGTGAATTAAAGGGTTAAAAGATGCAAATAAGCATAGATAAAGCTAGAAATAATTCACAAATAGTGTTAAAGAATGTTTAGTGTATGTAGTAATAACGTATTTATTCATTATTTTTAAAGTCCGAAAGTTTTTGTAAGTTTTAGAGAAGAAAAGAAAAGAAAATAATGTATTTTATTATAATTAGTAATAATCAATCAATATTGATTGAAAAGAATCATTAGAATTATTAATTTTATTGTAGAACGTAATTTGTAAACGATATGAGCAAAGGCTCACATATTATTCTGGATGGATTTGCGTCAAACAGCTTGAATACTCTGAGCAGCTGGAGGTAAGAATGAGAACTGAGACCTGCGCGAGAGAGTAGCTCCGCGAGAGGCTACGCTAGTCTCCACTCCAGGCCTCGAGCACATGGTAAACTCGAATGGTTCCGAGTGAACTCGAGCGGACACGAACAGGAGTCGCTTTATCCAGCCCCGTTGAGGCTTCCGCTAGCTTGAATTTCCATCCTACTCCGAGCGTAAATTAATATAATATATTTTTAGAAATTCAAGAAAAATTAGTATTTAATAAAATGAATGATATTTAACCACGTAAATGATTAAAATAAAGTTTAAACTACATAAATACGTATGAAATAAGTAATAAAAGCTTAAATATAGAGAGATATAGCGAGTATAATTTAATGCTATATTTATGATAGAAAAAGAGTGAAAACATGAGTTTTTAAGTGTGAAACATAGTCTCCAAGTTATGGTTTGACAGACTTCACACATAGATAAAGTTTCAACGGTCATGCACAAAGATTACTAGGAAAGTAACAAGGGTGCTCGACACAGAAAGAACAAAATAAGACTGCTTCAAAAATACGCGATTTTAGAACGCAAAGAGTGTAGGCAGACACAAGTTAGGTGTTTTAATTATTTAATTAACTATAATAAATGTAATTTTCTACGAATTTTAAATAGTCCTATCCCGACTTTATCTATTTCTCGTCTATTTCAGATAATATCCAAAAGCGAAGGAAATGGACATCAATACAATATTATTATTAATATCAGCGTTAGTTTTAGGAAGTGTATTAGTTATAATAGTAATTATCACATGTTATATTTTGTTAAGATTAAATAGGATAGAGAGAAAATATGAAAATAGTGTAAGAAATAGTAAAAACAATGTAAGATCAAACATAGATGTAGAAGTAAATGGTAGAGATGAGTCTGAGACTTACGCAGTTTCCCATGCATCACCAATTTATGCCACTATTTTTAATAAGAGCAAATCTACACTAAAAACTATTCCACAAAGCACTGAGATCACTATTTTTAAGAATTTGCCAGATGGTAGTATAGCGGATTGTAGTAAGAGCACTGAAACTGAACGGGAAAACACACACTTGCACCACATCACTACAGAAGATGAGAAAGACACTAATACATCAATGGGACACTATAAATTCACGAAAACCGAAGTTTTCAACGGAAATTCCGACAAACACGGAAAAACTGAGTGCCCGAAAAACATGAAAAGTGAATACTTCTTTCCATGCGACGTAGTGGTTTTGTAAAATATAGTGTTTTAAAACTAATAATGTAATAATTGCTACGGAATATTAGCACTCGATGTTATCCAGTCAACAGTGACGCGTGAACAGAAAGGCAGGAAGTTAGGTTAACCTTGACAAACTTGATTGAAAACTGTTGATTTTGCAGTTACTATGCTGGATGTAGCTACAAGATATCCAACGCCCTGCGGCAGGATTTTCTTTCCGTTCATGTTAAAATGTCAGTGAATAAAATTTTGATGAAAATAAAACAATAATATTTTCAAGTTTTACAGTGCAAATGTGAATATATTAACTAACTATGTTCTAAAAACTATGTTACAAGTTTTTGTTTTAGATTTCCATTCACATAGCGGTGGAAATAAATGAAGTTGAACCATTACTGATACGGCCAATAAATTCATTGGTTGGCACGTATGGACAGACAGAGTAATGGAAGTTTTTGGTAACATGACACTCTAAAAGCGTTGTCGCTAGGAGAAGATAACTCAAGAGTACTTGCAAACTAACATATATGTATTTATGCACAATCACTCTTGACCAAATGTGATGCGCAAGTATTTCAGCAAAAACTCACTAGATGTCGTGAGGATATACTTTGCTACATTACATTTGAAGTTTTTGTATTTTATAATTATAGGAATTAAGGAAAAAAAAGAAGATTAAAAATTCAAATATATATATATTTTTGAATAATTTTAGGTGAAGGAATATTCATTACTATTTATATAATTATTCTGCATAATAATACATATTTTATTTTATTTCAAGTTCATATTTATTTTATGTTTAACATTCTATTTTATGTTTATGTCACGAAATCAGTTATTGAGGTTATGGGAATTAAATGTTGTATATGTGAGTAAAATGCAAGCTGCACAATCTTGCTAATGTTTGTGTCAGCAATTTATTGTAAACACATGTGTATAAGAATGTCATCGTTGAGAGTCTGGCAATGTAGGAAGGAAATGTTGACAATGTGTCTTTCCTCACATTAGCCAGATTCTAGAAATTGTAAAGTGAATCTGTAAGATTTCACGAATTTCATGAGATTACGGATGTACAGAGAATTGCTTAGAATCGGGAAATCAGAACGTGTCGAGGATTGCAATTTTGAGTTTTGACACATGGAAGGAATTTGTCTCTCCATGTGAAAACGGTGTTGCACGTGCTGCAGCAGACGAAAAAGCAGACGACGGTGGTTGGACAACGCCAAACAAAACCGGAGGACGAGAAGGTTTTGAGAGAGTCTTGAGGAGTTCGAGGTGACAGTCTAGGAGAGTCTATGATCAAGTTACCGTGATCATTCTTGGGTTCGAGTTTGGAGAACCAATTCTATTTGAGAATCAGCCAGATGAGAGGAGGAGAAAATACTTTATATTCCACAACAATCTAACTACGCAGAACATCACGCAGAGAGTTGCATTTGAGAGGAGCCATACCTCAATGCTCATATTCGTCTTCCACCAGCAAGCAGATTCAGCTTAAAGGAGCCGAGTTCAACGCCAGAACGACGTGGGAATACACCAGTTTTATCCAGGTATGTGTGGCACCGAGTCAGAATTCAAAAGCTCAATACTTGATCGATCTGTACCCGTCTGGCAAATGAATCTTAATATCCGTCATAACTAGCGTTCTGAGATCTTACAGTAAACTCATAAGTATAACGAAATACAGTGTTTTTGTTTTAATGAAGTGGACGTATCTTCATTTAAATTATCCCCAAATGAGAAACCTCTCGCAAGTTAATATCAGTGTTTGTCCCACTCATTCTAGATGGTGAGTGGAAGGCGCCTAGTTGCACTCAACTTTGCATCCCCAATTAGGCACTGAGTGGCTAGGTTGTCAATATATACAGGGTCCAGCAAAATTAATCGTTACATAAGGCAAGATAATATTTCGTTTTCAGGAAAATATAAACGTTTTCTATAATTAGGGTATTTTCTCTTTGTGTTACGTAAAAATACACATATTTGAACTTCGGGTGTCATATGCAAGCAACATAGTTTTGTGTCAGGGTAGGGGTTTGCAGTGAAATATGCGTTTTTTTGAAAAAAAAAACAAAAAAGTAGTACCAAACATGGTAGAGAATAAGGTACTTGATATCAACCATAGGGATCCCGGTTTGGGATCTCTATGAAAGATGTGCCTGCATTGCAGTTTGAGCTTTATTTCGTGAAAATATATTAAATAGTTCGGTAGATATAGACCAAAACAGATTATAATACACAACAATTCGTAACAATTCAATATGTAAATATTGACATATGATATATTGTCAGAAGGTTGCCAACCAACAGTTTTACGTGAAATAAGAAAATTATAAGAAAAGTGAATAACTGAGTGGTAATTGGAATCAATTTTTGACAGAAGGTGTGCGTCACGTGTTCTCATCGAAAACGTAAGGGTTAAAGTCCTTCATGTATTATATATCTTGCTTACTTCATCATTTTATAATTTTTCTGCTAATTTGTGCCTTTCGTATCTATCCTGAGGTGTTGAAGATGAAAACAGCATATTTTGTTCTGACATCGAAATATATATACAGGGTGCAGCAAAATTAACCGTTGCAGAAGACAAGATAATATTTCGTTTTCAGGAAAATATAAACGTTTTCTATAATTAGGGTATTTTCTCTTTGTGTTACGTAAAAGTACACATATTTGAACTTCGGGTGTCATATGCAAGCAACATAGTGGTGTGTCAGGAAAGGGATTTGCAGTTTTATTTTGAAAAAAACACAAAAGTAGTACCAAAAATGGTAAAGAATAAGGTACTTGATATCAACCATAGGGATCCCGGTTTGGGATCTCTATGAAAGATGTGCCTGCACTGGAATTTGAGCTTTATTTCGTGAAAATATGTTAAATAGTTCGGAAGATATAGACCAAAACAGATTATAATACGCAACAATTAGTAACCATTCAATATGTACATATTGACATATGTAATATTGTCAGAAGGTTGCCAACCAACAGTTTTACGTGAAATAAGAAAATTATAAGAAAAGTGAATAATTCAGTGGTAATTCGAATCAATTTTTGTCAGAAGGTGTGCGTCACGTGATCTCATCGAAAAGGTAAGGGTTAAAGTCGTTCATGTAGAATACATCTTACTACCTTCATCATTTTATAATTTTTCTGCTAATTTGTGCCTTTCGTGTCTATCCTGATGTGTAGAATGTGAAAACAGCATATTTTGTTCTGACATCGAAATATATATACAGGGTGCAGCAAAATGAACCGTTGCAGAAGACAAGATAATATTTCGTTTTCAGGAAAATATAAACGTTTTCTATAATTAGGGTATTTTCTCTTTGTGTTACGTAAAAATACACATATTTGAACTTCGGGTCTCATATGCAATCAACATAGTGGTATGTCAGGGAAGGGGTGTGCAGTGAAATATGCGTTATTTTGAAAAAACACAAAAGAAGTACCAAAAATGGTAAAGAATAAGGTACTTGATATCAACCATAGGGATTCCGGATTGAGGTGTCTATGAAAGATGTCCCTGCACTGCAGTTTGAGCTGAATTTCGTGAAAATATGTTAAATAGTTATGAAGATAGATACCAAAACAGATTATAATACACAACAATTCGTAACAATTTAATATGTAACTATTGACATATGATATATTGTCAGAAGGTTGCCAACCAATAGTTTTACGTGAAATAAGAAAATTATAAGAAAAGTGAATAACTCAGTGGTAATTGGAATCAATTTTTGACAGAGGGTGTGCGTCACGTGATCTCATCGAAAAGGTAAAGGTTAAAGTCGGTCATGTAGGATATATTTACTACCTTCATCATTTTATAATTTTTCTGCTAAGTTGTGCCTTTCGTATCTTTTCTGATGTGTAGAATGTGAAAACAGCATATTTTGTTCTGACATCGAAATATATATACAGGGTGCAGCAAAATTAACCGTTGCAGAAGACAAGATAATATTTCGTTTTCAGGAAAATATAAACGTTTTCTACATTTAGGGTATTTTCTCTTTGTGTTACGTAAAAATACACATATTTGAACTTCGGATGTCATATGCAAGCAACATAGTGGTGTTTCAGGGAAGGGGTTTGCAGTGAAATATGCGTTATTTTGAAAAAAAAACACAAAAGTAGTACCAAAAATGGTAAAGAATAAGGTACTTGATATCAACCTTAGGGATCCCGGTTTGGGATCTCTATGAAAGATGTGCCTGCACTGCAGTTTGAGCTTTATTTCGTGAAAATATGTTAAAAAGTTCGGAAGATATAGACCAAAACAGATTATAATATGCAACAATTCGTAACAATTCAATATGTACATATTGACATATGATATATTGTCAGAAGGTTGCTAACCGACAGTTTTACGTGAAATAAAAAAAATATAAGAAAAGTGAATAACTGATTGGTAATTCGAATCAATTTTTGACAGAAGGTGCGCGTCATGTGATCTCATTGAAAAGGTAAGGGTTAAAGTCCTTCATGTTTTATATATCTTGCTTACTTCATCATTTTATAATTTTTCTGCTAATTTGTGCCTTTCGTATCTATCCTGATGTGTTGAATATGAAAACAGCATATTTTGTTCTGACATCGAAATATATATACAGGGTGCAGCAAAATTAACCGCTGCAGAAGACAAGATAATATTTCGTTTTCAGGAAAATATAAACGTTTTCTATAATTAGGGTATTTTCTCTTTGCGTTACGTAAAAGTACACATATTTGAACTTCGGGTGTCATATGCAAGCAACATAGTGGTGTGTCAGGAAAGGGATTTGCAGTTTTATTTTGAAAAAAACACAAAAGTAGTACCAAAAATGGTAAAGAATAAGGTACTTGATATCAACCATAGGGATCCCCGTTTGGGATCTCTATGAAAGATGTGCCTGCACTGCAGTTTGAGCTTTATTTCGTGAAAATATGTTAAATAGTTCGGAAGATATAGATCAAAACAGATTATAATACACAACAATTCGTAACAATTCAATATGTAACTATTGACATACGATATATTGTCAGAAGGTTGCCAACCAACAGTTTTACGTGAAATAAGAAAATTAGAAGAAAAGTGAATAACTCAGTGGTAATTGGAATCAATTTTTGACAGAAGGTGTGCGTCACGTGTTCTCATCGAAAAGGTAAGGGTTAAAGTCGTTCATGTGGGATATATCTTACCTCCTTCATCATTTTATAATTTTTCTGCTAATTTGTGCCTTTCGTATCTATCCTGATGTGTAGAATGTGAAAACAGCATATTTTGTTCTGACATCGAAATATATATACAGGGTGCAGCAAAATTAACCGTTGCAGAAGACAAGATAATATTTCGTTTTCAGGAAAATATAAACGTTTTCTATAATTAGGGTATTTTCTCTTTGTGTTACGTAAAAATACACATATTTGAACCTCGGGTGTCATATGCAAGCAACATAGTGGTGTGTCAGGTTAGGGGTTTGCAGTGAAATATGCGTTATTTTGAAAAAAGCAAAAAAGTATTACCAAACATAGTAGAGAATAAGATACTTGATATCAACCATTGGGATCCCGGTTTGGGACCTCTATGATAGATGTGCCTGCACTGCAGTTTGAGCTTTATTTCGTGAAAATATGTTAAATAGTTATGAAGATATAAACCAAAACAGATTTTAATACACAACAATTCGTAACAATTCAATATGTAACTATTGACATATGATATATTGTCAGAAGGTTGCCAACCAACAGTTTTACGTGAAATAAGAAAATTATAAGAAAAGTGAATAACTCAGTGGTAATTGGAATCAATTTTTGACAGAAGGTGTGCGTCACGTGTTCTCATCGAAAAGGTAAGGGTTAAAGTCGTTCATGTGGGATATATATTACCTCCTTCATCATTTTATAATTTTTCTGCTAATTTGTGCCTTTCGTATCTATCCTGATGTGTAGAATGTGAAAACAGCATATTTTGTTCTGACATCGAAATATATATACAGGGTGCAGCAAAATTAACCGTTGCAGAAGACAAGATAATATTTCGTTTTCAGGAAAATATAAACGTTTTCTATAATTAGGGTATTTTCTCTTTGTGTTACGTAAAAATACACATATTTGAACTTCGGGTGTCATATGCAAGCAACATAGTGGTGTGTCAGGGTAGGGGTTTGCAGTGAAATATGCGTTATTTTGAAAAAAGCAAAAAAGTAGTACCAAACATAGTAGAGAATAAGGTACTAGATATCAACCATAGGGATCCCGGTTTGGGACGTCTATGATAGATGTGCCTGCACTGCAGTTTGAGCTTTATTTCGTGAAAATATGTTAAATAGTTATGAAGATATAAACCAAAACAGATTATAATACACAACAATTCGTAACAATTCAATATGTAAGTATTGACATATGATATATTGTCAGAAGGTTGCCAACCAACAGTTTTACGTGAAATATGAAAATTATAAGAAAAGTGAATAACTCAGTGGTAATTGGAATCAATTTTTGACAGAAGGTGTGCGTCACGTGATCTCATCGAAAAGGTAAAGGTTAAAGTCGTTCATGTTGGATATATGTTACTACCTTCATCATTTTATAATTTTTCTGCTAATTTGTGCCTTTCGTATCTATCCTGATGTGTAGAATGTGAAAACAGCATATTTTGTTCTGACATCGAAATATATATACAGGGTGCAGCAAAATTAACCGTTGCAGAAGACAAGATAATATTTCGTTTTCAGGAAAATATAAACGTTTTCTATAATTAGGGTATTTTCTCTTTGTGTTACGTAAAAATACACATATTTGAACTTCGGGTGTCATATGCAAGCAACATAGTGGTGTGTCAGGGAAGGGGTGTGCAGTGAAATATGCGTTATTTTGAAAAAACACAAAAGAAGTACCAAAAATGGTAAAGAATAAGGTACTTGATATCAACCATAGGGATTCCGGATTGAGGTGTCTATGAAAGATGTCCCTGCACTGCAGTTTGAGCTGAATTTCGTGAAAATATGTTAAATAGTTATGAAGATAGATACCAAAACAGATTATAATACACAACAATTCGTAACAATTTAATATGTAACTATTGACATATGATATATTGTCAGAAGGTTGCCAACCAATAGTTTTACGTGAAATAAGAAAATTATAAGAAAAGTGAATAACTCAGTGGTAATTGGAATCAATTTTTGACAGAGGGTGTGCGTCACGTGATCTCATCGAAAAGGTAAAGGTTAAAGTCGGTCATGTAGGATATATCTTACTACCTTCATCATTTTATAATTTTTCTGCTAAGTTGTGCCTTTCGTATCTTTTCTGATGTGTAGAATGTGAAAACAGCATATTTTGTTCTGACATCGAAATATATATACAGGGTGCAGCAAAATTAACCGTTGCAGAAGACAAGATAATATTTCGTTTTCAGGAAAATATAAACGTTTTCTACATTTAGGGTATTTTCTCTTTGTGTTACGTAAAAATACACATATTTGAACTTCGGGTGTCATATGCAATCAACATAGTGGTGTGTCAGGGAAGGGGTGTGCAGTGAAATATGCGTTATTTTGAAAAAACACAAAAGTAGTACCAAAAATGGTAAAGAATAAGGTACTTGATATCAACCTTAGGGATCCCGGTTTGGGATCTCTATGAAAGATGTGCCTGCACTGCAGTTTGAGCTTTATTTCGTGAAAATATGTTAAAAAGTTCGGAAGATATAGACCAAAACATATTATAATATGCAACAATTCGTAACAATTCAATATGTACATATTGACATATGATATATTGTCAGAAGGTTGCTAACCGACAGTTTTACGTGAAATAAAAAAATTATAAGAAAAGTGAATAACTGATTGGTAATTCGAATCAATTTTTGACAGAAGGTGCGCGTCATGTGATCTCATTGAAAAGGTAAGGGTTAAAGTCCTTCATGTTTTATATATCTTGCTTACTTCATCATTTTATAATTTTTCTGCTAATTTGTGCCTTTCGTATCTATCCTGATGTGTTGAATATGAAAACAGCATATTTTGTTCTGACATCGAAATATATATACAGGGTGCAGCAAAATTAACCGCTGCAGAAGACAAGATAATATTTCGTTTTCAGGAAAATATAAACGTTTTCTATAATTAGGGTATTTTCTCTTTGCGTTACGTAAAAGTACACATATTTGAACTTCGGGTGTCATATGCAAGCAACATAGTGGTGTGTCAGGAAAGGGATTTGCAGTTTTATTTTGAAAAAAACACAAAAGTAGTACCAAAAATGGTAAAGAATAAGGTACTTGATATAAACCATTTTGATCCCGGTTTGGGATCTCTATGAAAGATGTGCCTGCACTGCAGTTTGAGCTTTATTTCGTGAAAATATGTTAAATAGTTCGGAAGATATAGATCAAAACAGATTATAATACACAACAATTCGTAACAATTCAATATGTAACTATTGACATACGATATATTGTCAGAAGGTTGCCAACCAACAGTTTTACGTGAAATAAGAAAATTATAAGAAAAGTGAATAACTCAGTGGTAATTGGAATCAATTTTTGACAGAAGGTGTGCGTCACGTGTTCTCATCGAAAAGGTAAGGGTTAAAGTCGTTCATGTGGGATATATCTTACCTCCTTCATCATTTTATAATTTTTCTGCTAATTTGTGCCTTTCGTATCTATCCTGATGTGTAGAATGTGAAAACAGCATATTTTGTTCTGACATCGAAATATATATACAGGGTGCAGCAAAATTAACCGTTGCAGAAGACAAGATAATATTTCGTTTTCAGGAAAATATAAACGTTTTCTATAATTAGGGTATTTTCTCTTTGTGTTACGTAAAAATACACATATTTGAACCTCGGGTGTCATATGCAAGCAACATAGTGGTGTGTCAGGTTAGGGGTTTGCAGTGAAATATGCGTTATTTTGAAAAAAGCAAAAAAGTATTACCAAACATAGTAGAGAATAAGATACTTGATATCAACCATTGGGATCCCGGTTTGGGACCTCTATGATAGATGTGCCTGCACTGCAGTTTGAGCTTTATTTCGTGAAAATATGTTAAATAGTTATGAAGATATAAACCAAAACAGATTTTAATACACAACAATTCGTAACAATTCAATATGTAACTATTGACATATTATATATTGTCAGAAGGTTGCCAACCAACAGTTTTACGTGAAATAAGAAAATTATAAGAAAAGTGAATAACTCAGTGGTAATTGGAATCAATTTTTGACAGAAGGTGTGCGTCACGTGTTCTCATCGAAAAGGTAAGGGTTAAAGTCGTTCATGTGGGATATATATTACCTCCTTCATCATTTTATAATTTTTCTGCTAATTTGTGCCTTTCGTATCTATCCTGATGTGTAGAATGTGAAAACAGCATATTTTGTTCTGACATCGAAATATATATACAGGGTGCAGCAAAATTAACCGTTGCAGAAGACAAGATAATATTTCGTTTTCAGGAAAATATAAACGTTTTCTATAATTAGGGTATTTTCTCTTTGTGTTACGTAAAAATACACATATTTGAACTTCGGGTGTCATATGCAAGCAACATAGTGGTGTGTCAGGGTAGGGGTTTGCAGTGAAATATGCGTTATTTTGAAAAAAGCAAAAAAGTAGTACCAAACATAGTAGAGAATAAGGTACTAGATATCAACCATAGGGATCCCGGTTTGGGACGTCTATGATAGATGTGCCTGCACTGCAGTTTGAGCTTTATTTCGTGAAAATATGTTAAATAGTTATGAAGATATAAACCAAAACAGATTATAATACACAACAATTCGTAACAATTCAATATGTAAGTATTGACATATGATATATTGTCAGAAGGTTGCCAACCAACAGTTTTACGTGAAATATGAAAATTATAAGAAAAGTGAATAACTCAGTGGTAATTGGAATCAATTTTTGACAGAAGGTGTGCGTCACGTGATCTCATCGAAAAGGTAAAGGTTAAAGTCGTTCATGTTGGATATATGTTACTACCTTCATCATTTTATAATTTTTCTGCTAATTTGTGCCTTTCGTATCTATCCTGATGTGTAGAATGTGAAAACAGCATATTTTGTTCTGACATCGAAATATATATACAGGGTGCAGCAAAATTAACCGTTGCAGAAGACAAGATAATATTTCGTTTTCAGGAAAATATAAACGTTTTCTATAATTAGGGTATTTTCTCTTTGTGTTACGTAAAAATACACATATTTGAACTTCGGGTGTCATATGCAAGCAACATAGTGGTGTGTCAGGGTAGGGGTTTGCAGTGAAATATGCGTTATTTTGAAAAAAGCAAAAAAGTATTACCAAACATAGTAGAGAATAAGGTACTTGATATCAACCATAGGGATACCGGTTTGGGACCTCTATGATAGATGTGCCTGCACTGCAGTTTGAGCTTTATTTCGTGAAAATATGTTAAATAGTTATGAAGATATAAACCAAAACAGATTATAATACACAACAATTCGTAAGAATTCAATATGTAAGTATTGACATATGATATATTGTCAGAAGGTTGCCAACCAACAGTTTTACGTGAAATAAGAAAATTATAAGAAAAGTGAATAACTGAGTGGTAATTGGAATCAATTTTTGACAGAAGGTGTGCGTCACGTGTTCTCATCGAAAACGTAAGGGTTAAAGTCCTTCATGTATTATATATCTTGCTTACTTCATCATTTTATAATTTTTCTGCTAATTTGTGCCTTTCGTATCTATCCTGATGTGTTGAAGATGAAAACAGCATATTTTGTTCTGACATCGAAATATATATACAGGGTGCAGCAAAATTAACCGTTGCAGAAGACAAGATAATATTTCGTTTTCAGGAAAATATAAACGTTTTCTATAATTAGGGTATTTTCTCTTTGTGTTACGTAAAAGTACACACATTTGAACTTCGGGTGTCATATGCAAGCAACATAGTGGTGTGTCAGGAAAGGGATTTGCAGTTTTATTTTGAAAAAAAACACAAAAGTAGTACCAAAAATGGTAAAGAATAAGGTACTTGATATCAACCATAGGGATCCCGGTTTGGGATCTCTATGAAAGATGTGCCTGCACTGGAATTTGAGCTTTATTTCGTGAAAATATGTTAAATAGTTCGGAAGATATAGACCAAAACAGATTATAATACGCAACAATTAGTAACCATTCAATATGTACATATTGACATATGTAATATTGTCAGAAGGTTGCCAACCAACAGTTTTACGTGAAATAAGAAAATTATAAGAAAAGTGAATAATTCAGTGGTAATTCGAATCAATTTTTGTCAGAAGGTGTGCGTCACGTGATCTCATCGAAAAGGTAAGAGTTAAAGTCGTTCATGTAGAATATATCTTACTACCTTCATCATTTTATAATTTTTCTGCTAATTTGTGCCTTTCGTGTCTATCCTGATGTGTAGAATGTTAAAACAGCATATTTTGTTCTGACATCGAAATATATATACAGGGTGCAGCAAAATTAACCGTTGCAGAAGACAAGATAATATTTCGTTTTCAGGAAAATATAAACGTTTTCTATAATTAGGGTATTTTCTCTTTGTGTTACGTAAAAATACACATATTTGAACTTCGGGTGTCATATGCAAGCAACATAGTGGTGTGTCAGGGAAGGGGTGTGCAGTGAAATATGCGTTATTTTGAAAAAAACACAAAAGAAGTACCAAAAATGGTAAAGAATAAGGTACTTGATATCAACCATAGGGATTCCGGATTGAGCTGTCTATGAAAGATGTCCCTGCACTGCAGTTTGAGCTGAATTTCGTGAAAATATGTTAAATAGTTATGAAGATAGATACCAAAACAGATTATAATACACAACAATTCGTAACAATTTAATATGTAACTATTGACATATGATATATTGTCAGAAGGTTGCCAACCAATAGTTTTACGTGAAATAAGAAAATTATAAGAAAAGTGAATAACTCAGTGGTAATTGGAATCAATTTTTGACAGAAGGTGTGCGTCACGTGATCTCATCGAAAAGGTAAAGGTTAAAGTTGGTCATGTAGGATATATCTTACTACCTTCATCATTTTATAATTTTTCTGCTAAGTTGTGCCTTTCGTATCTATCCTGATGTGTAGAATGTGAAAACAGCATATTTTGTTCTGACATCGAAATATATATACAGGGTGCAGCAAAATTAACCGTTGCAGAAGACAAGATAATATTTCGTTTTTAGGAAAATATAAACGTTTTCTACATTTAGGGTATTTTCTCTTTGTGTTACGTAAAAATACACATATTTGAACTTCGGATGTCATATGCAAGCAACATAGTGGTGTTTCAGGGAAGGGGTTTGCAGTGAAATATGCGTTATTTTGAAAAAAACACAAAAGTAGTACCAAAAATGGTAAAGAATAAGGTACTTGATATCAACCTTAGGGATCCCGGTTTGGGATCTCTATGAAAGATGTGCCTGCACTGCAATTTGAGCTTTATTTCGTGAAAATATGTTAAAAAGTTCGGAAGATATAGACCAAAACAGATTATAATACGCAACAATTCGTAACAATTCAATATGTACATATTGACATATGATATATTGTCAGAAGGTTGCTAACCGACAGTTTTACGTGAAATAAAAAAATATAAGAAAAGTGAATAACTGATTGGTAATTCGAATCAATTTTTGACAGAAGGTGCGCGTCATGTGATCTCATTGAAAAGGTAAGGGTTAAAGTCCTTCATGTTTTATATATCTTGCTTACTTCATCATTTTATAATTTTTCTGCTAATTTGTGCCTTTCGTATCTATCCTGATGTGTTGAATATGAAAACAGCATATTTTGTTCTGACATCGAAATATATATACAGGGTGCAGCAAAATTAACCGTTGCAGAAGACAAGATAATATTTCGTTTTCAGGAAAATATAAACGTTTTCTATAATTAGGGTATTTTCTCTTTGCGTTACGTAAAAGTACACATATTTGAACTTCGGGTGTCATATGGAAGCAACATAGTGGTGTGTCAGGAAAGGGATTTGCAGTTTTATTTTGAAAAAAACACAAAAGTAGTACCAAAAATGGTAAAGAATAAGGTACTTGATATCAATCATAGAAATCCCGGTTTGGGATCTCTATGAAAGATGTGCCTGCACTGCAGTTTGAGCTTTATTTCGTGAAAATATGTTAAATAGTTCGGAAGATATAGATCAAAACAGATTATAATACACAACAATTCGTAACAATTCAATATGTAACTATTGACATATGATATATTGTCAGAAGGTTGCCAACCAACAGTTTTACGTGAAATAAGAAAATTAGAAGAAAAGTGAATAACTCAGTGGTAATTGGAATCAATTTTTGACAGAAGGTGTGCGTCACGTGTTCTCATCGAAAAGGTAAGGGTTAAAGTCGTTCATGTGGGATATATCTTACCTCCTTCATCATTTTATAATTTTTCTGCTAATTTGTGCCTTTCGTATCTATCCTGATGTGTAGAATGTGAAAACAGCATATTTTGTTCTGACATCGAAATATATATACAGGGTGCAGCAAAATTAACCGTTGCAGAAGACAAGATAATATTTCGTTTTCAGGAAAATATAAACGTTTTCTATAATTAGGGTATTTTCTCTTTGTGTTACGTAAAAATACACATATTTGAACCTCGGGTGTCATATGCAAGCAACATAGTGGTGTGTCAGGGTAGGGGTTTGCAGTGAAATATGCGTTATTTTGAAAAAAGCAAAAAAGTAGTACCAGACATAGTAGAGAATAAGGTACTTGATATGAACCATAGGGATCCCGGTTTTGGGACCTCTATGATAGATGTGCCTGCACTGCAGTTTGAGCTTTATTTCGTGAAAATATGTTAAATAGTTATGAAGATATAAACCAAAACAGATTATAATACACAACAATTCGTAACAATTCAATATGTAACTATTGACATATGATATGTTGTCAGAAGGTTGCCAACCAACAGTTTTACGTGAAATAAGAAAATTATAAGAAAAGTGAATAACTCAGTGGTAATTGGAATCAATTTTTGACAGAAGGTGTGCGTCACGTGTTCTCATCGAAAAGGTAAGGGTTAAAGTCGTTCATGTGGGATATATATTACCTCCTTCATCATTTTATAATTTTTCTGCTAATTTGTGCCTTTCGTATCTATCCTGATGTGTAGAATGTGAAAACAGCATATTTTGTTCTGACATCGAAATATATATACAGGGTGCAGCAAAATTAACCGTTGCAGAAGACAAGATAATATTTCGTTTTCAGGAAAATATAAACGTTTTCTATAATTAGGGTATTTTCTCTTTGTGTTACGTAAAAATACACATATTTGAAATTCGGGTGTCATATGCAAGCAACATAGTGGTGTGTCAGGGTAGGGGTTTGCAGTGAAATATGCGTTATTTTGAAAAAAGCAAAAAAGTAGTACCAAACATAGTAGAGAATAAGGTACTAGATATCAACCATAGGGATCCCGGTTTGGGACCTCTATGATAGATGTGCCTGCACTGCAGTTTGAGCTTTATTTCGTGAAAATATGTTAAATAGTTATGAAGATATAAACCAAAACAGATTATAATACACAACAATTCGTAACAATTCAATATGTAAGTATTGACATATGATATATTGTCAGAAGGTTGCCAACCAACAGTTTTACGTGAAATATGAAAATTATAAGAAAAGTGAATAACTCAGTGGTAATTCGAATCAATTTTTGACAGAAGGTGTGCGTCACGTGATCTCATCGAAAAGGTAAGGGTTAAAGTCGTTCATGTAGAATATATCTTACTACCTTCATCATTTTATAATTTTTCTGCTAATTTGTGCCTTTCGTGTCTATACTGATGTGTAGAATGTGAAAACAGCATATTTTGTTCTGACATCGAAATATATATACAGGGTGCAGCAAAATTAACCGTTGCAGAAGACAAGATAATATTTCGTTTTCAGGAAAATATAAACGTTTTCTATAATTAGGGTATTTTCTCTCTGTGCTAATTAAAAATACACATATTTTAACTTCGGGTGTCATATGCAAGCAACATAGTGGTGTGTCAGGGAAGGGGTGTGCAGTGAAATATGCGTTATTTTGAAAAAAACACAAAAGTAGTACCAAAAATGGTAAAGAATAAGGTACTTGATATCAACCATAGGGATTCCGGTTTGAGGTGTCTATGAAAGATGTCCCTGCACTGCAGTTTGAGCTGAATTTCGTGAAAATATGTTAAATAGTTATGAAGATAGATACCAAAACAGATTATAATACACAACAATTCGTAAAAATTCAATATGTAACTATTGACATATGATATATTGTCAGAAGGTTGCCAACCAATAGTTTTACGTGAAATAAGAAAATTATAAGAAAAGTGAATAACTCAGTGGTAATTGGAATCAATTTTTGACAGAAGGTGTGCGTCACGTGATCTCATCGAAAAGGTAAAGGTTAAAGTCGTTCATGTTGGATATATGTTACTACCTTCATCATTTTATAATTTTTCTGCTAATTTGTGCTTTTCGTATCTATCCTGATGTGTAGAATGTGAAAACAGCATATTTTGTTCTGACATCGAAATATATATACAGGGTGCAGCAAAATTAACCGTTGCAGAAGACAAGATAATATTTCGTTTTCAGGAAAATATAAACGTTTTCTATAATTAGGGTATTTTCTCTTTGTGTTACGTAAAAATACACATATTTGAACTTCGGGTGTCATATGCAAGCAACATAGTGGTGTGTCAGGGTAGGGGTTTGCAGTGAAATATGCGTTTTTTTGAAAAAAAAACAAAAAAGTAGTACCAAACATGGTAGAGAATAAGGTACTTGATATCAACCATAGGGATCCCGGTTTGGGATCTCTAAGAAAGATGTGCCTGCACTGCAGTTTGAGCTTTATTTCGTGAAAATATATTAAATAGTTCGGTAGATATAGACCAAAACAGATTATAATACACAACAATTCGTAACAATTCAATATGTAAGTATTGACATATGATATATTGTCAGAAGGTTGCCAACCAACAGTTTTACGTGAAATAAGAAAATTATAAGAAAAGTGAATAACTGAGTGGTAATTGGAATCAATTTTTGACAGAAGGTGTGCGTCACGTGTTCTCATCGAAAACGTAAGGGTTAAAGTCCTTCATGTATTATATATCTTGCTTACTTCATCATTTTATAATTTTTCTGCTAATTTGTGCCTTTCGTATCTATCCTGATGTGTAGGATGTGAAAACAGCATATTTTGTTCTGACATCGAAATATATATACAGGGTGCAGCAAAATTAACAGTTGCAGAAGACAAGATAATATTTCGTTTTCAGGAAAATATAAACGTTTTCTATAATTAGCTTATTTTCTTTTTGTGTTACGTAAAAATACACATATTTGAACTTCGGGTGTCATATGCAAGCAACATAGTGGTGTGTCAGGGTAGGGGTTTGCAGTGAAATATGCGTTATTTTGAAAAAAGCAAAAAAGTAGTACCAGACATAGTAGAGAATAAGGTACTTGATATGAACCATAGGGATCCCGGTTTTGGGACCTCTATGATAGATGTGCCTGCACTGCAGTTTGAGCTTTATTTCGTGAAAATATGTTAAATAGTTATGAAGATATAAACCAAAACAGATTATAATACACAACAATTCGTAACAATTCAATATGTAACTATTGACATATGATATATTGTCAGAAGGTTGCCAACCAACAGTTTTACGTGAAATAAGAAAATTATAAGAAAAGTGAATAACTCAGTGGTAATTGGAATCAATTTTTGACAGAAGGTGTGCGTCACGTGTTCTCATCGAAAAGGTAAGGGTTAAAGTCGTTCATGTGGGATATATATTACCTCCTTCATCATTTTATAATTTTTCTGCTAATTTGTGCCTTTCGTATCTATCCTGATGTGTAGAATGTGAAAACAGCATATTTTGTTCTGACATCGAAATATATATACAGGGTGCAGCAAAATTAACCGTTGCAGAAGACAAGATAATATTTCGTTTTCAGGAAAATATAAACGTTTTCTATAATTAGGGTATTTTCTCTTTGTGTTACGTAAAAATACACATATTTGAACTTCGGGTGTCATATGCAAGCAACATAGTGGTGTGTCAGGGTAGGGGTTTGCAGTGAAATATGCGTTATTTTGAAAAAAGCAAAAAAGTAGTACCAAACATAGTAGAGAATAAGGTACTAGATATCAACCATAGGGATCCCGGTTTGGGACCTCTATGATAGATGTGCCTGCACTGCAGTTTGAGCTTTATTTCGTGAAAATATGTTAAATAGTTATGAAGATATAAACCAAAACAGATTATAATACACAACAATTCGTAACAATTCAATATGTAAGTATTGACATATGATATATTGTCAGAAGGTTGCCAACCAACAGTTTTACGTGAAATATGAAAATTATAAGAAAAGTGAATAACTCAGTGGTAATTCGAATCAATTTTTGACAGAAGGTGTGCGTCACGTGATCTCATCGAAAAGGTAAGGGTTAAAGTCGTTCATGTAGAATATATCTTACTACCTTCATCATTTTATAATTTTTCTGCTAATTTGTGCCTTTCGTGTCTATACTGATGTGTAGAATGTGAAAACTGCATATTTTGTTCTGACATCGAAATATATATACAGGGTGCAGCAAAATTAACCGTTGCAGAAGACAAGATAATATTTCGTTTTCAGGAAAATATAAACGTTTTCTATAATTAGGGTATTTTCTCTTTGTGTTAATTAAAAATACACATATTTTAACTTCGGGTGTCATATGCAAGCAACATAGTGGTGTGTCAGGGAAGGGGTGTGCAGTGAAATATGCGTTATTTTGAAAAAAACACAAAAGTAGTACCAAAAATGGTAAAGAATAAGGTACTTGATATCAACCATAGGGATTCCGGTTTGAGGTGTCTATGAAAGATGTCCCTGCACTGCAGTTTGAGCTGAATTTCGTGAAAATATGTTAAATAGTTATGAAGATAGATACCAAAACAGATTATAATACACAACAATTCGTAAAAATTCAATATGTAACTATTGACATATGATATATTGTCAGAAGGTTGCCAACCAATAGTTTTACGTGAAATAAGAAAATTATAAGAAAAGTGAATAACTCAGTGGTAATTGGAATCAATTTTTGACAGAAGGTGTGCGTCACGTGATCTCATCGAAAAGGTAAAGGTTAAAGTCGTTCATGTTGGATATATGTTACTACCTTCATCATTTTATAATTTTTCTTCTAATTTGTGCCTTTCGTATCTATCCTGATGTGTAGAATGTGAAAACAGCATATTTTGTTCTGACATCGAAATATATATACAGGGTGCAGCAAAATTAACCGTTGCAGAAGACAAGATAATATTTCGTTTTCAGGAAAATATAAACGTTTTCTATAATTAGGGTATTTTCTCTTTGTGTTACGTAAAAATACACATATTTGAACTTCGGGTGTCATATGCAAGCAACATAGTGGTGTGTCAGGGTAGGGGTTTGCAGTGAAATATGCGTTTTTTTGAAAAAAAAAACAAAAAAGTAGTACCAAACATGGTAGAGAATAAGGTACTTGATATCAACCATAGGGATCCCGGTTTGGGATCTCTAAGAAAGATGTGCCTGCACTGCAGTTTGAGCTTTATTTCGTGAAAATATATTAAATAGTTCGGTAGATATAGACCAAAACAGATTATAATACACAACAATTCGTAACAATTCAATATGTAAGTATTGACATATGATATATTGTCAGAAGGTTGCCAACCAACAGTTTTACGTGAAATAAGAAAATTATAAGAAAAGTGAATAACTGAGTGGTAATTGGAATCAATTTTTGACAGAAGGTGTGCGTCACGTGTTCTCATCGAAAACGTAAGGGTTAAAGTCCTTCATGTATTATATATCTTGCTTACTTCATCATTTTATAATTTTTCTGCTAATTTGTGCCTTTCGTATCTATCCTGATGTGTAGAATGTGAAAACAGCATATTTTGTTCTGACATCGAAATATATATACAGGGTGCAGCAAAATTAACAGTTGCAGAAGACAAGATAATATTTCGTTTTCAGGAAAATATAAACGTTTTCTATAATTAGCGTATTTTCTTTTTGTGTTACGTAAAAATACACATATTTGAACTTCGGGTGTCATATGCAAGCAACATAGTGGTGTGTCAGGGTAGGGGTTTGCAGTGAAATATGCGTTATTTTGAAAAGAGCAAAAAAGTAGTACCAGACATAGTAGAGATTAAGGTACTTGATATGAACCATAGGGATCCCGGTTTTGGGACCTCTATGATAGATGTGCCTGCACTGCAGTTTGAGCTTTATTTCGTGAAAATATGTTAAATAGTTATGAAGATATAAACCAAAACAGATTATAATACACAACAATTCGTAACAATTCAATATGTAACTATTGACATATGATATATTGTCAGAAGGTTGCCAACCAACAGTTTTACGTGAAATAAGAAAATTATAAGAAAAGTGAATAACTCAGTGGTATTGGAATCAATTTTTGACAGAAGGTGTGCGTCACGTGTTCTCATCGAAAAGGTAAGGGTTAAAGTCGTTCATGTGGGATATATATTACCTCCTTCATCATTTTATAATTTTTCTGCTAATTTGTGCCTTTCGTATCTATCCTGATGTGTAGAATGTGAAAACAGCATATTTTGTTCTGACATCGAAATATATATACAGGGTGCAGCAAAATTAACCGTTGCAGAAGACAAGATAATATTTCGTTTTCAGGAAAATATAAACGTTTTCTATAATTAGGGTATTTTCTCTTTGCGTTATGTAAAAGTACACATATTTGAACTTCGGGTGTCATATGCAAGCAACATAGTGGTGTGTCAGGAAAGGGATTTGCAGTTTTATTTTGAAAAAAAACACAAAAGTAGTACCAAAAATGGTAAAGAATAAGGTACTTGATATCAACCATAGGGATCCCGGTTTGGGATCTCTATGAAAGATGTGCCTGCACTGCAGTTTGAGCTTTATTTCGTGAAAATATGTTAAATAGTTCGGAAGATATAGATCAAAACAGATTATAATACACAACAATTCGTAACAATTCAATATGTACATATTGACATATGATATATTGTCAGAAGGTTGCCAACCAACAGTTTTACGTGAAATAAGAAAATTATAAGAAAAGTGAATAACTCAGTGGTAATTGGAATCAATTTTTGACAGAAGGTGTGCGTCACGTGTTCTCATCGAAAAGGTAAGGGTTAAAGTCGTTCATGTTGGATATATGTTACTACCTTCATCATTTTATAATTTTTCTGCTAATTTGTGCCTTTCGTATCTATCCTGATGTGTAGAATGTGAAAACAGCATATTTTGTTCTGACATCGAAATATATATACAGGGTGCAGCAAAATTAACCGTTGCAAAAGACAAGATAATATTTCGTTTTCAGGAAAATATAAACGTTTTCTATAATTAGCGTATTTTCTCTTTGTGTTACGTAAAAAATACACATATTTGAACTTCGGGTGTCATATGCAAGCAACATAGTGGTGTGTCAGGGTAGGGTTTGCAGTGAAATATGCGTTATTTTGAAAAAAGCAAAAAAGTAGTACCAAACATAGTAGGGAATAAGGTACTAGATATCAACCATAGGGATCCCGGTTTGGGACCTCTATGATAGATGTGCCTGCACAGCAGTTTGAGCTTTATTTTGTGAAAATATGTTAAATAGTTATGAAGATATAAACCAAAACAGATTATAATACACAACAATTCGTAACAATTCAATATGTAAGTATTGACATATGATATATTGTCAGAAGGTTGCCAACCAATAGTTTTACGTGAAATAAGAAAATTATAAGAAAAGTGAATAACTCAGTGGTAATTGGAATCAATTTTTGACAGAAGGTGTGAGTCACGTGATCTCATCGAAAAGGTAAAGGTTAAAGTCGGTCATGTAGGATATATCTTACTACCTTCATCATTTTATAATTTTTCTGCTAAGTTGTGCCTTTCGTATCTATCCTGATGTGTAGAATGTGAAAACAGCATATTTTGTTCTGACATCGAAATATATATACAGGGTGCAGCAAAATTAACCGTTGCAGAAGACAAGATAATATTTCGTTTTCAGGAAAATATAAACGTTTTCTATAATTAGGGTATTTTATCTTTGTGTTAAGTAAAAATACATATTTTTGAACTTCGTATGTCATATGCAAGCAACATAGTGGTGTTTCAGGGAAGGGGTGTGCAGTGAAATATGCGTTATTTTGATAAAAGCAAAAAAGTAGTACCAAAAATGGTAAAGAATAAGGTACTTGATATCAACCATAGGGATCCCGGTTTGGGATCTCTATGAAAGATGTGCCTGCACTGCAGTTTGAGCTTTAATTTGTGAAAATATGTTAAATAGTTCGGAAGATATAGATCAAAACAGATTATAATACACAACAATTCGTAACAATTCAATATGTACATATTGACATATGATATATTGTCAGAAGGTTGCTAACCGACAGTTTTACGTGAAATAAAAAATATATAAGAAAAGTGAATAACTCAGTGGTAATTGGAATCAATTTTTGACCGAAGGTGCGCGTCATGTGATCTCATTGAAAAGTTAAGGTTTAAAGTCGTTCATGTATTATATATCTTGCTTACTTCATCATTTTATAATTTTTCTGCTAATTTGTGCCTTTCGTATCTATCCTGATGTGTTGAATATGAAAACAGCATATTTTGTTCTGACATCGAAATATATATACAGGGTGCAGCAAAATTAACCGCTGCAGAAGACAAGATAATATTTCGTTTTCAGGAAAATATAAACGTTTTCTATAATTAGGGTATTTTCTCTTTGCGTTACGTAAAAGTACACATATATGAACTTCGCGTGTCATATGCAAGCAACATAGTGGTGTGTCAGGAAAGTGATTTGCAGTTTTATTTTGAAAAAAAACACAAAAGTAGTACCAAAAATGGTAAAGAATAAGGTACTTGATATCAACCATAGGGATCCCGGTTTGGGATCTCTATGAAAGATGTGCCTGCACTGCAGTTTGAGCTTTAATTTGTGAAAATATGTTAAATAGTTCGGAAGATATAGATCAAAACAGATTATAATACACAACAATTCGTAACAATTCAATATGTACATATTGACATATGATATATTGTCAGAAGGTTGCCAACCAATAGTTTTACGTGAAATAAGAAAATTATAAGAAAAGTGAATAACTCAGTGGTAATTGGAATTAATTTTTGACAGAAGGTGTGCGTCACGTGTTCTCATCGAAAAGGTAAAGGTTAAAGTCGTTCATGTTGGATATATGTTACTATCTTCATCATTTTATAATTTTTCTGCTAATTTGTGCCTTTCGTATCTATCCTGATGTGTAGAATGTGAAAACAGCATATTTTGTTCTGACATCGAAATATATATACAGTGTGCAGCAAAATTAACCGTTGCAGAAGACAAGATAATATTTCGTTTTCAGGAAAATATAAACGTTTTCTATAATTAGGGTATTTTCTCTTTGTGTTACGTAAAAATACACATATTTGAACTTCGGATGTCATATGCAAGCAACATAGTGGTGATTCAGGGAAGGGGTGTGCAGTGAAATATGCGTTATTTGGTAAAAACACAAAAGAAGTACCAAAAATGGTAATGAATAAGGTACTTGGTATCAACCATATTGATCCCGGTTTGGGATCTCTATGAAAGATGTGCCTGCACTGCAGTTTGAGCTTCATTTCGTGCAAATATGTTAAATAGTTCGGAAGATATAGATCAAAACAGATTATAATACACAACAATTCGTAACAATTCAATATGTACATATTGACATATGATATATTGTCAGAAGGTTGCTAACCGACAGTTTTACGTGAAATAAAAAATATATAAGAAAAGTGAATAACTGAGTGGTAATTGGAATCAATTTTTGAAAGAAGGTGCGCGTCATGTGATCTCATTGAAAAGGTAAGGGTTAAAGTCCTTCATATATTATATATCTTGCTTACTTCATCATTTTATAATTTTTCTGCTAATTTGTGCCTTTCGTATCTATCCTGATGTGTTGAATATGAAAACAGCATATTTTGTTCTGACATCGAAATATATATACAGGGTGCAGCAAAATTAACCGTTGCAGAAGACAAGATAATATTTCGTTTTCAGGAAAATATAAACGTTTTCTATAATTAGGGTATTTTCTCTTTGTGTTACGTAAAAATACACATATTTGAACTTCGGGTGTCATATGCAAGCAACATAGTGGTGTGTCAGGGTAGGGGTTTGCAGTGAAATATGCGTTATTTTGAAAAAAGCAAAAAAGTAGTACCAAACATAGTAGAGAATAAGGTACTAGATATCAACCATAGAGATCCCGGTTTGGGACCTCTATGATAGATGTGCCTGCACAGCAGTTTGAGCTTTATTTTGTGAAAATATGTTAAATAGTTATGAAGATATAAACCAAAACAGATTATAATACACAACAATTCGTAACAATTCAATATGTAAGTATTGACATATGATATATTGTCAGAAGGTTGCCAACCAACAGTTTTACGTGAAATAAGAAAATTATAAGAAAAGTCAATAACTCAGTAGTAATTGGAATCAATTTTTGACAGAAGGTGTGCGTCACGTGATCTCATCGAAAAGGTAAAGGTTAAAGTCGTTCATGTTGGATATATGTTACTACCTTCATCATTTTATAATTTTTCTGCTATTTTGTGCCTTTCGTATCTATCCTGATGTGTAGAATGTGAAAACAGCATATTTTGTTCTGACATCGAAATATATATACAGGGTGCAGCAAAATTAACCGTTGCAGAAGACAAGATAATATTTCGTTTTCAGGAAAATATAAACGTTTTCTATAATTAGGGTATTTTCTCTTTGTGTTACGTAAAAATACACATATTTGAACTTCGGGTGTCATATGCAAGCAACATAGTGGTGTGTCAGGGTAGGGGTTTGCAGTGAAATATGCGTTATTTTGAAAAAAGCAAAAAAGTATTACCAAACATAGTAGAGAATAAGGTACTTGATATCAACCATAGGGATCCCGGTTTGGGACCTCTATGATAGATGTGCCTGCACTGCAGTTTGAGCTTTATTTCGTGAAAATATGTTAAATAGTTATGAAGATATAAACCAAAACAGATTATAATACACAACAATTCGTAAGAATTCAATATGTAAGTATTGACATATGATATATTGTCAGAAGGTTGCCAACCAACAGTTTTACGTGAAATAAGAAAATTATAAGAAAAGTGAATAACTGAGTGGTAATTGGAATCAATTTTTGACAGAAGGTGTGCGTCACGTGTTCTCATCGAAAACGTAAGGGTTAAAGTCCTTCATGTATTATATATCTTGCTTACTTCATCATTTTATAATTTTTCTGCTAATTTGTGCCTTTCGTATCTATCCTGATGTGTTGAAGATGAAAACAGCATATTTTGTTCTGACATCGAAATATATATACAGGGTGCAGCAAAATTAACCGTTGCAGAAGAAAAGATAATATTTCGTTTTCAGGAAAATATAAACGTTTTCTATAATTAGGGTATTTTCTCTTTGTGTTACGTAAAAGTACACATATTTGAACTTCGGGTGTTATATGCAAGCAACATAGTGGTGTGTCAGGAAAGGGATTTGCAGTTTTATTTTGAAAAAAACACAAAAGTAGTACCAAAAATGGTAAAGAATAAGGTACTTGATATCAACCATAGGGATCCCGGTTTGGGATCTCTATGAAAGATGTGCCTGCACTGGAATTTGAGCTTTATTTCGTGAAAATATGTTAAATAGTTCGGAAGATATAGACCAAAACAGATTATAATACGCAACAATTAGTAACCATTCAATATGTACATATTGACATATAATATATTGTCAGAAGGTTGCCAAACAACAGTTTTACGTGAAATAAGAAAATTATAAGAAAAGTGAATAATTCAGTGGTAATTCGAATCAATTTTTGTCAGAAAGTGTGCGTCACGTGATCTCATCGAAAAGGTAAGGGTTAAAGTCGTTCATGTAGAATATATCTTACTACCTTCATCATTTTATAATTTTTCTGCTAATTTGTGCCTTTCGTGTCTATCCTGATGTGTAGAATGTGAAAACAGCATATTTTGTTCTGACATCGAAATATATATACAGGGTGCAGCAAAATTAACCGTTGCAGAAGACAAGATAATATTTCGTTTTCAGGAAAATATAAACGTTTTCTATAATTAGGGTATTTTCTCTTTGTGTTACGTAAAAATACACATATTTGAACTTCGGGTGTCATATGCAAGCAACATAGTGGTGTGTCAGGGAAGGGGTGTGCAGTGAAATATGCGTTATTTTGAAAAAAACACAAAAGAAGTACCAAAAATGGTAAAGAATAAGGTACTTGATATCAACCATAGGGATTCCGGATTGAGATGTCTATGAAAGATGTCCCTGCACTGCAGTTTGAGCTGAATTTCGTGAAAATATGTTAAATAGTTATGAAGATAGATACCAAAACAGATTATAATACACAACAATTCGTAACAATTTAATATGTAACTATTGACATATGATATATTGTCAGAAGGTTGCCAACCAATAGTTTTACGTGAAATAAGAAAATTATAAGAAAAGTGAATAACTCAGTGGTAATTGGAATCAATTTTTGACAGAAGGTGTGCGTCACGTGATCTCATCGAAAAGGTAAAGGTTAAAGTTGGTCATGTAGGATATATCTTACTACCTTCATCATTTTATAATTTTTCTGCTAAGTTGTGCCTTTCGTATCTATCCTGATGTGTAGAATGTGAAAACAGCATATTTTGTTCTGACATCGAAATATATATACAGGGTGCAGCAAAATTAACCGCTGCAGAAGACAAGATAATATTTCGTTTTCAGGAAAATATAAACGTTTTCTACATTTAGGGTATTTTCTCTTTGTGTTACGTAAAAATACACATATTTGAACTTCGGATGTCATATGCAAGCAACATAGTGGTGTTTCAGGGAAGGGGTTTGCAGTGAAATATGCGTTATTTTGAAAAAAACACAAAAGTAGTACCAAAAATGGTAAAGAATAAGGTACTTGATATCAACCTTAGGGATCCCGGTTTGGGATCTCTATGAAAGATGTGCCTGCACTGCAATTTGAGCTTTATTTCGTGAAAATATGTTAAAAAGTTCGGAAGATATAGACCAAAACAGATTATAATACGCAACAATTCGTAACAATTCAATATGTACATATTGACATATGATATATTGTCAGAAGGTTGCTAACCGACAGTTTTACGTGAAATAAAAAAATATAAGAAAAGTGAATAACTGATTGGTAATTCGAATCAATTTTTGACAGAAGGTGCGCGTCATGTGATCTCATTGAAAAGGTAAGGGTTAAAGTCCTTCATGTATTATATATCTTGCTTACTTCATCATTTTATAATTTTTCTGCTAATTTGTGCCTTTCGTATCTATCCTGATGTGTTGAATATGAAAACAGCATATTTTGTTCTGACATCGAAATATATATACAGGGTGCAGCAAAATTAACCGTTGCAGAAGACAAGATAATATTTCGTTTTCAGGAAAATATAAACGTTTTCTATAATTAGGGTATTTTCTCTTTGCGTTACGTAAAAGTACACATATTTGAACTTCGGGTGTCATATGGAAGCAACATAGTGGTGTGTCAGGAAAGGGATTTGCAGTTTTATTTTGAAAAAAACACAAAAGTAGTACCAAAAATGGTAAAGAATAAGGTACTTGATATCAATCATAGAAATCCCGGTTTGGGATCTCTATGAAAGATGTGCCTGCACTGCAGTTTGAGCTTTATTTCGTGAAAATATGTTAAATAGTTCGGAAGATATAGATCAAAACAGATTATAATACACAACAATTCGTAACAATTTAATATGTAACTATTGACATATGATATATTGTCAGAAGGTTGCCAACCAACAGTTTTACGTGAAATAAGAAAATTAGAAGAAAAGTGAATAACTCAGTGGTAATTGGAATCAATTTTTGACAGAAGGTGTGCGTCACGTGTTCTCATCGAAAAGGTAAGGGTTAAAGTCGTTCATGTGGGATATATCTTACCTCCTTCATCATTTTATAATTTTTCTGCTAATTTGTGCCTTTCGTATCTATCCTGATGTGTAGAATGTGAAAACAGCATATTTTGTTCTGACATCGAAATATATATACAGGGTGCAGCAAAATTAACCGTTGCAGAAGACAAGATAATATTTCGTTTTCAGGAAAATATAAACGTTTTCTATAATTAGGGTATTTTCTCTTTGTGTTACGTAAAAATACACATATTTGAACCTCGGGTGTCATATGCAAGCAACATAGTGGTGTGTCAGGGTAGGGGTTTGCAGTGAAATATGCATTATTTTGAAAAAAGCAAAAAAGTAGTACCAGACATAGTAGAGAATAAGGTACTTGATATGAACCATAGGGATCCCGCTTTTGGGACCTCTATGATAGATGTGCCTGCACTGCAGTTTGAGCTTTATTTCGTGAAAATATGTTAAATAGTTATGAAGATATAAACCAAAACAGATTATAATACACAACAATTCGTAACAATTCAATATGTAACTATTGACATATGATATATTGTCAGAAGGTTGCCAACCAACAGTTTTACGTGAAATAAGAAAATTATAAGAAAAGTGAATAACTCAGTGGTAATTGGAATCAATTTTTGACAGAAGGTGTGCGTCACGTGTTCTCATCGAAAAGGTAAGGGTTAAAGTCGTTCATGTGGGATATATATTACCTCCTTCATCATTTTATAATTTTTCTGCTAATTTGTGCCTTTCGTATCTATCCTGATGTGTAGAATGTGAAAACAGCATATTTTGTTCTGACATCGAAATATATATACAGGGTGCAGCAAAATTAACCGTTGCAGAAGACAAGATAATATTTCGTTTTCAGGAAAATATAAACGTTTTCTATAACTAGGGTATTTTCTCTTTGTGTTACGTAAAAATACACATATTTGAAATTCGGGTGTCATATGCAAGCAACATAGTGGTGTGTCAGGGTAGGGGTTTGCAGTGAAATATGCGTTATTTTGAAAAAAGCAAAAAAGTAGTACCAAACATAGTAGAGAATAAGGTACTAGATATCAACCATAGGGATCCCGGTTTGGGACCTCTATGATAGATGTGCCTGCACTGCAGTTTGAGCTGAATTTCGTGAAAATATGTTAAATAGTTATGAAGATAGATACCAAAACAGATTATAATACACAACAATTCGTAATAATTCAATATGTAACTATTGACATATGATATATTGTCAGAAGGTTGCCAACCAATAGTTTTACGTGAAATAAGAAAATTATAAGAAAAGTGAATAACTCAGTGGTAATTGGAATCAATTTTTGACAGAAGGTGTGCGTCACGTGTTCTCATCGAAAACGTAAGGGTTAAAGTCCTTCATGTATTATATATCTTGCTTACTTCATCATTTTATAATTTTTCTGCTAATTTGTGCCTTTCGTGTCTATACTGATGTGTAGAATGTGAAAACAGCATATTTTGTTCTGACATCGAAATATATATACAGGGTGCAGCAAAATTAACCGTTGCAGAAGACAAGATAATATTTCGTTTTCAGGAAAATATAAACGTTTTCTATAATTAGGGTATTTTCTCTTTGTGTTACGTAAAAATACACATATTTGAACTTCGGGTGTCATATGCAAGCAACATAGTGGTGTGTCAGGGTAGGGGTTTGCAGTGAAATATGCGTTTTTTTGAAAAAAAAAAAACAAAAAAGTAGTACCAAACATGGTAGAGAATAAGGTACTTGATATCAACCATAGGGATCCCGGTTTGGGATCTCTAAGAAAGATGTGCCTGCACTGCAGTTTGAGCTTTATTTCGTGAAAATATATTAAATAGTTCGGTAGATATAGACCAAAACAGATTATAATACACAACAATTCGTAACAATTCAATATGTAAGTATTGACATATGATATATTGTCAGAAGGTTGCCAACCAACAGTTTTACGTGAAATAAGAAAATTATAAGAAAAGTGAATAACTGAGTGGTAATTGGAATCAATTTTTGACAGAAGGTGTGCGTCACGTGTTCTCATCGAAAACGTAAGGGTTAAAGTCCTTCATGTATTATATATCTTGCTTACTTCATCATTTTATAATTTTTCCGCTAATTTGTGCCTTTCGTATCTATCCTGATGTGTAGGATGTGAAAACAGCATATTTTGTTCTGACATCGAAATATATATACAGGGTGCAGCAAAATTAACAGTTGCAGAAGACAAGATAATATTTCGTTTTCAGGAAAATATAAACGTTTTCTATAATTAGCGTATTTTCTTTTTGTGTTACGTAAAAATACACATATTTGAACTTCGGGTGTCATATGCAAGCAACATAGTGGTGTGTCAGGGTAGGGGTTTGCAGTGAAATATGCGTTATTTTGAAAAAAGCAAAAAAGTAGTACCAGACATAGTAGAGAATAAGGTACTTGATATGAACCATAGGGATCCCGGTTTTGGGACCTCTATGATAGATGTGCCTGCACTGCAGTTTGAGCTTTATTTCGTGAAAATATGTTAAATAGTTATGAAGATATAAACCAAAACAGATTATAATACACAACAATTCGTAACAATTCAATATGTAACTATTGACATATGATATATTGTCAGAAGGTTGCCAACCAACAGTTTTACGTGAAATAAGAAAATTAGAAGAAAAGTGAATAACTCAGTGGTATTTGGAATCAATTTTTGACAGAAGGTGTGCGTCACGTGTTCTCATCGAAAAGGTAAGGGTTAAAGTCGTTCATGTGGGATATATATTACCTCCTTCATCATTTTATAATTTTTCTGCTAATTTGTGCCTTTCGTATCTATCCTGATGTGTAGAATGTGAAAACAGCATATTTTGTTCTGACATCGAAATATATATACAGGGTGCAGCAAAATTAACCGTTGCAGAAGACAAGATAATATTTCGTTTTCAGGAAAATATAAACGTTTTCTATAATTAGGGTATTTTCTCTTTGTGTTACGTAAAAATACACATATTTGAACTTCGGGTGTCATATGCAAGCAACATAGTGGTGTGTCAGGGTAGGGGTTTGCAGTGAAATATGCGTTATTTTGAAAAAAGCAAAAAAGTAGTACCAAACATAGTAGAGAATAAGGTACTAGATATCAACCATAGGGATCCCGGTTTGGGACCTCTATGATAGATGTGCCTGCACTGCAGTTTGAGCTTTATTTCGTGAAAATATGTTAAATAGTTATGAAGATATAAACCAAAACAGATTATAATACACAACAATTCGTAACAATTCAATATGTAAGTATTGACATATGATATATTGTCAGAAGGTTGCCAACCAACAGTTTTACGTGAAATATGAAAATTATAAGAAAAGTGAATAACTCAGTGGTAATTCGAATCAATTTTTGACAGAAGGTGTGCGTCACGTGATCTCATCGAAAAGGTAAGGGTTAAAGTCGTTCATGTAGAATATATCTTACTACCTTCATCATTTTATAATTTTTCTGCTAATTTGTGCCTTTCGTGTCTATACTGATGTGTAGAATGTGAAAACAGCATATTTTGTTCTGACATCGAAATATATATACAGGGTGCAGCAAAATTAACCGTTGCAGAAGACAAGATAATATTTCGTTTTCAGGAAAATATAAACGTTTTCTATAATTAGGGTATTTTCTCTTTGTGCTAATTAAAAATACACATATTTTAACTTCGGGTGTCATATGCAAGCAACATAGTGGTGTGTCAGGGAAGGGGTGTGCAGTGAAATATGCGTTATTTTGAAAAAAACACAAAAGTAGTACCAAAAATGGTAAAGAATAAGGTACTTGATATCAACCATAGGGATTCCGGTTTGAGGTGTCTATGAAAGATGTCCCTGCACTGCAGTTTGAGCTGAATTTCGTGAAAATATGTTAAATAGTTATGAAGATAGATACCAAAACAGATTATAATACACAACAATTCGTAAAAATTCAATATGTAACTATTGACATATGATATATTGTCAGAAGGTTGCCAACCAATAGTTTTACGTGAAATAAGAAAATTATAAGAAAAGTGAATAACTCAGTGGTAATTGGAATCAATTTTTGACAGAAGGTGTGCGTCACGTGATCTCATCGAAAAGGTAAAGGTTAAAGTCGTTCATGTTGGATATATGTTACTATCTTCATCATTTTATAATTTTTCTGCTAATTTGTGCCTTTCGTATCTATCCTGATGTGTAGAATGTGAAAACAGCATATTTTGTTCTGACATCGAAATATATATACAGGGTGCAGCAAAATTAACCGTTGCAGAAGACAAGATAATATTTCGTTTTCAGGAAAATATAAACGTTTTCTATAATTAGGGTATTTTCTCTTTGTGTTACGTAAAAATACACATATTTGAACTTCGGGTGTCATATGCAAGCAACATAGTGGTGTGTCAGGGTAGGGGTTTGCAGTGAAATATGCGTTTTTTTGAAAAAAAAAAACAAAAAAGTAGTACCAAACATGGTAGAGAATAAGGTACTTGATATCAACCATAGGGATCCCGGTTTGGGATCTCTAAGAAAGATGTGCCTGCACTGCAGTTTGAGCTTTATTTCGTGAAAATATATTAAATAGTTCGGTAGATATAGACCAAAACAGATTATAATACACAACAATTCGTAACAATTCAATATGTAAGTATTGACATATGATATATTGTCAGAAGGTTGCCAACCAACAGTTTTACGTGAAATAAGAAAATTATAAGAAAAGTGAATAACTGAGTGGTAATTGGAATCAATTTTTGACAGAAGGTGTGCGTCACGTGTTCTCATCGAAAACGTAAGGGTTAAAGTCCTTCATGTATTATATATCTTGCTTACTTCATCATTTTATAATTTTTCTGCTAATTTGTGCCTTTCGTATCTATCCTGATGTGTTGAAGATGAAAACAGCATATTTTGTTCTGACATCGAAATATATATACAGGGTGCAGCAAAATTAACCGTTGCAGAAGAAAAGATAATATTTCGTTTTCAGGAAAATATAAACGTTTTCTATAATTAGGGTATTTTCTCTTTGTGTTACGTAAAAATACACATATTTGAACTTCGGGTGTCATATGCAAGCAACATAGTGGTGTATCAGGGAAGGGGTTTGCAGTGAAATATGCGTTATTTTGAAAAAAAAACACAAAAGTAGTAGCAAAAATGGTAAAGAATAAGGTACTTGATATCAACCATAGGGATCCCGGTTTGGGATCTCTATGAAAGATGTGCCTGCACTGCAATTTGAGCTTTATTTCGTGAAAATATGTTAAAAAGTTCGGAAGATATAGACCAAAACAGATTATAATACGCAACAATTCGTAACAATTCAATATGTACATATTGACATATGATATATTGTCAGAAGGTTGCTAACCGACAGTTTTACGTGAAATAAAAAAATATAAGAAAAGTGAATAACTGATTGGTAATTCGAATCAATTTTTGACAGATGGTGCGCGTCATGTGATCTCATTGAAAAGGTAAGGGTTAAAGTCCTTCATGTTTTATATATCTTTCTTACTTCATCATTTTATAATTTTTCTGCTAATTTGTGCCTTTCGTATCTATCCTGATGTGTTGAATATGAAAACAGCATATTTTGTTCTGACATCGAAATATATATACAGGGTGCAGCAAAATTAACCGCTGCAGAAGACAAGATAATATTTCGTTTTCAGGAAAATATAAACGTTTTCTATAATTAGGGTATTTTCTCTTTGCGTTACGTAAAAGTACACATATTTGAACTTCGGGTGTCATATGCAAGCAACATAGTGGTGTGTCAGGAAAGGGATTTGCAGTTTTATTTTGAAAAAAAACACAAAAGTAGTACCAAAAATGGTAAAGAATAAGGTACTTGATATCAACCATAGGGATCCCGGTTTGGGATCTCTATGAAAGATGTGCCTGCACTGCAGTTTGAGCTTTATTTCGTGAAAATATGTTAAATAGTTCGGAAGATATAGATCAAAACAGATTAAAATACACAACAATTCGTAACAATTCAATATGTACATATTGACATATGATATATTGTCAGAAGGTTGCCAACCAACAGTTTTACGTGAAATAAGAAAATTATAAGAAAAGTGAATAACTCAGTGGTAATTGGAATCAATTTTTGACAGAAGGTGTGCGTCACGTGTTCTCATCGAAAAGGTAAGGGTTAAAGTCGTTCATGTTGGATATATGTTACTACCTTCATCATTTTATAATTTTTCTGCTAATTTGTGCCTTTCGTATCTATCCTGATGTGTAGAATGTGAAAACAGCATATTTTGTTCTGACATCGAAATATATATACAGAGTGCAGCAAAATTAACCGTTGCAAAAGACAAGATAATATTTCGTTTTCAGGAAAATATAAACGTTTTCTATAATTAGCGTATTTTCTCTTTGTGTTACGTAAAAATACACATATTTGAACTTCGGGTGTCATATGCAAGCAACATAGTGGTGTGTCAGGGTAGGGTTTGCAGTGAAATATGCGTTATTTTGAAAAAAGCAAAAAAGTAGTACCAAACATAGTAGGGAATAAGGTACTAGATATCAACCATAGGGATCCCGGTTTGGGACCTCTATGATAGATGTGCCTGCACAGCAGTTTGAGCTTTATTTTGTGAAAATATGTTAAATAGTTATGAAGATATAAACCAAAACAGATTATAATACACAACAATTCGTAACAATTCAATATGTAAGTATTGACATATGATATATTGTCAGAAGGTTGCCAACCAATAGTTTTACGTGAAATAAGAAAATTATAAGAAAAGTGAATAACTCAGTGGTAATTGGAATCAATTTTTGACAGAAGGTGTGAGTCACGTGATCTCATCGAAAAGGTAAAGGTTAAAGTCGGTCATGTAGGATATATCTTACTACCTTCATCATTTTATAATTTTTCTGCTAAGTTGTGCCTTTCGTATCTATCCTGATGTGTAGAATGTGAAAACAGCATATTTTGTTCTGACATCGAAATATATATACAGGGTGCAGCAAAATTAACCGTTGCAGAAGACAAGATAATATTTCGTTTTCAGGAAAATATAAACGTTTTCTATAATTAGGGTATTTTATCTTTGTGTTAAGTAAAAATACATATTTTTGAACTTCGTATGTCATATGCAAGCAACATAGTGGTGTTTCAGGGAAGGGGTGTGCAGTGAAATATGCGTTATTTTGATAAAAGCAAAAAAGTAGTACCAAAAATGGTAAAGAATAAGGTACTTGATATCAACCATAGGGATCCCGGTTTGGGATCTCTATGAAAGATGTGCCTGCACTGCAGTTTGAGCTTTAATTTGTGAAAATATGTTAAATAGTTCGGAAGATATAGATCAAAACAGATTATAATACACAACAATTCGTAACAATTCAATATGTACATATTGACATATGATATATTGTCAGAAGGTTGCTAACCGACAGTTTTACGTGAAATAAAAAATATATAAGAAAAGTGAATAACTCAGTGGTAATTGGAATCAATTTTTGACCGAAGGTGCGCGTCATGTGATCTCATTGAAAAGGTAAGGTTTAAAGTCGTTCATGTATTATATATCTTGCTTACTTCATCATTTTATAATTTTTCCGCTAATTTGTGCCTTTCGTATCTATCCTGATGTGTTGAATATGAAAACAGCATATTTTGTTCTGACATCGAAATATATATACAGGGTGCAGCAAAATTAACCGCTGCAGAAGACAAGATAATATTTCGTTTTCAGGAAAATATAAACGTTTTCTATAATTAGGGTATTTTCTCTTTGCGTTACGTAAAGGTACACATATATGAACTTCGCGTGTCATATGCAAGCAACATAGTGGTGTGTCAGGAAAGTGATTTGCAGTTTTATTTTGAAAAAAACACAAAAGTAGTACCAAAAATGGTAAAGAATAAGGTACTTGATATCAACCATAGGGATCCCGGTTTGGGATCTCTATGAAAGATGTGCCTGCACTGCAGTTTGAGCTTTATTTCGTGAAAATATGTTAAATAGTTCGGAAGATATAGATCAAAACAGATTATAATACACAACAATTCGTAACAATTCAATATGTACATATTGACATATGATATATTGTCAGAAGGTTGCCAACCAATAGTTTTACGTGAAATAAGAAAATTATAAGAAAAGTGAATAACTCAGTGGTAATTGGAATTAATTTTTGACAGAAGGTGTGCGTCACGTGTTCTCATCGAAAAGGTAAAGGTTAAAGTCGTTCATGTTGGATATATGTTACTATCTTCATCATTTTATAATTTTTCTGCTAATTTGTGCCTTTCGTATCTATCCTGATGTGTAGAATGTGAAAACAGCATATTTTGTTCTGACATCGAAATATATATACAGGGTGCAGCAAAATTAACCGTTGCAGAAGACAAGATAATATTTCGTTTTCAGGAAAATATAAACGTTTTCTATAATTAGGGTATTTTCTCTTTGTGTTACGTAAAAATACACATATTTGAACTTCGGATGTCATATGCAAGCAACATAGTGGTGATTCAGGGAAGGGGTGTGCAGTGAAATATGCGTTATTTGGTAAAAACACAAAAGAAGTACCAAAAATGGTAAAGAATAAGGTACTTGGTATCAACCATATTGATCCCGGTTTGGGATCTCTATGAAAGATGTGCCTGCACTGCAGTTTGAGCTTCATTTCGTGCAAATATGTTAAATAGTTCGGAAGATATAGATCAAAACAGATTATAATACACAACAATTCGTAACAATTCAATATGTACATATTGACATATGATATATTGTCAGAAGGTTGCTAACCGACAGTTTTACGTGAAATAAAAAATATATAAGAAAAGTGAATAACTGAGTGGTAATTGGAATCAATTTTTGAAAGAAGGTGCGCGTCATGTGATCTCATTGAAAAGGTAAGGGTTAAAGTCCTTCATGTATTATATATCTTGCTTACTTCATCATTTTATAATTTTTCTGCTAATTTGTGCCTTTCGTATCTATCCTGATGTGTTGAATATGAAAACAGCATATTTTGTTCTGACATCGAAATATATATACAGGGTGCAGCAAAATTAACCGTTGCAGAAGACAAGATAATATTTCGTTTTCAGGAAAATATAAACGTTTTCTATAATTAGGGTATTTTCTCTTTGTGTTACGTAAAAATACACATATTTGAACTTCGGGTGTCATATGCAAGCAACATAGTGGTGTGTCAGGGTAGGGGTTTGCAGTGAAATATGCGTTATTTTGAAAAAAGCAAAAAAGTAGTACCAAACATAGTAGAGAATAAGGTACTAGATATCAACCATAGAGATCCCGGTTTGGGACCTCTATGATAGATGTGCCTGCACAGCAGTTTGAGCTTTATTTTGTGAAAATATGTTAAATAGTTATGAAGATATAAACCAAAACAGATTATAATACACAACAATTCGTAACAATTCAATATGTAAGTATTGACATATGATATATTGTCAGAAGGTTGCCAACCAACAGTTTTACGTGAAATAAGAAAATTATAAGAAAAGTCAATAACTCAGTGGTAATTGGAATCAATTTTTGACAGAAGGTGTGCGTCACGTGTTCTCATCGAAAAGGTAAGGGTTAAAGTCGTTCTTGTAGGATATATCTTACTACCTTCATCATTTTATAATTTTTCTGCTAATTTGTGCCTTTCCTATCTATCCTGATGTGTAGAATGTGAAAACAGCATATTTCGTTCTGACATCGAAATATATATATACAGGGTCCAGCAAAATTAACAGTTACATAAAGCAAGTTAATATTTCGTTTTCAGGAAAATATAAACGTTTTCTATAATTAGGGTATTTTCTCTTTGTGTTACGTAAAAATACACATATTTGAACTTCGGGTGTCATATGCAAGCAACATAGTGGTGTGTCAGGGTAGGGTTTTGCAGTGAAATATGCGTTTTTTTGAAAAAAAAAACAAAAAAGTAGTACCAAACATGGTAGAGAATAAGGTACTTGATATCAACCATAGGGATCCCGGTTTGGGATCTCTATGAAAGATGTGCCTGCACTGCAGTTTGAGCTTTGATTCGTGAAAATATATTAAATAGTTCGG